>NC_138977.1:173948005-175344741 GCF_964341445.2 Mesoplodon mirus
AAGCCATGGTGTATAACTTCTATTTCTATTTTGGACTCTAGGAAAGTTTTTTTTAAACTAATTTCTTGAAATTCAAGTCTAACTAAATCTAGGATAAAATGCCTGTAGCTGGCTTTCCATATTTTAAAATGTATATATAAAATGCCTGAGAGGGTAATTTAAAATGATGAGTCTCTTCTCTTAGTCCCAGAGATTCTGACTCAGCAGATATGTATTGGGTGAGGTCCAGAAATTTGAATTTTTAATAAATGTCCCAGTTGTTTCTGATGAACATGGCCTATGGATAGTACTTAGAAGGTATTAACTCATAATCAGAAGTGTCCAATGTAAAATTTTGTAATTTCTTTTAATTTTTTTGGTATCATAGAAATGAATTGACCTTAATGGATAGATTTTGGCCCACTCACATAGATACCAGAGGAGTTATGGACTGAGTTGTGTCCCCCCAAAATTCAAACGTTGAAGATCTAACTTACAGTTTGACTGTATTTGGAGATTAGGTCTTTAAAGAGGTAATTAAGGTTAAATGAAGTGTCCTTATAAAAAGGAGAGACACCAGGAATGTATATGCACAAAGGAAAGGCCACATGAGGACACAGTGAGAAAGTGATGTCTGCAAGCCAGAAAGAGAGGTCTCATCAGAAACCAACCCTGTGAGCACCTTGATCTTGAGCTTTCAGCCTCCAGAACTGTGAAAAAACAAATTTCTGTTAAGGCACTTGATCTCTGGTATTCTGTATGGCAGTCTGAGCAGACTAATAACACAGGCTAAAATATTTTTAAAAGAAATAGCAAGTGACAGGTGAAGTCAATATGATGGTCTTTAGCATGATGAAAATATTTCCCCTAGAAGCTGTATTCCATCATTATAAGAGGACCTATGTTTAATTTATCAGGCTCTGACAAGAGGACAATTCACATTGGCCAAAGCAAATGCTCTGATTTTGAAGGTTCTTAAATGGGCTTTTCTAAGGACTGACTCTCTTAACTCGTTTTCTTTACTTCCATGGTTGACCCAGTCTTCCTCTGGCAGATCATTCTTTTTTAGTTTTTTTTTTTTAAACACAATCAATAAAATTACTGTTTGATCTTACTGACCAGAGACCCTCTATATTTTTCTAAGATGACTTGACATGTCTCTACTCAAATACATCTCATATTAGTTACATAGTCAATTTGCAGAGAAAGATCTTATTTCTGCACGTGTGTGTGTATTGGGCAGTCAGGAAATCAGGGTGAGGAGTGGGGCTACCATGAACCCTCCAAAGTGAATTTTCCTCCAGTGTGGACTTCCATCGTTGATCAAAGAAAAGAAATGGAAATGAATGATGTAGCAAACCCTCTTTCTTAGGAAAATTGGCAGCAGATAAAAAAAGTATTTTCTCAGTAGGCAGAAGAACTGATTAAGAGGGAAATTTTACCTCATGACCACAATGGATAACTGAGTGTTTATGCTGATTAAAATAGATGTACTGGCATCTATAAGATACAATGCAATGTCCTCTTCTTCTGAATTCAGATTATTTTTCCTAGTCACTTTTCAACTGTAAGTATCTATTATAAATAAGTTAGTTTTAAATAAACTATTTCTAAAAGCCCTAGGAAGTATATTTTTCACATTTCTTTTTATTTGCTGTGGTAAAAAAGGAAACCTCTGTCTCAGTCACTGTGATTATTAAGTCATCTCTCCACAGGTTTCCAGGGACCCTCTGCTAACTAATTTCCATTTTGAGTTGCTGATGACTATGTTCATTCAACTAGAGTGATGGAATTTCTTTTCACTGGTTTTAAAATAGGGTCTTTTATAGAAGGTTTTTGCATATCACTGTTGAAGGTGCAGCATGCCATCTGTTTTTGTTAAAAGTTTCATTCAGGTCATACATGCCTGAAGACGCTTGGATGGTGAGTTCTGCCCTGAATTCCCTGAGTTTATTATTGAAGAAATGTAGTCTTAAAGTAACCCACAGAGGGGAGAGAAGTAATATTTATTATTACTAATGATCATTTCTCTATACTCAGGACATTGCACAAGATATTTTCTAATATTATTTCCATTTTCCAGATGAATAAACTGAGGACAAAATAAGTGAAGTGTATTAGCTTGGGTGTAGAATGGCATGAACAGCAGAAAGTTACTAGCTTCTTCCATTAACGATGGAAATACCAGACTTTAATCCCAGGTGTATCTGACACAAATCTAGTGTGACCCATTATTTCTGGTTTTCCCAGTGTTTTCTATTTTAGCACTGAAAGTCTTGTATCCTGTCAATCCTGAGCAATCTGGGACAGTTGGTTATCTTACCAAATCCCAAGCTCTTCTCACAGTACTACATTGTTGGTTCATGCTATGGCTTTATCTATAGATTTGCTAAATCAATTATTTTAAAAGGATGTGTTAGTATGAAGTGGATACTATTTAAAAAATATTAACCAAAAGTTTTCTCTCCTATGTTTGCTTATACACAGTGGCCTTTCTTACAGTCAGTTAGGACATTCTGTGCTCATTATTTTCAAGGTAGGGTGTTCAACAGGGAATAGGAGTTGTTTCTTGGTCTATTTCAAGTTTAGGTCCTTTAAGAAATGGGAAAGTCTTTAATAAGGACAATAAATTTGGTGACATATATGATGATGTATAAATAAGAATTTACATCCCTGAAAGTTATGATGATGATGGTAGCTAAATTATTTTGGACACTTGCTACATTGAAAACACTTTTCTAAGTGTTTTACGAGTGTTGTCTTACAATTTCCAAATGAATTGTGTACTCCTTATTTTACAGGTGAGAAAACTAAGGCACAGAGAGACTAAGTAAAGTTTCTAAGTTCAAACAGACACTAAGTGGCAGATCCAATATTCAACTTCAGGCAGTCTGGCTCCAGACCCTGTGATCTTCAGCACTGTGCTCTGCTGAATAGAAAATGATAACACTGGTTGTAGACAGAGATGGTTGGTTGGCGGGGAAGGAATGAGGAATTAGATGGCAGTCATTCCTTGAGAAGAAGCTCAATAACTACTCAATCTTTCAGGGGCTGAGCCTTGGGGAGAACAGATAAGAAAATCAAGATGTGTTCTGAGGGAATCTGAAGAAAGAAGGGATTTGTGTTCCATTCCCAAGTAGACCCAAGATAGGGCAAGATCCCATAGTAGAAATCACCTTGTGGTTAATCTAAGAGTTTATTCCTGAGATAACAAGGATTAATTAGGATTTGGTCCATCTGCACATAACAAAAACCCAAAATAAAGGAGGCTCAAACCAATAAGAGAGGTTTTTGTTTTTATTCTTCTCAAGAAGTCTGGCTCGATGATCATCAGGTAACAAGTTTCTTGATCACTATACTTACCAAGTTTCTTATGCTCTAAAATGGCTGCATGAGCCATCAAATTCATATTTAAAGGCAGGAATGAGGTTTAAAAAAAAGAGCAAAAGAACATGCCCTTTTTCAAAGTCCCATCTAATAACTTTCACTTACATCTCAATTGGCCAGAATTTATTTGCATTGCCACATTTGGTTGCAAGGAGGCAAACAACTGTAGCCTTTTATTCGACGTATTGGTACTCCTAAACAAAATACAAATTCTTTAACTAAGATAAGGAGAGAATGGATATTGTGTATGAAGTAGCAGTTTCAGCCAGTGGTCCCATATAGGAGCAATGGACAAAACTACTAACCTAAGGAATCCAGTGGCCCAAGAGTGGCAGAAGAAGCAAAAGAGCTCAAGGTTCCCAAGAAACAGCATGTCCCAGTAGTATTGGAAGGATTCCTGAAAGCCAAATGATCCAAAATTAGCTAAAAGATATTCAGACCCAGAAGGCCAGAAGGCCAAGAGGGAGGTACAGCACAGCAGCAGTATTCTTGACAGTTGAAAATAAACACATTGAGAAATGATCTTCCCTGATATGTGATACTGTGAAAACAAATACCTCTTAAGTCCCTGAGAATGCGACACAATGCTAGGGAAAGGGTACAGGGGCCCCAGCTGGGCTGAAATTCAGTGCAGGGGCCCCAGCTGGGCTAAAATTCAGTGCATTCCACGACAACAAAATGTTATGGAGAGATTAATTTCACTTGAAAAATAAAGTTACATTTCTTTCACCTCTGAAATTGTAGACCAAGATTCAGAAAAATTACACATGTAAGTGAAAAAAGAGATGCATCATTACATGTTAGTAACAAGATTGTGCTTAGAGCCAAATGAATATTTATGGTATCCTTTGATACAATTTGATTATATCCCAGCCTCTTCAGACCCTATGAGTGTTACTTGAAGTACTTTGGCACATAAATAAGCAATTTTATTATGAATTAGAATGCATCTCTTTGAATTCAACTGTGCTAGTTTCTGGGGCTGCCATGACAAAGTACCACAGACTGGTGGCTTAAACAACACAAATTCATTTTCTCATAGTTCTGGAGACTAGAAGTCTGAGATCAAGGTGTTGGCAGGGTTGGTTCCTTCTGAGGCTTTTATCTTAGCTTGTAGATGGCCACCTTCTCCCTATGTCTTCCCTCTGGGTATGTCTGTGGCTTAATCGCCTCTTCTTATATCAGGATACTGATCATATTGGATTAGGGCCACTCTAATTACCTAATTTTGACTTTATTGCCTCTTTAAAGACCCTGCCTTCAAATGTGGTCCCATTCTGAGGTCTTGGGGGTTAGGACTTCAGCATATAAATTTGAAGGAGACACAATTCAATACTTCACACCAACTTCTCACCAAAATGATCTTGTGCTTATTATTTTTAAAAGTGACACTATTGGGTGTCACTTGAGGACCATAGAAAGCTGCAAGGTCATCACTGCATTCAAAGATTATTGATTGATCACCGTCTATTTGACATACCCTCTGTTAGGAGTTGTAGGATCATAAGACCCCAGCATTGTGCACAGCTTCTCATTAACTGAGGTTTCTGGATATTGAAATGTTACACAAGGCAATCTAGTCTACCTGTTCTCTTATTGAAGTTTATGCTTCTATAGATGTAGGAAAGAGTCCACATACTTAAATCATAAATGAGGTCAATGCTGTAAATAGAGCAAGTATATAATAAGTATATACGGTGTGAATAAATGTGAGAACAAAATATTACTGCTTAAATTCCTTGTAATTGAGTCTAGTTTATGGTATTTAGTAGTTGCATAACCCTGGTTATTCATGTTACATCTCTTTAAAATGGGGATAATAATTATTAATAAAGCTTTGTTAAACAACATGCCATATGACAAGAGCAGTTTTTTAAGCTCTCATCATACTATATCATAGTTATTTTTGGAATCTATATTAATATTAATTATATATTGTGATTTGAAGGGAAGAGAAACACCCTCCATTATTTCCATGCATGTTCATTTCACTCATGAAGGCCCTACAATACATCAGAGACTTCTGCAAAGCTCTGTCTGATATTACTGTCATTCTTCTTGGCAGGATTGAAGAGGACAAGGATGATATTTATTTAGAGTCTATAGTGCTTACCAATTTCTATGTAGAAGATTCTCTCTTTGTCCAATTTCCTTAGGGGAAACTGGGTAAGGGCTTTCTTATTTCTGTTTTTTGAGAAAAATTTATACCTTTTTAGGCTGTTCAAAATATCAGAGGATTATCGGGGTAGCAGATAGGGAAGAACACCTATATGTGAAGAATATTAAAAATGGTTCTGTATCAGTTAGGTATAGGTTAGCTTATACTGTGGGAAAAAAATAATCCCGAATATCAGTGGCTAAAAAATGTAAATCTTGTCGACATTATATGCCTAACCAACATAGTCGGGCAGGACAGGTTTTTCTCCTGTAGTCATTCAGGAATCGAGAACAAGAGAGGATTTCCTTTAACATACATATCTACCAAGAGAAAGTGGTAAATTGCATAAATTGCACATCGTATCTCAGAGTTACTACCAGGAAGTGGCATACACCACATTCGCTCACATTTCCTAGACTAAAACAAGTCACATGGTCATGCCTAACTCCTATCATGTGCCTGGAAGGAAGATGGAAAATAGTTGGTGAAATGTAACAATGTCTATCACTTTTTAATTTATTAATCCCTTCCACATGAGGAAAGCCTACCATGTATCAAGAAATGGCCTAAGCACTGAGGATATAGGAATTTCTATAAACCTTATGTTCTAATGCTTATATAGCATGTAATGAATATGCATGTGATGGATAATATCATAGCAAGAAAGATGGATAGAGATGGTCTGGAGTAGAGAAATTTCAATGGTATATAGGCTGCTCAGGAAAGGTTTCACTGAGAGTGTGAAATTTCAGTTAGTTTGTGAAGTAGTTAAGAAGGTAACCAAGTCATATGGGTAACTATTTGATAATCATGCTAGATAGAGGGAACAGAATGTGCAAAGGCACTTAGGCAGAAACATGCCTGGTATTCTTGCAGAGAACTAAGGTAAACGTAACTGGAGAAGGGTGGGCAAGGGGGAGAGTAGTAAGGAGTGATGTTAGAGAGGTAATGGGGAAGGCAAAGAACATATCATACAGGGCCCATTAGATCATTAGAAAGACTATGATTATGAGTGAGAGAGGAACCCACTTGTGTGTTCTGAGGAAAGGGTGACATGATCAAACATATTTTAATGGCTCAAGGCTTGGGAAGGAGGCAAGGCAGAAACAGACCAGTAAAAATCTCATTATTCGGGTCAGAAAGGATGGAGGCATTGACCAAGGTAGTAGCATTGGAAGTGACAAGAAGAGATTGGATTCTGAATATGTTTTGAACTTATGTCCAGTAAGATTTGCTAATGTCTTAGCTTTCAAATAAGGATTTTAACTGAGTCTGATATTAAAAAGTAAAGACTGGAAAAAGATACCACTAAACTATGAGAAAACTTGCATGATGGGGACAGAATTTTCCCAAGGCAGTGAGAAAAATCAAGGCAATCTAAATGCTTGTTTTCCTCCTTCATTTCTCCACCTCTTTGTGATCTCATATGACCATGTGCTTACTTCAGTTTTAATTTTTATATTACTTAACTTCCTTTCTGACTAAACAGGATATCAGAGAGAGAAGCTATTTTTTTTTCCTTCTCTACTCCCTTTGAAGTCTAGAACTTTGCTTAGGACAGAGCGTGTGCTCCATAGAAGGCATTAAATGAAGAGAATACCAAGAGTGGCACTACAGGGGAAAAAGATGTCACAAAGCTCCTCCCTGGATCATAGTAAAATAGGGTAGATTGCTTTGTTTATTCTGGCTTGCACCCTTTCCTGATGGTGGTGATATTAGAACTATTTTACATTCCTCTGTTGATGGACATTTACGTTGCCTCCATGTCTATTGTAAATAGTGCTGCAGTGAACATTGGGGTGCATATGTCTTTTTGAATTATGGTTTTCTCTGGGTATATGCCCAGTACTAAGATTGCTGGGTCATATGGTAGTTCTATTTTTAGTTTTGTAAGGAAACTCCATACTGTTCTCCAAAGTGGTTGTATCAATTTACATTCTCACCAAAAGTGCAAGAGGGTTCCCTTTTCTCCACACCCTCGCCAGCATTTACTGTTTGTAGATTTTTTGATGATGGCCATTCTGACTGGTGTGAAGTGCTACTGCATTGTACTTTTGATTTGCATTTCTCTAATAATTAATGATTTTGAGCATCTTTTCATGTGCCTCTTGGTCATCTGTATGTCTCCTTTGGAGAAATGTCTATTTAGGTCTTCCATCCATTTTTTGATTGGGTTATTTGTTTTTTGATATTGAGCTGCATGAGCTGTTTATATATTTTGGAGATTAATTCTTTGTCAGTTGCTTTGTTTGCAAATATTTTCTCCCATTCTGAAGGTTGTCTTTATTTGCAAAGCAGAAATAGAGACACAGATGTAGAGAACAAATGTATAGATTCCAAGGGGGAAGGAGCGGTGGGATGAATTGGGAGATGGGGATTGACATATATACACTATTGATACCATGTATAAAATAGATAACTAATGAGAACCTACTGTATAGCACAGGGAACTCTACTCAGTGCTATGCGGTGACCTAAACTGGAAGGAAATCCAGAAAAGAGGGGTATATATATACCTATAGCTGATTCACTTTGCTGTACAGTAGAAACTAACAACATTGTAAAGCAACTATACTTCAATAAAATTTAAAAAATTAAAAAAGAACTATTTTATAAACTACTGGTATTGAGCTATAGATTCTTTAATTTTTTTATAGGTTATCTCCCATTATCCACTTTTTCCTGCAACTTATGGATAAGCCCTCAAGGGAGTGCATAGTGTATTACATTGGATTTTATTGAACAAGCCTAAGAAAATCATAAAATTCTATTTATCTAAAATATTTTTCTGGATGTTAATAAGTGAAAACAGACCCATTATGTATTCCCAGAATCTTAGGCCACCCTTTTATTCTTAAGTGATATACCTTACATTTACATTACATACTAGTACATACACCAGGTAACTCATTTTTCCATAAATATTTGTGGTGTTCTGACTATGAACCAGAGACCATGGTAGACACTACGGTTACAGACACGAACAATCCAGACACTAACCAAGTAATTACAAATGTGATCTGTGTGACCAAAGTGAATGTAAAAAGCCCTCTGGGAGTCTAAAATATGGTTCAGGTAGCAAAGAGCAATATTTGTAAAGTGCTTAGACCCACTTATGAATGGAAAGTTTATACCAGGGGTTGGCAAACTACAGCTTGTGGGCCAGCTGCATGTTTTTGTAAATATATTTTTTGGAATACAGCTCGATTCATTCTTTTAAGTGTTATCTATGAGTATTTTCTTACCACAATGGCAGAGTTGAATAGTTGTGATAGAAAACTTTAAGACTTGCAGGCCTAAAATATTTACTGTCTGGCCCTTTGAGGAAAATGTTGTTGACCCCTGGTCTATACAATGGTTAATAACAACCACAGAAATACTCATAACTTTTAAGGGTGATGAGGATCAAAAGCTATTCTTCCTGGCTTTATCACATAGTTTTGGCATTGGCAACAAAATTCTTAGCTGATTGGCTTATGAAAGCAAGCCCGGCAAATGAGGGCATTTCTCTATGCTGACCTGAAGGAGAGCATTGTTCCAGATGGATTACTTTTACAAGGCCAAGAGAACATTTTAAACATGTGACTGTTGGTGTATCCTTCAATCTCAATAGTGAGAAAAACAGCACAGAAGCTATCTCCAATCCAAGTGTTGATTTATTGACACTGGAAAGTCTTGAGATCATGTTTGCCTTGTCATGACAATAAAGTTATTCAAATTAAAGTTGAATCAAATTGACAGAAGTAAGAAGTATAGCTAAACTGGCCCAAGTACATTTTTTATTTATAGGATTCAGCATAATGTATTATACTGGCATTTAATAAAAGCCAAAACCATTCCCAGACTGAGAAACAACCTAGTACAGAACAGTAAACTGCCCAGCAGTTGCCTACTCATCAGTTGTTTTTTTTTCTTTTTAATTGAAGTATAGTTGATTTACAATCTTGTGTTAGTTTCAGGTGTATAGCAAAGTGATTCAGTTCATATATATATATATATATATATATATATATATATATATATATATATATATATATATATATATATTCTTTTCCCTTATAGATTATTACAAAATACTGAGTATAGTTCCCTGGGCTATCATCAGGTTTTACCTGATGCAGTATGAGTGTTGTGCCTTGGAGGTGGCAATGCAGTGACACAGGGAGTATTATTACTGGGCAAAGAACAATCCCCTCCAAAATAAAATAACATTTGTGGAGGTCCTGCTCAAATCTAGGAGTTTTAAGAAAATTTCAGTGACCACACTTGTGTTCTATTACTTTCATATTTCTATAATAGAAGTCCTGTTGTTCTTCCTACACAAGTTTTATATATTTATTTTTTATTTAAATTCACAATTTTAAACTCCTTTATTCCCTTTCAGTATTCATCAGCATTTATTAAACATTCATCAGCACAATGGATTTATCAAATGAGCAGTCCCAGGAAGAATGGTAGAACAGGCCTGTTGTTTTTAAAGAGGATACAACCTAAAAGGGGAAGGAGAATAAATTCTAAAATAGTTTTAAGGCAGACAATACATACATACACTCACACAAAACATGTATAAAAGGTGTGGGAATGTGGGGTTTCCTGGAATATTGGGTTGATTATTGGTTAAAGAAGCCCAGAAGAAATTTGGTAGAAGTGAGTTTCAAATGGAATTTGGAAGGAAAGAATTCATGACATTTGCAAGTTAGATTAGATCAAGGATTTATAAACTATAGTCCAAATCTGGCTTGCTGGCTGTTTTTGTAAATAAAGTTTGATTGGAGCACAGTCATTTCATTTGCTTTTGTATTGCTGAAGGCTGCTTTCATGCCACAATGGCAGAATTGAGTAGTTGCAACAGAGTTGGTATAGCCTGTCAACCTAAAATAATTTACAATCTGGCCTTTTAAAAAATGGTTTGCTACTCTGCCTTAGAAGAGAAAGAAACTAGAGGCAGAGACACAAACTAGCAAAAAGTTCTTATATCTGTAAAATGGGACATGGATATTCATGTATTTGTCTTCCTTACGTTATTTCTGGCAAAAGTGTAGATACAAATTAAAATTAATATATAAGATGATAATCACATAATTGTTTGAGCCTTGATTCCTACTTGACAGGTAGGAATGATATCACCTACAAACAGACCTTTGAGGGGATTATATGAGGAAAGCCCCTTTCCCATGAAATGTGGCAGGGTTATTACTCTGGAGTTGGCTTCCCACTATCACTGAGTTGTGAATCTCGAGCTACCATTTTGTTGAATGAGGATTTACTTTCATAAATATTTCTGGCTTTTACAAATATTTTAGCACCTTCTTCTGATTGGGAAACTAGATTATTTTCTTCTGGACTCTTCAAATTATCCCAAGTGTAAACTGCAGTTTTAATCGGTGCACAAAATATACATGTGAAAGAGAATATAAGACATTTGACATTACATAAAATATGTCCTAAACCAACTTAGGATTTGTTGGGAATGGAAATATCATACTTTGATCTTATTTTTTTTTCAAAATTTAAAGATAGAAACCTTTAAGAGAACTACATTATCCACAAAAAATATTCTAAGTACTGCCATGTTATACAGTCTAGCTGTGAAACTAGTTCTACCTCATGTATAACGCACCAAATACCAAGCTTCAGAATTTAAAGTAATTTTAAGAATTATGGGTGGAGGTGAACACATTTCTCTTTAAAGGTACTACTAAATTGAAGCTCATGCAAATATGCTGTAGACATTTACATTCTTACATTCTAATCCCCCAACCCCTGTCTAGGATTTCAAATATGCTTCATGTTTCCAAGTACTTTTACATTGTTGGCTTTGTCCCAAAATCTTGTTTGGGAGACAGTGTGAAAGTAGTTATTACCTTTCTTTTTCTGATATAAAGGCTAAAGCTTAGCAGGTTAAGGGACTATTTTAGATAGACATCAGGATTGCCATTAATACCTGGGTCTTTGGTAATCATTCTGATGTTCTTGGAAAGACAGATTTCACATTGCATAGAAACTTTTCTGAGCAAGAAAGAGAGAGAGCGAGAGGGAGAGAGACAGGGGGAAGTTATAGGAATCACATTTACTCTCTGTTATGCTAATGGTTATTGTTCAGTATCCTTTGCAAGGAAATTTCATGGATTATGTTTCTTTTCTGCAGTCACAGCAGATGTAGGACTCAATGCTTATGTTGAGAAGGACATTACATGTTCCTCAATTCATGGAAACTTCAAGTCTAGAAAACAGAGGAGTCTGGTTAATATCTCTAGAGACCCACAGGGAGTGTCACGCTCCATAATATTGTTTGTGCATTTATATACAGAGCGTGATCATCACCTCTTGGAAAGGGGACACAGGTTAAGCACCTTCCATATGCAGCAGGGAAAAACCCTTCGGCAAGGAGGTCTACCCATTGGCATGCACAAACTATACTAGCTTTAGTTTCACTATGTTGAAAGGAATATTCACCATGCTTAATAAGAGGTATTGGGTTAATGCCATGCTGGGCTTTTTCAGCAGGCAAAGGAATGTTCAGATGCTTGGGAAAACAAGGCACCTGGAGGGTGCAGTAAAGGTCACTTACTCATATTGAAACACCAATTATTTTTATGGCTGCAAATAGAGTCCACAGTATGCCTATGGGATGTGTGTGTGTGTGTGTGTGTGTGTGTGTGTGTGTGAAATGAATACACACATACATTTTATGTACTTTTACTGCCACTCAGGTTTAATTTAAAAAGTGAAAAAGTAGCACGATCTTGCTACAGATGACCAGTTGATCTAGTCTTTGCAGGTCTTTTCCTCCCTTGCAGGGAGGAAGTCTTGAGAATATGGTTGTATCTGGCTGTATCCTCAGAACCCCTGATTTGTTTGCCAATTTGATTTTTCTTTCCATTAATTTTTTATACAATTACTCTGAATAGGCAACGAATATGGACTAAATGACAAGCCATGGATTTCATGTTCAAAGTATTCTCATTTTAAAGATTCAGGGAATATGGGAGATCCTCTTGTCTCAGTGAGAATACATTTTTTAAAGCATCTGTTAAGGGATTATGGTCAAATTCCAAAACCAACTTAAAGATATATATATTTCCATTCAGAAAAACTCATTTCTTTGACCAGCCTACATGATGCTTATCATTTCCATACAGAGCATTATCATTTTTTAAGTTGTAGCATTTTTTTTAGAATGCCTAACAGTACACAGCTTCTATAAAGTCAAGACATTAATAGTTGTGTGTTTGTGGACATTACTGAGTAAACTAGTGTATCTAAATGGTTTGTCCACTAAAGGAAATTGCACATGGCAGGTAAATTTTGATTGATAGTAGGGAGGATTCACTTACTTGACCATTCATTTTTCTCAAGCATTCCTTTTTTCTTTATTAAACATGGTTTATTAACTTTCCACTGTGCAGGTTGAATGTCCATAGGAAATGCTAATTGTTAATCTTAAGTCTGATGAAGACAATGGCACCACATGAGACATCCCGGTGCACAAAGCATAGAAGAAGGAGGAAGTTAGAGGAAGGAATGTTGAGATTCATGAAGAGAACAATCATATTAATCATAAAGTCAAAGGCGAGTCCCACTTCAGCCTTGATCCTGACAACTGCCTGCATCAATGGGATAGCCAAAGTGGCAGAGGAGACTGTTGGGTGTCGTGAAATAGTTTTCATGGTAGAGAAGCACCCAATGCAGCACGGATGCCTGCCCGGGAACACACGTCAGGGCTTCTTGCCTGACGACTGCCTGCAATAGTCCTTTAATACCCCTTTAGTGTTCTAGGTTACAGATCCTGGGCCAGGATCTTAATGTTAAAACTAATAAGATGATTATTAAAGAAAAAAGAAAAAGACCATTAAAGGAAATACAGAGGTCCTGCAGACAACATTTTTCTGAGTCAAAGCCACGATTCTTACAATGGCCTACAAGATTCTCACCGACTTGACTTACATGGCCCAACCTCTCTAGCCCCGCCCCCCCACCAATGCCTCTCTGAACTCAGCTCTCTCTCCACCTACTACAGGGTAAGCTCTAAGAAGACAGGAGACAGGGGTGTCTGCAATATCTAAAACAGTGCCTGGCAAACAGTAGGCACTCAGTATATATTTCTTTAAAGCAATGCATGAAGAGTTGATGGGTTTAACTGCTTTAATTCATAACCTCTCAGAGCCTCGGATCTCTCATTTATACTGATAAGAACCACACTGCCTATCTTTCAGAGAAGCTGAGAGAATTAAAAAAGGATAGTATACATAAAGGATCTGGCAGAGTGTCCCACACAGTTGGTATTCAATATATATTTTTTTGTTTCCTGTCCTCTCTTATTCTTCTAGATGCAATAGTAGTCGTTAATATTTGTTGTATTGTTGCCATATGCCAGGCTCAATGCTGAGCACTTTACAAGCATTGTCTCATTGCATTTTCTCAACCCTGTGAGCTAGGACCTTGTATTACTCCCATTTTATAGATGAAGATTAGAAAAGTTAACTTATTTTTCTAAGATCACAGAGTGAGTAAGCAGTCAAACCAGGATGCAAATTAGATTTACCTGACACCATAAACCCACACTTTTCCATGACACTACACTGCAAGTTGGGTAAGGAATACTTAATTGCACTCTTGAGCTTGAATCACCTGCAGATAGATAACTAATATATTGTCCAGTCTCCAGTACTGGGGTATAAGCGTGTTGCTTACCAGTGGACAGCATAGTTCATTTATATGTGTTTTTGTTTGTTTAATCTCAGGAAAATTTAAATAGCTCAGCTAACTTGACAAGTTTGCCTGGACCATCCTTGTAAAACTCCTTCCCTGACTCTAAAGCACTGATTTGAAGGTCTTCATATGCATAAAATAGATTTGTTATCTTCCACTGATTAATTACTTGCAAGGAGCTATAATATAAAATTATATTTACACATATTATATTGCATATAACATATTTTTTAATTCTCAAACCAACCCTATTACATAGGCATTATTATCCCCATTTCACCATCAAGGTCATGAAGAAATGAGAACATTTGACTGAAGTCACACAGCTAGTAAGTGGCAAAGCCCTTAATAAATTATGGAATCTGAATTTCAGCAATTGATTTTCATAGGAGTTAACATAACTCAAGAACTTAATTCAGTCTAACTCAAAAGTCTGTGCTCTTGACCATTATATTAAACTATAAAGTGCTATATAAATGAGAGGATTTATTATGCCTCTTCTTATACCATTATTCCACATGGAAATTTCTTCTCTGGAATGCCTTCATAAGAAATTTAAGTTCCCATTTAGAGAAACCCTCTTTACAATCAATTATTCAAAGAAATACATTGGCAATTGCTCTCACCAGTATCCAAAAACAAAGGCCAAAAATGACTTTGACATGACAACCCAAATACACATCAAGTGTCTATCTGAC
The DNA here is from genome assembly GCF_964341445.2 of Mesoplodon mirus. Taxonomy (NCBI): domain Eukaryota; kingdom Metazoa; phylum Chordata; class Mammalia; order Artiodactyla; family Ziphiidae; genus Mesoplodon; species Mesoplodon mirus. Next base: position 173,962,940 of record NC_138977.1, read on the forward strand.
CACTTTGGCTGAATGGAGAGGCCCTTAGCCATGAAGTAGCAGGCAGTTCAGACAAAGCATTTAAATGGGCTGTCTAAAACCCAAAGCTGTCAATCTTCCTAAAGTGATGTGCCAAGCTTCTGACATCTTCCTGGGCAGAGGGGAAGGTTCCATGCTTTTTCCTCATTGTTAATGTTCTCAGTTGCCAAGGATGCATGCCTGCCAGCCGCCAGATCAACCTCTGGTTGAGATTCGAGGTGGAGACCACTTCTGTAGAGTAAATTAGGCATCTGGAGAAACAGCATTAATTTTGTTAAGCTGCTCAAAAATAAGTTAGGGGCAATTCAGCATCCCATACACTGCTTATGTGATCAGTCAGCTGCATCTTATAGCCGATGTTATCGCTTTCTTAAAAAAATTTCCTGACATAGTTGGAAGCCTTCTTGCTTCTCCTCCATGATAATTTGTTATGTTACAGTCTCCAAATGAATTACTCAATCCCATGTTCTCTGAGTTTAGAAAAACTTCAATGCCTTGTTGAACTTAGTATGACTCCTAACCTCATCCATCAATATCTGTTTCAATCTTGTAATACATGTCACCTTTATGGGATGTGTTTGCTTGCATAGACACTAGTCCACCACACACACACACACACACACAGGCTTCTACATTGTCTCACAGCCCCATCACAGCACAGTATTTCTTCTTCAGGGTATACAAACAGCAAGATCAAAGACATGATAAAGTGACATAAAACCGTAGGCCACCAGGTTCATGATAGCATCCAAAAGTTTGGCAGGAGGGCATCATTAATATTTGAGAAGATTCCCAGCTTTTTGGCAGGAATTCTGCCCACAGCTTTCCTATTACCATGCTTTATGGCTGGAGGGAAGCTGGTTTCTCAATTGTCAGTACCTTGTCTGACTGAAATCTTATTCTCCCAGACAAATTACAAAGGGATTTGTACAACTTTACCCAGACTCCAACTTAGCCACAAGATTAATATGAAAAAAGGGTCCTTCCTCAAGTCTTCTTTGAGTTCTTCTGAGAGTTTTCTTCATTATGTCTTCCAAATGCTCTGCTTTGCTAATGGAACATTAAACAGTATTCTTACCAGGAGTTGTGGGATGGAAGTTCCAACTAAATCTTTTCAGAAGAAAGATCTGGACTGTGACACTGCATTAGGGAATGGGAGGCAACTACCTCCCGTGACACATCCTTCTTAATCTCTGCTTGCTATGCATTGAGATACAATTAATGTAACTTGAGCTGAGAAGAACTGTATCTTAACTTAATAAACAAAACCTTCACAACATCTCTTCAGTTTTATGATTTGTGCCTTCTGGGCAAAAGCCCCCAACATCAATAGGGAAATTTTCTGAGTATATTATATTGTTTAGAAGTACTTTAAATCTTTGTCTGAGGCCCTACATGGTCCTATTTGGGATGGCTTGTGGTTTAAGAATGTTCTTGACTTATTGTTGCATGAAAGGTGTCTCAGACTTCTCCCATCAGAGAGGACATTTTCCTACTTTACGTGACCCTTTACCATAAATATGTTTTTAGTGAAAACCTATGGGCTGATACTCCAGTTATTCTAAATTTGTAACATGTTGGTAGAAAACACTTCTCCCTTGTGATATTTATGGTTTAATTTGAAAATTAGACACAAAAGTATATTCTACATTAACATTACATAAACACTTACCAAAAAATCTTTTGAGATACCATCATAACAAGTACCCATCATTCTATGATTAAAAGCTTTAACACATACATATCATGTTTTAAAATTAAGATGTTACATATAATAGCTCATTGAATTTTCCAGTTAATTTTGAGTATAGGTAAAACATTTGTTAATCATATAAAACACATAAAAATCCTGAGGAATATAGGGCTTATAATAATGATCATATTATGTTTCTACCAATGTCTTATCATTAATAAGATTGTTATGATAATAAAACTTTTTTTCACATGAGTAAACAAGATGCATAATGGTAATAGTAAGGAAGCCAAGATGTCTTTAACAGTCATCATGCCAATCTAAGACTTTTTTTCTAGATTGTTGTCATCCATTCAACTATAAACACCTCAGGACCAGGACTAGTTAGGCTCTCTCTCAAAGCACAACATTTAAGGAAGTTCCAAAAATGCAGTAATCAAGATAAATAACATTTTTCAAATTTTTATTTTACTGAATTATAGTTGATTTACAATGTTATGTTAGTTTATGGTGTACAGCAAAGTGATTCAGTTGCACATATATATAACAGTTTGCATCTGCTAATCCCAAACCCCCAATCCATCCATCCTCCCAACCCTCGTAGATAAATAACATTTTAAGATGAAATTTTAAAAAATCAAAATTATGGTACAGCCATTATCGAAAACAGTATAGAGATTCCTCAAAAAATTAAAAATAGAACTGTGATCCAGCAATCCCACTTCTGAGTATATACCCAAGGAAAATGAAAAGAGATGTCTGCATTCTCATGTCCATCACAGCATATACACAATATCCAAGCTATGGAAACAATCTAAGTGTCTGTCAACAGCTGAATGGATAAAGAAACTGTTACACACACACACACACACACACACACACAAAAAATGGAATATTATTCAGCCATGGGACACAAAGAAATCCTGTCATTTGCAACAACATGGATGGATCATAAGGGCATTATACTAAGTCAAATAATTCAGACAAAGAAAAACAAATAATGCATGATATCACTTACATGTAGAATCGAAAAAAGCTAAACTCATAGACACAGAGACAAGAATGGTAGTTACCATGGGCTGCGAAATGGGGGAAATGGAGAGATGTTGGTCAAAGAGTACAACTTTCAGTTTTATGATGAGTCAGTTCTGTGGATCTAAGGTAAAACATAGTGATTATAGTTAATAAAACTGTAGTATATTCTTGAAAGATGGTAAGAGAGTAGATCTTGAATGTTCTCAGCACAAAAAAGAAATGGTAGTGTGCGACCTGATGGAAGTATTAGCTAATGCTATGGAGATAATCATTTTGCAACATATATCAAATCAACATGTTGTACACTTTGAACTTACACAATATATGAGTCAATTACATCTCAATAAAGCTGGAAAATGTATTTACGGAGCAAAAATTATAACAATTAATGAAAAATACATAAGGAACAAAATATCAAAATTTTAAATCAAGACAGGGTTAGTATTACAGATTTTTCCTTGACTCCTGCATTTTTTAATAGGTCAATGGCAATTTTTGACCTATATTATTTGCGTAATAATATTTTTGGCCTTGATGTTGCACTAATTTTTAAATGTTAACTCACTTTAATATGTGGTTGTCTCTTTCTACCTGGATGGTAAGCTACTAGAATTCAGGAACTCTGAGTGCATTTATCCACTGCAATAGATTATTGACCACTGAGGACTATCTAGCTCTATTTAAAACCACATTTGGACAAGGAAAAGAACATGTCTCTTTTTAAGGGGCTATTGATTGAAATGAAAAAGGTAGAGGTAGCAAGGTATAGGGAAAAGAGCAGTGGTTTGATTATTAGTTCTACCTGTATAATCAGGCAAGTTACCTAACTTCTCTGGGCCTCCATTTCCTCACCTTTATAATATGAGCATTTGAATATTTACCTTGCTGGGGACTCTGAGGATTAAACGAAATAACCAATGTGAAATGCTCAACCCACTGCAGACACTGAGAATTTTTTTTTCTTATTATTTAGTATCCTCTCCAGCCCATCTCGGGTTAATTTAAACTTTCATCTCCAAGGTGCCAACCAACAGGTGATCATTCTTGTCTACAGAGCATCTTTGCAATGTGTGAACTCAAGTGCTAGCTCTGCCTTCCCACCTTTCTTGACCCTGGGCTACATTCCTTCCCTAGTTATATAACCTGGGGCATACACCAGATGGCAGTGTCCCATTGAGGACAGGATACTTCTGGCCTTTCAGCTCTCTGACCAAGTGACCAGTTGCTTTACCATATCTCTGTGCATGTTACAGGTCAATAGCATTAGCCTCGGGGTCTGGTTGATGTTCAATGTAAAAATAAACGTTGGAAAATCTCTGTACACATTCTATTCCCTTTCAACTGCAAAGTGTTTTCTTTCCAAGGTCAGTTGGAAGAGGCACATATGTGATGTTGGAGTAAACATACACTTCAAATAGATTTTTGTCAATATTTACATTTCCTTGCACTTTAATCAGTACATAACAATCCCTTACAGTATATCTGACCCACACCTCCTCCAGGGACCAGGGCTACAGATGTGAGTGGTGCAAGTCTGCTACCTTCAAGGAGCCCACGGTTTAGTAGAAGAGACAGAGTTTTATGCAACTAATAATATTACAGTGTGATCATTGTTATGCTATTTAACCCAGATGGCTTCACAGTTTTTTTTATGTTGTGGAATAGATTTTTTATCTATTCCAAAAGATAAAAATCTGTCTTGGAACTAATCATTCCACGGGTTGTACTAAGTTCACTTGCCTTCAGCTAAGAGCTCTCAAATCTCATGGATGCCTGGTGTTCTCCATTTAAAAATACAATGAAGGTTTCTATCTTATTCATAATGTAAATGACTTAAGAGGCTTTCATCATAGCCAACTTTCAATACTAAGAAAGAGTGTACCCAAATAGTTTCTGGTACCTCTATTAATTTATCCTACAAACACTCGCTACAGGGTTCCAGGTACTGCACGTGGGGAAATATAAACATGAATGAACTATAGTTCTTGGCCCTGAAGGCTATGAGTCTAATAAAGGGTTAAAAGTTGGTTAAGATCTGAGGTTCTGCCAAACTGGTGTGGAGTATGCTCTGAGTATATGAGTGTGTGTTGGTGTTTATATACACATGCAATTTTCAGTTGTTTTGATACTTTCAGTGAGATTCATGAACTCATAGCTGAGTCACATACATGAGGGGCATGTGTGTGTGTTTGTATGTGTATGTGTGTGTTGTCTCTTGATGTGTGATTGTGGCTGCTGAGATTAAACACCACCTCTCTGTGTAGTACTCAAGATACACGTACCTTCTAGAATTGCCAAACTGGCAAAATGATAACTGGAGTCAGTTTCTTCTGGTCACATTTCATTCCCTTTTTCCCCCTATCCACTCCCTTCCTATCTCTGTCCTGAGCCACCCTGCCTCTGACCAGCAGCAGGCATACACCCTCTTGTGACCTCTAAGGACTCACAGGAATCTGATTTTCCTACAGACCCGCCAGCTGGGGACTTGGGAATCTGATCCACTCTTGGATCCTTCACAGGATCGGCAGTGGTATTTCAGAATAGGCGCCACACAGATCCCTGCCTCACTTGTGCCCCAACGTACACAAGGACTCCACTTAACAAGGTTTTAAAGACCAGCTCCAGCCCTTGAGGAGGCTTGCTGTTCCCAGGAATTTTGCTGCCAGCACCAATGGAAGCTAAGCAAGGAGGCAGCTCACTGGGTTGCTTGGCCAAGTAGAGCCCAAAGGTGCCTGTAAGAGCTGTGCATGGCCAACAGTTCAAAGTTCAAGTTCAGCTGGATCATTATCTGAGATTTAGATGAAAAGGGTTAGTGTTGATATCATGCTATCCCCTCTGTACAAGAGGGAAGCAATAAAATAGTCTCTGATTTCCTGAATTATCTGTGACTTATTGGAACTGCCATCTGCTTCTTATGGCTGTTGGTGATGCTTTGGGAGGCATCATAGTGACTATCTGTCCCTTCCTATGATTCAGATCCTATGATCTGAGACTGAGCCTGGGAATTTGCTTTTTTTAAGAAAAATACATCATGCTTTTCTTATGCAGCCCAACCATATGGAAGCCATTGTTTAAAGTTTCATCCTAACATAATACACTGTGATTCTATTATTTCCAGGACACAAAAAGGTAAGGGTATGATACAAGGTGAGATATGAAGAGGGGAACAAGGTTAAGATTAGAACTTGAGTCTCCTGATACCTAGTCAGCTGCCTTCTCTTGCTCTGCCCGCTCTGCACAGAACAAGAGCCCAGCACGTGGTTCCAATGAGAGATGACAATTGGGCTTGGCATGAAAAAGGCAGATGGGTGCTTACAAAGTTTCCACAGGGTTCCAAAATTTTTTTAAGTCGTTGTTTAGAGCTGAAAAAAGAGAACCAAAGGAAAGGGGAGTCTGACCTCTAGAAATGAGACAACACAATACAAATTTCTAAAAAGGAAGGGAGATATTAAAGAATAAATAAGGGGGTAGGCCCTTAGTTGAATCAGGTTATGAGTGTTGTGAAGAGAAGCTATGTTCAGTCTGTAAAACAAGTCACAGGACTTGAGCCATTGACCAAACAGAGCAGGTTCTGGGGAAGGATGATGGCCCCAAGGAGGGAAGGGGGAGCCATATAGGTGGGTAGGTGTCCTAAAGGCATCAGTGAACTCTAGTATGACCCACCCAGGTCACTCACTCCTCTCACCTTGAAAAGTATACCTCCAGGTCACTTTAGAGATGACATAAGGCCAAAGATAGTAATCATAACAACTATGGGCTATCATGCTTGTGTGCTGTGCCAGGCACAGGTCTCTTGCTAGCATGTTCCTTTGCAGAAGGAGAAATGGTTTACTGTGAAGATAGTGAAGTTCACACTCGGGGGCCCTCACTTGCCCAGGCTCCATCAATGGTCCTGGGAGGGGCCCTAGAAACGTGTTCACATAGTCACATGTTTTCTAAAAATTATAAAGTAGAATATTTTTCTTTTCTTATTCACACAGAATTAAGCTCTGAATCCCACAGAATGTGTGTCCACCTTGGTAAGGTAGGTCTTGATGGTTATTCTGATATTGATGCTGCTCCTAACCAGCTGTGCCATCTTAGACAAATGGCTTTCTCACTGAGCCTCACTCTTCTCATCTGTAAACTGAACCTATCTGCCCCATCCAACTTTATAGAGGAACTCAGAGTATTAAATTACACCATAGTGATGGGGAATTCTGAGACATGAGCATAAATCACTGTTTTACTTAAGGACTCTGGAAATTGTCCAAATATATGGAAAGAAATACTTAGTCTCAAATATAAAATAACATTCTCTACTGGAATTGTTGATGTACATGTAAAGCCCCACTCAGCTATACACTTGGATGGGTCTGGGTCTAGCTCTGGAATGGAACACTTATTGACAAAAAGGTCTTTAATACTCATTTACCTAAAAGCAACCAGATCCCAGCATCACCCCACAAATAGTAAGCTTCCCCACTTCAAAGATTGCTTTACCAACCTCCCTGGGGACCAGAGGCAGGCCACACAGAGAAAAATTAGAAATGAAATAGTGTGTTCTATGTGCATTGCACAAATTGCTTATGGCCCAGGACCAAGAAGGAAGTCACTGCCCATAAAGCCACTCTCAGGTCATCAAAGCCCTTTTCACATGTGTAGTGAGGTTAAAGCAGATATCCCAGCCTTGCTCAGCAGAGGGAATATCATTTGGCCTTCTTCAATGCTGTGCTTTGAAGATACAGAAACACTTTAAAGGAAATGTCTTCTCCCAGTGTGAACCTGCTCAGTGTACAGCTGTTTCAATCTGCCCACGTCCCCAAGGATTCCTTTCTCCTGCCTGTAGAATGTTCACCCTTGAAGGAAAGGATTCTTTGTATAACTGATGAACTCTCCTCTTCCCTTGGCTTCTACCTTCTCTTTCAGAACGGCCTGCAGGTCACCCCCAATAGAACGCCAAGCACATCTGTGCTGAGAGAAAGGAGTGAGGAGGACACAAAGAAATTGGTGGTAAATAAGAAAGAAATAAAGTATAAAACAGAAGATGTACTGAATTCCTAAAATGCGGCAATACTTTATGCACATCATCTCATTTAATCCCTACTAGCAGAGTGAGAGGAAGATATTATAATAGTGGTATTGCAGAAGAGAAATTGGAGTCTCAGGTATGGGAAGTAACTTTCTGAAGGTCAACAATGAATGAGATAAAAAGCCAATGTTAGACCCTGGTCTTTGGAATTCAAAGCCCGTGCACTATTTCCTCTACTCTGCCTCCTCTTTTAAAAGAAAGAAAGAAAGGAAAAAAAGATGGTATTTTCTTGCCCTCAGAATTACAAATTGGATTCTACCAAGTGGAATGCAATGCCATCGGGTTGCGTGGTCACTTCTTTGTTTTTAATTCCACATAATCACGGTGGCTGTAACTTTTAATCCCCTGAATGGCCACAGCATACATTGATGGTTCCACACCAATCTCTAGAGCCCGGACACCTTCTAACGCAAGCCAGTGTGACTCCCAGGCTTTGAAAAGTACCTTGACTCCTTTTGATGGGGACTGTTGGTCAGGTTCACTATCAAGAAGTCCGTGCCCAGATGAGGATGCTCTCAGCTGCAACAGAACAGCCGTGTTGCCACTTCAGCCTCCACACACAGCTTTCTTTGTGTGGTTCCATGGCTCCCTTGTAAGTAATGAAATGGCCATGTGTGTGGTACTGTGGAGGGTTCTAGACAGTAGGCAGGCAGGCCAGCTGCATTGGAATGTTTGGAGTAGTTGGGGTTTATGAGTAATGCTCTCAAAGAGTGTGGTTATTTTCTCTGAAGTGGGCCATAGTGAGTTCATCCTGGTTTAAGGGGCAGTGCCAGAGCCCCCTTCTCCCTTTGACTTGTGTGTTTTTGGGGAATGCTAAATGAATATTTCCTGGTTACCTATACAGAATTGGATTTTTTCCCTCTGCTTTTATTCACCCATCCATTCTTGTTATAAATATTTATTGAGCAACTACTATAATCCTTGTACTATGCTAGGAACATGGGAAACAAAGATGAATAAAGCATAATCTGTGCTCTCAGTAACTTACAGTTCAGATAGGGAGGTATGCACCTAAACGAAGGTGAGTGGTATTCTGTGTATTACAACAGAAGTATATTTAGGGCTTAAAGGAAAATGTGGTCAATAGAATCTGAGAAGGTGAAAGAGAGGAGTATTCAGAAAAAAACTTTATAGAAGAGGCTTTCCTTGCAAGACAGCATTTTTAGCAGGAAGGATACAGGCTGTTGAATTAGAGCAACAGGAAATTAAATCCTAGTTCTGCTAATCCTGAGGTATGTAATCATGATCTTTATTTTACCTTTCTGAGCCTCATCTGTAAAGTGAGGATCACACTACAGGCACCCACCTCAGAGAGTTCTGAACATTGAATGAGATTCATGTTAGATGATTCAAAGTGAGATTTTAATAGTTGGATATAATATAGTAATTTTCCAAGGAGAGAGTGTCTCTGGGTCAGATAGGTGATTTTCCCAGTCATGCTGTCTGAACTTTGGTATGTGAATGCTTCCTTTTACCAATCTAAGATGTGCCAAGAGTAGAGAATCTTGACCTTAAAGATTAGAAATGTGAGCTGACAAAAGAAAGACCTTAGCAACACCCAGTCACACATGGTGGAAGGCAATGCCCATTGTCCTCTGGAGCAATGATGATGTAGTTTACAACACAAAAGAGTATGTTAGCCTTTACACCATGCTGTCCTCTGGAACCATGGGAGTGTCAGATATTCATATTTGTATATGGAAGCCTGACAAAAGGCAAGCAGACATGACTTATTCTGCAATCTTTGTCTTTTCAGCTTAGTCAATTTTCTGCTATATTTGGGAAGCAGAGGCAGCTTAATAGACATAAACTACTCATCAAATATAACAGTGATTATTATTACTGCATCAGTAGTGGTGTTATAGTGCAAGCAAAAAATGCTGGCTCTGGCTTATTAAGAAAAAGAGTTTATTAAAAACTGTTGAGTTGCCCACAGAATCACTGAGCAGGCTGAGGAATCAGACTAAATGTTAATCTTTTAGGAAGTTCTCTAATGAGAAAAACAAGGACATGCTGGTGCCACCATGGAACATTAGGTGCCATTGTCCTCTTGGAACTTGCCATTTCTAAGGAACTTGAATTTACCACAAGTACCTCCAGCACCAAGGCCTTTTCTTTGCCAGGAATTCAACAGATAGCCATTGCTACTGCCACCACCACTAGAGAGGAAAGGAATTCTCCAACCCCTCCTTTCTGCGTCACTAGGTCGTTAAGTACTTCCATTGGTAGAGCCATGCACTAGCTATCAGAGAAATTGGGTGAGTTTGACCTTTTATTTTGAGAAAGTAGAATCTATAATACAAGGAATTTCCAAGCTTAGAAAAAAATATGGAGAAGATGCTATTGGACTACAAACAAGACAAATACCCACTCTAATAGTTATTGTCACCATCATTATTGCCTCTCGTAATTCCATATAGGTATTTATTGATGCATTAACAAGTGTGAGGCATTGTGTGGAAGAATAATTAGAAATAAAGCCTAGGACACTTGCCCTCAGCTTTCACTTGGAAATAATAAGGCATATACCCCAAATATAGAAAATCTAATTCTGTTAAATGAAGAGTTTGATGTATGTGTGAGTGTTAGAAAGGGCTTCATTTTGCCATTTAGGAAAAAAATGGAGTCTTAAACGACTTGTAGGATTTGATTAGGAATCCTTTCTTCATCCAGTAAGTTAGAACAGTGGTTCTCAAACTTTCACGTGCATCAGAATTACCTGGAGAACTTGTTAAAACAGAGTGTAGAACTTGCCCCCAGGATTAATGAGGAGGAGGGGCAGAAATTAGCATTTGTACCAAGTTCCCAATAGTAGTCTGAGGACTACATTTTGCATACCACGGAGTTAGAGAAACCTTCAGGACTGGGGGCAAGGAAGAAAGAATAAGCTAGTGGGATTCAGTGGTAAAGATGGTAGCTACTTATGGAAGAGAATTTGTATAAGGGAAACATCAGGAACAATGTTGAAAAAGTAAATTTAGACCAAGCACTCAGGGGTGGATTATACTAGAATTCCCTCCTGTGGGTGCATGGATTTAATGTTATAGGCTGAAAAAAATGCTAGAAGACCTTTGGGCAGTTTACCCCCAAAACTTGTAATAAAGACACTATTGTCCTGGATATTCTGCTAAGTGCTGGGAATAACAGAAATAAATTTGATTTTTTTTTTCAATAAGGTAAATCATTCAGTTATTCTCAAGAGAAGGAAACACCAGTCCTATCGTGGTCTTGTATGGTGACATCCCAAAGGGGAATGAAGGACCAAAGTAAATGACATTTGAGGGAAAATCCATAAGATATCTAAATAGAGACCACTTTCGTTATTACTAGTTTTCTGTGTGAGCTTGGGCATACTGTGTAACCTCTCTGATTTTTCAATTTCGTTAGCTAAAAAATGATCTTTAAGGATCTGCCTCTGTGTGATGGTACATAAGTCTATGATTAGATGGAAGGCTGAAAAAGAGAGACAACTCAAAGGTGATATCAACATGAAAAGACTGGAGAACTGGGGAAATCATGAATCTAGTGACAAAAATAGAAATAACGTCAACAGTTTTCATCTCAAACTCGAAAATACTATGACCTTGCCTCAAAGTGGAACAACAATAACAAAAAACTAGTACATCAGGACGTCTTTGTTTAAAAAGTTACATTCAATTTTGGAGGTTAAGAATAGATAACGTATTCGGAGGCAACAGATATGCATATAGATGAATCCTAATTTAATGCAAACCTATTAGTTTATTTATGTTATTAATATGATACCCTAGAGGATATAAACCAATTAAAAACCCATTTCAATTATTAATTGAGTCCCATAATTGAAGTGACATAATAAATTAATTAAAATGTCCTCAGCTTTATTCACTAAGGAAAACACCTAAGTCAGGGAATGGATTGGACAAACAGATTGGTATTAAAATCTTCAACTGGATCCTATCCTACTTCACATAGAAGTAGTAGCCAAATCCACAGTGGGGAGGTGTTTGAATGAGAAGACCAGGAGAAAAGCGATACAAAGATGGATATCCCACTTTGTTCTGTGGACGTCGTTTCACAGACATGCCAATTAAACATTTCAGGCCTCAGTTTACTTAAATATAATATGAGATCATTGAATAGAATAATTTAAAATGTTCCTCTCTTGCTCTGGCCATTATAACTCATGATAAATACATGGGCCAAAAATGTCAATCCTAAAACGCTCAGTGATGATGAATCATTAATCGAGCATTTACTGAGCACTCTAAGACTAATCTGTGCTCACAGATAAAGGCTCTGAAGATAAAAAGACAGTTCTTGCTCTCAAACAGCTCACGATCTCAAGGTGTCAGAAATAGATGTTAAATCTGTGAGAGTGGGGATGAATGAAAGTATGCACTTGGTGTCCAACTAACCTGGCCTCAAGTCACAGCTCTGCATGTGGATGGCCCTTAGTTCTCTGTTTCTTCAAGTAAAAGTGGGAATAATAACATCTCAGAGTGTGAGTATGTTAATTAAGTAAGATAGATGTAAAGATTATACAGCATACCTGGTAGATGGTAGGCACTCAATACAGGGGTTTACTTTCCCATATCTTTTCTAAATAAATAAAGATGTCTTGGCCCTCCACGGAGGTCTTTGGACAACATCACATAGGTGAAGGAAAGTGTTCTTTCCTGTTGCTTTGTGCAGAAGTATTTACAAGTATTTAGGAGGGTATGAAACAACAGATGGTTTTAATGCTCAGTGTTCAGTAGATTAAAATGAGCTCTGGTAGAAGAGGAAAATAATTTTTTTACTGTATAATTGAGAAATATAACCATGCATATCAAAGAGAGTATATAGTAATTTTAGAACACATTAATAAAAATAAATAAAATAAACACCCCATACCTAGCACCAAGGTTAAGAATTACCTGGAAAACGCCTACATGTCCTTCTACTAACATTTTATTTCACCACCATCAGAGGTACCTGAATTTTTTGTACTAAGAATGCCATTACTTTGTCTTAACATTTTTATCACATGTGTATTTACACCTAAAATATGCATTGTTTGGTTTTATCTGGTTTTAAACATTATGTAAGTGGAAAAATATTCTATATTCTATGATGACTTGCTTCTTTCACACAACATAGGATTTTGAGATTGATCTATACTGTATTAATTCATCTTCACTTTTGTATTCCATTGAATGAATAGTCCACTATTTATTTACGTGTTTCACTATAGATAATATTTTCTATTAAGTGCAATGCTGCTACAGATGTTCTTTTATATCTCTTCTGGTAACCATAGAGAAAAGTTTCTCAAGGCTATATATCCTGGAAAGCTGATTTGCTAGACCATCAGATATTCTCAAGCTTACTAAACATGCCAAAATTGTTTTCCAAAGTCATTGTTTCAGTTTGGACCCCCACTTGCAGTGAATACTTCACTTTCTTAAAAATATTTGATATTTTCAGATGTTGTAGTGTTAGAAAAGTGATGGTTTTATTTAGCTGTTCTATGATTTCTAATAAAGTTGAGAATATTTTCATATAATTTTGGGTCCATTTGTGTTTTCACTATTCTGAAATCTTTGTTTGGTTGTTTCATTCATTTTTATATTGGATTGTTTGTCTTTTTCTTCTTGATTTAAAAAATAGGCTATCAATTTATTATACTAACCCTTGTCTGGTTTTACATATTGCAAATAGCATTTTTAAGTCTGTACTTTCTCTTTTCAATCTTTATATGGCATCTTTTGAGAAACAAAACAATTTTAATTTAGCTTTTCTTTTTATGGTTTTATTTTTTTATTAATTTTTTGTTGGAGTATAGTTGCTTTACAATGTTGTGCTAGTTTCTGCTGCACAGCAAAGTAAATCAGTTATATGTATACATATATCCACTCTTTTAGATTTCCTTCATGTTTAGGTCACCACAGATCATTAGAGTTTCCTGTGCTAAACAGTACGATCTCATTAGTTATCTATTTTATACATAGTAGTGCATATATGTCAATCCCAATCTCCCAATTCGTCCTACCCTCTTCTTCCCCTCCTTGGTAGCCATAAGTTTGTTCCCTACATCTGTGATTCTATTTTTGCTTTGCCAAATCATCTGCATCATTTTTCTAGATTCCACATATAAGTGATATTATACGATATTTGTTTTTCTCTTTCTGACCTACTTCACACTGTATGGCAATCTCTCGTTCCATCCATGTCTATGCAATTGGCACTATTTCATTCCTTTTTATGGCTGAGTAATATTCCATTGTATATATGTGCTACATCTTCTTTATCCATTCCTCTATTGATGGACATTTAGGTTGCTTCCATATTATGGCTATTGTAAATGGTGCTGCAACGAATATCGGGGTGCATGCATCCTTTCAAATTATGGTTTTCTCCAGAATATGCCTAGGAGTGGGATTGCTGTGTCATATGGTAGCTCTATTTTTAGTTTTTTAAGGAACCTCCATACTGTTCTCCATAGTTTGTACGAGTTTATATTGCCACCAACAGTGTAAGAAGGTTCCCTTTTCTTCACATCCTCTCCAGCATTTATTGTTTGTAGATTTTTTTTGATGATGGCCATTCTTACCGGTGTAAGGTTATACCTCATTGTAGTTTTGATTTGCATTTCTCTAATAATTAGTGATGTTGAACATCTTTTCATGTGTTTTTTGGCCATCTGTATGTCTTCTTTGGAGAAATGTCTATTTAGATCTCCTCCCCATTTTTTTCAGATTCAATGCAATCCCTATCAAATTACCAATGGCATTTTTCACAGAATTAGAACAAAAAATTTCACAATTTGTATGGAAACACAAAAGACCCCAAATAGCCAAAGCAATCTTGAGAAAGAAAAACGGAGCTGGAGGAATCAGGCTCCCTGACTTCAGACTATATTACAAAGCTACAGTAATCAAGAGAGTATGGTACTGGCACAAAAACAGAAATATAGATTGATGGAACAGGATAGAAATCCCAGAGATAAACCCAGGCACATATGTTCACCTTATCTTTGATAGAGGAGGTAAGAATATACAATGGAGAAAAGAGAGCCTCTTCAAGAAGTGGTGCTGGGAAAACTGGACAGCTACATGTGAAAGAATGAAACTAGAACACTCCTTAACACCATACACAAAAATAAAGTCTTTTATGGTTTTAGCCTTTTATCTTTTTTCTTTTTAAAGAAGATGTTGGGGGTAGGAGTTTATTAATTTATTAATTTATTAATTTATTTTTGCTGTGTTGGGTCTTTGTTTCTGTGCAAGGGCTTTCTCTAGTTGTGGCAAGCAGGGTCCACTCTTCATCGTGGTGCATGGGCCTCTCACCATCACGGCCTCTCTTGTTGCAGAGCATGGGCTCCAGATGTGCAGGCTCAGTAGTTGTGGCTCACGGGCCTAGTTGCTCTGCGGCATGTGGGATCCTCCCAGACCAGGGCTCGAACTCCTGTCCCCTGCATTAGAATGCAGATTCTCAACCACTGCCCCACCAGGGAATCCCCCTTTTATCTTTTTAAATGAACTTTTTTCTAAGTTTAAAGTCACAAAGACTTTATGCTAACTTTCCTTTGTAAAGTTGGATATCCACGTTAAATACTAGATCTATCTGGAATTCTGTTTTGTATAAAACATTAGATAAAGACCCATTTTTTTTCTTTTTTTTTTTCTTTTTAAACAAGCATCCCATACATTGTTTAGTAATTAGGCCATCTTTCACCACTGATAATGCCATAGAAGTACTGTCATGCATTAGGCTCTTACATATGGGTGGATATGGTACTGACCTCTCTATCCTAGGCTCATAAAATACTGTCTTAATTTTTTATGTATTGATAGTAAAATTTTATATCTGGGACAGCATGAATCCTCTGGTTCTTCTTTAGAAATGTCTTAGCTGTTTTTAGTTTTTTATACTATCATTTATATTGTAAACTCAGCTTGTCAATAATCCTATCAAATAATTTTTAGAATTACCCATTAATTTCTGGGTCACTTTTGGAAGAAGTTACCTTTAAAATATTGATTATTTTCACACATGAACATGGTATGTCCATTATTTTTATGTTTTATTTTCCATTTTTCTGTAAATTTTTATAATTTTCTCCTTTAAATGCTTATACATTATTTTGCTCCTAGGTGCATTTTTGTTTGCATTTTCTATCAAAAATGGTACTGATACTATGTTCAAACAAAATCAAATTGTACATATTGAATTGTGTATTGTGTATTGATCTGTGTATTAATATTATATCTGGAAAATGGTATTGATATATACAAAAGTTGAATTTTATCAGGAAACATGGCTAAACTTACTTTATTCTAATAATTTTTTGAATATTCTTTGAGTTCCTTTATTAGATTAAGGAGGTTTATTTTTATTCCTAATTTGAAATGTTGTTGAATTCTAGCTTGATTTATTTAGGCTTCTACTGAGATGATTATGTGATTTTTCTATATCTACTAATATGGATAATTACATTGTAGGTTTTCTAATGTTGAATTAAATTTGCTTTCTTGCAAGTTGTGATGTAGTATCTTTCCTATGTATTGCTGGATTTTGGGTCAACTATTATATTGTTTAGTACAGCATCCTGAGTTATGTTGTCATTATATTTGTATATTCATTAACCTTTTTTAATAAACTATCTTTATGGTCTTGGAACCTCTATAAAAATATATCCTTTCTTTCTTATTTTATAATTTCTGCCATAATCTTTATTGTTTGTTTAATTATTCTTTCTTTGAGTTTATTCTTTTCCTCTTTTTCTAAATTAGGATATGTGCTTAATGTGTTAACTTTCAAGTTTTCTTCTTTTCTAATATAAGCATTTAAAGCTATATATTGCCCTCTAATTACTGTGGAATTTAGCTGTCCCCAACACAATTTGGTGCCCAGTATTTTCATTATTGTTTTGACTCTAATATTTTTCATATTAAAAATATATTTTAAAACTTCCAACAATAGAGAAACTTTCAGTTATATCTTTGGTTTTTATTTTTAGCTTAATTACATCTGGTCAAAGACTATGTCTCAAATGAATCTAATTTTTAAAAATTTCTTGGGCCTTGCTTGTAATTGTGCTCCTTTTTTGGTAAATGTTTCTTTGGTTTTCAAGATACATTACCAGGAATTATAAATCTAGAATTGTTATATCTTTTTCATTAAATGAAAATTGTTTTATATTGGTTCTTCTTGTGTCTAGTAAGGCTTCTTGACTCAAAATCTTTTAACTTTATATAATACAGTATAGGTATATAGTCTATGATTAGATTTGGGTTTATAATTTTTCCATCATTTACTTACAATTAAATTGCATCTTTCTGAACTTTTCTCTGTGTATGTTTTAATGATACATACCAGAAGTCTTTTTTAACCTAGTAAGAAAATCTTTGAGTTTTGCTGATCAGTTAGTCCATGAACTTTAATTGTAATAACCCACATCTTTTATTTTATTTCTATAAGATTATTTTATATTTTAGTTTGTTCTGATTTATTTTTAAATTTACTTTCCTCCCCAATTTTTTGTTTCTTTTATTGATTGATTTTTGGCCAAAATTTATTTTTTTCCCTTTAATGTTATGCACTTTATGTACTCTTACTTTCAGCCCTTGGAATTTTTAATAATTGCAATAATTTAAAATAACTCAGAATGTGTCAACTCTAATCACTGATTTCCAACTTATGTGTTTTTAGCTAGGGTTTTTATATTTTCTGGTTTTAGTTTTTAAACAACACTCATTGGACAGTATTCTTATTCTTTTTAGCAACCAGTGTTTAATTTCCTCACATACTTGCTAATTTATTTTTCATGATCCCCCAGAATATGTGAATTTCCTTATAAAATTGTTTTCCTTCTTCTCAGTATATGTCCTTTATCCTTTTCTCATAAAATTATAGTTGATATACAATATTGCATTATTTTCAGGTGTACAACATACTGATTTGACTTTTATACACATTATGACTTGATCACCATGGTAAGTCTAGTAACCATCTGTCACCATACATAGCTATTACAATATTATTGACTATATTCCCTATGTATTTCCTATGCTGTATTTTACATTCCCATCACCTTTATTTTATAACTGGAAGTTTGTACTTCTTAATCCCCTTCCCCTATTTCACCACCACCCTCTCCTCCTTTCTGGCAACCACCATTTGTTCTCTGCATTTATGAATCTGTTTTCATTTTGTTGTGTTTCTTTTCTTTGTTTTTTAGATTCCACATATAAGTAAATTCATATGGTATCTGTCTTCTTCTGTATTACTTATTTCACCTAGCATAAACCCCTCTAGGTCTATTCATATTATCCCAAATGACACAATTTCATTTTTTATGGTTAATTAATATTCCATTGTATATATAAACAACAGTGCATGAGGGTTCCCTTCTCTCCACATCCTCACCAATGCTTGTTATTTGTTGTCTTTAATAATAGCCATTCTGACTGGTGTGAGGTGACATTTCATCGTGGCTTTAATTTACATTTTCCTTATGATTAGTGATGTTGAGCATGTTTTCATGTGACTTTTGGCCACCTCTATGTCTTTCTTGGAAAAATGTTTATTCAGGTCCTCTGCCCATTTTTTAATTGGATTTTTTTATATTGAGTTGTGTAAGTTCTTTATATATTTTGAATATTAAATTCTTATTGGATATAACATTTGCAAATACATTCTCCCATTCAGTAGGTTGCCTTTTCATTCCCTTTATTATTAAGCAGTAATCCATTCTCTAAGTTTTTGTTTGTATCTCTGATAATGTCTTTTTTTGCCACCATTATTTTATATCCCAGAAATTTAAGGCCATCATTTTACTATGCTCTGACTTACATGGTAGAAATTGAGAAATTAGATGACTATCTAATTATCTCTTCTTTGTTAGTGATCTGTGTCTCTGCTCTGGATGTTTTAAAGGTCTTTGGTTTGTCTTTGGTGTACTGCAGTTTGAACAAAAAAGTGTCTCTGCATGGATTGCTTTTTATTTATCTTGGCTGAGATTTTTTTTTCCTGAAAATGAAAATTGCTAATTTTCATCAATTCAAGAAAAATTTCAGGCACTGTCTATTTGTTTAGAGCCTCTTCCCCATTTTCTCCATTTTCTGCATCTAAAATTCTGAGGTACTTTAAAAAATCTTTATCTTTCAATGCTGAATTATGTTGTTTATTTGGTCCTATTTTCCAGTTCTCTGATAATCTTTTAAATTTTTTCCAATCATATATAGTAAACTAGTTTTCCCTATGTGTTATAGATATTATTCCCTAGTCCTGATTTTTTGTTTGTTTGCTTGTTTGTTTGTATTTATCCACAGTAATATTTTCCATGAAAAAATAATTTTTATAAAGTTTCATTTGTCAAAGATTTATTTTGTAGTGTTAGGATTTTTTTTCTCTCAAAATGTATTATATACTCCAGGTATATATATTATAGTTTCTCCTATTTAAAAAAATATATATTTATTTTTATTCTTATATATTGAACCACCTAGATTTCAATTTGGAGGAAAGAAAGAATATTATACAAATCTAAATTTTTTTTCTAAGTGGAAAATAATTTTGGAAGTATAAATGCTTTTACTGAATTCAATAGACTGCAAGCTCCTTCAGGGAAGAAACTTTGACTTATTATCATTATACACGCAGAACTAACCTCAGTTGGTTTGTATATACTTATATATTTTCAAAGTAATTATATAAATAAATTAATGACCTTCAAGAATGCACACATTAATAACTTACCTCTAAATTTCTATCTTTGGAAATTTTATGTAAAAAATAATACAGGATAAACTAAATTTGAATCATATATAATGCACACCAATAATTTTGAGTTAGCATATACTATCCATGTTTATATATTTTATGTAATTTTACTAATTGTTTATATATTATTTTATTATGCTCCTTACAAATACGTTTAATAATCATTATACTAAATTATCATTTTAACAACTTAATTCATTTTATTTTGCTCACTTACCATATTTCATTTAACTAGTTCTTTGATGTTAGCTGTATAAATATTTTCCAATTATTTTTATTATAGTAATTATGTTTCATAAACTTATTTGTACAGTTATAAATGTGTTTCTTCTATGGCATGACTAATATTGACATTAGGAACCTTGTACTCATAAAGGTATGAGTTGAAAGCTAATTTTACTTCTTACTCACCAGCCAATTATTTGACCTTTCTGGACTTCATAAGGCCTAGATCACAGGGTTTTCACTGGGATTAAATTCTTAAAATATGCTGTGGATGTCACCAAGTGCAGTGGTCTCAACTAGTGGTAATGGACTCTACCCCTAATCTTCTGGCTTATAATAAATACATATGAGTAGAATTATTTAGTTAAAGTGTATGAACATCTAATGACTCCTGTTAAGTTTTCAACTGATTGCAACTTTCTGAATTAATGACTCATAGCATATTTAGCTTTAGAACAGTATAGCAAACATGAGCATTACTCACACCACATATATAGTGTAAGCTATGAATAACATGCCCCCAATTTACAGATGACAAAGTGAGGCACAGAGAGGTTAAGTGATCTTCTAAAATCACACAGCTGATAAATGGCAAATAAGAGGCAGATTTGAATCCAGGCTATCCAGAGATTGTGTATTTAATGTTATGATGCCTGAAACTTATATAAACATCTCCTTGCCACTAATTACTTCTTATATTATGGAGACAAACACATTTTAACTAGGTTTCTTTATCTAAAATTGCACAAGATTTAGGGCCGTCCTTATTTTCTTTGCTAGTCATTTTCCACTTAGTCATACAGTGTTTCAGTGTTATTTGTTTCACAAATATATATGCCTCCTCAGCTGATTTTAAGCTTCTTTAAGAGTTAGACTAATTTTGCATGTTTCTTTTGAATCCTCCATAACATCCCCCATGGTGGATAATCAGTAAACACTTACTGCCTGATGTGTAGACAGTCTAAATGCTTTATTTCTCTGTGAAGTTGTGTTTCTAATCAACAAATGAAAAATAAAAGTTATCGTAAGAAAACAAATCCAAAGAGAGAAGGAAAAAACAAAAATGCTTAAACGTCATATTAGACCCATTATAAAGAGTGGCCAGATCAGAATTCTTTAACAGTTCTGGTGAAAATAAGCCCACTATATTATTTCCCTGGAGATCTGAGAATAGAAGAGAGTATCAGTGCCAGAATCTTCCTTGCTAGTAATCTTACCAATCTCGTGGATGTGGTGGGTAAGAACCAACCACACTGGACAACCGCCAAGTAATATTTTACAATAGAGCATCCCCTCTCAATCTGCCTTAGAAACGTGGTCTAAACTAGCATCACATCTGACATGGTGAATGTTTGTATTATCATTTAGGATTTGGGAGATTGAAGAGTTAACTCCAACCTTGAGAGGCAGCAGTATATATGTAAAGAAATTCAAAACAATTGTGATGACTGGATTTGCCACCAACAGGCTGAATAAGCTGAAGCTGCTTTCCTGATACATGGAGCTTCAGTAAAAAAGTGAGGGGTAACTCAACCTCACCGGTATGTTGTAAAAATTAATGCAATAACATATTATCATCTGCCCTATTATAGGCACTTAGCAAATGGTGCTATCACCACGATTAAAAGATTACTCATGGGGAGCACCTCCTTTCTATCCTTTCTATAGCCATCTGGGTTTTGAGTGTTCCCAATTACTACAAATATAAATTGAGATAGGCTTAAAAGTATAAGGCATACATATGTATATAAACACACACACACACACACACACACATATATATATAGTTTTCTCAAGTCAGTAATTATGTCTTATACCACTGTCACTGTGACTAAACCTATTAAATCATACTAACACATATGTATGAATTAACAAATAAAACCTTAAGTAACTCAATTATAGCTATTTACCATGTTGAATTTTAAAATAGATGAAATTTCCTTGAGATGTAGCTAGGAAAATTATTGGCAAGGCACATTTTTTCTCATAAATTGTATTTTTACATTCAAGCAACATCTTTCCTCCATTGAGTAAGCTAATTTTTTTCAATGAACTTAAATACTAAAACCAACACTTAAAAAGTGAATTAAATAAGGGTCATAAAATTTTTTGCAAGTCTGCCAAATGTGTAACAAGTGAAAAGAATTGTCTGATATACCTTATGTGTCAGTAAATTTAATATTGTCATTGAGAAAATATTGATATATACCTGATGTTGATCTACTACCAAAATATATATTTTAGGAGCTGCTTGGTTTATTTTCAGCACCTGCTCCATGACAGGTTGCATTCATGTCCAGTTAAATGCTGAAACTTGATTTTTATTCCTGAAAACCAATCCACTGACTCATCTAAACTGGTCTGAAAAACAGAGATCTTCATACTGTTTCCTTCTGGCTAACATAAGTGCTACCAGACCCTCAATATCATGTCCATTATCCCCCTCACTCACATTCCATTTATATTAAGTATCCAGAAGAGGCAAATCTATAGAACTAGAAAGTAGATTAGTGGTTGCCTAAGGCTGAAGAGACACAGAGGTGGGGGAACTAAAATAGAAAAAAGGGTATGGGATTTATTTTGAGGATGATGAAAATATTCTAAAATTGATTATGGTGATGGTTGCAAAACTCTGTGAATATATCAAAAATCATTGACTTGTATACTTTAAGTTGGTGAATTCTATTATAGGTAAATTATATTCCAATAAAGCTTTTATAAAAAACATAAAATAAGTTTTTTAGAAAGAGCTAAAAGAACAGATGAAGCCATGTGACTTCCATCAGCCAAGTTTTACTGACATCTTAGCTCAATCCATCTTGACTGAGGGATTCAGAAGGAAAAGAAAAGATTAGAAGTTTCCCCCATGCAATATCAAGGCAAGCAAAGGCTATTTTAATACTGCCAAAATATTTACCATAATTTTTCTGCTTAACCAGCTCTATTAACATGACTCACACATAACGGACAGTGAAGGGTTAAGACCAAAGACCCATCTGTCACACCCTGTAAGTTGTCACGTTTGATGTACAGAAGCTTTGCGTATGGCCTTAATGATTTTCAAGAGGATGACCAGAGAATTATAGAGGTCTGACTTTATTTCCAGGGCAGTGGGCACTTTCATCCTGATACAGGGTAGAGTCACATCATATACATACTCAGCTCAATGGAATTTCATCATAGGTATTTAAATGGGTGGGGAGGAAAAGAAACAGAGAAGAGAAATATTCATTTGATTGATACTGAATAGTCAACCTGTACAGCTATTTAATGTGCAAATATCCCAGATGTAGCCTAACCTGGGAGCTCAGAATCCACCTCTGCCAGCATCTTGGTTCCCATATGCCTCTTAGAACCTGAGTATCTCACCTGTGAACCTATGTTTAAAGAACCTTTACATGGCCTGTATAAAGAAGCCAACTACTTTATCTGTGGTTCAACTGAATAAAGAGTGCATGATTCCAATGCTGGTTGAAAAATGGACTTAACTTTGTTAAGAAAGATCTCCCACCTAGAATCTATCGAATGGAGTTTCAGATGTAATTTGAACATACACAATTGTCTTCTTATTTATGCTCTGACCTTAGACTCTAGCTCTCATGTAAGTGGTAACTACACCCTTCACTTTATTTCTTAGTCTGCTCATTTGATACAGCTTTTGGACCTGATGGTAACTCAATGACAGCTCATAAGTGAGAAAGAGCTGTGAGACACTACCAGAGCATTAGATACAAAACATTATGCAGATAAAAAGAAACTTGGAGCAAAAGAGAAGCAGTGCAAGAAAAAGAAAATGCATGTTTAGAAAATACAAAAAGGAAACCAACAATAAAAAAGGAGACATGAAATGAATTCTGTAGGGCTTCTTGTAACCTTGACTCATGTAGCAAATAGAATTGTTTCAAATATATACTTTATTTGTGTCTGTGGTTGTACCTTAGTACCTTAACTTGCAGTACTCCAGTTGATCTGAGATTTGAAATATTACTCTCTCATTAAGTTAATTGCACTCTCAATATTTAAATAATTATTAAATTTTTCCATAAGTTCTCCCAAGTTGAATTACTGTTTGACTAAAGAAACTTGTTCAGTTTTGCTTTGTTTTGGCTTCTCTTAATGAATTTTTATTGGAAGCGATACTTCATTTATAAGTAGAAAGAGGTGAAAACATTATGCTGGGTTAGAAAGCACATAAACAAAGGCAGAAATCATAAGATCTTATAATTTTTTTCATTCTGAGAATTTAATTTACTGTACAGTGGCCTACTGAAGCAACACCAACTGAATAACAATGGTTGACTGGCTCCACTAATGCATCAGCATTGCTCCCACTAGTGGGCTTCTTCTGCATAATATATGCTTATTTTAAAGAGGGATGCAACTCCTTGACTATCAACAAAATGCTAACTGAGAAGTTAGTAGGTATCTAGGAATAAACTAGGTGGAGTTGAGAAATATAGGGAAAATAAATGACACTTTTCCTTTACCCTAAGAATTTCCATTATTGTTTGGGGAAAACAAAATTGAATTAGAAGAAACAGAAAATAGAAGATTACTATCATATTGCTGTATGGTGACTTTCCTGATATGTGTGCTACAGGAATTCAGAAATGGGAGATCTAAAGCTAGGCTCTAAGAGTCAAGAGCAACTTCATGGAAAAGGTAGAAGTTTAATTGGGTGTTGAAGAATGGGTAGAATGGGAATAAACAGAGGATGGGAGCCAGGGCTGCTCAGACAGGGGAAAATGGGTCAACAAAAAGTCAAAAATTGGAGTGGCTATAGATAGTGTTTGGAGAAAGTGGGACAGAGACAGCAGAAGCTGGCTCAAATGACGGGGCTCAGGTGTGGGACCCCCAGTGACACATTGAGTTCTGTTTGTGACAGGACAGCAACATGTTGTGGCTACCCTTTCCTTTCATATCCAAATAAACTACTGTGACCCATCTCAGCTGTGAGAAAGCCTGACCCCATTTCCACCTCCTGAGGATTCCCAAGGTGGGGGAGCTGACGTTGTCTTGCTCCAGTCACATGCAAGCCATTCCCTGTCTTCTTGATTCTGAATATCCTTGCAGATCTTTACTTTTGAAATTCCTATTAATTTCTTTCACTTTTCAACTCTCTATCTATTACCTGGTAGACACAACTCTAACCCCTTCATTTCTGGAAGAACCAATAATTCAGGCTGGTATAGAATATAGCATATTCTAACTGAAGATTAGAGAAACAATATAGAGGTACTTGGTGGGGTGGGGATATTATAGCACAATGGGAAACATTCTAAGATTGATATTATTGATATTATTGAAAAGAAATGAAGACAGCAAAAACTAGGAGAATTCAGCACCACCAAACCAGCTCTATAACAAATGCAAAAGAAACTTCTCTAGACAGGAAACATAAGAGAAGAAAAGGACATACAAAAAAAACCCACAAAACAATTAAGGAGATGGTAATAGGAACATACATATTGATGATTATCTTAAATGTGAATGGATTAAATGCTTCAACCAAGAGACACAGGCTCACTGAATGGATAGAAAAACAAGACCCATATATATGCTGTCTACAAGATACCCACTTCAGACATAGGGACACATACAAACTGAAAATGAGGGGATTGAAAAAGGTGTTCCATGCAAATGGAAATCAAAAGAAAGCTGGAGTGGGCTTCCCTGATGGTGCAGTGGTTAAGAATCCACCTGCCAGTGCAGGGGACACAGGTTCGAACCCTGGTCTGGGAAGATCCCACATGCCGTGGAGCAACTAACCTCTGAGCCACAACTACTGAGCCTGTGTACCACAACTACTGAAACCCATGTGCCTAGGGCCTCTGTTCCACAACAAAAGAAGCCACTGCAGTGAGAAGCTCACACACTGCAACAAAGAGTAGCCCCCACTTGCCACAACTAGAGAGATCCCACGTGCAGCAATGAAGACCCAATACAGCCAAAAATAAATAAATAAATAAATAAATTTAAAAAAAGAAAGAAAACTGGAATAGCAATACTCATATCAGATAAAATAGACTTTAAAATAAAGAATGCTACAAAAGACAAGGAAGGACACTACATAATGACCAACAAGAAAGTACAACAATTATAAATATATATGTATCAACATAGGGGCACCTCAGTACATAAGGCAAATGTTAACAGCTATAAAAGAGGAAATTGACAGTAACACAATAGTAGTGGGGGACTTTAACACCTCACTTAC
Organism: Mesoplodon mirus; assembly: GCF_964341445.2. Classification (NCBI taxonomy): domain Eukaryota; kingdom Metazoa; phylum Chordata; class Mammalia; order Artiodactyla; family Ziphiidae; genus Mesoplodon; species Mesoplodon mirus. The sequence goes on from NC_138977.1 coordinate 173,988,947, forward strand.
ACCAATAGACAGATCATCCAGACAGAAAATTAATAAGATAACACAAGCTTTAGATGACACAATAGACCAGATAGATTTAATTGATATTTATAAGACATTCCATCCAAAAACAGCAGATTACACTTTCTTCTCAAGTGCACATGGAACATTCTCCAGGTTAGATCACATCTTGGGTCACAAACCAATTTAAGAAAACTGAAATTATATCAAGCATCTCTTCTGATCACAATGTTATGATATTAGAAATAAATGATAAATAAATTATTTATTTCTAATAAATAAATTTATTAGAAATAAATTTATTAGAAACAAATTAGATTAGGAAAAAAATGTAAAAAGTAAAAACACATAGAGACTTAACAATCTGTTACTAAATAACCAAGAGATCACTGAAGAAATCAGAGGAAATAAAAAAATACCTAGAGACAAAGATCAATAAAACTAAAAGCTGGTTCTTTGAGAAGATAAACAAAATTGATAAATCTTTAACCATACACATCAAGAAAAAGAGGGTGAGGACTCAAATTGGTAAAATTAGAAATGAAAAAGGAGAAGTTACAATGGACACCGAAGAAATACAAAGCATCATAAGAGACCAATACAAGCAACTCTATGCCAATAAAATGGAAAGCCTGGAAGAAATGGACAAATTCTTAGAAAGGTAGAACCTTCCAAGACTGAACGAGGAAGAAATAGAAAACCTGAAAACCAATCACAACTAATGAAATTGAGACTGTGATTAAAAATCTTCCAGCAAACAGAAGTCCAAGACCAGATGGCTTCACAGGTGAATTCTATCAAACATTTAGAGGAGAACTAACACCCATCCTTCTCAAATTCTTCCAGAAAATTTCAGAGGAAGGAACACTCTCAAACTCATTCTATGGGGTCATCATAACCCTGATACCAAAACCAGATGAAGATACTACAAAAAAAGAAAATTAAAGACCAATATCACTGATGAATATAGATGCAAAAATCCTCAACAAAATACTAGCAAATAGAATCAAACAACACATTAAAAGGATCACACACCATGATCAAGTGAGACTTATCCCAGAGATGCAAGGATTTTTCAATATATGCAAATCAATCAATGTGATACACCATATTAACAAACTGAAAAGTAAAAAACACATGATCATCTCAATAGATGCAGAAAAAGCTTTTGAAAAAATTCAACACTCATTTATGATAAAAAAAACTCTCCAGAAAGTGGGCATAGAGGGAACCTACCTCAATATAATAAAGGTCATATACGACAAACCCACAGCAAACATCATTCTCAATGGTGAAACACTGAAAACATTTCTTCTATGATCAGGAACAAGACACGGAGGTCCACTATTGCCACCATTATTCAACATAGTTTTGGAAGTCCTAGCCACAGCAATCAGAGAAGATAAAGAAATAAAAGGAATACAAATTGGAAAAGAAGTAAAACTGTCACTGTTTGCAGATGACATGATACTATGTGTAGGGAATCCTAAAGATGCCACCAGAAAACTGCTAGAGCTAATCAATGAATCTGATAAAGTTGCAGGATACAAAATTAATGCACAGAAGTCTCTTGCATTCCTATACACTAACAATGAAGGATCAGAAAGAGAAATTAAGGAAGCAATCCCATTCAGCATTGCAAGAAAAAGAATAAATACCTAGGAATAAACCTACCTAAGGAGGTTAAAGACCTGTACTCAGAAATCTAGAAGACACTGATGAAAGAAATCAAAGATGACACAAACACATGGAGAGATATTCCATGTTCTTGGATTGGGAGAATCAATATCATGAAAATGACTCTACTACCCAAAGCAATCTACAGAGTCAATGCAACCCCTGTTGAATTATCAATGGTATTTTTTACAGAACTAGAACAAAAAGTCTTAAAATTTTCATGGAGACACAAAAGATCCCAAATAGCCAAAGCAATCTTTTTTTTTTTTTTTGCGGTATGCAGGCCTCTCACTGCTGTGGCCTCTTCCGTTGCAGAGCACAGGCTCCAGACGCGCAGGCCCAGCGGCCATGGCTCACGGGCCCAGCTGCTCCGCGGCATGTGGGATCTTCCCAGACCGGGGCACGAACCCGTGTCCCCTGCATTGGCAGGCGGACTCTCAACCACTGCGCCACAAGGGAAGCCCCCTACCAAAGCAATCTTGAGGGAAGAAAGAGGAGCTGGAGGAATCAGACTCCCTGACTTCAGACTATACTACAAAGCTACAGTAATCAAGACAGTATGATACTGGCACAAAAACAGAAATATAGATCAATAGAACAGGATAGAAAGCCCAGAGATAAACCCACGCACATATGGTCATCTTATTATTGATAAAGGAGGCAAGAATATACAATGGAGAAAAGACAGCCTCTTCAATAAGTGGTGCTGGGAAAACTGGACAGCCACATGTAAAAGAATGAAATTAGCATGCTCCATAACACCATACACACAAATAAACTCAAATGGATTAAAGAACAAAAGGTAAGGCCAGACACTCTAAAACTCTTAGAGGAAATCATAGGCAGAACACACTATGACATAAATCACAGCAAGATCCTTTTTGACCCACCCCTGGAGAAATGGAAATAAAAACAAAAATAAACAAATGGGACCTAATGAAGCTTAAAAGCTTTTGCCCAGCAAAAGAAACCATAAACAAGATGGAAAGACAACCCTCAGAATGGGAGAAAATATTTGCAAACGAATCCATGGACAAAGGATTACTCTCCAAAATATATAAACAACTCATGCAGCTCAATATTAAAACAACAAACAACCCAATCCAAAAATGGGCAGAAGACCTAAAGAGACATTTCTCCAAAGAAGACATACAGATGGCCAAGAAGCACATGAAAAGCTGCTCAACATCACTAATTATTAGAGAAATGTAAATCAAAACTACAATGAGATATCACCTCACACTGGTTAGAATGGGCATCATCTGAAGATCTACAAACAACAAATGCTGGAGAGGGTGTGGAGAAAAGGGAACCCTCTTTCACTGTTGGTAGGAATGTAAATTGATACAGCCACTATGGAGAATAATATAGAGGTTCCTTAAAAATCTAAAACTAGAATTACCATATGACCCAGCAATTCCGCTACTGGGCATATACCCAGAGGAAACCATAATTCAAAAAGACACATGCACCTCAATATTCACTGCAGCACTATTTGCATAAGTCAGGTCATGGAAGCAACCTAAATGTCCATGGGCAGATGAATGGATAAAGAAAATGTGGTACATATATACAATGGAATATTACTCAGTCATAAAAAGGAACAGAAGTGGGTCATTTGCAGAGATGTGAATGGTCCTAGAGACTGTCATACAGACTGAAGTAAGTCAGAAATAGAAAAACAAATATTGTATATTAACGCATATCTGTGGAATCTAGAAAAGTGGTACAGATGAACCAGTTTTCAAGACAGAAATAGAGACTCAAATGTAGAGAACAAACATATGGACACCAAGGGGAGAAAGTGGTGGGCGGGAGTGATGGGATGAATTGGGAGATTGGGACTGACATATATACACTAATATGTATAAAATAGATAATTAATAAAAACCTGCTGTATAAAAAAATAGAATAAAATTCAAAACAAAATTTTTTTCAGCCATTTCTACCCCAAGAAATGTCTTACAAATCCTTTCTGCTCAGAATCCAGATGGTCATAATTTCCTGATTTCTGCGTGTGTCTATGTGTGAGTATATATATATATATATACACATAAAACGTGTGTCTCTATTTTCTTCTTCACCTCGTTCTAGAATACACCATTATCCCCCCCCACCTCCAAAAACAGTGGGGCACAAAAGTAAAATTCTTGAGACTTGATAATACAGAGTAACTTTGCTTTCTGTCTCTACTCCCATCCTGGACTAGTTTTGGGGGTCTAATTTTGCATAACCTAAAAATCCCTTCAGTAAGTTTTTCTAAACAAAAGATCATCTACTCCAGAGATTAATTCTGCTCTTCCCCTCTAGCAGAAAACAGCTGCAGCTATTTCTATTTTTTAGTGATCTTTTTTTCTTGCCTGTTACATATTATTGAAGATTGATTAGCTGAGCAAATCATTTAGGTTCAGGAAGAGGTAAAACAAACACATGCTTGAGGATGACAAAGCCCATTTGAAGCAGGCTCCGGGTAGTGCTTGATTCATACTTGGAGAAAAAACAGAGACCTTGTTTTCTTTTCCTTTGTTTTTTTGTCTTTCCACCATATTCAACAAAATAAACTCAGCAAATAACATGAAAATCACTGTATGAAAACAAGGCGATAGCAGTCAAAGTGCAGAGTGGGAAAAACTGGCAATGCAGATAGCACAGCTCTTTATTTTCACAAAATATTTTGCCCTTCATTGGTGACCCTTTGCATCTGTTGCCTATGGTGCTGAGCCAGGGACATTAGGAGACTCAATGGGGATAATGTAACAGACTCCAGTTCCCTAATGGGAGAGAAGCCCTCATTTATGCTGGTGTAAGTATGCATTCTAAAGACTTACAAACCTGTTTGGTTTTTCTGTAGCTTTTAGATTTCCCTGAAAATTCACCAAACCACAATCTTCGTCTGTGTAATGTTTTTGTCTGTTTTTAGGAAATGTGTTCATAGCAGTCTTTCTGAAAAGGCAGGTTTGTGTGAGTAAATGGTTTGATTTGTCCTCTACTGGTCTCTGGTAAGAGTATTGGACCGTGAGGTTGGTTTGACAGAACCAAAAACTGTTAAGCAAAAAACTTAATGCAACTTCAAGGAAGTTTTTCCTTAATGCAGCTGCCAGATTAGGACCTGGATATAAATGCAAGAGCATAAAAAATTGAACTGCCAGAAGGCACCATACCTAAACAGGGCCAGGGATCCAGACAAATCACACAGTGCCAAGTCTATATGCCCCTCTCTTTGTCACATGGACAAAGTCTAAGTAAGATGAACCTTGCTGGCAGCCTTGATCAATGAAAGTGGAGCACAAATATCACAATCTGTTATCAGTGGATAGAAATGGTGTGGGGTCAAAGCTAGCCTCCAAGGGGAGGCCCTGAGATTCACGTGCTAATGTTAATATTTATGTCAGTGACAAGTTGATAGCTATGCCCTTTTCTTCTTCCCAGGTCCCTGAATCACAGAACACATTGGAGACAGCTCTGTGGTCAGTAATGAACTTGCCATAAAATATTTGGCTTCCTGTTACTCTCAAGGCACACCCAAGGAGGCGAGATGTGGGTAAAGACTACATGCTGCCTGCAGAAAAATATATTCCCCTACATGAAGACCTTACTTTCCTCATCAACTGTGAGACTACAGTCCGCCTGCTTTGTCCATTTGTTGAAGCATGGTATTAACTATCATTCTTTATTGTCCTAAGCAGTCCTTCTCCTTGGTGATGTCTGGGTATATCAGCTATGTGGCTACAACTGAAAAAAATTTTGCTATAGACAAAGAAGCACTACCTTCCCTTCTGGGTCTACATCTTGGTGCACACTACCCGATGATGGATGCACGTGTAAATTCAAACTGCATGCCTTTTGTGAGTTGCATGCTGTTTCTCCAGCTTTTTTTTATACAGCATCCTCCTGCTTGCAAGGAAACAAGCATACTGGATTTTATATGGTTATAAAACCCCACATAAGACAAACTAGACAAAAGCCTTTTTATGTAGCTTGGGAATTCTTCAGGATACTTTTTTTTTTCCTGACTCTGCCACACACCCTACCTCCCATGCTGTTTCCTTCTTTCATTCTCCGGTCTTGAGACCTCTTATTCAAAATATTCTGGAGACTTCTAGTTTTTTTCTGTCCATTTTTTACTGCTTTTATGAGCTCAATGCCTGGGAATTATTCTTTTTAACTATGAAGTAGCACACTGAGGAAGGTTTGTAATGACAACATCTGTTTGTTTCAAACAGATGTTGGACTAATCCACTATTACACACTTAGCATGTTGGTCAGTACAAGACAATATTCAGCCTGAGAGTAAGGATCCCCTTGTATTCTGGGGGCCAAGACAGATATTTGATAATTTAAACTATAAACTCCTCTGGATGGTGAACCTCATTTTTGGATAAAAATCTATAAAAACACAACAGTGCTAATCCTCGTCTACTGCAAAAGTCAAATTAGTTATTTGTATTGTATTATAAATTATGTAACATATAAAGCTACTGCCCACTTTATGAAATTTATTTTAAAATAATATGCATGAGTTCTGCATTGCCTTGAGATATGTTTATTTACACAATAAGCCCAGATAAACATTCCACTACATCACATGCTATCCTTATTAACAGTAGTCAAATATTCCAAAAGGCTTTTTTGAGTTTAAGTTAATCCATCATTAATCATGACCTTCAAATGAAACCTTGGCTCTAGTATTATTTTCAAAAGAAAATTCCAATACCAGCCATACTTAGCTAGTGCCAGAATGCTTACAACATGATCAGCAAGTTACACATATACCCTTAAAAGCAAGTCAAAGGGTTATAATTGAGAGGCAGGCTGAGAATGTGTTATGATGGTGAATGTAATTCAAGATGCCCAGGCAATATGAGGCACAGGTCATCCTAAACTTTACACTCAGAAAAATAACTTTCAGAAGGAAGTGATGCTTGAGCAGAAGCCTACGTGCAGGGAAGGCACCAGCCATGCAAATATCTGGGGAAGAGGACAAGAGGCATAAGAAACAGCAAGAATGAAAGATTAAATTTGGGAATGTGCATGAGAATAGGAAAGAGGCCAATGTTATTGGAGCAGAGTCAGCTAGAAGGTAGGAGGAAATGAGGTCAAGAAAGTAGCCCAAGGTGAGATATGGCCTTATAGGTCATTAAAAGCCATTTGAATTTTATTCTAAATGTGGGAAGCCCAAAAACTTGAGACCAGAAAAATGAGGAGTAATTATCAAAATAATACAATAATTATATTTCAGTGTAATAAGTACAAGCTCTTTAAAAACTAGGAACATAGAAAAGGAAATGACTAATATTTCTTAGGATGCCAAAAAGGGTAAAATTGTTTTTTGATTTGGAAGTACTTGGCTGAGAAGGGAGAAAAGGTGATTCAGATAGAAGCAACACGTCTGTGCAGAGAGAGCAATATGCATAAGAGTGGAGGAGGGGAAAATATGATATATTGAAAAATAGTTTATCTGGTTGGAGTATGGAAGCAAGTGGCATGAGATGAGGTTAGCATTAGATCTTCAAGGTCTTTGCATGTCACCCAAAAGAATTTGGACTTTAACCAGTGGGCTAGGAAGCCACTGAAATATTTTAAGCAAGGAAGTGATACAATACGATCATAGTTTTATTTTGGAAAAACAAACTTGTCCATAGTGTGAAGAATTAATTGAAGTACAGAGGAGTGTCTGAGGTCAGGACTACCAGCTGGGTAACTTGAAATAATCCATATGAGTAAGAAGAGATGAACTAGAGCCATGGCAGTAAAGAGAAATATATTGGAGAGTTATTTAGAAGATAGGGGTTCACAACTATTTGGATATGAGTGGAAAAACTGACTGTCATCAAGGAAAATTTCTTGGCTCATAGTTTGAGGAATTTTGTCAATGGTGATATCATTACCCAGGATAGTCTTCAGGAACAAGTGTGAGACTAAACGTATTTTCAGATTTAATAAAATGTGCAATTTGTGAAATAGAGGAGGTACCCAATGGACTAAAGACCTAAAGAAGGTAAGATGATACAAGTACAAGAATATAGATGTAACTGCTAGCCTTTGGCAAAGAAAGAAGGACAACTTATCTGTAAAGGAAAAAAAAGATATAATAGTTGATGAGAACATGGATAAATTATGAGACGGAAGGGAAAAATAAGAGAGTTCACTCAGGATTACCCTCTTTGCTCTCTCTCAACCTCTCTCCCTCTCTCTTGATAGATAGAGAGATAGATGGATAGGTAGATAGATAGATGATAGATAGATAATGTAACTTTATATGTGTAACAACTTAATGCATGTGTATACATACATACACACGTTAATTGGGAGAAAAATTTGCATGAAAGATATATAAGCTGAAACAGGCTTTAAAGGATGAGATATATAAGCTGAAGCAGGCTTAAAAGGATGGATAGGATTTGCTTAGCTCAAGAATAGTCAAAAATGATGGTGAAATTTCAATGTTCAGTGACAAAATTAAGGCATCATCATTTGAAGAAGCTGAGGAACCAATTTGGGACTAGCTTGTTAGTAGGAGAGAAATCAGTGATTAATTTCACTACCTACATGTTGAATTTAAGGTGATGGTAAGAAACCAAAGGGTATATGTTCACTCTAAAATTGACTTTCAAGGCTAACAACAAAAGATCAGAAAGAAATTAAGGAAACAATCCTACTTAACATCTTATCAAAAAGAATAAAATACCTAGGAATAAACCTACCTAAGGAGGCAAAAGACCTGTACTCAGAAGACTACAAGATACTATGAAAGAAATCAAAGATGACACAAATAGATGGAGAAATATACTGTGTTCTTGGATTAGAAGAATCAATATTGTCAAAATTACTATACTTCCCAAAGCAATCTACAGGTTCAATGCAATCCCTATGAAATTACCAATGGCATTTTTCACAGAATTAGAACCAAAAATTTTACAATTTGTATGGAAACACAAAAGACCCTGAACAGCCAAAGCAATCTTGAGGGGAAAAAATGGAGCTGGAGGAATCAGGCTCCATGACTTCAAAGCTACAGTAATCAAAACATTATGGTACTGGCACAAAAGCAGAAATATAGATTAATGGAACAGGATAGAAAGTCTAGAGATAAACTCATGCATTTATCATCAACTTATCTATGACAAAGGAGGAAAGGATATACAATGGAGAAAAGACAGTCTCTTCAATAAGTGGTGTTGGGAAAACTGGACAGCTACATGTAAAAGAATGAAATTAGAATATTCTCTAACACCATACACAAAAATAAACTAAAAATGGATTAAAGACTCAAATGTAAGGCTGGATACTATAAAACTCTTAGAGGAAAACATAAGCAGAACACTCTTTGACATATATCCCAGCAATATCTTTTTTGATCTACCTCCTAGAGTAATGAAAATAAAATAAAAATAAAATGTGGGACCTAATTAAACTTAAAATGTTTGCACAACAAAGGAAACCAGAAATAAGACAAAAAGACAACCCTCAGAATGGGAGAAAATATTTGCAAATGAAGCAACTGACAAAGGATTAGTCTCCAAAATATACAAACAGCTTATGCAGCTCAATATCAAAAAAGCGAACAACCCAGTCAAAAAATGGGCAGAAGACCTAAATAGACATTTCTCCAAAGAAGATATACAGATGGCCAAAAAACACATGAAAAGATGCTCAACATCACTAATTATTAGAGAAATACAAATCAAAACTACAATGAGGTATAACCTCACACCAGTCAGAATGGCCATCATCAAAGAAATCTATGAACAATAAATGCTGGAGAAGGTGTGGAGAAAAGGGAACCTTCCTACACTGTTGGTGGGAATGTAAACTGTTAAAAACATTTTGGAGAACAGTATGGAGGTTTGTTAAAAAACTAAATATAGAACTATCCTATGATCCAGCAATCCCACTCCTGGGCATATATCTGGAGAAAACCATAATTTGAAAAGATACATGCACCCCAATGTTCATTGCAGCACTATTCACAATAGCCAAGACATGAAAGCAACCTAAATGTCCATTGAGAGAAGAGTGGATAAAGAAGATGTGGTACCTATATACAATGGAATATTGCTCAGCCATAAAAAAGAACAAAATAATGCCATTTGCAGCAACATGGATGGACCTATAGATTGTCATACTGAGGCAGTAAGCCAGACAGAGAAAGACAAATATCATATGATATTGCTTATATGTTGAATATAGAAAAAAGTACAAATGAACTTATTTATACGATAGAGTAAAAGATGTATTAAACAAATGTATCATTACCAAGGGGGATGGGGGGAGGGATATTTTGGGAAATTGGGATTGACATATACACACTACCGTATATAAAATAGATAACTAATAAGGACCTACTGTATAGCACAGGGAACTCTACTCAATACTCTGTAATGACCTATGTGGGAAAAGAATCCAAAAAAGAGTGGGGATATATATATATATATAAACTGATTCACTTTTCTCTACACCTGAAACTAACAGAACATTGTAAATCAACTATACTCCAATAAAAATATTAAAAATAAAATACAATAAAGTAAAATTGAAATTACACTATTGAACCAAATATGGGTGGTCTCAGCAAAAAGGATAAATCTGCAAGAAGATAGTGTTGAAGCTACAGAGTTATATTGGTAGCAATACATGAAAATGGTAAAGGAGAAATCCTTGGACAATGCTAATCAAAGAGAGAGCTGTGCTTGTCCATAGACTCCAGAGTCACATCCCACCAAAGTGTCTTATATTGGCTCTGAACTGGCTAATTACTTGAGAAGGGAAAACCTCCCACAAGAAGCAGATGTTTTACACCTAAATAACTCCTTAATAGAAATTGATGAAAACAGGATGGAAAATGCCTGTTCATGGAGCATGTGATCAGAACATCACTAGAAAGTTCATGCAGGACAATAAAAATACAAAATGAAAGCTGAGAGATTTTGCACAGGCTGGATGAAAAAGAAAGACACCTAAGATAAGTCCTAGAGACTGAGTCCATCAACATTTGCAAATAGCTGAATTTTGAAAGACAAACAAAACAGGAAAATGACAGTCTCTGGGAGAAGATACACTATGTATACATACATGTCTACCCCATCAGAGATAGAGTAAATTGGCAGTGAAAACAGTAATCTTTTGCTCAGACATTTCTCCAATCTGAATTTAAGTTTACAGATTGTGCATTCCAGAAAAAGAACTAACCAGCATTCAGTGATGCTAGGATGCTGACACCCTATTTTCTCCAACCCTCTTTCTTATGCCAGTTCCACCAAGTCTCCACTAGTGTCTGGCAATACAAATCTGGGTTCTTGGAATGCAATTTTACCTGGCATAAATGCCCTTGAGGAAGACAATTTGCTTATTTCCCAGTGTGATCATTGTGGGGCCAGTGCTGTGAAAATCTCATGTGTCCCATTAATTCCCTGTAATCTTTAAAAGGTTAGAAATATCAGAGCCTTGGAAGTAAGTTAACACATCTTCTGAGACTCTGAAGAATGTACACAGATCTTTTTGAGAGACAGTCCAGGTTACAGCTGCTTCTGAAACCTCAATGCCACCAGCCATTGAAAATATCTGTGACTGAAACCATGCAGAATAGGAAACTATGGAAAACAAATTTCTTTGAACTTTAAACACACAGAGAAAAAGAATTAGATTTCTTACTTTATTATTTTTGGTCTTTAACTTACAAAGTGTTGTTATATTTGTAGTTTTATTTCTTTTAATAATTTTTTAATGAGTTGGTGTTTAAACTCAAACTGAGACTATTCTGGTCTTGGTGTTATCCTACTGTACCCTCCTTGCACATTTTACTATTGGAGTATCTTACTGGTGTTATCTAATCTGACTGATGAATTTACGATATGCTCCAATGAACAATGTGACTGGCCAAAATAGAGAAATAGAACAGGAAATGAATTTTCAACTCTGGTTAAAGACTGACCTGAAATTGATTATATAACATATACGTCTGACACATTTCATACCTTTATGTGGACAGACTCAACTGCACACAGTTGGTGCAAGGACAAAACCCAAATGAGTTCTAGTTGCCATTGAAGGAGTAACTTCATGGGGGTGAGAGCAGAGTAATCGTGATAGAGGTCAAATCACTCCTATGCAGCTGCCAGCCACATCTTTAATTGACTGTAGTCTTAAGAGTTAAACTCAATGGGCAGAGAAAACAAAATGATGGAGAACTTTAGGGAAGAGTCCATCCTGTCCATTCTTCCACTCCTAGTTTCTATAAAAGGAGACATGGTAAGCAGATTAATGTCCCCATTCTCCCAAAGGTGTCTACAAACTAAGCCTCAAAACCTGTGAGTATGTTACCTTACATAGCAAAAGGGACTTTTCAGATGTGATTCAGTTAAAGATCTTGAGATAGGAAGGTCATTCTGGATTATTCAGGTGAGCCCAATGTAATCACAAGGGCTCTTATAACTCAAAGAGGGAGGCAGAAAATCAGTGTCAGTCAGAGAAGGAGATGTGGTGATAGAAGCAGAAGTTGGGGTGATGCAATTGCTGGCTGGAAGCTACGAGTTAAGGGATGAAATTAGCTACTTAGAGGATGAAAAAGAAGAAAAAAGATTGTCCACCTAGAGACTCTAGAAGGAATACTGCCCTGCTGACACCTTGATTTTAGTCCCATGACATTCATTTTAGACCACTGACCTCCAGAAATGTAAGATAAATTTATGTTCTTTAAGCCACTGAGTCTGTGGTGATTTGCTACAGCAGTGATAGAAAAGGAATACAGAAGGTTTTTCCCTATTTGTGGCCTCTGTTTAGCTTTGCTCATACTTCCTTGGAGGAGAAATACCTTGCTTGATTTGTATATTTAGGAAGTTAAAACAGAAATTTTTAGGCTTAGCTCTTCTCTTTTTCTTCTTGCAAGTGTGCCTGAACAAGCTCCTCTCTGGTTCTCCATGTGGGAGTATTACATGAGGACTTGGGTGGCCTGCCCTCATCCATGGTGGTCTGTGGTTGCATGGGTGAGTCTTTGAGTTTTGGAGCTCAGTGAACAGGACCATTTTGCTCTCACATAGGCTTTATCAATAATTAAGATAATATTTTGATATCAACCTGGCCTTTCCTTCTGATTTTTTATTTTTAAATCTGGGTGAGGAAGTGGGCTATGATTTATTGGATGCTTGAAGCCCCAATAAATACAAGAAAGTAGATGGCAAAACACACCCAACATTGTGGGAAAAGTTGAGACTAATAAGGAAGACTAAAGACTGCTGGATTTGGTAATGGGGTTACCATAAAAAAATACAAACTTATCACCTTCAGCCTGAAGCATAGCATCATGCTTAAGAAATGCTAGAAACACTTAACATTAATGTTAGGAGACAGGGTGTCTCCTTACACTGCTTGTAACCTTCTTGAGGGTTTAGCCAACTCTATTAGAGGAAAAAAATAAATTAGAAGTATAGAAGCTGTAAAATGTGAAGTAAAACTCTTACAACATGCTGATAATATGATTATGTATCTAAAAATCCAAGAAAAAAATTAAAATGATTATAAAGTTATGATAGTTTAAAATCTTAGATTTTTATGTGATTAACAATCATATTTTGTGTATTGTATATACTGTCTCATTTCAATCATTATACTATTTTTTTTTCCTAATGGCATTGCCTATGAGCTCAGTACCATGTTGAATAATAATGATCAAAAATGTTTTCATCTTATTCCTAACTTTAATAGTCATTAAGTATGATATTGTTATATTCTTTTAAAAAATACCCTTCATCAGGTAAAGGGAGTCTATTTCTATAAAACTGTGTTTAATAAGTTGTATACATTTCTGTGTGTGATTTATTATCAGTGTATGCAGGATTATTGAATCTATACCATATTTATAAATGTGATTGGTCTCTCTATACATATTTCCATTAACTGTTCATGCCTGATATTGATATCTATGAGTTATACCAACTCACAAAATATTTTCCTTTTCGCCTAGTCTCTGAAATATTTTATTTAAGAAAAAAACATTTTACTTAAATTTTTGGTAAAAATAGTCTATGATAATACTGAACTTGGTAATTTGGGTAGGTAATTTTTTATTACAAGTCACTTTCACTGCTTTGTCCTCCATATTTTTAAACTACTCTGTCACATTTTCATTTCTTTATTTTTCTGATTTAGATTTAGGATGAATTTTTCATCCAATGTAATTAATTTCAATCACATTTTATTTCATTAAATTTCTCTTTAACAGTGGCACACTAGAATAGATGCAATATATTGAGATTTTAAAATTTCAATGACCACAGTTCCATTTTTATAATTTTATGTATACCTATTCACAATTCATTTGTGGCAGCTTTAATATATTCTTTTGGGAGACTTCCGGGTAAGATGGCGGAAGAGTAAGACATGGAGATCACCTTCCTCCCCACAGATACAGCAGAAATACAGCTACACGTGGAACAACTCCTACAGAACACCTACTGAATGCTGGCAGAAGACCCCAGACCTCCCAAAAGGCAAGAAACTCCCCACATACATGGGTAGGGCAAAGCGGAGAGATTCCCGCACAGAGGATCGGTGCCAAGCGGCACTCACCAGCCCGAGAGGCTTGTCTGCTCGCTCGCTGGGGCGGGCGGCGCTGGAAGCTGAGGCTCGGGCTTCGGTCAGAGCGCAGGCAGAGGACTGGGGCTGGCGGCGAGAACTCAGCCTGAAGGGGGCTAATGTGCCACAGCTAGCCAGGAGGGAGTCCGGGGAAACTCTGGAGCTGCCGAAGGGGCAAGAGACTTTTTCTTCCCTCTTGGTTTCCTGGTGTGCGAAGAGAGGGGATTAAGAGCACTGCTTAAAGGAGCTCCACAGACGGGCGCAAGTCGCGGCGGAAAGCGTGGAGCACAGTGGCGGGCGTGGGACGCTGGGGTTGCTGCTGCCACCACCAAGAATCCTGTGTGCGAGTACAGGTCACTGTCCACACCACCCTTCCGGGAGCCTGTGCAGCCCACCACTGCCGGGGTCCCAGGATCCAGGGGTGGCTTCCCTGGGAGAACGCACGGTGCGCCTTGGGCTGGTGCAACGTCACACCAGCCTCTGCTGCTGCAGGCTCGCCCAGCACTCCGTGCCCCTCCCTCCCGTCTGGCCTGAGTGAGCCAGAGTCCCCGAAGAGGCTGCTTCTTTAACCCTGTCCTGTCTGAGCGAAGAACAGACGCCCTCCGGCGACCTACATGCAGAGGCGGGGCCAAATCCAAAGCTGAGACCCAGGAGCTGTGAGAACAAAGAAGAGAAAGGGAAACCTCTCCCAGCAGCCTCAGAAGCAGCGGATTAAAGCTCCACAATCAACTTGATGTACCCAGCATCTGTGGAATACATGAATAGACAACAAATCATCCCAAATTGAGGAGCCAGGAGTCAGTGCTGTGCCTCTGAGGTGGGAGAGCCAACTTCAGGACACTGGTCCACAAGAGACCTCCCAGCTCCACATAATATCAAACGGCGAAAATCTTCCAGAGATCTCCAACTCAACACCAGCACCCAGCTTCACTCAACGACCAGCAAGCTACAGTGCTGGACATCCTGTGCCAAACAACTAGCAAGACAGGAACACAATGCCACCCATTAGCAGAGAGGTGGCCTAAAATCATAAAAAGTCTGCAGACACCCCAAAACACACCACAAGACGTGGACCTGCCCACCAGAAAGACAAGATCCAGCCTCATCCACCAGAACACAGGCACTAGTCCCCTCCACCAGGAAGCCTACACAACCCACTAAACCAACCTTAGCCACTGGGGACAGACATCAATAACAACGGGAAATACGAACCAGCAGCCTACAAAAAGGAGACCCCAAACACAGTAACATAAGCAAAATGAGAAGACAGAAAAACACACAGCAGGTGAAGGAGCAAGATAAAAACCCACCAGACCTAACAAATGAAGAGGTAATAGGCAGTGTACCTGAAAAAGAATTCAGAATAATGATGGTAAAGATGATCCAAGATTCTATTTCCCAGATCCAAAATCTTGGAAATAGAATAGACAAAATGCAAGAAACAGTTAACAAGGACCTAGAAGAACTAAAGATGAATCAAGCATCGATTAAAAACACAATAAATGAAATGAAAAATACTCTAGATGGGATCAATAGCAGAATAACTGAGGCAGAAGAACGGATAAGTGAGGTGGAAGATAAAATAGTGGAAATAACTGCTGCAGAGCAAAATAAAGAAAAAAGAATGAAAAGAACAGAGGACAGTCTCAGAGACCTCTGGGACAACATTAAACGCACCAACATTCGAATTATAGGGGTTCCAGAAGAAGAAGAGAAAAAGAAAGGGACTGAGAAAATATTTGAAGAGATTATAGTTGAAAACTTCCCCAATATGGGAAAGGAAATAGTTAATCAAGTCCAGGAGGCACAGAGAGTCCCATACAGAATAAATCCAAGGAGAAATACGCCAAGACATATATTAATCAAACTGTCAAAAATTAAACACAAAGAAATCATATTAAAAGCAGCAAGGCAAAAACAACAAATAACACACAAGGGAATCCCCATCAGGATAACAGCTGATCTCTCAGCAGAAACTCTACAAGCCAGAAGGGAGTGGCAGGACATACTTAAAGTGATGAAGGAGAAAAACCTGCAACCAAGATTACTCTACCCAGCAAGGATCTCATTCAGATTTGATGGAGAAATTAAAACGTTTACAGACAAGCAAAAGCTGAGAGAGTTCAGCACCACCAAACCAGCTTTACAACAAATGCTAAAGGAACTTCTCTAGGCAAGAAACACAACAGAAGGAAAAGACCTACTATAACGAACCCAAAACAATTAAGAAAATGGGAATAGGAACATACATATCGATAATTACCTTAAGTGTAAATGGACTAAATGCTCCCACCAAAAGACACAGATTGGCTGAATGGATACAAAAACAAGACCCATATATATGCTGTCTACAAGAGACCCACTTCAGACCCAGAGACACATACAGACTGAAAGTAAGGGGATGGAAAAAGATATTCCATGCAAATGGAAACCAAAAGAAAGCTGGAGTAGCAATTCTCATATCAGACAAAATAGACTTTAAAATAAAGACTACTAGAAGAGACAAAGAAGGACACTACATAATGATCAAGGGATCGATCCAAGAAGAAGATATAACAATTGTAAATATTTATGCACCCAACATAGGAGCACCTCAATACATAAGGCAAATACTAACAGACATAAAAGGAGAAATCGACAGTAACACACTCATACTAGGGGACTTTAACGCCCCACTTTCACCAATGGACCGATCATCCAAAATGAAAATCAATAAGGAAACACAAGCTTTAAATGATACATTAAACAAGATGGACTTAATTGATATTTATAGGACATTCCATCCAAAACCAACAGAATACACATTTTTCTCAAGTGCTCATGGAACATTCTCCAGGATAGATCATATCTTGGGTCACAAATCAAGCCTTGGTAAATTTAAGAAAATTGAAATTCTATCAAGTATCTTTTCTGACCACAATGCTATGAGACGAGATATCAATTACAGGAAAAGATCTGTAAAAAATACAAACAAATGGAGGCTAAACAATACACTACTCAATAACGAAGTGATCACTGAAGAAATCAAAGAGGAAATTAAAAAATACATAGAAACAAATGACAATGGAGACACGATGACCCAAAACCTATGGGATGCAGCAAAAGCAGTTCTAAGAGGGAAGTTTATAGCAATACAATCCCACCTTAAGAAACAGGAAACATCTCGAATAAACAACCTAAACTTGCACCTAAAGGAATTAGAGAAAGAAAAACAAAAACATCCCAAAGTTAGCAGAAGGAAAGAAATCATAAAAATCAGATCAGAAATAAATGAAAAAGAAATGAAGGAAACGATAGCAAAGATCAATAAAACTAAAAGCTGGTTCTTTGAGATGATAAAAAAATTGATAAACCATTAGCCAGACTCATCAAGAGCAAAAGGGAGAAGATTCAAATCAATAGAATTAGAAATGAAAAAGGAGAAGTAACAAGTGACACTGCAGAAATACAAAAGATCATGAGAGATTACTACAAGCAACTCTATGCCAATAAAATAGACAACCTGGAAGAAATGGACAAATTCTTACAAATGCACAACCTGCCAAGACTCAATCAGGAAGAAAGAGAAAATATGAACAGATCAATCACAAGCACTGAAATTGAAACTGTGATTAAAAATCTTCCAACAAACAAAAGCCCAGGACCAGATGGCTTCACAGGCGAATTCTATCAAGCATTTAGAGAAGAGCTAACACCTATCCTTCTGAAACTCTTCCAAAATATAGCAGAGGGAGGAACACTCCCAAACTCATTCTACAAGGCCACCATCACCTTGATACCAAAACCAGACAAGGATGTCACAAAGAAAGAAAACTACAGGCCAATATCACTGATGAACATAGATGCAAAAATCCTCAACAAAATCCTAGCAAACAGAATCCAACAGCACATTAAAAGGATCATACACCATGATCAAGTGGGGTTTATTCCAGGAATGCAAGGATTCTTCAATATACGCAAATCAATCAACGTGATACACCATATTAACAAATTGAAGGAGAAAAACCATATGATCATCTCAATAGATGCAGAGAAAGCTTTCGACAAAATTCAACACCCATTTATGATAAAAACCCTGCAGAAAGTAGGCATAGAGGGAAATTTCCTCAACATAATAAAGGCCATATATGACAAACCCACAGCCAGCATCGTCCTCAATGGTGAAAAACTGAAACCATTTCCACTAAGATCAGGAACAAGACAAGGTTGCCCACTCTCACCACTCTTATTCAACCTAGTTTTGGAAGTTTTAGCCACAGCAATCAGAGAAGAAAACGAAATAAAAGGAATCCAAATTGGAAAAGAAGAAGTAAAGCTGTCACTGTTTGCAGATGACATGAAACTATACATAGAGAATCCTAAAGATGCTACCAGAAAACTACTAGAGCTAATCAATGAATTTGGTAAAGTTGCAGGATACAAAATTAATGCACAGAAATCTCTGGCATTCCTATATACTAATGATGAAAAATCTGAAAGTGAAATCAAGGAAACACTCCCTTTTACCATTGCAACAAAAAGAATAAAATATCTAGGAATAAACCTACCTAAGGAGACAAAAGACCTGTATGCAGAAAATTATAAGACACTGAGGAAAGAAATTAAAGATGATACAAATAGATGGAGAGATGTACCATGTTCTTGGATTGGAAGAATCAACATTGTGAAAATGACTCTACTACCCAAAGCAATCTACAGATTCAATGCAATCCCTATCAAACTACCACTGGCATTTTTCACAGAACTAGAACCAAAAAATTTCACAATTTGTATGGAAACACAAAAGACCCCGAATAGCCAAAGCAATCTTGAGAACGAAAAATGGAGCTGGAGGAATCAGGCTCCCTGAATTCCGACTATACTACAAAGCTACAGTAATCAAGACAGTATGGTACTGGCACAAAAACAGAAAGATAAATCAATGGAACAGGATAGAAAGCCCAGAGATAAACCCACGGACATATGGTCACCTTATCTTTGATAAAGGAGGCAGGAATGTACAGTGGAGAAAGGACAGTCTCTTCAATAAGTGGTGCTGGGAAAACTGGATAGGGACATGTAAAAGCATGAGATTAGATCACTCCCTAACACCATACACAAAAATAAGCTCAAAATGGATTAAAGACCTAAATGTAAGGCCAGACACTATCAAACTCTTAGAGGAAAACATAGGCAGAACACTCTATGACATAAATCACAGCAAGATCCTTTTTGACCCACCTCCTAGAGAAATGGAAATAAAGACAAAAATAAACACATGGGACCTAATGAAACTTAAAAGCTTTTGCACAGCAAAGGAAACCATGAACAAGGCGAAAAGACAACCCTCAGAATGGGAGAAAATATTTGCAAATGAAACAACTGACAAAGGATTAATCTCCAAAATTTATAAGCAGCTCATGCAGCTCAATAACAAAAAAACAAACAACCCAATCCAAAAATGGGCAGAAGACCTAAATAGACATTTCTCCACAGAAGATATACAGACTGCCAACAAACACATGAAAGGATGCTCAACATCTTTACTCATTAGAGAAATGCAAATCAAAACTACAATGAGATATCATCTCACACCAGTCAGAATGGCCATCATCAAAAAATCTAGAAACAATAAATGCTGGAAAGGGTGTGGAAAAAAGAGAACACTCTTGCACTGCTGGTGGGAATGTGAATTGGTACAGCCACTGTGGAGAATGGTATGGAGGTTCCTTAAAAAACTAAAAATAGAACTACCATATGACCCAGCAATCCCACTACTGGGCATATACCCTAAGAAAACCATAATTCAAAAAGAGACATGTACCAAAATGTTCATAGCAGCCCTATTTACAATAGCCCGGAGATGGAAACAACCTAAGTGTCCATCATCGGATGAATGGGTAAAGATGTGGCACATATATACAATGGAATATTACTCAGCCATAAAAAGAAACAAAATTGAGCTATTTGTAATGATGTGGATGGACCTAGAGTCTGTCATACAGATAAAGTAAGTCAGAAAGAGAAAGACAAATACTGTATGCTGACACATATATATGGAATTTAAGAAAAAAAATGTCATGAAGAACATAGGGGTAAGACAGGAATAAAGACACAGACTTACTAGAGAATGGACTTGAGGATATGGGGAGGGGGAAGGGTATGCTGTGACAAAGTGAAAGAGCGGCATGGACATATATACACTACCAAACGTAAGGTAGATAGCTAGTGGGAAGCAGCCGCATAGCACAGGGAGATCGGCTCAGTGCTTTGTGACCGCCTGGAGGGTTGGGAAAGGGAGGGTGGGAGGGAGACACAAAAGGGAGGGGATATGGGAACATATGTATATGTATAACTGATTAAATTTGTTATAAAGCAAAAAAAAAAAGAAAAAAGAAAAAAAGAAAAATAAATAAAAGAAAAAAAACTGCTGAAAAAATAAATATATATATTCTTTTGCCTTTAGATATATTTTTATTTTATTTCTTTGAGGATTTTACTTATTTTTAAGGCATTTTGAGATTGCTCTTTATTTTCATTTTTAGAAGTGATTTTAATTCCTGACCTTTTTTCCTAGCTTCAAACAAAACGTTACAAATACCTTTGAATTTTCATACTTATCTTATATGACACCTTTATTACTACTCTTCTGTCTCTACTTGGCCTTCCCTATATAGCAGGTACACAGGTTCATTTACTCATATTCCTGTAGCTCTGTCAAACATGAGGTGTCATGTCCATGTCTCTGAGATCCTTTCTCATGGTTCTGCTCAGTTACTGAGACAGCATGCAGCTTGACCAAGGTCTTGGTTACTGAGATGTCTGCTTCTATTCCAGACATGGTCTTGTATAAGTGGTAGCTAAGACTCACGTTCCCACTAATCTCTTAATTTCAATTCTTGAATGAAGAAGCAAACTCCAGGCTATCAGTTTTTAGCAGTGTGACTTGCTCTAGTCTCCAAAACAAATGGAAGTCCAACTTTCTGCCATTTCAGCATTCTCTGGTACTCTGAGTCCTACACATCCAAAGCTTTAGTCTTTCTTTGTCACTGTAGGCCCCTGTTGGAGGGATATTTAATTTTTAAGAATGGCAATATATTTTTATAATATATAAATATATTACAAATAATTAACTGTAATCAATAAAGAAAACTTTGAAAAATATAAACATGTTTTTGATATTGACTTCAATTCAAATGTTGTTTCAAAAAAGACATGTTTAATTTTTGTAGTTAATTTGAATTATTTTTTGCCTTTTATTTTAATTTAAATTATTATTTCTCCCTTTACTGTTATAATTGACATACCAAAAGTACAGTCTCTAAATATAAAAAGCACTGTTGTGGTTGTATACTTTACATTTAAATGTGCCTATGTTTTTCATTCTTTTACTTTGAACCCTTCAGAACCTCTGTATTTAGGCATGTTTCCTTTAATCTTTATATGATTGAGTTCTTTTATTATTCAGTCTAAAAATTCTTACATTTCTCAGCAGTATTATTCTATTTATACTTTATGTAAGTATAGATATATTTGGTTTAAATCTACCATCTTAGTATTTGTTTTTTGTTTGTCCTGATTCTGATCTCTTTTTCTCTCTCTTTCTCTCTTTGCCTCTCCATTTTTGGGGAATACATTTATTATTCTATTGCCCAATTCACTGGAAATTATATATATATATAAAATGATATTATAATTATATATAAAATACACATTATATATTGATATAAAGAATTATAATATATATAAATGAAAGATTATGTTTTGTATATGTACACATTATATTATATATTATATAAAATATTATTTTATATATTATATTATAAATATATATGCATTTAAACATTTATATATAAAGAGACTACACATAAAGATATAGAAATACACATGTGAATATATATATCTTTATAATTTTTCTATTATTTAGTGTTATTTTTTTGTAATTATAGCGTGAATCCTTGTCTTAATACTGCCTAATATAAATTAGTACTTTTACCACTTCCAGGATAATAAAAATGCTTTAAAATATTTTAACTCCATTTCTCCCCTTCTTGAACTATGGGCTAATGCTGTCATATGTTTTAATTCTATGTGTAAAAACCAACAATATTTGTTGTTGTCTTAACTAGTCAATGTCCATTTGTATTTATAAATATTTATAGTCATTTTATTCACTTTTGTTTACTCTGGGATAATTTACTTTCTGACTGACTTTTTAGTACTTCCTTTCCTGGATGATGAAGACAGCCAATTCTTTCATTTGTTTGTCTGAAAATATCTTGTTTTATTAAATAATATATCAAACTCTGAATGTTGAATTTAGATCTGCAGTTATTTCCTTTTTTTCCTCTGGCTTCTTTTAAGATTTTGATTTTGCTTTTCAACAATTTTACTATAATATGCGTGAGTGTTGTGTGAGTGTGTGTATGAGTACTTAGGTGTGTATGTGTGATTTTTGTTCTTTTGCATTCATCCTGTTTGAGGGTTGTAATTCTTCAACCATCTATATGTAATACATTTTGTAAGATTCTTGGCCATATGTCATTGAATATTACTTCTACTATGATCTCTTTCTCATTTCCTTTTGATATTCCAATTGTATGTATGTTGGATTTTTCACTGTATCACACCTTCCTCTGTGTATTCTTTCATCTATTTGTCTCTTTACAGTTCAGTTTGTGTATTTTCTTTTGACATGTCTTCCAGTTTATTAATTTTCTTTCCAGCTGTCTTTAGTTTTTTTCAAAACATCCACTAAGTTCATAATTTTACTTACACTATTTTGAGTTCTAAAATTTTTATTTTATTCTTAATTATAATTTTATTTTTCCTGACATAGATCTCTATCTTGTCACATATCTAGTTGAACTTAGTAACCATAGGTATTTTTAAGTCTGTGTCTAATAATTTCAATTTGTGCATCTTCCATGGATCTATTTCAATTTCTCATTTTATTCTCTTCAATTTTCAGTAAGTCATTGTCTTTCAATTACCAAATTATATTTAATTATCAGTATTGCATAAAATTATAGTAAAAATGATATTTTGGATTAAATTACATTCTTCCTAATAAGATTTAATTTTTCTTCTTCCTAGCTACTATTTTAAGGGTGAATCACCTTAATCAATAATTGAAATGATTAGAAATCTGGATTTAGTCTTGATAATTGTTCTATTTCTGTTTCACATTATTGCTAGGATTTAGGAAGTCTTCTCAGCCTTCAGCCAACATTTTGGCTTTAAGAACTGGTGATAAGTCAAGGAGAAAAATGCTCCAAAATCTGGATTCACCTCCCTGGACTTTCTTTATTTTCAAAATTTTGACCCTGAAAATTTTCACTGCCTTAATAAGCTTGCCAGTAATTTCAGTCATCTTTTACATATGTAATTTGTCCAGTTTTATTGTTTGTCATCAGGAGAGTTGGTTCAGAGCAATATTCCCTCATTTGTGGAAAGAAAATGTTTAAAACTTTTGTGTGAAGTCTCACTTTATCTTCAAATTCATAAAATGTTTTACTGTTTGCCAATAATATCTATGTGTGCATATATGTATATATATAAACATAAATGGAGGTATATGTATATCTATATATATCTATTTCTAACTATCATCTGTCTATTTGTTTTAAATGATCTTTATATAGTAACATCAATGGCTAGAAAAATGCCTCCATTTAATCCTGTGGCTTCCCATCATCACAAACACACCAAAACATACCTCCAGGAAGCAAAATATCTCATTTCCAGAAGTTAGTAAATTAAGTGAAGAGTTAAGTGAGCAATGAGTATTTCACCTCAAGGTGTTGCATACCAGTTTTATAGTTCAGAAGCTGAGTACTATAGAAATGGTAATGAAGTAGACTAATTTTTCCTTTGTAAATATTACTTTTCCACATATTTTGTTGTACTCACTAACTCAGCTGTCTACTTCTACCTAAGTATTCACATCTTAGCACTGACTCAGGGAGGAAAGAAGATCCTGAATTTACAGAGGCTAGAAGAAACAGAATATAAATAAAAATTATTTTCCATTAAACTATATGCTATGATAAATGACATTAAGAGAGTTGTGGACTCTTTGCAAGATATCATTTGTTCATTTGACATAATTTATGACATTAATTTAGCCCTAGATGTTGGCACATGAATAATGGTGCCATTTATTGCATGCTTAGAAGTGCCCTCTGAACACAAAAGGGAAAACTGGGTAAAACAAATCATCTAACATGGTATTTTCCAAAATGTAAGATGTGGTTCCAGAGTTTGGAATTAAATACTATTAAATCACAGACTGAAATAGTTATTCTGTTTCAAAGTTTTCTTTCAATATTGATTGTCTCAAGAGAAAATCTTGGTTTAATTTTTGTTAGTTTTAAGGCATCTTAAACTAACTGCTAGTCCCTCCTCTTACCAAAGAGTGCAAACTTCCAGCTCTGAGCACTTGGCAGGCTGCAGTATCTAGCTAAAATTTAATGACATTGTCCTTTCTTGTTTTGTTTTTATTGCATTTTTTGTAATGTTACACTTTATTTATCACAAGTGTTACAGTTTCCTTCTGCAGCAGTGTTTTTTGTTTCACTTTTGAAGATAGTATGATAGGTAAAAAGTGAATGAATAGAAAATATTAACTATTAGGTTGAATTATATGAAATTCTCAGTATTCAGCCATTGTGGTTGAATACCACAAAAATGTCAATATTATGTTGTTCAAACTAATTATAATACTATAGGTATTATGTAGTAAGAAACAATTTGTGATGACGTTATGGGAATGTCTTAAATCTGGGAATACTGATATTATAATGAGTCCCTTTGACAGGAGCTCATATGATTAACAGTTGACAAGAAGAACTTTTTCTGCCCTCTTCTTAAGGTGTTAAAATCATTTTTTAACAAGGAGAGTGATGCACACTTTGATTCTAGCTTTGGAGTCAGCAATGACCCACATACTGTCATTCTCTAATCTAGCATATTAATTCAGCAGATACTAAAAAGAACTAGCAAAATTAGAGGTTGAACTTTGTGCCATGAGCCACGAGCCAAAACATGACTTCAATATGTAATTGGCTGGCATATCCAAAACTTTGAGATTATTGAGAGAAATTTACTTTATATTACAAAAGGCATAATATTCTAATTAAAACGACCACATGAACTGGGCAAAGACCAGAGAAAACACAAATTTGTTAGTAAAGTTGATCCTTATCAATTACCAAGCTTCCACAAATAAAAGCCTTATTTCTATTATAATTCATCTTTTTAGTCTTATTGCTAGATGAGTTATATCAAGAAGTTTTAGAAGGAAATTGTCATAACTGAAGAGCCTGCTACAGAATACAAATGGAAATAATTCTAAGCTATCAATATATAATCTCTGAAGGTGAGATCTCAGTGCTAAAAATCAGAAGGTTATGAGATTAAAAAGAAAATTATAAATGCATTCCAAAAATGTGAGAAAATGAAAATGGAAGAGAACTTGAGGGGAAGCTTCTTAGAAGGAAAATAATTAACTCGTCTCTCACTATACATCTTTTCTTGTCCAGAGAATTCACCCAGCCCTTTCACCAGTGACCATGAAAATTGATGCAGTGTTACATATACATTTTAAATGTAAAATGAAGGAAGAAAATAAATAACCAAGGCCACAGTTTCCAAACCAAGAGAAAAAGAAAATGGAACATCTTAAAACTATACAAGCAAAGAGGAAAATTAATAAAATTCAATGCAACACATCTTCCTGCTCACTTCTGAGCACACAAAGTCCACTCATCTAAAATGCACCAAGTGTATGGTATGTGTTATAAATCTTTCAAGTCTTCATAAATATGATCTATCATTAGAAGCCCTGAAAAAGACCAGGTGGCTTCACTAATTGTGGTTTTCGCTTTCTTCCAAACTTAGATATTGACCAGCACCCTGTGGGCTTTGGATCCATGTTAGTCAACAGAACAGTCAGAGAGAAGGTAGACGCTAAGAACAGTGTTCTTCACAGAAAATTCTAGTTCTCACTCTTGAAATCCTGATTCAGAGAATCTGAGAGTTTATTGTCTCTCTTACTCCTCTTCTAGGTAGAGAAATGCCATTTCTATACCAGGATGTTAAGGTACCACAACTTCACCCCATCCTTGGTGATTGAATATTTTCATGATCTCAAAATTACTAAGAAGAGTAATTCTCAAGATTAACTTTCCATCAAAATCATCAAGTTTTTTTTTAATTAATGTAAATTTCTAAGCACCATCTTCAACTTAAAGTATGATACTACCTGGGAATTTACAGGTATGTGCATTTTTTTAAAAATAGGATATTCTGATATAGCCAGTCATAGAACCACATTTGGGTGTCACTGTATAAAAGTACTCATCTCTCCCCTTTATCTTTATAATGGGCAAGATTTAATAGCATTCTTCTCTACCTTTGGATAAAAAAGACTCTATAAAACCTTCCCCCATTCTCCTCCAAAAGGTGTCAGAATACCCCACCTTAATTAGTCTTAACTTTATCAAATATCTTCTTAAAATATCTCATCCATTTCCTTTTAATCTCTTCCTAAATCCTAATGTCCTAGGTCTGTTAAGTTCCTATATAAATATTGCTATATATAAATAATCCTTAGTAGTGAAGGCTGGCTAGCCTTTACTGACATCACATTTCTCCTAGCCTGAATATATATATCAGGAAAACTAGAAACATATTTCTACTATTGAGCCTAATAAACTGACAAAAACCTATTTAAAAATTCTTAGCCACCGAGCATTGTGAAAAAAGGCAAACTGCAATATTCCAAATTTCCCAAGTGGCTTGTTATAAGCATTTCCCCATGTCACTTAGAGACATTGCAGAGAATTCCAATAATATCCGCGTGTTTGGATCAAGACCCTGACTTCACTGCAGTGTTTTCTGCTTGCTGGGATTTTGTCGAGTAAAGATGCTCCAGTGGGATGTTCTGTTGTATGGCCTAGGGGGAAGGTACTGAATGTCTTCCACAGTTAAGTTCTTGATCAAACCTATTATTTCCATGGCTCTTTCCTACTTTATCCTACCTTATGCATAGATCATGATGGATTCAAGATGCCAAACGGTATTTTTATTACACCTCACATTATATGAGTTCCTTGGCTAAGTAGAAAATGGTATGAACAACTCAGGTGTCCTGGACTTATCTCTGTTAGTAGTGACCTATATGGCAGTGTCAGCCACTTACCTCTCTGGTCCTTAATATGTTTTACTATCAGTAGATGACATTGGTCAGGACAAGTAGCTTTAAACTGTTCCTTTAGATATATAGAATAATATATCAAACACTGCTGAAGTGTAACATTAACAGCCAAAACCAAATTCTTTCATATCAAAAACCCTTTCTCCCCATTAGAATAGTAGCAGAGGTAACCATAATCTATCCTGAATTAGTGTATATCATTATCTTTTTTGCTTTTAGAGTTTTAAAACTGTATTTGTATCTTTAAAATATGTATATTCTTAGTTTTATACATTTAAAATTTATATAAAGAGTTTCATAATATATATTCTTATGTGACTGGTTTCTGTCCATTATTATTATTGTATCAATAAAGACCAAAATGTATACATCCATCTCCCTGTTGATAGATATTTGGATTGAATCCAATTACTGCCATAAAAATTTTTATACACCTCTCTTTGTGGCCATGTGTATTTATTATACAGAAACATTTTAGAATCTTAGTGTATACTCATCTTCAAGTTTACCAGGTAATGCCAAATTACTTCCAAAAGTGGTTGTATCAATGCATAATCCAACCAGAAGTGTGTAAAAATCCCTGTTATTCTAAATTTCATCAGTACTTATTACTCCAGATTTATTTTTTCAGTTTGGTGGGTTAAAATTTTATCTTCCCTGCACTACCACTAGCAATTAGATACATTCTATTGTAAATGAAGACTCACAGAACTCAGAATGATAATACTTACAAATCTATATTTTTAGAGAGAAAAATAATACAAAATAGCAAGAGAATTAAAGTAAGGATATCCATCAAAGTTAAAGGCCGCTTAACAATGAGAAATCCAAGAAGGATAGGCATGAATTCCAATTGTCCTCTCTCTGTAAGGGTCATGACAAATATACATTTTCTCTCAATAAGGAACCACAAACCTGTGCATAGCATACCCAGGAAAAGGGAGCCCAAGACTGAGTTTCAGCCTAGTCTTATTATACCCTCTTTATCAGACAGACACAGTTCCTGTACAGAACAGTCCCAATGGCAGAGCTCTCCGGGGGTTTCATGAAAACCAGGTGAAAATCTTGGTGGCCTTGTTATTAATAAACAATGGTGACAAGCTGATCTAAATCACCCAAGGCTCCTTGGACCCATGATAACAAAGCAAAACTATTAATCAGTATGTTTCATACCTTGTCTGGGAATCAATACGGTACTGATACATTTTTATCTTAGTAAAATAGTTCAGGCCAGTTCCAGGCCTCTGTACATCATCATTCTTGCAATTTGAAATTCTCTGAAGACTAACGGATAAATTCATATATTAATTGACAGCTTGAAATTTCTCTCATGAAATTCCTGTCCTGGCTATTTAATCATTTTTTTCCTGAGTATTTTTTTTCTTTTTTGTGCTGGTTTTTAAGAGTCTCTTACATATTTTGGATACTAATTCTTTACTACAACTTACTCTCTAATTTACAAATTCAAATTGTCATGTATAGACTATCTCATCCTCTCATTCATAGTTTTAACCTTCCTCTTATATTTTTGCTCTTCGTCCTAGATTTCAAATGGTTTACTCTGAATCATCTTCTAATTCACTAATTCTCTTTTCACTTGCATTTAACTGACTGTTTAACTCATTGTATTTGGTAGCCAATTAATTAATTAATTTGTTACATAAAAACAACTTAAAACTTAATAGCTTAAATCACTGATTGTTCACTGTCACCCACAAGTCTATGGATTGTCTGGGGATTGGCTCATGTAGGCTGAACTCAGCTCAAAACTCTGTTGATTCCACATAATATGTGGATCAATGGGGATTGGTAGATCTAGGCTTAGTTTGGCTAGGAAAGCTTGATTGGGATGACTGGTCCATGAGGTTCTCATTGCTGACGTTTTTCTAATGATGAGGGGAGAAAAAAAAGAAGGCCAAAGGAAACACACACATGTGTATATATATATATATAAGCACACACATATCCACATCCTATCCTATTGATTCTATATCTCTGGAGAACCCTAATACAAGAGTTTTTTTTTTTTTTTTAATTTCAATTCCTTTTTTTCTTATTTGTAGAATTATACCAGATTATTTTTCAAAATCTGCCAAATTAGTTTGATTCTATTTAATCTCTTTAAGTACATATTACATATTTAGTACATTTAAGTATATTTAACATTGTATATTTTAATATATATTTAATACATTTAGCATTCATTATGCTATAACTATAAGATCTTAAGTCTTCGCTTATCTGAGTCTATAGATTTTTGTTCTGACCTCCATTTCGCCTGATTCCTTTTTCTCTGGTTCCTTTCAAGGTTTTATCTTTGTCTTTAATTTTCTTCAGTTTGAATATGATAAACCTTGGTGTAGTTTAAACAAAGATTTTTTTTTTTTAAAGAAGATATTGGGGGTAGGATTTTATTAATTAATTAATTTATTTTTGCTGTGTTGGGTCTTCGGTTCTATGTGAGGACTTTCTCTAGTTGTGGCAAGCGGGGGCCACTCTTCATAGCGGTGCGCAAGCCTCTCACTATCGCAGCCTCCCTTGTTGCGGAGCACAGGCTCCAGATGTGCAGGCTCAGTAGTTGTAGCTCACGGGCCTAGTTGCTCCTTGGCATGTGAGATCCTCCCAGGCCAGGGCTCGAACCCGTGTCCCCTGCATTATCAGGCAGATTCTCAACCACTGCCCCACCAGGGGAGCCCCTAAACAAAGATTTTTGAGCTATTTATCCTACTAGGTGTTCTCTGAGCTTCCTAGACCCTTGTGATTATGTGTTTGTATTAACTTTGGAAAATTCTCAGCCATTGTTATTTCAAACATTTCTTCTGATTTTTTTTTTCTCTTCTCCTTCTAGTATTCCAATACACACACGTTCTATCTCCTGGAATAGTCCCACAGTTCTTAGATAGTCTTTCCATTTTTCAAAATTATTTTTTCTGTTTCCATTTCAGTTTTAGAATTTCCTTTAGGCATATCTTCAAGTTCACTGATCTTTCCTCAATCATGTCCATTCTGTTGGTGAGCCTATCAAAAGCGTTCTTCATTTCTATTAGTTTTATTATTTCTCTCATTTCCTTTGGCTTCTTAGAGTTTTCATGTAACTGTTTACATTACCATCTGTTCTTGCATGTTGTCTACCTTTCCATTACAGTCCTAAGCATTGTAGTCAAAGTTATTTTAAATTTCTAGTCTGATATTCCAAAATGTCTATCATATCTGAGCTTGGTTTTTATTCATGCTTTGTTTTTTTAAACTGTGTATTTAGCCTTCTATTATGCCTTGTAACTCTTTGGTTGAAAGCCAGAAGTGATATACCCCATAAAAGGAACTGAGTAAATAGGCCTTTAGTGTGAGGTCTTTATGTTTATTTGTCTAGGAGTTGGTCTCTTTACTGTTTGCTGTAGCTGTAGGTGTCAGAGAGTAAAATTTTCTCCAGCATCTTTGTTTTTGTCTCTTATGATGTTATTGGGTTTACCCAGAGTCTCCTTCTGAAATAGGATCTGAAGCATCCAGTTAGTCTACTTGAAATCCTGTTATTATACAAAAACCTGATTGACTTTGTGATAAGGTGGTAAGATTGGTAAGACTACATTCTATAATCCAATAATTACATCTCTGTCTTTTCATAAGCCTATGCCTTTTGTCTGTGATTCTCAAAGTAGTTTTAACTTGTTTTCCCCTCCCTTACGTGAGACAGGGTTGGATTTAAGTGTTCCACTTTCTCCAGGTCAATTAGGTTTTGGTAAAATTCAAGTTGGTTATGTAAGGTTATGGTAAAATAGTGTCTTTTGAGGAGTGACGGAACTCCTTTGTTGAGAAGAGAATGCTCTGAGTGTATTTCAGAATGGTTACTTTCTCTTCCTCCCCCACTCCACCCTGAAGTCTAAGGGGAGTTTTCTCCAATCTGCACCCTGAGATGAAGGTGGTAGAGCTCCAGGAGGTAAACCTCACAAGAGTGTGGGGGACCCTAAAGGCCAGGCTGCAGGAGCTTTTACTCCAAAGCTGGTCCTCACGTAGCCTCTAGAAATTCTTCAGTCACACTTTAGTTCTCTTATGAGTACTGGCTCCAGAGGCAGGGTTCTGATTGGACTTCTGCTCTAGGCAAGCAGAAGGTAATGTGGTTTTTGGTATCTAATTCTCTCTCCAGTGTTTAGGACACCAGTTTGCCCTGTGACATCAATTATCTGATGGGTCTAAAAAGAGTTGTTGATTTTCAGTTTGTTCAACTTTTTACTTGTGAGAACAAGAGTGATAACTTCTAACATTTTTATATGTTTGACCAAAAACCATATGCCTTATTTCTTCATGAGTTTCTTTTTAATGTTTCTGTAAGCTTATATTCCTTTGGAGTTTTACCTGTGGAATTCTATAACATCTGTGCTGAGAATGCGTTCCTTGAAAGAGGATTTGCATTTGCTTCTGCTAGACCCTTGAGGGAACTTTAGCCCAGGAATATTTTACATAATTTCTTGACTCAGGACTTTTAGATACTGTAGACCTTACTTCTC
Organism: Mesoplodon mirus; assembly: GCF_964341445.2. Taxonomy (NCBI): domain Eukaryota; kingdom Metazoa; phylum Chordata; class Mammalia; order Artiodactyla; family Ziphiidae; genus Mesoplodon; species Mesoplodon mirus. Next base: position 174,020,894 of record NC_138977.1, read on the forward strand.
AACTTATGTGAAGGCTAATATGTAGTTAAGAACTTTTAGAATAAACTTTTAAAATGTTATCCCACCTAAGACTCAAGGCTGGGATTGACAAGGCTCTTTGCTTCTTCCCTTCAGATGGTGTATATTTTTCTAACTTGTCTTTTTTTCTGAGGAAATAGCCTGTTATGAATCTCAGCTTTAAGGGTGAATGTTGTGACTCTGCAAGACGCTTTCTCCTCTTCTCCACAAGTTTGTTAAAAGAAAAGCTATAGCTTACTAGAAATCTACAAATACTTTTATGAAATCCTCCATTTTATTCCACTGTATTTCTGTCTACTTTTTTCTGTCGCTTAAGAACTTCTATTTTACTGAGTACTAAAATACATTTAAATTTTATTTTTAATTTCCATTTTTTTGTGTGAAAGAAATGTGTTCAGTGTACCTAGCCCACCATGTTGTGAGGAATAGAAGTCTAGTTCAGCTTTTATCTGTTTAATATACTAGGATTTAAAAAAATTAATATATTTTGTATAAATGTTTCCATGACTACAAAAATGTTAAAAATCATTAAATTAGAAAATATCTATGAGTGTTTCCTCTTTTAAATTCAGTATTGTAGTTAAAAATATGAGCTTTGGGGCCAGATTAACTGAGTTTGATTTCCACCTCTGATAATTATTAGAGTGACCTTAGGCTAGTAACTGGAGCTTTCTGTACTTTAATATCTTCATCTTTAAAATGAGGTTAATACTATCACCTTCCTCATAGGCTCAATAGGAGGTTTAATGAGACGGCATATCTAAAGCACCTAAAATTGTGACTGCCACATAGCAAGCATTCAATAAACCTCTACTACTACACTAATACTATTATGTATTTTGTTGTATTTATTATTGCTGTTGTTTTGGGATCATTCTTAGTTAGTTGTTATGGATTAAATGTTTGCATCCCCCCAAAATTCGTATGTTGAAGTTGTAACCCCCAATGTGACTGTATTTGGACATGGGAGATAATTAAGTTTAGATGAAGTCATGAGGGTGGTGTCCTCATAATGAGTTTTGTGCCCCTGTAAGAAGAGGAAGAGACACAAGAGCACTCTCTCTTCTTTCTCTCTCTCTCCAGGAGCACACACTGAGAGAAGACAGCTGTCTACAAACAAGAAAGCAGGCCCACACTGAACCTTCAGAATCCTTGATCTTGGATTTCTCAGCATTGGACTATAAGAAATAACTTTCTGTTGTTTAAGCCATCCAGTCTGCAATATTTTGTTACAGTAGCCTGAGCAGATTAAGATATTGGCTATTTTCAGATTATGAGTAAATCTCTGTTCTTGCACTAATATTCAAGAATTACTTATCTCTTTGGAATACACTGCTTGACTGAAGTCAATACCTCTAGATGAACATAAGCTGACCACACACAGGACACCTGAAAGTAGGTACTATTGCCAAGAAATAAAAAGTGAACACTTTTCTTCAGGTGCAGCTCTACGCACTGTCCTACAAACCTACTTTGTTCAAAGCTGGTGTTTTTCTTTCATCCAAGGACAAAATTGCATATCCTTTATAAAGTTGAGAGTTTCTGCTGTCTAGAGACTGAATAGCTGTACTGGACTCTCCTGGTTTAATTTCTTTATGCCCCTGGGCAATAAAAAGATAGATTTTCAGGTAAAATCAGTGACGTGTTACAGGGAGGCCACTTCCACATCCACCTAGACTTGTACTTCCATCTTTTTTCCTAACATCACATCACTGAGGACCAAAGCTATCCATGCCACTCACATTCATTTATTCACCTCAAGTGTTATTTACCAATTTTACGTTAGGTACTATGCTAGGCACTTGTGATACTGTGTGGGTTAACAAGAAATCCCTTCTCTCCAGAAAGTCACAATCTAGTGACAAAATTCATCCACTTAAAGAATGTACATATAGTGCCTGGCGGGGTGAAAAAAAGGCTTCACTGAGTGGAAGTGATATTTGATCTAGATCTTGAAAGTTGAGAAGGAATCTACCCATTGGAGAAAAAAGAAAGTACATTCCAGGCAAAGTGAACATTATATGCCAAATTATATGAGTCAGTCATTTGGAATAGTATGGCTTCAGTTAGCCAACCCACATGGCTGAAGTGTAGGATGTATTTGGGGAGGAGGCACAAAAATAAGTCTAAAAGTTAAATGGAGGGCAGAGGCCTCATATGCTAAGTTTTGGGGCTTTGTCTTTGGGGTAGTAGGCCTACAGAGCAGAGAGTTAAGCAGAGAAGGACATAATCAAGTTTGCTTTTAAGAAAAAAGGCAGTGGGAAGTGGGATGAAGAATTCTCATGTTGAGACCAATTAGAGGACAGCTGTGGTGATCCACGTCTGAGTACAGGCAAAGGCAGTGAAAATGGATTAAATGGGAGTGATTTGAAAGATGTTAGCAGGCAAAAATGACAGGACTAACTGAGAGATTATAAAGGAAGGATGAGAAGAGCAGGACAGGCCTTCATAAAGACTTCTAGTGTGGATGGCATATTTAAGTGATAGAGAATACACAAGTGAAAGCATTAGAAGAGCACTCATTTGTTTTTAATTCTATACCAGGAAAAATTGGGCAAGGCTTGATCATGTAACCACAAAGGCCTTTGTACTCTTGAGTTTCTGGAGCCTCTGCAGCCCAGGCTTGCTGCTGTCCTGTCTTTCCTTGGAGCAGGCCCCAGGGACTCCACCTACTCCCAAGTCTCTGAAGCTCCAAACACTAACTTTATCCCTCGAGGATTCTCTCCCCTGGAGCTTCCTTGCAGAGAGTAACAGTCTTCCCAGCTTCCTCCTTCCTTCCAGTCCCCAAAGACAAATGCACATGACATTTTAAAAAATTACTATTAATCACCATAGAGAAATGGAGAAAAGCAAGAATAACAAACACTAGGGAATTGCAAAGTTTAAGAAATTTTACAGACTTCTTTATCCTTCTCTTACTGAGAAAATATCAGAGAACTCATTACCGCATTTTGTTACACCTTTATTGTTAATGATGGAGGGCAGCCATCTCCTCAAGCTAGTGCCAGTCTTTTAAGAAGAGGGCATGATGACTCCTTTCTCGTGAAAGCCCTTTCCTTTAAAGAACTGGCCTGATTTCCTTCATATCTGCCCATTAGTTCCACAAGTATTTATTGAAACTTGCTTTCTCCAGGCACTGTGCTGGGCCCTGGGACTACAGTAGTGAAAATGAAATAGTTCCTGCACTGCAGGCTCACCCAATAGTGGTGGAAGAAGCTGGACACTTTACCAGGCAGCGTCCTTTTCCCAACCAAATAACATATTCAGGTAACCTCCATGGTGGCAGGAATATTTTTTAAAAATATGTTTTTTCCCTGCTGTCCATCACTCTTCCATCACCAAGAATAGAGCTCAGCTAATAGCTGGTGCATAATAAATGCACTTTGAATCATGAAATGTCCTTTGTCCAAAACAGAAAAGTATTTGAACATTTCCTCAAAAAGGCATTGATTCCTTTTATGACTGAGATATTCAAAAATAGTCCTATAAGAATAATATTCTTCATATTCAGAAAAATATTATTAAAAAAGTAATTCATTTGTTGGAATTGACTTTACTTCATTCACAACTTTACTCCTATTCTGTGAAGTGTATTAAGAATACCAGTTAGTGAGTTGCACTAGGATTTTTTAAGTTTAGACCCTAAACATGGGGTATAGGGAGACGGAGGAGGAGGCCATCAATATGAGGACTTCAAGACAACACTGAGCTTCTTATACTGAGATTAGTATATTTCGGGTCCATACGTTTTGGCAGATTATATTTCCCAGAGGTGGCAGATTGTATTTTCAGCAATATCTCCCAACACACATGCTCTTCTTTCAGTGTGGTTTTAACTCTCCTTTTATTGAGAGGTGGTGTCTCAGTTCTCTCTCCTTGAATATGGGTTGGCTTGTAGCAAAAATGATGCTACATGACTTTTGAAGCTAAGCCATAAAAGCAACATAGGTTCTACCTGGCTTTCTTGGAACACTGACCCTTGGAGCTCAGAGAAACCATATTAGCAGTCTGGCTGTCTTCAAGCCACCATGCTATGAGGAAGCCCAAACTAGCTTACATGCAGAGACCAGAAGGACTGAATGGGTGTGAAGCTATTTGAAGAAATAGATAACTGAGATAATAGTAAATATTTATTCGTATTGAGTCATTTTCACTCAAAGCTGGCATGTAGTATTGTTGTGTCCTAGTGTTCATTCCTTATCGAGTTCTTAATAGCACTCAAATATATTTTTTCTCTTTTCTTCCTTCCTTTCTTCCTTTCTTTTTCTTTCTTTCTTTCTTTCTTTCTTTCTTTCTTTCTTTCTTTCTTTCTTTCTTTCTTTCTTTCAGAATTACCTCTCCATCTGTGGTTGGTCTTGGAGGAAAGGTAGTTAAAGCAATATACCAAAGGTGAGTAAGAGTTCAAGTTTCTCCAAGGACATTAAATCTTGGAAAGAGTAAAGTAATTACCAAAAAAATAGGGCTTATTCATCCCATCCAACATGATGAGGTTATTAGTCAATGTTCTCTAAATCCCTGAAGTAGTTCCGGCTCTCATCCTATTCTAAACACACTTTTGTGAACTTCCCTGTAATCCTATACAAATTCTTTTTCTGTAAAAATTATCTGGCATACAATTTATGTACATTCCTAGATAATCCAAGTTGAGTTTTGAGTTTCTATATGCAGATTGATCAACTCATACAAATAATGACAAAAAAACAATGCTGAATCTCCAGCAGATCAGCAGATCTGGTCCAGCAGACCAGAAGATTATTTTGGTTCCTGACACATTTCTTAATTTGATATTCCCTAGCCAAATTGATGTTTAGGAGTTCCTGAGGTCAGAACCTCCTTTTCCTCTATTTTTATTATATCATAGATTTTGTAATATTCTTATGTTTATAAATGAATATATATTCTTCAGAAAACTTAGAAAGTAATGATAAGCCAAATGGAACAGAAGAGAAAAAGAAGAAATTGAATCTCTCCATATTACCAAGGGACATACAAATGGAAATTAGAAGATGCACAATTTGAACTAATTTAGCTAAAAAAGAAATGTATTGGCTCATATAAACAAATTGCAACAAGGCAAGGATGGTGATGTTCTCAGAGATGACTGGGTTCAGGGATTGGACATGTCAAGACTTTCTCCCTATTTTCATCTGTACTTATCTAAGTGGAGTTGTACTACCTCATACAACATAGATTGGGAGTAGAAGGATTTAACTACAGGCAATTCTAGGCTGAGTCTAGCACCAATACATATAGATGACCTCCAGGAAAGAAATATATTATCCAGCTGACTCTTTGTCTTTATTTGGAAGCTGTAATTTTCAAAGGTTCTATAAATTTCTTTCTGAGTATGAGACAACCTGACCAACACATATAAACTAGTTAGCATGAGACAATCAGTTCTGTCTCCCTCAGTCACTTCCTTTTGTGAAGTTAGTTAAATATTTGACTCTTAGATATGGACACAGACTCCAACCCCATTTCTACTGCCATGGAAAAGTGATTCCTTGGTAATCCTCATTATGTCACTAGAAGTAAAAATTCTATCCAGCTTTGACTGCTAAATTCATATGATGTTTCAGAAGTCTCTGGCATTCATAATACCCAGGATCCCAGGCTACAGAAAAGTTACCATTTACAATCAATCCAAAGGCTTCTTATTTCATAAGGAGGGAGAAGAATATATATATATATATATATATATATATATATATATATATATATATATATATATATATATTAAATACCTACTGTTTGTCAAGTACATGCTTATTTCTCTGAATATGTTTCTCAGTCCTTTCCCTCAATAGTGTGAAATTTCCTGGTCAGATTCAGAGGCTGCCCTAAGGTATATATTTTAAGAGATCACAGCACCTCCATTCTTGGGCAAGGGTCCAAGTCTTCTATCACAGCTCTTAGGGTTTTATAGGATCAAAACATAGCAAGTCTATTTCTCACCAAGATTTGGGGCCAATTAATAGATAGACACAAGAAGATGGGAACAAAATTGTTAGCTTCATTACTGATTTTTTAAAAAAAAACTAGATTGGAGGACTTGGGTGATATTTGCAAACAAATAGGATTCTGTGGTTCTCTGTCCCATACTCATCCTTTCATATTCTTTGCTTGGTTTAAATGTTGGGTCAGCCTAGCTAAGGGATAGTGCCTACAAAGGACACACACATGCCTAAGGCAGGTGCTTCTCAATGTCTTGAGGCAACAGGAAAGAAAGGAGAACAACTCTCCAGTATTTCAGTCATTGACAGGAATATCTTACTTGATAAGGAATTGTGGACTGATGGCTATTGCTATTTCATGGGAAAATGTTGAATATATAGAGAAGGAATAAAAGTCAGGTGTATCATTTTTATGGTGGTAAGTCCACCTAAAAACATGAAGAGAGTGAGACAAGTGGTTCCTCCAGCCCTGAATGTTCCTGGCTGCTACAAGTACACTAGCTATGAATGAGAACAGTAGTTTAGATTAACCAAGTGGTCTACGCTCAAGCTCAGGGGCTTCAGTTTTCTCTCCAGGTCAAATTTAGCAGCCCTGAAGTCTTCAAGTGCTGATAATGCAGGCAACCCATCATGCATCACTTTCCATCCTTTCTCAGGTACTCTAACATCCCTCAACCAGAAGCTCATTCACATAATATTCTCTCTGCCCCTAAAGCCAAACTTATCTCCATGTCCTCCCAAACCCTGTCATATTGCCTGTGGGTTATGGCAATATATCATCAACATAATATCCTACAATTATTCTCAAATTTTTCTCTGAATGGTCCCTTCCCTTTTTTATCAAACTGAAACATAGATAACCCCCGAGAACTCTGCTTCCCTACATCTCTCAATCACACACCAGATTTCTCTCAGTTTTACATACCTTTTGACACTTAACTCATATCTATGTCCTCCTTACTTCTCATTGCTTCTCTCAAACAATTTTGTTCTTTCAAAGACCCCAACTTCTTTAAAGTGAATATTATCAGGTGTCATCATCTACTTCTGATTTTTGATGTTGCCATTTCCCCTTTAAGTCCTTCCTTCTCATTTATAGATGACCATATATATCCTTCTTAGCTACTATTTTAGTCATTTTTTTTTTTCGGTGCATGGGCCTCTCACTGTTGTGGCCTCTCCTGTTGCAGAGCACAGGCTCCAGACGCGCAGGCTCAGCAGCCATGGCTCACGGGCCCAGCCACTCTGCAGCATGTGGGATCTTCCCAGACTGGGGCACGACCCCATGTCCCCTGCATCGGCAGGCGGACTCTCAACCACTGCGCCACCAGGAAAGCCCTATTTTGGTCATTTTTGACACTCAATTTGAGCAGAACGGATTTAACCAACATGCTGGCCTCTCATCTTCTAAGTCCTTCACCAAAAATATCTTCTTCCACAACACTTCAGCCCCTCCTATAATCATACCCTGAGATTTATACCAATAACTGCATCTCTGTGTGTGTCTCTCTTCCTTTGGCACTCTCTCTCTACAACCAATACTTATTTTCCTTTTAATTAATTTTCCCTTGAACTCCCACTCCAACAATTATCCAATACCTGTGAGATTTCTAATCCATTGACTCTGATATTTATCCTGTCCGTTACCCTCTTGCTATTCTCACATCCTAATTTACCCTCATTTCCATAGGTTGGCATAATAATTATTTTCAAAAAATACTCAATGTCCCTGTTCACATTTATTACTTTCATAGTCCCTGAATTTTTTTCTATCCTGTGTAACAAATTACCACAAACTTAGTGACTTAAAACAACATCCATTTGGCACTATTTATAATAGCCATGACATGGAAGCAACCTAAATGTCCATTGACAGATGAATGGATAAAGAAGCTGTGGTGTATATATACATATATATATATACACACACACACAATGGAATATTACTCAGCCATAAAAATGAATGAAATAATGTCATTTGCCGCAACATGGATGGACCTAGAAATGATCATACTAAGTGAAGTAAGTCACACAGAGAAAGACAAATATCATATGATATCCCTCGTGTGGAATGTAATTCTTTTAAAAATGATATAAATGAACTTGTTTACAAAACAGAAACAGACTCACAGATTTCAAAATCAAACTTACGGTTACCAAAGGAGAAACATGGAGGTGGGAGGGATAATTAAGAGCTTGGGATTAACATACACACACTACTGTATATAGAATAGATAACCAACAAGCACCTACTTTATAGCATAGGGAACTCTCCTCTATATTCTGTAATAACCTATATGGGAAAAGAATCTGAAAAAGAATGGATATGTGTATATGTATAACTGAATCGCTATGCTGTACACCTGAAACTAATACAACATTTTAAATCAACTATACTCCAATAAAATTAAAAATAAATGCACAACATCCATTTGTTATTTCACAGTTTCTATGTATAATGGAATACTACTCAGCCATAAAAAGGATGAAATTTTTCCATTTGCAATAACATGGATGGACTTGAAGGGAATTATGCTAAGTGAAATAAGTCATACAGAGAAAGACAAATACTGTATGATATCACTAATATGTGGAATCTAAAAAATAAAATGAACTAGTGGATATAACAAAAAAGAAACAGACTCACAGATGAAGAGAACAAACTACTGGTTACCAGTGGTGAGAAGGAAGGGAGGAGGTCAAGATAGCGATAGGGGATTATGAGGTACAAACTACTATGTATAAGGTAGATAAGCTACACAGATATATTGTACAGCACGGGGAATATAGCCAATATTTTATAATAACTATAAATGGAATATAACCTTTAAAATCATGACTCACTATGAAACACCTGAAACTTATGTAATGTTGTACATCAACTATACCTCAATAATAAATAAATAAACAAACAAATAAATAAATAAATAAAAAGAAGTCTGGACATTAACTGGACTCAATGTTCACAGGATCATAAGGCTGAAATCAAGTTGTCAGCTGGACTGTGTTCTTCTCTGGATGCTCTACTAAAGAAGGACCCACTTTCAAGATTCCTTGGGTTGTTGGCAGAATTTCTTTCTCTTCTGGCTGTAGATTTCATGGAACTTCTTTCTTCAAAGTCAACAAAAGAGAGTTTCCGCTGTCTAAAGTCTCTATCTTCAGAGGAGGTTTGCTTACTCTTTCAAAGGACTTAGCTGACTAGGTGAGACCCATCTAGGATAATCTCTCTTTGATTAACTCAAATTCACATGGTTAGGGATCTTAATTAGACATCTGCAAAATCCCTTCACCATTTCTATATTTTATTGGTTAGAAGTCAAAAGGAAGGTACTATATGTGAGACTTTTGGTGATCACTTTAAGGTGTGTCTATACAGGCCTCTCAAAATCTCAGTTTTGATTTATGTTGGTTCAATTGAACTCACTGCTAACTCTGCCCCTGCACCCAAACATACAAATATTATCAGTTAAAAAAAAAAATCACACACTTGGCTGTTTGGTTACTTTTCAAACACATGGAAATAAACCTCAAATGGCTATTTAACACTGGATGTACTTCACTAGAAAAATCCCTCTCACTTCTAGGAAACGATTTTCACATCTTTCACTCCTCACACTTAGCTGATGACAGTGCCTTATACTCCAAAGACAGCTACCTCATCCTTCTGCTATCAAGTCCTCAAACTCCCCATCATCTGTACCCACTCTGCCTTTTATTCTGTCTCTGCTTCTATTTAAGACCAACACCTTTCCCTTGTACCATAGATCTCTTTCTCATGGATCACTATCTCAAGGAATTTGTTCTGTCATGATCTCTTTTTTTTGTTGTATCACTTCATCTCTCTTCTTTAAAAAAAAAAAAAGGAAAAAAAATCCTTATCTTAAAACACAATCTCCAAGAACAATCTCTGCAATTATTCAATAAATCTAAAATTATTCCAAAAATAAAAAATTTATAAAAACAAAAGCAAAACAATGTCCTTTGTCTCCAGATCTTCTGGTTGCCTTTTAATTCCATGTTTCCTTTCACACCAGAGCCCCTTAAGAGTTGTTTCTATCAAATTTCTGAACATCCTCACTTCCCATTCTCGCCTCAGCTCCTCTTAATCTACTGCCTTTTTATCGACATCATTGATTTTTCTTCCTATTGTAGGCAATACTCAGGTCCTCATAATTATCTTCAATTAACCACTCCCTTCTTCTTGAATACCCTTTTTTTCTGGGATTCATTGGCACCATAGGCACCATACTGAACTATTTTTTTTCTCACACTTAACTGGTCTCTCTTTCCCAGTCTCCTTTGCTGGCTCCTTTAAATACAATAAATCTTCTAATGATATGTTTGCCACAGGATGTTCTCTAGGGATCCAGATCCATACACCCTATTTCTTATTTGTCATCTCCTCTGAATGTTCAAAATGCATGTCAAATTCCACATGGCCAAAATAGAACTAGTTATTTTCTTCCAAAAATTTACTTTTTCACAGACATTTTCTATCTCACTCAGTGATACTACCATTCACTTAGTTGCTTAGTCCAAAAACCTGTAAATCTCATCTTCTCTTCTCCTCTCACCTTTGTGCTCCATATTCAAGACACTTGGCCCTTACTCAAAAATATATTCTGAATATAATTGCTTCTTAGATGGCTCTTCATTGATCTCTTCTACTAAAGCAGCACTATACCCTCTTTACATTCTCTCTCATGTTAGCACAGTTTACCTCTTCCAATCTTTTGTCTGTTCTTAAAATTCTTATAGCCTTTGTTTATTTTTTCTCACTTTCACCCTTGTCAACGAGAATATAAGTACTTGGAAGGCAAGGACTCTATGGTATTCTCCAAATAAGAGAACTGAAGCTCAGTTAAATGGTTGAAAATGCTAATATGAGCAAAAAGTGGTAAAAATGAACTTTGAATAGGTCAGTTTCCAAGCCCATGCTGTTTCTATTGCATCACTAAGAAGAAAACCTCTTAGATTAATAGTAAAGGAATAGTATTTAATCTCTCCAATTGTGTCTTGCATGTGTCCCATATTTTCCAACCTGAGTTTGCTTTTGATGAGAGACTATGAGCAGTGGCCCACAATATTTCTGATATCATGATAGAGAAAAGTAATAACTCACTCAGTAGTGATACTTCCTGGCTGTCACCTTGGAAATCACATAGTTTCCTTCTAAGATAAGACACAACCGGGCCTATAACCTATGGAATCATTTTTATTTTTAAAAATTTTCTTATAGTGGTAGATTTCATCTGGTTTAAAGTTAAAACCTTCAAAAAATTTTTTTCCAATTTTTTATCTGCCCTCTCTCTGACCCTAAATCCACTCTCAAGGGAGCAACCAGCAGCATCTTCTCCTGAGGTATGATTAAAGAATAAACTAGCATCATGAATTCTAATCCCAAGTATAGCAGCTATAGCAGTTTCATGACCTCAGGTAAGTACCTAAACTTTATAGATCTTCGTTTCCAGTATATCAACCACAGATTTTAAAAGAGACTTGCCAGTTTTATTACATAATCCAGATACATGTAGTCTATGCTTTTACTCTGGACCAATTTAAATCTAGAATTGGCTCTTATCTGCATTTCCCAGAAAGAATCCACTTCCCCCAAAAGTATCAGTCATGAATATAGAACATAGAAAAATTTATAAAAGGGGACAGAGGTGGAAATTTTTCTCCCTCATCAAATATGTAAAACTAATCCTCAAGTAGATCCATTTTCCTGTTCCTCCTTCCACTGTTTGCCACCACTAGGGAGTTCCCTTGGTTGTCCCCCTTCTATGTAGCACCCAAATTCATTGGCTCCATTTGCTCTCCTTCTGAATTTCACCCTTCCCATGACTCCTCACATTATTACTCCATTTCTCCAAATTTGCTTACTCACACCCATTCCAATGTTCAGCAAAGTACTATTCAGCTGCCATGTGAAGGGGGATTCTCCCTCCTAAGAAGGCATTGGGGGGCAGTTAATTTTTAAACTATCTTACAGTTAGAATGTTGCTACTTAATGGTTCCTTCACTTACAATTGCCTTAGATCCTCTGTATCAGTTAGGGTAGTTTGTGTTTCAAGTTACAGAATACTCCTAATCAAATGCCTTAAAGAATAAATAAATTTGTGATTTCATACCTGAAGTTCAGAAGTCAGGTTCTATATTCTAATAGCATAGCTTCAAAGATGTTAACAGAGACCAGGTACGTTCCATCTCTCTGTTCTGTTATGTTCAGGATTGTTTCACCCTCAGGCTTGTTTCCTTCTTGAAAGCAAAATGGTTGTCAGTAGCATTCTGCATTACATTCTTCCTTGTTTACATATAGTGGAAGAATGTGAGAAAAACTCCATTCCTTTAATTTGATTGAGTCATTTCCAGTCAAATGTTAACACCTTGGTTGAATCGTAGGTGACCATAAAATGTACTTATTAACTATGCTGGGACAACAGGTGTAAACCAGGCGAGGTCAAAGTAAACCCAGACATATATCAACTCTAATAATAGTTACTAAATCAATGTCCTATGCTGACTTTAATCTCTACAATAGTGAATTTATTTTTCAGTGCTTTAGGGAAAAACTCCTGCTTTTCCTCTTTTCTGGTTTCTCCTTTAAAGTTTTCTTTGTCCATCTCTTAAGTATTAACCTTTTAAAGATTTTGCTCTGAGCCTTTCTCACATAGCATCTTCTCTCTCTGGATAATCCAATCTGCCCTAATTGCATCATTTATCATGTATATGCTAATAACACCAAATCTTTATCTCAGCCTATACAACACCCATGAACTACAAATACAAACTAGTGTGTACAAAGTCATGTTTTGGACACCAAGAAATTGATGCTCCACAAACACCTCAAAAATATCTAGTATTTGAGAACTCACAATATACCAGGTACTATTCTGAAATTTTTACATGTATTTTCTTATTTAATTTTTGTAGAACTCTATGGATTTAGTACTACTACAATTGTGTTAGTTAGAGTTCTCCAGGTTAAACAGAACCAATAGGTTGTGTGTATATACAAATATGTACTATATATATATATATATATATATATATATATATATATATATATATGTATGTACTATATATGTACTATATATATATAGTCTCATGTGACTATGGAGACTGCAGAGTGGGCCAGCAGCTAGAGAGCTAAATAACAGGTGATGTTGAAGTTCAGATTTGAAGGTGGTCTGCTACAGAATTTCCTCTTGCTCTGGGGAGGTCAGTCTTTTTTTTTCATTCAGGCCTTCAACTGGTTGGATGAGGCCCACCAACACTATGGAGTACAATCTGCTTTACTCAAAGTTCACCAATTTAAATATTAATCTCATCCAAAATGTCATCACAGAAATATCCAGACAGACAGAAATATCCCCAGACAGAAACCACAATTTTAGGTATTCTGTTGAGGCTGGAGTAGTGAAAAGAGAAACAGGACCAGAGTCTGTGACCAGAGGAAAGGAATGGAAGAGATGGGCAAAGATGAAAGAGGTCCAAGATTTGACCCTGTGGAGAGTTATTTTTTTTTTTATCATTAGAGAACTGAAGCATAAGCAGTAGCAAAGGCAGGACCTCAGGACTTTGGGAAAGTATATCTTAAGTTTATAAGCATAAGGCTGCCTACTGTACATGTGTGATTGACTCATGATGTGCCTTGGCCAGAGATTCATGGCTAGAGTAAGGATCAACATTGGTCCCAATAGCCTCATAAAATTGTGAGTTAAGCCCACCATTGGGAAATGCTGGAAGGTACTGAAAACAACAGTGAAAATTTGATTTTCTTTGATGATTTTGCCTCGTGGTTATTGCTGATCAGAAATACATTAGAAGCCATTTTTTTTCCTGACTTTTTAAAATAGTATCAAAGCCTGGCTTACAAGAGCTATTTGTAGGTGCAGAACGTTTATTTTTTACTTCCTTCTTTCTATTATTCTTTTAGAATCTCATCTTCTCCTCATGTCTACACTACAATGTAACAGTTAAGAGCATGGACCCTGCAGACAATGCCTGGGCTAAAATCCCTCCTGTGCCACATCCTACGTAGTTGAGCTTGGGCAAGTTACTCAAGCTCTCTATGCCTTAGTGTCCTTGTTTGTAAAATTAGGAAGACAAAAGTGCCTACATATCAGGATTGTTGTGAAAATTAAGCCATTAGTGTATGTGAAATCTTGGAAGGGTGGAACGCAATAATCTTTGAAGGGTGGAATGCAATAAGCTCTGTGTGGTATTGGCTATTATTTTTCAGAGTTCGATAGATACACTTTCACATGCTTGAATAATACTTTATGTATAGATCTAGCACACTTCAATCAATTGTGTTTTGCTTGTACATTGTCCCACTAAGTTGGGAGCTCTTTGAGGGCAGGTATTATATTCTCTGTTCTCTTGAGTGGATAGCAGTGCTTGGTTCTTACTAAGTGCAAAACGTATGTTTGTTAATCAATTGAGTCCCATGAAATATACAATGTCACTCTCCTTTGTCTTCCAATGTGTAAAAGGGATATGTTATGGTGTTTCAACTTCTTAAAAACTTGAAATAAATAGAGGAATACAAAAGTCCTTCCCAAACTCCTGAGTCCATGCCACCAAGAGCAAAAGGGAGTGCTTCAAAATGTGATTCTGAAGTTGCTTTTGCTTTATTTAAAGTCTCAATATATTACAGTAATTAAACTGCTTCATGACCTCATTGAAATCCTATAAGGCTTAATTAATGTTTGTAAAGCCTTTTACAATCCTTAGATGAAAGGCACCAGGAAAGCATTAAGGAATCATTATTATTATGACTGATGCCATCTTAAATGACTGCAAACAGTTTGCTTCACTTGGATTTGCTGATTAAATCCTAGCTATGACCATGCAGAAACACAAGGAAAATTCACTTCTGCAATGTAGCTCAGCTTGTCTTATTTAAAAGGTCTTAGACAGATATAAATAAATTTTCACGCACTATTTTTCAGAAGGACAATACTTAAAATGATGATGAAAGAAGGGATAAAGTCAAAAGCATGAGAATAGGCTATTGGCCTAAGCTGTACCATCTTGCAAACTATCTTCCCATAAACTCTGGAGTCAAGCAGATCTGCATTTTTAGAGTCAGGCAGATTTGGGTTGGAAAACTGGCCCTATGATTTAACTTCCTTGAAACTTTGGGAAAATTACTTAGTATCTTTGCCTCCCCCACTAATCCGTGAACTCTGTAGGGATCATGGGCTCTGTCTGTCTAGTACAAGATTTTTACCAAGTGCTCAACATATGTATTCAAGATATATTTTTTAATGTATATCTATAACTATTCATATGAAACAACTAAAATACAATATCACCAGCGCTTAAAATATTGATCACCTCCATCTTTTGAAGGGCCTTCATTTCATCATCCAGAATGACTTATTCACCAACCGTTCTGGAAAACTGGATTTTACTGTGTTATTTCCATGACTAACAATTCTATTTTTGAAGGGCACTCAAAGGTAATATACAAAGGCTTTACCTAATATGTTCTGTTTATCTAGTGTTTTTATCTAGTTCTGTTCATTTATTATCTATTGATATTTCTATCTATAAAAAACACCTCAAAATTTAGTAGTGTTACACATCTATTTTATAATGCTCATAATTCAAACAGGGAATGTCTTTTCCTGGCTGCCTGATGAATGGGACTCAACAGGGCTGGCTCAAGTGGCTGGATTTTGCTGGAACAGCTTAATGAGGGCTATATTTTAAGGACCTATTTATCAGTTGCATTCTTCAATTCTTCTCCACATTATATCTCCTGGGACTAGAACATCCAAGATGGTTTCATAATTCAAAAACCTGGTCTCTAGGTTGGGATGGCTGAGACAACTGGGACTGGCTGGTCATCCCTCTCTGTCCATGCATGCAGCCTCTCCACATGGTTGTCTTGAGCTTCCCTAAAGAATGGTGTTTTCAGGACTTCTTACTTGGCAACTGAGCTTTCCAAGAGGCCTAGACAGAACCTGCATGTGTTCTTATGACTTAGCCTAAGAAGTCCAGAATATCACTTTCACCACATTCTATTTTTCAAGCAAGTCACTAAAGACATCCCAGATTCACAGGGAAAAAAAATAGTAGACTCTACCTCTCAATGGCAGGACTTGAAAATATATATTCATCTTTTTCTTCCCCATAAGAGAAAAAAAGATTGCTGCCTTAATTCTTAGAAATCTGAAAGTCATCATAAAGAATTCTATCTTCTTAGCCATGCTTCTTTCCAATGGGTAACTGTCTGATCCACTTCAAAGGGTTGAGAGATGGGTTATAAACTTGATTCTACCACTGATTAACTGTGTGACTTTGAATACATCTTTTTTTTTTTTTTTTTTTTTTGCGTTACGCTGGCATCTCACTGTTGTGGCCTCTCCCGTTACGGAGCACAGGCTCCGGACACACAGGCTCAGTGGCCATGGTTTACGGGTCCAGCCACTCCGTGGCATGTGGAATCCTCCCGGACCGGGGCATGAACCCGTGTCCCCTGCATCGGCAGGCGGACTCTCAACCACTGCACCACCAGGGAAGCCCCACTTTGAATACATCTTTTAATCTTTCTCATCTTGTCTCTTCATCTATCTCAGAGAAAAATAATGTCTCTGTTATCCGTGTCACTGAGTTGTGGAGAAGATGAGATAATAGAAGGATAAAGAGATAAAATTTTAGAAATCCTACATAGCTGCCAGTGTCATTGTTAGTAAAATATAGGAAGGAAGCTATAGTCACTAGGCTTTCCAAGTCTAATTAGAAGAGTTAGTTTGTTAGCTGCCTTGAGTTCCTGGATTCAATAAGACTGATAGAAATCCAGAGACTAAGGCATAGTTCATTCAGTCTAGAGGTTATACTTAGCTTCCAAGTTCAGGTCTTGGTCATATCTGGGTTTAACTATGCAAGGCTCTTGAGTCTCCCAGCTGTGCTGTAACCGTCTCAAATGGAAAGATGAATAAAGTGATAACTTCCTGTGTAAGTAACAAGTAAAACCATCCAAACAGTTGTGTCTTTTGGTCAATTTAAAGCTTTTTAATTATGAAAATGAACTCAATTATTTGTTCATTATCTGAACAGAAAAGCTTTAAGGCTCTAATTCTTGCTAGCAACAAACTGGGCAAGGGAAATAATATCCGAGTGAGCCATTTAGCAAAAACTGGGGTATAGATGCTGCTGTGATCCCAAAGTCTATATGGCTTTAAGGTGGTATCATGTCGTTTGTGGTTTTCATAACTGTGCGTCTCCCCTTCATTTTGTGCTTCTGAGCATGTTTTTCAAAAGTTGTATATTCTACAATTATTTATGTAAAGATAAAGGGCTTGTGAATAATGTTTAAACACAAATATTTGAACCTAGTAAAGCAATGTGGTATAGAGAACATGGCACAAGTCTAGTCACAGTAATTGGGAAAGTACTCTAAACTTCCATTATTTTGAAGACAATGAGGTCAAACTACTTGAATTTCTGGGAGTTTCACATAGCATGATTCTGTGATACCATTTTTCAAATATATGGCCCTTATAGATTCTGAAACTATGTAATTATAAACTAAATGTGGCCATTATAGATTCTGAAACTATGTAATTATAAACTAAGTCCAAATTTAAATTCAAACAGTGAGATTATCTGGCAAATTCTACTGTAATAGAACACAAGAAGCCCTGATTTGACAGGTTTCCAAGTGGTAAGTCTTTCTACATTCACTTATGATCTGAAATAAGTAAAAAATGCTGAATTCTAACAAGCACCCAATGTGTATATTTTACAAACCTCTCCTTAGTTCACACAGTCTTTATGCATCAAAATTGTTCTCAGACTTCCTTTCCACTAACTCCCATGTCCACTTTCCAAGCTCATCTTCCTTGACTTTTGGCAGCATTTGACCCTGGTGACAGGATTCTCCTTATGAAACCTTCCCTTAGTTTTACTTCTGAGACATAATCCTCCTGATTTTCATCCTACTGTTCTGGCTAATTCTTCATAGTCTTATTCATGGTATTTCCTTCAATTGCCCAATCTTGAAATGTATATGTAATATAATCCTCTTCTCTACACATGCTTTTGGAATGATCTCACTCATCCTTAAGGCTTTAATTATCATCAATTTGACATGCATGATTCATAAATATTTATTGAATGCCTTTTGCTTTCCAGATACTATAACGTGGTGTTCTAAATACAAATCTATAACTTAGTGCTTTATGCTGAGCTCCAGACATACATATACAGTTGCATACTTGCAGATATAGTACATGGCAGAACTCCTGAGTGCAGCAGTTATGCCCTACATATGCAGCTCTCTGTCTGCCTTAATGTATGACTCAAAGTCAGCTTGTCCAAAATGAAACTCATCTTCCATTCCCCAAAAAATTATTGCTCCTTTTGTGTTTTCTAGCTCAGTGAATTAGTTTCAAAATTGGCAAGTTGTGAAATCACTGAGTTGTCAGGATCTTCAGCTTAAAAAAAAAAAAAAGAAAGAACAACATCAGCTTTAAAGGAGCGTAAAGAAGATTAAGGGAAATAATACATTCAAAACACTCTTTCTAGTATCTGTCATATATTAAGCACTCAATGTTTATTACTCCCCAATCCCCACTGACATTCAAGCTAGAAATCGGGGCCTCATCTTTGACTTAAAAAAAAACTGTTTTCAATCCCTTCACTAAGTTCAAACAAAACATCATTTTACAAATTTTAAATCTCATAAAGTCTATCCTTGTATTACCACTACCTAGGTGAATGAACATTATATTTCTATTTCATCCTACTAACTGGTTTTCTTAATTCTGGCCATGCTAGATCTCCCACACCCATCTATTTTTTATACCTCTTCTTCACTGAACTTTCAAAATACTCTTATATATGCTGCTGGTCTGTTAGTTACTCAAGCACAAGCTTTCCATGACTTTTAGGGAAAAAGTCCAAACTCTTAAGCTTCACATTCAAGGCACTGCAGGACATGGCCCCTTTCATCATCCATCTCCCAAAACTCTGACCCAGACAAATTCAACTGCTTTCAGTTCCCTTGTCACACACCGCTTCTACTGCTGGAAATACCCCCTCCTTCTTTCTCTAACTTACTGCTGCTTACCTTTCAGAACTTAGCTCACAGGTCATGTCTTCCAAGAAACTCTTCCTGGGCACTGAGACTGGATTATGTGTCTGTATCTTTTACACTGGTGATAGTCTAAGGTCCCTGAAGCAGAAACTGCATCTCACCCATCTTTGTACTCCCAATGCCACAAAAGGCCTAAAGTACATATGTTTGTAAAAACAATGAATGAATGAAAATTTTACCATTCAGACAAATGTTATGCAGGCAATGGTTCTAGCTGTTACAACTGTATAAAGAAGGAATTGCTTGAACTTGGTGGTAGTGGAGGTGGTGGTAGGGGGCAGCTTAGAAACAATCTGTGTTCCTTCTCAGGATGCTAATGGATCTGAATAAGTTTAATAGAATGGTGGGATTGTCAGAGAAAAAATTACTTGTGTGAGATACTAAAGAGCCTCTATAGGGTCACAAAATCTTAAGGCAAGTCTTAAGAATTCTAAGATTTTTAAAAAGTTTTATATTAAACTTGGATGATATAAATAGACACAACAGATTATAAAAACATACCAACTTATAACTGTGTAATACAAGAATTTTTAGTGCCAATGTGTGTTCTTAAATAATGCTATTTTAATTATTGTGTGCTAATGAGAAGAAAAAGAAAGGGTGAAAATGATTTAATACATTGTGTTGCTTTAACATAAAGTATAGGTCAAATTACATCAAGACTCATTGAATGAAAAAACTATGCAATCTTGTAAAGAGTGGAAAACAGTGGAGGGATTTTATACATGTTGCTCTAAAAACAAGACAAAACTGTGCCATAGCCCATCAATACCATATTCACATTACAGGAATTTAGTTTCAGCAAAACAACATCATTCATCACAGTATCACATTACATTATACTGTTACTTTTAGATTTTGTTTCTGTTTGCATTTACCTTATAAACTTATTTTTGCTTTATATTATATACAAGCTTTAAAGATACAAATATTTAGGAAACAGTATAATAAAAATAACAGTATAATGATAGAGACCTGAGAGATTATCTTCTTTAAAATAATTCATACTTAACTCAGGGTGGAAAAAGACTATGTTAAAAAAAAAGATCAGGACATAGCAAGCCTACTTGGGAATAAAAGCTTCCTTATCAGCGTAAAATGATTTATCTCTTAGCCCAGCATGTGCATACATACACATATACCACACACATGCACATACAAAATCACATACAAATAACAGATATATACCACATAAAGGACACACACAGCACATACTTTTACCTATATGTATGTGACACACAAATACATATGTTTCTGCTTGTATCACAAATAACCCTATGCACAAAGGAAGCACACACACACACACCCCTTCCATAAATGTATATCTGCACTTTATAAAGAGACAATAAATACAAACTGAGAAAGCTAAAGTTGAGCACAGCCTTTTTAAGAAGGAGGCCTCTGGAATTAGACTACCAAGCTACCAGTGTCAGTTCTGCCCCATCCTAGCTGAATAGCCTTGGACATATTTACTTAGTGCTCAGTTCCTCACTCTTCTAGTCATTAAATAGGAAAAAATAGCAAGTACCTAACTCACAGAATTGTTCAGAGAATTAAATACACTATTGCATGTTGAGAAATTTAACACTGTGTTGGCACCTAGGAAGAAATCAATAAATGATGACTTCTTTATGTACATGTATATGTGTGTGTGTGTGTGTGTGTGTGTGTATATATATATATACACACACACACACACACACACACATACACATAGACATAGAGCACTGCTTTGGGATGCTGTAAGAGTTGTCCCACCAAAGAGAGTTTTTCCCTTCATGGTCAGAGAAAGTGAGAAACCTGGGGGTCATCCCTAACATTTGCAATACTTCATTGTCTGTATTCAATCTATCACCAATCTTGTTGACATTTTTCCCCCTCTGAAACTCTCTCAGATTGATGCATCTCTCTTTACCCCATATGGGTTGAAGCAAGAGGCTAATAATTTCTTTCCCCACATTTATTATTTTTTCCTCACTGTGACCAGGCAGCACTTTTTCGAAAAGCACATACGACCATGTATTCCCCATAATACTTTAATGACTCCCCATTGCTTTTAGGGTAACCTTTGCACAGTCTAGCCCTCTCTACCTCTCCATCCTTCCTGCTGGGTCAAGACACTCTTCTATATTGTGTGGCATTCCCCTATTGAAAGCCTATTAAGAACAAGGATGGTCTGTTTTAGCTAACCATTGTCTCCTTGTCACCTAGTAGAAGCCTCTGTAAACATTGATTGGTTGGATGAGAAGAACATAACACTGCTTTAACACATAAGTAGAGGGATGTGGAAGATGGTGCCCCGCAAAAAAGACTATGATGTCTGATATGATAGGACAGTACTCTATGGTATATTTCAGTGCCTGGTGAAAATCAGTAGTATAAAGTTCATCATCAGTGTATGTTGGGAGTGAACGTAACCAACAAAATTTTCAGCAGTGCCCAATAAACATAATGATTTCCAATAAAGGAAAACAGATTAAGAGAGGAGATTTTTATTTTGTTTGCTTGCTTGCTTGCTTGTTTTTTTAAATCTGTGGTTTCTGAAAATACTTATCTGTGAACACAAAGGTGATTCCTCCTGGCTCTTCTTAGTTATATACATAGTGGGATCATTAAAGCAGAGTGGAAGTGTTGTAAGATCCAGCATAGTGGTTGCTATGTAGCTGTATCTCACTTTTTTACCAAATGAAACGAAAGATGTGTCCTAGTCTGGTTCTCTGACTTGCATGATAATAAAAAACTATACTCACATATCACAGTTTTACAGATTATTGAGGTCACGGATCCATACCCAGCATAGTTTCACATGTCACTTAGCTCAGGTCACACTAGTGAAGGAGGATAAATGTCACTGGCTCATCAATTCTAGTTTCTCTTGGTTCCATGGAGACATATTTATGAAGGCAACATGGTCTAAGGAGGTCTAGAATAATTAATTGTTAAGTTTGAGATGCTGCTCACAAATTTCTTCACAAATGCCCTTATTTTTGGTATGAGAAGCATTGATGGTTTTTATCTGAATACGTTCAACTAAATAAGATATATATTCAATTTGCCAAATCTTAGTCAGCTTACTTATATCTCTGATTCAAGCATCCTCTACACATATACCGCTATTACACTATATTCCACTACAAACATCATCTTAAAATGTATCTTAAACTGAATTTTTGTTAAGTATGTGTACTTTTTCCATTGCCCTATTTTAGTTTTTCCAAGATCTTAAACTCTTATTCCTGGTGTATAGTCAATTGAAAGCAGTTTCAATACTCCTTTCTTGTGTATTAACTTCATTTTCTCTCCAGCTTAACCTCATTTTATAAAGTATTTAACGATCTGATAACTAAGAGCTGAATGCACTGGTAAACTCTGATATTTCAATAATTCTTCTGTGAACTTTCTTGTAAAGTGAACATTTTTTCTGCAATAAAAATGATCCTTCCCAATTATTGTTTTGTAGATTTTCAGAAAGAGGAAACTATTTTTTTAAACAACTGCCACTAATGTGTGTAAAATGAATGACTAATAAGAATTAAAAGAAAAAAAAAAGAAGGAAGAAAGAGACAAAGCAGTGGCCTCCAACTACTAGTGAGTGAGAAAGGAGGCATAATTACATAAATAGGCAGCAAGGCCACAGTGGTAATTAAAATGGCTTGACTGTATAAATCTTTGGCAGTAGCTAATTGATCACAGTCTATGTAGGATTAGAATAGGTTATCTCATTTCAGGGAGAGAGAAATGTGTCTTCATTTATACAAGGAATTTATTAGGATAGGTAAGTATAATTTTTAATGTATAACTATGGGGAAAGTCAAAGAAGTCAAAGTGTTGGACTATAGTAAACATTCTTTTTGCTGAGCTGTTCCTATTTGGGGGGGAAGTCCCAAGATCAGGGGAAGCAAGATTCTACCTCTCATTGCAGAAGCCAAAGTGGAGAAGATAATCTGTCTTCCCTATCTTTTGGGAGACAGAGTGTGGGCACAAAAAATAATAATAATAATTTTAATTATGCATATATTTATTAATGAAAGTTATTGTGAACAGTATATATAGATTACTAATTTGTTCAGAATTTACATATTTCCCCTTAACACTAAAATAATAAGAAATATTTATTTTCTTCTTGTCACTTCATAATTCTGCTGTATTTGGGAATCAGCATTCATACTACTATAAAGAAAATATGGGTGTCATTTATTTAGTGTTGTTCATCAGATTTTTTTGAAAGGAGGGGGCAATTGATGATTTCCCAGGAACCATTTTGTTGTATGATCTGGTTATTTTTTCACATGCTTTAACTGTTCTACAAGTAGTGCAGATAATTAATATGTTCATTCATTCAATTATTCAACAAATATTTACTGTGAAATTACCATGGACTAGGCATTGTCTAACAGCTTTATCAACTGTTATGATTAACAAACAATAAACTACATATATTTAAAAAGTGTACAATTTGATCAAATTTGACATACACTTATCCTCATGAAACCAACACCACAAAAAACAATGAGCATATCCATCACTCCCAAAAATTTCCTTGTAAGCATGTGATCATCCCACCCCAAACCCCATCACCAGGCAACCGCTGATCTATCTGTCAAAAAAGATTAGTTACATTTTCTAGAGCTTTAGATGAATGGAGTTATACAGTATTTAGTATTTTGGGGTCTCCTTTCTTTCCCTCAGCATAATTTCTTTTAGATTCATTCACATTTTTGAATGTATCCATAGCTCAATCATTTTTATTGCTGAATAGTAGTCCATTGTATGTATATACCATAGTTTGTTTATCCATTCACCTCGGGTTGACATTTGGGTTAATTCAAGTTTTTAACTATAATAAATAATGATGTTATGAATGTTCAAGTACAACGTCTTTGAATGAACTTATGCTTTCAGTTCTCTTAGGTGAATGCTTAGCAGTAGATAGATGTTTAAGTTTTTAAAAACTGCACTTCTTTTCCAAACTGGTTTTAGCATTTTACATTCCCAATAGTAGTATATGAAATTTCATTTGCTCTTCATCCTCACAGCATTTCATATGGTCAGTCTTAAATTTTAGCCATTCCAATATACGTTCAGTTGTATCTCATTGTGGTTTTAATTTGAATGGACCAACTGACTAATGACATAGAGCATCTTTTCATGCATTTATTTGCCATCCCTATTTTCTTCCTTGGTGCAGTATTTATTCAAATATTTCCCCATTGGTTACTGGGTTGTTTGTTCTCTTGTTTTTCAGTTCAAAGAGTTATTTATATATTCTCAGCACTGTCTTTTACTGGTATATAATTGGTAAAAATTCTACTAATCTGTGTATTTTTTTCATTCTCTGAACAGTATCCTTCAAGGAATAGAAGTTTTTTATTGTTGATAAAGTCCTGTATATCAATTTTCCTTATATGGATACTGCTACTGTATATAAGAAGTCTTTGCCTAGTCAAAGAGCACAAAGATTTCCTCCTATGCTTTTTTCTTAGAAGTTTTAAAGTTTTAGGTTTTATATTTAGGTCCATGACCCATTTTTAATTTCTGTATATGGTGCAATGTATGAATTGAAGTTCATATTGGGCACACAAAAATACCCATTGTCCAGCACAATTTTTTTGAAAAAAAAAACTATACTTTTTTCCCTGAAATGCCTTTGCACTTTTTTTTTTAAATAAGTTGTCCATATAATGTGGGTTTATTTCTGATCTCTCTATTTTGTTCCTCTGATTTATTTATCTATGTATCAATACTAAACTGTCTCCATTACTATAACTTTATAATAAGTCTTGACATCTTCCCTTTCAAAGTTGTTTTGGCTATTTTGGGTCCTTTACCCTAAGTCAGAATTTTAGAATTAACTTCTTAAATTCTACAAGATAGCCTGTTGGGGGTTTGATTGAAATTATACTGAATCTATTGTTCAATTTGGGGAAAATTTATATTGTGATAATATTGAGTCTTCAGAACCATGAACATAGCATGTCTCCTTTTATTTAGGGTAACTTTATCTCAGCAATGTTTTGTAACTACCATGTACAGTTACTACACATAATTTTGCAGATTTTCTCCTATTTAATGTGTTTTCATACTATTCTAAATAGTATTAATTTTTCAATTTAAAATTTTGATTGTTGCATATATATACAAATACAATTGATTGTTGTTCTTGATTATGTATACTGCACCATGTTAAGCTCATTTATTAGTTCTAGTAAATTTTTGGTAGATTCAATGATATTTTCTACATAGATCATGTCAACTCTGAGTAAAGTTTCCTTTCCAATCTGAATGTTTCTATTTATTTATTTTTATCTTGCCTTATTATACTGGTTCAGACCCACAACAATATATTGAGTAGAAAGTGAACACCCTCCCTTGTTCTAATCTTAGTGGTAAACCCTTTAATTTTTCAATGTTAGTTGTGGTGTTAACTAGAGATTTTTCTTAGATACACATTATAAGATTTAAGAGGTTCCTTTCATGGCTGAGAGTTTTGCATTAATGTTCATTTTACGTTTTTAAGTAAAAATAAAAGACACATTTTTCATTTTCACCAAGAACTTTATTGAGCAATGTATTCATCGTTTTGTTCCACTACCTTCTGCTATTTTTCAGGCAACTTCATAATCCCATCTTCCCAAAATTTTTGATCTTTTTGAGCAAAGAGCTGTTCCAGGTGCCTGTTACAGTCTTCCAGGGAACTGAATTTTCTTCCATCAAGAGAATTTTGTAAATACAGAAATAAATGGAAATCCAAGGTGCAATGTCTGGTGAATACGGAGGATGAATCAGAACTTCCCAGCCAAGCTGTAACAGTTTTAACCTGGTCATCAAAGAAACATGCAGTCTTGAGTTATCCTGATGGAAGATTTTGCGTTTTCTGTTGACTAATTCTGGATGCTTTTCGTCGAGTGTTGCTATCAGTTGGTCTAATTGGGAGCAGTACTTGTTGGAATTACTCGTTTGGTTTTCTGGAAGGAGCTCACAACAGAGGACTCCCTTCCAATCCCACCATATACACAACATCAACCTCTTTGGATGAAGAACAGCCTTTGGTGTGGTTGATGGTGGTTCATTTCACTTGCCCCATGACCACTTCTGTTCCACATTATTGTACAGTAACCACTTTTCATCTCCAGTCACAATTTGTTTTAAAAACGGAACATTTCATTATGTTTAAGTAGAGAACCTCATGCCAAAATACAGTCAAGAAGGTTTTTTTCACTTAACTTATGTGGAACCCAAACATCAAAGCGATTCACATAAGCAAGCTGGTGAAAATGATTTTCAACACTTGATTTCAATATTTTGAGTATGTCGGCTATCTCCCATGTGGTATAATGTTGATTGTTCTCAATTAATATCTTGATTTGATCGTTGTCAATTTCAACTGTTTTGACCGTGGAGAAATCCAGAGAGAAATTTCCAGCACAAAACTTCACAAACCACTTTTGACACATTCAATCAGTAACAGCACCTTCTCCATACACTACGCAAATCCTTTTTTGTGTGTTTCAGTTGGGTTTTTACCTTTCTTAAAATAATAAAGCATAATATGTTGAAAATGTTGTGTTTTTTTTCTTCTATCTTCAATATTAAAATGGCTACACAAAAATTCACCAATTTTTATAATTTTTTTTAATGCACACTGATATGACAGCTGTCACAATACAATCTAACAAAAGTGTTTTGAATGAAGTTAAAGACAACTAAGCACTACTAGAGCCATCTTATGGAAAAAACTGAATGAACTTTTTTGGCCAACCCAATAGTTGTTGTTGTTGTTTTTTAAATTAATAATGGATGTTGGAACCTGTCAAATGATTTTTTTTTCCCGTTTGAGATGATTGTATGGCTTTTCATTTTTGCTTTGTTAAAATTTAGATTGATTTTCAAATTATAAACAAATATTTGCATTTCTTGGTTAAACCTCACTTTGTGGTGGTATTTTATCCTTTTGATGTTTTGTTGGGTTCTATTTTCTAAAATTTTTAAAAGAATTTTTTCACGAATATTTATTCAAGATATTGGTCTGTAATTTTATTTTCCTATAATGTCATTGTCTGGTTTTTGAACTAGGGTATTGCTGGCCTCATAGAATGAGTTGGGAAGTATTCTCTCATCTTTAATTTTTAGAAGAGTTCATGTAGAAATGTTGTTGTTGTTTGTTTGTTTTTTAATGCTCAGAAAAAATCACCAATGAAGCCATCTGGGCCAGGATTTCTTTTTATAATTAGAAATTTATAATTTAAGTAGATATAGTTCTATTTAGGTTATATATTTCTTCTTGACTGAGATTGGTAGTTTGTATATCTTAAGTAATTTGTCTGTTTTACCTAATTTAGTAAATTTGTTGGTATAAAATTGTTCAAATTGTTCACTGTAACTTTAATATCTGTTAGATCTGTAGTAATGTCATCTTTCTTATTTCTGATATAGTAAATTTGAGTCTTCCCCCTTTTCTCTTGATCAGTCTGTCTAGATGTTTAACAATTTTATCCATCTTCTAAACAACTAGGTTTTGGTTTTATGACTTTGCTTTTACATATCCTGTATTTTTCACACCAGTCAGTTTCTTCTTAGAAGTTAATAACTTTTGATAAGGTGTAAACTATACAAATAGTATCTTGTATATTTACCCAATTGGCTACCCTTTCTGGTGCTCTTTATTTCCTGGTGTGGATCTGTATCTCCATCTAGTCTCCTTTTTTTCTGCTTGAAGTACTTCCTTTAACATTTCTTATCATCAGGGTCTGCTATTATTTTAGCTTTTGTATGACTGAAAATTTCTCTATTCTATATTTACTTTTTAAGTTATAGAATTTTAGGTTGACAGTTTTTCTTTCAACTGGTATTCTTAATTTTATTGTTTCTGACAATAAGATCTGCCATTATCCTTATTTGTGTTCTTCTGTACCTGCTTTTTTTTTAAAGAAACTTTTATTTTAGATTCACTAAAACAATGCTGCTATAGTACAAAAATGTTTCCATACACTGTGTGCACTGTTTCCTTTATTATTTACATCTTACATTAGTATGGTACATTTGTTATGACTATTGAACTCAGATAGATACATTATTATAATTAAAGCCAATATTTTACTCAAAGTTCCTTAGTTTTTACTCAATGTCTTTTTTTCTGTTTGAGGATCCCATTCAGGGTATCACATTGTATTTAGTTATTATTTTTCCTTAGGTTTCTCTTGGTTCTGATAGTTCACATGTATTTTTCCTCTTCTTGCTGATTTTAAAATTTCTCTTTACCACCAGGTTTGAGCAATTTGATTATATTGTGTTTTGGTATTGTCTTATTCAAGTTTTCATTTTATTTTTTTTTAACTTGGGGTTTGTTGAACTTCAAGGATGTTCTTTATAGTTACCCTTAAATTTGGAAAATTTGAAAAATCGTTATTACCACAAATGATTTTCTGTGCCCCACTCTCTCTTTCAGGGACTCAAATGAGAGTCCTCTCAAATGAGAGCATATTTGGCTAATTGATGTTCATTTTTTTTCTCTTTGTGTTCCTTTTAATAGTTTTCACTGCTATATCTCTAAGTTCACTACTATTTTTTTTCTTTTGCAGGGTCTAATTTTCCATTAATTACATACTGTGTATTTTGAATCTCACACATTGTACTTTCCACCTCTAGAGTGTGATTTGGGTCTTTTTAAATATATATTCTATATCTCTACCTAACATGTTCAATTCTTCCTTTAGCTTTATGAACATATGGAGTACAGATACAATACTTGTTTTATTATCCTTGTCTACTAATTCTAACATCTGTGTCACATCTGTGTCAGTTTCAATTGATTGATTTTTATCCTTATTACAGGTCATGTATTTCTGATTCTTTGCCTGCCATCTAATTTTTGATTGGGTGCCAGACATTATGGATCTTGGTTTGATGAGTGCTGGATTTTTTTATGTGTGTATTTCTATAAATCTTCTTAGCTCTGTATTAGGACACAATTTATTTATTTGGGAGCAGTTTAATGCTTTCAAGTCTTTATTTTAAGGTTTTTTTGTTTGTTTTGTTTTGTTTGTTTGTTTTTTGGCAGGACCAGAGCAGCATTTGATCTAGGAATAATTACTCTCTACTTCTAAGACAAATCCTTCTGAGTACTCCACTCAACGTCTTGTGCATTGTTTTTTATTTTTATTTTTTCTTTTCTTTTCGTTCAGTCTGGTTGTTAGAAATAGGCACTACTTCCAGCCTCTTGTGAATGCCAGGCACTCTTCTTTCTAATTCTCTCAGATGGATTATTTCTCCAGCCTTTATTAGTTTTCTCATAGGTACATTGTGATTTTTACTCTGCTGAATACCTGAAACTATATATGGCCTCTGCGCATATCCAGTTTTCTCTCTGAAACTGTCTCCTGTTTAATATTCTTTGGTGTAAATTATTGGCACGCTTTTTCTATTTGAATTCTCAGCTCTGTCTTTTGAACTCAGATTGTTCACCAAGGCTACCTGTGTTTCATTCCCTGTGCGATGGCCTGGAAACTCTCACTTTTTTTCTGCCTCATTTACCACTTTTGGATTCCCTCTTAATATTGGAGGACCCCAGGTAATCTCTTTCCTTTGCATTATTCACCTCCTTGCTGTTACCATTTGTTCTCATCTATATGTTAATGACTACCAAATTTATATCTCTAGCTTGCATATCTTCTCTAAAATACTTAAATATTTATTTAATATTTAATGTTTATTTAAATATTTAAAATGTTTAAGGGGCTCCCCTGGTGGTGCAGTGGTTGAGAGTCTGCTTGCTGATGCAGGGGACACGGGTTCGTGCCCCGGTCCAGGAAGATCCCACATGCCACGGAGCGGCTAGACCCATGAGCCATGGCCGCTGAACCTGTGCATCCAGAGCCTGTGCTCTGCAATGGGAGAGGCCACAACAGTGAGAGGCCCACATACTACACACACACAAAAAAGTTTAATATATTGCTTAAGCCTACTATATTAAGATATATTAAGATGTCCAAATCTGAGTCATGATCCCTTTTTCCCTTCTCAGAAACATACTCCTCTTGAAGTCTTTCTCATCTCAATTAATGGTGACACCACTCTTCCAGTTTCTTATGCTCAAAACCATGGAAAAATCCTTTAATCAGCATTTTCTCTCATACCCTCTAACACTTCAACAAATCTGCTGATTTTATCTTCAAACTATATCCAGAAACTAACCATTTTTCACCACTTCCTTTGCAATCAACATCATCTCCTATCCAGATATTATCTACTTAAAGTCTCAATGTCATCTGTGTACAGTGTAAGGCTACTTCTTTAAACAGAAATGTTACAAATAGTTTTCTTCAAACATTTTGAATAAATGTTTTATTTTGAAATAGTTTTAGATTTACAGGAAAGTTGCAAAGATTGTTTGAATTATACCTTTACACTGCTTACCCAGTTTTAGTTTCCTCTAATATTATCATTTTACATTATCATCTTACATTTGTCAAAATTAAGAGACCAACATTGGTATATTACTTTTTAACTAGACTCCAGAGGTTATTTGAATTGTGCCAGTTTTTACATTTTTCTCTTGTTTCTATTCTAAGACCCAGTCCAGCATTCTACATTGCATTTAGTTGTCATGTCTTCTGGTTTCATCTGTTCTGTGACATTTTTTCAGTCTTTCCTAGTTTTTCATGATCTTAATAGTTTTGAGCTGTACTGGTCATGTATTTTGTAGAATATTCCTCAAGTGTGACTTATCTGATATAGTCTCATAATTAGAATGAGGTTATGGGTGTTGGGAAGAAACATCACAGAGGTGAGTGCCCTTCTTATCATATCACACCATCCCATTTTTTCCCTTTTTATACTCTATTCATTGGAAGTGAGTCACTAAGTCCAATCCACACTCAAAAATAAGAGTGTATCAACATTTTGCAAGGAAAATATGTCTATTCTCCTCCATTTACTATTTATTTATTCAGTCATTTATTTGTATCAGTATGGATACCCGTATATTTATTTTATACTTCAGGTATAATTCAACATTATTTATTTTGTTGTTCAAATTGTTTTAGCTTTGGCCATTGGGAGCTCTTTCAGGTTGCCTTATATGTCCAATTGACATGACCCCACACATGTATTTTTGGCCACTTCCTTCCTAATATTTTCAAACATTTTACTTTCAAGGAATGAAAAAAGTAATAACAGCTGAAAATGTTTAGGTTTTTCTAACACTATGCCCTTTATGAAAGCAGAACATTTGTCATTGGTTTCAACTACTTACTACAGCAAAGATGCCTGGGGATAGCAATTTAATTGGGTTAAGATGCTCTGTTAAAGTGTTTCTTTTCAATGTAGCTCAAGGCTGTCTGATGCTTCTGAATTTCCCAAGGCCAATCTACATAATTTCTTTGAATTCCTTATTCTATTATAGACACCACTGGTGTCTGCCACAAAACAAGCAAGTATATCTAAACATGTTCTTTGTTACATTAATGTGCATATCTATCTTTGACTTAATTTTTTTACATTTAGTTGTACTATACTTAAGGGAAATTATAGTTCCCCAAAATATTTTCTTTTAGCTGGTCATAGGTGGATAGAATATGAGGCACATATAAGGGATAAGTTATATGTTACAATGGATGATGAGAACCTCTAAAGTGAATTAGATAGTAAAAGCACATATGGTCAATATTTTTACATTTGCATCTTTTCTAGTGTTCTCATGGTTCTTTTTTTTTTTTTTTTTTTTTTTGCAGTATGCGGGCCTCTCACTGTTGTGGCCTCTCCTATTGCAGAGCACAGGCTCCAGAGGCGCAGGCTCAGCGGCCATGGCTCACGGGCCCAGCCGCTCCGTGGCATGTGGGATCTTCCCGGACCAAGGCACGAAGCCGTGTCCCCTGCATCGGCAAGCGGACTCTCAAACACTGCACCACCAGGGAAGCCCCTCTCATGGTTCTTAATATATGAAGATGCTTAGGAGCCAAACCATGACCATATCTATCTATCTATATATATAGATATGAATATATTCACATTACAAAGATCCACATGGATCTTTGTAATACAGATTTTTTTATATGGCCACAATCATTAGTATCTATTTATTATTTTTGTATATACTTAAAAAGTTTTCCAGTAAACTGTATAGTTACTTATGTTAACATCACAGGATACATTTCAGCATAGACATTTCTCCCATACCATTTTGTTTAGTTAAATGCTTTGGTTAATATTAACATTAACCAATTGCAGATGTCAACAATTAAGCTCAATGCAGCAAAACATTTAGTCAGGCACTTTCCTCAGACAGAATAAAAAGACTTTACATAAACATGCGTAGTGCATTTTGAGTCTATCTTAAGATAAAATAGTTGTGTTTAGTGACTAAACATATCATTACTCAGATGCCTTATCCCCTTTTGCAGCTGTTCTTGCTGTTTTGGTTCTACATAGCCCCTTTGCTTGTATTTCTTGTGGCTCTCACTTAGTGTTTCACTATTTGGGGGGAAATCTGCAGATGAGGGGTTCTGGCTGATTTTGTAATGTGCCTGCAGAAACCTAAGCTTGCATTGTAATGAGGTCAGATTTAATTTCTAATCAAGGTCATGCTCCTGGGTTGGTAGAACTCCAAGGAAAATCAAAGTGCTGACAGAAACATCTAAAAGGTGGTGATTCAGTAGGTGGCACTCTTTCCTCCCTGCAAATTTTGTTGTCAAAACTCAGGTTCATTTTGCCTTTCAGAGTAGATTTACATGTCCTCTTTTGACCATTAGGGAATCTAGAATAAAAGAGTTTATTTGAGGAGTGCGGGGGAGGGGGTGTTGGTTTATAGTTTTCTTCAGAAAACAAGGATGTTGCCTTTAATTCCTGTGTCTTAGATATACATGAGCTCTGTATTTTTGTTTTGCTTTACCTAGAATTTCAACTTGATGGGCTGGGCTAACTGTACAGGCATATATGCTGCTGAAGAACTTTATTCTGCTTGGAAGACATTTTCTTATCTGTGTATGAGTTTTCTACTTTCTGATTATTTATGAAATTCTCATTTAGTTCCCAGAGTTGCAGAGCCCACAAAATTAGCCTGCCTTGTAGAAGCTTCAAATTTTAATGACTACCAAAAAAATACAAATACTGATTTCTTTGCTCTTTCTTCATGAGCTTGGGACACAGCAATTTTAGCTTTTATTAAACTGAATGTCAACTAGGATCCAGAGGATAGATTTATTAATGAATTAGACTTCCTTCCCAAACTTTCCTTTTCCTCAAATGTAAAAATAAAACAAAAATTGGAGCTGGTACTTTTCCACAACAAAAGTCATAATGGAGCACGTTTATTCCCCACTTTATAAAAAACACACTGAAATTACTTCGAGAACCATTCATGATGTCTTATTTAGATTGAAGATCAGTAATGGAGAAATTGGAACTCCCTCCCTGCCCAATCACACAAAAGAAAGTGCTAGACAAATAGAAACAATCTGAGCTGAAAAAAATTGTTGCTTCTCCTATCAGATTATTACATTTTCTTTTGAAAAATTTTCTTCTTTTTCTTTCTCTGCTTACATTAGACTTTTGCTTGTCATGTGACTTGGCTCTTGTTAAAATGTATAAAGAATGTCAGGTGTGACTGAACTTGGACTTACAAGAGCAAAGGAGTGTAAGTAAATTCATTTGAGGTTCTATTAGTTCAACCTGGAAAGATTGCCTGGGTGTGATGGTTTGACATTTATCAGTACCCATAGAATGTTGTGCAGAAAGAAAAAGAATTCACACACACATTCACAGGCACACATGTGTATGCACACACACACACAAACACAGACACGGTAGGGTTCCATTGAGTCAGATCAACTTGGTCAGCTCCAAAGAGAAAAGAAAGAGACAAATTTCCCAAGAATGCGATAATCATATAAACCATCTCCTTCCTCTAGTAATGTTGTTTGAACACCTTGAATAGCTTTACTTGGAGCCCCTCTCAAATCCTCCCACCAATTAAGTTTTAACACACCAACCAGCACCAACCATAAACTCCAGTCACAAAATTGTATGATCTGCAAATCTCTCTGAACTCCTTTGGCTCCTATTCCTAGAACAATACTGTGCCATACATAGTATTAATTGTTCCTGATGACAGGGATAATTTTAGAGAGGACTTGGCTGGCTTCTCTGGCCTCCTTATTTGTACTTCTTTGTGACAAGTTCTAGAAGAAGCCAGGCATAGATGCTGTTAATTCCCCTATAAAACTAACTCACAGTCCTGAGGTAATATGCCTTCATGGGAATCCTGCATCCTTTTTTCTTATTTAAACAGGTCAGAAAACGCAAAGCAGGCTTAACTGGCATTATTTGTGCTTGACGCTATATAGCTTCAATCATCTTCTTTGGATCTTGTGATATAAAGATTTTGAACAAATCTTGACTGCAAATAAGAAATAACCACAAGTATTTGTGGCTTAAGAAGATAAAAAATACCATGTTTACATAGTGAGACACATCATCATATCAGAGTGTATTGAATCCTCACCTCCATGATCCCTTGAAGTTTCTATTCTAGCAAATCTTCACTTATGTTTCAAGCTTCTGTACATTCTTTTCTTTCTCACAAAAATGCTTTCCCCAAACCCCTCCTTAATCCACTTTGCAAACTTTTATTCCTCTTTCAGAATCCAATGCAGAAATCTACTCATTGGAGAAGCTTTAGTTTACTCCCCACTAAGGCAACTGAGTTCATCTCTTTATTCCTTGATCAATGACTGGGCTTCATTAATTGAGTCTCCAGGGCCATAAAAATCCACACTACTAGAGGTGATTAGCACTGTCTTCTATATGGATGACACCTTTGAAGTTGTGGAAGGAGGCAGACCTAGCCTAGAAACTACTGCAATGTCTTCCACATAGAACCTACTCAGTAGATATTGATTGAAATGAATTTGTCTAATGTAAAACCAAGAATTACAGCCATAAATATGCTAGAGTTGAAAAGAACTTTAGATGTCATTTGGTACAAACCATTTAATCTATAGATGAGCAAATGATGCCCAAAGCTATGAATTGACCCATTAATTTTTTCACTGCTTGGTGGTGGCAGATTGACTTGGATTAGAACCCATTTCTATGTATTCATCCTTTCTGCAGCAGCAGGATGCCTCACAAACTGCTGAAATGAAAAGGTATTATTCCAATAGGGAAATATTGAAATTATTAAATCCTGCCCTTGGAAAGCATCCCTATGGAGAGATTCATGTTTCTTCCACTGTGGCTGTAACTAAATTGAGCAATCTCTTCATTCATTTTTTGTTCTCGGGTTGAATAGCGCTTTGCATTCTTTTCCTTGTAAGATCACAGAATTCTCTATACTTACTAATTAGGCCTCATGACACTCCCCTGTGGAAATGATCTTATTATTATGACTAAAATGGTACTGAAGATATTTAAGATGTTTAACCTAAAAGTGAAGAAAAGGCATTAAGTAGTCCAACCCCAAGCTCCTGGTACTGAAAGCACTGCAATGCCAAGAAACTTGACAGTGTGGCCTGGGGCAAACTGAGGAAGTAGAAAATACCTTTTCTATTGGGCACAACTTCAGAGGGACATCAGTATTAGTCAGAGCCCTTCACAGCAACAGAACTAATAGGTTATTAGGATGTATACATTTACATACATACATACATACCTATATTATACATATATATGTACATATATATGTATATATGTATATATATATGTATATATATGTATATATATATATATATATAGAGAGAGAGAGAGAGAGAGAGACAGAGACAGAGACAGAGAGACAGAGAGACAGAGAGAGAGAGTTTGAGAAATTGCCTCATGTGATTATGGAAGCTGAGAAGTTCCATGATCTTCCATGTGCAAACTGGGGACCCAGGAATGCCAGTGATGTAATTCTGTAGGTCTGAAGGCTTGAGGACCAGGGGAGCTGATAGTGTAAATCTCAGTCTGAGAACAGGAGAAGATGAGATGAAATGTCCCAGCTCAAACAATGAGGTAAGAAAAAGGTGAATTATCCTTTCTCCATCTTTTATTCTATTCAAGCCCTCAGTGGATTGGATGATGCCCACCTACACTGGTGAGGTCAACCTGCTACTCAGTCTACCATTTCAAATGCTAGTCTCATCTAGAAACACTCTCCTAGACAATCCAGAAACAATGTTTAATCTGGGCACTGTGGTCAGCCACGTTGACACATAAAATTAAGCATAGCACCATCCCCGTCACCTCCAACCTTGCTTACACCTTCCTCCTTTCCAGACTACTTTAGCTTTACCTTCTCTGGACATTTTTCCAGCTCCCCTTTTACTCTTTTAACCTCTAATTTGGGAATTCCTCTAATAACCTGATGTCTAACCCTGACAATTGACTGCTTAAGACTGCAATGCCTTATGTAGGTATCCTTTTTTTGACAACTGTTTTCTTTTGCCTTTTATTCTATAGTGCAGGGTGAAAATATATACGCTGTAGCTTTTATTGAACCAAAGTAGTTGTAATGTATTCTAAGCACCTATCCATCCATGCTGCCTGGAAATTCATTCTACATCATTTAGGGGTTTTTATTCGCCACTCAGTACACTGCGTTAATGCAAAAGTTCTGTTGTGGAAGAGGTATCTCATGCAACTAAGAGAATTTAGAGAGAATCCTCAACTTTGGTCCACACCAGTCTTTGCTAATATAGTCACTGGTTAATTCTTCTGAGTTTCTTGAATACGAGGGTCATCTTGCCTCTGAGCCTCCCTTGGGCATGGTAGTACTTGCTAAGGTAGGGAAATGAAGACCTTGATCCTGCTTCCTGAGATATCCCACACAGCTCTTGGTCTCTGAAGTCATTTAGCCTTAGTGTGATGTTAGAAGTGACTGGGAAGTTTCCCATAGGTCATGAAATCTGTGCCTTTTACAGTCTTTTGGGAACTTCTCCTCATCTCCGTCTAGAGTTCAATTGCTTCTGTCTTCCCAACCCAAGCCTCCCCTCTATCCTCTTTCCCCTGGAAACACCCTGAACAAACTTCTCTGAACTGACCTTTAAAAACATAACTCTGTCCTTTCCTTCCTCTGGGAAAAGGTGGGAAATAAGATCATCAGTGCAGTTGTTTTCACTTGTTCACTATTTTCTTTCCTCCTCTCTTTCCTTCCTTCCTCCCTTCTTTAGGTCAGTATGATCTATCTTCCTCCCTCCCTCCCTCCTTTCTTTCATTCCTCCTTTCCTTCTATCCTTCCTTCCTTCCTTTCTTCCTGGCATAGCTATTCTTTATATCCTCCAATTAACTTAATGTTTTATTAAACATAGCTCCCATATTGCCCTCATGCAATTTTGTTTCAAATTTCTTTGTTTATGTGTTTCCATTTTCCTAAACTTGCTTTTCTTACTATTTTATAAGCAAACTCCTATTATAAGAACAAAGCCCAGCTCTGAGGTCACTTCATTCAACATTTTAATAAATATTTAAGATTTATAGAATAATTTCAAGTTGTAGGTATATTTTAGTAAAAACAAAAGGTTAGATTCTGCTTTCATTATGCTTATCCCCTTTGTGAAGCATACTCTGCCATTTCCCAGTATTGACATGTATCTTCTATTACAGCAGTGATTCTCAACCAAGGTGTATTATTGGTATTACTGTGCTGTATTTTAATTATTGGTTTTCATATCTGTACTTTCTATAATTCTGAAAATCCTTGAGGGCCATACTTGTATCACTTTGATTTTGCCCCCTCCTCCCCATTGCTCAGTATAGAGGCTTGTACACATTCGGTGATCATAAAGTGCTTGTTGAATTTTGATGATTTCAAATCTCTTCAGCATCTACTGTACAAAAAGCACTGTAATAGTCCCTTTAGCAGTTTTAAAGTTTGATAAAATAGGCATGGTTACACTAAAAAAAACTAACAGGGAGAAATAGGGAGTTGCAGTTTAATGGGGGTAGAGGCTTAGTTTGCAAGATGAAAAGGTTCTGGATGTTGTTTGCACAACAGTGTGAGTATACTTAACATCACTGAACCACATTTAAATGGTTAAGATGATAAATTTTATGTTATCTGTATTTTACTTTATTTTTATTTAAAAAGACTAATAATCTAATAGGTATAAGTTTTGCTCATGATATCAAGTAAAGAGTGATAACTCTTCTAAGAAATATACAGACCTGACTGGAATTCAGAAGATGGTGAAGAGACCAAGGAAATCCCAATCTCCTCTTTTCCAGAGATGTTACCTACATCACACCTGGAAGACTTGACTGTCCTGTGTGCAAAATCTTTGGAATTTTATAAAATAATAATGGAATTTATGGGGAAAGAAAAACAGGTTAATATTGGTTGATTTTGAATCAGCTGTAACCTGTCAGGACTTCCTAGGAGAATTTGCTCAGTAGCCATAAGAAATGTAAGGTATAGGCTTAGGAAAAAGGTCTGAATGGAAGATAGTGGCTGAAAAATTCACTCCCAACAAACCTGGACCCATGAGACTATATTATGTCTAAAAAGGAAAAAGGTCAGGGGAAGGAAAGCAGAGAAAGCTAAGGACTGATCTTGTAAAAGAATTAACTAAGGGCACAAAATGAAAGAAGGTGAAAAGGAAACATAAGAAGAGATGTAAACCTACTGATCTTTTTAATCTTCTAATAATGACTCTGACTTTTACTGGCGCTTTATAGTTTTAAAAGAAAGGTTATGATATGTATTTTTATTTTCTATTAATAAATACTAACATTTGGGTCATGCTTTACAGTTTACAAAGTCGGTCCTTAGCACATTCTTATGAAGAAAGAATCCATTCTTCCCATTTTTCAGAAAAATAAGTGCTATGTATTATAGTTTATTTTGCTGCCACATGGGTAAACAGCAGAAACCATGTTTTCTGACACCAATTCTCGTTTTCATTTTAAACACAATTTATTAACATCTTATTCTTAACACCAATTCTCAATTTTTCCTTACATCATCCTTTTCCTAAAAAGTATTAATTCCCATTGAAGGATAAAATTGGTGATTTTACAATCATGGATGACTTCGAAGAGAGCAAATTGAGTTGAAGAGCTGAGATCTTTGCCTGTACCCAAGGACTGTGTGTGTGTACTATGAAAATGAAGGCAGAAAATGTAGATTACTTTTTGAGGTACTCTGATAATGTTTCAAAGCAGAATTAGGCTGTTTTCTCCAAAGGTGGTAGGATTGGATAAGACTTTCTCTAACGTATAAAAGATCTGAGAATTTTTAGGAAGATAATTATACAGTGGGTTAGAAGAGATGGAAAAATGCAAGAAGGAAAAATGAATAACAGAAGGAGGGGTTCCTTGAGGAGACAGGAAAAAAACGGAGTCAAGAGGATTAGCTTGAAAAAGGAGGAGGGACACTTCTCCCAGACATAGAAGAGAAGACCAAAGTCTACTTAAAGGTAGAGAAAGATATAGAATGGTTATGGTAGGGTTGTTGACAAAAAATTTTGAAATGGGGAGAAGATAAATCAGCTGCCCGAGATAACTTCAGTCTTTTCAGAAAATAAAAATGGACATAAGAGTAAGGGAGAACAAAATCTACATTGAATTACAGGAAAAATTTTGAAAGAACTCTGTTGTGCTGATAGAGGAATGGATAAAGAAGATGTGGTACAAATACAATGGAATGTTAGCCATAAAAAAGAACAAAATAATGCCATTTGCAGCAACATGGATAGACCTAGAGATTATCATACTATATGAAGTAAGTCAGACAGAGAAAAATATGTATGCTATCACTTATATGTGAAATCTTAAAAAAAAATGATATAGATGAACTTATTTAGAAAACAGAAACAGACTCACAGATTTCGAAAACAAATGTATGGTTACCAAAGGGGAAATGTGGGGAGGAGGAATAAATTAGGAGTTTGAGATTAACATATACACACTACTATACATAAAATTGTATGGCACAGGGAACTCTACTCAATATTCTGTATATGTATAAGTGAATCACTTTGCTGTACACCTGAAACTAACACAACATTGTAAATCAACTATATTACAATATAAAATAAAAATTAAATTAAAAATAAAATAAAAGGAACTCTGTTGCAAATGTTATATGGCACCAAATGTGGTGAATAAAACAAACTTAAACTTGAAAAATGGAGTCTTGAGATGGTTGAGAATTAATCTAACCCGTGTGCCCAGTTCTTGGTGTCTAGGTATCATTCCTTATTAAAAAGAATTAGAGTTCCTTGGAGAAATGGCTAATTCCAAGCGAAGCGGGGGAGGCAAAGAGAATGCAAGATAAACCAGAATATCTTGTTGTGCCTGAAAATAAAAAGTGCTCAAAAAATGGACTTGTGAAAGTATAAAGCAGCCAGATTGAAGTGGTTCTCAGGAGGCAAATCTGAAACAATTTGAGCATCAGCATAAATGATGATGTTAATGTGTTATAATCCATTGAAAAAAATAAGAATACCGGGCCTCCCTGGTGGCGCAGTGGTTGAGAGTCCGCCTGCCGATGCAGGGGATACGGGTTCGTGCCCCGGACTGGGAGGATCCCATATGCCGCAGAGCGGCTGGGCCCGTGAGCCACAGCTGCTGGGGCTGCACATCCGGAGCCTGTGCTCCGCAACGGGAGAGGCCACAACAGTGAGAGGCCCGCATACCGCAAAAAGAAAAAAATAAATAAATAAATAAATAAAAAATAAGAATACCCAAGCCCATACTGATCACAAATGAATCAAGAAACATTTGGAGAGAGGGCAAAACAGAATGACAGATAATAAATGTAGAAAAAAATGAAACAGCAAAATCACCATTGTGCAGTCACCATAATAATAACAGAATCAAGCAGAAATCAATAATGAGATCCTAACACTATTGTCTAAAAATTTCCTGAGAAATATAATATTTACAAGGTCTTAAAATATCTCCTCACAGATTTTTTATTCTTATTTCTTTTTATTTTATTATTTTATTTTTTTCTGAATTTTATTATATTTACTTAGTTTTTATACAGCAACTTCTTATTAGTTATCTATTTTATACAGATGAGTGTATATATGTGAATCCCAAACTCCCAATTCATCCCACCACCACCACCCCTCACTTTCCCCCCTTGGTGTCCATATGTTGGCTCTCTACCTCTATCTCTGTATTTCTGCCTTGCAAACTGGTTCATCTATACCATTTTTCTAGATTCCACTTATATGTGTTAATATACAATATTTCTTTTTCTCTTTCTGACTTATTTCACTCTGTATGACAGTCTCTAAGTCCATCCATGTCTCTACAAATGACCCAATTTCATTCCCTTTTATGGCTGAGTAATACTCCATTGTATATATGTACCACATCTTCTTTATCCATTCATCTGTAGCTGGGCATTTAGGTTGTTTCCATGACCTGGCTATTGTAAAAAGTGCTGCAATGAACATTGGGGTGCATGTGTCTTTTTGAATTATGGTTGTCTCTGGGTATATGCCCAGTAGTGGGATTGCTGGGTCATATGGTAATTCTACTTTTAGTTTTTTAAGGAACCTCCATACTGTTCTCCATAGTGGCTGTATCAATTTCCGTGCCCTCCAACATTGCAGGAGGGTTCCCTTTTCTCCAAATGCTCTCCAACATTTGTTGTTTGTAGATCTTCTGATGATGCCCATTCTAACCAGTGTGAGGTGATACCTCACTGTAATTTTGATTTGCATTTCTCTAATAATTAGTGATGTTGAGCAGCTTTTCATGTGCCTCTTGGCCATCTGTATGTCTTCTTTGGAGAAATGTCTATTTAGGTCTTCTACCCATTTATTGATTGGGTTGTTTGGTTTTTTAGTATTGAGCTGCATAAGCTGTTTATATATTTTGGAGATTAATCCTTTGTCAGTTGCTTCATTTGCAAATATTTTCTCTTATTCTGAGGGTTGTCTTTTCGTCTTATTTATGATTTCCTTTGCTGTGCAAAAGCTTTTAAGTTTCATTAGGTCCCATTTGTTTATTTTTCTTTTTATTTCCATTACTCTAAGAGGTGGGTCAAAACAGTTCTGCTGTGTTTTATGTCAAAGAGTGTTCTTCCTATATTTTCCTCTAAGAGTTTTATAGTGTCCGGTCTTACATTTAGGTCTTTAATCCATTTTGAGTTTATTTTTGTGTATGGTGTTAAGGAGTGTTCTAATTTCATTCTTTCACATGTGGCTGTCCAGGTTTCCCAGCACCATTTATTGAAGAGACTGTCTTTTCTCCATTGTATATCCTTGCCTCCTTTGTCATAGATTAGTTGACCATAGGTATGTGGGTTTACCTCTGGGCTTTCTATCCTATTCCATTGATCTATATTTCTGTTTTTGTGCCAGTACCATATTGTCTTGATTACAGTAGCTTTGTAGTATAGTCTGAAGTCAGGGAGTCTGCTTCCTCCAACTCCTTTTTTTTCCCTCAAGATTGCTTTGGCTATTCAGAGTCTTTTGTGTCTCCATGCAAATTTTAAGATTTTTTGTTCTAGTTCTGTAAAAAATGCCATTGGTAATTTGTTAGATATTGCACTGAATCTGTAGATTGCTTTGAGTAGTACAGTCGTTTTCACAATATTGATTCTTCCAATCCAAGGACATGGTATATCTCTCCGTCTGTTTGTGTCGTATTTGATTTCTTTCATCAGTGCCATATAGTTTTCTGAGTACAGGTTTTTTACCTCCTTAGGTAAGTTTATTCCTAGGTATTTTATTCCTTTTGTTGCAATGGTGAAGGGGATTGTTTCATTAATTTCTCTCTCTGATCTTTTGTTGTTAGTGTATAGGAATGTAAGAGATTTTGCTGCATTACTTTTGTATCCTAAAACTTTACCATATTCATTGATTAGCTCTAGAGTTTTCTGGTGGCATCTTTAGGATTCTCTATGTATAGCATCATGTCATCTGCAAACAGTGACAGTTTTACTGTGATATGTGATACACCATATTAACAAATTGAAGAATAAAAACCATATGCTCATCTCAATAGATGCAGAAAAAGCTTCTGACAAAATTCAACACCCATTTATGATAAAAACTCTCCAGAAAGGGGGCATAGAGGGAACCTGCCTCAACATAATAAAGACCATATACAACAAACCCACAGCAAACATCATTCTCAATGGTGAGAAACTGAAAGCATTTCCTCTAAGATCCACAACAAGACAAGGATGTCCACTCTTGCCACTATTGTACAACATAGTTTTGGAAGTCCTAGCCATGGCAATCAGAGAAGGAAAAAAAATAAAAGGAATACAAATTGGAAAAGAAGACTATTTATTAATTAGAGGGAAAGTAGTAACTAAGTGAGGAAACATGACAGTCATAACTTTAACTAAGAAATCAAAGTTAAAATTACCCAAAATGGGACAAATCAACTGACATTCTGTGCCTCCTAATGTGATGCTCTGAGGACACATAATTACCTCTGTGGCATTCCTGCCTAAAAATGCACACCTTAAATCTAACCAATAGAAAGCATTAGACACACCATATTGAAGAAGATTCTACAACATAACTGCTCTGCAATCTCACTACTCAGCATATACCCAGAGAAAACCATAATTCAAAAAGACACATGCACCCCAATGTTCACTGCAGCACTATTTACAGTAGCCAGGTCATGGAAGCAACCTAAATGCCCATCGACAGATTACTGGATAAAGAAGATGTGGTACATATATACAATGGAATATTACCCTGCCATAAAAAGGAACAAAATTGGGTCATTTGTAGAGACGTGGATGGACCTAGAGACTGTCATACAGAGTGAAGTAAGTCAGAAAGAGAGAAACAAATATCATATATTAACGCATATCTGTGGAATCTAGAAAAATGGTATAGATGAACCAGTTTGAAAGGCAGAAATAGAGACACAGATGTAGAGAATAAACGTTTTGGACACTAAGGAGGTAAAGCAGTGTGGGGGGTGGAACGAATTGGTATTAACATATACACACTAATATGTATAAAATAGATAACTAATTAAAACCTGCTGTATAAAAAATTAATTAATTAAATTAAAAATTTAAAAAGTTAGAGAAAGTCAAATAGTGTATGATATGATATCACTTATATATGGAATCTAAAAAGTACAACAAATTAGTGAATATAAGAAAAAAGCAGACTCGCATATATAGAGAACAAATTAGTGGTTACCAGTAGGGGGAGAGGGTGGTCAGTATAGGGGTGGGGCAGTGGGAGACACAAACTATTGGGTGTAAGGTAGGCTCAAGGATGTATTGTACAACATGAGGAATATAGCCAGTATTTTGTAAAAACTGTACATGGAAAGTCACCTTTAAAAATTGTTTAAAAAATTAAAAATTAAAAAAAAATTAAATTTTCTCATAATATTTTGTTACAAATAAAAATTAATTTAAAACAAAAAAATCAAACCTGCTGCGTACTTTTCAAAAACATTGATATGATGACAGACAAAGA
Organism: Mesoplodon mirus; assembly: GCF_964341445.2. Taxonomy (NCBI): domain Eukaryota; kingdom Metazoa; phylum Chordata; class Mammalia; order Artiodactyla; family Ziphiidae; genus Mesoplodon; species Mesoplodon mirus. The sequence continues at coordinate 174,065,368 of NC_138977.1, forward strand.
AAGGATAAGAAACGATTCCAGATGAAAGGAGACTAAATAAACATGATGACAATTAAATAGATGAGCTTGCATTGAATCCTGATTCAGAAAAAAGAAATAAATTTCTCTGGAGAACCAATTGGAAATATTTGAATATTAGCTGTAAATAAAAGTATTTTTTAATGTTTAATTTCCTGACTTTTATAACTTTATGATGATTACATAGAAAAAAATACTTTTGTTCCTAGGAAATAAAAACCAAAGCTTTCAGTAGCAGAGGCTTGATGAATGTAATTTGCTCTCAGGTGGTTCAGGAAAAAAAAAATAGAATGCTTATATAGAGAGAGGAAGAAAATGATTTAAAGCAAATGTGGCAAAATGTTAATGACGTGTGAATCAGGGAGAAAGGAGTATGAGGTTCTTAATGCACTTTTTGAAATTTTTCTGAAAGTATGAAATTATCTCAAAGTAAGAATGAGAAAATAATGACATTTGCCACCAAACTAGTAATTAATGAGCACCTATCAGACATCAGACCTCAGAGAGGTACTGGAAATCCAGAACTCTAAGATAAAATTCCTGGTCTCAAGTGGTTCCCAGTTTACATCAGGGGATGGAGGAACCAGCACTCAGGATACTGGAATCAGTGCTGGGGTATGGAAAGAAGTGGAATGGGCTTATAAACAACCCTTAAGCTGGAAAGTGAGGTCAAAAGGTAGGTGGGTTCATTTTACTTATCTATCAAAATTTTCAAAGAGCTTCCTGTTGCTTACCAACCTCCCCCCACAAAAAAAACCCAAAACTTCAAATGTTTGAGTTCAGTGGGTTTTTTCTACTTTGCCAAACTCAGTTGAATTGTACTGGCTGCCTCTCAGATTCAGTCTGAGGCCATGACATGCACTGAGGTATAGGAACATCACCTGGCACAGCACTGTGGATCTGGGGTCGGTTTCCATTATTAATTTGCTAAGGCTGCCTTAACAATGTACCACAGTGTGGCCTAAACAACAGAAATCTATCGTCTCACAGTTCTGGAGGCTGGCAGTCTGAAATTATTGTATGGATAGTGTTGGTTCCATTTAGGAGCTATGAGGGAGAATCTATTCCATACATCTCCCCTAGCTTCTGGTGGTTTGCTGGCAATCTTTGCTGTTCCTTGGCTTGTAGATCAGAGAGCATGTTGTTCTCTGCTGTCATATTCACATGGCATTCTCCCTGTCTGTCTCTGTGTTCAAATTTCCCCTTTTTATACAGAAAGAGTCATATTGAATGAGGGCACACCCTCATGACCTCATCTCCTCTTGATCATCTGCAAAGACACTATCTCCAAATAAGGTCACAGTCACAGGTATGTGGTGGGTTAGGTTTTAACATATTTTGAGGGAATGTAATTCAACTCATAACACTGCCTCACCATGACATTTACAGCTCTCAAAGAATCTTCCCAAACTATTTGCTCAATCTTATTTCATATTCCTCCCTATAAAAACACCTATTCCAGATAATTTGCTATAAATGCCCTTGGAATACCTTTTCCCTAGATCTGAACATGGCTAACACATTCTTCTTCCAGCCTTAGTTTGATTGTTACACATTGAGTTACTCCTTAACACATTATGTGGCTTGATTTTCTTTGCAGAAGTTACATTCTGATCTTATGTATGTGTTTACTTATTTATAGTCTGTCTCTTGCTACTAGGTTGTATGCTCCATGAAGGTGAGCATTCTGCCTGTCAGGGTGACTACCACAGCCTCAGCCAAGTTCAGTGTTTGACACATAGGAGATGCTGATTATCTCTGCAAGTGCAATGAGGACAGGGGCCATTTCAGTCTTTGTTATATATTTTCTTCTTATTTTGACCAGTCCTCCTTCGCTAACTCAAAGTAGGCATTTTATGTTCTGAATAAGTGTATAAATCGAAGTGACCTAGATGACAATAATGAAGATTCATCAGAACAAACAAAATGTCCAGTGATGGGATAGCCCTTGAAAGCTAACCAAATGAACCTGTTTCCATGACTATAAATAGTAAAGAAAAGAAAAACTCAGTTGGAAGTAAATTAGAAATGTGAAGATAATAAAACATAGGAAAACCACAGCAACAATATCTGTAACATGGAAAAAATACTTCAAAGCCCATAAAAGCTTATGAATCTACCTTGCAGCATACTCACATTGCCAATGTTGGAAAAACCAGTGACAGAAAATATTTAATTTTGGATCATTTTGCTGTTGTTGTTGCCCAACCTGCTTTTGTACAAATTGTTTTTTTTCCAAGTGCATTCAGCCTCAGTGCTATTGTGTATGTGTGTGTGTTTGTGGTTTTTGGTTTTTTGTTTGGCTTATTTATTTATTTATTTATTTTGCTAATTACCAAGGGCATACAAAAACCATTCATTAAATCGTTAAATGATAGTACTTGTTACTATTATTACTGGTCTTCGCAATATATGTATGTGGAAGGTGGAAAAGGAACACAATTTTAAACATGAGAAAATGAATGCCTAAAGGTCTTACATGCCTAATCCAAGGTTAAGCAGGGCTAGAATGAGAGTCCAGAGAGCACCTTCTTTCCCTGGTCCACACTTTCTCGTTAGATTTGTTTGTTCAGTCACAATCCGGAGCCATACCCTTTGGGGACAGAGTGCCTAGGGTCCTGTTTCACCTGCCCCTCTCAGACTCACACTGCCAAGCTGTAAGGTTAACTGGTGTGACTCAGCTGCCTGCTGTACTGCAGTTGATAGAGTCACATGGCAAATCCCTCACATGCAAGGAATGTCACCATTCCTGGGTTAGTCACCTGTGTGTGGGTATAGCAAGAGGGCCCCAAAGGTAAAACTTCAGTCACACTGACAGTTACTTAGCTGTTCTGTCCATTCACTGTACAGCAAAACAGTGGGACACCAAAAAACAGAACTGATATGACACAGAAAAACAAGCACGGGTGGAAATTGCATCCTACGATGACAAAGGGAAGAAGAATGTGTCTTGAGTTTGATTTTCAAGAAGTGTATTCGTCAAAAGTAGCCATATGAGTAGTTAGATATAGTTGGAATATATTTTAGTTATAGTATGCTCGTATAAAGAGTAGAGGGTAGACTCTCTCTGAGTTCATAGATGACAACATTAAGAATATGCCAAACCACCTTTTAGCGAAAAAAGGACAAGGCACGTTCCTTCCACAAAACAAGACATCCATGGTCAAATATAAGCTGCATGGGCAACAACATAGTTATTATCCCCTCCCTGCCATCCATCTGTGTCTCTCCTCTTTCTCTCCTCTTGCCTTCTTGGTGGCCTTTTGCATAAAAGTGAGTAATGCATTGCTTACACACTTGAAGCAGAAATATATACATTTTTAATATGCAAGTCTAAAGGTTCCGTTTGACAAAAGAAATCCCAGTGATCTATATTGTCCCTTTTTAAATAAATTTATTTCTTTTATTTATTTACTTTTGGCTGCATTGGGTCTTCATTGCTGTGTACAGGCTTTCTCTAGTTGCAGAGAGTAGGGCTTCTCATTGTGGTGGCTGCTCTTGTTGTGGAGCACAGGCTCTAGGCATGTGGGCTTCAGTAGTTGTGGTTCGCGGGCTCCAGAGCGCAGTCTCAGTAGTTGTGGCTCATGGGCTATGTTGCTCTGTGGCATGTGGCATCTTCCCAGACCAGGGCTCAAACCTGTGTCCCCTGCATTGGCAGGTGGATTCTTAACCACTGCACCATCAGGGAAGCCCTATATTGCCTCTTAAATTGATCCAACATATTCTGGTATTCAGGCTGAGTTACTTGCTAATAATTTCTTAACATAAAATGGAAAGACAATAGCATTAGTAAATCAAACCAAAAGTGTGATTAACTGCCATGTGAATATCAGGCATTTGTTTCTGTTCCATCAGTCTGACTTCATGGCAGACCAGCCAGGGGAGGAGGTCCTGTAATTTGCATGCTACAGCAAGGTTCATTATACAAATCACCCAAAATTATCCACTGTTACAAGGCAACTGGCTGCTGGAATATAGCATTCATATATCAAATGCAAACCTCCAGCGAGGACACACCTTGATTTCTCACTTAAGAGGATATTCTTTGTTGCCTTACAGTATGTGCCCTTTCCCAAATCCAACCATACTAGCTTCCCATCAGATTCTTTGATGTTTAGCCATCATGGCAAACTGGCAGTAACCTCTTACTTAACAACTTTTATGCCTTCTACACCTTTCTCAATACAACAGGCATTTCTCTATCACCAACTTCCACAGAATTCTGGGTTTTAAAGCTGGTTTTTATTCTCATCTACAGCTTGAAATCAAGCTAGATCTAGTCTTTTCTCTCCTGTGCTTGCTATCTCAGTTTGAACGATCATTCCACCCCTTTTCACATTTGAGTTTTGACTGCTTGGGTCAGGGATACATCTGAATTCCACAGTGGAATCTGGGTGCTGCTGTGCTCTATGAAACACCTTTCCATTAGTGATCCATCCACAGATGAAGTGTCTGAACTCTCAGGAATGACATGAGAAATCCAGGTGCTAGTCTCAAAGTTTGAGAACTCATCATTTCTTTCTGTGGTAGAGTGCCCTCCAATTTTTATGGGGATCCCTCTTTCAGAGTCTCACACAGAAAGCCTGATTTAGGGGGTAAATCACTTACCAAGTGGGGAAAAATATATCTGCTTATTCATTTATTCATCATATATATTTTGGGGTATGAAAAATGTGCAGACATGTTTTAACGGACAGAACAAAAAATTGATTCAATTGTAATCCTTGGTTAATAACATATTGCTGTCCTTCAAGCATGACCTTCTCAATTTATTTATTTAATTATCTTAGCTAGTTAATAAGAAGATAACTAGCACTCATGACAAACCCATCACCTAATTCCTTACATCTACCAATTTGCTTCTACCTAACCCTACCCCTTGTGCTTCTACAGGGCAATGACTACCTGAAATTTTGTATTTCCTTGTTTTGTTTAAATTATTCTTAAGCAAAGTATTGTTTAGTTTTATCTGTTTTTGAATTTTTTGAGAAGGGCACCATGGAGTCTTCCAAGATTTCATTTTTTTCACTCAGAATTATATTATCGAGATTTATTTTTCTAGTTGCACATACAGTTGATTCTCATTATTTGCAGTAGTTGTGTTCTGTAAAGTCACTGTGAATATTGAATTAGCCAATAGTGAAAGACTGCTCCTAGTGGAAATTCAGGGTTAGGTTCCTATGAGCCTCTGGTCACAACATTTTTGTTAAGTGATTAATACCTAATCTTGTTTTTTGTGTATTTTTGTTTAAAGACAGCTTATTTAACATATTAATATTGACCTCATACAGCCAACAGGATTATAACTCATGCCTGGTCAAAGCTTATATAACACGTGCATTTTCTCTATAGGTCATACCACAGTCTTCTTGCACTTAGGGCCACTTGCAAGCATTTTAGCAACTGCACTTGGAGGCCATTCAAACAGTAAAATCATCAAAAAGATGCACAAAAGTGAGAAAAGTATGACACTGAACAGACTGTGAAAAGGATATATGTTTACAGCATGAGAGCTGAAACAAGAAGGCAGAGTATCTTGTGCATCAGGCAACTCAAACTGCTCACCCCATGTGTCCATAAGTGACCCCAAAGTGCCGTAAGTATTTGTTTTTGGGCTACACATACAAATTTTAGCAAGTTGGGAACTTGCAACTATTGAATCTGAGAATAATGAAGATTGACTGTAGTTACCTTTCATTCATTTTTATTGTTGTATAATAGTTCATCATGTAAATATACCCCATTTTAAACATCGCCCTTCTGTTAATGAACATTTGAGATTTTACTAAGAAATTTTTTTAATGAATTTTAAGTTTTCCTTATACATGAATTGATCATGCTACTGAAATAACTGCACAGGGGAGAAATGTTGTTTTCACGTAAATATAATGTTCTGTACTTACATGGCAAAATGCCCACGGCTATCTGCTATCAACCTAAGTATTTACTATACATATTTAACACTTGACTTTGTAACAGAAACAAAGATGTATTAGATGCGGAGTAACTTTTATCAAGATTTTTGAAGACAAGTGTGTATTCTATGTTAAAAATATGTGTGTGCACTGTGATAAACTCTGAAAACAGAGCTAAAAGGATGATCATTGTCTCCATGAGTTCCAAGTCCAGGGATGTGTAAACAGGTAACATGAAATTATAAATACAACCAAAGTAGTATAGAGACTTCAAGGTCCAGTCACAGGAATGTTGACCTCTGCAAAGGAGGTGGAGATGATGTTGATATTTGAAACATAGTGATACCTACACCAGGATCCCTTAATGACACTTTCCAATGGAAAATTTGCAAATTCTCTGGTCCTCATTATTACTTGTATTATTTGAAATACAGAGAGACCAGCCTTGGCCTTTATACATGATTGCTTCCCTCAATTTCATGCAGTCTTCCCTGTTGACACTAAATAAGGGCTTTAGAGGCTGTGAGCTGGTTTTAGCTGCTGTAGGTTTTGAAGAAATAGAATTTATCCTCCTCTATACTCCCTTAACCTTTGGTTGCATGTGCATTGCGTTTGTGCTATTTCTGAACTTGATGGTATGATAGGATTGGACATTCTTTTCTGAATAGTGTCAGTTCCTCTTCACAGACACCCAGACCCTGTCAGTATAAGCCAAGGCTTTCAGTGTGTGGTTTTCAATCCAGCCACACCAGCCTTGTTAGAAATATTAATTCTCCACCTTCATCCCAGAGCTACTGAGCCAGAACTTCCTGGGGTGGGGTCCTGTGATCTATGATTAAAGAAATCTTTCAGGTGATTCCAATTCATGCTAAAGTCTGAAAACCAGTGCAAAAGGAAATCTTTATTGATTTAACCTGTTCCTAAACACCAGATTTTGTCATCAAAGGATGTTTTCTGGCTCTATTCTTAAATAAGGACTTAAGAGAGAAAGTGATCAGATGACTATAAGTTGTAAATCACAAGCGGAAAGACACAAATGCATTACACAGGTTGGAATTGAGAAAGCACTTAGAGAAATGAAGAAATATGCCATTGTACCCAAACCCACATGTCAGTACCTGGAAACAGCACTTAAGCCTGTTTCTTTAGACCCACCCAAATGGATTTATAGATCTGTGGTACAAGTGTCTATGCCCATTCTATACAAAATATGGTCCAACCTTCAGCAATATTGGCTTCATCTAGGAATTTTAAGAATTAAAAAATCTCGGTGCTCCACCCCAGACTCATTGAATGGGATCTGTTTTCAAACAAAATCCCTAGATGACTAATTGCTCACAAAGTTTCGAGGAGCACTGGTCTAATCTTTTGCACAACAGTACATGGTATATGTCACTTCTTAATTTTGAATTGATGAAAGAATGAATAGAACCTTCCATAAGTCATTTAGCCTTTAGATATTAGACAGAAACACACTTAATATGAGTAAGCACTTGTCTAGCACCTGCTATGTGCCAATCCTCATTTTAAAATGTTACATACATATATACAATGGAATATTACTCAGCCATAAAAAAGAACAAAATAATGCCATTTGCAGCAACATGGATCGACCTAGAGATTGTCATACTGAGTAATTTAAGTCAGACAGAGAAAGATAAATATCATATGATATCACATATATGTGGAATCTAAAAAAATGGCACAAATGAACTTATTTACAAAACAAAAATAGAGTCACAGATGTAAAAAAAAAACACAAAAAAACTTATGGTTACCAGAGGGGAAAGATGGGGAGTCATAAATTGGGAGATTGGGATTGACAGATACACATTACTATATATAAAATAGATAACTAATAAGGACCTACTACATAGCACAGGGAACTCTACTCAATACTCTGTAATGACCTATATGGGAAAAGAATCTAAAGAAGAGTAGATATATGTATACCTGATTCACTTTGCTGTAAAGCAGAAACTAACACTATATTGTAAATCAACCATATGCAATAAAAATTTAAATAAATAAACAAATAAAATATAACATATATTGATTCATTTAAGCCTTACAACAATCTTATGAGATAGGTACTGTTATATCCGCATTTTACACAGAGAGGTTGGGTTCCTTGTTCAAGGACATTAATTTAATAAGGGACAGAATTAGGATACAAATTTTACCGATTTTGTCCCCAGTCCTGTAGTATCCCTAAAGCTCTGTCCCCTGATTCTCATATGAGCAGAGAGTTACAATGCACTTGATTAGATTAAGGAGTTGTGTTGGTTTTGTATTATAGAAACTCATAACCAAACTATGGACAATGGGGCAGATTATGTTTAATTGGAATCTTTTTTCCACAGTCCTCATGATTTCTTTTAGAGGAATTTACTAGAGAAACACTTCTGGACCCTTAGTTCCTCTAAGTTGCCTCACAGATGAATCTGTGATAAAGATCTGGGCCCGTTATGAATCAGCTGCTTCTGGGTTCTCTGTGGGTCTCCCTGAATAGAGCGAAACCTGATCTCTTTCCAATAAACCCAGAGAAAAGGGCCTGTCTCTATTTTGTGAGACCTAGGGTTTTCTAGCCCTACTTAATACAGAGGGTTAAATTCTGCAATCTTAGGAAACTCATTGTTGCTGGACATCTAAGCTGCATCCTTCAATCCATTCATCATCACCAATTAACACAGATATTTTGGTCTATATTTTTTCACTTAAGATAGTCAATCTCTTAATATGTTCTGGAATCAAGCATGGATTCTTTTCTCTTCAAAACCATTAAGATGTATACACTAAGGGAAGCAAGACTGCCTTTTCAGAATTTTCATAGCAAAAATACTCAGTCACGGGGCTTCCCTGGTGGCGCAGTGGTAGAGAATCTTCCTGCTAATGCAGGGGACATGGGTTCGAGCTCTGGTCTGGGAAGATCCCACATGCTGCGGAGCAACTAGTCCCGTGAGCCACACTACTACTGAGCCTGCACGTCTGGAGCCTGTGCTCCACAACAAGAGAGGCCGTGACAGTGAGAGGCCCGCGCACCGTGATGAAGAGTGGCCCCCGCTTGCCACAACTAGAGAAAGCCCTCACACAGAAACGAAGACCCCACACAGCCAAAAATTAAAATTAATTAATTAATTAATTTTTTTTTAAGTGCAAAGATCCCTTTAAAAAAATAGTCACTGTAACATCCATAAGTGAAATCTAATTAAACTGTTTCCATATAATGAAGAATTCAGACTTCTGTGATATTGTACAAGCTCTTTCCTCTACCTTGTCCATCTGGAAAAGTCCTGCTCCTCCTTAGAGATAAGGTCACCTCTCCAGAACCTGCCCTTTGTCATGAATTTTTCCACGGCCTCTCAAGGGACCACTGTGTGCTCCTCCTCTTCCTCTCTCTTTTTTTTTTTTTTTTTTTTTGCGGTACGCGGGCCTCTCACTGTTGTGGCCTCTCCCGTTGTGGAGCACAGGCTCCGTCCGGACGCGCAGGCTCAGCAGCCATGGCTCATGAGCCCAGCCGCTCCGCTGCATGTGGGATCTTCCCGGACCAGGGCACGAACCCGTATCCCCTGCATCAGCAGGCGGACTCTCAACCACTGCGCCACCAGGGAAGCCCTCAGTGACTCTCTTGATACCTATATTATAATATTCACTCCCAGGAAAGAGGTCTTGAGTACAAGGGCTACTTAACTTTTCTTTGAAAATAGCTAACACAGTTATGCCTGGGTACAAAGTAGCCATGAAATAGATATTCATTCAATGAATAAATGGATGAATAACTTGGACTTGCAAGGTGAACATATTTTGAAATTAAATTTGAATTAATGCAATCTTTGCACACAGAAAAAGAATTATCATAGAGATTCATGAAAGAATAGCTGCACTGAGTTGGTTAAAAGCCCAACACCAAATTGAAATATAATTGTGTTATTTTAGAATGCTTACAGAAAATTTGGTGATTTATAGCCTAGAATTTTGGAACAGTATCAGACTGATAAATTCAAAGCTTTTAGCCCAATAATCACACTCACAGGAGAAAGAATATACAGTCACAGGGACAACAATTCAATCTAGCCTTGCTCTGCAGCTCAGTGGATGTCTTTAGGGAACTCGTCAAAATGTCCAGGTAACACTTGGCCTACAAGTGGCTCTGTGGGAAAGTGTACACTGATACACTTGGGAAAAAATCAGCTCCCCTGAGAATTCTGAGTATTTTCCACAGTTCCTCTTCGTCTTCCTGATCTTGTTTGCCTTGAACTTGCACAATCAAAGAAGTGCTGGTTACACAAATCCCTGTCTGAATTATCACAAATTTCAAATTAGCAGGATCTGAGTTAATGAAAATTTTACCCAACTGCATTCCATTTCAGCTCTTCCAGATAAAATGTGCTAGGAAAAATTTGGAGGCGGTCCAGAAGACAGCAACTAAAATGATGAAAGGTTTGACTAATATTCCCTCTGAGGAAAGGCTAAAGGAGTTTACTTAGCCTAGAGAAAAGAAGCCTGAATAAGGAATTAATAATAGTTCTAAAGCATATGAAGAAGTGTGTGAGTGACAAGAAGCAGATTCCCTTACTCCTAATGAGTCCAGAACAAGAGGAAAGTGGCTTGCGACAGGGGAAAACTGTGTGTCATCCTTAGAAAGCCTTCCTGACTTTACAAGACTCACAACAGTGACACCTCGGGGACTGCTCCAGTGGATGTTTTATGAAAGACCAAAGCATTTACCTTCTTCCATGGGCTCATGTTAAGTCTTGCCTGGATGCAAGTGGGTTAGACTAAATGACCTGTTGGTGTCCTTTCTAACCTGGTGATTCCATTTGATGAAGGGTCATTTGGTTGAATTGATTGGAAAGTTAAAATTGCACTCCTGGATCAGTGGATTTGTACTGCAAGAGAGAACCCTTCAGTTCTGTGTGGCTAGTTCGAATTTCATCCTGTTGGCAGCGACCCAAAGTTATACCACACTGCCAGCGCAGCCGGGCACACTGCACTATCCAAAGTAATAAGCCTTGTTGTCATTGCACTGAGAGTGTTCTATCTTGCCTTTGAAAAAAAATGTTTCAGGGCTGCATGAACGACAAAACCACAGCATCTTTAAGATTTACCTCAGGTACTAAGACAGCAAAGACTCTGCAACAGAGCATTGTGCCAGAAGAAACAAGACAGTCTAGGCTTTAACCTCTAAGAACTTCAGAGAGTCTGAAACAAATAGAATCAGAATAGGGATTCCTAGAACATGAGTGTCAAATATATATGTGAGGGACTTGCAGTCTCTATACTGTCATCTAAAAGACAGGACAGTCACAAACTAGGGATCCTGAAAAGCTACTCTAGTAAACATAACAGTGAAAAGTCTTCTTGAGAAATTCAAGTATTCCCCTAGACCTGAAATCAAGGTGACATTCTTGACTCTCCTCTCTCTCCACAAGTCCCTCCCAAATCTGTATCCAGTATCCAGTTACTCATCCAGCCCTAGGCTTCTTTATTCTGTACAACTCTTGTGCACAGCCCCTTTTTGCAACCACATTACCACCCTCTGATCCATCTTCTTTACAAATTTCAACTGTAGCCTTGAAGTAACCTCCTCACCAGTCTGCCTTCTTCTTCTAGCTCACAAGCCACTCTACACCCAATAGCCAGAATTTTAAATTGCAGATCTAATCATATCACTTAACCTGCTTGGGGATCCTCAGTTGATTCTCCTGAATTCCAAAATATAGGTCAAACTCCATCCCAGTAAGACTGTGAAAGACTTTCATAGTCTTACTCGTGCCCACTTCCTTAGCCATACCAATATCCCCAGTTGAAAAATAATTTTCTGTTCCTTCAATGACTCATGGTTTTTCAAACCTGTATGGCTTGGCACATATTACTCCATTTGTGTAAAAATGCCTCTTGATTTCCTACCATAGCTCCCTGCTCCATAATTCACACAGATAATTTGTTTTCATATTTCTGTTAAAGCACCACTTCCAACAGAAGACTTCCTAAATCCTTCAGGGCTATTCCAGCACTAACACTGTGTTTCTACATTCTCCTGACATAGAGCTATTTTAGTGGTCATTTCTGTGTTTTTTTTTTTTTTTTTTGTCTGCTCGGAATCCATGCCCTCTTTTTCTAATTTTCTTTTCCCTGTGATGTGAATTCTTGGGTGGTTTGCCATCCAGAATGCCCTGCTTTCCCCTAGCCAACTGGGGAGTTGAGATAAAGCTAGACCAATTGAGCTTACTCACTTGGAAACTTGAGATCTTGAGTGGAGAACTTAAGGATGGAGAATCGTTACTGCTGATTAACCAGACAAAACCACTGATTGATTGGTCCCTGAATTTTATCATGGAGTCCCTCTGGCTCCTATCCATTTGGAAGCCTTAGTTACTCAGATTTCCTTTTAGTACTGTGAGCAACTCCATAGCCTTCAAATAATTTTTAATTAAATTAACTAGAGTTGATTTCTATTGATTACAACCAAAAATCCTAACAGATACGATTCTTCTAGAACTTATCTCTAGTTTGGCTCACATTATAGGCTGTTTTCTCTTAAAGGGCAGGGAGCAGGCACTTAACATCCTTTTGCACTCATCACTTAATATAATGCCTGCCTTATAATAGGTGCTCATAAATAAGTGAATGAATGATTTACCTTATGGAATGAACATGGGCAAGAAGCAGTGATTAATACCAGCCTAGTGGAAGCATACTAATGTCTCTAGTCTGGTTTACATTATTTGTCAATGATTAGGATGATGATTTAGATGACATACATATCACATTCGCAATTTGCACTTAACTGAGAGGGATAGAAAATATATTAAATGACCAAATCAGGTCCCCAAAAGATATAAGCAGGCTAAAAGGATGAGTTACATTTTTTAAAAGTTTTATTGAGATATAATTCACATACCATAAAATTCATTTAAAATACACCATACATAGGTTTATAGGATAATCACAGAGTTGTGAAGCCATTGCTAAAATCTAGTTTTAGAACATTTTCATCACTCCAAAACAAGACCTCATACTCGCTAGCAGTCACTCCCTATCCCCCACTACAATCCTCAGCTCTAAGCAATCACGAATTTACCATCTGGCTCCATGAATTTGTCTTTTCTGGACATCTCATATAAATAAAATCATACAATATACCACATGTGTGACTGGTCTCTTTCACTTAGCATAATGTTTTCAAGGTTCATCCATGTTGTAGCGTGTATTTATACTTCATTCCTCCCTATTGCTGAATAAATATTCCATTGTATGAATAAACCACATTCTGTATATCCATTCATCAGTTGATGGACATCTGCATCATTTTAATTTTTTGACTGGTATAAATAATGCTGCTGTGAACATTCATATACAAGTATTGTGTTGCTATATGTTTTTCTTTTATTTGGTGTATTTTAGAAGTGGAATCACTGAGTCATATGGTAAAGTTATGTTTAACTTTTTGAAATACTACCAAACTCTTTTGCAAAGTGGCTGCATTTCTACCAACAATGTGCAATGGTTCCAATGTCTTGGAAAAATATTTTGCCATTTTTTTAAATTGGGTTGTCTTTTTATTATTAAATTATAAGAGTACTTTATATATTCTGGATAAAAATCCCTTACCGGAAATATGATTTGCAAATATTTTTCTCCTATTCTGTGAATTGTCTTTTCACTTTCTTTTTTTTTTTTTTTTTTTTTTTTTGTGGTACGCGGGCCTCTCACCGTTGTGGCCTCTCCTGCTGCAGAGCACAGGCTCCGGACGCGCAGGCCCAGCGGCCGTGGCTCACGGGCCCGCCGCTCCGTGGCACATGGGATCCTCCCAGTCTGCCTGCATCGGCAGGCGGACTCCCGACCACTGTGCCACCAGGGAAGCCCCTTTTCACTTTCTTGATGGTATCGTTTACAGAATAAATATTTATTTAATTCAATTTATTTTTTCTTTCTTTCTTCATTTGTGCTTTGGGTGTCACATCCAACCCAAGGTTACAAAGTCTTACTTTTAGGTTTCTTCTGTGAGTCTTAGTCCTTATATTTAGGTCTATGATCCATTTTGAGTTAATTTTGTGTATATGGTGTGAAGTGTGTGTTCAACTTTATTCTTTTTCATGTGGATATCTAGTTGTTCCACACCATTTGTTGAAAACACTATTCTTCCCCCCTATTGAATTGTCTTAGTACCTCTGTCAAAAATCAATCAAACAAATATGCATGGATTTATTTCTGAACTCTCAATTTTATTCCATTGAACTATACATCTATCTATATGTATGCCAGTACTGCACTAAGTTTTGAAATTGGAAAGCATGAGTCCTTAAACTTTGGTCTTTTTCAAGATTGTTTTGACTCTTCTAGGTCCCTTGCACTTCTATATGAATTTTAAGATCAGCTTGTAAACGTCTGTAAAAATAAACAGCCGGAATTTGGATGAGTTATATTTTATATTATAAAATATAATCTGTTTAAATACCTAAAAGCATGATTAGTGAATGAGGACAGGGTAATTTAAGGTCCTTGTCAACTCTGGAATAGCAGAATTCTGAAAATTAGCCATGGTAAAAGAGAATAACTATTTACAAACACAAGTACAAAAAATAATAATTTAATTTAATTAATTTAATTCTTATGTGAGAAATTTCATTTACCCTTTTGCCAGCCCCAAGCTTCAAGTCTTTTTTTTTTAATTTGCCTGAGGCTCATTATTGTTATCACCATCAAACATTAATATTTATAGCTATTGATGATCAAGCTGTTAGCTCACCATTGTGACTTTAGCTAACTTAAAAGAATAATAATAATTTTTTTTAGAGAGGCAGGAAACGTTTCCAATCCTGAGAGGATGGAGACCATGCTCTATTTCCCTTTAGAGAATTAGCATTAAGTATCTAGTATCTACATCTAGCACTAGTAGATCTCAGATTTTCCAGGCTGAAACTGATGTTTAAAAAGGTTGGTTTATAACAGCACCAAATGACGTTCATTTGGTTGCTCACCCACAGATTATCGCAATGCTTCTAAACATGTTTCTTAAGAACCTTTCCCAATTCTTAACCGATCTTTTCTGAAAAGCCCAGAAAAATGCTCACAGATGGCCATCAGGACCATCTTCTTGGCTATTAAGTATTATCTGTCATTTTCCTATTATTCAGTTCTAGCTCTATGAAGAGTTGTATGAGACTTCATATGCACAGAAGCTCCACAAAAGTCTGCACAGCTCTAGGGACAGTGCCATCCCATCAATCTAGAACTCTATTCTATTCTCAAAGCTACTATGCTACATCCCCTTGAGGCATTTTGCTTCTCCAGGCTAAAAGTCTTAATAATACCAGGAAGGATTTTAATACTACTATTAATAATAGTGATTTATTGATTTTCTTTTCTAATAATTCCTTATTCATATCTTTTAACTACTTTTTAAAATCAGTTCTTTTTTCTTATCTTTTCTCCTTGACTTGCAGGAGTTTCTTTTATATTCAATATTAATCCTATATTGACTTGTGATACTGTGAATAATTTTCCCAGTCTATTATCTATCATCAACTTTATCAGTGGTTTCCTTAAGTAGATATCCTTTATTTTTAAGTATTCATAATTACCAGTTTTTCTTCTTATGTTTTGCTATTGCCATCTTGTTTAAGAAGTGCTTCATCACCCTTAGGGACAAATATGTCTTCTACTTTTTTCTAAGAGCTTTATATATTTTTCTTCATACTTAAGTGCTTAATCCACCTGTGGGACAGGGTGGGAGCTCTTTTATATGGTGTAAGACAGGGATCAAGGTTTTGTTTTATTTTCTGTAAATTGAGCCAATCTCTGTTCCTCAATGATTTAAACCAAATTGTGATATATAAATGGGACTTATTTTAAATTCTTTTTGCTAGCTTTCTCTATTTTATCACAGTGCTCATATATATTTTCTTTTCCTTTTTTTTTAACTATGGCTTTGCAACATAACTTTCCAGAAAGAATTCTCTCTTGCTGCTCTTCTTTTTAATATACTCTACATAGCACTTTCATCTTTCTTTTAAATTTTGGAATAAACGTTTCAATTTTATCAAACTATTAAGTTGAATTTTTTAGGATTATATTAAATCAATTAATGAAATTTGGAAACTGCCCCTTTATAAATGAATTTCAATCACCTAATAGCATATATCAATCTTTCTGCTTGTCTTAGATTTTCTTTTAGGTCAATTAACATAATTAGTTTTTTCTTTTTAAAAGTATTTTACATTCTTTGTCAGATTATTTCCTGGATACTTTATATAGGGTTTTTATTGTTATTTGAATGTTATGTATTGTATACTCTTTTCTAGATAAATATTATTGGTTAAAAGGGAACACCATTGATTTTTTTATAAATGTATCTTGTATCTGGTAATCTAATAGATTACTCAGGTAAGTCTAATATTTTATTTTAGGAGTATGTTGGATTTCCTACACAGATCATCTTACCTAAATCATAAATTTTATTTGTACTCTTCTAATCTTTGCATTTCTTATTTCTATTTTTTTCTCACAGCATAAGTAAGGAAATCTATGTTAAACAAGAGTGGTTATTAACAAACATCATTATTTTATTCATAAACCTGAAGGAATGTGACTCAAGTTTTTCCACTGAATAAGAAGTTGTAGGTTTTAACTATAAGGCCTTTATTTATTAAGTTAGGGAAGTTTCATTCTACAGGTGATTTTCTGAGTCTATGTCAAAAATAGACATTGAAATTTAGTAAATGATTTTTTGTACCTATTAAAATAGTTGTATGCTTAGTTCTTTATATGGTAAAACATAAAATGGATCTATAAATGCCTTATTTTGTATTCTACTTATCCATTTTCAAAATCAATATTTTACTAGTCTCATAAAAACTTGGGTGTCTTTCTCTCTTTTTTTAGTTTCCTTAAAGCATTTTTTAACATAGGAACCATCTATCCCTTGAAAGCATGGAAGAACTCAGCTATGAAGCTATTGGGAACTGAGACGTCTTTGGAGGAGAGCCTGAAATTACCGTTTCAATTTCTGTAATGGTTATTGGTCTACTCAGGTTTTTTATTCCCCTTGCTTCAATTCTGTTTTTTTTTTTATAGTTTTATACAAATATCTCTCTTCTTTCTAGGTTTTCAAATATATTAGTGTATAGCTGCTATAATAATTTTAACTTATTTCCAAATCTTTTTTTGTATATATATACATATAATATATTTTTCATTCTGTGTTTTGTTGATTTGTATATTTGCTTTTATTTTTTTGCTAGATCACTTTTGCCAAAGATATCTGTACCGTATGAATCCTTTCCAGAAAACACATTTTAGGAACTATTATCTCTGTATTGTTGGGGTTTATTCATTCATTTATTAATGATGTATTGAGTACCTGTAATGTGCTAGACAGGCACTCTGATATAGAAGTGAATAAAGCAGACTAAAAGCCGTGACCTCATGGAGGTTACATGCCCATGATATTCTCTAGATCCAGCTAAGATTATGATCAGCTCCTCTTGCTTCACTGGCTTTCTTTCTTTCTTTGTTTTTTTCCAAATTTTTACATTGGATGCATATGAATTTCCCTCTTCAAAATGCATTTACATTATCATTAAGTGGCTAAGTATTGTATGTTTTAATTTTCTTTATGGTTTCTTCTTTATATATATTTTATTTTTAATCTCCAGTTAATTATGCCTAACATAAATATTCACTAATATATCATTTTAAACTTACTAATAGCTATATCTTCCCCCATACAGAGACCTTGCTTCTTTGGACAATAAAGTTGATTGAACTATTTACTCATCCTTAATGTCATTTATGTATTATATCTATCTATCTATCTATCTATCTATCTATCTATCTATCTATCTCTATCTCCTCTAGGATTTCTCTTATTATCTAAGTACTTTCTCCAAAAATAATCTCAAAGAGGGTTATGCAGGATAAACCTTATGAACACTGAAAATAGCTTTATTTGTTTATGTATATTTAAATAATTTCTAGCTTATTAAAAATGTTAAGTTTGATGTTCTTTTTTTCAACAGTTTGAAAATATTACCCCATTATCTTTCCTTGTTTTGCTATTGAAAAACTTAATGTTCAATGATTTTTTATCTAGAGAGTTTTAGCATATTTTATTTTTGCCATTTTTCAATTCTTGTCATTCACCACAAGTTGTCTATATATAGGGTTTTTTTTAATCTAACCATTTGGCACTCTATAATCCCTTTCAAATTGAGGTCTTTCGTTATCCACTAACTCTCATGAATTCTCAGCCCTCATTTCTTAAAATACATTTTCTCCTTCATTTATGAGTTTTCTTACCTTTAAGGAATCATAAAAAGTTAAAACTGCTAATTCTATTCTTCGTATCCTCCAACCCTTTATTTTTTCTTTTTCATCTCTCAATTTCTTTCCATGCTCTTGTGGTGACATCCCCAAACTCTGTATTCTAGGTCAGCAATCCCTGTTGGATGGATACATGTTGCTATTTATCCTTTCTATTGAGTTTTTACTCTTAATTCATATTTTTATTCTTTGTATGTGGATGGCACTGGGGTTTGCCTCACCCTGGTTTGCCATTTGCTCCTCTTATCAGTTAACAATGCTTCCTATGACCTCGAGATTTTTCACATGTTTAGAATTGATTTGTGTATCTAAATGCCCCTCTCTTTCCTATGTGATATTATCAGAGTGCACTTCAAGGAGGGAAGCACAGTATACTAATTCCCACTCTTGTCAAGATTATTCTTTTATATCAAGAGTAGCAAGCAGAAGGGGGTTGAGAATTTAGGTGTGAATCCTAGCAGGATATCCCCATGGCCAGGCTGGGTGTCTTCCA
The DNA here is from genome assembly GCF_964341445.2 of Mesoplodon mirus. Lineage (NCBI taxonomy): Eukaryota > Metazoa > Chordata > Mammalia > Artiodactyla > Ziphiidae > Mesoplodon > Mesoplodon mirus. Next base: position 174,084,121 of record NC_138977.1, read on the forward strand.
AGAATGTCCCAACCATCATGTCTACCTGGGACCTGCCAGTACATTGACCATATCTGAAGAAGATTGAGGACTTGAGGAGAGTAACATAAAAATCAAGCAAGAGGGAAATGAATTCCAACAACAAATAACATTTTCACTGAGAAACCAGTGATCAATATTCTCATTCTTATTCTTATACATACAAAGACAGTGACTGAAAGATAAAAAGAAAATATTCCCTGCTCTCACCTAGGCAGTCACCCTGGAGGGTGTTAGGAGCACATGGATTGATCCTTAGCAATTGGAAGCCTTCAGAATTTGCTCTCTTCTTTCTTCTATCTTCTTTCTTCTCCTTGTCATTATTTACACACACTCACACACACACTCACACACACACAAACACAGAGCACTTCTTTATTTCCCCCCGAAATCCACATTACTTGAAAACTGATTACTCATGAACAGGTTGGCACAGTTGATTTTGCATTTTCTTCCACATATTCTGCCCTCTATTGTGAAGAGTAACTTACTATGTATCCCAAAAGAATATACAGTAAATATATAGTAATATGTATTTACTATAAAATAATAAAATATTAAATAATAGTATAGTATTAACATATAATGCTTTACTATAATAAAGTATATATTATATACTTGCATATATAATATACTAGTATATTGTATGTTATAATAATTATTATTATTCTGTACTACATAGTATAGCAAAATATAGGGGTACCTGTTTTTCTCCTGATGCATTTTTTAGGTGTCTTTGGGAATCTGTATATTCATATTATAGAAAATAGCAATGTGGAATTCTCAATAGATTTCCATGTTAAAAGTGCTCTTGGAGGAACTTCAAGAGTGGAAGAGTAAGACGTGGAGATCACCTTCCTCTCCACAAATACATCAGAAATATATCTACATGTGGAACAACTCCTACAGAACACCTACTGAACGCTGGCACAAGACCTCAGACCTCCCAAAAGGCAAGAAACTCCCCACATACCTGGGTAGGGCAAAAGAAAAAAGAGAGACAAAAGAATAGGGACAGGACTTGCACCTTTGGGAGGGACCTGTGAAGGAGGAAAAGTTCCCACACACTAGGAAGCCCCTTCACTGACTGAGACAGTGGGTGGCAGGGGGAAACTTCAGAGCCACAGAGGAGAGCACAGCAATAGGGGAGCAGAGGACAAAGCAGAGAGATTCCTGCACAGAGGAGCAGTGCCCCAAAACACTCACCAGCCTGAGACGATTGTCTGCTCACCCAATGGGATGGGTGGGGCCTGGGAGCTGAGGTTCTGGCTTCAGAGGTCAGATCCCAAGGAGAGGACTTGGGTTGGCTGTGTGAACACAGCCTGAAGGGGGCTAGTGCACCACAGCTAGCTGGGAGGGAGTCTGGAAAAAAGTCTGGAACTGCCTAAGAGGCAAGAGACCATTGTTTTGGGGAGTGTGAGGAGAGGGGATAAAGACCACCACTTAAAGGAGCTCCATAGATGGTTTCGAGCCACGGCTATCAGTGTGGACCCCAGAGCCAGGCATGAGACGCTAAGGCTGCTGCTGCCAACACCAAGAAGCCTGTGCGCGAGCACAGGTCACTATCCACACTGCCTCTCCCGGGAGCCTGTACAGCCCGCCACTGCCAGGGTCCCATGATACAGGGACAACTTCCCCGGGAGAACGCATGGCATGCCTAAGGCTGGTGCAAGATCACGCTGGCCTCTGCGGCCACAAGCTCGCCCCGCATCCATACCCCTCCCACCCGCCCTGGCCTGAGTGAGCCAGAGCCCCCGAATCAGCAGCTCCTTTAACCCCAACCTGTATGAGTGAAGAACAGATGCCCTCAGGCGACCTACAAGCAGAGGCGGGGCCAAATGCAAAGTTGAATCCCAGGAGCTGTGCAAACAAAGAAGAGAAAGGGAAATCTCTCCCAGCAGCCTCAGGAGCTGCAGATTAAATCTCCACAGTCAAATTGAAGTACACTGCATCTCTGGAATACCTGAATAGAAAACGAATCATCCCAAATTGAGAAGGTGGATTTGGGAGCAATTATATATATATTTTTCCCCCCTTTTTCTCTTTTTGTGAGTGTGTATGTGTATGCTTCTGTGTGTGATTTTCTCTGTATAGCTTTGCTTTTACCATTTCCCCTAGGGTTCTCTCTGTCCATGTTTTTGTTGTTGTTGTTGTTAGTATACTTTTTAGCACTTCTTATCATTGGTGGATTTGTCTTTTGGTGTGGTTTCTCTATTCTTTCTTTCTTTCTTTCTTTTTTATTACTTTAAAAAAATTTTAATAATTATTTTCCATTTTTCTTATTAACTATATTTTATTTTTTCTTCTTTCTTTCTTTCTTTTTTTCTCCCTTTTATTCTGAGTCATGTGGATGACAGACTCTTGGTGCTCCAGCCAGGCATCAGGGCTGTGGCTCTGAGGTGGGAGAGTCAAGCTCAGGACACTGGACCACAAGAGACCTCGCAGCTCCATGTAATACCAAATGGTGAAAATCTCCCAGAGATCTCCATCTCAAAGCTAAGACCCAGCTCTACTCAACGACCAGCAAGCTACAGTGCTGGACAGCCTATGCCAAGCAACTAGCAAGACAGGAAGACAACCCCAACCATTAGCAGAGAGGCTGTCTAAAATCATAATAAGGCCACAGACACCCTAAAACACACCACCAGACGTGGACCTGCCCACCAGAAAGACAAGGTCCAACCTCATCCACCAGAACACAGGCACTACTCCCCTCCACCAGGAAACCTACACAAACCACTGAACCAACCTGAGCCACTGGGGACAAACAGCAAAAACAACGGGAACTACAAACCTGCAGCCTACAAAAAGGAGACCCCAAACATAGTAAGATAAGCAAAATGAGAAGACAGAGAAACACACAGCAGATGAAGGAGCAAGACAAAAACCCACCAGGCCTAACAAATGAAGAGGAAATAGGCAGTCTACCTGAAAAAGATTTCAGAAAACTGATAGTAAAGATGATCCAGCATTTTGGAAATAGAATGGAGAACATACAAGAAACGTTTAACAAGACCTAGAAGAATTAAAGAGCGAACAAACACTGATGAACAACACAATAAATTAAATTTAAAATTCTCTATAAAGGATCAATAGCAGAATTAATGATGCAGAAAAACAGATTAGTGACCAGGAAGATAAAATAGTGGAAATAACTACTGCAGAGCAGAAAAAAGAAAAAAGAATGAAAAGAATCGAGGACAGTCTCAGAGACCTCTGGGACAAAATTAAATGCAACAACATTTGAATTATAGGGGTCTCAGAAGAAGAAGAGAAACAGAAATGCACTGAGAATATATTTGAAGAGATTATAGTTGAAAACTTCCCTAATATGGGAAAGGAAATAGTTAATCAAGTCCAGGAAGCACAGAGAGTGCCATACAGGATAAATGCAAGGAGAAACATGCCAAGACATGTATTAATCAAATTCTCAAAAATTAAATACAAAGAAAAAATATTAAAAGCAGCAAGGAAAGAACAACAAATAACACACAAGGGAATCCCCATAAGGTTAACAGCTGATCTTCCAACAGAAACTCTGCAATCCAGAAAGCAGTGGCAGGACATACTTAAAGTGATGAAAGGGAAAAACCTACATCCAAGATTATTCTACCCAGCAAGGATCTCATTCAGATTTCAGGGAGAAATTAAAGCCTTTACAGAAAAACAAAAGCTAAGAGAATTGAGCACCACCAAACTAGCTTTACAACAAATACTAAAGGAACTTCTCTAGGCAAGAAACACAAGAGAAGGAAAAGACCTAAAATAACAAACCCCAAACAATTAAGAAAATGGTAATCGGTACATACATATTGATAATTACCTTAAATGTAAATGGACTAAATGCTCCAACCAAAAGACATAGACTGGCTGAATGGATACAAAAACAAGACCCATATATAAGCTGTCTACAAGAGACCCACTTCAGACCTAGGGACACATGCAGACTGAAAGTGAGGGGATGGAAAAAGATATTCCATGCTAATGGAAATCAAAAGAAAGCTGGAGTAGCAATTCTCATATCAGACAAAATAGACTTTAAAACAAAGACTATTACAAGAGACAAAGAATGACACTACATAATGATCAAGGGATCAATACAGGAAGAAGATATAACAATTGTAAATATTTATGCACCCAACATAGGAGCACCTCAATACATAAAGCAAATATTAACAGCCATAAAAGGGTAAATCAACAGTAACACAATCATAATAGGGGACTTTAACAGCCCACTTTCACTAATGGACAGATCAACCAAAATGAAAATAAATAAGGAAACACCAGCTTTAAATGACACATTAAACAAGATGGACTTAATTGATATTTATAGGACATTTCATCCAAAAAAAACCCCAAAATACACATTCTTCACAAGTGCTCATGGAACATTCTCCAGGATAGATCATATCTTGGGTCAGAAAACAAGCCTTGGTAAATTTAAGAAAATTGAAATGGTATCAGGTATCTTTCCAAACAAAACTAGATATGAGACTAGATATCAGTTACAGAAAAAAATCTGTAAAAAATACAAATGCATGGCAGCTAAACAATATACTACTTAATAACCAAGAGATCACTGAGAAAATCAAAAAATACCTACAAACAAATGACAATGAAAACACGACAAACCAAAACCTACAGGATGCAGCCAAATCAGTTCTAAGAGGGAAGTTTAGAGCAATAAAATCCTTCTGCAAGGAACAAGAAACATCTCAAATAAACAACCTAACCTTACACCTAAAGCAATTAGAGAAAGAAGAACAAAAACCTCAAAGTTAGCAGAAGGAAAGAAATCATAAAGATCAGATCAGAAATAAATGAAAAAGAAATGAAGGAAATGATCACAAAGATCAATAAAATTAAAAGATAGTTCTTTGAGAAGATAAACAAAATTGATCAACCATTAGCCAGACTCATCAAGAAAAAAAGGGAGAAGACTCAAATCAATAGAATTAGAAATGAAAAAGGAGAAGTAACAACTGACACCGCAAAAATACAAAGGATTATGAGAGACTACTACAAGCAACTATATGCCAATAAAATGGAAAACCTGGAAGAAATGCACAAATTCTTAGAAATGCCCAACCAGGAAGAAATAGAAAATATGAACAGAAAAATCACAAGCACCGAAATTGAAACTATGATTAAAAATCTTCCAACAAAAAAAAGCCCAGGACCAGATGGTTTCACAGGCGAATTCTATCAAACATTTAGAGAAGAGCTAACACCTATCCTTCTCAAACTCTTCCAAAATACAGCAGAGAGAGAAATACTCCCAAACTCATTCTACAAGGCCACCATCACCCTTATACTAAAACCAGTCAAAGATGTCACAGAGAAAGAAAACTACAGGCCAATATAACTGATGAACATAGATGCAAAAATCATCAACAAAATACTATCAAACAGAGTCCAACAGCACATTAAAAGGATTATACAACATGATCAAGTGGGGTTTATCCCAGGAATGCAAGGATTCTTCAATGTACAAAAATCCATCAATGTGATACACCATATTAACAAATTGAAGGAGAAAAACCAAATTATCATCTAAATAGATGCAGAGAAAGCTTTCAACAAATCGACATCCATTTATGATAAAAACCCTCCAGAAAGTAGGCATAGAGGGAACTTACTTCAACATAATAAAGATCATATATGACAAACCCACAGCCACCATCATCCTCAATGGTGAAAAACTGAAATCATTTCCACTAAGATCAGGAACAAGACAAGGTTGCCCACTCTCACCACTCCTATTCAACATAGTTTTGGAAGTTTTAGCCACACAAATCAGAGAAGAAAAAGAAATAAAAGGAATCCAAATTGGAAAAGCAGAAATAAAGCAGTCACTGTTTGCAGATGACATGATACTCTACATAGAGAATCCTAAAGATGTTACCAGAAAACTACTAGAGCTAATCAATGAATTTGGTAAAGTAGCAGGATACAAAATTAATGCACAGAAATCTCCTGCATTTCTATACACTAATGATGAGAAATCTGAAAGTGAAATTAAGAAAACACTCCCATTTACCATTGCAACAACAACAATAAAATATCTAGGAATAAACCTACCTAAGGAGACAAAAGACCTGTATGCAGAAAATTATAAGACACTGATGAAAGAAATTAAAGATGATACAAATAGATGGAGAGATATACCATGTTCTTGGTTTGGAAGAATCAACATTGTGAAAATGACTCTACTACCCAAAGCAATCTACAGATTCAATACAATCCCTATCAAACTACCACTGGCATTTTTCACAGATGTAGAACAAAAAATTTTGCAATTAGTATGGGAACACAAAAGGCCCCGAATAGCCAAAGCAATCTTGTTAAAATAAAACAGAGCTGGAGGAATCAGGCTCCCTGACTTCAGACTATACTGCAAAGTTACAGTAATGAGGACAGAATGGTACTGGCACAAAAACAGAAATATAGATCAATGGAACAGGATAGATATCCCAGAGATAAACCCATACATATATGGTCACCTTATCTTTGATAAAGGAGGCAAGAATATACAGTGGAGAAAAGACAACCTCTTCAATAAGTGGTGCTTAGAAAACTGGACAGCTACATGTAAAATAATGAAATTAGAACACTCCCTAACACCATACACAAAAATAAACTCAAAATTGTTTAAAGACCTAAATGTAAGACCAGGCACTATCAAACTCTTAGAGGAAAACATAGGCAGAATACTATATGACATACATCACAGCAAGATCCTTTTTGATCCAGCTTTTAGAGAAATGGAAATAAAAACAAAAATAAACAAATGGGACCTAATGAAACTTAAAAGCTTTTGCACAGCAAAGGAAACCATAAATAAGACCAAAAGACAACCCTCAGAATGGGAGAAAATATTTGCAAATGAAGCAACTGACAAAGGATTAATCTCCAAAATTTACAAGTATCTCATGCAGCTCAGTATCAATAAAACAAACAACCCAATCCAAAAATGGGCAGAAGACCTAAATAGACATTTCTCCAAAGATATACAGATTGCCAACAAACACATGAAAGAATGTTCAACATCATTAATCATTAGAGAAATGCAAATCAAATCTACAGTGAGGTATCATCTCACACTGGTCAGAATAGTCATCATCAAAAAATCTAGAAACAATAAATGCTGGAGAGGGTGTGGAGAAAAGGGAACCCTCTTGCACTGTTGGTGGGAATGTAAATTGATACAGCCACTATGGACAACGGTGTGGAGGTTCCTTCCAAAACTAAAAATAGAACTACCATATGACCCAGCAATCCTGCTACTGTGCATATACCCTGAGAAAACCATAATTCAAAAAGAGTCATGTACCAAAATGTTCATTGCAGCTCTATTTACAGTAGCCAGGACATGGAAGCAACCTAAGTGTCCATCAACAGATGAATGGATATAGAAGAAGTGGCACATTTATACAATGGAATATTACTCAGCCATAAATGGAAATGAAATTGAGTTATTTGTAGTGAGGTGGATCGACCTAGAGTCTGTCATACAGAGTGAAGTAAGTCAGAAAGAGAAAAACAAATACCATATGCTAACACATATATATGGTATCTTAAAAATAAATGGAAAAGAAAAAAAATGGTCATGAAGAACCTAGGGGCAAGACCGGAATAAAGACCCAGACCTACTAGAGAATGGACTTGAGGGTACAGGGAGGGGGAAGGGTAAGCTGTGACAAAGTGAGAGAGTGTCATGGAGATATATACACTACAAAACGTAAAATAGATAGCTAGTGGGAAGCAGCTGAATAGCACAGGGAGATCAGCTCAGTGCTTTGTGACCACCTAGAGGTGTGGGATAGGGAGTGTTGGAGGGAGGGATATGCAAGAGGGAAGAGTTATGGGGACATATGTATATGTATAACTGATTCACTTTTTTATAAAGCAGAAACTAACATACCTTTGTAAAGCATTTATACTCCAATAAAGATGTTTCAAAAAAAAAAGTGCTCTTGTTGGAAATCACCAGTCCCACATATTCAAAGCCCAATCTCAACATTTCTTATGTCCTTTGAAGGGTGTGGGAAGCACAGAGGGAGAGAAAACAAGCAGAACTCCATAAATACTCAAGGTCTCCCTTAGACTCCCAAGCTCTGTAGGTGGCTGGACTTTCTGTAACCTTAATCACTGGAGCCTTGTTAGTGTCCGACCTGGCCATCAGGAAACAGAGATGAGTTAGTCAGACCAAATGTGTTAATAAAACCAGATTGTACTACTAAAAAAGAAAAATCAGCTACCAGTTATCAGGTGACTCTTGTACAGTTTTTATTATGCTCTGACAGAATGATACATCCTTTCTTTCATGTGTTCCTGGGGCAGGAGAAAAGACAAAATTCTAAATCAGACATGGTGAGGCCAAGGGAAGATTGTTGTGTTGGATTCAGGCTAGTATTTGTGTGGTCTCTGTACAAGCCAGGTACTTCATAAGCATCACTTCATTTTATTTTCCCAACAACACTGTTAGATGTATGTTATTATGAACATTTTACAGAGGATGACACTGAGTTTAATGACATTCAGTATCATTTTGGTTTCACAAGTAACCATGGAGGAAGCAGATTCCCCCAGAAGAATGTTTAAATGTAAAGTTTGTACTCATTTCACTCTTACAAAGATAGCACCCTGCCTTAGACAAGGGTTTGCCCTTGATTAAATATGAAGCAGCTTAAGAATACCTGTGATGCCTCCCACCTGTAACATTCCTGTTATAGATCTTATTTTCCCTTTGTAGTACCCCGCTCCCTACCATTAGGCATCCAGTACTCTTAGCCAGTATCTAAGTTTCCTAGAATATCTCTGATATTCTAATTCTCACTTTGGTGTTAGCCAGGAAGTTGTTCTTTGTTCTTGTTCCTTTTTGCTTGTTTGTTGTTTAGATTGTTTTGTGTTTGCTTTACTTAGAAAACCATACATAAAGGGTAAATCATTTCTTTCCTATCTTCTATTGTTTAGTTCAAAGACATGAATTTCTGAACTTAGAGTTTCATTCTCTCAAACCTAAGAACAGACCACATAAACCTGGGGTCCCCAATGCCCGGACCGTGGACCAGTACCAGTCCTTGGCCTGTTAGAAATCGGGCTGCATAGGAGGAGGTGAGCAGTGGGCGAGCGAGTGAAACTTCATCTAATGCTCCCCATCATTCCCCATCTCTCACATTACTGCCTGAACAATCCCCTTGCCTTCTGTGGAAAAATTGTCTTCCATGAAACCAGTCCCTGGTGCCAAAAATGTTGGGGACCACTGATGTAAACATTAAATTTACTATCATCAAAATGCAGTCAAATCTAGGAAATTATCAATGCCCCATGGTCCTTTTGGCACAAGAAGTCCTAGTATCTAAAAATGCAAGAGAAAGTAAATCAGGTGATCTTGAAAAAGATTCCCTTGAGACAATCAAGGTAGAAATAAAGAAATCTCAAAAGTTTGGTGTGTGGATGTTTATCTTGCTAGTTACCATCAGTAGTTTTCAGTAGCTGCTTATTGAGCTGGCTAATGTTTAATTTGAGTAACCTTGTGGAAAGACCTGTTTAAGTGGCACTATCAAACAATAGCAGCAAGAGGAGAGATAAGGAGAAAGTATAAAAGGATTATTAAAGAAATGCTGGGGGTGGAAATTATCTCTCCAAACAAATCAGGGTGTTCTGGGCTTAATAGAAAAATCCTATGATAGGTGGACAGATAGGAAACTGTTATTTTCCAGAACGTAGTAGCATGTAGGTGGTTTTACTCTGATTTTGTGGAGGGGAACTGGGGTGGGGAGACTGACTTTCAATCATTATTTTTATAACACATTTTCTAAGATCTTGACATCCTAAATACATTTATTTTTAAACAAGGGATCAAAGTGGAGGGAAGGACAGGAGTTTGAGAATGCCTTCCCTAACTCGCCTTCCATAATGTAGTTGCATAGGAAAGAAATCTCTGTTGTCCCTTTTGCAACCCTAATACATTTCACAGTAATACTTGGATAAGCTTTGGCCAGTTGCATCAGAATAATTTTACTAAACATCCAGAGTAGAAAAGAGATATAGAGAGTAGAGAGACTAATTACTAAACAGAGGCTGAGTTTGCCTTTCACTGTCTCTGTTACCTAGCTAGACATAATGAAATTTCCAACATGTATTTCTTGCATTTCTCTATCACAGAAGAGAGGTAATAATGTGCATGTATTGATCTTTTATTTGTATAGTTGTTGAAGCAAAGGGGTTGACGTAAAGAATCCAAGATTCTGTTTGACCAATCAGCTTATATTTGTTAAGAATTTAATAAGTAGCCACCTCTGTGGGGATTTGGAGCAGGGCTATCAGAAATGGAGTGACTTTTTTTCAGGAGCTTACAGAAGAGGTGGGTTGACAATACATATACACAATAATCAGGACAGCGGAGCAAGATGCTATAGCTTGGACAAGTCTTACTTCCTCTTCTGTGTTAGCAGTAGATAATTACTGGGCTTTTCCATAGAAACTAAAAGCTGGGATGAAGGTTTGAACAACTAGCTATGCATTGCAGTTACCTGTGAATTTCTAAAAATTCAGATGGACTGGCTCCACTCTAGATGAAACAAATCAGAATTTCTCTGGATAAGTGTTACAGATTAAATGTTTGTGTCCCCCCAGAATTCATATATGGAAGCCCTAACTGGTAATGTGATGATATTTGGAGATGAAGCCTTTGGAAGTAGATGAGGTAGTGAGGGTGGGGTCCTCATTGTGGAATTAGTGCCCGTATAAGGTGAAATATGAGGGCTTGCTCTTACTCTCTGTGTTCTCATAAAGAGGAAGTCAGTGAGTCCACAGCAAGAAGGAGGCCGTCTGAAACTCAAGGGGAGAGTTCTCACCAGAACCCAACCATGATAGCATGCTGATCTTGAATTTCCAAACTCCAGAATTGTAAGAAAATAAATTTCTGTTGTTTAAGCCACCCAGTCTGTGGTATTTTGTTATGGCAGCCTGAGCAGACTAATGTAATGAGTCTTGGAGATTGTGATGAACTGAGTTCCTGGTCTTTCTGCCTCTACTTAAACTATTTTTACAAGATAGTAATTAATTTTTTTTTCAAAACTTTTCTCATTGTCCTCCAACCATTCAGCTGTAGTCACCACTGCCTCATTAGGAGAGTGGATATAACTCAGGAAGAAACAGACTTAAGCATGTTGTGGGTTAAAGGGTGACCCACCAAAAAAAAAAAAAAAAAGAGAGAGAGAGAGAGAGAGAGATGTTAAAATTCTAACCTCCAGTCCTTATTTGGAGGTAGGGTCTATACAGAGCTAATGAAGTTAAAATAAGGTCATTAGGGTGGTTCTTAATCCAATATGACTTATATCCTTATAGAAAGGGGAAATTTGGACACATAGACATAGAAAGAACACTATATGAACTTTGTATTATGCTGTCCTAAGACAAGGAATGCCAAAGAGCACCAGCAAACCACCAGAAGCTAGGCGACAGGCATGGAAAATATTCTCCCTCACAGCCCTCAGAAGGAGTCAACCCTGCTGACACCTCAGTTTAGAACTTCCAGCCTCCAGAACTGTGAGACAATGAATTTCTGTTCTTTAAGCCTCCCAGTTTGTGGTACTTTGTTAGTGGCAACTTGAGTAGATTAATACAAATCATCTGATAGCTAAAGCACTTATGATTTCTAAGAGCCAAGATCTTGAGGAAAGATTGCTTGCTTGTTTGTTTGGGACGCTTTTTGTTTTGTTTTTTCTAGCATTTACCAAGACTTAAAGTCCTGTAACACTTGGACCAGTTGTTCTCAAAATTTAATATGCATCCAAATGGCAGAAAGTGTTCACCAAAACACAGATTGATGGGTTCATCCTCAAAGTTTCTAAATCAATAGGCCTAAGATGAGGCCTAAGGATTTGCTTTTCTAATAAGCTATTAGGTGGTACTAATGATGCTGGTTGGAGGACAGAGAAGAATATTGGCTGACAAAAGAGCCCATTTAATAAGCAAATGGTGATGAGAGATGGAACAGTCAGTAGAGAAAGAATCAATGAGTAAGCACAGAAGCCATGCCAACTGGGATATAGTCTTGGTACTCAAATATGTAGAACAAGACAGCTTAATCAGTGGTTTTCTAAAAGAGGGTCAATATAAGTCATCAGGTATTTCACAGATTTAGTAGTTCAGATATTTTTCATATATTTGTCCACGTTTTCCAAAACATACAATTCTGGCAGAGCTGGATTACTAGAGGTGGGGCTAGAAGGGTAAGCAATAAGAAAGTTTCAGGCAGAGTGAAAGAGTGAATAGCATGTGCAAAGCTCATATAAAGCATGTTATAGCGTGACAGCTCACCTCTGTAACCCTAGAGGTGGGAGAGCATTTCTCTGAGATGAGACTGCAGGTTACACTCTGGGTGGGCATCCCAGGAGGTGTCTGTTAAAGAAGTTAACTCACTTTGGTGGTTTTAGAGTTGAAAAACCCTCTAACTTCCAGATCTTCCAATTTGTACAGAAAGGTAAAAATACGATAGGGATTCCTCATGAATTTCAAGCTATCTCGTGAGTCCAACCTCTACAAGCCAGTTGGTAGCCAGATCAACAGTTCAGGCATTCTATTTTCTATAGAAAGCATCTTAGGTCATGTCTCCAGAAGCAGATCCTGAGACAAGATTCACTTGTATGTGATTTATTAAGGAACTGCTCCTAGGATAAGCTGTCAAAAAGTGGAAGAAGAATAGGGAAGGAGAAGTTAAAATAAGGTGCTATCCTGAGCCTGCTGCTGGAGGAGAACTCTGGACTGTAAATTACATTGTGGTCATCTTGGTCTGAGTGGGGTCAGGAGAGTACCCAAGAGCTGTCCTCTAAGAAGAGAGCTCCCTGGTAGCTATTGGAAGCCAAAACATAGCAAAACTAAGGGAAGAATGCAAAGAAATGGTAAAGGATAGCTGTCTTAGTCTGCTTGAGCTACCATTACCAAATAGATTGGGTGACCTAAATAACTCAAATATATTTACTTATGGTTCTGGATGCTGAGAAGTTTAAGATTAAGGTGTCATCCAATTCAGTTTCTGGTGAAGTCTCTCTCCTTGTGTTGCAGATGACTGACTTCTCACTATGTCCTCAGTGGATGTGCATGTGGGGAGAGAGAAAGATGCATCTCTATCCTGTTCTTATAAGGGCACAAATTCCATCCTGAGGGCCCCATACTCAAGACCTAATCCCATTACCTCCCAAAGGACCAGGTCCAAATACCACTACATTGGATGTTAAGGCTTCAACCTATGAATTTGGGTGGGGGGGCACAAACATTCAGTCCATGACAGGAGCCTAGTGGATATGGTTGCAATGTGGACAAAAACATCCGCTACAACATGTCTTTCATGTCTGCTTCTAGCCTTTCCTGATGCTGGCCTCAATCAGCATCACTTAAATTGATCAAATATGTTCTAAATGTTTAGAAAGTTTTACACTGGTTTAGGAGACTCTTTTATTTATGCAAATTTTCCTGTTTGCCCAACACTTTATGGTTGTGTGCAGGGAGGAGCACCAAAAACTTCCTCAGCCTTAGCTTGAGCCCTAATGGAGTCAAAAAGACATGCTTCAGATGCACACATTTGGAGAACAGGTATGGACTTGTGCTACATTTATTTAATTGAAAGATCATAGGGGTGACTCTCTCAGAACAATGTAAGTCTACTATTGAGGAAGCATCTGAGTATGCAACTCCAGAAACAGAAAACAGATAGCAAAGTCCAGATGGGAATTCTCCAGCTTAAAAAAATATAGTCCCTTCCCTGGAAGTACCACAGTACACCAAAAATAACATCAAGCACCCTTACCTCCAAGGAGCAGGAAGGATATTTTTCTGGAAAAGTATTTAATTTTTTTCCCCTGCACTGTAGTTCAAGTTGTCCCTGAAGCCTATTCCAAGTTAAGGATGGAAAAGAATTACCCAAGAGATCAATGCAAACATCATCCCTTGCAGAAGGTCCTTTCACACTGAGCTTGCTGACGTTGCAGTCTTCAATTTTACACTGTTTCTGGTATATATATGTATATGTATAGATACATATATGTGTATGTATATATGTATATGTACACATATGTATATGTGTACATATACACATATACATACACATATATATACCCGAATTTTTTTGCTTTACAAGCCTCTTCTGGTCTTCAGGCTGACTGTAGGCATTAAAATAAATAGTTGTAGAACAAATGCATTAGAGTATGGGCTTTGGCATCACAAAGAACTGGATTTGAGTCCTAGCTCCTCCACTCTTGTGTGTAACACTAAGCCTCTCTGAGTCCCAATCAACTCACCTGTAAAGTAGGGCTAATTATACCTTACCTCGATTAGTTGTCATAAGAAATGCATCCGATTACATTTGTAAAACTTTCAGCTCAGTGCTCAGCACACAGTTATAAAATAAATATTTACTAATATAAAATAGCAATATTTAAAGAAAGAAGTAAAGAACGCTGAGAATATTGATGCACATGCTTAAAGCAAAAATGATCCATTTCCTATTAACTCAACTACCCCCAAAACATATTTTTAATTGAGAGAATGAGTCAGTTTGACAATGAAGTTTGTAGAATGAGCGAACTTTAGTGTTTGAAGGAACATTAGAATCAAGTATTCTTCACTTTCAGATGATCAGAGTAAGGTATCAAATATGCTCTGACTTGTTCAAGGTCAAAAGCCACCAGGCAGAGGCAGTGCTAAAATGCAGTACCACACTGTGTTTGGTACCACAATTTATTCGACCTCAATTCCTATTTGCTGAAGGAGTGGATCTGTTTCTTTTTAGAATTCAAGTATAAATTTATAAAGCTGGTTCAGGACAGGTAATTCCATGTAACATGTCACTAAAACAACTGAGCATTGGTTTGACACACATAATTTCTAGCCAACAAAAAAGCTTACGTGGGACTTCCCTGGTGGCGCAGTGGTTAAGAATCTACCTGCCAATACAGGGGACACAGTTTTGAGCCCCAGGCCAGGAGGATCCCACACACGGTGGAGTAACTGAGCCCGTGCGCCACAACTACTGAGCCTGCGCTCTAGAGTTCACGTGCCACAACTACTGAGCCTGTGCTCTAAAGCCCTCAAGCCACAACTATGGAGCCTGAGTGCCACAACCACTGCAGCCCGTGTGCCTACAGCCTGTGCTCCACAACAAAGAGAAGTCACCACGATGAGAAGCCCGCGCACTGCAACAAAGAGTAGCCCCCGCTCACTGCAACTAGAGAAAGCCTGCACATAGCAACAAAGACCCAGTGCAAACATAAAATAAAATAAAAATAAATTAAATTAAATTAAAGAAAAAAAAAGCTTATGTTGATGTCTGAACATATTCCAGAGTCTTGGAAGTAGAAGAGAAGGTTTTAAAATGCAAACAAACCTTAGTCATGCTATTAAAGGACACGTTTTGGAATAGAACTCTGGAGTGCTTAATTATCAACATGTGCCTTTCCATCCCTGGCCTATTGAATCATCTGGCCTGCTAATAATAGCCTGTTTAGCCATCAGGAGAAGATGGATGAGTTTTAGTCCCCATTTTCAAATCCGAGGGATCTGCCCTGTTTCTGAATTATCCGCAGATGAAGATTAGTCACTTAGGTATCTGTAGGTTGTACAGAGGACACTGGAGTCTTGGCCGGCACATTTATCCTCACCACTGTGCTCCTCCCTCTCCTCCCGGGCTTCCATTTGTGAATAGTGACTAAAAGAGCCAACTGTTAAATGCAGGGAAGGAAAACTTACCAATTAAAAGCTCTTTTTAGCATTTGAAAACTGGATTTAATTGCTTCCTGTTTTTAAACCATCCATGAATAGATCACCTATTTAGCTTGGCAATGGCAATTGTACATGTAGTATGACTGCTTTTACAAAGACAGCTGTTTTTTATTTTCTTTGTTCTTTTTAATCTGTGTCTAGTGTGCCTGTTTTCTGTTGATGTGTAACAAACTATCCAAAAATGTAGTGGCTTAAAACAATAATTTATTTGGATCATGGTTTTGTGGATGAGGAAGTTAGGAAGAGCTTCACTGGGTATCTCATCTCTGCTCCATGAGTTGTTAACTGGAGTTACTTGACTGGTCCAAGGTGGCTCACTCACAGGGCTAGCAAGTTGGTGCTGATGTTGACTGAGAGTTTAGCCTAGTTTTTTGTCAGGGTAACTTGGTTGTGATTCATGAGGGCCTGTCTGCAGTCTGGTTGGACTTGTTTATAGCAAGAGAAGCTGAGTTTCTAGAATAAGTGTTCCTTCAGCTCAGTGAAAGCTACAAAACACCTTCTGACCTAGCCTCAGAGTCCCAAAAAGCCACTTTTGTCATATTCTTTGGTCAGGCACATCACTTAAGGCATGCTCAGATTCTATGGGATGGAAAATAGACTCTCTTTCTTAAGGGTAGGACAGCAAAGATTTTTCAGACATCTTTAATCTATTACATGGGGGAAAATCATAATCCTTCAATTTTAACTACCCCCTCCACCCCAGGGGGTAGTTAAAATTAAGGAAGTTAGGAAGCTCTTCCTAACTTCCTCATCCACAAAGTCATGATCCAAATAAATTGTTGTTTTAAGCCACTATGTTTTGGGATAATTTGCTACACATCAACAGGTAACAGGTATCTGACGTTTCTCAGAAACTTAAAAGTATTTTTAATTTATTCATCAGATCTCCCTCCACTCATGATATTTAATATGTAACTTAATAAATTAAGTATTTTATTTATTTATTTATTTAACTTATTTAATATTTAATTTAATAAATATTGTGTGATGTTTTAAAACAATAATTTCAATCAATCAATCAAATTCCATTTATTTTTCTGATGATTACTCCTTTCCTTTCCCAGCCCATTTCCATGTTGATTATAATACCTCAAATGCCATTCTGGATTCTAAATACCTAGTAAGTGACACATAATGGAAGCTTCAACACAACATTCTCTGCGAAAGCAAGGCAGACAGGGAAAAAAATAATTAAAAAACACTTGCAAAGCTAAAGAAGAATCTTAACAATGGCAGAGCTTTTGAAATATTTAGGTGGCTCTCATGCCACCCTTTCTCTTTTATGCTCCAAGGAGTAAGGATACAAAAAATCAGTTTTGCAGATCTTACCTGTAGACCCCAAAGTAGAAATTAACTAGTAGTAAAAATCACATATATTGAGTTCCTTTTCATTTGCATATATTTGCATATGAATTACCAGCTAATTGTTGTGAAGTAACAATTAAGAGAACAATAGAAGAAAGAAAAGGGGATTGAAGCTGCAACAGACACCTGGAGACTGTATTTAAAAAGCTTTTTAAATATTTGAATTTTTTTCACTAAAGACAAAGGCACTGAACAATGCACAGAAAATGCTACCAAAAGAATCAAATGGGAAAATGTGACTTACTAACACCATTTTTTGATGAAGAGAACTTTAATTCTTCCCCCTTTAATATAATATGATTAGAACCTAAGGCACTATCTAGAGACAGTGCTGAAGCAAGTTCTAAGCTTCCACTGCCAAGCTCATAAGTTTGCACTAACCCTTCTTCAAACTGAGATTTTAAAATAGTTGTTTAATGTTCCTTTAATAGAGAGCTTGTTTACTGTGCTTGGGACAGGTTGCCTTCCTTTTTCCCCTTTGTCATCCTAAACAATTCAACTCTGGACCCAAATTGGCTTACCTCACTCAGCAAAACTAATGACTTCCATTGAACCCTTTCCACTCTTCTTCAAAACCAACTTTGCAAACATCTGTGCTACCTTGAGCACAATCTTTGTGGGATTTACCCCTGTAATAGATTTTTTTTTTTTTTTAAATTTGCCTGCCTAGCATCTATTCCCTCTTCTGGAAATAGAACCCTAATTTTTCTTCATACAACTTTATCTTATATTCTCAGTCACTGTGGCTTCTGAACAGACTCCCACCCTCAGCTTTAAGAATAGAGCCAAAACAAGGGGAGGTATAGTTCAGAGATAGAGATGGACCAAAGTAAGTTGAACATAAGAAAAGAAATGGAGGAAAGACAGAAGGAAGGTGAGAGAGAGAGAGACAAACAGAAAACACTGATGACATCATTTGAGATCTTGAATCCAAACATACCCCAAACTATATTTTCAAGTTACACAATCTTCCTCCCAAACACCCCACCCACACACACACATATACACACAAAAGTATTCTGTTAATTTATATAATAATATTAGTTATTATTTTGCTTAAGCTGGTATGATTTGAGTTTCTGTCACTTGAAATCAGGCTTTATTAGTACAATCCCTTACCAACCCCAAGCAGAGTTTCTTCCAACTGTTTATAATACTGCCTTTGAAAAGCACTGTCAAATCTAGACTAGTATGTTAAATTCACTCCACTGACTTTCATATAATAAGTGCAAACCAAAGGTAGCCTTTCCAAATTACTTATATCTTGTATGGGATTATTCAACATCACTAACTAAATTATCCAATATAAAATTATTTAATTTGCCTAGACAAAATTTTCCTGTTAATATACTTACACACATTCACACATACCTTTTGAGTAAGGGTAAAAGGCCACAGTACTCCAATTCTCTAAGTGGGTGCACATCTAATTAGTGTCCCAATATGTGTGTGTATTTGGTAGTTTGCTGGAGTGACAAACAACTCCAATATCTCAGTGTCATATAACACAAAGGTTTATTTCTTGTTTACTTTACATGTAGGCTTTAATCCAGTAGAGTTCTGCTCCAGCAGTGGCTCTGTTCCATCTGTCTTGTCAATTAGACCTCCAGACTATAGGAGCAACTTCTATCTGGAATGTGCCACTTTCAGAGCAGAAAGTAGAAGCAAGAGACTAAGCTGAACCATGCAGTCATATTTAAAGCTTCTGCTCCAACATGGCACACATCATGTTCACTCAGATTACACTGGGCAAGTCTTCCAATGGGACAGGAAATTATATAACACCCACACACTGGCACAGCAAGTTATACTCTAAACACAAGGACATATAAACTCCTTACAAAGATGGGAGTGAATTGTTTTGAACAATAATGTAATCTGACACAAAGATATAATCTGATGCAATAGATCTGTGTCAGATTATATTACTCTCTTTACCTGGCTGTGCTCTAGGGCACCTTTACAGCTTGAATCCAGAGCCCAGCCTTTCATTAGATTTCTAGAGTCTCTAATGAGAAAATTTACCTTCAAGAATTAGCACAGAGAAAAACCATGTACCCCTGCAGTGGGAACACATGCCCTAGAGCTATGAAAGCTGAGGGTTCTTGCATTGTGCAGGGGGAGAAGTTCCCTTTCTATCATGGACTCCCTTATGGTCATTGTTTTATGACTATAAAGCTTGCTCAGAAAGCTATATGAAAATGAACTAACCCTAATGTGTTGGTCTTAGATATGATTAGTAAATATTTTGACTCCACCATCCTATTCCTCTGACTCTAGGTTTTTTTTTTTTTTTACAAATATGCAAAATATACACCCCTCAAATGTTGACACTATTAAGATGTTGTGGTTATCAGCGGGATGACTTATATTCAATAATTTATTCATACACTCATATACTCTAAGGCATTCTAGTAAATACAGTTTTCTCCATTTCTCTATATTTCCAGTAATATTTTAGGAATCCTTAGGTGGGCACTATTCTAGTAACAGTGGCTGTTTAACAAACTACCCTAAAACTTAGTGACTTAAAACAACAATAATCATTTATTATTTCTCATGATTTATAAGAATCAGAAATTTAAGAGCAGCTCAACTCTGCAGTTCTGAATTCATAGACTGATGGTGGCTAGGGCTAGTGTCATGAAAACTTCCTCACTCATGTGTATGGAGCTCCAGCTGGAAAGACTTGCATATCTGGGAATAACAAGGGTTCCTCGGGTATCTTTTTGTAACTCTAAGTGGTGTCCTATGTCATCTCCAGCATGGCATCTTCAGACCTACTTACATAGCTGATCAGATCTCCAAAGGTCCAATTACATAGAGAGAGGGAGAGAAAGAGAGAGAGAAGGGCTCCAGGTGAAGCTATATTACATTTTATAACCTAACCTGAGAAGTCAGGCAAGTGTCAGTTTTGCCATGTTCTCATAGTTGAAGCAGTTACACAGGTATGCTCAGGTTTGATCATATGGACCAGAGACCTCACCTCTCAGTAGAGGATTGTCAACATCACTTTGTAAGAAGAGTGTGTGGGATGAGATTAATACTGGTGTTATCATAAGTGGAAAATCCAATTTGCCAAAAATACCTTGGCTTCTTTGCCCCTTAATCTAGTTCTGATGAGATACACTGCATTTGAATCAAAAATGTTATAGCTAAAAGGAAAAGACCATAAAATAATCTCATGCAACTTTTTCCAATTGCCAATTCAAGGAATTTAAGTAATTGCCCAAGGTAAGACAGATAATTAGATATAATATACCAAAATTAGACTAGGAGTCCCTATCCTGAGCCCTTTTCACTGAATCACAGTAGAAGGATTAATTTTATTGGGCTTCTTCTTTATAGGTCATGGCCATGGTGTAGTTAAAATGATAAAGTCTGAATCTCAAGTTCTATGGAGCTGCAAATCAACTGTTATCTGGTCTTGGGTATTTAGTTTTTTAGATTTTTTTAGCTGGTAGTGATACATACTTAAATCATTGGTCAAAAACAGAACAGACTTCACACTCACTCAAAATTAAATCCAAATGTACCATAGATTTAAGTGTAAATATAAAACTATAAAACTTTTAGGAGAAAAAAAATCAGAATATAATATCAGATTACTAAAGAACATAAAGTGATACTTGGTATGATTTTTTAAATATTCTTAGCTCAAATCTGTATGAAATAAGCAGTATTAAGGTTTTATAAGGACTTCAAACTCGATTCTTTAATAGTTGAATTCAAATCCCTTAATAGTTATAAGGTAATTGCAGTCATCTATTTCACAATCTATTTTATATTGGATAAGTAGTGGTAGCTTCTGTTTTTCAATAAAGTGATTTATTTCATCTAAATTTTCTAATTTAGAAAATTATGAAGAATTGTTCATAATTCTTCAATACATGAAGAATTGTTCATAATATATCCATATTATTTTTTGGTATATCTGCATTGTCTGTAGTGGTATCCCCTGCTTTATTTCCCTTTCTTTTTTCTTTTTTTTTTTTCCTTCCTCAATGTTGCTAGCTGTTTGTCAATTTTATTGATCTTTTTGAAGAATAATCTCTTGGTTTCATTGATTTTTTCTATTGTGTTTCTAAGCTCACCAATTTCTGCTCTTATTATTTCCTTCCTTCTGTTTGCTTAGAGTTTATTTTGTTCTTCTTTTATGGGAAGTGGAAGCTTAGATTATTGATTTGAGACATTTTTCCTAATGTGTGAGTTTAGTTGTACAAATTTCCTCCTTAGCACTGTTTTATCTATGTCCCACAAATTTTAATAATTGTATTTCCAATTTCATTCAGTTAAAAGAACATTTTAAAATTTCTCCTGAAACTCTCTTATTGACCCATGGATTATTTACAAATATGCTGCTTAGTTTCCAAATGTTTGAAAATTTTTCTGTAAATTCTCTTACTGATTTCTAGTTTGATTCCATTGTGGTCAGAGAAAACAACTCTGTATAATTTCAACTAGTTTAAATTTTTGAGGTTTATTTTATGGCTTTCTACCTCAGGATATGATTCATGGGCACTTGAAAATGGTGTGTGTGTTCTGCTGTTGTTGAGTGTTCTAAAAATATTGAATAGATACTGTTGATTAAACACTGCTGTTGAGTTCTTCTATATCCTTGCTGATTTTCTGTCTAGTTTTTCTATAAATTGCCAAGAGAAGGATGTTGAGATCTCCAAGTATAATGATGAGTGTATAATTTTTGTTTCAGTTTTATCAATTTCTGCCTCACACATTTTGCATATATGTTGTTTGTGTATACACATTTAGAATTTCTGTGTTCATTTATGGGGTTACCCTTTCATCATTGTATGTCACCAGTTCTTTTTTGTGATTTTTTTTTTTTTGCTCTAAAGTCTACTTTATCTGATATTAATATATCCATTCCTGCTTTCCTTTAATTAATGTTTGCATTATATACATATATATATATATTATATAGACATATGAAACCTAAACCTATTAAAATGTAAACCTTGCCTCCCTTTAAGTTCCTTTGAACTCTCCTATTTATAATATAATTGTCTTAAATATTTTCTCAGCATAAATTTAGAACCTTATCACACAGTGTTAAAATTTTTGTGTCAATCATCAAAAAAATTAGAAAACTCAAGAGAAGAAGGAAAACCTATTGTATTTTCCATATTTTCTTTATTTTGCTCTTTCCTCCCCTCCAAAGTTCTAGGGTTCCTTATTTTATTTTCCTTTCTGCTTAGAGGCCTTCTTTTAGCCATTCTTATAGAATAGGTCCAAGAGTGAGAGATTACCTTAGTTTTTCTTCCTCTAAGAATATCTTGGTTTCCCTTTTATTCCTGAAGGATATTTATAGTTTTCTAGGTTGAAAGTTCCTTTCTTTCCCCACTTGAATAATATTGTCCACTTTATTCTAGCCTCCATCATTTTTGATGAGAAATCAGTTATCATTTTACCTGTTTTTCCCCTACAGGTAAGGTGTCATTTTTCTCTGATCACTTTCCAGATATTTTCTTTGTTTTTAATTTTCAGAAGTTTAATTATAATGTGAATGCATGGATTCTTCTCGGTTTATCCTGTATGGAATTTACACAGCTTCTTGAATCTGGAAATTTATGACTTTTGACAAATTTGGGAAATTGTTGGTCATTATTTCTATGTGTAACCTTTTCATCCCTGTTCTCTTTTTCCTCTTTTTCTTAAACTCCAGTGGCCAGACTGTTAGGTGTTTGATTATAGTCCCACAGATCCCAAAGACTGTTGATTTTTTCAGTCCATTTTCTTTTTGCTGTTCAGATTGAATGATTTCTATTCCTCTGTCTTCCATTTACTGATGAGTTTCCCTGTCCCCTCCATTCTGAGATTGATCCTATTCACCAAGGTTTTATTTCAGTAATTTTATTTTCAGTTCTAAAATTTTCTATTTAGTCCTTCTTTATGTCTTCCATTTCCTTGCTGAGACTACTTCTTTGCTAAGACTTTATATTTTTTCATTTGTTACAAGCACATTGGTAATTGGTGATTAAAACATTTTTACTGTTGCTGCTTTAAAATCTTTGTTTGACCATTTTAACATCCCTGTCATGTCAGCATTGGCATCTCTTGATTGTATTTTATTTAGTTTGAGATCCTCCTGATTCTTGATATGACGAGTGATTTATTATTGAAATCTGGATATATTTGAATTATGTTGGACCTTTTTTTTTTTTTTTTTTTTTTTTTTTTTTTTTTTTTTTTTTGCAGTACGCAGGCCTCTCACTGTTGTGGCCTCTCCCATTGCAGAGCACAGGCTCCGGACACACAGGCTCAGCAGCCATGGCTCACGGGCCCAGCTGCTCCGTGACATGTGGGATCTTCCTTGACCAGGGCACGAACCTGTGTCCCCTGCATTGGCAGGCGGACTCTCAACCACTGCACCACCAGAGAAGCCCTTGGACAATTCTTGATATTATTAAACTTCACTTTTAGCTGGACTTTATGGGCATGACTTGTTGAGGGAAAGGAGAAGGTACCATCTTTTTACTGCCACATGAAAATAGAATTCCAAGTTTGCCACTTAGCCTCCATTAACATTCAGGCTGGGCAAGGCTCCTCATTACTGCTGGGCAGAGGTGGAAGTTCTGACTCCCCATGTAGTCCCCACTGACAGCAGTGGGCGTGGCTGTAGGGAGCGTTACTGCCAAGTATGAATAGGAATCCAGGCTCCCAGGTGGTCTGCCTTTACACTGTGGATGAGGAGCTTTGTACTGCCAGTAGAGATTAAAATTCTTGCTTCTTACTTAACCTTCTCCAACTCCATCCCAGCAGCGGTTTTATATTTCCTCCTCACATCCTCAAGTGGATTCCTGCTCAGCCTTTGCTGGCATGGGTAGAGTTGGGCCAGACTTTTCTCTGTGTTGTTTAGCTGTCTTATTAGGCTGCTATTTTTCCTGGTCCTTTGGCTAGAAAGAGCTGACTTTTGTTGGGGACATTTTTGTCAGTGCTGGCTGGTATTTCCAGGTTGCTGGCTTCATCAGCTCTGAGTCAGGATATATGAGGCAAAAAGAAAACTGAGGTAACTAACCACCATGTCATCCCTTAGGTCCTAAGTTTCCTTGACAGTCTGTTGCCTTCTTTCTATATTTCAGAGTCTTCTAATTTTAGTCTTATATATATTGTTTAGTATTCTTAATTGTACTTAGTGTGATGATAAGGGAAGTATGTCTACTCCATCTCCTAGAAGCAGAAGTCTTATTAACAAAACTTTTGAAAATAACAATTAATTTATATCATTTTAAATTAAAAATCCACTGTCTAGTTTGTTTGAGAGATTGCCCAGCAAGCGACAGAGTCACAAAAATAATATTTGCTACTGTGATCAGCCTATCCTAGTAAGTGAACTCAAATAGTACTTAAAATATTGTTACCCATGCAATCCTTAGCTCCCAAAGAGCCAGAAGACCATTAACATATGTTTGCCTTCAGGTTATATACTGGGGCAAGTACTTGAACCAGTCACATCAAGCAAAATCTTGGGGCAGATATTAAGACCAAACAAGAAATCATGGTCGCAGGTAGACAGACAGACCAGGGAGAACAGGCTTGTCAGTAGTCTTTTACTATCATGCCATCTCACTTCATCTTGACCAAAGCCCTGTGAAGTAGGTACTGTTATTGATTTTCATTTTACAAAATAGGAAAGAGGCACTTAGGGACTAAATAATTTTCCCAAATTTTCACAGAAAATAAGTGGAGGATCTATTCTTTAAAATGTGTCTGTCTGACTCTAGAATCTAGGCTCTTAACTATTAGAAATCAGAGATGCTCAGATGAAGTGACTGTAATATTAGCGTTCCAGTGCAGAGAACATAATAATGATATCCAAGGGTCACAATAACCTCTAATTTCAGACAAAATGATCTACTAAGATAGTGATCCAAAAGGTAGCTACGGGTTTCCAACGGATGAGCTGAGCTTCAGTAAATTCCAACACAAATGCTCTGTAGTTGCTGGAAGAGAAGCAAACTGGTAACATCAGAAAAATAGTCAGGGAGAAGAAAGCCCGAGTTCATGGATAAGGGTCAGAGTAAAAATTTCTGGACTAATTTGAAGGGACTTGACAGAAATGTAAGGAATAGACAAAAAGCTCATGAGGAAAAGGGAGGACTGCCCAGATGATTAGAATGATGACTCATAATCAATAATCACATTGATAATGACCACCAATTATTGAGTGCCTGCCATATACCATAGGCTGAGCTAGATACTGAAATAAATTTCAGTAACTGGAAACTTATTTTAGCAGAGATTCAGATTTGAATTAAGTTTTCTGAGTTCCCTTTATCACAGTGGAGCCCCTTAAAAGGATGTACTTGGAATCTCACCATTCAGCACTGAGGGTTTAAAACCCTTATAAGAAAATACAACTTTGTAAGAAATTTATGAATAAGAAAATGGAAATTCTTATGTACTTCCTGCATCAAATCATGATCGTTTCTAGAACACAGGATGCAACAAAGTCTGCAGTTGAACAAATCAACGATCTGTGAGGTTAGAAATTTAAAAATATATATATCAGGAATAAAGTCTCTCACCTTTACTAGGGACACATATATTGTTCCAAATCCAAAGGGGAAAAATCAATAAAAGATAGCATCCCTGCAATCCATTCACCTATCAAACATTCATTCATTCATTCATTCATTCAACGACTAGTTACTAAATACCTATTCTATGCTTGGAATCATGCTAAGTCCTCTGGATACAGAAAAGAACAAAAGATGTCTGATTTCTGCCTTTGTTGGGCTCACTGTCTAACACCAGAGACCACAATACAATGAATTGATTGATTAATCAGAGAACACATGAAACAGTAGACTAGCTGTTTAAATGCAGAGGTTTCCCTGCTATGAAGGATATAATAAAAGTGTATAGCAGAGATACATAACCTTGCTCAGGGAATAGAAAAGCCTTCCCAGTGGAAGTGACATTTAAGCCTCAGCTTGATTTTTAGTGAAGTAAGGAAGGTGAGTGTTAAGAAAGTTCTAGTCAGAGTGAATAGTCTGTGCAAAAGCCCTGAGCCTGGAAGTTACACCTCATGCTGAAGAAGCCAAAAAAAGGCCAGAGTGGCTAGAATCTGGGTAGGGCACAGTTCACCTCTGTGACCTTAGAGGCAGGAGAGAATTTCTTAGAGATAGAACAGAGTACTGGCTGGGTGGGCAGCATAGGAATTGTCTCTGAAGTGGCTGGCTCACTTTG
Source organism: Mesoplodon mirus (assembly GCF_964341445.2). Taxonomy (NCBI): domain Eukaryota; kingdom Metazoa; phylum Chordata; class Mammalia; order Artiodactyla; family Ziphiidae; genus Mesoplodon; species Mesoplodon mirus. The sequence continues at coordinate 174,110,500 of NC_138977.1, forward strand.
GTTATCTTATGGGTGGCAGGAACCTCTCTATAAGGCTCTGCCCCCTTTCTGTCTTTGTACTAAGCACAAAGGGTGAAGATGTGAGAGGACATCTTCTTATGTCTTAAAACCTCATCTTCTCCACAGCAGGAGTTCTCAAATGGCCCCAAGTTGGTATTTGGAGAGCAGTATTAAGTCTGCCCTTGTGAAGACTCATCTATGAGCAATGGAAGTTACTTCTGCATCAGCTCCTCAGATCAGAGGCAGCCGGGCAGCCAGGGTCCACATGGCCTGATCCAGGTTGCCATGTAGCTGAGGAAGATAGGGTTGGGACTCTGTCAGCTATAAGATATAGTACTGAGAAGCCAAATCATGTGTTTTAACCTGCTTCAAAATCAGTGGATGTTTTCTCCTCCTCTGAAGATCATTACCATTAGTAATCCCACTGACATCTAATACCAAAGGGCAGTTGGGAGGTATAATTTTCCATCCAATTCAAGCATCCTGTTCTGCTAAAACCCATCTCATTGTAAAACTACAGAATAGTGTATATCATGTATTTCTTCCCCATTTATATTTGGAATTATTTTGGCTGGATTTTGTGTGTTTGTGTCTTTATTTATATAAAGGATGGTTGTCATAATTTTGATAGAGTAACTACCAACCCTGTGTAGGTAGAATAATTAAATGCATACGCTTATTTTATTTATTCAATAACTATTTACTGATTCCAACTATCTGTGAAGCACACACCTATGTACCAGAGGTCAATGGGGAAAGAGATGCACAAAGTTCTTGTTCATGTGGGGTTTGTAATCTAAAGAGGTGAGAAAGTAGCCAGGTAACAAAGAAGAAAAAGAAAGGAAAAAAAGAGAGGGAGGGAGGGAGACAAGTAAAAGGAAGGAAGGGAAGGAGGGAAAATGGGAGTAAAGGAAGAAAAAAGGACATTTCCAGTAGTGTTAGCTAGTAGGAAAGTGTAATGTGATAAACCAAACCATTCTTGGCATGTGTCTGGTTAACTAGTGCTCTGCAACACACTACTCAAATACTTAGTGGCTTAAAACAACATTGTGTTTTTTTTGTTTATGTTTTTGTTTCTGTTTCTGTTTTTGTTTTTGTTTTGCGGTACATGGGCCTCTCACTGTTGCGGCCTCTCCCGTTGCGGAGCACAGGATCCGGACGCGCAGGCTCAGCGGCCATGGTTCACGGGACCAGCCACTCCGCGGCATGTGGGATCTTCCCGGACTGGGGCACGAACCCGTGTCCCCTGCATCGGCAGGCAGACTCTCAACCACTGCACCACAAGGGAAGCCCCAACATTGTGTTTTGTTTACAATTGTTGTGAGTTGAGAATTCTGGAAGGATTAAGCTGGGTGATTTGTCTGTGATCCATATAGTGGCAGCTGGGGCAGGAAGATCCACTTCCAAAAACAGCTTTTTCATTCACATGTCCTGTACTCAGGATCTCTCTCTCACTCTCCCTCTTTTGTCTTTCTCTTTCCACACAGCGTTTCATCCTGAATCTCTCTTTATGGCTTGGGCTCCTTACAGTATGGTGGTCAGAGAGGAGTCACACTAATTACATGGTGACTTGCTTCTAAGTGTGAGTGAAAGTTGCCAGTCTCTTATCACCAGAACCCAAAAGAGACTGGCAACTTCTCTTTATATGAGGAGTCACGGAGTCCACCCAGTCTCAAGGAGATACTACATGGGCCCCCCGCTCTCAATGGAGAAGTGCCAAAGCATACATGGCCATCTTTAATCTACCACAGGGTCTCTGATATAATGTTGAATGATTAGGATAGCTTTCCTCAGGAAGTTACGTTTTAACTGAGTCCTGAAAGAAAAGAAGAAACTAAAGTGCTAACTTCTAAAAGCAGACCATAATATGCAGAAGGAGTAGCAAGTACAAACCCCTGACGCATAAATGATGTATTTGAAAAAGAGTGAAAGCTAGTGTGGCTGGATCTTGAAGACTGAGGGAGAGACTTTAAGGAGGTGAGATAGTAAAAGTAGAGTCATTTGGCCATGGGCAGGAATTTGGATACTATTCTTAGTGTAAGGGAAGGCATTGGAAGCTTTTGAAATTAGCATGAAGTAATTTACATATTTAAAGGATTATAGAAGTGTAAGAATAGCAGTTGGAAGAACAGTTAGGAGACTATCACAGTAATTCAAGTATGAGATGATGATGACTTAGACTCACTTGAATCCAGTGGAGATAGATTTAAGATGAATGCAGATATAGATATAGGTATAGGTTTAGGAATAGCTGTAAGTAGAGATACAGATAGAGATGTACAGATAGATTTAGAGGTAGACCTATATAGGTATAGATTTAAATATAGATAGAGATTTAGATATATGTATGCACATAGAAATCAATATGGAAATAGTTATATAGATTGAGATAGAAATATATAGAGAAACATATAGAAATAGGTAATAGATTTAAAGATAAGATATAGAGAGACAAAGATATAGAAATGTATTTAGATATAAATAGAGATAGATATCAGTGCAGAAGCAGATGAGTTTAGACAGAGATAGAGACACAAATGTAGATGTAGATACACATTTGAGGTGGATACAATAGAATATCCTAGTGAATTAGGTAAGAGAGTAAAGATACAAAAGAATTCAAGGATGACTTGAGCACTTAGACGCAGAGTAATGTTGCTGACTGAGTCAGAGGAGACTGACTTATGGAAATTATTCCACTAAAGAGGTACAAGAGGCCCAAGCAAACGTCTGGACTCAGAAGTACTTGAGGAAGTAATGTCACAACTATGTGTACACCCACTGAGTTATCTCCTCTTCCCTCTCACATGAATGCTCTTTCTTGCCTCTGTCTTTCATCCCAGCATTTCTCACATCTGGAATACTGGGATTGGGAGAGCATCACAGACTTTGGATCAAGAGAGGTTTGTATTTAAACCCAGTTGCTGCCATTTACAAGCTATAGCATTTGTACGGGCAAATGAGCTCACTTTAAGCTTTAGCATCTTCCACTTCAAACTGGAAATAAATTTACCCATCTCACAGGGCTGCTATGAGAATTAAAATTTTAAAATGTGTAAGACGAATTTAGCGCTGTGTACAGAACCTAGTAGGGCTCAAGAAATGTTAATCTTCTTTTCCTTATATCCTCAAGCCTTTTAAAATCCTACTTGTTTACTAAGACCCAAACTTTCTTAGCTTTTTTTTGAAACTTTTTAAATCATCTCTGCTCCTCAATGCATTATTCCATGATTATTACCATTGAGCTAATGCAATTCCTCAACTAAACTGTAATTTCCTTAAAGGCAGGGATTCACTATTAACACATCCTCTTTTTTCCACAACATCCAGCTCAATGCTGAACACTCCATAAGTACTATATAAGTAAACCCTGTTGGTTGATTTTTTTTTCTTTTGGTGAATTAAATAATTCTTCTTCAGTAATGAGATTTTGATGGAAAATTGACTCTAAAATGATTTAATATATAGAGTTTCATGGATTTTCCTAATAAGAAAAAGACTTTGGAGAGATTTGTTTTTCTTATTCTTCTCAAGTGTTTCTCATATTTAATAGAATGTAATAGATATAAAAACACAAGGTCTCTGTAATGGAAGATTTTTTTTCTATCAAGGTCTCTGAAAGTTAGTCAACATCTACAAATTACACTGATGTGTCATAGTCTTAAATGAATTATATTAGAATGTTTGTGAATACTAATTCTCAGTACTCTTGATGTAAAATTTATGTCTGAAAATTTAACTTCCTGAGACAGATATTGTGTATTATATTTTAAAGTACATATGTTACAAATAGTATTTTTTTAATTCAAAATGTGACTTCTGGATAAGGTTTCACATTAAAATAATATCTTACTCTTCTTTCTGTCTCTGCTTGTGACCATGAAACTATTCTCTTGCTTACACAGACTATAAAGTCATACTCACCAATGCTGGACTTTTCCTATCACTGCAAAAACTGTGACCACTGAGAATGAAGCTTCTTCTCCAATTCTAATCAAATATAAGAATTGATATCTTTGTCAAACTTTCTTAATGTGAAGAGAATTTATCTTTTGGTAGATTCTTCATCATGTGTTTGTAAAATTGTCTCTTTCTGATTTGAGAAATTTTATTTTCAAGAAATATCTCTCATTTTACATTATTATTGCTTATTGGTCTTGGTATCCATTGATTTCCCACATTGGATGTTTTTTATGAAATAATAGTTCCTATTTTAAGAATAATCTCATATAAAATATTTAAAATAACATATATACAAATACCCTTTTCTACACTATGCAAATACCATTGTTGGTATATCCTTTTCATCAGAGTTGCAAACTGAGTATTCTATAACAAAGGCTATATATAACCATAATAAGAAAAAGAAAATTATGAAATAAGAAATATTAAGCAAAAGTTTCCTTTCCCTGGTACAAATATAAAAACATTCCCTTATGTATAATTTGTTAATAGATTCTGGAATGTGGGTTATCCCATTGTTGAAACATTGGCATAAAAATCTATGTTCCAAATGGATGATTCAGTAAGTAAAAGGAATAGTCAAAGATGCCCCAAATCCTTTGATCATTTTTCATCTGTCCCTCGTGTGATGTGGATGTTTGGACCCTTCTTTCCTTTCTGTCCTCATGTCAGGTTACTCCTCGCCTTGCTCAGTAAGCTCCAGACACACTGATTCTCTCTGATTCCTTGAACACACATAGCTCTCTTAGCACAGAGATTTTGACCCTGACATTTCCTCTCCCTCCAACATTTTCCAAATGCCTCTTCACATAGTGCTATCTTTTCATCCTTTGGTTTAAATATCACCTTCACAGTAAGACTTTCTTCAGCTATTTGAAGTACAACTCTCTGTATTGATAGAGCATCTTCTTTCTTTCAGAGTACTCATCCCAATGTGTAATTGTAATCATACATTGTTCAGTGGTTTATTTTCAGTCTTCCTCATTAGAATAAGACTTCCATAAGGACAGGAAATGCATCTGTTATTGATCGTCACTCTCTTTCTGGTGCTTATGAACTGACTGGCACATGGCAGATGGTCAACACAATTTCTGCATGTATGAATGAATCATACACTTACACCATGGAAATAAACTGAGTGGTAGGTCTATATGACCCCACCCACCATCATTTCCAAGGACACAACACTAAATCCTCCTCCTCCAATGTAGTCTACTTTTAGCCTTTTGTTATTCTCTCTAATGTGTGAGAAAATTATACTCTTTGGAGTCAGAACCCAAATTGACAAGTTTATTCATTAACTCACCCAGCAAAATAATATGATATTAAGTATTGGTGAGCTAAATGTTGACTGCATGTAAAGAAAATATTGGGCAGCTACCAGAATAGAAAGGAACTTATATGTTATTATTTCTCAAATTTGTCTGTTTAATAGAATCCAAGGAGCTTGTTAAAAAGTAGAGATACACAACAATCCACTCCTTTCCCAGACTGACTGGTAGATTGACTCTCCATGTGTGACACTTAGGAACCTGGACATTTAACAAGAACTTACTTATGATTAAGCAAGTTTAGGGAACATGAGTAGACTTCATACTAGAAATTTTTTCCCGAAGATATGGGGAAAACAGTTCAGGAGTTTAAACAGGAAGTAATCTTTAGGAAGGATTTCCTGGTGGCTGAATGTAGTAGTCAGAATACAGAAGAGGCATGATTTCTATGATATTAGGTGGGAACATGGAAGTGAACTTTGACCAATGCTTAGATTTATGGGTTGAAACTTTTGAGGGGAAAAATCAGGTGGATAATGGTGCCTTTCACTGACACTGGACTTTCAGAAGATCAACTTCAGAGTAGAGTGGTATGTGTGTGTGTGTGTGTGTGTCTGTGTGGCTGTGTCTGTGTTTGGTGGTGCTTGGTGGTGGGAGGTTGAAGAGTTTAGTTTGGGAGACATGAGATTTGAAACACCTGTGGGGCAGTCCGTTCCAGTGATCAGCTGGGAATATGTTTCAGGGTTCTGGGGCGTGATCTGGGTTGGAGATGTTAATGGAGAGTGGTCAGTATAGAGATAACTGTTGAAGTCAGCAGAGTAAATGAGATGGGGGAGGGAGAGTGTTTAGAGAGAGAGAGAAGAGGGATAAGGATATACCCTCATGAAATTCTAATATTTAAAGGAGAGGCAGAGGGAGAAGGATCCATAAAGGAAGCTGAGGTAATGACCAATGATATAGGAGGAATCGGATAAATGATGTGAGGGAAAAAAATCAGAAAGGATTTTCAAAAGAAAAGTGATCACAGTATTAACTTTTGCCAAAGTTAAGTAATACTAGAAGTCAAAATGCTCACTGCATTCATTAATAAGATCACTAATGACATTTGCTTATGAACTTTTGATAGACAATAGTAGAAGTTTGATTATCATAAGATGCAATATGTGTAAAATAAGAGTACAAATGTCTATGACATTCAGATTCTCATCTATGAAATAGATACTGTAGTACCTTCCTTGAAGGGCTGATGTGAAGATTAAATGAGATTACAGGCTTCTAACACACTATTTAACCATTTAGAACATAACAACTATCCAAAAAAAATATCTTGAAGAAATATTTTTGTTCAATATTATCAATACAAATTGAGGGATTCCATATTAATTCAGTAAAATTTAGTTCAATTTATATGGGTTAAATGCAAAGAGTCCATTAATTAATATAATGAAGATACTGACTCATTTTCATAATTGTTTATTAATGATGAGGACACAGGATAATGTTTTTGAGCGCATAGAACTTATAAAATTAATCTAAGTAATATATGCTAAAATCCTATCAAAATTGATAATAATTTCAGTTACTTTGATATTCTTTGGGGCAAAATAATGCCCTTAAAACAAAATTGTATATATGCAAGTCTGATATAATGTAATCACTTTATATTCATGAGTCATTTCTGTACTGCAATCCAACATTAGAAAGGTGTTTATTATACTGTATTGCCAGGGAGAAAAAACTGTAAGACAAGTTACCATTTATTAGGCAGTTAATTCAGTTTTTAATTCACATTTTTAGTGAATTTTATGAGTGAAACATATCATATCACTTACTTAAACTTTACAATAACCTTATTGCTCATTCCTCTTTCACAGATGACAAAATGGAGATTCATAGAGAGTAAGAGTATTGCCCGGGACACACAGCTAATTAGTACTAGTACTTGGACTGTGACAGTTTAACTCTTAAGCAAACTACGATGTCTATTTCACTTGTTCTCAACATCTCCACTCTAAGAAGCAAGGCATTGAGTTACCATCATTGTTCAGCCTCCATAAACATATATCTGCTGATTATGCAATATGGGCAGAGCTCTCTGTAAAATCTGTGTGTGTTGATGAGTATAAGACATCATCCATTGCTTTATCAAAGACAAATGAAATAATGAGAAATGCCCACAAAATACATTATTATTAGTTAGAACTTTTTAGTATTAGTGCATACATACTGAAGAATGAAAGTTGTATCTATGATTAACTAAATATTTGAAGGTTGGAGATTTTATCTATATTTGAGTCCAGCTTTACTCCTGTACATTGCCTTATAGCACTGGATATTGTTTACTGGAATTAAGAAATTTGTAAAGGTGATGAACTGCTGATACCTAGACACGAGGCAATATATGGAGTCAAGAGTACAAAAAATAACTGGTATTAAGTTAGGCATGGAGTCAAAGTGGCCAGAACTTGTGCTGTTGGTGAGCTGAATAAAATGTACTTTAAAATATTTCAGCATAGCTCTCTATATTATACTGTTACAGGTTTGTTAATTGGTTAAGCTATAATCACATGCAAATGGCTGCTCTAATCAGGAATTCACACTTCAAGGGAATCTAGCATTTTTAATTTAAAAACTCTTATTCTAGAATTGGCTTCTACCTGTGCTTCTCTTACCCTGATCTCAATTAATAACAATGTTTTACTAAGTAGCTTGGTAATCGTCAGGAAAAAAAGTTGTCAAAATCAATATGCTGTTAAATATCATGGTTAATATTAGACATGAGTTCTCATTGGTAAAATATTCAAAATATTTTAGATTGGCAAAAAATTTATTAGAGAAATTCTAATCCTTGCATTAACAGCATGTACAAATCTAGGCTGCACTTTAAGAAACAGTTCCTTAAGTTCCTGTGCCAGCCCACCAGTTAGGAAGATTTCTGGTTGCCAGCTATAGACCATAATGGCCACCAATCTCTACCTCTGGCCTGTTGTCACATTTACCTTGAGTGAATGTCTCCTGCAAGGTGATGGTCAGAATACCTAGCAGGATGGAGGGCTGGAACTTATCAGGTTTACAGAACCAAATATGTGCACTTTCAAAGACTGCTTCCAAATAAATGTTTAGAAAACAAGCAAACCCAGTAGTTTGTGTGAAAGATGTTGATCTGAAGCTTACTGTTATGATAACCAGGTAGCATGCTTGTAGAGGATTAGCCAGCCCTAACCCTCTTCAAAATTCTTGGTTGACCTGTTTTCTACCAGTAAGAATCTACAAGTTATATATGCCTATATTGATTTGAGGTCATGTGCATAATACCAGAGTACATGGACCGAAACATAGTGGGGAGAGGTATTTTTGATTATTAAGATATAGTCATGGCTTTCTATAATAAATATCATCATACAAGAGTGGAAAAATCTAAAAGAGGTCAATAAGTCTGTCTCCCATGACCCTACTCTTATTCTCCTTTCTGTTTCATCAAGGATAACTTTACCATTTTCACTATCTTCCCTATACAGTCCAGGGTAATCATAGAACATTACCAACCATTGGTATATTTTTTTTGATATAAAAGCCCTTATTAAAATAGCTCCATATAAAAACACCTGTTTTTCCATGTTTTTCAAAGGTATCTTGCATTCTAATGTGTGCATGTTAAAAATATTATCTCTAAATATTTTGATGATAATTTTCCAAATTAATATGCAAATTTAAAGTGACTTATTCTGTGTTAGATATAGTTATTAATGGATTTTAACAAGAAAGATGTCCACATATGTCATGGTGCCTCATATCTATTTAATATTACATTCACAGTCCAGTTTGGAAAACTGATAGAGTTCTCAAAAAAATATTACACCCTTTGGATCAGCACAAAGTTTTGGCTTAACATAATAGAAATATAGTTATACAATATTTAGATGATACCGTCATTCCTTCTATTGGGATTACCAATTGTTAACTTGGAAAGAATGCTTGTACTCAGAGGTTATCCCATACATAGTATTTAGAGTAGAAACATAATGGAACATGGTCCATTACTGAATCCATTCTAAAAACGTTTGATTAGAGCACCTGTTAATTCTCTCTGTCCTTAATTTTGCATATGGATAGTACGTTGGGTGCCAAGGAACTCAAAGTTTCATTTTATTTTATTTTATTTTATTTTATTTATTTATTTAACATCTTTATTGGAATATAATTGTTTTACCATGGTGTGTTAGTTTCTGCTTTATAACAAATTGAATCAGTTATACATGTACACATGTCCCCATATCTCTTGCATCTCCCTCCCTCCCACCCTCCTTATCCCACCCCTGTAGGTGGTCACAAAGCACCGAGCTGATCTCCCTGTGCAATACAGCTTCTTCCAACTATCTATTTTACATTTGGTAGTGTATATATGTCCATGCCACTCTCACTTTGTCACAGCTTACACTTCCTCCTCCCCATATCCTCAAGTCCATTCTCTAGTAGGTCTGCATCTTTATACCCATCTTGCCCCTAGGTTCTTCACGACCTTTTTTTTTTTTTTTTAGATTCCATATATATGTGTTAGCATACGGTATTTGTTTTTCTCTTTCTGACTTACTTCACTCTGTATGACAGTCTCTAGGTCTATCCACCTCACTACAAATAACCCAGTTTCATTCCTTTTTTATGGCTGAGTAATATTCTATTGTATATATGTGCCATATCTTCTTTATCCATTCATCTGTTGATGGACACTTATCAAAATTTCATTTTTGCTAGAAGGAATCAATATTAGTGATTGAATGGGACAAGTTCATCTGTCTACCTAATATTGAAATATGACTGATGTGGTGAAAATACATCTAGTTGGAGGAAACAGAGACATTTGATAGCAAAATAGGTGGGATCTTGCCAAAGAACTCCCCCACCTTCTCTTTCTCAGTGACATTTGGACCAGAACCAGAGTAAGAACTAACATGTTTCTGAAATGTTCCAAGGTCACCCTTCTGGGAGTTGTTTCTGCTATTTTCCTTAGATACATGTTTATTCTCATTTTAAAATGAGGTTCATCTATGGAAAAGTTTTTTTAATAGGAGTTGTGCATTTTAAGTCTAAACAATATATTTTAATGGAATGAGGGAAGAGTGATAATTTTTCACAAGGCACTATTCCAAATTCCTCTAGTCCTAGACACCACATCTTCCTCATTTTGGATGTATTCTTGACAGAGCCTAAAGTTAACCCCCAGGCATAAATGCACATTTTTAGGGAAAAGGTTTGCATCCTCCAATGCAGATTTGCATCAAGATTTGGGGGGGGGGTTGTTTTGTTTTTGTTTTGATTTACAAAAGGAGTATTTATTAAAATACTCCATTAAAAGTCCTTGGCCTAGCAGCAGGCAAAAATGGTGAATGCAGGCATGGGCACTGGAGATAGCTAAATATATCTGACCTCAGTGGACTCTTTGGTATTTAGGTTTTCAGTGATCTGCTAAATGTTCTGCACATTTGAAAAGCTGTTTTAAGGCAATTCATGTAAGATGGCATAACAGATCATGGTTTGGATTTGTAAAACATGTTTATTTAACAAATTCAGATTTACTTCAGTTTGATACTTTGGCATATTATATTTTTATCTCTTCAAGATTTAGAAAACTTTCTTTAGGAGCCTTCCAATCTTTCCTACAAAAGAGTAACAAATGCTGTCTTGCCTGGTAATCTTTTGAATGGTATTCTCAAAACAGAATTTTCAGAACTTCTTTTCCTGATATAGAATCCTGAATCAGCAAAATTTGCAGCTTTGCTGCATACTTAAAATAGGTTGGCATGAATCTAGTATGGTATTGCTGGCATGTGTTATGTTTTAAAAAAAATCTGTAAGGTCGTCAGAATATGACCAGTGCATGGAAAAAAAGAATCTATCCTCCTGAAACACTCCAGTGCCTGTTGCTTTTCTATTGCTTTGCCTTTGTGCTTCAAGACTAATGATTTTGAATTACAGTGGCCTGGTGGCTTGTCAGTGACAGAAATGAATGACTTTTGAGCTATCCCAGTTTTCACAACTCCTCAGTATTGGTTTCTCCTTAGCCATTCATAATCAACATTCAACATCCTATTTAGATACTCTTAAATCTCTAGATAACCTCTTTAAGATAGAGGGCTGTTGGAAATTGGGAAAGGATATTAACATTTGGTAGAAACTACAATTTCTTTAATAACTGAAAGAAAGCTTGGCTTCAAGGTATCTGGGGAAAACAATTCAAACACAAAAGAAATCAAGAACCAATCCAGAAGAGTCTTCTTTGTTTCATTTCTGAAATCTACTCTTTTGCTGAAGTGGTGTTATCCACCTCTTTGGAGAACTTTCTCTATGAATCCTACTGGGTTTATGGTGTGTGTGGGTGTTTGGTGGTGGGAAGGTATTTGACTCCTAATTTTGTCTCTTACTCATGGTCTCACTTTGGGCTGCTTTCATAGTTTTTGATCCTGAGGATGGAAAGAACCACTGGAGAAGGTGCTCACGTGCTGTGTATATTTACTCTTCTGTCTGCCTAGCATGCATAGGTGCTTTCCAAAACATCTTGTATTTCCCTTATGGGGTTAACTCTCCTCCATTGATATCACTCTTGATGGGACTGTAGATCATACATTCCCTCCCCTTTAGAAGACAATGGAGTCCTTGGAGACACGATAGGCTTCTCCCATGAGGTCTTTCCTCTCCAACTCAGTATAGCCAACAAGTAGGTTAGCATAATACTTAAGTTCAACCAATCAGATTCTTCTTCCCGGAATTTTGAATCTCAGCAAAAGAGTTTTAAGATCTGAATGAAACATGGTTGGTATTGATTTATTCTAACTCTGGCACCCTGATATACTGGCTGAATAGTTTTTCCTGCCCTTATTGTTCTTATTCTGTTTGAAAGTATGTGTGGATATGTGTGTGTGTGTGTGTTCTAGTTTTATGGTCTATATACTAATTTTGTAAGCTACTAATATTTTTCCAGTAAATTTATTTTTGCTCAGAAATAATAATAGATTTTTATTATTTGCAACAAAAAAGCAAGCAAACAAACAAGACAAATACCCCTAAAGGATCTATCCATCACAAACCCTTTCTAGAATAAAGTAGGATAGAAAGAAATGTAATAATTAAGTATAAAAACAAGCTCTGGGCATAATACGTTTCTTCAGGTGCTGGGACTGTTATTAACTCTAGACATCCCCTTGTAGGGATGCTATGAAAAAAGTTTCAAACAGTATGTAGCTTCAGACAGTAAGAAAATTTCAAACCAAATGTAGTAAGCACTTACTATATGTCACATTTCACATGAGAATAGATATGAGAGATAAAACAATGAAGAAGTCACTCTCAAGCAGTTTATAATCCAGCCTAAGAAGCACATATAAACAGATGATTTCAAAATAATTGTGTAACAGCTGTAAGCCCATATGAAGCCCTATTTCCGCTCTATGTCAACTTTGACCTAGTGTATCTCATCACCTAGATAGAACCTACTCACATCAATATGTTCATCAGCAATATAGAATTTTCTCAAAACTGTGTTAGGGAGGAATATGGATATGGAGGATTTTAGATTGCACACTCAAAACTTCTGCCTCACTTATACATTCTCTGCATGTCTCCTTTCTTAGGCTTCTTTTTTTTTTTTTTTTTGTCCTTTCTCCAGGCAATTTTTGTCCTATTCTCTCTGTTGCCAGCAAATGTCTTCCTTGACACTTCCCTTCCTCTCACTCACACTTTTTTTTTTTTACCTACAAAATGATTACTCCTCCAAATTTACTTTACCCCCCGGCCCCCATAACCCTTCTCAACTAACCAGGGATCTACTGGTAACAGGATTCATCATCCTTAACAGAAAACGGTAGGCTACAAATGAAGGTGTTTTGGTAAAGATGATGGTATATAATCTGGGTTTCAGTCTGTACCTAAAATCTGTCAATTAGCATGGGTCTGTGCAAGTCTCCTATCATCTCTAAGTTTTATTTTTTCCAACTTAACCCAGACCTATTTCCTTTAAGTGTCTGTTGTGAAGATAAACTATGTTCTTTGCAAAATGTTCCATATTATAGATGTGTAAGAAAATAAAATGCTATCTAGGTGGTAGTTTGACAAGATCACCTTTATGTTATCTTATCCCAAGATGTCATCTGTTACGTGAATCATTACATAGAAGAAACCCAATCGAAGGTACATAAATGACAAGGAGGGCATCTAAGTTGTCATCACCAAAAGTTCCAAAGCAATAATAAACTTTGCCTTGCAAAGTTCGGTACTTTTATAGCCCTGCTGAGTAACCAGATATTCTCATTCAAAAGTGTTCACTTGGATCACACTAGACTATAATCAAATACTCCTACCTATGGTCACATTTTCTTATCTGTTCAGTGGAACTGGGTCTAGGAGGATGAGATCAGGGACAGAGAGGCAAACACATTGAATATTGAAAATACTCCATTACAACAAACACTCTCCCAAACAATACACACACAAACACACACAGACCAACACAGGCACACATACCACACAAACACAAGCCCCTTTAGTATCAGAATACCTGCTCTCCTGGGGGTCTTTTTCCAGGAGTCAATTGTCACGAAAGGGGTTGTTTCTCCTCTTTCTGAAGATCCAATCTCCTCCCCAAAGTGTTGATTTTCTCAAGAACCAACCTCAGCACAAGAAATACTTAAAATCCAGTTTGAGATTCACTACATTTACAATATTGGGCTATGTCTGGGGCAACAGGTCTTCCTTTCACTCTCAGAAGTTTCTAAATTTCTGGGACATCAGATCCTATTAAAAATTAAGTATAAGACAAAAGCCCTGTGGTTTCTCTGCCACTGGATTTGGTGGCAAGCAAGGAGAGATTCCGCAGCTAATGGACACGTGGGTTTCGGTCACAGCTCATTGCATTGCCTTCTCACAGGGCGTGTGTATTAGTGATCACCTCCAAGCAATCAATTTCATCTAGAGTGGATGTAATGGAGTGCTAATATATATTATTGTATTGAAAATATACGCAATGCCCCTTGTGTCTGCACTGATATAAGACAATGAAAAGTAAAGCATTTATAAACATCTAAGATAAAAATTCTGAGAACCAGTTGCTTTATAAGAAATAATGATTATGATAACCTGGCCCCAATATTGGAAATAAAACACAAAGCCTTTGGTTAATCTTAGTACTACATAGAGCTCACCAGAAGACACATGACCTAGGTAGGCCAGGGTACATTTTTCAATAACTCTGCCCCAGCCTGACAGGCTCTACATTTCCCCACTGAGCAGGTCCCACATAGCAGGTCTGTGCAATGCATACAACTCTGTCTTTTGTATATAGAAATCTGGTGGCCACACAGACATCTATCAACTGTGCAAACAAGACTATGGGTGCAGGATCCCAGGGAGTCATATAAGGACAGGACTTCTTCCTCCCAGCTGTGTGACCTTCCACCCCAGAGCCACCAGCACCCCCAGGAAGCTGTCAATGCTAAATGAATGAAAGCCTATGACAAACCAGTGCCTCCCACGGTGCGACTTGATATTCAAACAACTGAGGACTTCCCAAGTTTTCAAAGGAGGGACAGCCTGCTCTCCTGACTATTTATTAAATTATGATATATGAAAATCTATTTTTAAGCCCTAAGGGAGCATTCAGGCAAGAATCAATTTAAGAAATAACTAAGATATGCCTCACATGCAACTCAGAGTTAGGAGGCCAGCCATTCAATTCTTTCCTCATCCCCACTGTAGTAAGACTTCTAAATACCCAGACTTGAACTTGAAGCAACCCCATAGGCAATACAGTTTGGCCAGTTATAGTTTTCTAATTCATGAGAGATTCTGATAATTAAAATAGGAAGTGGGTCACTCTCGAACTTACAAGAAGCAAATGGCTTTTAAACTAGAGTTAATGCGTTCCCAACAGGTTTTATTTATTAGCAAACATGCAACACATACCTGGTGGGCATGTACTTTCTGGGAAAACATGTATACACAGAATGAAGAACTATGAGAACATACACTTAAATGTGTCCAAAAAGACAACAGTATGTTTTTCTGTTGCTTCCTGAATTAACTCTGAATTGGAAAACAAAGTTTCATATTACAGCATGAGTAACGCATGCAGTGTCTTCTTCCCATGCCTCTTCTGGCAGAGGGATGTGTTGGCAAGAGCAGAATTATACTTACAGGTTGACTTGGCCAAATCAGCCTGAGGATTAACTAAAAAAGTGATGGTTACATGCAGATGATGATGTTGGCCCAAGGGGGAGTCTCTCTCTTTATTTATTTTTAGGCATTGAATTAGATTGACTGAAACAAAGCTTCACAGGCATCTCATATCTGATGTATTTTAATCTCTCTGGGAAGCATTCCTCGACCTCACTTTTCAGTTTGTGGTGAGGGCTGTGGGATGAACATTTTCTGGTTTATCGTTCCCTTTAGTCAGCCATTCTGGGGTCTCTTACTGCAAACTAGGCTTGAATGCAGTTGCTGTGGAATACATTAATTAATTACATTTATTTAACATAATTGGCATTAGGGCTTTCTGAACAAAAATGCAAATTTATGGAAATTGGTTGAAATACTTATGCAAAATTATATAAAAATGAACCTCTAAATTATTGGAAAAATTAAGGTAGTTTTAATTGAACAGCTAAAAGATTTGTACTTTACCATATGATTATATCTAGTAAACTCAATTTAAAAAGTAAGTTCATTTGCTTCTATCTAACCCTTCCATATCTTGCTCAGTATTGTTGGTATAATTATCACCAATAAAGGACCAATCTTCTTTTCTATCTCTTTTTGCATCAAGTGTTATTTCTGTAAACAGAAATGGAATATGTTATTCTTTTGAACAGAGCCTTGTGCATTACAAATTAGGAAGCATCAGTCCAAAGAGTTGCAAAGCAACCAATTATTGCTTAAAGGGGACATAATGCAGCACCCTGCTTATTTGTTGTTTTGCAGGGGGAATGACTTTGCTGTAGAACAAGACTTTCCACAAAAGATCACTGCAAGGCAGTTGTAAGGTAAATGGCCTTGCAATCAATAGAATATATCTGGCTACGGTGGCAAGGGATGTGTAATATGGAGGGATATGCAGTTAGGGGTGTAATAAAGAGTATTATGATGCTTGTGACATAGGAGTGAATACCTGAATACTGATAAATGAGCACTTAATAAAAAAAATGTGTCAAGAAATGTGGAATATGGATGGGTAAGCACTAAATGAAAGGAGTGAGAAATAAAACATTCCCAGGTTAGGGGACAGAGACATTTACATTCAATTAATAGGTTGTTAATTATTGATGGACAACTCCCAAAATTCAAAGAGATCCAATTTAATATACATTCAGCTAATCAAGAAATTAGACTGACCTCCAAACTCCAAGGGTATGGAAGTAGTTTCACAAGATTCAAATAATTATGCTAATGCATTAACTTTCTTATTCCGTATTTTTTCCTTTGGAGGGGTGGGGAGATAGTTTGGAACAGATTGAGGGTGAGCTTACTTTTCTGGTGCTATTTCAGTACCTCCACTTGGATAATTATTTCTGAAAACATCCTTGGGATTCAATTGAATACTCTATTCTCTTTAGGTTCCTACCATAAAATGTAATGGGAGGTTGCCTGAGACTATTTAAAGCTTGTCAACCTCTCATCAAGAAATGGTAGGTAAATTGATCTTTATAAATAGAGGGCTACACTCTCACACCTTGTTCCTCTGGAATGATAAGTAGTTAAAGGACAAATCTGTAGTAATCTGAAGAAATGAAATTAGTAAGTCTTAAAAACTGTTACCTGAAATATTCAGATTTTTAAAGCCAATATGGGGCTGTGATATTAAGATTCTCATCATGTATTTTCTGTGTGATGACACATAATTTCTTCCATTTTCCTCTTTTGTTTTACAATGTGCTGCACTGCATGTTTATTTGCCCCTACTATGTGCAGAATAGTAGAAGTCCTGAAGAGAAATACAAAAATATTTTGTCAGCACAAAATGTCACTCACAAAAAAGGTCCAGATGTTTCAAACCAGGAGTAATGGAAATGATACATGATACATTTGATGTTTCTTTCCCTGTACTGTAAAGATTCAATGCACTCATATGAGAGCAGTATGTAAACCAGGATTCATTAACTCCACTTGCTACATCAAGAAACCAAGACCCAGAGAGAGTAGGATACTTATTACAATCCCCACAGCTCTCTATGAGCACAGCTGGATCTCAAATTATAGTTCCCTAATTCTAACTCAAAGTTTTTCCAACAAACTAATCATGTTCACATTCCATCCTTTGGGTCTCAGAAACCTCACTGGCAAGAAGCTGAAATGAAAAAAAAGTAGGGGGTTAGTATCGTAGGAATTAAAGGAAAACCTAAAGTTTGGTAAGTATGAGTGAGTTTTAGGAAATTAACTTAATTGTAAAAGATTATTTTACAAGTCATAGTTCCTAACAATAAAATTCAAAAACCTCCATATTGTTTTTATTATGTTGGTATTTTATAGGATGAAGGTTGGGGAGGGGATACTTAACTTTGATAGTCTTCATAAGTAACCAAATAAAGAACCTAAAAAAACAACTACACGCACATGTGCATGTCCACACACATGTTGTCTCTCAGGGGGAGTGTGTGCTTGACCAAGAGTGAGTCCCCAAAGTAGTGGTGCCCCAATACCTTGTTGTTATTTCTCACATTTGAACCCACACTCAGTGCCAGTCATTGTGCTAAGTGCCATATATAAATATATTCTCATGTAATTTCCACAATAACACTGAGTTGAATTTTACAAACTAGGTAATGTAAGTAATAGGTGTTGAATTTGAAGCAATGTCTGTCTGATTCCAGAATCTACACATTTAACCTTGATATCACCAATATTGAAATGTGGGGAGGATGTTTTGAGGTTTAAGTTTCTTCCTAACCACACACTCAGACAGCGTGTGTGGGAAAACTAATGAGTCGACTGTCCCACAAGCTAAATTATATTTACAGTTGATTGTTATATAAATAATAACTGCAAATGATATAAAAATCATTTAAAATACAGAAGATATAAAACGGAAACTTCTCCCACTCCACTGACTTATCCACATTCCCTCTCATCAGATAATTGTTGTGAGTAATTCACTTCAGTTCAAATGGGGACAACTATGTATTTATCAACTTTATGTACAAAACATGTACTTATCAACTTTAAATAACTATTTTTAGCATCCAATTTAAATGATGAGGTAACTTTCAGTTTATACCACACTTATTTCTTCTTCTCTATTCAACCAAGTTCTCTCAGCAATATTATTACTTTTACATTGTTAAGATTTACACCACTTTCACTGAACTTAGCAGTCATAATTATACTGTCTAGTTTTGCCTACAGTTTGATTCTAAATGCTGAAAATTATTAAAGCATCTAGCTTCTACCTAGATGGTCTAAATGGATCTGTAAGAAACACTGAACTATACTATTTAAAGGATAATATTTTGTAAGTCTAGATCAAATTATCTTTTCTCAATTGCTCATGTTTATGCCATTTATTTTCTTCACTTTTGAACGTTGATTTAGTTTTCAACAAGATTTGATCTGAAAGTTGAAAATGAAATCATTGTGACCATATATGTATTGTTCACTGACCCAAAGTAACATTTCCTCCTTATATAAGACTTGGTCTTTTTGGAAGTTCAAATGTTTTTTATTTCATAATAGTACATTACTTGCTGTTAAGCACTTAGGGTCCAAGGAAACTCCAAACCAGCTCATGGAATCATTTTTTCATCTCATAATAATTTCTTCTAAGAACTGTTTGCCCTTCTCTTCTGCCCTAAATTTAAAGTCCACTAAACCTCTTGCACAACAATTATCCTGGGAATTCCCTTCATTGTTTCCCTTAGTTGGAGCTACTACTTCTTGGAAACCATATGGTAAGCACAATGTAACTATAAACCATGTCAAATAGCTTCCATGCTTAAAATCTTTATGTGTCCATTTTAATTATTAGTTTCATTGATTCTTTTGTGGTTTCCTTTTGTGTTTGAACGTTTTTGATTGTGCATTACACATTGTCTTTGAAAAATTATTTGGGGTCATGGATTCTCTATGACCTAGGATGAAGTTACTTTCTACCAGGTTCTATAAATCCATGACGACCCTAAATCAAAGCTGTGGTTTACTTGGAGTCCCAGGCAGCATGAATCTGAACCACAAATCTGAGAGACAGCAATGAAATAACCACAGCTCTTCAGAGTTTTTGCTGTTGTTAATACACTTTTCTTTTCCTTCCTTTATCTGTTCAGCATGAAGGCAACTTTTTCTGTGCTCTCTGAGGAGAGAACTACTTCCTGTTCACCTTTATCTTCCCAAGTTAATGTGGAGGTGTCTCCTGTTCAGTATTGGATGGGACATTCTTGCCTAACCAAAGGCCCAAGTTTGCCAGCAGCAACAAATGCCCTCAGAGCAAACACTCCTTTATTCCAGTACAGGACACTGCTTGTATCTCTGGGTTCTATATTCCCACAAATTTTTGACTTAGTAGATCCTTGTCATCTTTTCAGCTATCCAATACTTTGAAGAATTTTTTAAATATTTTATCCAGCAATTTTTGTCACTTTTAGCAAAATTATCCAAATAACCTGGATCCCTATGACTGGAAACAGGAACTCTTCTCTTTATTCTTGCAGTTCAGTTATTTCACTAGTCTATTTTGGTGTTGATGGGTTAGGGGCAGGTGTACTTTTTTCATCTACAAATACAAGCTCTTTCCTAAATTTCACAATAGTTTTATTTTCATTTTATATTTTAATATTTCATGTTCTACATGTTCTATTCTCATCTTCAGAAACACCATGTTTTACAAATATTCAATTTCCTTTTTCTGTCTTCCACACTGAGTATATTTTTGTATAATCAATTTTAAATGTTATTTTATTCTCTTCCAATTTTCCCAAACCCATCTGCAATATTTTTGACAGCATTTTCTGTTGAAGTTATGTCTTACTGTTTTTTTTTTTATGTGCATTTTCTCTTTATTCTGTTTTCATTGTTCTCTCCCATATCCTTTCTGAGCTCTTCCTGCTTGGCTTTCATCTCTGACTTTTGTTTTATAATTTCTTCTTTAAATCCTTGTGTCTTTTGGTTGACACCTTTTTTATTTCTTTGTATTAATAGATAAACAATGTCTGCTATTCTTTTGAGTCTAAGTCTAACTAGTTGTCTGAATCCATCTTGTGTTTCATTGGATAATTCTGTTAGTTTATGGAAAATCTTTTCTTATTAAATTATGTTTTGTAAGGAAATAAATCCAGATGACAGATCCAGGGGTGTTGGTTGGAAAAAGCTGGAAGGAGCCTTGGGACTTCCTATAAATCCACTCTTTCTCTATAAACTACTAATGGGACTATGGGACCAGGATTAGTCACTCTGAGTTGATATGCTTAAATTGGAGAAGGACAAGGAAGAAATTTTTTTCTATCCTTCACATAATTACACACTGTTTTCTTCCTTGCCATAGCTCAAAGTTTTTCTTTTCAATATCCTAATGGATCTAAGACTCACTAACCATTTATAAACCACATTATAGTCTAAAAAGTCACTTTAACAAAGTTTACAGTAGATGCATAAAAGTATTTTGAAAGTACCGTATCGTTATTATTTTTATGATTATAAGTATTCAAATGATTGAAAGGAGGTATTTCTTTATCATAGCCTATAGTAGTTTTCTTTGCTCTAGTTCAGAGAACTAGGAATGACACAAGCATTCATTTTACAGCATTTTGAACAAGATTATGTCCAACTTACCTTGACTCCTCCAGCAATGTAGAGACTTGAGTGACTTCAAACATGTCTTTGGATAGAGGGAATGTAAAGACCCTAAGGTGGGGGTTAACTAGCATGTTTGACAAACTACAAGGGGACAGTGTGAACAGAGCCAAAAAAGGGAGGTGGGAAGATGAGGGCTGATAGGTTGGGGGGCAGAGTTACACTGGGCCTTTTTGGGGTTTTGACTTTTACTCTAAATGAGATGGGGAGCCATTGGAGGGATTGTAGCAGAGGAATGAGATAATATGGCCTATGTTTCAAAAGGATTACTCCAACTGGTATCTTAAAATTACACTGTAAGGGAGGAAAAGTGGAATTAGAGAGACCAGTTGGAAGGCTATTGAAATGATACGGGTGAGAGATGGTGGCAGCTCATAAGGAGCATTTGCAGTAGAGGGAGTGAGCAGTGGCCAGACTCTACATATAATTTCCAGCAATCATCAAAAGAATTTCTGATGTTTTGGATGTGGGCTATGAAAGAAGGACCCTAAAAAGGGATAATTCTTTGTTTCTAGTCCTTAGCAACTTGGATGGATTCAGTTGTTGTTGAACAAAGATGGAAGAGACACTGGGTGGAACGTGTATTTTGGGATAGGAGATCAGGATTTCAGGTTTTATATGTTAAGTCTGAGATGCCTCCTAGAGATAAGTCACCTGAAATGGAACTTGGAATCTTAGTATACTGAGTTGGATAGTGTCTCCTCAAAATTCATGTCTATGTGGAACCTTTGAAAGTGTCCTTATTTAGAAACAGGGTCTTTGCGGATGTAATGAAGTTAAGGTAAGATCATACCGTATGAGGTGAGCCCTAAATGCACTATGACTAGCATCCTTATAAGAAGAGGGAAATTTGGACAGTCAGAGACAAAAACACTTTGGGGAGAAATCATGTGATGACAGAGGCAGAGACCAAAATAATGCAACTACAAACCAAGGATGCCACTGACTGCCAGTAGCCAACAGAAGCTAGAAGGGCAAGTAAGGATCTTCCCTTAGAGTCTTCAGAGAGAACATGGCCCTGCACATACCTTGATTTCAGACTTCTAGGCTCTACACCTGTTAGGTAATAAATTTATGTTATTATAAGGCACCCAGCTTATAGTAGTTTGTTATGACAACCTAGGAAACTAATACACCTGTGTATGTTAGTATGGCCTGACTGGCTCTTAGCAGTTCAGAACCATTAGCTCCTGTATTCTGGATTCTCTGTCTCCTGCCCCAGTCACAGATCGTATTCACTCCAGGGGCAGGAATCTCCCTCATACATGTGACTCATATTGAGCTAAATATCTTCAACCACTAGTTTCAGGGGGTGCTGATTTTTTTTTGTTATGGTCCTGGCTGGTTAATTTATTCTTCATCTTGTATTTCTGCATATGATATTCTCAACACAAAATCTTTCTGAGGTTTAATTTCTTCATGTATATGAGAGAGAAGTTCTAAGAAATGCAGTGTATCCATACAATGGATTTTGGAGTTATACAGGCAAGATTAAAAACAAAAAACAAAAACTTGAAGCAAATTCAACAACTTGTCTCATGTTGTAAACACTAAAGCTAAAGACAGTTTTGTGGGTTAAGAAGATCAGTAACTTAAAAAAAATAGTTAACATTTTGTCTAGTTCAGATATTGTAAGTCATGTAGATTTAAATCATGATATATCCAAAATGTTAGTTCATTAAGCAATCCATTCTTGCTCTTTAGGAAATGAAGAATGCCTTATCCACCTCCTAGGCTTACAAGAAAAGTCTAAGCACTCATACTACAAGTGGCAATGCCTTATCCAAAAAGACTTTAGTAACTTCTGTTTTAAAATTTTCCATCTGAATTTGCTTATGGCTGGTAAAAAAAAATGTTATGCATGTTTTTCCTTTGCCATGAGCCCTCATCATTTTGAGTTATTTGCAGTTGTAGAAAGAAGGAAAGCTGGGGAAAGACCTCAGAAACTGCAGAATTTCTCTGAGGGTCAGAAAGACAATAGGCTTTTTGGAAAAGTAAGGGGGAATTCTCATATGGTGAGGATAAGTTGTTGGGATTGAGCTAAAAGCTAAGCATCTGGCTTATGAAAATTTTTGCTGTCACTGCTGGAGCTAGTCAGCATTATATAGTTCCTTGATCACTAGGGACTTTACGATCTGTCTGAAGTTATTTGTGCACTAACAGTAACTTTAATTGTTCATTTCATGATTTCTACTATTTGTAGGGAAAAAAACAGAGTAAACAGTGTCTGAAAAATCTGAACATAAAGACATGTTAAAATAAGGAGATTGAATGTTGAAAAACAAAAAATACAAAAGAACACCAGGAGATGCAATAAATCCAAATGGTTTTCCAAACAAGAGTGGAAAAAAACTAGCTAACACAAAACTGAACTGAAATATGCAAATAAATAAGTAAATTTCTCATTCAGGATCCATTTGGACACTGTATTTCTTGCAGAGTTACTGCTTATTATTGTCATGCTTCTAGTTTCCCCTCTCCTTTTGTCAGTCTATTGAAAGCTTGTTAAAATCTTATTTGCTTTTCCTGTTCTTTTGTGGTAGTTGCTCTTGCCTTAATTTTCATGTTAAATCATGTGGAATTAAGGTAAAATGTAGAAAAAAAATCAGCACGAATCATCACTGCAGTGGCCTAGTTTTATGGATATTTTATATATTGATCAGCTTATGTTTTATTCAGACAAATGAGAGAAAAATTGGGAAATAAATAATATTTATTTGCATTGCAATTTATTATTTCTCTTAAATAATAAATTGCAATGCTCATGCAAAATGTCTAAGGGTTTCCTGGAGAGACTGGCTAGAGTCTGAAAGGGGTACTGATATAGAAAGGAAATAAGTTGTCCATGGATATTCTCCTTGTTTTGGAGAAGATGATAATATATTTTATCCTTGCTGTCCAGAACTAAGCACAGTGTTTGACAGATAGTAGATCTTCCATAAATAGATGGTGAAGGAATATATGAAAAACTTGATGATGCCAATTAAGTACACATTCACCCAATTAAAAGTAATCTAGTCCATGGAGGTTCTAATGGTCGGAAATGTTGGATTGTCCACATTCAAACCAAAGACCACTTGAATACAAATCCTATGGCCTTAGCCACTGCCCAACATGATTTAGAATCTAATAACTGTGTAGTCTTGGGCAAATAACCTTTGTGAGCTTCTTTTTCTAATATTGGAATAGAATGAGATAATATCTCAAAACATAGTTGTGATGATAACAAGTAATAACTGAAGTACTTATTACTGTGTCTGGTGCATAGTTAACATCACCGGGGATGATGATGGTAGAAGCAAAGGAGTATTAAGTGTTTTCCTCTTTGTCAGCTACTTCTCTAACATTTTCTCTTTCTTGTTCCCAACATTCACTAGAGAATTTTTAAAATCATATTCATCCTTGGCTGCCTCTCACAATGCTGTCATCTGCATCACGGAGGGCCATGAGCACCTTAACATTTGCTCATTGTCAACTGATAACTATCACACCAGTCCCTGATTTCAAGCCCATACTCCATATTGCTCTAGAGACTATGCAGAATCTGGTGAAGCCTGTCTGGCCATTTTAATCACACACAAGAAATCCTAATAGAATACCAGTGCCTTGCACGTAGTGGGCTACATTAAATATTTATTCACCTTTCATCAGCTAACTACACCTTACGGCAGAAGGTGAAGACAAATTCACAGACATGTTTTCCCCCTGCCCCCAATTTTAAGTTTGAGTCTGGACTTCAACAGGCCAAATCCAGGGACCTGGTACTTACATCAAAAATCACAGAAAGTCTAGCTACAACTCATGAAAACTTCAAGACAATCTCTCTCGATAATTTACCTATGAGATTAATCATTTTTTTCTTCAGGAACATTTTATAGTGCCTCTTTCTAGAAGATGCTGTGCTGAACATTAATCTGTATTGGAATTCTAAATGAATCGGGCCCACTGCTCTCAAAGGAATGAGAGGAAATGTATCTCTTAAAAAATTAAGATTACCTCCCCTAACTCCACCCCTCATGCCCCACCCAAGCCCGTTACACTGGTGCTAAATATGATCTCTTACCAGGGTGTGTACTGCATATCTGAAAATCAAGCATGGTGAGCCTCTGGAGTCTACTTCTTTCTTTCTTTATTAATGAAAGCGTTTTTATGTGTGCCCTCCATTATTCCCAGAAATACAACACAAAACAAGATGGGGAACCATGATTTATCTTCTGTTTGATAAAAAACATCTGCAGAATAAACTGAGCCTCTTGATGCCGGAATTGTCATCAATGATGACTTTGACAAAATGAGCAACACATAATTTTCTATCTCCCTCACAAAGCTGCAAGAGATTGTCAAATAAAACACTGGAGGAGATGCATATGGGCTGAGTAGACCAGCTTTGAATAGGAACACACACAGGTGGTGGTTTAGTAGTGGCTCTAAGAAGGAGGACTGCCCTAATTTGGAGGGTCACTTGCATTTGAAAATGCTCATTGCTCAATAGTGAGTATTCCCTATAGGAGAAGAGAATGGATATGGCCAAAACTTGCATTTATTTCTGTCTTTTGGTAACTTGAATAAATCAGAGAGCCCAAGCAAAGGAGAGGGCAAGTTATATTCAAACAAACTGTAATAGTGGGCTTTACAGAATACAAATCAGTAACATATGAAAAAGACGCTTATGAAAATCAATTGCTTTATGGTTAAAGATGGATCTTCCATAAACATTAAGCATGGAAAGTGTGCTAATGGGTATATTTCAGTATGCTTTTTAAGAAATGTCAATCAAATGCTTTTATTAGTCTTTATATCTGAAAACTACAGCAGAAGTCATGTAATTATTTTAAGTTTGAATTTCAAAAGCCAATACTAGTTGCCAAGATAGACAACCAAAGCTCCTATACCCTGAAGATTTGGATCCTTTACCTGGGAGAAACTGCCTCCACTGAAATTCCTGTTAAGTTCACTTCTTCTCTCAAAAGAAGAAAGCAATTGATGTTTTGCCATAATAGTTACATCATTTACTCAAAATATTATTCTCCTTTAGTGTATATGTATTTCTAATAATTTTTTTATTCTAGAATAAATTTAGATTTAGAGAAAAGTTGTGAAGATAGTACAGAGTGTTCCATTTAGCCCACAACCAGTTTCTCCTGTCATTGACATTTTACAATAGTATATTTGTCAGAATTGATGAATCAATATCGATACATTTTTATTCAACCCATACAGATTCTCCATACAGATTTTCTTAGTTTTTACCTAAATGAACTAGTTTTCATCCAGGATTTCATCCAGGGCCTTGCATTACATTTAATAATCAAGTTTCCTTGGGCTCCTCTTGGCTATAACAGTTTCTTAGGCTTTCCTTGTTTTTTAGTAGCCTTGACAGTTTTGAGGAATATAGGTCCAGTGTTTTGTAGAAGATTCTTCAGTTTGGGTTTGTCTTATGTTTTTTCACATGGTTAGACTGGGGTTATGGAGACCACAGAAGTAAAGTGTCATCTCATCCAATCATATTAACAGTGCATGCTCTCAATGTGACTTGTGTTGATATTAATTTTGGTCACTTGGTCAAAGTAAAGTTTGTCAGGTTTCTCCACTGTAAAATTATATGTTCTCTCTTTCTGTGCACTAGTCTTTAGAAGCAAGTCACTAAGGACAACTCATCTTAAAGGAATGGAGTGGTTAAACTCCATTTATTTGAGAGGGTATTGTCTACATCACTTATTTGGAATTCTTCTGCACATGAGATTTTTATATGTAGGATCATAAGCCAATACTCAGTACCTTTATTATATTCAGGGTTTTCCAGAGAAGCAGAATGAATGAATAGGGTGTGTGTGTGTGTGTGTGTGTGTGTGTGTGTGTGTGTGTGTGTAGAGAGAGGGAGAGAGATTAGGGAATTGGCTCATGCAATTGTGGCGTCTGGCAAGACCAAAATTTACAGGGTAGGCTGGCTGGCTAGGTCACCCACGTTATGGAGAGTGATCTGTTTTAATCAAGTCTAATGATTTAATTGCTAATCTCATCTAAAAAATATATTTATAGGAAAATTTAAAATAATGTTTGACCAAATATCTGGTTACCGTGACCTAGCCAAGTTGACTCATAAAAGTAGCCATCACATCATCTTATTTTGTTGCTCAAAGAGTTTCAGACTTGGCCATTGGGAGCACTTTCAGTGATCTCCCATGACTCTCTGCTATACACTTATTATTGTGGATTGTTTTTTCTATTGGGGGGGGAACTTCCTTACTTTCTGGCATTATAAGAAACTCAGACTCATATAGTAGTCCCCTCTTATCCATGTGGATATGTTCTAAGACACCCAATTGATGCCTGAAACTGTGGATAGTGCTAAAACCTATATATACTGTATTTTCCTATACATGCATGCCTAGGATAAAGTTTAATTTATAAATTAGGTACAGTAAGAGATTAACAATAATAATTAATAATAAAATATAAATATTTAAAAATAAAAATATCTGTTCAGTACCTAAAAAAACCCCCAAAATGGAACAACTATAACAATATACTGTACTAAAAGTTATGTGAATGTTGTCTCTCCCTCTCTCTCTCACTGTCTTAAAAGATCTTATTGTACTGTACTCACCCTTCTTCTTATGATAATGGGAGATGGTAAAATGTCTATGTGATGAGATGAAGTGCATTGTGACATAGAGTTAGGCTGCTGTTGACCTTCTGATGACATTCCAGGAGGATCATCTGCTTCAGGTGATCCTGGGTCATCAAAACATGACAACATTGATGGTTGGAAGTGAGGAGTAGACGACATTGATGGTTGGGAATCCTGGGTGGGAAGAAGCAGGATGGTGCAAGATTTCATCATGCTACTCAAAATAGCAAGCAATTTAAAACTTATGAATTGTTTATTTCTGGAACTTCCCATTTAATGTTTTTGGATATCTGCTGATGATAGGTAACTGAAGCCTCAGAAAGTGAAACTGCAGTTAAGGGACAGGCTACTGTGCTGTATTTTCCTTCCACATCCTTATGTCAGCCATTTCTCCAAGCATTCTGAGAGAGGGTGAGAGAAGAGAGAGAGAGAGAGGAGAGGGAGAGATAGAAAAAACGTACTTTGGTGTCTCTTATTTTAAGAACACTAATATTATCAGATCAGGGTCCCTTCTTTATGACCTCACTTAACCTTACTTACTTCCTTAAAGATCCCATCTCCTATTACAGCCACACTGTAGCATTATGGCTTCAAAAATAAATTTTTTTGCGGGGGGGGGCAAAAAACATTCAGTTCATAAGATATCATTTTCTTTCTGCCTGAAGAATTTTAAGGTTTTTTTGCAGGGTAGGGCTGCTGGAGACAAATCTCAGTTTTTATTAGACTGAGAAAGTATTTCTCCTTTATTTTTAAAGGATAATTTTGCTGAATATAGAATACTATATTTGTGGTGTGAGGATGGATGGTTCTATCAATATTTTAAATATTTTGCTCCACAGTCTTCCTTTCCTTTTTTAATATTTTATTTATTTATTTATCTATTTTTTAACATCTTTATTGGAGTATAATTGCTTTACGATGGTGTGTTACTTTCTGCTTTAGAACAAAGTGCATCAGCTATACATATACATATAACCCCATATCTCCTCCTTCTTGCATCTCCCTCGCACACTCCTTATCCCAGCCCTCTAAGTGTACACAAAGCACAAATCTGACCTCCCTGTGCTATGTGGCTGCTTCCCACTAGCTATCTATTTTACATTTGCTAGTGTATATATGTCCATGCCACTCTCTCACTTTGTCCCAGCTTACCCTTCCCCCTCCCCGTATCCACAAGTCCATTCTCTAAGTCTGCACCTTTATTCCTGTCCTGGCCCTAGATTCTTCAGAATCTTTTTTTTTTTTTTTTTTTTTTTTAGATTCCATATATATGTGTTAGCACACGGTATTTCTTTTTCTCTTTCTGACTTACTTCACTCTGTATGACAGACTCTAGGTCCATCCACCTCACTACAAATAACTCAGTTTCATTTCTTTTTATGGCTGAGTAATATTCCATTGTATATATGTGCCACATCTTCTTTATCCATTCATCTGTCGATGGACAATTAGGTGGCTTCCATGCCCCATTTATTGTAAATAGAGCTGTGATGAACATTGTGGTACATAACTCTTTTAAATTATGCTTTTCTCAGGGTATATGCCCATTAGCAGGATTGCTGGGTCATATGGTAGTTCTATTTTTAGTTTGTTAAGGAACCTCCATACTGTTCTCCATAGTGGTTGTATGAATTTATGTTCCCACCAACAGTGAAAGAGGGTTCCCCTTTCTCCACACTCTCTCCAGCATTTATTGTTTGTAGATATTTTGATGATGGCCATTCTCACTGGTGTGAGGTGATACATCATTGTAGTTTTGATTTGCATTTCTCTAATGATTAGTGATGTTGAACATCCATGTGTTTGCTGGCAATCTGTATATCTTCTGTGGAGAAATGTCTATTGACATCTTCTGCCCATTTTTCGATTGGGTTTGTTTTTTTGATATTGAGCTGCACGGGCTGCTTGTAAATTTTGGACATTAATCCTTTGTCAGTTGCTTCATTTGCAAATATTGCCTCCCATACTGAGGGTGATCTTTTCATCTTGTTTATGGTTTCCTTTGCTGTGAAAATGCTTTTAAGTTTCATTAGGTCCCATTTGATTATTTTGTTTTTATTTCAATTTCTCTAGGAGGTGGGTCAAAAAGGATCTTGCTGTGATTTATGTCATAGAGTGTTCTGCCTATGTTTTCCTCTAAGAGTTTTATAGTGTCTGGCCTTACATTTAGATCTTTAATCCATTTTGAGTTTATTTTTGTGTATGGTGTTAGAGAGTGTTCTAATTTCATTCTTTTACCTGTAGCTGTCCAGTTTTCCCAACACCACTTATTGAAGAAACTGTCTTTTCTCCATTTTATATCCTTGCCTCCTTTGTCATAGATTAGTTGACCATAGGTGCGTGGGTTTATCTCTGGGCTTTCTATCCTGTTCCATTGATCTATATTTCTGTTTTTGGGCCCATACCATGTTGTCTTGATTACTGTAGCTTTGTAGTATAGTCTGAAGTCAGGGAGCCTGATTTCTCCAACTCCATTATTCTTTATCAGGATTGCTTTGGCTATTCAGGGTCTTTTGTGTTTCCATACTAATTGTGAATTTTTTTGTCCTAGTTCTGTGGAAAATGCCAGTGGTAGTTTGATAGGGATTGCATTGAATCTGTAGATTGCTTTGGGTAGTAGAGTCATTTTCACAATGTTGACTCTTCCAATCAAAGAATATGGTAAATCTCTCCATCTGTTTGTATCATCTTTAATTTCCTTCAGCAGTGTCTTATAGTTTTCTGCATACAGGTCTTTTGTCTCCTTAGGTAGGTTTATTCCTAGCTATTTTATTCTTTTTGTTGCAATGGTAAATGGGAGTGTTTCCTTAATTTCTCTTTCAAATTTTTCATCATTAGTGTATAGGAATGCAAGAGATTTCTGTGCATTAATTTGTATCCTGCCATATTACCAAATTCATTGATTAGCTCTAGTAGTTTTCTGGTAGCATCTTAAGGATTCTCTATGTATAGTATCATGTCATCTGCAAATAGTGACAGCTTTCATTCTTCCCTTCCAATTTGGATTACTTTTATTTCTTTTACATCTCTGATGCTGTGACTAAAACTTCCAAAACTATGTTGAATAATAGTGGTGAGAATGGACAACCTTGTCTTGTTCCTTATCTTGGAGGAAATGGTTTCAGTTTTTTACCATTGAGAACGATGTTGGCAGTGTGTTTGTCATATATGGCCTTTATTATGTTGAGGTCAATTCCCTCTATGCCTACTTTCTGAAGGGTTTTTATCATAAATGGGTGTTGAATTTTGTCAAATGCTTTTTCTGTGTCTCTTGAGATGATCATATGATTTTTCTCCTTCAATTTGTTAATATGTTGTATCACATTGATTGATTTGTGTATATTGAAGAATCCTTCCATTCCTGGAATAAACCCCACTTGATAATGTTGTATGATCCTTTTAATGTGCTGTTGCATTCTGTTGGCTAGTATTTTGTTGAGGATTTTTACATCTATATTCACCAGTGATATTGGCCTGTAGTTTTCTTTTTTCTGTGACATCTTTTTCTGGTTTTTGTATCAGGGTGATGGTGGCCTCATAGAATGAGTTTGGGAGTATTCCCCCCTCTGCTATATTTCAGAAGAGTTTGAGAAGGATAGGTGTTAGCTCTTCTCTAAATGTTGGATAGAATTCACCTGTGAAGCCATCTGGTCCTGGGCTTTTGTTTGTTGGAACATTTTAAATCACAGTCTCAATTTCAGTGCTTGTGACTGGTCTGTTTATATTTTCTATTTCTTCCTGGTTCAGTCTCAGAAGGTTGTGCTTTTCTAAGGATTTGTCCATTACTTCCAGGTTGTCCATTTTATTGGCATAGAGTTACTTGTAGTAATCTCTCATGATCCTTTGTATTTCTGCAGTGTCCATTGTTACTTCTCCTTTTTCATTTCTAATTCTATTGATTTGTGTCTTCTCCCCTTTTTTTCTTGATGAGTCTGGCTAATGCTTTATCTGTTTTTTTATCTTCTCAAAGAACCAGCTTTTAGTTCTCTTGATCTTTGCTATTGTTTCCTTCATTTCTTTTCATTTATTTCTGATCTGATCTTTATGATTTCTTTCCTTCTGCTAACTTTGGGGGTTTTTTTGTTCTCATTTCTCTAATTGCTTTAGGTTTAAGGTTAGGTTGATTTGAGATGTTTCTTGTTTCTTGAGATAGGATTGTATTGCTATCAACTTCCCACTTAGAACTGCTTATGCTGCATCCCATAGGTTTTGGGTCATCGTGTTTTCATTGTCATTTGTTTGTAGGTGTTTTTTGATTTCCTCTTTGATTTCCTGGTTACTAAGTAGTGTATTGTTTGGGCTTCATGTGTCTGTATTTTTTACAGATTTTTTCCTCTAATTGATATCTAGTCTCATAACATTGTGGTCAGAAAAGATGCTTGATACAATTTAAATTTTCTGAAATTTACCAAGGCTTGATTTGTGACCCAAGGTATGATGTATCCTGGAGAATGTTCTATGAGCACTTGAGACGAAAGTGTATTCTGTTGTTTTTGGATGGAATGTCCTATAAATATCAATTAAGTCCATCTTGTTTAATATATCATTTAAAGCTTTTGTTTCCTTAATTATTTTCATTTTGGATGATCTGTCCATTAGTGAAAGTGGGCTGTTAAAGTCCCCTACTATGATTGTGTTACTGTCGATTTCCCCTTTTATGGCTGTCAGTATTTGCCTTATATATTGAGGTGCTCCTATGTTGGATGCATAAATATTTACAATTGTTATATCTTCTTCTTGATTTGATCCCTTGATCATTATGTAGTGTCCTTCTTTGTCTCTTGTAATAGTCTTTGTTTTAAAATCTATTTTGTCTGATATGAGAATTGCTACTCCAGCATTTTTTGATTTCCATTTGCATGGAATATCTTTTACCATCCCCTTACTTTCAGTCTGTATGTGTCTCTAGGTCTGAAGTGGGTCTCTTGTAGACAGCATATATATGGATCTTGTTTCTGTATCCATTCAGCCAGACTATGTCTTTTGGTTGGAGCATTTAGTCCATTTATATTTAAGGTAATTATCTATATGTGTGTCCCTATTACCATTTTCTTAACTGTTTTGGGTTTGTTATTGTAGGACTTTTCCTTCTCTTGTGTTTCCCACCTAGAGAAGTTCCTTTAGCATTTGTTGTAAAGCTGGTTTGGTGGTGCTGAATTCTCTTAGCTTCTGCCTTTCTGTAAAGTTTTTAATTTCTCCCTCAAATCTGAATGAGATTCTTGCTGGGTAGAGTAATGGCAGTAGAATTTTCCCTTTCATCACTTTAAATATGTCCTACCACTCCTTTCTGGCTTGCAGAGTTTCTGCTGAAAGATCAGCTGTTAACCTTAGGGGGATTCCCTTGTTGTTTTTCCCTTACTGCTTTTAGTATTTTTTCTTGTATTTAATTTTTGATAGTTTGATTAATATGTGTCTTGGCATGTTTCTCCTTGGATTTATCCTGTATGGGACTCTCTGTGTTTCCTGGACTTGATTAACTATTTCCTTTCCCATATTAAGGAAGTTTTCAACTATAATTTCTTCAAATATTTTCTCAGTCCATCTCTTTTTCTCTTCTTCTTCTGCGACCCCTATAATTAGAATGTTGGTGCATTTAATATTGTCCCAGAGGTCTCTGAGACTGTCCTCAATTCTTTTCATTCTTTTTACTTTATTCTGCTCTGCAGTAGTTATTTCCACTATTTTATCTTCCAGGTCACTTATCCCTTCTTCTGCCTCAGTTATTCTGCTATTGATTCCTTCTAGAGAATTTTTCATTTCATTTACTGTGTTGTTCATCATTGTTTGTTTGCTTTTTAGTTTTTTAGTTCCTTGTTAAACGTTTCTTGTATTTTCTCCATTCTATTTCCAAGATTTTGGATCATCTTTACTATCATTTTTCTGAAATCTTTTTCAGGTAGACTGTCTATTTCATCTTCATTTGTTAAGTTTGGTGGGTTTTTACCTTGCTCCTTCTTCTGCTGTGTGTTTCTCTGTCTTCTCATTTTGCTTAACTTACTGTGTTTGGGGTCTCCTTTTCTCAAGCTGCAGGTTTGTAGTTCCTGTTGTTTTTGGTTTCTGCCCCCAGTGGCTAAGGTTGGTTCAGTGGGTTGTGTAGGTTTCCTGGTGGAGGGGACTAGTGCCTGTGTTCTGATAGATGAGACTGGATCTTGTTTTTCTGGTGGGCAGGTCCATGTCTGGTGTTGTGTTTCGGGGTTTCTGCGACCTTATCATGATTTGAGCCAGCCTCTCTGCTAGTGGATGGGGTTGTGTTCCAGTCTTGTTAGTTGTTTGGCATAGGTTGTCCAGCAGTGTAGCTTGCTGTTCGTTTGTGGAATTGGGTCTTGTTGTTGAGATGGAGATCTCTGAGAGGTTTTCACCATTTGATATTACATGGATCTGGGAGTTCTCTGGTGGACAAATGTCCTGAATTTGACTCTTCCACCTCAGAGGCACAGGCCTGACACTCAGCCAGAGCACCAAGTCCATGTCAGCCACAGGCTCAGAAGCAAAAGAAGAAAGAAAGAAAGAAGGAAAGAAAGAAAGAAAGAAAGAAGAAAGAAAGAAAGAAAGAAAGAAAGAAAAAAGAAAGAAAATTATTAAAATTAAAAATATTATTTAAAATATTTAAAAATTAATAAGTAATAAAAAAAGAAAAAAGAAAGAAGAGAGCAACCAAACTGGAAAACAAATCCTCCAATGATAACCAGAGCTAAAAACTATACAAAAGGGAAAAAAAGGACACACAGAACCCTAGGAGAAATGGTAAAAACAAAGCTATACAGACAAAATCACTCAAAGAATCATACACATACACACTCTCAAAAAGAGAAAAAGGAAAAAAATATATTTTTTTAAAAAAAGGAAGAGAGAAACCAAATCAATAAACAAATCTACCAATGATAATAAACTAAACACTAAACTAAGATAAACATAAAACCAGAAACAAATTAGATGCAGAAAGCAAACCCCAAGTCTACAGTTGCTCCCAAAGTCCACTGCCTCAATTTTTTGATGACTCATTTTCTATTCAGGTATTCCAGAGATGCAGGGTACATCAAGTTGATTGTGGACATTTAATCCTCTGCTCCTGAGGCTGCTGGGAGAGATTTCCCTTTCTCTTCTTTGTTCTCACAGCTCCTGGGTTTCAGCTTTGGATTTGTCCCCACCTCTGCATGTAGGTCACCTGAGGGCATCTGTTCTTCACTCAGACAGGACAGGTTTAAAGTAGCAGCTGATTAGGGGGCTCTGGCCCACTCAGGCAGGGGGAGGGGGGAGTACGGAATGCAGGGCGAGCCTGCAGTGGCAGAGGCCAACATGACATTGCAACAGCCTGAGGCACACCGGGTGTTCTCCTGAGGAAGTTGTCCATGGATCACAGGACCCTGGCAGTGGCGGGCTGCATGGGGTCTCAGGAGGGGAGGTGTGGATAGTGACCTGTGCTTTCACACATGGTTCTTGGTGGCAGCAGCAGCAGCCTTAGCATTTCATGCCCATCTCTGTTGTCCATGCTGATAGCCAAGGCTTGTGCCTGTCTCTGGAGCTCGTTTAGCCAGTGCTCTGAATCCCCTCTCCTCGCACACCCGAAAACAATGGTCTCTTGCCTCTTAGGCAGTTCCAGACTTTTTTCCATAATCCGTCCCAGCTAGCTGTGGTTCACTAGCCCCCTTCAGGCTGTGTTCACATAGCCAACCCAAGTCCTCTCCCTGGGATCTGACCTCTGATGCCAGAACCTCAGCTCCCAGGCCCACCCGTCCCATTGGGTGAGAAGACAAGCGTCTCAGGCTGGTGAATGTTTTGGGGCACTGCTCTGTGCAGGAATCTCTCTGCTTTGTCCTCTGCACCCCTATTGCTGTGCTCTCCTCTGTAGCTCTGAAGTTTCCCCCCACTACCCACTGTCTCAGTCAGTGAAGGGGCTTCCTAGTGTGTGGGAACTTTTCCTCCTTCACAGGTCCCTCCCAGAGGTGCAGGTCCTGTCTCTATTCTTTTGTCTCTCTTTTTTCTTTTGCCCTACCCAGGTACGTGGGGAGTTTCTTGCCTTTCAGGAAGTCTGAGGTCTTCTGCCAGTGTTCAGTAGGTGTTCTGTAGGAGTTGTTCCACATGTAGGTGTTCTGCAAATACTTCTGATGTATTTGTGGGGGGCGAAAGGTGATTTCCATGTCTTACTCTTCTGCCGTCTTGAAGGTCTCTCCACAGTCTTCTTGCTTGCATTGTTTTTGATGAAGGGTCTTCAGTAATTATTATTCCTGTCCCTCTATTTTTCCCTCCCTCTGGCTCAAGATTTTTCATTTTAATTTTTTTCTTCAGTTTTAATATAATATGCTTAAATATAGTGCTTTTTCCCAATTTATCTTGTTTTGTGTTCTTTTATCTTCCTGGATTTGTGGTTTGCTATCTTTCATTAATTTTGGAAAGGTCTTGGCTTTTATTACTTCAAGTATTTATTCTGCTCAATTTTATTTTCTTCTTCTTCTATTCCAGTGATGTATATGTTATACCTTTTGGTATTGTCCCACTGTCCTTGAATGTCTGTTCTCTTTATAAAATTCTTTGAGAAAAAAGAACTACATTTCAGTCTGGGAATTTGGTATTGGCTTATCTTCAAGTTCACAGATTCTTTCTTGGCCATGTCAAGTCTACTGATAAATTTATCAGAAAGCATTCTTCATTTATGTTATGCTGTTTTTGATTCTTTCTTAGGGTTTGTATCTTTCTACTCACATCACCCATCTGTTCTTTCATATTTACTCCTTTATTTCATTAGAGCCCTTAACATGTTAATTGTAGTCATTTTAGATACTTTGTCTGATAATTCCCAAATCTGCGTTATATATGAATCTAATTCTCATGCTTTCTTTGTCTCTTCAGACATTTGTTGTTGTTGTTTGACTGTTTGCTTTTGCATTTTGGCATGCCTTGTACTTTTTTTCTTGAAGGCCAGACATGCTGTATTTACTAATTGGTCTTTAATATGTAGATTTAAATTAATTTGGCTAGGATTTGGACTGTGTTTAATGGTTGCTTGTATCTGTCAATGCTAGAGGCTTTAATTTCCTCTAATGTCCTTGTTTTGGTCTTTTCTATGTGCTATTCCTCAGAGGAGTTTGTACATACAGCTTTTCCAGGTAAAACCCATGGTTATTGTACCAGATCCCTGTTTGTATAGTGGTAAAGTGAAGGGGAAGCAGAGTGTTCTATAATCTTCTGATTAATTTTTAGCCCTTCAATGGGCCTTTTTGTTTCAGGGTTTTTTTTCAGAACTTCATAACTGTTTTCTCCCATGTTAGTTTTTCTACCACAAGCCCTTTATTCTCTTCCATAGCCACAGTGTTCCCAAACTATTCCCTTGAATACTGAACCCTGCAGAATGTATTTTCCTCCTTAGGTGAGACAAGAGGCTGGAGTGGAGGAATTCCACTCCCTCAGCTGGGATTAGGCTCTGGCAAAGCTTTTTCCCCCTCAAAGAGTGGGCCTTTGTTATGGAGAAGGCTCTGGGTATATTTCATAATGATTACTCTTCTCTTCCCTTTGCCAGAGCCATGAAGGGTATTTTTCCTGTATCTTTATACAAACCTGGTGGAGTTCTTGGAGGTTAAACCCAGAGAACTGTGCCCCACCTCCCCAAAGACTTTGGTCACCAGGTATTTCTCAATATCCTGCTAGTCCATACTCAGCCCAAGCAAATCATCAAGATTACCACTTAAGTGTTATTGCCAGATTATGGCCCCAGGACTTCTGTCCCTGATAAGCAGATTCAGGCTGTATCTCTTTAGATGTGCCTACCTCTAGAGATTTCAGGAAGCTGATTTGTCCTGAGACTTCAATTCTCTGATTGGTCCAAGAAAAAGTCAGTGATTTTTCAGGTTGCCCAGCTTTTCTTGTTGTCAGCTTGGTGGTGACAGCTTTCAATTACTTTATATGTTAGAACTGAAGTTAGAAGTCTATATTTTTTAACTCTATTAAATTTTGCACATGTAGTTGATGCTAGTCTTTTAAATTAGAATTTCTAAATGGCCATGTCATAGAAATTGTCTTTTACGTTCTTCTTATGTGTGCATCATTATCTAAAAATGTTCTATCCCTACCGGTTCACCATGAGGAATTTTTGTTAATTTATTTCATGTTTCTCATCTACTACAAGTCATATCAACTCTCCATTAAAGACTAAAGACTAAAATATAGCAAATTTCATATTCTCTTATGATATAAATAGTAAATAATCGTTCAGGACAGTTTATGACTCAAATATAACTCCAGGCATTATTCATTACGGGAACACACAGCCTATAATGGCCAAATTAAAATGACAGGAAAAGAATAGAGTCTTTAAAATAGCAGTGCATAAATTATGGCTGTTGCTTTTTTTTCTCTTTTTCTCTACTTCTAACTTTTTTTTCTTTGGTAGTACTTTATGGATTCAGTAATTGAAAATTTAGAGTCTGGGCTAATGAATGTGTCAAAGGATGGGACAAAGTGCAACCTGGTGCTTCCTGACAATAAATGTTTAATCCTCCTTCTTTGAGAGACTTCAGAAAACTCTAGTAATTGAGGAAGCAAGAATATCTAACCCTGGAGTACAACTTTTTATGAACACTGTGTAGTTCATGGCACACAAGGGATCTTTTAAAAACAGAGCATTGGTGTTCAGTAAGTTTACCCTTTGACAAATGACTGTTTTACTATATACAATACTCCCTACAAAACTTTTACTACTGTTACACAAAAGAGTAATAAAACGAGATACACCATTTTTTTCCTTCTTTATTTATAGATCTCTTTTGCCTCTGTAACTAAGCCTAATATTTACCTGTGGGAGAAAAAAAATTCTAGGAAACCCTATGTAGGGCTGATAAAATAAGCAATGAGCTAACCTAAGAAGCAGTTTATTGAGTTACTGAATAACCCAGGAATATCCCACCACACCTCCCCATATTCTGCCAGTCCACAACTGGAGAACCACTAATAGTCACCCTACCAAAAGAATTGTCATCCAACCTAATAGAAAGATGTAGGGGATAGTTGTATTTGTAAAGATGAAGGGGTATTTCCCATTTCATTATTTATGTTTTCTTGTGCCATCTTATAGAAAAAATGTTCAATATGAATGCAGAAATTTACAAGTATCCCTCCTCCCCTTCCCCCACACTCCTGCACTGTATACCTAAAGAGAAATTTTGCCAGAGATGGTATCATATGGAGCTAACAATACACTCCATTAATTACTCTCTCTAAGGAAGAGACATGTGACACATCTTACAGAATCAGCTCAAAAGACAGAAAATCCAGAGCACTCATTATATATTTTCTCCTGACACAGCACATTAAAATCTGAAAAAAGAAGGCCATCTTATCATAAAGTCAGCAAAAAGAAAACAAAACAATGCTCCTATTTGCACACCTCTGATCATTTGGAAGATTATGCACTATGCTACAAATATTGTTTTCTGAAGACCCCACATGGTGTAGAGCAGGGAACATAGAATGGTTAATTAAAAACAAATTAAATCTCTGTGACTTCCTAATCCATGTGATCATCTAAGAGTTATTTAACCTCTCTGTTCCTCAAATTAATACCTATCTTCGAAGGTTGTAGTAAGAATTTTTATGAGATGACAGAAGTAAAACACCTAGTAAAGGTTTTAGCACAGAAAATAACTTAGCAAATATTCGTTTCTTCTTGCTTGACAGTCTCTCAGTATGTAAATGAGACCTAAAATATAGCCAGAATGACTTAATTACTTTAACCACTAGTAGGTTGGGAGATAGTCCCTAGAAGTATAAACTATTTCATTCAGTTAACAATCCTTTATGCTTCATCTGGTAAAGCTTCTTTCTCCTTCTCTTTTAAGGCCTTTCTCATCAGCATATTACATCACAGGTTTTAAATAAAAGCTGCCATCTTAGATATCTAGTATTCTAGATACATTGAATGGGCCAAAGCTAGAGAACACCACTTCCTTGGCTAAACTGATTGGCTTGGGGTTAGGAAGGAAACTCAACCAAGGAAAATCAGGATCTTTCACTAGAATTTCCACCCACACAAAAAAAATCACATGTTAAATGTCAAAGTTTGAGAAAAGAAACGCTACAATCTTTTACATGTTTTAGTTCAAAAGGTTTTGTTATTTATCTATTTATTTAGACTCTTGAATATACAAGGTTCTTAAATGAATTGAAATGAATCTAAAGTGAAATGATTTTCACACTCCCTAAACTTTCCTCCAGGAAAAAATAATCAGAAGCCAAAGACTGAGGTATCCACAGGCAAGAAGCAGTTGGAAAATAAATGGAAAATTTTTCTAAGAAGGGCAGAAATATATTGTTTTGGCTTATCCCTTTCAAGGTTTTTACTAATGGTCCTTTAGAAAGTCATCACTGAATTCTCAGTACTTAACAAATGTCCTTCACAATTTGGGACTTTCTCTTAGCTTCAATTTCCCAAAACTGTCTTTTAAGCCAATCCATGTTCAGTGCCACTGAGAGAGGATTTATGATTGACCTCTTCATTTGGATTGCTCATCCAACCCCCCAAATCAGGGAACAATGGGACCTGCCCTGATTTCAGAACTAAGGAGGCTTGTGTTCAAATCCAGTTCTCACTAAATCCAAGCTGTGATCTTTAACATGTCTCAGTGGTCCTAAACCTTAACTTAACTGTATGAAAACTATGACTAAGTGATACAAACCTCTCAAGTTTGTTGCATGGAAAAATGAGATTTGTGTATAAGTACATGGTACAGTGCAGGACATGCAGAAGGTGCTTTAAAAAGGTAGTCGTTATTCAACAACATTATGAAAACTTATATTTGTTTGTGCCAGGTATTGTGATGGGCACCAGTAAATAAGGGGTGAGGGAAAGTTATTTCCCTCTGAGAGGTACCTTCTCTAAGGGACAGACCCATCAACAAGTAAATGAATGAATGAGGGAATAAATGAATGAATCCCTACAGATTTTTTAAAATGCTGTGAAGGGGAACAACAATGAAGAGAATGTTGGCAATGTAGGGGGAAAAGATGATTTTGATAAGGCTTTCTGAAAATGTGATATTTACATTGAAATGTTCTATGGACTGCTGTCCAGCCAGTGGAAGTCACCAAGGGAAACAACTTCCAGGCAAGAAAGATATATGCAAAGGCCCTGGGGCAGGAATGGGCTTGGCTTTCAGGGAACTGAAAGGAAACTAACATGGATGGAGATTAGAGAACAGCTGGATTTTGGAATAAGATTAGTTTAGAGGTGAGCAATAAAAAAACAGGAAGCAATGGCAAGAGTTTAAATTGGATCCGAAGAGCAATGGGGAAGGAAGTCTTAAAAGACTCAAGTAGAAGAGTTACTTGCTCTGAGTAATCTGGTGTGTGTTGAAAAGACTACATGAGGGCAAGAGTTGAGACAGGGACACCAGCCAAAACTTTATCAGAGTAGTCCAGTGGAGAAATGA
Organism: Mesoplodon mirus; assembly: GCF_964341445.2. NCBI lineage: Eukaryota > Metazoa > Chordata > Mammalia > Artiodactyla > Ziphiidae > Mesoplodon > Mesoplodon mirus. Next base: position 174,151,602 of record NC_138977.1, read on the forward strand.
TAGTAACATTCACTAAAGTGGTAGTCATGGAAATGAGGACATTTGCACTGTCACATCACACAATTTTCTCCCTTGTGGTGTTATGATTAAGAACATCAAGACACCCCATCAAAGCACCTACACTCAGCATTGGCTCACAGCATCCTCAAAGTTCCACTTCCTCTACTTTCTGTATTTCATCTGCACATGTCTCTCTTGCTCTCTCTTAGATCAAAGGCTCCTGTGAAGTTGGGAGCTCCATCTTAAACCCATCTTGCTTGCCAATTCCCTCCATCCCTTCATTCCTCTCCTAAATACAAGCATATAACATTTGGATAACAGTCAAAAAAAATAGCCAAGGTAAATAAGTGATGAATGTCACAATGGGCAGTTTGGAAGCCTAACAGTTCTCTCTGGTTCTCTTCCCCTCTAGAAAAGTATTGCAAGTCTCCTTCCTCTGAAATTTGAGGTGCCCTGACATCTTTCGGAATGCTACTCATACTAACGGTGCAGAAAATTCTGCCTGATTATCTGGTTTAGATATAGTTTCTTTGAACATCTCATCATAATCAGAGGTGAATTCTGGCTCTGGCATTATTTCTGGCCATAATTAGCTCTAGTTAAACCACCCCTGTGCATCCTGGCAGGCAGATCACCTACATCAATACTGCTACCAGCTTAAGCTTGCTCTGGGGAGACATTGTATGTGACAGACTTTATCTTCAGGGCAAACTGCCACCGAGCACAGTTGCAGAATCCATCTCTCTGTTCAGTTCAGCTAGAACTATATTTGATTGGTGGGCCTTATGGTTGACTGTCAGAATAATAAAGATACTAATCATTTGTAATCACATGGCACCATTCATCCAGGGATCTCTGAGGACTTTGCTGGAGTTAATTAATTTTGATGATGCCTCTGTGAGCTAGGTAAGTGTTATTATCCCCATTTTACAGATGAGGAGACTGAGTAATGGAGAAATTAAGCAGCCTGCTCAAGGTCACTCAACAGAAAGACGAAAATTCAAAAAAATGCCCCTGAGCCTGCTGAGCCCCTGTTGCCTTGTCAATTAAATACGTCAGCTCATCATTACACGCTGCTTCTTAAGCGATCATGTTTTATTAATGTACACTGTTAGGCAGCTGCCATATTTCACCCAAGAGATGGCCATCTTTCAATCAAGGAGAGAGTAATTCGGGTTTAACACAACTGTGGTAGTAAATGCTAAGGGAAAATTAAGCTGCCTGTCTTCTATTATATCCCTCACTCTTTGTCCTTAATGACTTCTTGCTTGGGAGGAAAATCTGGTCGGAAACTTTTGACTGGTTGCTTTGTATCTAAAGGTAATTGGGGGTAATTTTTGACATAGGAGAGAACTATTAGACAACCATACTTCTCAATAACTGCCTTGTTATTAAAAACATAACCAGGGCCTCCCTGGTGGCGCAGTGGTTGAGAGTCCGCCTGCCAATGCAGGGGATACGGGTTCGTGCCCCGGTCTGGGAGGATCCCATATGCCGCGGAGCGGCTGGGCCCGTGAGCCATGGCCGCTGGGCCTGCGCGTCCAGAGCCTGTGCTCCGCAACGGGAGAGGCCACAACAGTGAGAGGCCCGCATACCGCAAAAAAAAAAAAAACAAAAAAAAACATAACCAAACTCATTATTTTACTTCAGCACCAATAGAAAAGTGACTGAACTAAACATGTGAAATATTCCACATAATGAACCTGAAAGGAGATGAGAAACTTTGAAAGCTGAAAAAGTATATCCAGGTAGAAATGTTTAAACCCTCCCTTTCGTCAGGGAGTGATCCAATTTTTGTTCTTTGCAGGATTACAGAGTTAATGGAAAGATGAAGGGCAGAGAAGCCAAGCCTGAGACAGATGTGAAGAAAGGGAAATTTGTTTTCAAGGCCCAGCCATGACCTTTTCTTTGCTTGCTTTCTTGCACGGTACCATGTGGCTGTGAGAATGTGGTGCTTAGGAATAGGAAAATATTTTGCCACTTTTATTTGAGTGACCTTGAGAAAGATTTTTTAATTTTCTAAATCCTTGTTTTTTTGTGTGTGTGTGTAGGTGTATGTTTTTATTTATCTTTTATAAATAGTAGGAGACTATCTGGATCCTATGATTGATATATCTTTAACTTTTTAAAGAAATTGCCACACTTTTTTTTTTTTTTGCAGAGATTAATTGTAGATACTGGACCTAAGCATTCCTGTTTTTTTTTTTCTCATTTTTTTTATTAGTTTCTGCTTTATAACAAAGTGAATCAGTCATACATATATATCTGTTCCCACATCCCTTCCCTCATGCATCTCCCTCCCTCCCACCCTCCCCATCCCACCCCTCCAGGCGGTGAAAAAGCACCGAGCTGATCTCCCTGTGCTATGCGGCTGCTTCCCACTATCTATCTACCTTACGTTTGGTAGTGTATATATGTCCATGCCTCTCTTTTGCTTTGTCACAGCTTACCCTTCCCCCTCCCCATATCCTCAAGTCCATTCTCAAGGAAGTAAATCCTTGTTTCCTCATTGGAAAATTGGAATATAATCCACCTCGCAGGATTATAGAGAAGATGAAATGGAATACCGTGTGGAAGATTCTAGTCTTGTGCTTGGCAGGTAATAGACACTTAAGAAAAGGTAGATAATGCAATTACTGTTAGCAGCCTCTTTCTCTAATGTAAACATCCTCAAGACCCTTCAAACCCTCAGTCACCTTAGCTATTTAATATGCCCGCTACCAGTTCAGTAAGAACTGACTCTCCCATATGCTGTCTCACTTCTCCTTCCCCCTCCCGGCTGCTTACTTACTCTTTAATCCATTCCTTGAATTCATTCACCAATCAGAGCCTCAGTTTCTTCCTCTGTTTGATGAGAAGGACCTTCCCTTCTGCCTACCTTATCTCACATGATTAACCTAAGAAACAGATGGATAAATAACTCAGTTGGTATTGTATACTCTGGCATGCCATCCATCAATTTTCAGTTTTCAAACATCACCACTATTATTTCTTAAGGCTTCACTGAGGGAAGAAATCTCAATTTAATTATTCACAGTAAGACATTAGTGATAAAGAGGAAATGGTTTACCCCTGCTAGGTAACACTGATTTATTTAATAGAGGCCTTTAGTGCCTTAATCCAAAATTGGAAATATTAGTGAGAATCCAAAGCAGAGGAAAGAACATGGAGGGGATTTACTGGCATGAGGTAACGTCTAAAATTACCTTGCATATGTTTTGCCTTTAAAAAAGGATCGTCCGTCCTGGTACATTTTATGCCTGCAAACTCTTTGCACAGTATTCAAATGTGATATTGAGAGAGAAATTGTAACAAAAAGGGGGTTGATTTTCTGGTCATCAAACAGCCAGTATTTCATTTTCCTCTCTTCTCTCTCTGTTTCTAATACTGAGAAGGTTTCCTTGTTTGACAACTTCAATTTAAACATGTTTTCCCTCGTGGATAAGAAGAATTTTCTGCTGCAAGTGTTGATTGTCCTGATAAGGATGCCTGTCCTCTTAATTTGAAGAGTGGCTGTGCTAAATGATGCAAAATATCCAAAGATCTATAGTTATACCCCCTCAATAGGAAATGTTATTATGAAAAGTCTTCTGCTTTTCATATAAAATTCCCTGCTAACTGTTTTAGTGGTGAAAAAGTAAGCCCAATACAAATACAAAATCCAAGTGCCAAAGAGCAAATAAAATGATTAGAAGATCCTGGCACTGATTTGCAATGATGTGCTGAAATATGCCAAGTCATGTTCAGGAAGAACATTAGGTTGTTGCTGTAAATGAGACCTATGGATCAGCTAAAACAATAGAGTCTAATTACTATTATTAATAATAGCAAGAGTATATTAATCTCCCCTATCAGCAAGCAGGTATAATATTGACCTTTCCTTTCAAAGATAGCTCTAATGCTATTATTTACTATACCAGCCATTTTATTCTGCAGTACTAGTCACAAAATGATTAACACAATGATGTCCCATGCTGCACTTTCAAAATTCTTTTGAATTCCATTGGTCACAACGATGGTCATGCCCTTCAGCTGAAAAGTATCAGTGTCAATGCATTAAAAGCGTAAGGAAGAAAATAAACACCAGCCTAGCTAAGATGATCAGCTGAAATAATGATGATCAATGAGGTAAAAGATATCTCACATTTGTCCATCCATCTGTCCATCCATCCATCCCAATCATCCTGCCCCACTACCATCACCAGCAGCACACATTGAAGAATACCCATTGATAGTAGAAGCAGGATTCCCAAGGGAGGTCAGGTGTGACAAAGATAGTTTGCACCCAATAAATCTCAGGTACTCTAATAAATTTCTCATATCAGGGCATTAAGGCTTGCGTATACCAATGAATTGTGAGAGAAAGTGACATCTGTCACTTCAAGGACAAGGCAAAAAGTAAGTATCCGTATGTCTCCTTTACCTCTCTCTTCTCCTGTTAGAACAATTTTGGAGGACATGTGTTGCAAATAGCATATCCACACAGTGGCTGAAGACCACCTAGTCCACATCAGTTTCAAATAAGGAAGAAGGAGACCCTCTTGTTGTATTAAGCTGCTGGATTGTGAGGCTTTGTCTATTGGAGCAACTAATGTTAATCTTCCTAAAACATAAGATCCAAGCATTATCATAACATGTTCAGTGACTCTGGGCAAGTCACTCAGAGTCTTGAGGTCTATTTTTTTCACAGGTAAAACAAGGAATACCCTTATTTCTAGCATTCTATAGTTTGCAATATGTTTCTTGAGTATATTGGGGGAAAGGCATTCAATTATTGGATTTCATCTATAACTTTCTCTTACTCTACAGCCAGAATATATTGCCCCACCATTAACATTCTTACAGTTTCTATGCATAACTCTCTTATAATATCTACCCCATTGTATTATATTTGTTCATACATCTCTCTGTATTTTGTTTTTGTTTTTGTCTTACATAGGAGAGTGAGCTCTTCTGGGACGGGGATTGTTTTTTGGATCACTTTATCACCAGTGAGAGAATGCTTAGCAATCAATATTTTTTGTTGTTGTTGGAATGTAATTATGAATCTTGGTAAGAAAGCTTGCAATAGCTTGTTGTCTCTTTCCTGCCACCACTAGGGGAAAATTACCATATAGGATATACAAAGAGTTATAGAAAGTGGAAGTGCATGCAAAGGAGGGACAGAGGATGAGAGATAGAAAGAATGAAAAAGGAATTGAGAATACTAGGGAAGAGAACAGGAATAACTTATTGATATCAAAGGGGACACAGAGAAAGTATGAGTGAGTTAAGCAAGAAAACATAGTGAAAAGTCCAGGTCAGAGCACAAAGACCATCTCTAGCAGAGCACCTAATCATTTTTGAAGGAGAAAATGAAATGTGACTGAGAATTGGGAGTTCAGAGATGGGATGATCATACATCCAATATCTTTTCCTTTAAAGCAGGGACATGCCATTGCTGGGACTTAGAGGGAATGAAAATTTGAGATCTGATGGCAGGGCCTCAACTCTCCAGATGTCTGGGGCCAAGAAATACAAGGCAGGGTGAATTGGTCAGGATGCTGGTGACACTTTCAAACTTGTTTGACAAGTAGAACAAGACAGGATGATATGACTAGATGTCAAGTGGAGTATCAAGCCTCTGGTACTGTCTCAACTAATATAATCAGGGAAGGAAAACATTCCACTCTCTCTGTTGCTAGAGATGTCCAACCCAAAGTGAGAGTCTCAACAAAGCAACCACTACTCCTCAGCATGTCACCAGGGTTCTCAGAAGGCTGTTTATTGTAACACTGGTTAGCAATTGGTCTTTGCCTGATTGTTTTCTACTAGTAAAGCAGGGAGCCCCAGTTTTTCACCATGAATGAATCTTCCCTATCTCTGAAACTTGTTCTTGATACACCAAAGTATCTTGGGGTTCAGATATCCCCAATCTGGGGAAACTGACAAAGCTAGGACAACAACACATGATGACAGCAATCTGCCTGACCCTTTGTCAAATCCCACCCAGATTGGGATGTGGGCAAGCCTGACCAAGGTGCCAGTTACACAGAACTACATTCAGGCTGGGGATTAAATTGCAAGCTGCCAGAAAACAAATAAATAAGCAAAGAGCTAAAGAATATTAGAGGCAAAGTTTTTAGGGAGTGTTGAGAGTCAAGTGTAAGCCCTGAATCTAAAAGGCTGCATCATAGGAAAAATAAAGAATGAAGTCAAAGATCAAGGCACAGGTGGCCCTGGAATAAATGAGAGGAGATGGAGAGTAAGGAAGAGTGAGGGGATGATGTTTCTATGCCAGTGTTTTCCAATGTTGAGAAGTAAACTTCAAACGGTTCTATACCCTAGTTCAAATACATGTTGTCCTTTCTTAGGACTAGAGCTCCAAAAATCATGTCCCTGAAAAGTTCTGTATCTAAATTCCTTCCTTAGGTTCTTGCTATATTTATTTATTTATAGGTCTAAGGAGGCCTCTTAAAGAATGGAATCCCCCGTTTTGGATTTCACAAAACCAGAAGTTTTTCATCCTCCTTGTGAGTCATCAAACAGGGATTGTCTACCTGATGGTCTCTCTACTAGATGCTCTTACTTCCCTACCTGTCACTTTCATGTTGTCTTCGCATTAATTTCCTGGACCTCTTAACCCTCTCTACTTTCTCCAGGACCACTGTGTTTCTAGGTCCAGAAATTCTCTCTTGAATGCAGCTAGGTCAGTGTGTATCTTGTCCCCAGGCACTGACTCTAATTTCTTGGTTTCTAGCTGAGTTCCAAGTTCCAAATCTAATTGTTGGAGTCAATTAAGATCGCTAATTGTATAACATCAATGTATGTGGTATCCAACCAATCTAACTAAGTTGTTAGTTGATTTTGCCTGCTTTCTCCATAATTTAAAAAAAAAATTTTTGCATTTCTTTAACCAGTATTACTAGCATAATTACTTTTTGTTTTTAATTAGGGGAGAAAAATCTCCAGTTCACCAGTTCCCTGATTCCTCCTATTGTCTCTTAACTGGGGAACATGTCTGGCCAAGGGAAATGATACAGTGATGACTGCATCAATCATAATGCATTCTGGGGTAAGAGTCTAAATGCCGTGTAATCAAAGGATCTCCACGTACTATCTGAACAAATTGGAGTTTGTTAGCAGGGAAGAAAGGGGGAATGACTGATGTATATGCAATGGACTTTGTCTGCATTTTTTATTTATAACAACATCATCAAATTAATTGAAAAAAGAAAACTCTGAAAATTAGAATTGTCCAACAGTCCAATGGAGTCCTGAGTTCTTGCTCTGGAAATGTCCAAGCAGAGGTCAGTTGACCACCTTGAAGTATAATGTAAATGGGAAGCTGAGACAGACCTTAATATTCCTGCCCCACATAGCAGATAAAGTCCCTAAGCATCTGGGGAAAATCATGAAAACATTGGAAGTGAAGGTAACTGAAAAAAAGGAAAACTTTCAAAAGCACACTTGGCTCCCTCCACTTTTCTGGGACCTGTGAACAGATGGCCCCTATTGATTATGTCATAGACTGTTGCTTCCTCCAATTTCCATTCTCACATTCCTACTTTAGTAAGGAAACTGCTAAGTTTTAATTGTACATATGGCTGCCCAGCTGATGACTACAGTTCCCAGCTTCCCTTGCAACTGGTATGACCATGCTGAGCTTTCTATAATGGAATGTTTTAAACTTCCTGTGAGTGGCCTTAAAGGCAGCAGATTTGCTGTCCTTATGCCCTTCATCCTCCCTCTTCTTGCCTGAAATGTAGACATGGATGGAAAATGATCTTGGATGATTTCAGAAAAGGCAAAAAAAAGCACAGAGCAAGCAAACAGAAAGTTTTGTTTCCCAAGACTATGGGGTCACTAAATAAGTCTGTGTTGCTTACACAGAGATTGTTGCATGAAAGTGATATACACTTCCTCCTTGTTTAAGCCACCATTATTTTTGTCTGTTACATTGGGCAGATGTTTATCCTAATAAAACTATGGCTCTTCTCCATTTCAAGCAGTAGCTTTTGTACACTTTTGCCAGGTCTCTAATAGCACAAGCCCAATCTTTAACCTCTTTCACTCTCTGTAAATGGCCTCATATCTTACTTTTTGCTGACAATTCTGGTAATTAAGAGAAATTTTCTGAAATTTTTTAACCCTCCAATCCACAAATCTATCTGCATCAATATCTATTTTGATTTAGACCCTCCTGCCATCACAGACCTAGGGACACAGAACAAGATTTCTCAAGGACATTATCTTTTTTTTTCATATAATGTTAACATTATTCTCATTGTTGTTATATTGCATTGACATTAATATATATTCAAGTCCTCCAACTGTGTGTGTGTGTGTGTGTGTGTGTGCAGTTGGAAAGCAGAGGTGGAAGTGAGGAGAGAGCGATTGAAGTGCATTCCGTATCTTAGACTTCGTAATTTTCATCATAAATATCTAGGAAAACACAGAAAGACATGAGAGTGCATAATAAAGCAAGAAACTAAGATTGACAACTAATCTACTGCCAAAATCTTAGAGGAATTTCCTCTAATTATAATATTCATGGAGTGGAAAAGAGAAATACAATTGTCAGGTGACATTAACATATACCTTGTCACTTGCAGGAGATCAAAACTGCCAACGTGAAGGACAATGCAGAGGCTCATCAACTCAGCCTATGCCTTGGCTCAGAAAAGCAGAATCTGTATAGCTACAGCCCTATCAAATAGAACATGGAACATGGATTCTAAAGTAGCTGTGTATGTGTGTTTGTGAGTAATGTGTGTATCATATGAGAAGGATTACACAGACACACACACACACATGCACACATACACACATACATATATTCCACTCCATATTTCAGATTCCCCAGTTTTGACATCTTCTAAATAATTTCAGGGATTACAATTTTCAGGAATCCTACACACCCATTGGCAGAGAAGTTAAGCTATAGCATATTTTCATCTTAGAATAGAACGTGAAAAGAAAAAAAAAAAAAAAGCATGTTAGTGGAACTCCAAGTTTTGCCTTTATTGTTTCAGGAAATGGAAGGACCTCTCACTACTTTCAATCATCTATAAATACTTGTTCCTCCTGGTAATAATAATGGCAAACATTTATCAGATGCTAAATACAGAGCACTCACTGCAAGCCAGGTGGCCTGTATTCTAATGCCATTTTTACATCTTACAAGCTATGTAACCTTGGGTAAATTACTTAATTTGTTGATACCTCAATTTCTTCACCTATAAAATGAGTATAAAATAGTTGAGACAATTCTGTGAGTTAATGTTTGAAGTACTTCAGAACAATATAGGTTTGATATCAGTATCAATTCTCATATGATGCAATAAGGCCTGTGCTATTATAGTGTCCATTTCACAGGTAGAGTAAAGTAGGTCTTGTACAGGTTAAATGACTCTTCTAACAATTGGTAGACCCAGAATTTGAATGCACCATTTTCATGTATAGAGTACATCTAATATCCTAATTACTACAGTATGTTGCCTCCTCACAGCAAGTCAAGGATACCTCAGGAATATATGTTAAATACCTCAACATCATCATTGACCACTAGACACCATAAATTTGACATTGAGGCATAAATATCAACCAACTTTTTGCTCCAGATCTGGGAAGAAGACTTTAACAGTAATCTAGGGCTGAGTGGAAGGAAATGATAGTCCTCAGTCAACCATTGATAGTTACCCGTTTGTTTAAAGATAACAACACTGAAAACAGAAAAATAAATGGTTCCAATGAAAATATTGTGCACATTAAAAGGAAGAAAGAGTGATCAAGATGCAGCAAAAGAACAGTTTAAAAACTCACTAAAGGAAACAGAAATTGCTGAAATTGTCTGCTTTGTAATCTTAATAGAAATGAAAACTACAGCCTCTGAATAAAGAGATGAAAGATGAGATTATATGAAAATAAGTTGAGATAAGAAGGGAGTTGGCTGAGAGGCAGGTAGAAATAAAAACAGGAGTTTGACATGCTAAAGAAAGACTTAAAGGAGATTAAAAATGTAATAATAGAATAGAAATCTGCATTAAAAGCAATAAAGAGCAGAATTAACACTATAGAATTAGTGATAAGTTTAAAACTAGAATCTGCAGAAAAAATGCAGAATGAAGAAAAACTCAAAGATGCAGACATTGCTGGTAAAAACAAAGAACAAAGAGAGAAGGGTCCAATGTGGGGATTTTTTAGAAGCACAAATGACAACAGAAGCAATTAGTTGAGTTATATATGGCTGTCATTTTTGGTTTGAATGTATTTATAAGTCAGTGTTACTGCTCATTACATGAGTATAATATGTACATTGAGGAAAAAACTTAAAAATGCAGATAAATAAAATATTTTTAAAGTTGTCTACAACCCTTTTACATAAATATTACTAGCTCTATTCTGTGTATTGTTTCAGACTATACCTGAAAATTAATTATATCATACAAACATATAAACATACATAATATTTTATAACATATTTGTATCCATATCTGTGCTATATATTTCATAATCATTTAATCATAGTTAATACTACTCTCAGGTTACATTAGGGTAAGGTGAGTTAAAGTACAGAGAACTTAGAAAAATGCTTAGTACACAGTAAGAATTATATAAGTATGTGATATTATTTTAATTAATATTGTATTTAGATGGTACATTCTGTTTTCAATCATAAATATAACTATGAGGAAGAAAAATCTTTATGTGTACATTTTAATAAATTAGTTCATCTTTATTCTAGGTAGTGCCAGAATCAGATTTAAGTGTTAAGTTTGTCCCAGGGTCTTTATTATTTTTGTTATTCTTGGAAATGAAATTTTTCTTCCTTTTGTTTTCTAGTTGGCTACTATTTGATATGTAAAAATCTGTTGCATTTATATTTAACTTTGTAATCAGTCTCCTTTTCTCCTTACTTAATTTTCTTAATAGAATTTTATTTATGGGTCTTCATTTAATTATATTTACTTATTTTTTAAGTATAATCTTTTTATTGTTTTAGTAATATATCTGCACATTATTATATTATATTATAAAAAGCATAAGGAATAAAACACCAAATTACCTCCAAATAATCTTACTTGGAGAAATAATATTTAGTGAGGCCTCCATGCTTATAAGAACTCATATTTTTTAATCTATTTAAATAGACGTAGTAGAGGTAGACAGATACATACACAACAAGACATGCTAATATTCTGGTATTAAATTTATAAGGACTTTAATTTTACCTGAACTTAAAGAGTATTAAAGAAAATGTAGTCAATCTAAAGGAATTAATATATTTTACTTAAAAAGTTTTTTACTTGATTTTTAAATTATGAGATATTGAATCCTTTACATTTGTCTGGGTTTAAGGCAAGAAATATTGAAAATATTAAGAAGCTAAGGCATGAAGAATTTAAGCTCACCTTCAACATAGACAACCTTGAATTATTCCTTGTTGTCAAATATGAAATAGACTCATACATTTCCTCATATTTTAACCCTCCCTTAATTATCTTTTTGATGCACATATTTTATTTCAAATTTTCTACAGTTTATATTATGCTCTGTAACCATAGTTATCCCAGTCAGTCTTATTTCTACATTGAAATAGATTTAATGATTTATGGATATTTGTCCCACTTTTGAGCTCTTATTTTAATCCACCTCTTGGTTAGCATTCAGTAGATTTTTTCAAAGGAGAAATTATGGATTCCATTTTCTCTGAGTTTTTTCAAGTTTATATGTCTTTTGTCCTGTATGTCTATTGTCCTGTCTGCTTGAGTATATCTTGGCTGAGTATGACAATTTTAGGTAATACTTTCTTTTCCTTAGAATTCTGTATATTTTACTATAGTTTTCTAAGGAGTCTGAGGCTCATTTAAAGTTTTTATCCTAGAAAGTAAACTTGGTTTTTCTATATGAATGCTTGAGGAAATCTTTCCTTATGATTAAAATTTAGCACTAAATCAAGATATAGTTAGATGCATATTCGTCTTTTTCAATTCTCTTAATACATGGTGTGCATTTTTATTTTTCCATATAAATTGGAGAATATACTTACAAAGTACCTAAAATGTGAGATTATGGAAAAATTTATAACATTAGGTCATCCCATCCACGGAATACTGTTGATCACCGAAATAGTTTTGTGATTTTTTTGTTATTTCCTAGATTCAGAATAGTTTTTATCAACACATGAATTACATTTATTTTTTTAGTGTACTGTAAGCTGATTTTTAGATTACTTTAAATTGATCCTATATATGATAAACTTATTAAACTTTCTCATTTGATAGAGTTATTTGCTACTTCTTTCTTCTATGTAGATGATCAAGTCTTCCACAAATACGGGTATTTTGAGATTTTCCCTTTCATTCCCTACACCTGTTATTTCTTTTAATTTTCTAAGAAATTCCTCAGGACATCCTGTACTATGTTTGTTTGTTTGTTTGTTTTAATTGATTGACTATATTGAAGTACATTTTTATCTCTCAACATAACTTTTTTCTTTTTCTTTTTCTTTTTTTTTTTTTTTTTTTTTTTGGCTGCATTGGGTCTTTGTTGCTGCGCCCAGGCTTTCTCTAGTTGCAGGGAGCAGGGGTTACTCTTCACTGCAGTGCACAGGCTTCTCATTGCGGTGGCTTCTCTTGTTGCAGAGCAAGGGCTCTAGATGTGCGGGCTTTAGTAGTTGTGGCACGTGGGCTCAGTAGTTGTGGCTCACAGGCCCTAGAGCACAGGCTCAGTAGTTGTGTGTATGGGCTAAGTTGCTCTGCAGCATGTGGGATCTTCCTAGACTGGGGGTCGAGCCCATGTCTCCTGCATTGGCAGGCAGATTCTTAACCACTGTGCCACCAGCGAAGTCCTTTTCTGTACTATGTTTTTTAAAAAATGTAATAGTGAGTTTTGTTGCCTTATAGAGACTATATTTAAATTTCTCTGTCATATTTTTACCATTTGTAGTTATTGTGTACTGGTCAGAACCTCTCCTTCAATACTGAAACTCTCATTCTCCAGCTGCTGGCATATCAACAGCTCTCATACAATTCCCTCCAAAACTTGACCTTGGCTGAAGAGACCCTTCTTGCCCAAGATCACAGCCCTTTCCCAGGGACCCACTACAGCTAATGATAGGTAGATTTGGTTGTATAGAATTATTGCCATCTTGTTTCAAATGAGCTCAACTCTAAATGGCTGTACCCAGGCTCCTTACAGGATTAGGTGAGGGCTTTGTTACAGTTTCATAAGCAGTTGATCTTCTCTTGCCCAATGTTGCTTTCTTCACTCTCCTCAAACCCCAGTATTGTTCATCAGAGCACTCCTCAATAAACTTTCTAAAGGGAAATGTCTGTCTCAGGGTCTGTTTACCATCAGTCACACTAAGATAGCAAGTGTCCTTAAGTTTTCAGTTTAGTAAGGATTTTTTAATCATGAATACATGTTAAAATCTGTTAGATATCTTTCTTCATCTATTCAGATAATCATTTGATTTTTCTCCTATATAAATGTAATATGTTACCATATTGGTAGACTTTCTGATGTTAAGCCAACCTTGCATTCCAGGGATAAACCTAACTTAAGGATCATAATACATTTTATAAAACTCACTGGATTTGTTTATATATAATATAATATATAATCATATATATGTAAATTTTAAAAATCTACATTCACGAGTAAAGTGAGCCTATGAATTCCTTTTCTTGTACTGTCCTTAATTAAATTTGTAATAAAACTATACAAGACATTAAATTAGCTGTAAGCTTTGGCTATAATATTAATCAGAATAGAAGAGACTAAACTGTAAAAAAATTATCAGTGTCTTAAATGTAGCATTTTATTTCTTTCTTATGCAAATGAATGAGAAATGTTACAGCTCCCAACATTTCTCTATTGTAATTGTGCTCCATGTAGTGCTCTTTGATTTTGCTGCTCTGCCATCCATATGTGAGACTTTTTCACTGCCAAGCCTGAAAGTGACAGGTGTCACTTCTGTTCACAGTCTACTGGCGATCTGGTCACATGATCCCATCTAATTACAAAGAGGACTAGAAAGTAGAGAATTCTGTGCCTACAAAAGAAAGGAGAACTAAATGTTAATGAGAATCATTTCATTTTGTTTTATATAACAACTTATATAAGACTTACATATTGTTCCTTAAAAATAAGTTTAAAATAAGTGGGAGATGGTGGGTGCCTGGTAACTATTTCAAGTGAAAGTATATTATAAACTACAAAACAAAAGGTTGGAAGACAATATGTGGCTATAATCTTTCAACTGAATAGGAAGAGATAGGGGGATTTGGAGAGGAGAGGAGGTTAAAAAAAAAAAGAAGTAGGAGGAGTAAGTGCCTATGTGAGAAGGAAAGGTAAGGGGAGAGAAAAATAGAGCATCCAGAAGGGTTAGGAGCAAGTTTCAGTCCCTTGGTGCCTTGGTCAATATCTGGATTTACCTCTGATAAACATATAACTTAGATCAAGTTACCTGACCTCAGTTTGTCTTAGTTTCTTAATTTGCAAAATGAAAATAATAATATTAGTGCATCTCTTACAAGGTTGTTTTGAAGTCTTAATGAGTTAGTATGTGTAGCACATCACTTAGATTGATGCCCAGGACATAATGAACACTAAAAATTATAAACTTTTATTTCAAAGAGGAAGAAACTAGACATAAACATGTATAAGAAGTAGAATGTTTGGCTGTGGAATTATGTTTACTGGTTAAGAATTCAGACTCTGAGCCAGACTGCCTGGGTTGAAATCCTACTTTTGCCTTTTAGCGGCTTTCTGTCATGGAATAGAATACTAACTTTTCTGTGTCTCAGTTTCACATCTTTCAATTGGAATAAGAACAATCACTGCCTCAGAGAATTAACTGAGTTAATAAATATTTAGTTTTGAACACAGTGCTGGGCTCATAGTAGGAGCCACAAAAGGACCCCCTCACACCTAAGCAGTTTTTTTCTGAGGATAGAGCAAAGTTTATTAACTCTATTTTGTATGTGGTGGGGAGTGCCTGCATGTGTTTTGAGAATTTTAATTGGGTTATGTAATGACCCTTTCAAACTTTAGCAAAACTGCATCACAATGTAAACATTTGTGTTCTATTTTTTTTTTTTGGTAAAATGTTGGAAAAGGTAAAAGGTTGATCTATATAACAACTTCTCATTATTAAGTTGTTTCTTCTTCATAACTCATAACTTCTTTTTGCAATTTGGACTTTCTTATTTTTAAGCAAATATTTATTCACTTGCTTCTTTCTTACTTCTCTAGAGAATTTTGTCATTCAAAACTTAAAGGCCTAAAGGGGGAGTGTCAAACTCCTATATTTCTCTATAGTTTAACTAAAAGTTTACAATGAGAAAGGAGACATTCAGACCCACATCTGCTATGTAAGATCCAAATGACACCTAGAAATCATGTAGCCTGAACTCAGGATGACGTGTCTGACCAGGAAAAATGCACTTTACATTCAAATTTTGTGCTGGTTCCTGTAACTTCTTCATTCCAAGGAAAGTTCTATTAACATCATTGACATAATTCTTTGGTAAACCACCGTGGACTTCTGTTATTTAATTTTGCCTATTTGTGTGCCTGGTATTATTCTGGAATCTGAGAATATAGCGTTGGACAGCAAAAACAAGGTCTCTGTCTTCATGAAGCCAGCAAGTCAATGAGAAAAAGGCAACCAAACAAATAGAGCAATGCAGAATTATATGTACTGAAAATGTAAAAACAATAAATTAATGTCTCATATACACACACACTCACTTTTAAACTCATAAACTATAAAATAAATCAATTTAAAAATGAAATATCATTACCTATCAAATTGAACTTTAAAACTAATAATAATATGATTATTCATATAATCAAAGAAAGGAAATCAACCTAAATATCCAAAAAGAGAGAACTGTTCCAATGAATTATGGTGCCCTCACACAATGAAAGATTATTCAGTCCTCTGCTCTGAGGGAACATGAGATTAAGTAGTCACAGGATTCTACCCTCTGGGCATATCAATAGTAGCATTATGAATTGGATATCATTTCAGCACATTTAAGACTGAAACAAGAAATAGATCTCCACAGTTAGCTGCTTTGAGTCGCCTGATCCTATTTATAAGGCTCTTGAACATTAAATGGCTCTTTGAAAACAGTTTTCTCATACCTTAAGTGCAGCTTGAGTCAGAAACACATATATTTTGTAGCTATTTGAATCACAAAAATGATTGAGTTTTTGTCAGTTTAAGAGGGATTATCAACTCTGCATATCATATCTTTGAAATGTCAGTGGACTCTCTCCTACAGGATTTTTACTGGAAGAAGCACACACTTTATTGTCAGATGCAACTTGGTTTGCATCTCAGCTTTACCAATGCAGCATTACCTTTGCAAATTTCCTACATTCTCTTTACTGCATTTTACTTACCTGTAAAATGGGAATTACAGTGAATGGTTTGAAAGTATTGAATGGGTTCAGGTTTATAGAGCATCTAGAACTGTATTTGGCTCATAGTTGATATTTTAAGAATGATTTCATTTCTGCTTTTCCTCTTCCTTTGTAGCTTCCATATGCCAGGTGGGAAAACCTAAAGATGCTTAGCTCTGGTGGGGAAATTAAATCCTTAAGGAAGAAGAAAAGGAACCCTGGGTGGGAGGGTTGCGTTTTACAGTAGAGAGAATATTAGACCTGCGTTAACTTTAAAACCAAGTCTTATTGAAAATAGAACTCAAACTAGTCCACAGAGCTGGCTGGGGATGAGGAAATTCCTAATAATTAATCGGAGTCAGAGGCAAATAGAATTGGGCAGAGACAAGTTGTGGTTCACAACAATTGGGTGATCGAGTGTCATAACAAAGTCAGACAGAAATTGAGACCCCAAACTTGTCATTCACATAGTCTGAAGTTGAAGAAAGAATTCTAGTCTTTCTCCAAGTATGGTAGGGACTCAGGCCACTGGTGACATATGATATTATTTTAGGTGATACAGCAATAATTTTAAATTAATAGTTACTTTCTATAGGTCAAAGAAAATGGTTTTATAAACAATGTAACATTTTCTTTTATAATAAATTGATATAATTTTTTAAAGTAAATTGATTTTAGAAAAAAATTTAAAATAAATAATAGTACACATGGTACTCAGATATGACTAAAGTAGTACAGGTAGTATATCCAAATGTCTAAAGTTTGGGAGCCACTATTCCAGACAAAGTCAAGAAAGAGGGCTTGTCTTAGTCCACTTGGGTTGCTATGACAAAATAACATAATTGAGTTTCTTCTAAATAACAAACATTTAATTCTCACAGTATTGGAAGCTGGGAAATCCAAGATCAAGGTGCCATCAGATTCAGTGCCTGGTGATGGTCTGCTTCATTGACAGCTCTTTTCCTTCCCACTGTAACCCCACATGGTGGAAGGGGTAAAGGAGCTTTCTCTGGTCACTTCTGTAAAGTGACCAGAGATTCCATTTGTGAGGGGGACCTAATCACGTTCCAAAGACTGTACATCCTAAATACCATCACCATCGGAGTTAAGTTTCAGCAAATGAATTTTGGCGGGGGGCATAAACATTCAGACCATAGGAGGGTTTAAGAGGTAAAGCAGTAAGACATCCCTAAGCCAGCATTGTGTGTGAGCTGCTAGGCATTTATTGCTCTGAAAGCTACTTAACTGCTCCTGATTTAAACCCCAGTGTAGTGTCATGTACACAATATATACCTGGTGATTGTTACTTCCCTTCTCAGTCTTTTGACTCTTGCCCGCTCCTCGTCATTTTGAAACACTTCCCATTGCGATTAGACCCTCTCATCCTGTCTGTCAAAAGGGCTGTGATGAGAGGTTGAATTCCATGTCTCCCCCTGGTCCTGAGTGCCTGGGCCTCAACAATTCAGAGAAAAGTCAAGCTTGGTCAGAGACTTTTCCCAATTGTACACTTTACTAAACTTTAAAGTAGGACAGGCAATTCTCTACCTCAATCTTAGACTATTAGTCTGCAAAATCTTAAAGAAAATCCGTGATAGCAGGACCTTTCCATTTGAAGAATGGGGAAGTCAAACCAGCCTGAGTATCTTCCATCCTAGTTGAGAGCAACATTAAGTACTGGCTGGCAAATGATAACCACTGAGAGAGACACTGTTACAGGCTGGAGATCCGAGAGTGAAAAGCAAATGCAGGGATGTAGCTTCTGCTGGTGTTTGGAAGTCAAACACTCCAGATACAATTGGACATATGAGCATATCTAGAACCCAAGAAATCAGCATGACTAATGACAGAGAGGGGGCATTTTAAAATGCTATGGCCTCTTATCAAGTGCATGAGGGCCTGGGCTAGGGAAAAACAACACCCAGAACAAGCAGTTCAACAGATGAAATCAGATTACTTAGGTCTTTATTAACCAGACTTCAGAGATATAAACCGTGAGAAGGAATAAGTTATGTTTTACATGTTTTCAGTGTTACTACAATTAAAAAGCGCTTTTCTAGAATAAATGACAAAGGAAGGTACTGTCAGTTAAATAACTATTATGGGCTAAGTGTTTTACTCACATTATATTATTTTATTTACTTAGTCATTCAATAAATATTTATTGAGCACCTAATATATTGTTGTTACAAGCCAGGGAATATTAAAGTGAGGAAGACAGCATCTTTCTTCTCAGGGAACTCAGATCTCAGTGAAAAAGATAACAAGTAAAGTAATAAATATGCAATGTAATTTCAGATATAAATAAGTACTATGAAGAAAAATAAAGCAGGTAAGGATTAAAGAGTGACTGAGAAGACAGGCTATTGGAAAAAAAGTGACCAGGAAGACCTTGTGGCCAAGTGCACTGGAGCTTACAACAGAAGGGAATCATAGCACAAGTTAAATAAAAATGCAAAGATAGTTCCAACAATGGGAGGAGCAAATGCTCAGGACTTCAGGCAGGAGTGGGCTTGACCCATCCAAGCAATAGCAAAGAGGCCAACGTGGCTGGAGCTGAGTGAGTGAGGAAGGAAAGGTTAGAAAGAAGCAACCACGGAGAAAGCCAGAGATCCCAGCAGGAACCTTGATCATCTCACTCTCGCAGTAATCTGGCAAGGGAGGCTTTCTGATCCTAGATTTTAAGATGCAGGAATCTGGGAAGAGGGTCTCAAAGTCATTAATATACTATATTATATATATCATTAATATTATAGCATAATATAATAATTATGTAATAATATAATACTATTATTATATTATTATAATTATATTAATACTGTTATTATACTAATATAATAGTATATCATATAATTAATATACTAATATAATAATAGTATTATATAGTTATTATATTATAATAAAATTTTTATTAATATTATAACATATTAGTATATTATAGTATGTTATTATAGTCTATATATTATATAATTATATACAATATATTTTAATTATAGTATATAATATATATAATTTTGCATTAAGGAATACTGATACCCAAAGAGATTAAATGGTATGTGTAGATCAGGTAGCATCAATGCATGAGATCTGAATTTCTAGAAAGTCTAGCTCTCTGGAAAATCACTAGAAGATATATTAAGGGTGTTTATGTACATGATTTTATTTATTGATGAATCATTGAAGTGCAAATAATAGCCCATAAACACAGGGATCAAAATACATCATGGTCTTTATATCACAAAGAATAAACCTTAATACATACAATTTTTTAAAAAATCTAGGATTCTGAAGTATCCTAGAATGGCATGAAGAATGTGACAAAACAATCTAATTACAAATGTATAAAACAACCTCACTGAAGGGATGAGGGGAAAAGATGCTAATCTAATCTAAGTAACTTTGGAAGTGCATGGAGTCTCCAAGTTTAAAGGCAAAAGAAATTATACATAAGCTCTGTACTCTAGTTAACATTATTTCCCATGGGGGTATAGGTTAACAGCTCTGATACCGCAATACATATATACTTGAACAATTAAATAAATGGATGGCAGATGGTGGGAGCCAAGTTTCTCACTGTTGGACTAGGAGGTTATATGTGGGCAAGAAGAAAAGACTAGAATGATCTATGTTGTAAAGGATTAGAGTCAGAGACATCAGTATGAATTTGTGTTTAGCTTAATATAGATACAGATGGTTAGACATAGAAATATTTATAGCTATTTGTGTATACACAAGTTAATATACACAAACATACATTTCCTCATTCTGGCAGCTGAGCTTTCCTAGAAGCAACAGCATTCCAGTAGCAAGAAGTACATCTAGAACCCAGATCTTGGTTTCTACTACTATTCTCCAATAATTGGAGCCAGAATTCCTTGGAGAAATGTTTGATTCTCCAAAGGCAGGAAGTATATAAGACAGACCTGAAACATATGGTAGTGACAGAAATTAAACACACACACAGTGATCAATGATGGGGACGTGTGAAAGGGATCCAAGAGCCCAGTGAAAAAACTCCTATTGGACTAAGATGGAACAATTTGAACAACAAAATAAATAAGGTAATAGTGGATTATAACTTAAAGTATAAAATAAATATCATGGGTCTAAACTGATATAAATAAATGATAAATAAATGCGGAGAAGAGACAAATATCCTTCACAGAATTCGAAACAATTTAGGTAGTTAGTCCACCCTCCAGAAGGTGGAGTATAACTTCTCACTCCTTCAGTGTGGGCTGCCCACAGTGACTTCCTTTTAAAGAGGAGAGACAGTGTGAGAAGAGGCAGGGAAGAGTAACTTTACAGTGGAGAAACCTGACAAATATTACTTAAGGCAAGTGATCAAGGTCTAGAGCTACAGTGATAAGTCATGTTGATAGTGTGTACCCTTGATAGGATGGATTGGAAATGTCTATTTGATCCTATGCTCTTCACTCAAAACTCATTAGCCCAATCTAATCCTAAGAAAAGTACACAAAACTGAGGAACATTTTACAAAATACTTGACTAGCTCTCTTCTAAATTATCAAGATCATTAAAAAACAAGGAACATTTAAGAAAAGTCACAGCCAAGAGGAGCTGAAGGAAATGTGACTCCTAAATGTAATGTGTTATCTTGGATGAACTCCTGGAACAGAAGAAGAGCATTAGGTCAAAATTAAGGAAATCTGAATAAGTTATTGGCTTTAGTTAATACCAATGTATTGATATTTCTTCATTAATTATAGCACATCCTGTAAGATGTTAACACGTGAACTCTTTGTACTATCATCCCAATTTTTCTGTAAACCTAAAACAGTTATAAAATAAATTTTATTTTTAAAAAGACCATAGTAGCATAAGTGTACATTATTTTAGAGCTAAAAGAAATCTAGAGCTATCTCAATATAACCCTACCCTCTTATTTTGCACTGAGGATATGCAAAGAGACTAAATGACATGTATAGATAACGTAGCATCAAAACTTGCTCAGAGTCGTGATTATTTCACTTTATCCTGAATGGTGATACAAGCTCAAAATGACTTGAAGCCCAAAAGTTTCTTTTGAAAATGTGTGAAACAATTTCTCGTCCAGCAATTCCTTCCAAAACGTTAACCAAAATTAGTCAAATTGTAAAAAGAATTGTCCAAAATTGTGTCTACTGAGACAACATTTAGGCCATAGAATTAATAACAATTTTTCCAATGGATAGCTCCAAAAGAAAGCCAGAAGGTCTTTGTCACATGGTGCAATGCTTCAGTTGGATTTTTGTGGTTTTATCTGTCCTACAATCTTTAAACCCAAAGTTTCAGGGTTTCCGAACTAAGCAGGTTTGGGGAAACTAATCGTGCAGATCAATCATAGAGGAGACTAGGAGCTAATTTAGGAAGCCATTTCATTGATTCAGATATAATGAAATACCTAAGTGTCTCAGAAACCAAATCTCTGGTGTTAACACGATCAGCCCAAAGTTGCTCAGTAGTTTGACCAACATGAGGAGCCACGCTATATGGAAAAGTGTGCTCGGCACAGAATCACAGCAATGATGCATAAGTTGACAGATTTGAACTGTTAATGGAATTAAACTCACATGCCCTCAGTCCAATTTGCCACAGGAAAGGACTTTCTTTGGCAATGCTAGCAGTCCATCACACTCTGCCCCCTTGGTTCTCCTGTTCCAAGGTTTGTCAACCTGGTTCACATGAGAATCGCCTGGGGAACTTTAAAAAACGCTGATGCTGGATCCCCATCCCAGTGTGTCTCTGGCGGTGGGATTCCAATCTTGCCACTGTGGCACTAGTAAGTAGCTCCACAGATTCATCTAAAAAGCCACAGTTGAAAATCACAGATCAATACCTTCTATTCCCCCTATGAACCCACTCATGTTACTTCTGAAAGCCAAATTATTTTGGAACTTTTATTTCAAAGAACTATAAAAGCTAGAATGATAATGGGAATTTCATAGTTTAATAGACAAGTGCTACCAGTATAACAACACACATGCCGTATGCTGATGAATTACAATGTTCAATTTCAATAAATATATCTTTATTCATATACACTTTTATATCATGCTGTATAAGAAAAGGAATTATATTTCTGCTAGACATTTCCTTAACTTAGAGAAACTCCTGCCAGCTTCTCCTGGCTCTGCTGTAAGGGCAGCCTACGTCATGGTCCTCATCACCAGGGAAATATGAGAGAGAAGGGGGTAAGAAATGGATTTAGTATTTATTAGTTTGTAAAGTGTCGCATTACTATTTTGTACAGTGTTATTTCTGGTTTGGTATGGTTCTAAAGGGTCAGTTTTCTATGCTGTTCCTTCCCTCCAATTCCCAGCACTAAAACTGGGTTGTGGAGGTAGCAGGAGACATTGGCTATGACTCATTCATGGGCTTGTTCATATAAATTAATTTCTCCTTATTCTCCCTGCATTACTTATGGTGTGTGAAAAACTGATCAGATCTTCACTTCAGCAAAGAGAGAGCAAGGACACAGACTAGAATGAAAACATGGTCCCAACAGGTTTTTTTCCTTGTTTCTCTTGTTCTTAATGTTTTCTGATTCAATGTGAGAATAGATAGGTATTGTATTTAAAAATTAAATTTTTAATTTTGTAAATAGTTATAAAATGTAATTTCTTAAAATAAAACAATAAGTTAAGCTAAACTAAGGGATTAAACATTTACAACTAATATTAGTAGAGAAGCATAGAAGAGGAATCTAAGACATTACAATGAAAACATAAAAAGGCAGAGGTCAGAATTTCCAATCTAGCTAATATTTACTAATCTCTCTAAGTGGCTTTGTACAATTTCTCTTTGATCCACTATTTGTAGATTGTAAGGTTTAGTACTGAAAAGCTGAGTTTTCCTCATCTGTAAATGTCTAAATGTTGGTGTCTCCTTTGTCACCACGCACATTTATATGTATATTTACTTTCACCTTTTGCTCCTTCCTTTCAAGTGAAAGGAAGATACATATGCATCTTACTGCTCTTATATATCTGGCTTCATCAAACATATCTGACATCCTTCAATACATCTGTCTATACTAAATATATCTGCTTGAATCAAATGCATGTAGCATTTTTCCCCAAATACAGATTTCCATGTAACCCCAATTTTACAGTGTTTTAGAATAGATGTAGAATCTGGTTTTGCTCTACCTTATTGCCTTGTATTTCTTTCATCATCATCCCATGGGTTAACTTGATTAGTGGCCTGGCAGTTGTGGTTCTCCCTTTTCCAAAATTCACTGGGAGTAACTTTCATCCCAGAGCTGACACCAGGATTTAGCTCTGAAGTTCTAAGAGACTGAGCCTTAGCTGTATTTCAGGGCTGGATAAAAAGCAAAGAAAGTGAACCTGCAGAATTCTCTTTCCTTGCTTTCTTTATTTGTGTACCACAGTCTTCCATGAGCTAGGAAAACATCAAAGGAAAACAACCAAGATACCCTCTAATTATCTGTAAACTCAACCTGCATTAAAGATAAATGAAAAGGGAAAATTTAGGCCTTGACTTGTTCCAGTCAACAACCAGTAAGAGACCTTTTGCAATGCCTAGCCTAACCCCAATCAAACCTGGTACCCCCTCACTTTTCTTATAAATTTCATTCCAGCGTACATTTCAGAGAAGTGAACTCAGAGCAAGCAAGCTGTGGCTAAACAGGAAAGTTATGATGGATTCACGTGTGACTGCATGCATTTGTCTTTATCTGATTCTTCTCCCTGTCAGTCTCCCTCACACATACCTCTCCACCCACCGCCTCCACCACTGCTCCATACACATTAGGTTGATATATTTAAAAGAAGTAGCAAGACTTTCTGAAAATGTGGCTAAAATAACTGGAGAAACTTGAACAATGTTGGGGCTTGAATATGAAAAAATTTAAAAACCAGTAATTAGCTGCTTTGACCAAACCCTCAGAGGCAGTCTCTAGAAGTGTAAACCCACAGTGGTTCCAGCAAAGTAATCCACTGGGGCAGCTAGGAGCAATGGATTCCCATAGTACCCTGCCTCCTCACTTCCATCTCTCCCAATTCTCTATGTAATATCCTAAGTTTCAACGTTTTATTGGAGCTAAGCATATCTCAAATACTACTGTACTTATACCTGCTATCAATCTGGTCAACCAAAGTTCAGTCCAGGTGAACACCTTCTATTCCCCAAGCACTCCTCATGACACTGGAAATTAGACACAGGCTCTGCCCTAGAAGTACTTCTAATCCAATAGTGAAAGGCAGTTATATATAAACAGGTGATTAATATGATAAGAACTAATGGAAGATGAATTCATAACACATTGTAGCAACACAAGAAGAGCTCTTAAATATACTTAAAATTCAGAAAAGGAGAAGAGATGACACACAAATAAGATAAGAGTTAGGACAAAAAATATGGGAAGGCTTTCACAGAGGGGTGAAATGAATAAAGTAAGAAATGGAAAATAAATGTGGCTAACTTCAAGAAGTTAAGCAGTATATGCCTGTCAAGTGTAAGACAAAGAGGGAAAGCTATAGCAATAGGTTGGAGATGTTTCAGGGAAGCCGTGGGGAGACTAAGGAATTTAGAATCATTCTGTAGGTGACAAGGAGTCATTGAAAGGGTTTAAAGTTTCAAATGATCTCAGAGTTTCAAAAAATGTAGGTGGGAATGTCACAGAGAGGACGTGTAATATAAAGACCAATAGGATCCACTATACTGGTGATATGGAAGTTACTGGTGACTTCTGTTAGAAGGAATCAGGAAGGAAAGGAAGACAAGTGAGATTGCCCTCAAATGCTTTTTTAGTTATCTATTGCTACATAAAAATTACCACAAATTTACCAGCTTAAAAGAACACACATGCATTATCTGATAGCTTCTGTGAGAGCTTGAGAATGGCTTAGCAGAGTCTTCTGCTTGACGGTCTCACAATACTACATTCAAGGTATGTCAAGTGGGCTGTATTCTTACCTGGAAATTCAAATGAAAAGAATCCATTTCCAAACTCACTCAGGTTGTTCTCAGAATCTGTTTCTTTGAGGTGGACTTAGGGCTCCAGCTTCTTGCTGGCTGTGGGCTGGAGGCCACACTCAACAACTAGGGGTTGTCCAGAGTTCTATGCCACGAAGGCTTCTCCAACATGGCCACTTACTTCACCAAGCCAGCAAAAAGAGTCTCAAGAATGAGCATCCCAGGAAATAAAAACAAAGATAAACAAATGGAACCTAATGAAACTTCAAAGCTTTTGCACAGCAAAGGAAACCATAAACAAGACCAAAAGACAACCCTCAGAATGGGAGAAAATATTTGCAAATGAAGCAACTGACAAAGGATTAATCTCCAAAATTTATAAGCAGCTCATGCAGCTCAATAGCAAAAAAACAAACAACCCAATCCAAAAATGGGCAGAAGACTTAAATAGGCATTTCTCCAAAGAAGATATACAGACTGCTAACAAACACATGAAAGAATGCTCAACATCATTAATCATTAGAGAAATGCAAATCAAAACTACAATGAGATATCATCTCACACCAGTCAGAATGGCCATCATCAAGAAATGTAGAAACAATAAATGCTGGAGAGGGTGTGGAGAAAAGGGAACACTCTTGCACTGCTGGTGGGAATGTGAGTTGGTACAGCCGCTATGGAGAACAGTATGGAGGTTCCTTAAAAAACTAAAAATAGAACTACCATATGACCCAGCAATCCCACTACTGGGCATATACCCTGAGAAAACCATAATTCAAAAAGAGACATGTACCAAAATATTCATTGCAGGTCTATTCACAATAGCCTGGAGATGGAAACAACCTAAGTGTCCATCATCAGATGAATGGATAAAGAAGATGTGGCACATATATACAATGGAATATTACTCAGCCATAAAAAGAAATGAAACTGAGCTATTTGTAATGAGGTGGATAGACCTAGAGTCTGTCATACAGAGTGAAGTAAGTCAGAAAGAGAAAGACAAATACCGTATGCTAACACATATATATGGAATTTAAGAAAAAAAATGTCATGAAGAACCTAGGGGTAAAACAGGAATAAAGACACAGACCTACTTGAGAATGGACTTGAGGATATGGGGAGGGGGGAGGGTAAGCTGTGACAAAGCGAAAGAGAGACATGGACATATATACAGTACCAAACGTAAGGTAGATAGCTAGTGGGAAGCAGCCGCATAGCACAGGGAGATCAGCTCGGTGCTTTGTGACCGCCTGGAGGGGTGGGATAGGGAGGGTGGGAGGGAGGGAGACGCAAGAGGGAAGGGCTGTGGGAACAGATGTATATGTATGACATTCACTTTGTTATAAAGCAGAAACTAATAAAAAAAAAGTTAAAAAAATAAAGAATGAGCATCCCAGCAGGATGGAATCTTTTATAATGCAATATAATCATAAAAGTGGCATCCCATCACCTTTGCCATATTCCACTGGGTAGAGGAAAGTCACAGGTCCCGCTCACGCTTAAGGGTATGCAATTCCACAAGGACATGCACACCAGGAGATGGAGACCATGGGGACCCTTTAGAATACATCTGCCACAAATATCATACCTTAAACATTTTCTGTGCCCAGGTTTTAAATTTTAAGGTGACTGAGTGATGACATGGAGAGGTCAGTTCATGGAAAGAAAGATTTAATGTTACTCAAAGTTCCTCTGGTGAGGCATGACTTACTGAAGAGCTACAGGAGGAACATCAGGTTTCAGGAAGCAGAAGCAGGACCAGGGGATTGTTTGAGGGCTTTTATTGGGATTTCCATAGGAAAGACATGTTAGGGAGGGGTAACTAGTTTAGGATTGGATAGATTGAATAGTTTTGACTACCTTTGGGCTAGAGGGATGATCTCTAGTTGCCTGGCACTTGGCCTTGGGATGATTAAGGCAGAGAAATATTGCCTCCTGGGCTGTAGGAATCAGATAGAGGAGGTCTGGCTCTGGATTGGTGAGTTTGCATATCAAAGTCAGCTCTAGGCTGGGCCCTTTGCTGTCTCTAAGCATTGGCTAGCCCTTGAAGGGGAATCTCTTCCCAGCCAGAAAAGTATTTTAAGACATCAACACATCATAACATACAGAAAATTTTAAATATTATTAAAATTAGATATCTGTATGTTTTCCTTTCTATATTTGGTACCAGGATAGAGGTGGAGGAAAAGTAAAAGAAAACAGAAAAGTAAATAGAAATAAAAGTATATGACTATAACTCAAGAAATCCAATGGCCAACTGGCTGCATCATCACCCATCTAATCCTAAAATACAGTACTTGGACTTCCCTTTGATTCCAGGACTAAATGAGGCTGGAAGGAAAACTATTAGAAAGACCTGTATTTAGTAGAGAAAAGAGAGCAACCAGTGTAATAGTAATATGTGTGGAGAAATAGAATCCATGAGTGCAAATGAATAACATCTCCCTTTTCCATAGAATTCTTTGGGTTCTCAGTGCCAACACAGACATTGGGCTTTTGACTAATGGCCTTTGTGAAGTAAGAAACAAAGGCTAATGAGCTCTCTCAAATACACCGAATGTGATGGTATTCTCCAGTCTTTCTCTTTTCTAACTATGCTTCTCCCAGTTTCCTTCTCTCTGCCTTCTCTCTCTCTCAAACACACACACACCCCTTCTCATGTTCCTTCTCTCCTAAGGTCACACACCACACTCCAGAATCAGATAAATCTGGTTCAATCATTAGCCCAGCCATTTACTAGCTATTTTTTTCTTAATTCTTGGAAATAGGTATGCAAATACTACTTATCTCACGTGGCTATTTTGAAATTTCAATAACATGAGTAACTCACTAAACACAATGACTGGCATAGAGGGAGCATACTGTGAATGGTATCAATAATAATGATAATGTTGATGATGGTGATAATCATAATGACAGGGGGAAATACAGATGTGATAATGGTGACTTCCTTGCAGGGATTTGGAGAGCAATTGCCTATGAATTAACTATTTCAGCAAGGGAAGCTATCAATATCTGGCACATGATGTCTTAACTCCTTCCCTAACCCTGATTAAAGGGAAAGTTCCAGGACAAATGATGACTGGCAAAATCAATAATTCACAGTGTGACAGACTGAGATGTTGCCCAATGAAAGGAATAAAATAAGGTTCAGAGTAGATTTAGCCAAGGTGTGTTGGCTTTAGATGCTTGTTTATGTTTTAAAGGAACATCAACTGATAGATTAGTCAGAAACACTTAGTGACCACACACAGAAGAGAGTCCCAAAGGCACTGAATTGATGCCTGGAATGCCCTAGGTTTAGGCACCTTTGATCTAACCATTTTTGGGACACTGGGCCATTCTAAATTCACATGAACGATGGGGATTACAAGTGTGACCAATATTATCAATTCCCAGGGAGTGCTAAGAAGGCAAGTCCGGTTTGGAGGCATGAACAAGAAAGATTACTGGTGTGACCACAGGAGGGAGAGGAACCAGGAGGGACTCATGTAGAAAGAGTAAATGAGCCATTTAAATGATGTTTTTGAAGGCTTTAATGGAGCAAAACAAAGTTTACAGTACAATTTTAAGTGAAATAAAAAAAGCAGTATTCATAATTGTATATTCAGTAAATAATTTGAAAAATACAAAATCTAGCTCATTTCTTCATTACTTCCTCATCCCTCACCACATCCACACCCAAGATAAGAAGAAAAGGTGCCATAATGTTCAGGGTTCATATCTGAGTGGTAAGGACTTAAGATAATTGTTTTTCTTCCTTCTTTATCATTTTCTGTTTTCCAAAAAGTTCACAGTATGTATGCATTAACTACACAATTGACAAAAATAAGAACAAAAAAAACCTGTTTCCTTGGTTTATTAGACTCACCTACTTCACCTAGCTGACTCCTATTTAATCTCCCTGCACATTTAGCTCTTACTTTATCAAGGAAGACATCACCCCATCCCAACAATGTAATGGGAGGAGCCATGACATTATCCCCATAGCGCTCGTCTTCACCCACCACTTATTCTATGCACTGTAATTCATTTTCTTTCTCTACTAAATGGTAAGCTCTGAGAATAGGGACCATGTGTTTCTACATCACTGTTGTATTTCAGTGCTTATAATACCTGGTCCCTAGGAAGGATAGTAAAAACAAAGAAATGATGCAAAAAAAAAGAGGACATGAGAAAGGTTTAACTTTAGTGAGTAGAACCGGAAAGGGCTCCTAAGCAAAAGGGTGTCTGAAGGCAGGAGAACGAGGGCAGGGAAGAGAGTTAGTGCCTGAAGCAGTACTAGCCAGCTGAGGGCAAAGGAATGTGGAGAAAGGCAGGTTGAGCTCACCTTATGACCGCTGAAGTTCAGTAATAAAGTCTTCAGCTGACAAAAGGGATGAAGAAACACTGCTCAGGCTTTGGAGGAGAGAATTGGCATGGCTGGGAAGAAATTAGGAGGAAAGGTTTTATGTCTGGGACTAGACAGCATTATAAGTGGAAACACAGAAGGCATTACTTCAGATCTAAAATGGAAACAGAGGCTCTTGATTTTCCAGAGTCCTAAAAATGTGTGTCATCCTCCTGCTGTCACCTCTTCAGGAGACTTGGCAGCACCTTCTGCCCTCCTCACCCCAGGTAAGCTGGGAGAGGAGGAGGGATGGAGGGAGGGAGCGAGACTAATAATCTATACAAGGGGAACCAAACGCAAGCTCTCCAGGCCCCATCACAACCAGGAGCCTCCTGCCTCACTGCTGTTTTTGAAGGGATGGTGGCTTTGTTTGTATTCTTTTGAGGAAATCTATTTGAAAGTCAAACTTTTTATCCTGGTTAACCCACTAGCTAAGCAAATAGAACCAAAGCTGACATAATATCTCTTTAGGACAGAACTCAAAGCCAATTGTGTCAGCTTCCTGTTTTAAAAGCTGCTTTAGTTTCTGGACCCTCTAAGAGAACGCTTGCCTCATTGAGTTAAAGCTGCTTGAAGGAGCTGAGTGTCTATCCTGGGGAATGTTATTATGTAAAAGACTGTAGGAAACAGTCTTGGGTCTTCTGCTTGGCTCTGCTGTCACGAGAGAGTTATGACAAATCCAATGCACCACTCCAGTAATATTTTAATTACAAAGGAATTGGAGCATTAGCAGGTTATTTTCAGAACACTGAGCTTAAACTGGCCAAAGTCTATGTCCTTCTCAACAAAATTCTTGAAGAACAGCCAGCATTAACAACTAGAAAAAAAAAAAAAACGTATCTAGGAGCATAAGATAATCAAGAACCCTGCAATGTACTGCAGCCTTCTGCTTCAAATTGGAAAATGACATTTTAATCTCTCTGAGCCCACCTATTCATGGCTACTCTGAGAATTAGTTCTCAGATCATATGGAAGCCTAAGATGTGTTTATGACATTAGAACATTTTTAAAGTTTTGAATTGATATATTGTGGTCTGTGGTGTTTTCACTAGGTCCTTCTGGGTGAGGTGTTATGTTATGGCAGTTAGCCTTTATTTTAATTTTATTTGGATGCTGAAATGTTTTCTTGCTAACTTTTATGGACCTGAAGGAAAGTATTTGCTGATACTCACCATGTAGAATGGTTGTCAGTGTGTGTATTAGTCAGCATTCTGGATTCAAAGCAATGGAACCCGATTCTAGATCAATTCAATGGAAGTGAATGATAAGAAAGAAGTCACAGAACTGATAGAAGGCTGGAGAAGTAGGCTTACAAATGAACAGGCATCAAAAGAGCTCCAAAGTATTAGGAGGAAACACAGCAGTAGTTCCATAGCAGGAAATGTCTGACCAGCTGGAAATCAAATGATCTTTACCTAACACTGCCTTCTAGAGCTACTAGGTCAAAATTCAAGGCCTCAGCATATGGGTAACCTAGAGGAGGAGAAAGAATGGAAAAGCAGCCCTACCTCACACGCTGACTATATACAATGAAGAGTTGCCCCGAAAGGACATCAAGGTGCTCTTAGGAAGGAAGAATTGAATGTGGTTAGCCAAAAGATGGTAAATAGTCATTCTGGTCTGATAATCATAGGAAAGAGATGCAGAAAGATCATTTAGAGATCGGTTAGCTTAACCTACAAATTGAACACAGCCAGGTTCCCTGATTTCAGGAAAAAATGCTAGCCAAAATATCATACTAGTGCACCAAATGCTTTCACCTGATTTTTTAAAAATGCATTTTTACCTTTTAAAAATTTGGTTTTAAATTATAAAGAAAAAATGGTGATTTTGGAAAACCTTCAAAATGCATAGAAGCAGAAACAAGAATACATATGTTATTACTCACAATTCCATCATTCCCAATACTGATGAGATTCCAGTTATTTCCTTCTGTTTCCTTTGTATGCTTATTTCCCAAATATATACACTTGTATATTCTGCTTTTCTTCATCTTCATAAACAGAATTTTCCATATTATTAAAAGCATCTCATAAGTGTTATTTTAATGGTTGCATAATATTCCATTGTTTTGTCTATCATTAAGTCACTGTAGTCTTTGGGAAATATTTACTTTGTGTCATCATTAAAAATAAATATCAATAAACAACTTGGTATGTAAAATTTCTTTTTTCCATTCTAACAAAATATGGCTTACTTGTAGTAGAAATGTTAGATAGAAAGGTCTGAAACTTTTCAAACTCTGCTACAAGCAAACCATATTGGATTTTCAATCCACCAGGCAAATTTGAGGAGAGCAAATCACGTATCTCCCTTCATATTTGAACATATAATAAAAAATACATGTGATCATTTAATAGTCAGTGTGGAATCTTTACTGGTTTAAACCCTGCTTTCTTGTTTGTACTTCTCTGAATGTTGGTGAGCTTGGGACGGTTAATGGAAGGTATAGGAAAAGGAGTGCCAGACAGGGACCTAATTCTGAAGTCTGAAGTTCGTTTGTTTGTTAACTTGTGACTTGGGCAAGTTATTTAACTTCTCTCATACTCTTTCCTCATTCACAAAATAGGGAAATAATAATAACCATCATACAGTGTCATGAAGATTCAATGAACTCATCATGCATAAAATTTCTTTGTAAAATATAAAACTATCTTTAAATCAAAGCGTTTTCTTAGATGTCAATATGTCTTGGAGGTTTGGGTGAGGGGCGTCCAGAAAAAGCTCATCTAAGGTCATGCCTCCTTTCACACGAGTCCAGCATCATAAAGTACAGAAATCCTTGTTGTGTTTATGCATGCCAAATCTAATATTAGACCATCAGAGGGTGTCTGATTGAAATTAGGCTTGCTTTCCTCACCTGGCAATGTAGTAGCAAATTAACTTTTTCTTATTGTAACAGAATTGCATCTACTTCTCAGGATTTTACCAATATTAAAACTAGAGTGTGGTATAGTGAAAGAATGAAGAGAAATACTAACTTTAACCCATTATATCTCCCTCAACAGTAATATTCTCAAGAAGATCCTCTCTCCCCAGATTTCTCCCACCACCTTCTTCCAAGTTCAGGATGAGGTATATCAATGGTTACAGTGCCATACAATTAAAAACATCACAAGGGACAGATATACAAACCAAGTAACCCCACCAGGTATCACAAAGAACACCTTAGTCTCCCAGGACTAAGTGCCAATTGAGTCAGGAAGTTTGTAACTATCTATAAGCCAGGGTCCTTAATATAGAATCAGGAAAAGGTCAATGATAGGCTTTTGGGGAGATTCTAGTATGCTTTTTATTCCACTTAATAATTCCTAGAGTTCCTGAATCTCAGGACAAAGCTTGTCCTGATTAGAGTGTGATCTAAAATTGATGGAAAGCCTAGGAAGAATCCAGGTGTATTCTTGATTTTGTGTTGTAGTAAAAGTGTGTATAGTCCCCAAAGATTCATTTTCAAAAGGAATTAATTACTAACACACCCACCCACCTTCCCAGGTAAGGGACAACAAGAAAGCATGGCTAAGGTTTTCTATGATGTTGCCTTTTTAAAATAAATTGTTTGGTAAGTTCCCTTGTAGAAATAATGGTGGATCCTTCTAAAACATGGCTCATTGTCATGAATCCTATTTCCCTATTTCTTAGGGAAATCACATGTTCTAAAACAGCATAGCTCCAGGTAATAAAAGACCAATTCACATAGAAGGCAAGCACTGTTAGGGAGTTCTATATTCTTCGCCAGCTTATCTTCATGCTATTCTAAGGAACTATGGGTGGCAAGATCAGGTGATTAACAGCAAAAGTTCTGGAGTCAGACTGCCTTGGTTCAAAGCAAAACATCTCCATACAAAAGCTATGTGCTTTGGGGAAGATGCTAAATATGCAGAATCATAGTTTTCCTCTCTGCAAAATGAGAGGAGTAATAGATTCTACATCTTAGACTTGTCATGAGTATTAAATAATTTGCATAAACC
The DNA here is from genome assembly GCF_964341445.2 of Mesoplodon mirus. NCBI lineage: Eukaryota > Metazoa > Chordata > Mammalia > Artiodactyla > Ziphiidae > Mesoplodon > Mesoplodon mirus. The sequence goes on from NC_138977.1 coordinate 174,185,298, forward strand.
AATTATAGCAGTTCTAGAACATATTAAATGCTCAATTAGTATTTAGTGGTATTATTTTCAGAACTAGAACTTCAAGAAACTGAGTAGAAAAATAAAAACTTTCCTTAGGTAAGTAAACTTTGGAAATCATGTTATGGTTATACTTTTTTTGAGATTCACAACATAAATTTATTTATTAAAGGCTCTTAAAAGTCCTACACATGTTTAACACAATTTTACTCAACTTAATTAACCACACACTCATTTGGAGCTTTTTATGTGCTATACCTGTTTAACATCTCTCCTCATCATCCCCTCCAAATTAGCATTTCATTCATTCATAGAGTAATAATTCAAAATCTCCCTTTAGAAGCATACACCTTAAGACAGCATTACAGATGGCAAATCCCACTTCTTAAGAAGTGTGAAAGTGGTCTGACTATAACATCTGTCCCCTTTCTACTCTGTATTTGGGATAGCCAAGTATACGTCCTCTTCACACTTGGTTTGAGAAAATAGCCTTCTTAGAGGAGAAATTTTCCCTAGACATGCTTTATAAGAAGCTTTTGTTTCCTTCTAGAATGATCACTCCATCAGAGAATCCCAAACGCCCCAGAAAAGATAATCTGCATCAATGAGATGATGTATGTGTTTTTCAAGTTACTGGTGCTTGAATTACTAAAATTCCTGAGTCTTCTATGCCCTCTTTTGCTGTAAAGTTCTGGTATGGGCTTGTGCCTCTTTTCATTAAGTGAAGAGAAAAAAATTTTTCTCTCTCTTCTTTTCTTGAGGTTCAGCAGTGAACTTGACTGAGACAGTTTACGAAAAAATGCTAAGGTCATTGGTATTGGTGACCCCGGTATGTAGAGACTCCTCAAGGCTATTCCCAGAGATGTCAGAGTGCAAACCTGACCCATGGAATTCATACTTCCTTTGCGTGCTCCTGGGTCCAGAGATTCCCTGATAAATTATTTTTACTTACAGATGGCAGATCTTTTCCACCCTCCTTTAGGCTAATCCATAAATATGCAGTGTGGTGTGGATGTGGGTGACATTTTTCTCTTAGACATTTTTGTCTACAGCAAATACCGTTTGTTCCACATACACTCCAGACACAATTATGAAGGCTCAGAAGATCCTGTGCTATTTCTCTGCTCAAGTTGTTATAAAAAAAATTTTTAATGGTATAACTAGCACTCTGTGTAACTCATGGTGTGAGTTATCACATATTCTTTGAAATTTTAAATAAAGAATAATGATTCAGGAACAAACTTATTGAAAAAAACCCTTGACCCATATACTCTGGTTTGAAGAGAGGGGTATTTAGATTGGTCTGTCTTGGATTGTGTGGATTCCTAAAACCAGTCACCAGAAGTCAGCTTATGTGATGAGGCTGGGAGTGTGAGTTGAGGCTGGGAGTATGATGATAACCATGGGAATTGGGGAAGAGCAGTTCCTGTAAAGGAAATAACTGGTAGAAATTTCCAGAGGTTCACTTAGGAGGAGAAACACAGTAAAAGAAGAAACTTGGGGACTAGGTAGAGACCAGATAATATAGGACTTGAAGACCACATTATTAAAGGTAAAGCATAGTCAAAGACTTCAGTAAGTACCTATCATCATGGCCCAAGATGGCTCTTGGGACTTGGCCTAAGTCTCTGCTTCAAATTCACCATGAACAAATCCCCTTGTCCTGCATACTTCAGCCACATGACACTATACATCCCACTAAATCACCACGTCCAACCTTCTTTTTTTTGTTTGTCTGTTTGTTTGTTTTGCGTTACGTGGGCCTCTCACTGTTGTGGCCTCTCCCATTGCAGAGCACAGGCTCCGGACGCGCAGGCTCAGCAGCCATGGCTCACGGGCCCAGCTGCTCCGCGGCATGTGGGATCTTCCCGGAGCGGGGCACGAACCCACGTCCCCTGCATCGGCAGGCAGACTCTCAATCACTGCACCACTAGGGAAGCCCACGTCCAACCTTCTTTAAGAGATATTTTGGACATATTATTTCTACTACTTTGAATGTTTTGCACCCCCCTCATAAGATGATTCTTAAACTTCTTAAGTCTACTGGGGTGGCTCTGAGGATTTTCCCTCATAGCCCTTGTAACTACTTGTAAATATATATTTATCTGTGTGGTTATGTATCTATTGTGTGTCTCCACCAATCAGCTTGAAGCCTTCTGAAGTCAGGACCCCCATTGCTGTTGAACATCATTTTATTCCCCTGGCTCAGCACAGTACCCCAACACTCTATATGTGTGATAAATGTTTGTAGAATGGATAGATTAATAAACACACCTTATATTTCAATCATTTTCTGAGTATAGAATGTCCTCTCATACTCTTGTGGTGCTGTATATTCTACACTTCCCTTCCCAGATTCTCTGCATGAATGCTTTCACTCCTGTGTTATAAAAACTCATTTTCTTCCCCTTTTCTACACCATCCCAGGCTTTCCATTCTCTCTCAGAAAAACAGATACTTCCGGTATGTGACCCTAATCACCCAGTGCGCACTTCCATAATGGCAAGCCATTGCACGTTATTGTAAATTATGCTGCTATTACCTACTTTCACTGTGCAGTGTGTTCCTTAATAGCAAGTAACTTTGCATCAGCAACAACTAGCAAAATGCATGCAACACAGCAGTCATTTCATAAATGTTTCTTAAATTAATGAATGAGGTGAGAAAATAATAGTTTATTACTGAAATAGGCTACAGAAATCCCTTTATTTCATAAATGAGAAAGTCACACTACATAATAATGTTATTTTATCTTCCAAGTCAACCAGAAGTTGAGTTATGTGTCTCTCCTGGCCATCATTATATCCTAAATGTCTAGTGTTATGCACAGTATATATATCCAATGAATAATGCTTAAATGTTAAAGTTTAAAATCTCATAATCAATTAGTGACAGTGTTAGTCTAAGAAATAAGATATTCAGAGGCTTCCCTGGTGGTGCAGTTGTTAAGAATCCGCCTGACAATGCAGGAGACACGGGTTCGAGCCCTGGTCCAGGAAGATCCCACATGCCGTGGAGCAACTAAGCCCATGCGCCACAACTACTGAGCCTGCGCTCTAGAGCCTGCGAGCCACAACTACTGAGCCCATGTGCCACAGCTACTGAAGCCCGCGCACCTAGAGCCTGTGCTCCGCAACAAGAGAAGCCACTGCAGTGAGAAGTCCGTGCACCGCAAGGAGGAGTAGCCTCCGCTCGCCACAACTAGAGAAAGCCCGCACACAGCAACGAAGAACAAATGTAGCCAATAAATTTAATTAATTTAAAAAAGAAAAAGAAATCCTTTAAAAAAAAAAGTAAGATAATCAAATGCCAGATTCATTTTCTATTTCTCAATGTGTGCCTCGTTAAAAAGTGCTGTCTTCTTAGAGTTGTTTTCAAAGTAAAGGAAAACACCAATGCATTTCCAACTTAATAAAATAATCCCCCTTTACTCTGTTTCCTCCCTTTTTCTCTATTTTAAGGTTGACCTTTCTCCCTTGAAAAACCATCATAATCTAAACTCTCCAGTTTGGATTCAGTTCAAATCCAAATCAAATAATCAACCCTGAGCACAAGGCAGTCACGGCTGTGGTTCTTGGGAAGCAAACCAGGTCAATGCATATTGACATAAAGCTAGCATACAAGCCCCTGTGTTCCCCTGTCCATTTATAAAATACCCTCACATCTTTCAAAATCTATCTCTAGCATTCTCTGCTTAAAACTGGTTAAATAAATTATAGTGGCTCTTCACCACAAGATATTTTGCAACCATTAGAAATCTTTCAAAGACTCAAAGACTTTTCAGTGAATTGGTGAAGTAGTACACAATACTAGGTGACGAATTGGGAGAGAAAATTATATCTATCATTTGATCTCAATTTTGCGATAAATGGATGAGAAAAAAACCACATTGAAATATTAAGAGTGGTTTTCAAGAGGGGTAATTCTCTAGTAAATGTCTTCCCTCTATTTTTTATCTATTTTCCAAATATTTTTCCAATAAGCATGTAAAAACTCTTGAACCAGTGAAAAATAATGTTGTAATAATTCTCATGAAAGGATCTACAATTAGTCATTTCTACATCAGTGTGGTTTTATTTTATTACTTTACCCCTCCAGAGGCATTTTCTCTCAAACTTCTTTTCTCATTGTGAAATAAAAGGCTTTATTTCCATTCAGAGGGCTTTCAAAAATAAGAGGAACAGTAGCAGTACTGGGGAACAAATTTGTATGGTTGGAAAGAGCATGGATTTTTGGAATCAGAAAAATGTGAGTTAAGTCTGCCCTTTACCAGGAGAATAATCTTCACTAAGTTGACTGAGCTCTCTAAGATCCAGTTTTTTCATTTGAAAACCAGAATTGTTAATGAGAGGAAGAAAGGGCACAGTAAAGAGGAATTAATATGGCATGCTGAAGATAAGATGGACTGGGTTAGTCAGAAAAAAATGGGAGAAAAGAGGAGCAGTGACCCACCCAGGCTCAAGGTGAGTAAAAAATTACTTAAGTTTACTTAGTGTCTATTATGTCCTGAAGTGTGCTTTGCTTTGAATATAAATTTACTGGTTTATGAAGTGACAACTCTATAAGAAATGTGGTTAAAGTGATTGGCTTGGGATAGGTAATCCAAAGCTGAAGTACTTATAGGTGCCAGGTTACCCAGTGACCTAATTTAGGACTAAGATATGTATATATTTTCTCTACATTAGTATCACTTGAATACCTTTTTTTTTTTTTTTTTTTTTTGCAGTACGCAGGCCTCTCACTGATGTAGCCTCTCCCATTGCAGAGCACAGGCTCTGGACACGCAGGCCTAGCAGCCATGGCTCACCGGCCTATCCACTCCGTGGCATGTGGGATCTTCCCGGACCGGGGCACGAACCCGTGTCCCCTGCATCGGCAGGTGGACTCTCCACCACTGCGCCACCAGGCAAGCCCAGGCATGAATAATTTTTAAAAGCCTTTTAAGGTGATTCTAATGTGCAGACAGAATTGAGAACCATTGATCTGGGCTTATCTTCTTTACTATTTTTCTCGTTGCTTGTGTCTCTCTTCTAACTTTCCTTTCACTGTGATTTAAAGAATGTTTACAACAAGGGGCTTCTCAATTGGAAGATATATATCAGGGTTATTGTTTCAATAACAACTGAACCTACACCTTTATGTCAAGGAGGCATTAGGGAGTGGTGGAGACTAGGATAAACTGGAGAGCAAATGTCCTGTCTTAAGAGGCATCTGCTACTTACTCATCTAATGCCTGTTGTTGCCAGGTGGAATGTCTACCCACTGTTGGAGGTTTCTACCCTTTAAAAAGAAAAACCAGAACTCAAGATTTTCTGTAACATCTCTTGATATTTAAATGTTGGCTCAATTTTTGTATAACAACATAGGAGACAACCAAACCTTGTCTGTGGGCCAATCCAACATTTTAGCCACTAGTTTGTGATTTGGGGATTAAAATATGACATAAGCATCTATCATAGGAGTCTTGGAAGGGCTGGAGGAATGGACTATTTCAATGAAATATACCTGCTATGAAACAGTCTATCTTCAGGCTGTTGAGAAGTTGGTTCTTATTTCTGCACAAGGGACACAGCACTTGCACTGATGTTGGCAGTGTTTAGTACTTAAGCCTGCTCACCCAGTTTAGGTCCACTCCCAGAGACCCAAGCCAATCCCTGCAGGGACCATAATGATAATTCCCAACACCTTAGAGGTAACGTACATAAAGTGTGTATTACAGCACCTGCACATAGAAGACATGCGATAAATGTTTGCTTTCTCATCCTCTCTTAATTGGCTGCCTTTCCTCCCCTCCCAGGCTCCTGTAAACATTTGACATGTCATCTTCTTCTCCAGCATAGCCTTGATCAATGCAATTGACTGCTGCTATCATTGCTTTAGAGTTTTTGAATATCTGATATAAACATTTATTGAGCATCCTCTTCCCTACCCAGAGATCAGCAAGTAATTCTGACAGAGTAGTTTTAAGGCAAATAGGTATAAAAGAAGGGCAATTTGGCAATATCCATAAAAATGTAAACTACCCATCCTCTAACACGTGAATTCAGCTAGGAATTTATTCTACAGATAGGCTTATACATGTACTCAGAGACAATGAATTTGGAATGCTCAGTGCAGCATTTTTTGTGTGATTTCAAAAATTGAGAACAACCTAAATATTTATCAAAGGGGAGTACATATTTATATAATAGGGGCCCCTAAAGCCACATTTCTCAACCAAGGGCAATTTTGCACCTCAAGGAGCATTTGGCAATTTCTGGAGATAGTTTTGCGTTTTATGAATGGGAAGGTGCTACTGTCACTAGTGTGTTTAGGTCAGAGATGCTGCTAACATCCTACAATTCACATGACCGGCCTCCACATCAAAGAACTATCTGGCTCCAAATATCCATAGTGCCAAGATTGAGAAACCCTAGCTTTGCAGGTACTAAAGAGAATGAGCTTGTCTGGGTAGGCTGATAAGGAGTAATCTTGAAGACACATTGTTAGGAGAAGTAAGGCACTTTCTATTTTCATTTAGGTAACTAAAGAGAATAAAGACACACACACACACAATGCACACATATGTATACACCCTCTGTATACTAGTATATCATATATGCATATATGTTTGTATATTCGAGTATTTCTGGGGAAATAAACTTCAACATTTCCTAAGAAGTCGCTTCTGGAGAGAGGTCTAAGAAACTGGCAATCCGCAGTAGAGGGTAAGCATTCATACACTTTTGTATTGTTTGAAGTTTTCAGCAAATCATCTTATTTCATTTTCAGTTGAAATTTAGATTTTATGTTTGTTGTTAAGTACAATGGGTAAAGGTAAAATGGGACTGTGACCAATATGTCTCCTTTTCTATTCCCTTCCTTTCCCTCCAAAAAGGCATCCTCCCATTCAGGATATCAGGACTCTTCTCTTATCACAGTGGTCTCCCAGGAAAAGCTTAGCTATCAGTAATTTTTACTTTAATAAAAATTTAATTAAAATGTAAACTCTATTAGGAAGATTTATGTTTTCAACCTTGTTTTTTCAAATTCTACTATGAAATAAAAAATCGTGTCATGTGAAGTGGGATTTTAAGGATGGAGTACATTCTAGAGACGGGAAGATATTTTTGGAGCTGCTGAAATGGTGCCAACTATGGAAGCATCCTGCTTAAATCTTTGGCCAATTTTCTTTTGGGACTGTATCTCTTTATTCGCATGCTCAGAGCATTCACAAAGCTTTATAACATGTCAGTTCAGTGATTTATACTACAAGCTCCAAGGAAGCTAAAATTTTCGGTTTGATTTTGGGAGTTTACTTTTGTTTCCAAAAGTTTCCAATTAACCCTAAAATTAATACCTCTGTCCCTAATTTCAGGAATCAATCATGGCATTTTCTAGTTAACTGATGGCTATTCTATGCGACAAGAAACACTAAAAAAGTTAAATCCTGTTATAATTGAAAAAGGAAAACCCTGGGACTTCCCTGATGGCCCAGTGGCTAAGACTCCATGCTCCCAATGCAGGGAGCCCAGGTTCGATCCTTGGTCAGGGAACTAGATCCCACATGCTGCAACTAAAGATCTCGCATGTGGCAACTAACCTGGTGCAGCCAAATAAATAAATAAATATAAAAAGGAAAAGATAAACCCCAATATTTAAGTAAAGCTTCCTGGTGTCTTCAATTTTTATCAACAAAGAAGAAAACAATCTGGGACTGGTGTCATGATGTAGTTTGTAAGAAGAAAGTTCTGAAAATATGGCGATGTGGGATGGGGGCTGGTATTAGAGATATTAAATAAAGCTGACATATAAAGGGCTATATGATCCTATTGGCATTTGTGTTGTGCATATTTAGAATCTTTCAAGGAGGTAAATACTTTTTTTTAAAATGCCACCTCTTTACTATGTAAAATAGTCTTTTATAGATTGACCTCTTTGTTATATCAGCCCTTCCAATCAAGCATCCAACTGTAATCCTGGCTCCCTTCCTTGAATCAGTTTTCACTAGTTGTATATTCAATACACAGCCAACGCTATATAGTTATGGTCTCCATCTGCAGACTCCTATATCTTCAGTAGCCGTAGGAAGATTTCCTTTGGGTACTTTGAACAGAGACAAAATAGGCAATCGATGATCCTGAAGCAATTATAAAGCTGGATTGTTCAGTTCTTTATGGTAAGAATTCATGTGCCTAACTCCCAACATAACATCACTTCATATAAATGCAATAAAAACTATAGGCTCAGACTCAATTCTGGCATCACATATCAGAACATTGCATCTTAGCAAAAAAATTTCTCCGGTGACGAGAGTGGCATGGGCATATAGACACTACAAAATGTAAAATAGATGGCTAGTGGGAAGCAGCCGCCTAGCACAGGGAGATCAGCTCTGTACTATGTGTCCACCTAGCAGGGTGGGATAGGGAAGGTGGGAGGGAGATGCAAGAGGGAGGGGATATGGGGATATATGTATACGTATAGCTGATTCACTTTGTTATACAGCAGCAACTAACACAACATTGTAAAGTAATTATACTCCAACAAGGATTTTTTTTTAAATTTCTCAGGTGAAATAAGCTGCATATAGTTACAGAAATGCTTCAGCCATAAAAAAAAATCACGTTAGCAAAAGGTCTACCATTTAGAGAGTCAAAAGAGCCATCTAACATGCTCTGCAAAAAGAAATTCTCAGTTTCTGCCCGTGAATCCCCAAATTAAAATACTTTTCAGGGACCCAAATACTATGGATAACATAAGTATAATTACTTACCTCGGGTGACCACTACTGTAGCCTCCTAATTGTTCTCTTTTAACAGAAAATAACAAATGTCTCCAAACTAGCCTCCATGGTTTTTTCAGTGTCATCTTTTCTAAATGACAGTCTCATCTGGTCACTCTCCAGTTTCAAAACATGACTTATCCCTGTGATCCTCAGGGTAAAGTCTTTGGAGGTTATCTTCAGAGAACAAACAAGACCTTTCATCATCTTACCCCAGCCAGTTTTTCTAGCTTCCCTCCCTTCAACTCTCCTACTCTTTCCTTGTACTTCAGCAATACCTTACTAATTGCAGTTCCCTGCATATTTCTATTATTTGATGCTTAGGGATAGGACTAGTTTGAGGAGGGTGAGGCTTTTGCCTCAGGTGTGAAATTTTAGAAGACACCAAAAAAAAAAAAATCAATCATCAAGGTAAGTAATGTTATAATGTAATATTTTAAAAAATAAATGCAAAAGTCCAAAATGAATAAAATATTAAACTATTTTAAATATATATACTATTACATAAATATCAAAGATAGTTATCTATTGATCATCATTCCTCACTTTGTGTATCTGTTCTGTATTTGTTTATTTTATTAATCTTATTCATCCTTCAAGAAATACCTCTTGTAGGAAGCTTTCTCTGATTTTTCCCTTTCCAGAAAGAACTGGGGGCTCCTTATTCTGAGTTACCATGGTGCCTTATACATGCTTCTATTTTTGCACTTATCACTCCATGTTTAATTGTAAGTGTATGTGTGTGTGTGTTTATTTGCTTATTTACCTCTGCACCAACTTGAGGTTAGAACACTGTGGATTCCTTTCACGTGTTTCTTTCAAGTCATTGTGTTTATTGTCCCCAACATCTCTTATAGATACTATGGTAAGCAGAGTTCCAAAATGGTCCTGTAATCTCTGCCCCCTGGTGTTATATTCATGATTAAGTTACATTATATGGCAAGGGTAATGGATCCCACTCCCCTGTGAAGGTTACATTATAATACAATTATAGAGGAATTTTGCAGATGTAATTAAAACCCTAAATAAGTTGAATTTAATCAAAAGGGAAATTATCCTGGACAGTCCTGATTTAGCAAGTGGAAAGCCTTTAAAAAAGGGCCTAGAATTTCCCTGAAATCAGAGATAATCTGGTTGGCTCTCAGAAACAAGTTACTATAAGTTCTACAGCTGTAAGAAAATGAGTTTTGCCCCAAAACTGAATTTATTTACATAAAAGCATGTGATCACCATCTTCTCATTTATGCATATATGCATTGACGTTCATGTACCTTCATAGAAATTTCCTAGAAGCATATACAAATAGTAGTCAATTGTTGTTAAGCCCTGGAAAGCTGAATTGAAATAAAAAAAATTTTGGTAAGTTTTTACTAATCATTAGAGAAATGCAAATCAAAACCACAATGAGATATCACCTCATGCCTGTTATAATGACTAGCATCAAAAAGAAAAGAGATAAATGCTGGTGAGGATGTGGAGAAAAGAAAAAGTTTGTTTACTGTTGGTGGGACTGTAAACTGGTACAATCAGTATGAAAAACAGTATGGAGATTCCTCAAAAAATTAAAAATGAAGATGCCACAGGCCGCAGAGCAACTAAGCTCATGCACCACAACTACTAAGGCTGTGCTCTAGAGCCTGAGAACCAGAACTACTGAAGACTACATACCACAACTACTGTGAAGCCCGCGCGCCTAGACCCACTGCTCTGCAACAGGAGAAGCCACCACAACGAGAAGCCTGCACACTGCAATGAAGGGTAACCCCCACTTGCTGCAACTAGAGAAAGCCTGCGTGCAGCAACAAAGACCCAACTCAGCCAAAAATAAATAAATGAAATAAAATAAATTTAAAAAATAAAGTTGAACAAAGTAACTCCTAAGAATTCTCATCACAGGAAAAACATTTTTTAAATTTTTCTTTTTTTTTGTATCTATAGGAGATAATGGACGTTAACTAAACTAATTGTAGTAATTATTTCACAATATATGTAAGTCAAATCATTATGTTGTACATCTTAAATTTATTCAGTGCTGTGTATCAATTATATCTCAATAAAACTGGACAAAAATTTTAAAAAATATTTTAATCTTGTAAGTTTAAAAATTTTTTGATCTGTTTGGCCATTTTACTACGTGCATGTATTACTTTTAAAAATTAATAAAATATGTACATTTATTATAAAATAAATATAATAAATTATATAACTATATATTTATATATAGTTACTTATAATACTTGTCTGTATATAATATATACACACCTTCAAAGAAGAAATATAATCACAAGTTCAATATAATCACATTTCCTGTATTTGAGGAAAAGGGAGAAAAAACACACAAACATATAAATCCAAGATAATTATTACCTTCATGTGTTTTCCTTGTCTTTCCTCATATGCATGCTTTTCTCCTAGTTTTTATTGTATTTGACATTGAATTTTGCATAAACAAATGAACTTGTATAAATTAACTAACATAGCAAATATTTGTTGAGATTATTCCATAATCTTCATAAAGCATAATTTTAATAGCTGGAAAATATATCTTGAAGTATTGTGCCATATTTATTAAATCAGTATATCATGAGCTAGCATTTAAGTTGATTTCATTTATTCACCATTGTAAACAGTATTGTAATAAATATTTGTTTTGAAAAAATATTATCCTTATTTAGCATATTTTTATTAAGATAGATACCTAGAGTCTTCCCTGGCAGTCCAGTGGTGAAGAATCCACACTTCCACTGCAAGTGGCATGTGTTCAATCCCTGGCCAGGGAAATAAAATCCTGCATGCTGCACAGCGTGGCCAAAAAAGAAAAAAATAAAAATGATAGATACCCAGATGTGGAACTGTATCAAATGTACCAGTTACCATCCTTATAGAGTTTCTTTACCCTATTCCCCCCTAATATAATCTCTCCCTGATAACACATTTTAGTATATTGGTCTGTTTTTACATACTTAACTACTATCTACCCTTTACAATGCATATATCTATATCCTATAGGTAACTAATTTCCATATAACACACGAATATATAAATTGGGTAGTAATAAGTGGAAGATGTTCTTGCCAGGCTGTTATGATATGAGGCTAAGGGGATACACTAGGGGCTTCAGTCTGTGGTATTTCTACTTCATGTACCCCTGCTGTTGTATGAAGACTTTCCAAGAGTTCTGAGTGCCCAATTTCCTTAGGAACTCTTATATAAAATTAGTCCCCTTGAGAACGTTAAAGACATCATGGAATTTTTTGAACTTTCCACCTGCTTTAAACAAAACCTCTTTTCTTCTTGTTTAAGATAGAAAGGCATAGCTCCCACCAATCCTGGAGTCTACCTCTGATAAAATACCCCATATGAAACTATGACACCAAACAAAGGGACACATACTGGTGGAGATGCTGAAAAACTGAATGAATCTAATAACTAGGTGACAAATTTTTTTCTGAAAGTTAGGTAGTTTCTAACTCTTTACTTTCAGCAAAACTAAGGAGGACTTAGTTGTCAGCTAATAGATTAAAAATAATTTATGATGCTAGATGACTATGTGAATTCTTGCATATACCTCTGAAGAAGATCAAAGAATTGAGTAACATTGCTCCTTCCATTCCCATCCCCTTATTTATGTGAATATGACTTCTTAGTGCTTACATCTATAAAAAAAATAAGAGCAGAATTTATGCAGTAACTATATGATTCTAGCAATAAGTAATATTCATTCATAGATATGAGCCAATGAAAGAATAAAAAGACATCTATCTCATTAAGAGATGAATTTCCAATAAAATATTACTTTTATACTTAATAATTATTGATCATTTTTGAAATATAACATATTGTTTTGATCAATGGTGTACTTAAGACAATTACCATAACTTAATGTGAAAGATAATTTTAACACTTAACAGTCTTATAGTTACAGGAAACATTAAAAAAATTAAATCTCAATTTATATACATGCTTTATTGTAGAGAAGTATGTTCAGGTGATTTATAAAGTCTTTCAAGCACAAAACACATGAAATAAGGATAAAATTATTCAGAGAAAGTAGACTAAAAAGTACTAGTTTGAAGAGTAAAAATAATTTTATTTTATTTAAAGTTGTTCATGTGGTTTTTTTTGTGGTACGTGGGCTCCTCACTGTTGTGGCCTCTCCCATTGTGGAGCACAAGCTCTGGACGTGCAGGCTCAGCGGCCATGGCTCACGGGCCCAGCTGCTCCGTGGCATGTGGGATCTTCCCAGACCAGGAAGAACCCGTGTCCCCTGCATCGGCAGGTGGACTCTCAACCACTGCACCAACAGGAAAGCCCTTTTCATGTGTTTTAATGGGACTTCCCTGATTGTCCGATGGTTAAGACTCTGTGCTACCACTGCAGGGGGCACAGGTTCAATCCCTGATCTGGGAACCAAGATCCTTCATGCCACGTGGCATGGCCAGAAAATAAAAAATAATAAAAAAATAAAATAAAATTTACCACTTTATTTAAAAAAGTAAAGTTGTTCATGTGCTTTAAATGAACGGTGATAAGTATTTATTATTATTATTGTACTTAAATTTTATTGGAAAAATTTAAAGCATGGTCTAACAGTTTTATTTTAAATTTTTAATATCTCTACCATGTGGAAAATGACATTTCTGAAAGTATTTAAATATATGATGACATGGGCTTCCCTGATGATGCAGTGGTTAAGAATCTGCCTGCCGATGCAGGGGACATGGGTTCAGTCCCTGGTCCAGGAAGATGCCACATGCCACAGAGTAACTAAGCCAATGAGCCACAACTACTGAGCCTGTGCTCTGTGCGTGCCACAGCTATTGAAGCCCGTGTGCCATGACTACTGAGCCCATGTGCCAGCTTTGGCAAGAGAAGCCACTGCAATGAGAAGCCTGAACACTGCAATGAAGAGTAGCCCCTGCTTGCCGCAACTAGAGAAAGCCCGCGTGTAGACCAGTTTGTTACTCAAGACAAAGCTCTATTAAAATGCTCCTTTATAAATTGATCTACTAAAAAATTTGAAGTATTTTTTAATTAAAGTATAACTGACTTACAATATTATATTAATTTCAGGTGTACAACATAGTAATTCAAAATTTTATAGGTTATACTCTTTGCAAATTTATTATAATATGTTAGCTATATATCCTGTGTTGTACATTATATCCTTGTAACTTATCTATTTTATACCTAGTAGTTTGTACCTCTTAATCCCTCTCACCCATTTTCCCCTTCCCTCCACTCTGGCAACCACCAGTCTGTTCTCTGTATCTGTGAGTTTGTTTTATTTTGTTATATTTGTTTGTTTTATTTTTTAGATTCTACATATAATTGAAAACAAAGTTTTCCCTCTTTTTATAAAAAGGAGGAAGCATTATGTTATCTTCACATAAATGAAAATGCATCACAAGTCTCAAACTGAATAGAAAGTTCAACCAGTGTATAACTCTCTGGATCCAAGGGTGCCTTATAAACTTGTCAGGTTGCAAGAAAGTTATCTGTAGCACAACACACCAGATCTTGATTGTTCTACACCTCTCCAAAATGTAATCATTAAAATGTAATTAGGGTTTCTCTGGTGGCGCAGTGGTTGAGAGTCCGCCTGCCAATGCAGGGGACACAGGTTCATGCCCCAGTCTGGGAAGATCCCACATGCCACGGAGCGGCTAGGCCCGTGAGCCATGGCTGCTGAGCCTGCGCGTCTGGAGCCTGTTCTCCACTATAGGAGAGGCCACAGCAGTGAGAGGCCCGTGTACCGCAAAAAAAAAAAAAAAAAAGTAATTAAAGCCAGGTAATCCAGTTTAAAATTACAGTGATTTTTTAATGTTAAATCTAAAAGATGCTTAAAAACATGTTGTTACACATTTTCACCTAACACACACATCTAGAACTTGAACTCTCTACTTGGCACTATAAAGTATACTCTAATATTTTCATAAAGCTCTTTGTGCATATAAAATGTACCCAGCAGTGTTCAAGGTATTGGGGATTAAAAATAAAAAATAATCCCTGCCTTAAAGAGTTCACTGTGTGTAGGGGAGGTAAATTTATAGACAATGAATTTAAAATTGTAAATTGTGAATTTATAACTGTAAAATGCAAAAAGTAAATTAGAAATTGTAGTATATTAAATATTTTAGTGAAATAAATAATAATTTCCCATTATTAATTCTGTTCCTTCTACATAGTAGTTATTGTGCCCATCACATGACTTCCTATTTCTCTTCTCCCAGCCGTGCCCCAAGGTAGATCTTATTATCCACTACAACTAAATTGAGAAAAAATAAATAAATAAGTAGTTAATTTGACTTGCTAAGTATGTGATTATGGCATATGAGATAATAAATGTATGTAAAAATGCAGGATTTTGTCCTCAACCCTCTTTTTTCATTCTTATAGTCTCTCAGTAAATGATCTCCTCCATTCCCATGACTTAGAATGCTATCTTTATGTAGATGACTCTCAAATTCATAATATCAAGAGTACCATCCCTCTACACCCCAGATCCATACGCAATTACATATTTTCACTCCCAAACTTGTCAGTTCAAAGTTGAACACTTGTTCTCTCCTGAAATCTGGAAACTGGATATTTTTCCCTTTCCTTGCCAGTAAGGGGCTCTGACATCTATCAGTTGCTAATGCCAGAGACTGGAAGTCATCCAAGATTGCTTCTTTTTCCCTACCCAACATTGAATCCATTTAAAGTCTCATTGGTTCTACTTCCAAAAATATATTTTGAATCTGTCCCATCTCTACTATCAGCACCAACATCACCCTCGTCCTAGACCACAGTAAAAGCTTTCCTTTCAGTGTTTCCCTGTTTTCACTCTTCTGCCCTCTCCAGCCCACCTAACCTTCAATCTATTCCCCACACTATAGCCACGATGCTCTTTCCTAACCCATAATTTTGATCATATCACTCTTTTGCTTAAAACCTCCATTGTCATCCTTTGCTACTTGGAATGAAGCCAAACTCTTTTCTATAATCCTAATATGAATGATATGGCCCCTGCCTACTCCTTCAGCCACCTCTTACACCATCATTCTTATGCTCCAGAGACATTGGCCTTCTTTCAGTTTCTCCTCTATATTAAACGTTTCCTTTTTCAAGACGTCCATACACGTTATTACCTCTGCATGTAAATACCTTCTCCTGTGCTTTGTATGGCTATTCTCTTCTCAATGTCGGTCTAAGCTTTCAACATAATCTTCTCGGAGTGGTTTTCCCTGATTATCTTATCTAAGAAGAATTCTTGCTGACATTTTTTAAATATTACATCTAAACCCTTCCTATCTCTTCAATCAATTTGTAAATATACATTTCTTTACTTGTTTATTTCCTGTCTTCCCTACTGAAATGTGAGATCTATAAGACCTAAGACTGTCTATTTCATTCATCAAAGTAGATCTAGAGCCTGTAATAATATCTGGCACATAGTTGATACAAGTATTTGCTAAGTATGAATAAATTAAAAAGAGAATCTTATTGAATACATGAAGGAGGCATGACTTCTAAACATTTGAGAAGCAGTCAAATAAAACTGTGCCTTTTTAGCTCACTTATAAAATAGGGATAAGAATGACTATCATTCCTAAACTCGTAAGGGTATAGTAAGTATCATGAGAAAGAAATTGATGTGAAAGTCTGAAAAGTTAAAAGCATTAAATCATTGACTTTTATTATTACTTAATGGTCATCATTTTTATCACTGTCATTGTCCTAGATGATATAAATTATGATTATTAATAACTAGATGTCACCAAATGTTGGTGTCCCTTTTGAAAATCATGTGATAATATTCTAGTACCAGTGCATAATAAGAGTTTCCATGTTAATCATAAAACTGACCCAGTATGACTTATGGACTAAAACACTGCCACACCCCACTTTCTGCTTACCCTAACCTTAATGTGGAACTTCAGGGAATTTGCTTTGTCTCTGGGGGCCTCAGTTTCCTTATCCATAAAGTGGAGCCTGCCTCTTAGAAAGTGCTCTGTAAAATAACTAATTAATGAGACCAGTCGCTAATTGCTGAGAATGAAATTGGGAATGAGGGACAATCTGAATGTTAAGGGCTATTAATTGTAATAAAGCACAAATGTCACTAACTTACATCTTTCTCCTTTGAGGGACTCAGCCAAATGGATTTGGAGCACTTTTGCAGAAATTCCTATTAGGTCCTTGCATTGAGCTCACAATGTCCCTGGGGTTTGGGGAGGAGAAATCAATGGTTCACTATAACAGGAGTCCTGCAAGGATAATAATGTATTTCAACCTTCTTTATACATAGCCCTTTGATAATCCACAGAGGATGCTTGGCAACCAACAGTCAAGATAAAAAGTGTCCTATTTTAGTGATTTTCCTTTTGATCACCAAAACTCCACATTATTGTGACAGTGAGCTAATGCTCATGATATCCTGTTAATCTGGACCTAGGCAACCCTCAGGAGCTACTTGCTTTCAGGTAGCTTCTTTCTCTCTGATGCCAATTTCATCTTCTGGAAATACTACATTAAACAAATCACTCCACCACTTAAAGGTCCTCAGTGCCAGTTGCTCTTGTGGATTTCCAAGACATTAAGAAATCAAGCAAACCTTGGTTAGCATTCAAGGCTCTCCCTGACTTGATTTGGCTTATATTCTGATGCTCTCCTTCAGATGCCCCATGCTGCAGCCAGACTGATCTGGAATTGTTTCCTCATGCCTTCCTCCTCATGCTGACACTTCTGGGCATTCCATTTTCAGCTAAATAAAACCCTTGCTCTCAAGCCCTCTACAAAGTCTACGCTTGCTGCCCCTCTTGCCTGGAATATTCTTCAGCAATTCATTCATTCAATTCATGTTTTTTGAGCACCTATCATGTATTTTGGACACAGAGCCGTAGAGAAAATAGGCACATTTCTGAACTCATGGAGCTTAAATAATGCTAAAGAGAGACATTCAATGAAAAAATAAAAGAAGAGTACCTCCTGAGGTAATAAATACTATGAAGATAAATGATATGAGGTAAGGGGTGTGGCAGAGAGAGATGATTTGGGAGTAGTATGTTGTGTATGGTGGCCACGGAGGGCCTGTCTGTAAGAGGTGAGAACTAAGTGGAGACTTGAATAATGTAAGGGGGGGGAATCTATGTATCTATGTATATATCATGGCAAGGACATAGGGACATTTTGGGGAAAGGGTTCCAAGAAAAGGAAAAGGGAAGGCAAAGAATCTGCCTTGTTTGAGGAAAAGCCTGGAGTTCCAGAAGCTCTTCAAGCTTCTGAAGTACTTCAAGATGGAATTCCTGTAGGTACTTCAAGATGCATGAACTAGGAAGAAGGGATTAGGGACAGAGGTAATGGCAGGGAGTGAGACTTTTACTGCCTAATAGACGTTTTTTTTTTTTTTTTTTTCCTGAGGTGGGAAACCATTAGTGGGTGTTTGGAGAAGAGATGTGACATCTTTTGATGTCACATCAAATAGATGTATTTTATAGACCCTCTGATTTTTTCTTCTCTGCTTGATGAGACTACAGTGCTCTGCTAGCTGGTGCTAGGTGCCTGCTCCCTGCACTACAGTCCAGAAAGCCCTTCCACACAGAAAGCCCTGTAGAGCTCACATCATTTGTTTCCCTCCTCTGACCTGCATTGCCTATTTCCAATGCTTCATACATTTTGACCAGTTTTCTTGTTATTTAAAGTAGGAAGGCAGGTCCAGTACCAATTAAGAGGAAACTCCAAAATTATTTGCGTTATGATTTGAATGCTTATAATTATTTTGTTGTCTGCTTTAAAGGAACTGGAAGTGTTGGGAGGAAAATGTTTAAATTGCTCAAATAATCTAAAAAAACTATGATCCCAAGAGAAGTCTGTAAAAATCATACATTAAGGATTCATTTCTCCTTTCTCTCTGTAGTGGGGAGAGGTACAGCAGATCACTTACACATTTATATTTGATTTTACTGTGTGTGACAGCTATTCCAGGAAGGGTCTCCCTCAGCCTTCCTTGTTTAGTGCTGACACTAAAGTGACTTTCAGATAGCACCCCTTCTGGGAGGCACATTGCCTTCTTTTCTTGTTGACATGGTCATTGCTGTCTTCCTTGTTGTTATTGCTGTTTTTTGCCTCAATCGTGGATCTAGAAATAAATTTTGAATGGAAAGGGATCACAATCTACTAGATGCTAAATCAAATCATGTGTCTAATGCCACCAATTATCTCAATTAATGTCAGCATCGACTCATCTGCTAAAAGTACTCTCTCACAAATCCTACTTCTTCTACTCACGTACACACATATATTCTGTCTTCAAGCCATTTGTGTTTAGATGGCTTCCTTCAGTCTACACACTGTTCTTCCTTCAAGACTCAGTGCATGCCCCAAGTCCATCAAAAATATTTGCCAATTACTAGTATTTCCTAGCATATACACTTACTGTCTATCTATTATACACACCTGGCCCTTAGTTATATACTCTATTATGAATTAGGTTAGGTTATATGGTGAATCAACAGCTGTTCACTAACCTTATGGGGTCCTTGGGATGTTATATGTTTTGTATCTATCACAAGTCTTAAAGGTAGGTTCTCAGTAAATACTTAACAAAAGTTCATCAATATTGTTATGTAATTCCACCAATCAGTTGCTCATCATGAATATACAGGAACATTTTTTTAAAAGGAAGATCATTTGGAAAATTAAGGCAAAAGGGAATTCCCTGGTAGTCCAAGGGTTAGGACTCTGTGCTCTCACGGCTGAGGGTCCAGGTTCAACCCCTGGTTGGAAAACTAAGATCCCACAAGCTGTGCAGAATGGCCAAAAAAAAAAGGAAAAAAATTAAGACAAAAGATATGAACCAATAATTCACAGAAGATATATAAATGGCCTATAAACTTGCAAAACTATTTAGCTTTAATAGTAAGCAAAGAAATGCAAATCAAAATGGCAATGAATATGTATTTTCAATTTTAAAAATTGGAAAAGATATTTTTAAGTAATAATGTTCAAGGCTAATAAAACTCCAGTGAAAAAAGATCATTTTTCAACTACTAGAGGGGATGTAAATTAGCACAACTTTTCTGAAAGTCACTTAGCAATATATATAAATTGCTTAAAACAATCCATACCTTTTTATTCTTTTATTCCTATGGGAATAATCATAGATTTACCAAAGAAAGGGGTGGTGAAGGATACTATTCATCACATTACTCATAATAGCTCATTAAAACCAAATACAAACCAATAAAGGAGAGGATAAATAATAGTACATATAATGAGCTTTTTACATTGCCATTAAAAATGATGTTTCAAAGAATATTTAATGACATGCAATATAACATGTAGTGAAAAGTCTGGCCAAAATCAATATATAGAAATGTTAACAATTTTGTTAAGAGTCTACCCATACACTCGAGAAAATAAAAAGAAAATAAAAAATAAAATTAAATAGACTAAATAAAAAAATTAATGAAATGATTCTTTTAAATCCAAATATGTCAGTAATTATATTAAATGGCAATGGATAAAATGCTTTACTCTTTCTGGATAGGAGTTTCTATCGTGTTATCTTCTGTCATTCTATTAAGTTGTTATTTACTAATTCTTTAAATGGCCACCCTAGAAATTACAACTTGCATTCTTGATCTTAAATTAATAATTTTCCTGTCTCTCAAAAAATGCAAGTAATAACACTTTAACTCCATCTTTTGTGCTACTACTATATTTTGGACCCAATTTAGGATATATCAGGAGATGTTTAACAGCCGGTTATCTGGGAAAAAATGTATGCAGAGATACATAAATGAGTTTATTATTGTTTTTCTTGATAAAAAGAATGTGTAGCACTAAATTTTCAAATACAAATAAAATGTACAATTTTATCTGTTATAAATTCCATATAGTCAATTGATTCTCACAGAATGCTTACAATGCATTTTTTTTCAAACTCTTGTATCCTTAGTCAAACTATAGCTGAATTTGATAAATACATATAGTTATAACACCAGTGGGCTCATATCTTGGTTACATTAACATGAATGATGAAAATGAAACAAGGATAAAGGTCAGAGCTTGACAAACTGACATGAGCTATTTCTTTGCTAAAATGGTTGATAGTTAATCTGCTTTATCAACATTTTTATCACTTTCTAGACAATTAACAAAAACAATAAATCAAGCCCTGATTTGTAGCATATGCCAATTTTCATAATATAAATACTCCTATGAGAGCCAGCTCCAAGTTACAGTGTGACATCACTGAATGCATGTTGAAAACAGTTGTGCATTAATACACCATTATGTGGTATTTCCATCATAACATATATAATAGATATAAATAATCTCCAGAGCATAGATAAAATGTAGTAAGATAAGGAGTAGGAAGTTATGGAGTTCTGGTTATTTATTACATTTGTTGTTACTAAAAAATATTTTACTGGAATATTATTCAATTTAATTTTTAATAATAGTTAAAATACTGTGTTCAACAACCAAGCTTCAGAATTCCTGAAAACTTAACGTAAGTTCTTACAAGCCAGTACTAACTGACTCCAGCACATCACTGGACTCTCTCTCTATATATCTATATATCTCAATTCCTCAAGACATTATCATTTTAAACAGTTATGCATATCCACATATTTATCTTTTTCGATAGTTTTTGTTTCTTCCTGAATTATCATGGTTATTATTAGAATTATTTTTCCTCTTCCTGAAGAACTCCCTTTAGTATTTATATCAGTGAAGGCCAAATGGCAACAAATTTTTGAAGTTTCTATTTTTCTGTGTTGTAGGCAGAATAATGGCCGACAAATATGTTCACACTCTAATGCTCAGACCTGTGAATACATTACAGTATGTTACCTTTCATGACAAAAGGGACTTTGCAAATGTGACTAAGGTTATGTACCTTGAGATGAGAATATTATCCAGAGGTTCAGTCTAATCACATGCATCTTTAGAAATAGAGAGCCATTCCTAACTTCAGGAAATGAAAAAGATGGCAGTGTGAGAAAGCCTAGGTCCACTGTTGTTGATTTTAAAGATGGAGTAAGAGTCCCACAGACCAAGAAATGGAGGTGACCTCTAGAAGCTTGAAAAGGCAAGGAAATGAATTCTCCTCTAGAGTCTCCAGAAGAAAATTCAACCCTGCCAATGCTTTGATTGTATTCAGTGAGACTGGTGTTGGACTTCCAATCTATACAACTACAACATGATTATAAGTTTGTATTGGTTATGGGACCAAATTTGTGGTGCTTTGTATTGGCAGCAATAGAATACTAATACAGTTTGAAATGCCTTTAATTTACCTTCATTTTTGAGGCATGTTTTAACATCTTTATTGGAGTATAATTGCTTTACATTGTTGTGTTAATTGCTGCTGTATAACAAAGTGAATCAGGTATACATATACAAGTACCCCCATATTCCCACCCTCTTGCATCTCCCTCCCATCCTCCCTATCCCTCCCCTCTAGGTGGTCACAACACTGAGATAATCTCCCTGTGCTATGAGACTGCTTCTAACTAACTACCTATTTTACGTTTGATAGTATATATATGTTAATGCCACTCTCTCACTTCGTCCCAGCTTACCTTTCCCTCTCCTCGTGTCCTCAAGTCCATTCTCTAGTAGGTCTGCATCTTTATTCCTGTCCTGCCCCTAGGTTCTTCATGACCTTTTTTTTTTTTTTAGATTCCACATATATGTGTTAGCATACAGTATTTGTTTTTCTCTTTCTGACTTACTTCACTCTGTATGGCAGACTCTAGGTCCATCCACCTCACTACAAATAACTCAATTTCGTTTCTTTTTATGGCTGAGTAATATTCCATTGTATATATATGCCACATCTTCTTTTTCCATTCATCTGTTGATGGGCATTTTGGTTGCTTCCATGACCTGGATATTGTAAACAGTGCTGCAATGAACACTGTGGTACATGACTCTTTTTGAATTATGGTTTTTCTCAGGGTATATGCCCAGTAGTGGGATTGCTGGTTCATATGGTAGTTCTATTTCTAGATTTTTAAGGAACCTCCATACTGTTCTCCATAGTGGCTGTACCAATTCACATTCCCACCAACAGTGCAAAAGGGTTCCTTTGTCTCCACAGCCTCTCCAGCATTTATTTTTTGTAGATTTTTTGATAATGGCCATTCTGACCTGTGTGACGTGATACATCATTGTAGTTTTGATTTGCATTTCTCTAATGATTAGTGATGTTGAGCATCCTTTCATGTGTTTTTTAGCAATCTGTATATCTTCTTTGGAGAAATGTCTATTTAGATCTTCTACCCATTTTTGGATTGGGTTGTTTATTCTTTTTGATATTGAGCTGCATAAGCTGCTTGTATATTTTGGAGATTAATCCTTTGTCAGTTACTTCATTTGCAAATATTTTCTCCCTTTCTGATGGTTGTCTTTTTGTCTTGTTTATGGTTTCCTTTGCTATGCAAAAGCTTTTAAGTTTCATTAGGTCCCATTTGTTTATTTTTGTTTTTATTTCCATTTCTCTAGGAGGTGGATGAAAAAGGATCTTGCTGTGACTTATGTCATAGAGTGCTCTGCCTATGTTTTCCTCTAAGAGTTTGATAGTTTCTGGCCTTACATTTAGGTCTTTAATCCATTTTGAGTTTATTTTTGTGTATGGTGTTCAGAAGTGTCCTAATTTCATTCTTTTACATGTAGTTGTCCAGTTTTCCCAGCACCACTTATTGAAGAGGCTGTCTTTTCTCGATTGTATAGTCTTGCCTCCTTTATCAAAGATAAGTTGACCATATGTACATGGGTTTATCTCTGGGCTTTCTATCCTGTTCCATTGATCTATATTTCTGTTTTTGTGCCAGTATCATACTGCCTTGATTACTGTAGCTTTGTAGTATAGTCTGAAGTCAGGGAGCCTGATTCCTTCTGGTCCATTTTTCTTTCTCAAGATTGCTTTGGCTATTCGGGGTCTTTTGTGTTTCCATACAAATAGTGAAATTTTTTGTTCTAGTTCTGTGAAAAATGCCATTGGTAGTTTGATAGGGATTGCACTGAATCTGTAGATTGCTTTAGGTATTAAAGTCATTTTCACAATGTTGATTTCCAATCCAAGAACATGGTATATCTCTCCATCTGTATCATCTTTAATTTCTTTCATCAGTGTCTTATAGTTTTCTGCATACAGGTCTTTTGTCTCCTTAGGTAAGTTTATTCCTAGGTATTTTATTCTTTTTGTTGCAATGGTAAATTGGAGTGTTTCCTTAATTTCTCTTTCACGTTTTTCATCATTAATGTATGGAAATGCAAGAGATTTCTGTGAGTTAATTTTGTATCCTG
Organism: Mesoplodon mirus; assembly: GCF_964341445.2. Classification (NCBI taxonomy): domain Eukaryota; kingdom Metazoa; phylum Chordata; class Mammalia; order Artiodactyla; family Ziphiidae; genus Mesoplodon; species Mesoplodon mirus. The sequence continues at coordinate 174,209,377 of NC_138977.1, forward strand.
ATACTTTACCAAATTCGTTGATTAGTTCTAGCACTTTTCTGGTAGCATCTTAAGGATTCTTTATGTACAGTATCATGTCATGTGCTAACAGTGATAGCTTTACTTCTTTTCTGATTTGGATTCCTTTTCTTTCTTTTTCTTCTCTGATTGCTGTGGCTAAAACTTCCAAAACTATGTTGAATATCAGTGGTGAGAGTGGACAACCTTGTCTTTTTCCTGATCTTAGTGGAAATGGTTTCAGTTTTTGACCACTGAGAATGATGTTGGCTGTGGGTTTGTCATATGCGGCCTTTATTATGTTGAAGTAATTTCCCTCTATGCCTACTTTCTGGAGGGTTTCTATCATAAATATGTGTTGAATTTTGTTCAAAGCCTTTTCTGCATCTATTGAGATATCATATGGTTTTTCTCCTTCAATTTGTTAATATGGTGTATCACATTGATTGATTTGTGTATATTGAAGAATTCTTGCATTCCTGGGATAAATCCTGCTTGATCATGGTGCATGAACCTTTTAATGTGCTGCTGGATTCTGTTTGCTAGTATCTTATTGAGGATTTTTGCATCTATGTGATATTGGCCTGTAGTTTTCTTTTTTTTTTTGTGATATCTTTGTCTGGTTTTGGTATCAGGGTGATTGTGGCCTCGTAGAATGAGTTTGGGAGTGTCCTCTCTCTGCTATATTCTGGAAGATTTTGAGAAGGATAGGTGTTAACTCTTCACTAAATATTTGACAGAGTTCACCTGTGAAGCCATCTGGTCCTGGGCTTTTGTTTGTTGGAAGATTTTTAATCACAGTTTCAATTTCAGTGCTTGTGATTCGTCTGTTTATATTTTCTATTTCTTCCTTGTTCCATCTTGGAAGGTTGTGCTTTTCTAAAAGTTTGTCCATTTCTTCCAGGTTGTCCATTTTATTGGCATATAGTTGCTTGTAGTAACCTCTCATGATCCTTTGTATTTCTGCAGTGTCAGTTGTTACTTCTTTTTCATTTCTAATTCTATTGATTTGAGTCTTCTCCCTTTTTTTCTTGATGAGTGTGCCTAATGGCAATTTTGTTTATCTTTTCAAAGAACCAGCGTTTAGTTTTCTTGATCTTTGTTATTGTTTCCTTCATTTCTTTTTCATTTATTTCTGATCTGATCTTTATGATTTCTTTCCTTCTGCTAACTTTGGGGGTTTTTTGTTCTTCTTTCTGTAGTTGCTTTAGGTATAGGGTTAGGTTGATTTGAGATGTTTCTTGTTTTTTGAGATAGGATTGTATTGCTATAAACTTCCCTCTTAGAACTGCTTTTGCTGAATTGCATAGGTTTTGGGTCATTGTATTTTCACTGTCATTTATTTCTAGGTATTTTTTTTATTTCTTCAGTGATCTCTTGGTTATTTATCAGTGTACTGTTTAGCCTCCATGTGTTCGTATTTTTTACAGATGTTTTTCCTGTAATTGATGTCTAGTTTCACAGTGTTGTGGTCAGAAAAGATCCTTGATATGATTTCAATTTCCTTAAATTTACCAAGGCTTGATTTGTGACCTAAGATGTGATCTATCCTGGAGAATGTTCAATGAGCTCTTGAGAATATAGTGTATTCTGTTTTTCTTGGATGGAATGTCCTTTAAATATCAATTAAGTCCATCTAGTTTAATGTATCATTTAAAGCTTGTGTTTGCTTACTTATTTTCATTTTGGTTGATTTGTCCATTGGTGAACATGGGGTGTTAAAGTCCCCTACTATTATTGTGTTACTGTTGATTTCCCCTTTTATGGCTGTTAGCATTTGCCTTATGTATTGAGGTGCTCCTATGCTGGGTGCATAAATGTTTACAGTTGTTATATTTTCTTCTTGGATTGATCCCTTGATCATTATGTAGTGTCCTTCTTTGTCTCTTGTAGTAGTCTTTATTTTAAAATCTACTTTGTCTGATACAAGAATTGCAACTCCAGCTTTCTTTTGAGCTCCATTTGCATGAAATATCTTTTTCCATTCCCTCACTTTCATTCTGTATGTGTCCCTAGGTCTGAAGTGGGTCTCTTGTAGACAGCATATGTATGGGTCTTATTTTTGTGTCTATTCAGCCAGTCTATGTCTTTTGGTTGGAGCATTTAATCCATTTACATTTAAGGTAATTATTGATATGTATGTTGTTACTACCATTTTCTTAATTGTCTTCGGTTTGTTATTGTAGATCTTTTCCTTCTCTTGTGTATCCTGCCTAGAGAAATTCCTTTAGCATTTGTTGTAAAGCTGGTTTTGTGGTGTTGAATTCTCTTAGCTTTTGCTTGTCTGTAAAATTTTTAATTTCTCCGTCGAATCTGAATGAGATCCTTTCTGGGTAGAGTCATCTTGGTTGTAGGTTTTTCCCTTTCATCACTTTAAATATGTCCTGCCACTCCCTTCTGGCTTGCAGAATTTCTGCTGAAAGATCAGCTGTTAACTTTATGGGGATTCTCTTGTATGTTATTGTTTCCTTTCCCTTGCTGTTTTTAATATTTTTTCTTTGTATTTAATTTTTGATAGTTTGATTAATATGTGTCTTGGTGTGTTTCTACTTGTATTTATCTTGTATGGGACTCTCTGTGCTTCCTGGAATTGATTATTTCCTTTCCCATACAAGGAAGTTTTCAACTATAATCTCTTCAAATATTTTCTCAGTCCCTTTCTTTTTCTCTTCTTCTTCTCGGACCCTAATAGTTCAAATGGTGGTGCATTTAATGTTGTCCCAGAAGTCTCTGAGACTGTCCTCTACTCTTTTCATTCTTTTTTCTTTACTCTGCTCTGTGGTAGTTATTTCCACTCTTTTATCTTCCAGGTCACTTATCCATTCTTCTGCTTAAGTTATTCTTCTATTGATTCCTTCTAAAGAATTTTTAATTTCATTTATTGTGTTGATCATCATTGTTTGCTTTTTAGTTCTTCTAGGTCCTTTTTAAACATTTCTTGTATTTTCTCCATTCTATTTCCAAGATTATGGATCATCTTTACTATCATTATTCTGAATTCTTTTTCAGTTAGACCACCTATTTCCTCTTCATTTGTTTGGTCTGGTGAGTTTTTATCTTGCTCCTTCATCTGCTGCATATTTCTCTGTCTTTTCATTTTGCTTAACTTATTGTGTTTGGGTTCTTCTTTTCTCAGGCTGCTTGTTCATAGTTCCCATTGTTTTTGGTGTCTGCCCCTAGTGGGTACGTTTAGCTCAGTGGGTTGTGTAGGCTTCCTGGTGGAGGGGACTGGTTCCTGTGTTTTGGTGGATGAGGCTGGATCTTGTCTTTCTGGGAGACAAGACTGCATCCAGTGGTGTGTTTTGGGGTGTCTGTGAACTTAATATGATTTTAGGCAGCCTCTCTGCTAATGGGTAGGGCTGTGTTCCTGTCTTGCTAGTTGTTTGGTATGGGGTGTCCTTCACTGGAGCCTGCTGGTCATTGAGTGGAGCTGAGCCTTATAGGCATGTTTTTGGTTGCAATTGGATTCTAGGTTTGCAATTATTTTATTTCAGCAGTTTAAAAGTCATTCCATTATCTTCTGGTTTCTTCTTTTCTCTATAGCTCCTCTTTTGAAATCAATATGACTTTTGGTCTCTGGCTTTCAGGTTTTCTGTCTGTCCTTGTTTATTGACAATTTTACTATGATGTGCTTAGACATAGCTTTATTTTATATTTATTTATCCTGCTTTGGTTTCTCAGAGCTCTTCAAACCTGTGGCTTAATGTCTCATGTTTGTTTTGAATAATGCTTTTCTTCTTTTCTTGTATCTGTTAAAAATGTTTTTGTCCCATTCTTTCTTTTTTTCCCCTACTCTGAGACTCAATTTACAAGTATGTTATACATCTTTGCTGTATTCTAGGTGTCTGGTATGCTCCTTTTTATATTTTACATTTTTTTCTCTATGTCTCAAAATGGATATTTCCTACTGTTTTATCTTCCAATTCTTTACTCCTATCTTCTATTGTATTTAATCTTCTATTAAAAGCAGCCATTGATCTATTAATAACTGCTATTTTATTTTTTATAACTCGAATTTCCATTTGACTTTTCTCATATATTTAAGTTCAGTTTCAATGTTATCCTTCTTTATATTTTTAACACATTAATCTTAGTTATCTTAAAATCTCTGTTGGATGACTCTAATAAATATTTCACCAAAAGTTTTTATTTTTTATTTTTTAATTTTCTGTTTTTCTTCTCCTTCTCCTGTTTTTGGTCAATATTGTACAATATCTAGCATTCAATTAAATAAATGTCATAAAACAATTTTAAAGGGTCTGATGATGTTATCTTTCAGAGGATTTATTTTTCATCTGGCCAGTAGCTAGAATATGATCATATCAGCTTAATCAGTCAAGATTAGTGGTCCTTCCAGGCTCTCAAGAAAATTTGGACTGTTTACCTAGGCTTCACTTCATTACCCTGAATTTCAATTTTATCTCCCAGTCGTTACAAAACTGCTTAATATTTTATTTAGCTTTTCAGCCTCTTAAAAATATCTTCTTGAAATATTGTCTCTCAAATCCTGATTACCTTGGTTGTTCTCTATATCTTCAAATAACTGTTTTTTGCTTTGTACTTTATCCATATTTTATAGTTGGTTCTGGTGAGAGATTCAGCCTAATATCAGCTATTCCATTAAATCCAGAAGCAGAATTTACTAAGGGACCATGCTTTATTTCTGTATATAGCAAAGACTTAACATGTTGGCAAATGCTAGATATTTGATGTAAATTGATAGAAACAGAATTAACAGATTAGCAGAATTTATTATATATGAGTTCAAAAAAACTGGATACTCTGAATAACTTACACAGTACTCATTGGAACTGCATTTAATGAATTATGCTTTGATTTTATGCCAACTGTTTACCCTGTTGAACCCTAAAATAAATAGTCCTATAAAAGTATTATGGTGTGTACTATTTGACATATTATTGAGGAACTTGTTTATTATGATGGTAGTGTTCTCTCTAGGAGAGCACTCAGAAAACGTACTCTTTTGGCCATAGTGCCAAGAATAGGTTTTCTTTTTGCCATACTGCTTGGTCTTTATTCTGAATTTTCTATGTTGTGTAACTCTCAGGGTTTGTTTTGTTTTTTCCATTTGGTTAAGAGGAAACATAGAGGATATAGAGGAAAGTTTGTAGTCTATCCATATGAAATATATGATTTAGTTTTATCCCTCATTACATTTTATTTTCCTGACTTCTTTTCCTACTACACCTAATTTAAATATTTTTGTTTATTTTATGTATTTTTGTTTGTTTGTTTGTTTGTTTTTGCGGTACATGGGCCTCTCACCATTGCGGCCTCTCCCGTTGTGGAGCACAGGCTCTGGACGCGCAGGCTCAGTGGCCATGGCTCATGGGCCCAGCCACTCTGCAGCACGTGGGATCCTCCCGGACCGGGGGACAAACCTGCATCCCCTGCATCGGCAGGTGGACTCTCAACCACTGCACCACCAGGGAAGCCCTATTTTATGTACTTTTGATTGCAGCCTCAGGTTGCCTTGAAACTAAACAGAGAGGACAAGTAAATTATTTTAATTCTTTACAAAGGGTTTTCTGCAACATATATTCCTTCTCAAAACTGTACTTAGCTACATTTACATTGGTAAGAAGGCTTTGATAAGTATAACATAGACATATATAATACATATTTTATAGTCTAAATAGATTTGCAAATTTTATTTATTTGTTTAATATCCAATAAAATAGTATAAATATTACCTCTGCCACCTCTTTAACAAATAAAGAAACCAAAATGCAGAATCAATTAGATAGCATGTGAACAAGTTAGAATTTAACCCAAATATCTTGATTTCAATAAAATACAAATAGAACATAATAAACATAAGTGTTTCCTTTAAAAACCATGCCAAGAACTTAGATGCTTATTCCCATTGTCTTTCTACTTTGCTTTTGTGTGTCTTCAATTAATCAGTACAAATATTTTCTTAAGTATGATAACACAATTTTATTTTAGCTTAGTACTTACAAATCCTTTGTTTTCTTATCACTACCTTTTCTGTAAAATAAGAGCTCTTTAATTCACCTTTCATACATTCCTGCTTGAAGATACACCTTCAAATGGATCGAATTTAATTGCAGTGTGGCCCTTAGCTAGTTCAAATTCCTCAATCAATTCACTTCAGACTCATCTTCTTTCAAGACTAAACGACCCCATTTTTCTTAATCTCTTCTCATGTTCCATAATCCTTTCCATTCCATTTATCATTTTTGTTGCCCTGTTCTCTCTCCAACTTAGCTATAATGTTCCTCAAATAAAATCTTCTATCAGATGGGCACATGCTTAAAATCTCCTCTTCTATACTCACACTAGGCCAACTAAGAAGCTGCCCTGGTAATTTCAGCTTCCACAGTTATTATGAGCCTCAAGTCTGTGGAATGTTAAATATAGTATTCTAAAGAGGTGGGAACAGGTGACATTTCCTTGTGTCAGTATTTTGAGGCAACATGGTTCTTTGCCTGAAAAATAAAAAGATGAGTCTTCAAATCCCAGCAAAGTAAGTGCTTTGCCTATAATATGGATTTTTTGATGTCTGTATTAAAGAGCTACTTTGCAATTTCAGGAGATAATGTCATAATTGTAAATAAATAAATATGGTTTCCTTTCCCCAAATACCCAGTGACTCTTGACAAGAGTTTATCTTTCATTATCAAGGCAATGAGTCTGATGTGAATTCAGGGTCTTTGCAATAATGGACCAAATTCGTCATAAGATAGTATTTGCTTAAAAAATTAAGTAAGCAAGAAAAAGCAAATGTTACCTAAAAAAGTTAGTCTGCAGTTCTCTGAGGCACCTCGAAAAAAAAGAAACACTGGTGTAAGAAACATCAATTACAAAAGCCCCTGAGTGATAAACAGCTACTTCCATGCAAGTAATAATTACTGTCTCCTGGAGCTGACCCAGAGAATCTCTGTAGGGAACAAATGTAATAGTGTAGTTGGAGCCATATGCCATGGGCATCTCTATGCTCTGATGGAGAGGACTCATTTGGGAATGAGTTGGAAGAAGTCATGTGTGTTTATGCAAAACAATCTTGCCATTCTGTTATAAAGAGCTCAAATGCTATATTCAGATTCTTAAGGGAAAGGCAGAGTGGCAAGACCAGAAGTTGGGCAAAGCAGATCACTGGTTAGATTTTGAGAGCAAGCACTCAACTAAAATAGGCATGGAGAGCATATCTAAAAGGCTTGGAATATTTGTTGCCAATAGTGCTGAGCATTTCAAATGCATTTGGCAGTTTCAACACTTGGAAGTCAAAAGAGTAACTACTTTTGTGTTGTTTAGTGGTAAATGATATAACACCAATATTCCTAGTTTAGGGGAAAATGATAATTTGTTGGCCCTGGCAACTGAAAATTTTGATCATATTCTGGCTTCAGATACAGATGGATCCACAGGAGATCAGTGGTATCCTCAGGACTCACTCTTTATCCATCTCTGAACTATGCTTTCCTCTGTATTTGTTCCACTGTCAGGCAGAATCTTCATTCATGATGGCAAGATAGCTGCCAGCAACTCCAAGGTTATATTTCTATCCTATCCTCTCAGCCATGTCAGTATAAAAAATATGTTTCTTTCCCAATAGTTTTAAAAGAAATCCAGAATGAGCCTTATTGACTCAGATTGATCTGGCTTGTTTCATAAGTCCATCTCCAGACCAATCACCCTGGCCAGAAGAATATGATTCTCTGATTGGTCAGACATGGGTCACTTCTACTGCCTCACTCACAGTGCCCCCCTTGGAGTTAAGAGCAAGATTAGCCCTCTTTCCCAACAATTGCATATGCTGAAAGGGGCTAACTGGTGTTTCTCCAAAGGAAAACCATAGTGTTGGTATCAGAAGAAGAAATAAATTTTTTTAAAAGTCAGGTGTTTAATTCTCCATAGAATTAAAAGCAAAAGAGCTATTCTGGAAATCCCCATAGGACTATAAAAAGTAGACAGTGGCATTCCTCTCACATTTAAATATGTGCTTATGTATATTTCTGACTACTACAACTGCCCCAGAGATGTTTAAAACACTGCTGGGGACAGAAAGCCCTTTAGTCATGTGAAGTTGGCTTTATATCTCTCAAAAGACATGAGATCAATTATTCCAACCCCAGAAACCACTCATTTTTTTATTGTTGTTGCTGTTTGTTTGTTTGTTTGCTTGTTATAAGGTATGAGAACACTCTGCTAAGTGCTTTACAAACATTAACCCATTTAATTGTTAAAACAGTCCCATGTAATTATAATTTAATTATTCTTCTTTCCCTGTTATTAAAACAGTCCTGAGAAGTAGTATTATTGACAGTTATTTACACATGAGAAAACTTGGTCACAGAAGGTTTAATGACTTGTGGTCCCACAGCCATTGATGGCAAGACTGGGATTAAGACACAAATTTCTTAGACCTTTTTTCTGCATAATGCTCATTCCCACTCTAAGTTAGCAATACCATTTGAAAAGCAGGAAAAGTGAATTTTAATTTTATTGTGAAGTAGAAAGCTATTTTGCAATCATCGTATACAACACTTCAAATCCTTTTCTTTCCATAGTTTGTAACCCTTATACAGCCACTTGAAGAGAACTGAGAATCATTCAGAGCTCCATAGATTTAGGTTCTATACAGTTTGGCAGCCATTTCTGAAGTAGCAGGTGATTGTATGTCCAAAGCAGTTGGAGCTTTATGAGTTCAAAACTCATTTCTACCACTTTCTAGATGTATGAATTTAAATAGGGTTTTTTAAGCTCTGTTTTCAATTATTTTCCTAAATATTAAATTGGTATGATATTTGTCCCTCCTTCATGATATTTGTCCCTCCTTCTGATAGCTATTTTGAGGATTAAATGAATTATACATGAAAATTCCTTAGAACAGTTCCTTGTACACAAGATGCACTCAACATATTTAGTTTTATTATTATTGTTATTGCTCCTGTTATTGTTGTTGAAAGTAACTGCCATAACATAATTACCAAGAACTAAACAAATCAGGAAGCAGAGCCTATGCTTAATAAAAAAGCCTATGTGGTTAATAAAAAGATAAATATAAAGCAATTATTTTTCTGTGATTTTGAAAGCACTAGTGGAGCTTGAAATATACAAATCAAAAAATATACATGGGGAATTGATGACTACAATTTATTCTCCAGTCATCAAGAATGGATTCTCAGCAGGAAAGGAAGATGAACAACTAAATGAACAAAAGAATCAACCATTCAAATGGTATCAGCTCTGTGACTTTGTCTAGTTACTTCCTGAAACTTTGGACACCACATTTGCTCCATTGAGATCATCATATCTATGCCCAGTCACTTATGGAGGCTTCAATAAAATACTGTGATAGTTTGTGCTATATAGTGGGTACACAGCACAGTGTGGAGATTAACTTGGATACTCATGGATGCAGGATTCTGTCTGACTTTAATTACCCTAAATTATATTCTTTCCACTAGCACTGTGTTTCAAAATTAATGCAAATACAGTCTCCAGGTCAGTAAACTAAAATTCAGAAAGATTCTAACTTATTTAAAATATTTTTTAAAAAGCTATTAAGTGACTCTAAATTACATCGTCATTTCTTTTCTCTACCACCTGTTCTAAATTTTTCTGTTCTGGCTAGCAACTTCAGTTGGTCTGTGTGGTTTATTGGGTGGAATGAGCCAAATCTTTATCCCCGAATTTTGCCATAAACTCCACACAGTGTCTTTCACAAACATTAATACACTTCATTCCACAGAGTCATCCAGATCATGCAATCCAAGCAGCAGGGCACTTGCATGGAACCATAAACTTCCACAGAGCCATTTTCTCCTCTGGGCCCCATCAAACATGTCTGACTTTTGGGTCAGATTAGAGCAATATTTGGATTAGAGCAATATTTCCAAGTGTGGTATTGGATTTCTCCAGAACCTGAAGACTATGAGATATTGTGCTTCCTTCATCACCAAGTGAGATAGGAAAATACAATCATCTGTCCTTTAGTTTGGAAGGTATGTCACAGCATGTCCCAAACCACTGGAATCCTAAAATTTTCACTGATGTATCTTCATCATGTTATCTCCTATTTTCTCGAGGGCATGTGTCTTACTGAGGCCTCTCATCTACTTGCCACATCTTGCTCATTTATGCCAGTTAGCATGATGTCATTATAGATTGGACCAGTGGGATGCTCTGAGGTATGTCAAGAGAGTCCAGCTTTCCTCAGTCTATATTTTGACAGAACGTGGGAGAATTTTCACATAGCTCTGGGGCACGACTATAAATGCATACTGTTTTGGGGTTTTTTATTTGAAGGTAAACTTCTTTTGATCCACCCTTTTCATAAGGATGGGAAAAAAATATTCACCAGATCAATAACCGAATACCACGTACTTGAGGCTATTTTTATCTGTTCTAGCAAATATACCACTTCAGGCACTATATCTGCAATTGAGATACTACTCAATTGAGTTGGCAGTAACCTACTATTATCTTTCAGAATTCATCTGACTTTTATAAGGTAGAGACTGGCAAATCAAATGGAGATATGATAGGACACACTACCCTATATTCTTTAGGTTTTTAGGTAGCATTAATTTCTGTCATTTTTTTTTCTAGCTCTCTTAGCAAGAGAGAGATTTTCAGTTTCAGAGGTTTCACTTGGCCTTCCTAACTACTGTGGCTCTTATTCCACAATAAAGGAATCAAAATGAACATATCTATGTCAATTATTTATTCAGAGACTGGGAAACAACCACTGGGTGGGTCCTTGGACCCACTGGACACACTGTGAGCCAGACCTGGGCCAAAACATCATTTATTACTTTGCCATATACTTCCACTTTACCAGAGGAGTCATGAAACCTGGATATTAACTCGAATCCTCCCTTCCTGAAATATTTGGATATTCTTCTTTCCCTGTTGTAAATGTCTGAAGGCCCTTTTGGGAAGTATTGTGGAAATATTACTATATATTTGACCTGATTTTCTAGGATCTTTGCTTCTGAAGATCTGGCCTCTCTTTCAGTCAATAGATTCCAGATGTGAAAATTGGCTTCTATTTAGAAGCTGAACATGAGATCGTGACTTTCATTGGATAGCTATTCTCAGTCTCCTGATCGTTCAGACTTGGTATTTTTTTTGTTAGTAAAGACTGTGCAGTATGCTTTTAGCTATTGTTCTGGACACAACCTTCATAGATCCCTACAGGTCAGGACTTCCTGGGTGCCACTCCAGCCCTGCTATTCATTATGATAGTTACACCCCCTTGCCTTCTGAGAATTAAGCACTGCCACCTAACCTCTTTTATTTGAAACCCTATCATTTCCAATGCTATAAGGAGCCAACTGTGTAACATCTCCCAATGTCAAGGGATGATATTATCTTAGAGGAAAACCATCACTGAGTTTCTCAGAGATGCTGACACCCTTTTAACCAGTGTACTCTTTATTAATTTGGCAAACAAAATGTTCTCTGGGCTCCCCCATAGAACATAACCACCCAGTGGGGTTTTCAGGTTTACACCCACTCTCACATGCCTACTTCTTGGAGCTTTCTGAGCTCCTCTTCCATGGTGTGGCATGAGTTACAGTATTTCTACTTCATTTAATGTGCATCATAATTGTCTCCAAGCTCCTAAGAGCCCTCCTAGCAGATGTTAGCACAGACCGCTGTACCCTTATCAGAGTGTTAAATTCCATCCCCCTCAGAAGTATACTCACATACAATACAGCATTTACAATCAGGTCAATCTGATTTCAGACTCAGTGTTCTTTGATTCATTTCCCCTTTGTTAAAATGGTTTGCATTTTTTCTAATTTAAATAGGTAATAAGCAGTTTACCATCCTTCTCTCAGAATGGACTCATGTTGTTTTTTAAGAGAAGATCCTAAAATACATGCTGGTGAATCCTGACCAATAATGAAGAAGGAACAATGAGTGTGAAAACTCAATTTCCTAGCTAATTTCTGTGAATTTCTCTCATATACATACAGGAAAATATATTTAATATAATTAAAAGAACTTTTATTTTTGTAAGATTCAATAGATTCCTCCTAACAGAATATTTGAAGTAAAGTGACCAGTTTAATGGATTAATAAATGATTAAGTAATCATAATTATAAATAATAAATCCATCAATAAATGATTGTATCTGAAATCAATTTTTCTGGTTTTGTTCACTGGTCAATATCAAGCATCTAAGGCAGTGCCTGGCACATACTATTTTCCCAACAAATATTTGGTAATGAATGACCATTAGGAAATAACATACGCTTATACGTTTGTGTGTGTGTGTGTGTGTGTGAACATATATAGTTTTAAGATATCATTTTAATACAATTAAATATGTATTTTAATACAATTAAAGATGTTTATTTAAAAATATTTAAGCAATGTAGATATCTCCAGTAAAATGTAAAAGTTGTATTTCACCCTCAACTTAATGTATTTAGTTCATTCATTTAGCAAATAGAGAATCTTCTATGTGACAATGACTATGCTATGTGCAAGAGATATAACATTTAGCAAAAACAGAATGATCCTCCTCAGAGTAATCATTGTTACCATACTGGTGTTTATCCTTCCAGATATTTTCTTGTCTATTTTTAAATACAAAAACACCCACATATACACACACATTCACATGCCAAACAAATATTTTTTTAACATAACTGAAATTACCCTGTATATATGATTATGTAACAAGCATTTCAGGTTACCATAAGGTGTTTTAAACTTCTTTACATCATGGCAAACATACAAAATGATAATATTTATACACTGTACTAGGATAAACTGTTTATAACTTAACATATAATGGACATTCCTTTTGTTAAAGTAACCATTTGGTTACCTAATACTGAATCATGAAATATTCTTTTAATAAGTTACTGGATCTAGTTTGCTAAATTTCAATCTAGAATTTTTATATATTTATATATTTTCTGTATGTTTATATTTATATGTAACTGTGATTGGACAGTAGTTTTCTTTCACCTCTTTTAAAATCTATATTTTTCCAGAATTGTTGTAAGAATTATGGTAGCTTTATAGAATGAGTTGAGAAGCTCTGCATTTTATCCTAATATCTGGGATCATTTTTTATATAAATAAAGGATTTATTTGCTCATAACACATTGATGACTCTCATGTAAAACTGTCTTGGTTTATTGCCCTTGGTGTGGGTAGAGGGTTACCATGAGATCTTGACTATTTTTCAAATTTTTTTCTATTATTTTCAGTCTGTTAAGATTATTTCCCTCCATTTGAGTCAATTTGGTCATTTATATTTTTCCAGGAAAATCAGCCATTTCATCTCAATTTTAAAATTCTATTTGTTAAAATTTTTCTCTGTAGCTTATGTCAACTTTCTTATTTAAAGTGAATTTGTTTGTGATTTCCTTCTTTTATTCTCTCTCCTCAATGACAGGACTGGCTGATTGCTGGACTGATTGGAGTGGGCTTATGGACAAGCTGACTTCCCTTACAGCTAGTGAATCAATCAAAACAGGTATGAAGTTTGCCCCCTCCTCCTTAATTACCAGAGAAAAGATGCCTTTACTCTGGATGAGAAACTTGTCAATGACTTTCACACTTTGAATAGTGGGTGGAGCTGCCTTTCCTTTTTCCATTATTATTATTATTACTTTTATTCTTTCAGATCTACTATGAAGGTCTGAAATCATAGCATCCTCTGACTGGCTTACCCTCATCAGGGTAGCCCTCATCAGGAATACCTCTTACTTTCAGCTAAGAGTCATGTGCTAAAAAGGGTCAATGTTATACTCTAGAGGAAGCATAACTGGACCAACTCTTCCATAGTTAAGCCTTAATTCCTCCCCACATCATCAACTTACTGACTGCTCATGCTCTTTCTGCACCTTCTGAGCTAAGTTTTCTTCTGATCCAAATGGGCAAGAACTGCTCTTACCTCCATAGTTATGATTTTCTCTGTTCTAATCTCTATGACAATTTGATTCCACATGCTTTCTAGCTTCCAGAATTTTTCAAAATTCTATTTCACTGATAGCATCACTTCCTCTGTTAGGAATGTGTACAAGTTTTACAGTGTTTACCTCACCTTTGCAAATTGTAATGAATGGTCCTTTTGCCATTTTGATGGGTTGCAAAAAGCAAATTCTTTGGAAGCTAGACAGGTGACATTTGTATCATATTTGCTTACTAAATGTATCTATTCATGTGAGAATTATAAGGAATTTTATAGTTGTACTTATACAACTATAGAATGTATAAATTAAGAGTTACAAAGTAATTTAAAGTTGTATATGAAGTGGTTTTTCCTTTTGAAGAGTTATTTTCAAAATCATCTGTGTTCTAGCAAAATCTGTAACAGCTTGATGTGGACCTGTTGCTGAGATGGTGATTGGAAAGCATTTCCACCAACATGCAAAGAGTTTCCAGTATATGTCAGCACTGTCTGATTTTCAAGTATGTGCATCTTTCACCACCTAGATTCCTGCTCACGATAAGTGACATGTAGACTTTTAGTGCTTCCTGCACCAGGGACTGTCTTTCCAACTCCGATTGTGAAGTCCTTTCAGAATTCAGCAGCATTACTCATCTTGATTATGCCACCAGTCTCTTTGATGGGAGGCTCACCCACTTCCTTTAAGAATAAGGATGCGATTTAAGGTTTAACTTCAAACATTTAAGGCACTTAAGATGCCAGGTCCAGTTTATTTACAGCTTCTGATCGATGTCTACTTTCTGTGTGGAACATGAACTGAAGATCAGGATTACTTCCGTCAGTTCACTCGCCATTCCTATGTACATGCAAAGCCAGGACACTTCTCCAGAATCGCCTGGTGCCACAGTCATCTTTTGGCATCAGATCTAAGCAAGATTTTTGAGTTTTTACTCTTTGGACCTTTAACGGTCTAACTGGAGAGCTGTTTGGACAGCATATGCAGGAACGGTGTTAAAAATGGGGCCCCTTTAGAAAATTGGGTGCATACTTGCCAGTATAAAAGCCAAACTTGGGCTTCCCTGGTGGCGCGGTGGTTGAGAGTCTGCCTGCCGATGCAGGGAACACGGGTTCATGCCCCGGTCCGGGAAGATCCCACATTCCGCGGAGCAGCTGGGCCCATGAGCCATGGCCGCTGAGCCTGCGCATCGGGAGCCTGTGCTCCGCAACGGGAGAGGCCACAGATGTGAGAGGCCCGCAAACCGAAAAAAAAAAAAAAAAAAAAAAAAGCCAAACTTGTATTAAGTTTTTAAAACAGTTTTACTTAATCTGGTTTGGGGGCAACGAAATATGTAAACCAAAGTTGTTCATTGGGGTGGAAGACTATCTCTTATTGAATAATGTTGCTTGTATTTTATTTATGATTTTGCTTGATTTATAATGCTTTAATATAATCTCCTTGGAGAGAAAGCATGGTCCTTTGTAGTGGCATGATGACTAGGCAAGGAGATATGTGCCATGACTTTTAATCCTCAATCTGTCACTAAGAATTGTCTGACCTTTGTTATCTCACCTATCTGGACATGAGCTTCCACAGCTCTGAAACAATCTTTAAGTTTCCTCTCATTTCTAAGAATCTATTTTCTATGCTACTGACTGTTTTTTGTTTTATGATTAGGCTCTGAGAAAATTATGAAAATCCCCATACAAGTAAATAGACAATCATAATAATGACAAAAACAAAAATTAGAATCCACAACTTCATTTTTCCCTCTAGCAAGTCTGTAGTTATTCCAGTATTGTCTACAGGTATCTGATTTTACTGGAGTGCCATATTTAAACATTCATTATCAACTCATGCAATCAGAGTTAAGTGCACCTAAGTACACCATCTGTCTTTTTCTTTCTTATATATTCCTCTGTAGTCACACACAGATATCTGCTATTCTAGTAGTGTCTAGAGCCTATTATAGCTGCACCAGTTACAGTGCAATCAGCAAAGGAGGCATTCCCTTTCCAAGTCCTGATTTTCAGAATTTAACTGCACCAACATTTATAATGGCTCTACCCTTAATATGATACATTCACGATTTTCTACACAGGTGTGTGTGTGTGTATGTGCCTTTTTCCCCAAAACTCCAAAGGCAAAGTCTATCTTTGGAGGAATTGTTCAAAGCTTGGACCTCTTTTTAAAAAGGCAAAGCATGACAGAAAATGTTTTGCAAATCCAGGAGGTCTCTGGTCAGTCTGTACCGTCATGCAAACCATTTCAAGACTACAATGCAGACAGAGAGTAGTTCGGAGGCTGTCGGCTGTTCCATCACTATAATCCCTGAGGCCAGAGCCTGGTCCTTTAAATTGGGTTCTACAGTCACATTATTCAAACAGCGTGCCTGATCTTGGCCCAAAGAGGCTCAGTTCATCCTCTGAAAAACAAACTGGAACACACCTTTTCAACATATCAGTGATGACTTGATGGCAGTGGGACCCAAAGGTACAGAGTAGGGACTCTCAATGGTAGGTCTTTCATTTTTGGCAACATAAGCATGTAAATGAATAGGACACAGGATGAGGATTGAGGCCTTTTGGAAACCAATAAGATCCTGAGGTTGCATTCTGGAATAATCAACTACACATTGAAATGAAATGCCCCTAAGTATGCTGACTCTTGTCACTCAGTTCTTGTATTATATATTTTATGGTCTCTTGGGACCTTTGAAATCATTCTGCCTTCATTGTAGTTCCCATCCCTGACATTTATGAATTGTGTGGTTTTAAGCTGGTTGCTTAACCTTCATTAGCCCTGGTAGCCTCATAGGTGGGGTGGGGATTATAATACCCATTGTTCGTAGCTTTTGCGAAGATCAGCAAGACAAAGCACAGTGTGCCAAAGATATGCTTAGCACTGCATAAATGAGAGAAGAAAAAATAATACTATAAGGCACTTACTATATTCCAGGCTCTATTCAAATAGCTTTCATAGGTTATCTCCATTAACCCTCACAATAACTAAGAGGTCAATGCTATTAGTATCTCCATGATAGATGAGAAATTTGCAGAGAGGTTAAGTAAGCACCTGAGTACATTCAACTTGTTCTTGATGGAATCAATAACTGAACCCAGAAGTCTGATTTCCTAGTCCACACTCTCATCTACTATCCCATACTTCCTTGAAGAAAACCAAGCAGCTAGCCATCTGGCCACCAAGATTGCCCAATGCACAAGTATGCTAAAAAATATTGTTTATTACCTGACCTGTCCACAGTTCCCAGAGGTTCACATTGCCTCTCCTGGCCTCAGCTGGTTGAACCACTAGAATACCTGGATCAAGAATTGTCCATCCAGAAACAAGCCAGCAAGTGGTGATTTGGCCAAATGCAAAAAGTGGGGCAAATAAGATTTTCTCACTAAGGATCTTGAATGAAAAATGCATGGAGAGAATTTGTCCTTAAGCAATGAGAATAAGAGTTGAGACAAGAAACAGACCAGGGTGGATGAAATTTGTCATGGTAATATCAGCTTTATGAGCCCACATTGACTGCACTATGATACTTTTAAATACCAAAACACTGGTCTTTTTCTTCCATTACATCATTATTTTACCATTTTTTAAAAATCTGAAACCTGAATAATTTAAAACTTTAGAAGTTATGCAAAGAGACTGATGGAACCAAGCAGTACTCTGAAAGTGTTCTAACTGTATTTCTCCCTTGTTTAAAATCTTTCCCAAGTATTTTCTTGATGTTTCCAATTATTCTTTCTAAGGTGATCATCTTCTCATATGTTTAGTAATCATTTTCATACTGAAGGACCAATTTGCATTTGTTGTTACTTCTGGAGGCCCTGATAGGGTTGGCTTAGAGTGGTAGCCGTTACCTTAAGGAAAATACTAGGAGGGTGAGGTAAGGGGATTGGGAGAGAAGAGGACAGGGAAAAGGTGGGGAGGTCTCTGAGGCCCAATTTCTAGCTACTTCCCTAGAGCCTAACCATCTCCCTTCTTCACGTGTGTGGGTCCCTCTTTTCCCCCTGCTCCTTTATCCTCCTCATAAGACCAAGGATCTCATCACTGCCATCCCTCCAGCACCATGGACACTATTATTTATCTTAACAAAGGCTATATTTCCCAACCATCTGCCTCGGGGATACTCTAGCCAAAAGGCCCGAATAACCTTAATTTTCTCTCAAGTAGAACAGAGTCTGATATACAATGTAGAACCATATTGCTCAATGCAGTAGGCTCCAACCATAAGTGGCTATTGAACATTTGAAACGTGGCTAGTCCAAATTGAGGTCTGCCATAAGTATAAAGTACATGCTGGATTTCAAAAACTTCATAGAAAAAAAATATATATATACCTCACTATCTTTATATTGACTATCTGTTGAAAAAATACTTTGGAGTATTTTTTAAAATAAAACACAGTATTAAAAAATACAGTATTGGTATTAATTTCATATGTTAATGTGCTTCTTTTTACTTTTTTAATGTGACTCCTAAAAAATTATAATTATATATATGCCTTTTATTATATTTATGTTGGTGTAGAAGTTGACAGTAATCATATTTCACTTTTTATTAAAAATATTGGCATTAATACTGGTGCTAATACAGCTATTTGGAAATTACATGAAATAAGGAGTAAAATGCTGTGATGGTGATTTTGCTTTATAACAATCTCTGTGAGATATTATAGGCAAATCAAAATTATGAGAAATGAGTCAGTAGAAGCTCTGAAGAAGGGAAAATATAGAGAACAAGTAGAGGATCAGGAGCCTGAATTGCAGAAAGAATAGATAACAGAATAGAAACGAGCTGAGGAGAGGGAGAATGACTGATAATACTGCCTCCCAAGCAAAGGACAGACATCCCCAACTCCAGCTCTTAGGTCTTTACTGGCAACTGGAACCATACTTTTCTTTCTTTCTGAGGCTGGGTAGCTGCACAGGAAGCCATGTATTCTGGGAGGCAAACTTTCCTTGTCTTTATGAAACACCTTCAACATACAAAGCATCTTTCTTTTGCTTGGGGACGTAATAGTGAGCAGGTCTATTATGTAGTATTATTTTACATAATAGTAAAAACAGGTCTTTGTTTACACTTTGAGAGCAAGAAACTAATATTATAGAAATAATCCGTATTTAAGAACTGTGAAACAATAACTAAGCAAGAAAAATGGATGCAGTGAGAAGATCTCTAAAGACTAGAGAACAGGTGGATGCCACAGAGGGTCTTTGTCAGGAGATGGCTACTCTTTATTCAGAAAGTGACAGGTGAGCTGAGATGCAGAATGTGAGAAAGAGCCAGTCATGCAAAAAGTCTGGAATAGGGAGAGAAAGAGGAGAACATTCCAGGAGGAAGGAACAGCAGGTGCAATGTCCCGAAGGCAGAAAGGTTTTCAGTTTATTGGAGAAACAGTGTGATTGTGATTAGAGGGAAAGAGAGCGGTATGAGATAAGTTGAAAGGGACCAAGTCGTGTACACAATTTGGGTTTTATTTGCACTGGAAAGCCACTGAAGGGTTTTAAGTTGTGGAATGACATGACCAATTAGGCATCCATTGCAGTGGTCCAAGCAAGATGTGATAGAAGCTTGGCTTTGAATAATCCCTGGTACTTTTGAATCAACAGAATGTAAGATTAAGTCATCTGTATGGGATTTATTTGTCAAGAAATAATAATATTCAGCTGGCTTTTTAATATGCTCCATTCTATTTTTATCAATAACAAAATTCATATATATTCTTTGAAACAAACTTTGAAAATATAAATAAGCACAAAAAATCACCCATATTTCTGCCACCCTGTAAGCATGGTTGACATCTTAAGAGTGTATGGTTCAATACATTTCTAACATCTAGGTGTTTGTGTATACACAGAAATAGGATCATATTTATAGATTTTTCAGAAGTTTTTTAAAACTTATCCTGGGGATGTACTTTATATCATTAAATATTCTACAAAATCATAGACAGCATGGCAATTCAAGTATATGGATGTTAGAGAATTGATCTGATACACTATACTTAGGGATTTAATTTGCTTCCAAGTTATTACTAGTATTATTTTAATTTTTTAATAGTATAAAAAAATGTGATTATTGCCATCTTTATAAATAAATATTTGTGTTTACCCTTAATTATTTCCAAATGATAAAATCCAAACATGTAATTATATCCTAATTTAAACTATTTCCACATTTTCAATGCATAATGTATATGGTAATGTATCCTTATTCCAGTTTCCCAGGACTTTTGGACACAATGGATACAATAATTTTAAATTTTTTTGCCTATTTAATAGGCAATTAATAATGTATCATTATTATTTTGTTTAAAGTACATATTTTAAATTTGTATTTCTGTCTAGTAAGGTCGAATATGTTTTTCTTTTGCTTATTGGCCAATTTACCTATAGTCTCTCAAAATTGCTTATTCATATCCATTTTGCTATGGGGATCCTCATTTAGCTTGGCCTTAAAATAAATAAAAGGATAGAGAAATTGTTGTTGAGAAGTTATTTCTGAATCATGAAGTTAATCAGGAAAAAATTCTATTAAGTAACAGCACAGCTAATGACAAATAATCCCTGCCAAAGTGATAGTGACAGACACTGAAAAGATTTCACCTACAAGGAAATGGTTCAACACAAAGTTTCCTTCTATTCAATAATGTTTGCTGAGAATATTCTCAGAAGCTTTTGAGGATTCCAAAATACTATTTATGTCATATTTTATGTCTCTTATTTACAGGAAGCTTCACTTACTATCTACTCAGCTTGTTCAGGGTTCTGATTTCCCTGAAAAACAGCTCAAAGTGAAATGTCATAAGTTAGAGAAAGTCAAGTAGGTAGTGAGAAAAAGATGTATATCCTACCAGGTGAAAAACCTAATAGGCTCTGCTTGAGGGGTGATAATTTAAGACTGGTTCTTTTTCTAACTAAACAAATGACTCCAAGAAACTTTCTAGAAATATGGGTCAGAGCTTAGAACCATACCTAGTTTCTTGGCCATTTAGTATTTTTCACATAAAGCAAATTGTTTCATCTAAGAGGTCAATGCTAGTACTTTAAGCTCCAAATAAAGGATGTTTACTTCACTTGAGTGCACATATTACTCCAGTGAACAGTTTCATGAATGATCTCAGACAAGACATAGCAGAGCTCAGTTGAAAGGTTAGGAGATTAAGAGACTAAAGACTTGGATTCATGTCCTGCCTTCTTCAGCTTCTAACTTGTCTCCTTGGGGGATGCACTTTAACAAAGACTCAGTTTATTTTTCTATAAGCTATATTTATTCTGTAAAATAAATTAAGATATGTAAACTTACTATCAACTGCAGAAGGTTTCTATAAACAGAGGATATTTTGGCCCTGGAGTGACAAACCCAAACATCTTCAAGGGGTAGGTTGTCTTCTAACTGCACGCGGCGGATCCATTGGGCTCTGGTATCTTCTAGTTCCATAAGATTGCTGCCATCGTGGCAATAAAAGCCAGGTGTTGTCTGATATTTCCTTTTTTTTCCAAAAAAAAACCTTATAAATCCTGATGAGCGTGTAAAATCTCCATCTTTAAGTATTGACAGCTGATTAAAATATATTTCAAAATGATTTTGTTGGCCAATCAAATCATACTGGCTACTCATTTAACAAACTGTTTTATTGTCTCCAATTTACACTGCTGCTAAAGCCCCTCAAACCTCCATGTTATCATCTTTAGTTTCAGAGTATTTATTGTACTGAGTGTATCAAATGCAGTCCAATCTTGTAGTAACCAATTATATGTAATTATTTCCATGATGAGGGTTTTTCTCTTCAGGTGGCCAATTACTTCCTATCAAATTATCACTGAAAACCATTATTTTCATTTCCATTTGTAGACATCTCAAGACTTTATTTTCTATTCGGTACAAGTAAATGAAAAGGAAATAATAACAGCCAATGCAATTATGACTGTGATCTTATCTGTCTGGATTGATTAGAAGTCCTTACTCTAATCATGCAAACTCTTTATTAATGTTAAGTTTATTAAAATCTAGGTTTAGATTTAGTTTTTTCTTTAAAGATTTCATTTATTTTATCTTTTTATTTTGTAACATGGCAGGGAAGGCAGGATAGGGAAACCAAAGGAAAGCCTAGTTACCAAAGGGACCTAGTCTTTCCTGTAATTTGGCTTCACCACACTGATCTACTTTAAAACCCTTTCTCCATTTATCAAAACTCTGTCTCTGGTGAATTACAGTGGAGTGTTGCTAATTCATACTAATGACTGGGATACCCAGTGCAGAATATTGAATTCTGAGAATTAGCAAGTGAGCAATGAAGGTGAAAAAAATGACAATAAATGGAGGCCACTGCATCACAAAAGGGTCCTTTTTTCCTTTGTTTTCTTAATTATAAGCCAGCTTTTAATTAATTAGGTTAATGTATCATTGATACTAGCACAAATTATGTCCCTAGAGTTTTCCAACTTTAAAAATTAGTTAAAAATTAGGTGTAAATTTATTTGGCAGTGAGTTGAAATAAAGCATTGGCAGAAGGGCAAGGCTAGATTTAAATTGGTATTAAATTCACAAAATTTCCACTTACTGTAATATTCTTTTTTTTTCCAGCCTTGGCATCAGTCATTGGTATTAAATATGTTTTTTGATTAGACCAGTACTCTAGGGAAGGGCTACCCGTTGTTGAACACTTACCTGCTTAAAGAAATGGCAGCTGGATGTTCACAAGAGTTGGCATTGTTGCTGCTCCTCCAAGTATTCCCACAAACATCTCAGGGTGAAAACCACTCCCCACCCCATTTTTCA
Organism: Mesoplodon mirus; assembly: GCF_964341445.2. Lineage (NCBI taxonomy): Eukaryota > Metazoa > Chordata > Mammalia > Artiodactyla > Ziphiidae > Mesoplodon > Mesoplodon mirus. The sequence goes on from NC_138977.1 coordinate 174,232,081, forward strand.
AGAAAACAAAAGGAGAAAGTTTGGGTAGAATTTCATAAAAATATAATTAACTTCTTTTGAATGTTAAGTATTGGAGAGCTCCTTATGTAGAGGTGATGAAAATGCAGATCAGAGAAAGGAATGAGGTTCCACAGAGAGGACCCAGTTTCATGCTCTTTTCAATCTACCTCCTTGGATGCTGGAAGATGCCCCACACTCCTTCTCACATTTTGTTATTTACAGTTTATTTATTCTTTTAATGAATCGGCTGTAAGACCGGGGTGTGAATTTGTTTTCTGCTCATGCTATGCCCACACTGCCTAGCAAAGTTCACTAGCAAATCATAATCACTCAGTACACATGCATTCAGGACTGAATGCTTATAGGATAGCATGAGGAATCCCAGGATCTAAGAACAGAGTTGTGGACCTTTCCTTTAGAAAGCTCACATTCCTGAGAAGAAGAAAAAAAGTAAGCAAATCAGTAGGATGTTTCTATACATTTCTATACAGTAGAATGTTTCTAGGATAGAGTGTAAGTTCAGATTGCCATGAAAGCACAGAGTAAGGGAAGAAAAGTTGGCCCAAGATAGTAAGGTTATGCAAGGCTTCCAGAGGGAAATGGGATTAAAGAATGAGGAAGAGTGAGTTAGATGCAGAAGGCTGGAAAAATGTTTAGGGAGCTTCACCTAGTTCATTCTGGAGAGAGGGGTAGAAAATAACTAAGAGCTAGACAGGAAAGAGTTCATAAAGAAGTTGGGATGCCATGCGAGCTACTTCAGTTTCATTTGTTTGTCATCAGGAGCAGAATCAAAGATGGACCAAAGGGGACAATGCTAGAGGCAGGACACCCAATGAGCAGACTGGCAATAGCTTAGCTGAGATTTGGCAAGGTCCTCATGGGATCCGTTGTAGCTACCCTGAACATATTTCCTCGTGGTACACAGGATTTCTCGAAAACTACCCTTCCCCCTACTTTTAGCCTTCAGTGTGAGTGAGATGACTTCATCCTCAGCTCCAAGGGTGATTCTTAATTAACGCAAGCTAATCAATCAGCAAAGCCCACTCACTTGGCCATAGTCATCGGATTGGGACTAGGCACATGACTCAAGTGAAACAAATATGGCCAGAGAATATCTGGGCTGGGCTTTCATTTGTTTGCTTGTTTGTTTGCTTTTGTTTGTTATCTGCTTTAAGAGTAGTTTATTAAGAGTGACATGCTATTTTTTTTTAATTTTGTTGGAGTATAGTTGATTTACAATGTTGTGTTAGTTTCAGGTGTACAGGAAAGTTATTGCTATACATATACATACATTCATTCTTTTTTAGATGCTTTTCTCATATAGATCATCACAAAATATTGAGTAAAGTTCCCTGTGCTATACAGTAGGTCCTTGTTGGTTATCTATCTCATATATAGTAGTGTGGGCTGGGCTCTTGGAAGAGAATCTCCTTTGTTTTTTTGGGAAAACTACTAGGAATACAGATTGGTCTGACTTATGATGGTTTGATTTATTTTTTGACTTTACGATGGTGAGGAAGTGATACACATTCAGTAGAAACCTAGAAAACCTTGAATTTTGATCTTTTCCCCACTTAGGAATATGTGGTGCAGTCCTCTCTTGTGATGCTGAGCATCAATGGAATAAATAACCAACACACTTGCAACCGTACTGTACCCAGGCAATCATTCTGTTTTCCACGTTCAGCAGAGTAGTCAACAAATTACATGAGTTATTCCACACTTTATTATAAAATAGGCTTTGTCCTAGAGGATTTTGCCCAACTGGAGGTTAATGTGAGTGTTCTGAGCACATTTAAGGCAGGCGAGGCTAAGCTAACATGTTTGCTAAGTTAGGTGTGTTAAATACATTTTCAACTTGGGATATTTTCAACTTATGTTGAGTGTATCGTGACATAACCTTCATGATAAGTCAAGGAAGATCCGTGGTATTCTCTCTTCCATGACCAAGCAAAGCAGCCTGGACACTATTGGCTGCCAAATTGTGAACAGAAAGAAAATCAACCTTTACATTAACCCAACACTTCAGAAAGCAAACGTGGAGAACCAACTGTACCAAACCCCACTTTAAGTCTACTCTAACTTGGGGTCATAGATGAACAGAATTATGAATTTTTGAAAATCATTTATGCCATTTAAATGGGTTTTTCTGGAACTTGGACATTCTTGTTCCTGAAAGTATCTTAACTGCTAAAAACCTGTCTGTGGCAACGACAGTCTGGATAAAGGTAGAGATTTAGATGACCTCTTCCAGTCTCTTCATTTTTATGATTCACTCTCATCTTTAGTTTATTAAGAAAATATCAAGGCTGCAAACAGCAGGCTGATGACTGAAGAAAAATGACATAAACATCACAAGAGTCAAATGACTCCTCCATGGTCCCCTGACAGCTTTTCTCCTTTCCTCTCTGTTGCCTGCCTGTTTCTGGCTGCCAAGAATTTGCTGTTTGCTTCTCACTTCCCTCATCCAGTCCACACTGAGAAGATAATGTGCCCAGAGAGCACCAGCACAGAAAGCAAACGTCAGCGCACATTTCCCAGTGAATGAAAATAACCTACCGGTGCAGAGTGCCCTCTGCTCTCCAGGGTTGAGACCGGTTTGGGTTGGGTGGGGAATTCTTCAGCCTTCTGGTCCTGGGATTTCAGCTAATGGCTTTGGGGTTTTGCACAAGCCACATGCTCCTGGCTTTAATGTTGCCACTGTGGATGAAAACTTGTCATGTTGGATAATATTACACAGTTACTCCAAAGCAGCTTTCTGGCTAAGTGACAGCTTTTGACATGTCTCTAATATTGACAGTAGTGGTGACTTTCAAGTGTGCTATTTATTTCAGGTAGAAAGGGAGCAGAGAGTTTTAAATAAAATAAACATGTACAAAGGAAATGTGGCTTAGTGGAGTAAAAATGTCAAGGGAGCTTGAATACCTGCTCTGCTATTTTTTAGCCATGGACCATTGGGCAAGTCTAGAGACTCAGTATCTGTCCGTAGAATGGAAATGGTGATAATGTCTACCTTCAAGCATCAAAATCACATTATCCAATGTGTCTAAGTGTCTTGTGTGATGCCTGGCTCACTGTAGATGATAATGGTACATCTATTAATTGGGATTCCTGCCATGTCCATGACCTTTTCTAAGTAAACAGCTATAACCAAGCACTTAACTCTGAGAATCCTCAGGCAACATTGGTTCTGCCATAGGGCTTAGCTACCTTGGCCAAAGATGATTATACCATTGGTAACCAGTCTTAACACAGGTGACATATAAGGTAGCCAAGAAGTTATGACCTGGCAGGTACCTAAATTTGAACTAGTTCTAAGATTTTGACAGACTCTTGCTTGAGTCCTGAAAAAATCAGAGAGTTAGTAGCCAAGGTTGAAAATGAAAGGATTTACAGAGAGAAGCCATGATGTTAGGGCAACAGCATGAAGAATCACTGAGGTTATGAGAAAGGAGAGTGTAAGCAAACTGGCAAAGTTTGGAATGATTCACAAATGGGAAGAATCCATGAGTTTATGGTGAGGGAAGCAGATAGATCTACAGAGAAGCAGACAGATTAAGAGGAGCTGAGTTGCATGAATGGAAAGTCATAAGTTTGAGACCAATGAACCTGTCTGTTGAGGACCTGGCAACTTCCTGTAGATCATCTAGAGGTCCTGGAGGAAACAGTATGGTGGAACTGTTAATTACACAGATCTGGCGTCAGAATATCTGGGCTCAAGCCCTGTCTCTGTCACTTACCAGCTGTGGGGATTTAAGCAAATTTATCTATAAAATGGGGAACCAATGGCACCCACAAATAGAGCCATTCTGCGGAACAAATAAGTTAATACATGTGAAGGCATAGTATACCACTGACACATAGTTATTTTTTAATACGTAAATATTAAGCATTATTAGCTATTATCAACTATGCCTCAACTGACATAAAACTGACATATTTAGCAGCTCCTCAGTTCCAATATAACTCCTATTTCCCTTATATCTAAATGTACCTTATAATTAATATCACTGTCAATCAAAAGAGGCTACCTAAACATCTATTATCATTTTTATTTGAAGAACAAGGTAAAAAAATAAGAGAGGCAAAAGGAGATAAAATGTTAACTACAACAGTAATGGTTACCATTTTTGTGTCCTAACAATTTTTTGTGTCATTCATTCATTCATTTATATATTTGTTTATTCATTTATTCATTTTCAAAGATGTATTAAATTCCTACTATGCTGGAAATTCAATAAAACAAAGCAAAACAAAACAAATTCAGCCTTTGTATTTGTGGAGCTTTAAAATTTCATGGCATTAAGCAAATATTGAAGAAGGATCTTTTTTTTTTAATTAATAATTTTAGTCCGTTTCTTATTTATTTATTTATTTATGGCTGCATTGGGTCTTCGTTGCTGGGGGCAGACTTTCTCTAGTTGCAGTGAGCGGGGGCTACTCTCTCATTGCTGCGCACGGGCTTCTCATTGCGGTGGCTTCTCTAGCTGCAGAGCACGGGCTCTAGACGCGCAGGCTTCAGTAGTTGTGGCACGCAGGCTCAGTAGTTGTGGTTCGCAAGCCCTAGAGCGCAGGCTCAGTAGTTGTGGCGCGCGGGCTTAGCTGCTCCGCGGCGTGTGGGATCTTCCCGGACCAGGGCTCGAACCTATGTCCCCTGCACTGGCAGGCAGATTCTTAACCACTGTGCCACCAGGGGAAGTCCAACAATTCTAGTCCATTTCTACTCTTGGAAGCTTGCTGGCCGGCGCGGGGCTTGCCCTGGGGCGCTCTCCTGAAGAAGGAGGTCCTGGCGGTGAAGAAGAAGTCCTCGGCGTCCTCCTCCAGGCTGCTGTAGCCACTGCTCATGCTGCTGGTCCCTTCGCGCGCGGGCCGCCTCCCCGGGGAGCTGGCGGCCAGGCAGGGGGTGCCGCGCCCGCCCGCCCCGCGAGGTTCCCGGCGCGCGGCCCCGAGCTGCCGGCGGGCCGTCCTGCTGCAGCTGCGGCCGCCGCTCAATTCGGCCGTCCGCGCCCCTCCTGCCGCCTCCCGGCTTCCCGGCCCAAGAAGGATCATTTTTAAGCTGACATCTGAAGATGAAAAATCTTTTTATTCCCTCACCTCATTTACATAGTAACTCAAAGTCATCTTTTTGGTGAGTTCTTGTCTAACCAATGTTATTAATCAGAATAAGATACGTAATGTGGTGGTAAATTAACAAATTTAAATTTAAATGGCTTAACACAACAAATATATATTTCTTGCTCATATTATGTGTCCTTGGTGGGTTGGTCAGGCAATCTGTATCTCACACAATTACTGAGGTTGATGAAGACTCTACCATATTTTATTGGCACCACCTGGAGCATGCAGGCTCATGGCCTCAGTGGCAGAGAAAGAATGGCCGTAAAGAATGTACAGCTTCTCGGGCTTCCCTGGTGGTGCAGTGGTTGATAATCTGCCTGCCAATGAAGAGGACACGGTTTCGAGACCTCGTCTGGGAAGATCCCACATGCCACTGGGCAACTGAGCCTGTGAGCCACAACTACTGAGCCTGCACGTCTTGAGCCTGTGCTCAGCAACAAGAGAGGCCATGACAGTGAGAGGCCCACACACCGCGATGAAGAATGGCCCCCACTTGCCACAACTAGAGAAAGCCCTCGCACAGAAATGAAGACCCAACACAGCCAAAAATAAATAAATTAAAATAAATTAATTTTTAAAAAAAAGAATGTACAACTTATCTTTAATTCCTAAATGAAGTGACCATATAACTTTTACCACTAAGCCATTGGCCCAAACTAGTGATATGATCTCATCTAACTGTGAGGGACTGGAAAGCCTTTCCAGCTACCAGGGAGCACAGAGAACTAGTAATCTGTACCAGAGACCATCTCATTTCAACTGTAGCTCCAGCCTTAACCCTCCCTATCTCTTTCTCTGGTTTATTTTTCTCTTTAGTCTTTTCTACCATCTAACATTCTAATTTAAGACTGTCTCTTCTAACTAGAATGTAAGCTTTAAGAAGGAAAGCATTCTTGTCTGTCTTGTATGCTGATACCTCCCTAGCACCTAGAACAATCTTTGGCACAGAGAAGGCACTTGATACATATTTGTTAAATAAATGAATAAGTGAATGTTATTAGTGAGAAGAGATGGCAATTAGAAGGGGCAAAAAGCATTAAAAGGACCCCAAGGGGGGCTTCCCTGGTGGTGCAGTGGTTGAGGGTCCGCCTGCCGATGCAGGGGACATGGGTTCGTGCCCCGGTCTGGGAGGATCCCACATGACGCGGAGCGGCTGGGCCTGTGGGCCATGGCCGCTGAGCCTGTGCATCCAGAGCCTGTGCTCCACAACGGGAGAGGCCACAACAGTGAGAGGCCCGTGTACCGCAAAAAAAAAAAAAAAAAAAAAAAGACCCCAAGAACAGAAGGAACTTGTCTTGTTCAAGCAAGAGTTAAAAACCAACCTGGCTACAGAAGAATGGATAAGAAAATTGGCGCAATGTTTATATGCATTTCGTTAATGCTTGAAAGATCCTTCCAAGGTAAGAATTATTATATTCCTAGGAAACAAAAACTGAAGCCCAGGATAGTAAGCTAACTTTCTTAAGGTCACACAGCTGCCTAATTGAAGAAGTAAGATTCAATCTGAGTTTACACATTTTCTGCTCTACCAGCAAAAGGGTCTGGCTGATTCAAACCAACCTAGAGCTGCAGGGAACTAGGTCCATAAAATCACTGTTATGTGACAAACTAAGAATAATATGGACAATGTTAGTTAGATATCTGTCAATTTAGGCACCTCCCTATAGTAATACCTGATATGTTTGACATGATGAAAATATGCTCTGAGTCCTACTAACTTGTACATGTATACTTTAATACATCTTAACCAGAGCAAAAAGGTTAAAATTGAAACCAGAGGCCTGACACCAAATTAGTTGTTTGAACCCAGTAAAATAAACTACTTTTAAAAAATGGGAAAACCTAAACATCACCCACAATTAGCACGAGTACTAAGAGGAGAAGCACAAAGCCTCAAAACAAATGAGAGGAAATTTTACATTGGGACCACCCATTACTCACAAAGAAACACTGATATCCTATTGTAAACTTTCCAGAAGTCATAATTCACAGGCAAAACCCGAAATTGGAAACTGGAGGCCATAGTTTGAATGGCCTTTGTAATTTTGGTCTGTCTTATATCTGAAACTCTTTTCAATGTTTGAGAAATTCCCTAAGAAACGAGTCTTGAAGGGAGATAACTTAATTCTTCTAGAAACGTTAAAATGCAAAAGTCAAGAATCACTTGCCCAAACTGTTTTCATGGGCATGTGACCTGCTCTCAGCCAATAGGATGTATCTGCTAAGGACTTTTACCAGGAAACAGTAAACTAAAACCTGCAGCATAGGGGAGTCTATTCAAGTGGAGACTGTATGTGGGCAGGAACATTCAGCTTCTATGTGTTCAGGGTCAGAGAGGCATCCAGGGTTCAACAGCAGTGACAGCTCTATCCTGGTGAGAAATGGATGGTCTCAAAGTGAAATTTCCTGCTGCTCTCCTGACCGTTTCCTGAGTTTGATTCTGCAATGTTTCTTTTATTAAATGCCTTTTCTAGTTTAATCCAACAGTCATTTCTATTGTTTACAATTAAGAAAACTGAATATTATGATACTCACATGTTAATTACTCAGTGGGTCTAGCAAGGAGGTGACACAGTAGAATCTATGAAGGATAATGATGAGAGACAGATGATATGACTGTCTCTTCAAGTGTTTAGTGCCAGAAACTTTCCTACACACTTGAAATATATTATGCAATGTAATTCCCACATCCATTTGTGCTGAGCACTTTTATTTCTCCCTTAGATGAGTAAAATAAGAGAGGCTAAGCAAAATGTTCAAGGTCACAGAGCCAGTATGGTAGATTAGATTACTGTTTCTCAAAAACTCACTTCTTCTCCCCAACCCACCTACCCATTGGGTGATCGTACATCCCTACCCCACTGATACTGAACCTGGCCATGATACTTGATTTGGTCTCATAAAGGGTTGAGTATTTTGCCCATTGACTTAGGAACTGGTCTTGTGATTTGTTTCAGTCAATGGGGAGTAACTGGCTATAACATAAGCAAAGTGCAAAATATGACTGCATGTGATTGGACACTCAACTCACACTTCTGTCTTCATTGTTACAGGAACATGGCCCAAGTAGCCTGTCAGTCTCAGAATTGAAGATAAATTGAGTATGCCTGAACTAAACCAGTGTTCCAATATCAAGACCAGATGAGCCCAGTCTAGATCAGCTAAGCTCAGCCTGTTCCACAGACACCTCAGTCAGTAAAAGAGTCTAGTTTTTGCATCCTTCTGAGTTTGGGAGTGATTTGTTATTCAGCATTATTGTGGCAATAGCTGACTGATAAAGGTAGTAAGCCATGCAACCAGGATTCAAACCTGGACCTGATTTGACTCATAAACCTGTCTCTTAATTACTTTGCTGTATCACCTTCCCTGCTAGGTCTGGATATTTGCACTGAAAGAATACAAAAGCGGGACAAAGTATTAGCACACCTCGGACTCTGACATTTCCATAGGCATAAGAGAGTCCCTTAACTAGAAATGTCTATGATAGCGTCTCTGACTTTTTTGGACCATAGCCTCATTTTAGTTCATTTGTCTTGGTCAGTATGTCTTACTTCTGTGTTTCTTTGTTCCATGCTGGTCTCCACAGGCAAATTATTTCCTAGTTTCAGTGCTAATGGACCTAGCACAAAGATGCTAACTTCTCGGAGTGCAGTATTTTGAAGTTCTGCTCTTAACTCATGAAGCTCAGCAACAAAATCTTTATTTCTTTCTCTGATTCTGCTTCTATTTCTGCCCTGAATTCTTAGTTCACAAAGCTAGGTAAAACAAGAAGTACATGAGGTAAGAGTAGCTTATAACTAACTGCTGGGAGTTCCTAAGTATCTTGCTCTTCTAATGATTGATAGTTTTGTCCTCTTTGGTTCAAGAAGTACATTTGTGCCAAATAATTCCTAAAAAGGTTTTCCCCCTACTCATGCACACTTTCCATCATAACTGTTTCCTGCCTGCTCCTTAGAGATTATTGCATGGTCAGAATGTTGCCTTTTCTTACTGGTCTTGGGTATAACTCTTTCATGCCACTCAACCACTGTCTAAAGATTTATATTAGCACATTTACCTCATGTCTCCTTACATTCTATTGACTTTGTGTAACCAAGGATTGGATGATTAGCTGAAGGCAACTGACCTTGCCTGATTGCCACCTGGAGTGGAAGAAGCAAGACAGAGTCAATGGTGTTTGAGCATCAGTGCTGATAACCACCATCTACTTAACATCTTGTCTATGTACACTCTTTGAAAAAGAAAGAGATCCATAACTGATTTGTCTGATATAAGAAACAGCTTAAAAGCACAATATCACTACCCATAAAGAAGAGAAGGTGTTTTCATTTCCTGAGAATAACACTTGAATGTGGTATGAACTGGACCCTTCCTGTTCCCACCTTTCAGGTAATGCCCATTGTTTATTGCCCACATGAATACGGTGCACTAACCCAGAGGAGATACATGATTTTAGTCCTTTTAGCTAGAGAGAAACAAGCCACAACTGAGTCTTTCCTGCTCTTGCCACTCACAAGAAGTCCTTGCCCAGACTGCTTCCTGTTCTATGTCTTACCCTGTAGATGCCAAGGGTTGTAAGAGCTAGGAAAAACACACACACACGCATAGAACCACCCATGTGGATCGTCAATGTCAGGTCCAGGCTGGTACGAGGCAGAAGAGAAAATTAATCAACAAAATCCTGATTTAACTGAGTGTTTACAAAGTACACAGGATGGATGTCTTGGGACCATGAACTGAAGATAAAAACCACTCAGTTGCAGGACCCCCACCTCTTGCTATGGGGACGACCTCTTTCAGATGGTTTTTTGTATAAGAAAATGCCCTTTGTAGAGCACACATAAGATTCCAAGTTTCTTTCACTACTGCAACTATTTTAAAGACTAAGCAGGGTCTCTAGAAATATAAGAAGGAAAGAGGTGCTAATATAAAAAAAATCTGGGGCTCAGAGATATATAAAAAGTTTATAAACACTATCCAATTCCCCATGCAGAATAATGGATCTAAAGAATCCCTTATTCGTTCTACCCACAAATCCCTAGGGACATCAGATATAAGATTCTATTAACTTCTTATAGTGGCAAAATCAAATGATTAAATGAAGACCACTGCACTTGTCTGGTTGCTACCTGCAATGGGAGACGTGATCAGTTGATGAGTAATTCTCAGAACTTAAGGATCGCAGTAGTTCCGGGTTTTGTTTTTTCTTCTAATCATGAGTCATAACCTATTCTCAGGCTTATTGAGCAAAATGAAAGGAAGTATATTGAGAAAGTAATTGAAACAAGGTGAACATTCTGGGTTAAGCCAGAATGAGGACATGGCTGTGCATACAGTGTGGATCTGTACTCCAGGGAGGGGATCATGGTCCACTCCTCACTTCCCATTTTTACAGATAAGAGTGAGAAAACAGACCCATCTATGGAGAGTGCACAGGCTTCTCAGCACTGGGAGGTCTGGATGTGGGTACCCTTGGAGTCTCTGGCACCATGAGAATTTGCAGTTCCCCTACTGGAAGGAAGAAGGCCTTGGCCCATGAAAGGTGAACTTGGACACAGCCTCTCCCCCTGGAGAAAATCTTCGGGGAGGTGGAGCTGGCCTCACCAGCTCAGTGTCCAAGCATCCCAGAGTGAGCACCCAGGGTCACATTAAACAGTTCAGCTCCTCTGGCCACACCATGTCACTGGGCTGTTGTCCCCCAGTGTGTTTAAGAAAAAACTTACTAAGTAAAGAGAGCTGAACCCTCCGTGGCTGAGGCAACCTCATCAATATAGATCATTAATTAAAATAAAACCTGGGGCTTCCCTGGTGGCAGAGTGGCTGAGAGTCCGCCTGCTGATGCAGTGGACACGGGTTTGTGCCCCGGTCCGGGAAGATCCCACATGCCACGGAGTGGCTAGGCCCGTGAGCCATGGCCACTGAGCCTGTGCATCCAGAGCCTGTGCTGCACAACGGGAGAGGCCACAACAGCGAGAGGCCCACGTACCGCAAAAAAAATAAATAAATAAAATACAAATAAATAAATAAATCCTGACTCTAAGTTGTCTTTTTTTTTTTAACAAATTGAATGAGATGTGATTTATACTGATTTTGTTTTGTTTTGTTTTGTTGCTGCTTTAAAAAGTTTTGCCAACACTGCATTCCATAAGGGCATTTCATTAACCGGTTGAATTTAAGTGACTTAACTGAAGTAGTTAAAGCATTCACTTTGCTGATAAAAAATAAAATGACTCAGGGCAAACACACTGTCATATTATTATTGAACGTGGACTGCAAAGCGCTGGCACAGGAGATGTTACAGAGCACACAGTTAGACATGGTCCTTGTCCCAGGGGCATGCAATCCCAGCAAGCTTGTTATATGGTATTCATTGTGATTTGATGAACTTCATTTGTCTAGACAGCCACTTATTTAGGATGAATTGGAACCTATTGAATCATCTTAATTCAGAGGTTTCTATGGCACCATGGGTCTGCAGCATCTATTAAACTTGGGAAGATTCGGCAGCCATGACACAATGAATGTTATTAGTCCCAAAAAATTGTCTAGGGGTGATGAATCATCAGCTTTAGGGACAGGTGTGGGGTGATACCCACTATCACCTTACTTCCCCCTTAGTTTTTTAAGTATGATATCAGTGCTGCAGTCACTGTTACTCATCTTCCCCAATAAAGAAGTTATCTGTCACAGATGATGCTATTTCCCCAGTAACACAATCATTCAGTTCTTGGGGGAAAAAAAAATCACACAGTCTGAAACCCTGATACAAGATGAGGGTTCCCCTAGGCACTGAGTTCTCTGAAGTGATGAGTTAATGAGGAGAGCAGAGTTCTCTCTGTAGCAGATACAGCCACTTTACGGCATCCTGTTACTAATTGAGAGTAGGAACTCCCATAAACTATACTTAGAGGATTTATTTGGATTATTTACAAGGCCAAGGGAGGAAACAGGCAAATAGAGACTTACATCTAGAGTGAATCCAATTGCTGAACAATTGTACATTCTATTTATAGACTAGAGGGCTTTTTCGAAGACTGGTGCTATGTAAAATTTGAAAAAAAATCTTAGGGTTGTCACTTTCCAAATTCCTGGCTGCTTTCTAAATTCAGTACCAGAGACTTTTATAACCTATAGACCAAGTCTGTGTTGTCTTTGATGATAAAGCTTAAAGCTTCAACATCTCAATGGTAGAATCTTCCAAAAAGTCACAGCAACTTTTAATCCTTTCAGGCTCGAAAACACACTAAGGGCATTGTATCAGCCAGGGTTCTCCAGAGAAGCAAACAGAACAAACGTATACATCATATGTCATTATAAAATATATATGAAATATTATATATGATAAACATATGATTTATTCATGTATATATGGCTTATTTTAAGGAATTGGCTCACACGACTATGGGGATGGCAAGTCTGAAATCTGAATTTGTAGGGCAGGCTGGCCAGCTGGAAACTCAGGCAGGAATTTTTTAGTAGAATTGCTTCTTGTCCAGGAGATTTGCTTTTGTTCTATGGCCTTCAATCGATTGCATGAGGCCCAGCCACATTATTGCTGTTCCTTCTGATTGTAGGTGTTAATCACACCTGCAAAATACTCCCACAGCAACATCTGCATAAGTGTTTGACCAAACAGCTGGGCACCATAACCTAGCCAAGGTGACACATAAAATTTAACCATCACACATATCAACTCTATTTGTTGATATCTATGCTGTGAACTTCAGCAAACAATATTTCCTAAATTGGCACATACAAAACCAGTAAGATCTGTGTTCAATAGAAGAGGATCATCTAAATTTTTCCCATATTACAGCTTTCATGAAAGTTTATTTAGATTCAGAATACATAATGCTTTTTTGTGCTGATGTCAATTATTCTGCTGAAAAGGGTAGTTCTTGTGTTTTTGTAAACCCAGTGTTGGCAAATGATGACCCACAGCTAATTCTCATCCACTGCCTGTTTTTGTATGGCCAATGAGCTTAGATTGCTTTATATGTAAATGGTTACATTATAAATAGTTATGTAAGGAATTGCAATTCAAAAATGGTTAAAATGGTAAAATTTATGTTAGCTGTAATTACAACACACACACACGCATTATGTAAGAACCTCTTGGCCTTCAAACTCTAAAATATGTACGTACGATCTGACCCTTTAAAAAAGTTTGCCAGCTCTTGTTATAAACCAAATACTTGCTTACTGAGGGAAGTCCTAAATATCCCACCTAGTGATATGCAGCATTATTGTAACAAGTTCCTTTAATCCATCTCATAATATAATAATTCCTAAAGAAGCATTAAAAATAATAGATTTTTGTTTGTTTGTCTTTTTACTTAAAATCCTATCTTTATGAAGTAGACTGAAAAAATATCAGGAGTTCTGGTGTTTAATGAAAGAAACCTTCGTTTAAATCAGGAGCTTGGTATAAACATACTCACACTACTGCGGATAACCAACAAGGACCTACTCTATAGCACAGGGAACTCTACTCAGTATTCTGTGATAACCTATAAGAGAAGAGAATCTAAAAAAGAATGAATATATGTATATGGATAACTAAATCACTTTGCTGTACACCTGAAACTAACACAACATTGCAAATCAACTATACACCAATAAAATTAAAATGAAAAATAACAAAGCTAATAAAAGCAATCAGGCAGCAGATTCCCAAGGTCCACCATGATCTGGCCCTCTGTCCTCCCCTCCAGCCTCACCTCCTATGGTCTCCCACCCCTCATTCCACTCCAGCTCCATGGACTTCTTTTCATTCTTTGAATACTTCCATCTTGTTCCCACCTCAAGCTTTTGCACTTGCTGTTCCCTCTGCCTGGGGCACAATCCCCCCAGGGCCTCACATGGCTACCCTCTTCTCATCAGGCAGATGTCAACTCAACCATGACCTACTAAAGCAGGCTGTCTCTGACCACCCTCCTGACCCACACCCCCATCCATCTCTCCATCTCACTATTCTGATTTAACTTTATATAGTGCCGTCTGGAATTATTTGTAAATGTGTTACTCATCTTTCATCAGTACAATGCCAGCCCTGTCTTGTTCATGCCTGTACCTCAGTATCTAGAACATTCCATGGCCATAGAAGGTGCTCAGTTGATATTCATGTAGTAGGCAAGTGGGAAAACAGAACACTAGCCAGACTGAGTTAATATGTCATTCTCCCTAGTGATTAATCTTCCAATTAAGTCACCATTGTGTTAAGAGGGGTATTTAATCTGACCATTAGTTCATTTAACTAAAGGAACTGAGGACCAGACTCAGGGAAAGGAGTAGATACTGTGGATCCAACAGTGAAGAAGACAGACGAGGTCCCTGCATTCAGAGAAGTCACAAAATGATACATCAGGAACAGAGAAGTTTGAGATAATGCCATACACCAGTGGTATTATAAAACATTTTGTATATTTCACTGAAAATGTTTCTTACCTCAAATAATTTCCAAACCACTTTGAATAATCATTTTCTAGCTTTAATAACATTCACAGTGGTTTCTTGAATATGTAGGGTTTTGACACCATATCAGTGTTAGCTATAAAGGAATTATTATAAAGATTTAAGCTAAAAACTAAAGGAAAGACAGAAAAAAAATATTTTGTGTGCTACAAGACACCATATAGAAAGTAATTCATTTACAACATTCAAAAATAGTGATCCTCTGACTTTATGACTACTGTTTTGATGGCAGAGATGGAAAATGTCCGTATAAAGATATACATGATGCTTTTTCTGTTGTGTGGATTTCTGACATTCAGATATAACAGCTCATTTTTAGCCAGAAAGGAGATATTTAACATGCCTACCTTTACTTCCTCCTTTTCTTTTTTTTTTGCGGTATGCGGGCCTCTCACTGTTGTGGCCTCTCCCGTTGCGGAGCACAGGCTCCGGATGCGCAGGCCCAGCGGCCATGGCTCACGGGCCCAGCCGCTCTGCGGCATATGGGATCCTCCCAGACCGGGGCACGAACCCGTATCCCCTGCATCGGCAGGCGGACTCTCAACCACTGCGCCACCAGGGAGGCCCTACTTCCTCCTTTTTATGCTTTTTTATTTTTTTATAAGAGTTTACTTTATAGTTTAAACATGGCCAAGCCCAGTTTTGAATTTTAAAACTTCAGGTGACCTCCCAAGCCTAGGGTCCCTATCCCAAGAGGAAAGGTCAACAGTAAAACCTGGCAAAGAATCCAGTAGCATCTTAGACCAAGAATGATAAGGAGAAGTAGAGACACTGAGTTCACACACTGTGTTTCATGTGTTGGTTTGCTTCATGGAGAATTTTGTATTTTTAACTCAGCCAGCACAAGTTTATTAAGTAGCAAAAAAAAAAAAAAAAAAAATCATGTCCTACCCAATAAATCTTTCTTTATGTACCTGCCAATATCTGTGTGGGTTCCCATGACCTTGTTTCTTAGAATGTATCCTTCTAAACACACAGGCGCACACAAACATACAAACTGAAGGAGAATTTGAGGGTTTCTCTCTTATTTACTTCTTAGTAAATTCAGTAAGAAAATTTGCATTCCAATTAGCCTTTAACAAAAAATTGAGAATTTTGTATATATATAAATATTCTCTATATATAGAATAGTGTGTATTCTATATATAATGTGTATATATAAATAATTTTTATATATAAGTGTGTATATATATATATATATATATATATATATATATTTTTTTTTTTTTTTTTCCCTACCCTCAAGAGTCAAAGCGACAGATAGGTGTATATAACTGCCACAGAACTGAAAACCAGAAGCCCTGCCTGGGTTGTAGCAAAAATAATCTTTGAGCTTGAATAACAGACTTCACTTCTTTGTCAGTTTCCTCTCCTGTAAAATGAAAGCATATTATTATATCATCTCTAATCTGTTCACTTCCAATTCTAGGTTCTACCATAAAGTTTAGTTTATATAAATAAATAACACTTTGTCTCATTATAGTAAGCATAGCCAATTTTAAGCAAGGATAAACCAGAATTTTTTGGAATTTCAGGACTGACACTGGATACACATGTCAAAAAATATAAAACTGCACACTTTAAATGTATGCAGCTTAATGTATGTGAACTATACCTTCATAAAGCTATAATTTAAAAAAATAAAAGAATGACATAGCTCATTATCTATAAAGAATTTAAATTAACAGCACTTTGGAGGAAAAAATTAAAAATGACATTTTTATATGGATGTTATTTTAAACTGCCGTTCAGGTAAGTAAAAAATAAATGGGCCCTTTAAGAGCCACTCTTTTTTTTGTTTAATTTTTATTCTATATTGGAGCATAGTTGATTTACAATGCTGTGCACAGCCCTAAGTAGCCTTCTGTACACAGATAAACTGCTTTGAGACAAAGCCTCTAAAAGCTGAATTTTGTCCATCTGTTTGATTTGTTTAACCTCTTCAATTCAGCAGGTAAATAGGTATGCATCATTTTCAAAATAACCAGTTGTTTGTTCTCCACCTCCCACTGCTGCCCCCAACCTGGGTAGGACTGTGGGCCAGAGACTCCGCTCCCAGCTTGTGAGTGGAAGAAGGTAGGCCTGTTTACCTGCCAAGAAAGGTCTGGGATGAGCTCACGACTCAGCTGTATTACCGCAAAGCAAAAACAACTCGTTAAAGAGAAAACAATTCAGTCAAACTAAAACAAAACATAAATTTCTCTGAATTTAACTGTATTTTGAGAGACTACAATCAATGAAACCAATTAACAGAGGGTCAGGCAGCTTTAGGAATAATAAGGAGAAAAGAAAACTGTGGGATGGAGAGAAAACACAAGGAGAAAAAGAGATGAAAACAAAAGAGAGACAGGAAATGGCAGTTTGCAGTTTCGGGATCAACATTCATGTTTTCTTATACTTTATTTAAAAAACAACACTTCTAGGATTCCCAGGCAAAAATCTCTGCCAATATGCCAGCTCTGTGAATACAGAAGAGAAAACGGAGAAGTGAAGCAACTACACAGATTCTGTAGAATGATCTTTACTGAACATCGAGGTGATTAAAGCAAATTCTTTTTCTTTACCTTGCATTATTCACAAAATTGTCTTAACGTTTCACTTCTCATTGTGTTGTAAACAGAGCTAAAGCCAAGTGAAAAGTTAGTCCAGTTCTTTGCTTAGCTCAGGCAAAAAAATCTGTATTACACACATATTTGCAAATGTGTAGACTTGCATTGGAGAACTTTGTGAAATAGAAGACAAATAGTAAAAGAGGTGTCTATCAAAAGCACAAAAATGTTTTGCAGCATTTTCCTATATCTTTCCTGAATGGCCGGGGATGTTTTAAACAAGGTTCTGCTTTCATTTTCACGTAGACACTTTTCCCTCCTCAATACTGAAATGACATTCTAAATGGCATGTCTGTGTATTATAACCAGGTCCCAGTTTCTCCTAGTTTTTGCCTTCCATGTTAGCAGCGGGAAAGGCAAAAGACTGGCCTGGCTATTGCTAAAGCAATGCAGAAACGCCTTTAGTTATTATTACCAAAGTAAATGAAGAAACTGCCGACCAGATGGGTGTATATTATCTATCCAACTAAAAAAGTGTCTTGTTAACAGAGATAAATGGTCTGAAATGGCAGAACATTTTCTTGCAATTTAAAAAAATAATAGCAGCAATATTTCAGAGGATAATTCTGCAATTTTTTCAAGGTTTCTGTTAAAAACCACATTTGATATTGATAGATACATTCTTAAACTGTTCATTGACACATTCATAAATATGAGAAGTTGAAAGGGGATTTTTTTTAAAAAACCCAACTATCATAATCTCTCTTGGAAGCTTGAAGACCCGATAGCACCCAGTAGGGCTGAAGATGTTTCATTCATTCCTGAATCAGCATGACCAAAACAAAATCGAGGCAGAGTGATGCAGAGGGGAATGTGTAAGTTAAAAGAATCAGACAGACCTGGGCCGCTCCCATTACTATCCTTGTGATCTTGAATGTGTCAAATAATGTTAAGTAATCTCAGTTTTCATATCTCTAACATGTAGATAAAATCTAGGACTTTAGCCTTGCCTTGAGCATTTTTTAAATACCTTATAAATTTCCTGCATGGTACATGCAAGTTGCCATCTAAATGTTAACTTCTCAATGAGCAATATTTGTACAACACATTGGTTCTTTTCATCTTCTAGAAATGAGTTTCTAGTTTTATATAATTGGAATATTTTGTTTTCTTTCAATGTTATGGGTACATTGCTACTTCAGATAGAAAATGAAACAAGATCTTTGGCAAAAATTTATAACACATATTATCCTCTTCTATAGTCCTTGGCCTGGTTACATCAATGGTACAGTTAAACCTAACATCTACTATGAATATGAAAACATCACCTTCATTTGCATCCAGCCATATCTATAGTCCAAAAAAAAGGTTATTTACTAGAAGGAAAATACAATTAAATTCTGAGATGTTTTATTTCATTTGGAAAGTCTCCTTTCTCCAGGAACATAACAATGACTTACTGATTTATAAAGTGCTATACTTTAGAGGCAGTCAAAATGCTTTCCTGTAATTATGACACCTTGTATTTCTAATCTCTGTAATACCTAGCTAGAACATCAAAAACTGCCTTTAAAGAGGCTTTGGGTCTTTTTTTGTTTGGATCACCTCAATTGCCCTTGGAGCCACCCAGAAGCCGTGGGTAAGTTTTAATATTTCCATTTTTAGCATTTGGTTAGTTGGTTTATTTAATTACTAGGTGTACTGAAGAATACAAGTGACTTATTAGCTTGTCAAGCCCAGGAGAAGCTACAACACTGCATGTGACACCCCAGGAATAAAAAAGAAGATGAAGATGTCTTTCTTGACACTTGCAACCTGGCTGTGTGAAGTCTGCTTTGATGAGCAGAATCAGAAGAGCTCCATTTTACTTGGAGTTTCGAGTCGGAGCTCTAAATATCAAGTCAAAGGACTCTTGGAAAAAAAGAAAGCAGCATGGGTGAGACTCACACACTATTTTCATTATAATAGGTCCAAAGCAAGCCACTCTTTTTTTTTTTTTTCATTTTTTTAAATTGAATTTTATTTTTCTGGCTGCCTCGGGTCTTAGTTGCAGCACGTGGGGTCTTCCTTGAGGCATGCGGGATCTTTCATTGCTGTGCGGGCTCTTCATTGTGGTGTGCGGGATTCTCTCTAGTTGTGGCATGCGGGTTTTATCTCTTTAGTTGTGGCTCGAGGGCCCCAGGGCATGTGGTCTCTGTGGCTTGAGGCACATGGGCTCTCTTGTTCAGGTGAGGCCCACGAGCTCAGTTGGTGCACGGGCTTAGTTGCCCCATGGCATGTGGGATCTCAGTTCCCTGACTGGGGATCAAACCTCTGACCCCTGTATTGGAAGGCAGATTCTTTACCACTGGACCACCAGGGAAGTCCCAAAAGCAAGCCACTCTTACTCCAGCGTCCCTCTGTTCTTCAGCTGAGCACGGGAGGAAGAATCTTGCTTGCACTGAGAAGATCTAGCCTATGAAAAATACATACCTCAGCACAGTGTGGAAGCTGAGACAGATAGTGGCAACTTCGGATTCATCTCTCTTCATTCACGATACAAGAGAACTCTGTGGCATCAAGTGGACCTAAGGTTGTTTTTATGTGATTAGATACATATTTTAAGTGACTCCATCACATTACTTTTCTGACCAGGAAAACTCAGTTTCTGGGAACAGATCCTTCCCTACTCCATCTATGTGCTCCTGACTGGAGCTGCCATGTTTTTATTAACATCACCCTCTTCCCCAATTTGGACCAATCCCTGCACTTTCCTAAGATATTTATAGATTCAGAACACACAGAGGGTGATACAGTCTCCCTCTTGTGGCCAAAGCAAAAAATGTGTCTTGGTTTTTTCATATGCCTCCTCAGAAACATGACATGTGATGAAAATAATAAAGTTGAAATGCAGACAGATAGCACTGTGAGACTTGCAGGGAGGGTCTAGTGCACTCACACCCCTGGACCTGGTTATTCCTGAGACTCAGCTGCACTCCTCTCCTTGCCCTTGTTTGGTTGGTCAACTGTGCCATGATTGTACGTGTTGATAAATGATCCTCTTGCCAATAGCTTGCTAGGGTTAGGCTTCTGACACTTGCAACCAAACTAATACACTCACCAAAGTATTATTTACTCAGCTCAATTTTCTCCTAAGCAGAAATAGAACTATCACCCTAGTAAAATCCTTATTACTTGCACACATGTATAGAGGTCTTTGCAGAACCCTTCACTCTGACAGTCTGTTTTAACAAGCTGCTTCAACTCCCTGTGTCTCAATGTCCTCATCCATGAAATGACACTGGTGAACTAGGTCAGAGGAAATAAGGGATGCACACACACCACCATACCCCCATGGCAGTTATTAAGTACCAATCCTGGCATTCTTCCCAAGGACCTTCGCTTCTGTTTCAGAAGCTTTCTCAACACAATATACAAGAGGAAATTTATTTTTCTTTATTGGACCTTAAATAATCTCAAAATAGCATGATAACCTTTCTGCTAGTCCAGTGTATTAGACCAGGCAAGTATCTGGTTCCCACTTCACAGGTAAGGAGATTGAAGCACAGAGGAACATATGGTTTATGTAAAGCTGTTCACCTTGCTTTTAACCCCTCCTCCCATTCAGGAGGGGGAGGGGGAAGGAAGATTAAAACTGTGGCGCCTTTAAGTCTAGTGAGTTTATTCCCTGGGAAAGGGAGCAGAGTAAGGCAAGTCACTCCAGGCCTTTTGTATGTTGCCTTGGAAATTATCTCCTTCGCTTCTCCACCCCTTTCTCTCCCCTACCTTATCCCATCACATTGGTACCAGCTGGCGGTACCTCATATCAGAGGAAGAATGTGGCCCAGCCAAAGACTGCTTCTCTGCGCTAAGATGTACCCTGGTGAGCAGCACTCCCAAAGGGGTTTAACTTATGAGTGGGAAATAACACAGGAGCCAAGGGAAACCGGCTCAGGGACCCACTTTTGAACCCAAGCAGAGATGCAAATTTGGGGTCTAAGCATGCCATTTAGTCAACCATGCAAATTAGCACATGCTCACTTGCCTGGGGCCTGAAAGAAACCAGGAGGGGGGGCCACAAGGAATTCCAATCTGTTCTGTTTCTCCTTCAACTGACTTTTGGTCATGTTTTCATTGGTATTTGCTTCTGCAGATTCCAATGGCTGAAGGGGAAAATTTGTTTTCTTAACCTGGGCATCAGGAAGCAGATGTGAAGTAGAAAACATGAGTTAAGATTGAAGGTTAGTAATGCTAAATTGTAGGAGTAAACTAGGAAGAAAATGTTAAAAGAATAAGATATATAAAAATTATATCTATGTCTATATAAAATTTTACACAACACGTGCACACATATACCTCTGAAAGACTGGTACAAAAAGGCAATTCAACCTAGTCAACCCCACATCTAAGAATCTTTCTTTCTTTTTTCTTTTAAAGGTTAACATTTACAATCTCTGTTTATGGGTGCAGGGGTTAGGACGACTGTATTTAGTTGCAATTGTTCAAATATATGCTCTTCATAAAAGCAACTGTCTCACTCTGACAAGGGTTGTAACCCTCATATATTTCCTATAGCTCTAGCTGAATTGCAACTATTAGGTCCTATTCACTTACACCTTCTCAGCAAAGATTCCATTTCCCAATTATTGGAATAGTGAGTCAAATAGAAGCAATATTGCTAAAGAAAACAACATGAAAAGAGCCTTTCAATATCTAAAGAAAGCTGGGGAATGATTTAAACTAAGTAGTTGGAAACGTATCTCCATCCATGGCTTCAACTATGAAGGTGGTGATGGTAGGGGATGAGGTGAGGACAAGATGGGTAGGAGCTTGGAGCAGGGGCAAGGAGGGGAGAAAATTCATTGAAGTAAAGAAAGAGAATTGGTGTCTGGTATTTCCTCTGCAATCTAATGCTGTCAGGCCAGCATCATGCACAGTTACCCAGATTGAACACATTGCTATTACGGAAGCAGAGCCCCCTTCTAGGATAGATTCAAGAGTTAATAGGTGAAACCAACTGCAGGGAGCATCTGTTTTTTTTCATTTCAGAGCAAGAGTCCTGGCAGAGCTGGAAAAATACAGGTTCCAGATTTCTTAGGGGGGTTGTAGTCTAGGAGGGGGTTTCTATAATATTCCAATTTTTAAAGAACCCTAAGCTCAATGAATCTCCATGATTCCTTCCAACATGTGACATGTTATAGCAACTTCACCTTCTAAAATGTCACCAGTGTGAAGAGACATGGAGAAGCACAGTGCCACTTTACCCAAGACATCTCCTATCAATGGCCTTATTCTTTTTTTTTAAGTATTATTGTTTATTTATACAATTATTTATTTGCTTTTGGCTGTGTTGGGTCTTTGTTTTTATGTAGTCTTTCCCTAGTTGCAGCGAGTAGGGTCTACTCTTTGTTGAGGTGTGCAGGCTTCTCATAGCGGTGGCTTGTCTTTGCTGCGGAGCACAGGCTCTAGGCACGTGGGCTTCAATAGTTGTGGCACATGGGCTTAGTTGCTCCGTGGCATGTGGGATCTTCCTGGACCAGGGCTTGAACCCGTGTCCCCTGCATTGGCAGGCGGATTCTTAACCACTGTGCCACCAGGGAAGTCCCAATGGCCTTATTCTTTGAGTGAGACCTGTGTGGGTATATCTGTGCATCCTGGCTCCTGGGTACCTTGAGTGGTTGCCCTGTTACTTATGCCCGAAAAGAAAAGATGACCTGCTTCTTCTCTGTCATTGTAAACTAAACAAATGATTGGAAATGACAAGTCTGCCAAACATCTGGGGGTCATACAGCCAACTCACGGAATCTTTAAGGATTTCTTTGAGCAGGGATCAAGATGTATATAGTATGAATGGTGGGAGTGTCAGAGAAAGAAGAGACACTCAGGATATTTGTTAAGCAGCAGTGGTAGGTCAAGCAATTTAAATTTGTTATCTTATGAAACCTTCACAATAACCCTGCAAATAAAATTGGATTATTCATATTTTCATTGAAGAAACATAAGACTTATCAAGAATCTCCAACATCCCTGACTGCAGCCTTGCAAGGTAAACTCAGCTGTCCTTGACTCCAAAAGCTCATGAACCATGGAAAATGCATCCACCTTTCCCCCAGCTTTATTGAGGTATAATTGACAAATAAAATTGTAAGATGCTTAAAGTGTACAACGTGATGATTTGACATACATATACATTGTGAAAGAATTCCTCCCATTGAGTTAATTAACACATCCATCACCTCACATATTTACCTTTTTGTGTGTGTGTGAGAAAAATTAAGTTCTACTCTCTTAGCAAATTGCAATTATACAAGACAGTGCTATCAATTATAGTCACCATGTTATACATTAGATCCTCAGACCTTATTCATCTTATAACTGAAAGTTTATACCCTTTTACAAACCTCACCCTATTTCCCCCACCTCCCAGCCCCAGTGCAGCCACTTTTAAAGTTGTGTCACCTTCTCTTGAAATCTTATTTTAAATAGCAGACTCTTCTGGGATGAAGAGAGGGCTCCTGTACACTAACGTGCTGTGGGTCCCTATGGTTTAGTAGCAGGGCTTTTGAAGCTCTTTTGAGCATGATGCACATAAGAAATGAATATTATTGTGACTCTGTACATATATACCTGTTACCTATGTCTATTATAACTAAAAAATTCCCCAAACAATATTTTCTGTTATATATGCAATGGATTCTGATGTTTAATGTATTTTTAGACTACGTTGCTATGAACCCACTAGCCCAGTGGTTGTGAATGCACTATGGAGTAAAACCAGTTGGAATCAGATCTGAGTCTAGACATGTGCTAGCTGTATGAACTTGGAAACATTGCTGAACCCATAATAATAGTAACAAATCATAGGGATTATGATGGTTAAGTTAATGTATCAATTTGACTGGAGTAAAGATGTCCAGATAGCTGGGAAAAGGTTATTTCTGGATGTGCCTGTGAAGATGTCTCCAAAACAGATTAGCGTTTGAATCTGTAGACTGAGAAAAGAAGATCACTTCCATTGATGTGGGTGGCAATCATCCAACCCACTGAGGGCTTGAATAGAACAGAAAGGTGGAGAAAGTGTGGGCATTTGGTCTCTCTGCTTAAGCTGAGACACCCATTTTTCTCCTGCCCTGGACATAAGTGCTCCTGGTTCTCAGGTCTTTAGACTCACAGTAAGATTTCAGCCATCAGCATCCCCATTCTCAGGCCTTTGAACTTGGACTGAATTATACCACTAGCCTTCCTGGTTCTCCAGCTTGCAGATGGCAGATCATGGGACTTCTCATCCTTCATAATCATGTGAACCAATTTCTATAATAAATCTATTTTATGTATCTATGTCTATATCCTATTGGTTCTATTTCTCCAGAGAATGCTAACTTAAAGATGTTGTGAAGATTAAATAAATAAATATTACATGAAAATCACTGACACATTAAAAGTACCCAATGAATGTTAACTCTTATTCTGTGAAGCGCTTAGCATAATGTGACACATTGATGGAGCATCTTTACAGTGACTGACGTATATAGAAAGTGCTCAACAAATATTAGCCATTTGTGGTAATGTGTTCTTATTATAGCTACTAAGTATAGGACAGTATGATAAGAGTTTTGCAAGTAAAAACAAAAGAAACTGGAGACTATTTAAATCAATGAGAAGAAAGAGGAAGTCAAACGACATAAAGACTTTTGTGGAGACAGAAACATTTTTTACTACTTTGGCATCAGAACCCTAGCCATTTCCTTTTGTAACAATATAAAATAATATGGTGTAAGTATTTGTCTGTTCTCTTATTTTAGACTATTTATCTCACTAGACTGTCAACTCTTTCAGGACTGAGGCTGTCTTTTTTTTTTTTAATAAATTTATTTATTTATTTATTTTTGGCTGCATTGGGTCTTCGTTGCTGCATCTGGGCTTTCTCTAGTTGTGGTGAGCGGGGTCTACTCTTCATTGTGGTGTGTGGGCTTCTCATTGCGGTGGCTTCTCCTGTTGTGGAGCATGGGCCCTAGGCGCACAGGCTTCAGTAGTTGTGGCTCACAGGCTCAGTAGTTGTGGCTTGCAGGCTCTAGAGCGCAGGCACAGTAGTTGTGGTGCACGGACTAGTTGCTCCACGACATGTGGGATCTTCCCGGACCAGGGCTCAAGCCCATGTCTCCTGAATTGGCAGACAGATTCTTAACCACTGTGCCACCAGGGAAACCCAGGCTGTGTCTGTTAACCCGCCACTGTTAACCTAGAGCCATGCCCTTTACATAGAAGTCTCTCTCTAAATTGCTATTGTTGAATGGATAAATAAATGAATGGACACACATTATTAGTTTATTTGTATCCATATGTCAAAGTAATTGTTCAATTGATTAAAAACTATAGTCTGGTGGCTAGTCGTTGTATTGAACAGAACCCTCCCCTAAACTTTACTCACTACCCAGTTTTTAACATCATGTTGGTATTCATACACTATGAGAGAGAGAACATACAATGTATTTGTTCAAACCCTAAAAGAAGAACTAAATTTGGAGAAATTTTACCTTTTTCTGTGAAACACATCATTCCAGCTATGGGACATCTCTTGAGAACTCTACATGATCTTGTGAGGTAAGCTTAAAGATGAAGTTGAGATCTCCAGTTGCCCAGGATAGGAAGTTGGTCACCCATGAATTCCCACTCCCTACACTATCCCAGAGGAGGGAGCGAAGTTGAATGAAATGACATCACTTAAAACTTCCATTGGTGTGTTTTTTCTTTTGACTTACTCTATTGATCTGGGCAAAAGTACAGAAGAAACTGGCAGTAGAAGAAAAGTACTGAAATCCAAGAGGGAAAAGACCTATGAGATTATGACACATTGTTTCCTGTTGATGCTTCCAGCTTCTTTTCATGCCCAGTTGGCACTATACCCTTAACCCCTCTCATTTCCATTTCCGTTAATAGAAGAGAATTCTATTAATTCTGTTCATTGTGCTAGTACAAAGGAATTACAATGTTGAAATTCTTCAAAACATTGAGGGATCATGATTCAAGGTACAATGGCCCTGATTCACCTCTCAAGTGAGAGATAGTAGGACGAACAAGGTCTTGAGAAAAATAAGCCAATTATGTAGTATTGTTGAATGCCTACTGCTTGCCTAATATTATGCAGGGAAAAACAGAGGAGGAAGAAACAGAAGACTTAGTCTTAATCAAGAGCTATGAAATTTTCTTCCTAATAGGACAAGATTGACTAAAACATAAAGGACATAAAACCCTGAGGGTAGGACTTGTTTCTTATTTATCTGTACTTTCCTGTACCTAGCACCAGACCTAGCACACAGTAGGTAAATGCTGGTAATTAACCAATGAGTAGGTTAAAGTAGTACAAATGTAACCCTTGGAATTGGACAGACCTAGATCTCAAATCTGTCATTTTCTAGATATGTGATTCTGCACAACTTACTTGATTTCTCTAAGTGCTGGCTTTCAGAACTCCCCTCATCTTATCCTAAACATAAACATTATGAAGATTAAGTGGATCAGAGATAAAACATCTAGTACAGTGCCTGACAAGGAATGTCTGCTCAATACACGTTTATTGCCTTATGGTTGTGGTGACATCATGTCTTAGCCCATACTTAGCAGAGCGAGCTCCCTTTTCTATACATGAAGATGCCAGGACAAACCAGGGTGCAGAGCACAGTTCCTATGTTTATCCAGGAGTAAGCCTGTTGGCTGTCCCCAATTTAACTATGCTCATTAAATATCTCCCCCACACATGTTCTACTGATCTCAGGTTCTATCCTTAGCTGTATCTTGGGTAATACTGATCCCTGGCATAATAATAAAGGTAGCCTAATTTGCACCTAGATGAAGAACACAAGGCCCAGTCTTATCAGAGCAATGTTAACAGGTAGTAGAGAGATACTGAAGAGCGCTAAGCCGTGAGGCAGACACCAAAGTTTACATGGTTGAAAGAGAACACACTTTTCTGACAAATCTTGAGTTCAAGTCCAAGTCATGCACTAGATATATGCACTAAGGCAAATGGTTTAATCTTTCTGAACCACAGATTTAAAAGTTTATTTTAAGAATTATGTGACATAATGTATAATGCATTTAACATGGTTACTGGCACAGAATAATTAACCAATACCTGATTTGAATATTTTTTTCTCCTCTAAACTTGCTATTAGAACCCTAACAGTGGATGCAGCCATTGTCCTGCATACCCATTCTGTCTTCCTAATGTATTTCTAAAAATACTGTAATTTCACATTGCTTCAGTGAGCACTTAATATTTCTCATCCTTTTGAATCATAAGCCTTTTTAGTTTGTGAAGAACTGATCATTTCTGTCACTGGACCCCAGAAACTCTCAACTCCTGAAATAGTAACTTTCCTTCTTGAGCTAAAGAAACGTCATCAACAGCCATTACCAACTGTGGCAATGACTTATTCTTTCAAAGTGTCTAGAGGGCAAGATCACTATAATTTGCTCCTAAATTTCATCTGACTTGTGATTCCAATTTAGCCAGAATTATGAAATGTCCCTTCAAATTAAGTAAACCACAGCAGTCCTTGTGCTATCTATGGGCTGACAATATATCCCATTAGCCCTGCTCTACAGATTTCAATGAAATCCAAACCCATCTGTAATGGCCCTACAATTGGCACTATTGTCCTTGATCAGTACCAAGAGTCTATTGATGGAAAGGAGCTATCAGCAATCAATAGAGCATTAACTTCCCAAAAAAGCCTATGGTTAGCAGTTATTTATTGAGATACTGACAGTTTCTAAACCCAAATCAAGGTGTAGAAAACAGAAAATTAGGGGACTCCACCATCGTTAATGAGATATCTTTAGAGAAGGTAGAAATATTACATAAATATAATGTGATTCTGTGTTCTTAAATGGAAATAACTGTATTTGAGGACCAGAAAGTAAAGCATTTGATGTCATTATCCAGGAAAAGAAGTGTTCAGACAGGTTAGTTAAGAAGTAGATAGTGCCATATGGTATTACAGAAGGGGAGGTATTTCATATATCTAATCTATGCCAATCTGCAGAGCTTTCTTTGTTTATACCACACAATCCTTCCTACAGCTCTATAGAACAGTATTATCTCAATTTTAAAAATGAGTGAATTGAGGTTCAGAAAAGTTGAATAACACATCCAAGGGCACAGAGGTAGAGGTGGAGGAAATAGGATGGGAACATGGGTTCGTTTGGCTTTAGAATCCATGCCCCAGGTTGACTGTGAGGCATAAAGCATCAGAAGCATATTGCCTTGAGGACAAGGACTAGAGAGGGATAATTTTCAACTCAATGTTGAGTTCAATTAAATTATTTAAGCATTCTTTTAGTAATTGTAATCACAGACTTTTATCAGCTGCCCTAGAGAAGCTATATACCTTAAGGTTTATATCTGTGGGTTCTAGAGTCAGATTCCCTTTGTATTTGTATCTCAGATATGCCTCTTACTAGCTGTGTAAACTCAGAGAAATTAACTCAATTCCCAGGTTTCCTCATCTGTAAAATGGATATAAAAATTACCTTGAACAATTTCCATGGAGATTAAACGAGATGGCTTATAAAAGCAAAGTACTTTGCCTGGCATAGTGTGCATTCAACACATGGTGGTTGTTGTTATTACCCTTTTAATACAAAGCTATCTTATAAATTAACACCATGTTACTGAAGCAGTCAAATCCTTCAGTGGAAATACTATTTCTTGTTAGAGGAGAACAGAATAAGAGTGGACAAATACTGCTTATTCAGGACAAGGAAAAAGTTGAAACCAATCATCATACCTTAACCAGAGTTATAGAGAAAACAGGATATGAGATGGATTCCCCCATGGTACTGCTGAGAGCCATACAAGAGACAGATGGTGATGGTGGGGGGAGCAGGCTCTTACTTGCCTATGTTAAAATTTTATGTTATTATTTATTCAAAATATCAGAAGGAAAAACTTTTACTAAAGCTTGTGACAATTAACACAGACTGAGAAAATCTAATGGGCAGTAAACATCCAAAACCACTTTGAAGGTGTGGATCATCCCAAGAATTGTATTGTTCTCTTTCAGAATCTGGTCTTCCAATTCTTTAAAATTGTTGCTTAGCTGGTAGTTTAGGGGCATCACACCCTTTTGAAAGAAGCAGTTCATCCAGGATAGTTTCCTCAATTCAGATTAATAGTTTTGTTGGGAAAAAAAAATTGCCACTTGTGGCCACAAAAATGCTTACAATTCCCCCCCAAACTCTTGTAATCCATGCTGTCCTACGTCTTCTGGGCACATAATCCAGATCACCTGAATTTGGCCTTATTTGATCAGAGGCAAGAAACGGGATCACAGTGGTAGAAATGAGGCAGAAAAGAACTTCCAGAACACTGAGAAGCAGTCCCCACCAATCCTGCCCCCAACCCAGTCCTATTTCATGTTAAAATGAAACATTCACGTCACTCTTTTCATCATCAACTCCGCATACATTCCCGTCATTTCATTTCCTAAGTAGAAGGTAGCTATGTGGACCTCTACTAAGCCAATCTATTTCTTTATGGAGAAATTTCTATTTCCCATGAGGTACATGCAGGAAATGAGTTCATCACCTTCAATAGATTCCATATAAAGATGAGAGAGTCATCAGCCTGAGCTCGGATGCCAAAGACCTTCTGTACAATGTCCCCAACACACAACCCTGGAATCCCTGAGCACTCTTACTCCTTCTCCCCAGGCCAAGTTTACTCCCTTAGCCAGCACTTTCTCATCCTCTCCTAGGCTCTTTGCTTCTCTACTTCCTTTCCATCTCTCTCCTTTTCCTTTTCTGCAGGCTCCAAATGCTTCCACAAATCATTAATACGTTTCCTATTCTGTACCTTCTTTTTAATTTGACTTCTTCCTACCCTAGTCCTGTGCCCAGTTTTATATGCTTCATTCTCACTGGGATCTTCTTCCCTTGGAAACCTCTACTTGGCATCTCTTCCAAAACTTATTTTCAGTTTTTCAGTGCTCACAGGAAGCAAGGTAAGTTTGGAGGGCAAGCCTTGACATTCAAAGCATCCTGGAATATTTATCCCAACTGGGTTCTTAGTCCCAAAATGTTTGCCTTTCTTTTTCTTCTTAGCATATGGCTGGAGTGAGGAAAAGGAAGACAGTATGATTGCTGATCTTGGTCTTACGAGACTGATACTTTCAGGGGAACAGCCTGTTTGTTTACAGACAGGGCCCTTGGGGTAGTTACCATTGGTGGTTGCTGTGGCAGCTTCAATAGCACCATTGGCAAGGGTTCACCTCCACCCTGTCTTTTCCCCACATCGCCCTCCCCTCTTTACCCAGACCCTGGTTACCAGGAAGCAACAGAAAACCAAAATGTTATGTAGACCTCTTCATTGATAGAAGAGCTCATTTGCTATAGTTAATCCTATAGTTGCAGAATTAAACTCACCTACTTGCCTCCATTTCTAAACACCTCACACTGTCAAAGCCCAGGACAGATGAAATCTGCTTCACGTCCAATCATCCTTTATGTTGGCTGTGTACCTGACACCATTGTAGTCCCATAGGAAAAGCCACATTTCCTGATCAGCTATGGCTTGGATCCACCTGTGGCTGACACCAAGGCAGCTCAGTGTGATAGGGCTTAGGATGATCAAAGAGCAGGCTGTCACTAGGTACTATGCCTGGTTTCTAGTGTGCCTGGGAATAAACTGAATCCCTGAAACCTCTGCCTCACTACCTAACACCAAAGGCAGTATCAGACCATCTGACTGGCTTTATCCTTTCTGTTTTTGCCTTCTCAGTCCTAACAACCTAGCCCTTTTCAACCAGAGAAAACCCTACTTTCAGACACGTGTATCAATACAAACAGATCTCTTCCATTTAAGACTGTGACACAAAAGTTTATCATGCCACACCTGAGTCTTTTTGTATTTGACTGCTGAAATATTGGAAATAGTTGAATTGGCTTGAAGAAAGATCAAGTTGGATTAATACTAAAAGATACTCTAAATTTGATGGTTTGGGTTCTGGATCTTCCTTGAAAGGAAACTTATCAAGAACACACTTTACTTCTAGTATTTTTCAGTAGCTTGAGAGAATATAAGTAGAAAAGTTTTAAAGCAAGTCACCACATTTTAGGTGAAAGTCCTAGGAAGCTATGCTTTTCATGTCACATCCTCCTTACCCTTTCCCATGACACAGAGAAGATGGGAACAAGGAGGAAGTTCACCCTAACTTCACGCCAGTAAAATATACTGACTAAACAATTTAAAGACAATCACAGGGTCCCAGGCAACCAGGCCTCTCAGTTTTAAATGACTGTGGACTCATTTAAGCTTTTATTCACAGAGGGGCAGAAGTCTATAATGGATCATGCAAGTCAGAGCTGAGTAATGGTTCACTATGGCCTAGTTAATAGTTAGACAAGCTGTTCCCATTTGATTAGGGTTTTCTTTTCCATTGCTATAATTGTATGATAATTAACTCAACAGAATTACATCTCATTTGGGGGAAATATGTACATTTTGAAGTTTCAGGAGTAACAGATCCCACATGCCAAGGAAAATGTCTGAAATTATACTGTTGGTCTCTTGCTTAGCCATAAAGATTGAATTGTTAGGCATGCGCCTTGTGAGTTTTTGCCTCTAAAGGAGCTAGTGAGTTTCCTTAGCTCTGACTTCTTCCAAAGGCCCTATGCACAAAAGTACTGTACCAGACAGCTGTTGATAGATTAGAATTGCCAAGTGGCAAACAGCATGAACATCTAATGTAATCTGACTTTGGAATTCAATGTGAGATGGAGCACATGAGGCTTCCCTAAAAGAAAAAAGCATCCATTAATACAGGCACCACCCCATGATCAGGTGTTTTACATAATGAAGGAAAGTATTCTAAAGCAGATGGCAAGGTATCAGAGTGGATGTCCAAATTAAGTCATTTATAAATTGGCCATACTGATAACTGTGGAGATCTTTTCCCTCCTCTAACCACCTATAAACTTATCTCTATCACACATCGCAGCTAATAATCATTTACTGTCTCATGGTTATGCTAATTTCTAGAGTTGCTTGTATCTTTAAAGAGAGAGAAGACACTTTAGAGCAGAAACTCATCTTTGTTCTCTCCAAATCTTGCTAGTTTAGTGCTAGTGCACGATCTGTGCCTAATACGTGGGTTGAATCACCCTTTAGTCCTCCGTGTCAATGTCATTTTTTTCTAAGAGGCCACAATTGACCATTAGTACTGAGTAAGTTGTTTCTACTCTGTGCTTCTAGAGCTTCCTGGACTTAAATTTATCAAAAATAGGACTCCTGTGTTAAAATTATTGTCATGCTTGTCTTGCTGGTCTACAGTTTGTTTTCAATACAAACTTTTGCGAGAATAAAAGTTCTAACACATTTACATTTCTCTTCTAGCAAACAGGAAGAATCACGCAAAGATCCTTGATAAACAAGGTGTATCTACCAATTTATCTCCTGGCTAAAACTTGGCATTATTCTCCCACCAAGTTCCAGTAGTCTTACCATATTAGGATTTAGAAAGCTAAGCAGACTCTCTTAGGCTGTCAGTAATGAGCTATCTAAATGTGGGCAGTGTGGAGGGTGGGGAGAAAAAGATTCTAAGATTTCTAAAAGGCCAGTATGACATTGCTTGATGAGGCAGATAGCAAATGATCACCCTTAACTGCTGTCTGTGCTAAGTGTTGCTTCTTCCAGGGACCTTTGGATCCTAGACTCACGGGTAAGATTGACTGATGTAGTACAGTCAAAACAGCATTGATTTTCCTGTTGTTTGTCTACCAGAGAATTCTAGGGACCTAATATCTTTAACTAAAATCCTTGATTTGGGGGTAGATGAATGTTCTAGAATCACTGATGTGTGAATCACCCTATTCTCCTGCTTCCCTCTCACACCATGAATTTTCTCTCATTGAATTTTTCCTCCCTCTTACCCATTCCATCTCAGCAGGGAAGTTCTTCTTTTTCTCTCTGGTCTAAACCTGGATATAAATCCCTCTCCTTATTTCTCCCTAGAATAATAGGCTGACATTTTGAACAGATACTTTATGGAAAAGTAACCTGATCCAACACAGGTATAGAGTTCATTATACAGTTCACCTTATCATGTCTATTTTTCGGATTCTATACAATGTAGGAAATGCAGTAAAGAGCATTCACACCCTGAATCCCTACCAGAACATAATCCCCTCCAGAGAGTGCTTGACATAGCAGTCACTATGGTTCTTCCTCCCAGTCTGGCTGCCCATATTGCCTGAGGACACCATCTTGCCTCTCCAGCACCCACGTGTAGAGCTACTTATTTATTATATCCTTCCAAGGAAAAATATCAATGCATTAAATGACAACACGTGGGAGTTAGAACCTTGCAGACACCTAGGGACACCTTCCCACTCAGTTCCTATTTCCCGGTGGAAGGTCTAGTCTGGTACATAGAAAAATAATTTGCAAGGAGGTATCCTACCTATTATCCCCTTGAGCAACCTGACTCTTCCATTTCTGCATTATCATTCATTGTTCACCCACCTAGAAAATTCTAAATGACTCATTGAAGGGAGTACCATCATCTAAATACCAAAAGAAGTGATATTTCACTAAGACACCTGGCAGTATATTTACTAGAACATACTTACAGGGACTTGCCTGGTGGTCCAGTGGTTAAGAATCTATCTTCCAATGCAGGGGATGCAGGTTCGAGCCCTGGTGGGGGAACTAAGATCCCACATGTCTTGGGGGCAACTGAGCCCGCAGTGCTCTAGAACCTGCGTGGCACAACTAGAGAGAAGCCCACGCACTACAAAGAAGATCTCACGTGCCGCAACTAAGACCCAACACACCTGACACAGCCAAATAAATAAATAAATATTTTTTAAAAGAACATACTTACAATAAGCATGTACATTACTTTTTTATAGATGTATTGGGTTTAGAGACACTATGGCAGTGACACTTGCAATCAGTCTATTAATTTAAAGAACTGTAAGTGTTAAACACACGACTATCTGTAATAGTAGACATTACACTCTCTACATACTTGTTAATGTTTCTGTCTCCTTAAGATCAGGAACCAATTGAAATCAGAGATTATGTCTCTTTAAAAATTTTTCATTTCCCTCATCCAGCACAGTGTCTGACACTCTGTTAGCCCTCAGTAAATGTTTGATTAGTTAGCAAATGAATACCTGAATTAATTAATTGTCTGATACAAAGCAACTTTGCTTTCTATAGTAAGTACTATTTAAATTTAGACTAAGAAAAAGAAGAAAAACTATTATATAGAGAATGGATAAACAACAAGGTCCTACTGTATAGCACAGGGAACCACAATATATTCAATACCCTGTGATAAACCATAATGGAAAAATATGAAAAAAATGTGTATATATATATATATATATATATATATATATAAATTACTTTGCTGTACAGTAGAAGTTAACACAACATTGTAAATCAACTCTACTTCAATAAAAGAAAAAGAAAAAAAGAAAAACATAAGAAAACTCAGGTGAAGCTTAGTGATTAAATGTCCTAAACGTATATGGGAAGGTGATGTTGTTTTGGAAGCACAGGCAGAAGGATGAAAACCTGGGTTTGACAATTCTGGCAAGTTTTTTTCCTTTTCTGAAAAGCAGGGATAATAATACTTATAGTATAAGACTGATAAATAAAATAATGTTTACAAAGACCTTAGCATGAGCCTGGTACACAGTCAGCACTCGTAAAATGGAAGCTTCTGCTGTTGTCATCCATGTGGCAGTGTAAGAAGGCGAGGCACAGCTAAAGAGGTTCTTAGTTAAGATGCCTAGATCTAAGCAAAGCATTGTCTGAGGTATCCATATTTGCATAGCTCATCTCCAGACCATAGCCTAAAATTACCAAATATTTAATCTCTAGGGATATTGACAAGAGCCAAATGGGATCCTTTAAGTAGAACTGAAGGTTTTGAATGGACAGAAATGGCCACATAAAAACTGGGATCAGTAAGAACAAAGGCCTGTGACCCCATGGCCATGTAGAGAGACCTCATTCTCAGCAAGGAACACTAAGCCCCCACTTCCGTGCCAATGGGTTTATTCTAAGCCCCAGTGGACATAGAAAATGTGTTTGGTAGTAAACACTCTCTGTCTGAGTTGGTGTAAAGTCAACAGGGGTATGGTTAAACCCATGAGTGGGAACAGCTGTGGACCAAACTGGGAGGAGCTGGGGAGAGCAGAAGCAGGTTGACAGAGACCAAGATGAGCACAAAGCATCCTGTGCCTAAGGGATGACCATGGCATTGGGGTGGTGGTTTGTAGCTGAACTTGGACAAAGGAAAATCCTGTGTGGGCAGGCCCTCTTCATATGACAAACATTCTGGGCATCCATCAAATTGAAATAACATTCAAAGTGAAATCATGTTTGTGTGACCAACAATAGTGCATCAATCAAAATGTACATCCAAGCTCAGAATGTATTGAGAAATCAGAAATATAAGATAGTGGCAAATGCCGATAGCAATGCAATGTAGAAGGCCCAAGCAAGAAGATTTTGAGAAAAATACCACAGAAAAACAGGGTTATGAGCATACATCATGCCTCAGGGTTAATTTGTCCTAAAGAGACATGTCCCCAAATGCATTCTTCCTAGTTTTAAACTGTGAGAAGCTCCAGGTAAAAAAATTGTTTCTGTGCTCAAGTAACTGAGAAATGCTATAGCCCTTTTTAGAGGGTTTTCATATAACATTATAGCATATTAATGACAAGAGAAATCCTGCTAAAAATCATGCTTGTATTTATTTAATCTAACACTTCCCAATCTTCTGCGGCCACCATTTCCTTTTCACAGTACTTAATATTCTGTGAAATAACTTTGGGCAGTTCTGGCCTAGGACCAACCATATTAAAGCAACTACATGTTTTTGATTTCCTCATTTAAGTAACAGAGATGCCAAAAATATGAGAGCAAAGTGCAAGGGTCAAATAAGGTAAAGTATGTTAAGCACCAAGAAAAACAATGGACCAGCTACATGGTATCTAGAAACAATGGAAGATAACAAGGAGAGCCATTGAGAATAATGGTAGCCAAGAAGGATAATATTACTAAGACAGTCAATGTATCATTGAAATATTAGAACTAATACTCTTTAGAATATATTAGCTATATATTTTGCAACTGTATCCTGTATCCAAGAATGTCTTAAGCACATCCTACTACAGTCTTATATTATAAAACAGCATAAACCATTCCTTTTTCCCTCCTCATATCAAATATGTCTGATCACTGTCAATTCTCAGTTTAGAAGATCTCTCTCTCTCTCTCTGTGGTCATCCAACTCCTTTCCTGCTTTCAAAAGCAGCACCACTTTGTATGGAAACTGGGAAACAAAAACAAAAATAAAACAAAATGTGTATCCCTTTTCTTTCCTTCAGGTCTTCAATGGGTGGGATGACTCAGGTTAAAGAGAAAAATCTTGGAACTGAAATTTAGAGAAGAATGAGGAACAAGAAAGATTCCCTCCCATCAACACACCCTCAAAATAGACATTTCAGTGAAAAGGTCATTATAGGCCTTGCACAGTGTTGATTTCTAGAGATTCAAATGTTGGGTTTTTAATAGGCCCAGGCTTCTGCCAGAAGTCAAGACTCAGCCTACATCCATTTGCCTGTTTCACATCTCCAGGTGGATATCAAAACAAAATTCTTAATTGAACCTCCTGCTGCCTCCAGGCTACCAAACTTCTTCTTCCATTGTCATTCAGTAAATACGATAAGCAGCAACCCAAGTCTATCATTGCTCAACCAGAGCAACCAGAAGCCTTGGTGTCATCTTTGATGACTCTTTCTCTCACACATCACTTCCAATTCTTTAGCCAAATCTGTCAGTTCTATCATCAAAATATATACCATGTACTCACCTGCTAGCCACCACCATCTCTTACCCAGATTACTACACTATCCTCCTAACAGACATACCCATGCTTCCACACCATGATCCTTCTCACATATTCATCTAATGTGAGCCCTCGGCAGCTTGCCAGCTCACTCATGATATAATCCAAGGTCCTCACCATGGCCCCAAAAGGCTTACATTCTTTATTTTTTTTTTTTATTTTTTTTTTTGCGGTACACAGGCCTCTCACTGTTGTGGCCTCTCCCGTTGCGGAGCACAGGCTCAGCGGACATGGCTCATGGTCCCAGCCGCTCCACGGCATGTGGGATCTTCCCAGACCGGGGCACGAACCCGCATCCCCTGCATCGGCAGGTGGACTCTCAACCACTGCGCCACCAGGGAAGCCCAAGGCCTGAATTCTTTAACTTCTCAGCCCATCTCATCACACCTCTGACTCTCTTCCCACTCCTTCTCCTCTCCATTCACTTATCTCTGGCCTTCTTGCTTTCCCTGGAACATTCAAGAGTGCTCCCACTTCTTAGAACTGTTGTGAGGATTAGATGGTTGATATATATAAAGTACTTAGAGCTGCATCTTACTCATAAGAGGTCTGAGTTAACATTGTATCACCACTATTTAAAACCCCTATGTATTTCTTTTTACCTTATCTTTTCACCACATCATGTATCATGGATAGTGTTTTATATCCCCACCACAGAGCATTTCTTCCAAATATTCCTTCTGCTCAAATATCCTTCCCCCAGAAAGCTACATGGTCCTCAGCCTCACTGCCTTAAGATTTCTACTAAAAGCATCTTTACCATAAGTCTTTCCTGATCACACTATATAAAATGGCACTCACAGCACAGGATCTGGTGTAAATATAGAGAGGAAAAAACAAAAAGTCAAAGGGGTTCCAAATAGTTATGACATAATGTTAATTGAAACTTATTATAAGACATGACTCTAAGAGCTTTACCTGAATTGATCACTTAATCCTCGCAACAGTTTTGTGGGGCAGATAACATTATTAATCCCATTTTTTAGAGAAGAAATTTAAGACACATAGAATTTACTAACCTGCTCAACACCATGCAGCTAAAAATTATGCGATGATGTTAGGATTTGAACCCAGGCATTTAAACTGATAGCTACTGTGTTTATCTACATTACAACCTGGTGTCTTGCTGATCTTTCCATTGTAGTGTCCATAGAGCTCTTCTTTCACTGATTCAGCAATGTTTTGTTGAACTCCTACTATATGACATGGTGTAGGGATAGGAAAGATAAAGGTAAGAAATTAATTTGGAGATGTAGCCAGGGCTCAGATTGCACGTGGCTTAGTAGGTATTGTCTTAAATGTGATGAGAAACCATTGGAGCGATATGACCACATCTGCATTTAGATGGAGCACTCTTGTTGCTTAGTGGAAAATAAGCTGTAGGAGGTGATAGAGAAAGCTGCAGGATCAGTAAGGAGGCTATTGCCAGGTCCTAGTTCACAGGAACCATGATGGATTGTTCCTTGAACAAGGATGCCTATGGTGGAACTGATGAGAATTGGTCAGATTCACAGTATATTTTGAGGGAAAACTAACAGAATTTGCTGGTGGTTTGAACATATGTCCCCCATTCTTAAAGTTGTACCGTTATATTGCACAATATGAATACTCCATTGTTATTAGCCATTCCTCATATTGAAGGCACCTCCCTACCTTTTTAAAATCACAAAGTGTGCTAGAATGTTTGTCTGTATCCATGGGTTTTTACACACGTGTGATTGTTTCTATAGGGCTGTGAAGTGAAAATGCTGAGTCACAGAGCCCATGAAAGTTTAATCTTAACAGATATTGACAAAAAAAGTCTCTAAACCATGTGTACCGATCAGCCTGTGCCAATTGATATTCCTCTACTTCTCTCTTTAAAATGTGTTGACAATGTGATTTCAATGTGACATTGAAAACAGGCCTTCTCCCTGTTTTCCCAGTCTGTCTGCAGGTTATGCTGGGACGCAACCTCATCTATGTACCAGTGATAAGATGATCCTCATTACATCACCGGCCTCCCCTTGCTCAATCAATGCCCAAGCAAACTGCCACTTCTATTTGCAGCTGTCTGTTCTGTGCAAAGCTGAGAAATCACAGAGAGAGAAGAGGTGTGGGCCTTTCCAAGGAAATTGTAACTGCTGCATTTAGCTACCCTTGTAAATACCTGGATACACGAAGAGCCTTCCCAAATCCGGTTATTTCCTTGTCAAGAACGTGTCTTTTCACAGTCCTGGCACAAGGTCAGGCAGTGCCTTCAGGGGCTGTTAAGAACAGGATGCCCTGTAATTAACTGATTTTCTGCAATACAGTAGTAAAGCATGTGTTTCTGTAACCTTGAATATCACCTAGTACATAGGTGCTCATTGACCTAGAAGTTGAGGGCTTTCAAGGAAAAGAGATAACTGTGCCCAATAATCTTTCTTACCCTCTGCTACCTAGCACAATCACCCAGAGATTGCCTATCACAACAGACTGTAGACTTTCTGATAAACAGTGTTTTGGACACTTTCTAAACTTTATCTCATTAACTCTTTCAAACTCACATGCCTGGGAGCAAGGCAGACAGGGATATATTATTCTAAGTTTACTTAAGGTCAACCTGAGGAATGGAAAGGTTAACTGACTTGGCCAAGGTCATAAAACAAGCTGTAAATAGAATCAAGAACAGAATTCAGACCTCTGGAAATGTTTCCAGTCTAGTGTGGGAAATGTTAAAGCACTATTCCTTTCTATAATCTTATAACCCAAGAGCAATTTTGCCTTTCTAATTACTCTCAATTATGTTTTCATATCATGGCATGCACAGAAAATGGCAACACTTATATGAGTCATGAGGGTAAATGGATAAAAATGTCTGTGGTGCCAGGTGACCAGCTTGGAGCCCCAGTCATCCCAGGTCCTGCTAGACTCTTTTGAAGAGTGAAGGCATCAGATCTCTACCAACTATAATCCATTTGGGTCAAACCAATGAGGAATCATCCAACATTCCTATAAAGTTCAGCTTCGTGCAAAGAACTACCTTGCTCTGCCTTGGGACAGATGTAAAAGTATGACAGGAACTGAAGAATTGAGATTTTGTGTATGCTGGGCATCCTGTAGGCCTGGGATTCATAGTGATTTCTCACTGGAGCTGTAGGAGACCAGGCATTTGGAAAAGGGAGCTAAGGGCTAGATCACTCCAGATAAGAGAGGAGGAGCTGCAGGACCATGGGAATGGCAGTGGGACAGAAAGCAGGTACCTGAATTAAAAGAAATTTCCTAGGAACTGGTGACCATCCATGGATGTCTTCAAGATGATTAGCCTTTTGAAACTTCTCCCTAATGTTCCTTTCTCTATACTTAACATATGGTCTCAAATCTTATGTAGTTATTTTTCTAACACAAAAATTTGATCACACTTTCTGTGAAAGCTTTAACTGTTTCTTATCTGGCATAAGAAAAAGTCCAGACTCATTACCTGGGCATACAAGATCCTTCAAAACCAAGGTCCAAGAACAAGCCACCAGATTTCTCTCTCTCCACTGCCTATCTCAAAACCAGGGCTTCCAGACACACAAAAGGATGATCCTTCCCTTCCAAACTGAGCTTTTCAATACCTTCTGGATGGTCTTTGTTCTTTCCTTTACCTTGTTTTCTGCCTGACAAAATCCTCCTCAAGATCCTACATGAATGTTACTTCCTCTGTAAAAACTTCCCCTAATCTACCAAGCATGTAAGTT
The DNA here is from genome assembly GCF_964341445.2 of Mesoplodon mirus. Lineage (NCBI taxonomy): Eukaryota > Metazoa > Chordata > Mammalia > Artiodactyla > Ziphiidae > Mesoplodon > Mesoplodon mirus. The sequence goes on from NC_138977.1 coordinate 174,272,833, forward strand.
TTATCCCTTCCTTTTCCTTCCATAGAACCTTGCTATTCTTGCATATTAATTAGTGATCTGTATGAGTTCTGTCTCTTCCATTGAGCAATAAATCTCCCCCCAAGGTCAATGCTAAGACTTAACACCCAGCATCTAGCATGATACCTGGAACATAATAGGTACTCCAGAGTGTTCGTTTGAAGAATTGAATAAATAGATCTTCCATGCTGAACAATGCTTGTGGACTAAGAAAATGATTATTCCTTTTATTGTTCAACAGCCTACTAAAAGTGGGCCTTATTGGTGCCGTCATACGTGATTTTGAATCTCATTTTTGATTTAAGATTTTAAGTGACTTAACATCTTGGAGCCTCCTTTCTCCCACCTATAGAATGAATACAACAATAACATTACAAGGTTGATGTGAGAAAACAGTGTTATCCTAATACTTGCCATATGTCAAGATATTTAGTAAACATCTCTTCCTTTCTGTTTTCCTTCATTGAAGGCACTTTAAATGTTAATAAAAATATATTTTTTTACAATTCCAGTCTTTATTCATATCTAAATTTACTATTTTATAAAGGTCACACATTTACTTTTGAAATTACTTATCTATGTGAACTTAGCATATTAAGGTACATATGTATAGCTGTATCTTCAAGTACATAAACAAAAACTTTTAATGGCATCCCCAAGAAATCTATTATTGTTGCTAAATACTCATACAGGCAACATATGAATAGCTAAAAATGAGTAATAGTAATAAGCTTATTGCAGTAATCTTATAGTAATAACTTGAGAGGTAATAAAATATGGAGGTTAAGTGCATGGGCTAGGAGTAAAGAACAAACTTAGATTTTAATTCTGACAATATTGCTTACAGGAGAATCTGACTTATGATGCTTCAGTTTCCTCAACTGAACATATCATATCATGGACATGATAAAACATACTTAACTCAAAGAATTATTGTGAGGACCGAAAGAGATAGAGAATGTAAAGCATGTGGCACAGAGCCCAGAACATGGTACACTCAGTGACTCTTATTTTTATGGTTCCAATCATTATTATTATTTCTCCAACTTCGCCCAAACCTACTATTGCAGACTTCCAGAACCATGATAATCTCACACACATATTATGAGCATCCCACAGGGCATCCCCTATGTGCCTATGAATGACATCTCAGCCTTCACCCAATAGGGAGCATAGAATGGGCAAATAGGACCTCTTGGTGAAAAAAGAGTGTGACCATGGTAGATCCATGCAGGAAGCTGTGTGACTCTTCCTTATTAATTCCCCTGGTGCCAGAAATGCAGTCACCCACCCTCTGACCCTCTACCACCCCCCTCACCTCTGAGCACTACCTCAGCAGACACAGCCATCTACAAGCACTGTCACCCCGCATCCCCCTGCCACCTGGGTATTTCCAGTGTACAACAGCTCTTGATGTGCCAAAGTAGCACTGAGTGCCGTGCCAACGTGGAGAGGATGCTTTGCCACCATCTGTCTTGTTATACTTGTGGCATAGACACAAAAATGGTTTTGTCTTGAGGCTCAATATTGTATGGGGTTTTCAGTGTGTGGGAAGTAGAGGTTCATAGGCTGGGGTAAAACCTGAATGACTGAGGGTTCTTCTATTAGAATCACTCTTATTCCCTTTCCAATAACAGAGTCAGATTACCAGACACAGCCAATTTGTCTTTCTCTTCCCTTCAAAGAGAAAGTCACTCTAGTTAGCACACTTCAAACTCTCCCTCCCAAGCTCTATACACAGTGAACCTGAACTCCATGTGTCTAGGAACAGAGCCAAAAATGGCCTGACATGAGAACAAAATCTCTTTGATGTGCCATCTTTTATCTTAGGGAAAAAAAATCATATGAATTTGGCATCCTCTTTGTGGTATTATATTAATCTAAAATAATGGCATTCTTCCTCCAGATTTTTTAGCCCATTTCACGGCTTTGGGTTCCCTCTGGAATTCCCAACCAACCTCAACATCACTCATATCCCATGTTAGGATCCCTGATCAGCCTTGGAATAAATGAGTTCTCTCTCAGGAGACGCCTTCTTTGTTAGTACTTGGTGGAAAATAGATTTCTGGCATGCTCTTTTCACTCATTTGTCAAACATGCCCTGACATGGCTGAATCCCAGCCATAAACACAACATAAGGTTAAACTTGACTCCCTTGTTCCCCAAGACATTTAAGCCCTGCCTCAGAGACATCATGAAGAACCTCAATTTTTATCCTACCATCTGCCTATGCATTTGCTGGGTAAATGTGAGGTTCTGTTGGCTGAGTAGTCAAAAGCAGAAGGTTTGCTGTGCATGATTACTGATGGAAACCACACTGCTTCAAAGTATGGGCAGACACAAGGGAAGAATTTGATAAATGTGTCTTAAAGATGATGACTTACATGGAAGTTTAGCTTTCTGTGAAGAAAATTTGGGTCATCCAAAGACATTCAGGACCTTCCAGAAAATAAAACCCATTCAATTAGTTCTCTCCATGTACTTAAGCATATAAAAGTAATGGATCCATATAAATTATTACATTCCATATTCACACCAATTAAAAATTCCTCAGATGGTTCAGTCAATGGCCCATATGTATTATAGTTCTAGCGACTCCCATCTCTTTTATAGATGCAAGTCAACCATATGCAGTGACATAGGCTGTGCCAGAAGTACCAAAATAGTCTTTGGAAATGAATGCCTCTGCATTGTGGCTCATAAAAATACCTGTTCATTATAAATGTAAGTCAACCCAGCCCAGTATTATTTGAATGACAAGAAGCTAATTGCTGAAATGCAGCGAGATCCAGAGCTAAACGCAGTGGGCAAAGACTTAATGGAAAAGTAATAAGGTTAGGTCATGTTACTACTATCTCTAAATTCATGTGGTTTTCCATGAAATAAGTGGAGCTCACTGCAGTCCTCTGAGACCTGGAGGTTTATAGCCCTCATGTTGGCTCTGCTTAAAAAGGCCAACCTCCATAAAAAGGAATGAAGTACTGATACATGTTACAACATAGATGAACCTTGAAACATTATGTCAAGTGAAATAAGCCAGTCACAAAAGGCCACATATTATACGATTCCACTTACATGAAATCACCAAAATAGGCAAATCCATAGGGACAGAAAATAGATTAGTGTTTGCCAGGGGCTGGGGGAGAAGAAAATGGGGCCTGGTGGCTAATGAGTGGGCGTTTCCTTTTGGAGTGATGAAATGTTACAAAATTAGATAGTGGCAATTGTTGCACAACTCTGTGAATATATTAAAAACCACTGAATTGTATGTTTCGAAAGAGTGAATTTTATGGTAGGTGAATTATACCTCAATAAAGCTGTTATAAATGAAAAACGAAAGTTCAACCATGGTGTAATATGAAGTGGAGCCTAGGACTGGGGAAGGATGAACCATGGCAAAAAAAAAAAAAAAAAATCCTCAGAAGAGCTATACTGGACCCATCCATTCCTGGACAAGCTTCCAGAATGAAGCCCAGCATCACTTTGAAACCTCACCGATTTTATTCCCCAAAATCCATAGGGTGATAGTCTTCAAGTCACTAAGATATTTTCATTCCTTTTCTTTCTTTGTTTTACTTTCCCCCCTTCATTGAATTTTCTAGTAATTTTGAGTCAGGTGGAGAGGAGTCTGCTCTGCTTGTGCTGTTCATTATGGAAATTGATTTGACCCTCATTTGCATCTGTTTGCACCGCCATCAAGCTGATTTAGAATCCGAGGGTGGTTGCAACCTCCTCGGAAGCTGGCAGATTTGCTCTAAAAACAGAGCCCTGGAACTTTCTAACCAGCTCTGAAGAACTTGTTCTCTTGCCCTTTTGATTTCTGCATAACATGGGCAGAGTTTCAGAGAAATACAACTCGTGGTAAAGGAAAGAAAGGAAACTTTTGTTGCCTCCTGCTATAAATAGCCTCCATCCGCTTGCCTTCCCTCCACGCTGCTAGTCAACCCTGCAATCCTGGGTTGCACATCAGAAACAAATACGTTGGTCTGTGGAGCAAGTGGCCCAAGGCAAGCTTGCAGCTGGCAACCGGCAGCAGAGGAGTTAAATCTTAAACAATCTAATAGACCTGAGCGCAACAATTATGCTTGCCGTACTGACCCACACGTTCCTCACGAGCCGCAGGAAAGGACAAAGCGCAACCCAGCATCCTGGACCAACTCATCAAGAGTCGCGCTAGGGGGCTTCCCTGGTGGCGCAGTGGTTGGGAGTCCGCCTGCCGATGCAGGGGACACCAGTTCGTGCCCCGGTGCAGGAAGATCCCACATGCCGCGGAGCGGCTGGGCCCGTGAGCCATGGCATTGAGCCTGCACATCCGGAGCCTGTGCTCTGCAACGCGAGAGGCCACGACGGTGAGAGGCCCGCGTACCGCAAAAAAAAAAAAAAAAAAAGAGTCGTGCTAGGAACTTAGGAGAATCAGCCTACCCCTGCCTTAGACGTGTTTGTGTCTCCTCTTTAATTTCCCTTTCCTCTACAGGCCAGGGCCGATTTCTTGCTTTCCATTTAACTCCTTCTCACACCTGCTCTGTTTGGTCCCTCCTTCATCTAGCAACCAACAACCTCACCTTCTCTATACAACCTGCACTCTCTCTTATTATGATGGCATAGCTTGATTGCTATCCGTGATTGTAAAATATTGAATTCTCATTGTAAAAAAATTTTCAGTTTATATAAAAAGGAAAATAAGAAGGTATAAAAATTAACTCTATTTGCCACTCAGAGAGAAATTCACTGGTATTTTGAATGCAGAGTCTTCAAATTCAAAGAGAATATATATTTTTTTAAATGAAACCTATGAGACATATCTATTTTTCACTTAGAAACCCATCTTGTGCATCTTTGCATTTCAATAAATATAGATCTACACTACCATTTTTAGCAATCTCTATAAATGTATCCATAATTTGCACACTTAGTCTGTTTCTTCTTGATTCATATATATATATATATATATATTCATAGATAATGTACACATTCACAGTTTTTTTTTCTTATCCCCAAATTTATCCATGAGGGCTTCACTCTATCCACAAGTTATCCAAGTGTTCCTAGTCGCACCTGCCATCTGGACCTCCTACTGTGCCAAACTGTCTGCTCATCAGAAGTTGCCCATCCTAGGCCTTATTCTTCACAACTGTATTCCATTTGGTGATAACTGGGAAACTTCAAGGAACAAAGTGAGCTAATGGGTTAATTGGTACAGTGGCTTTTATTTGGTTTCAACAGATAATTGGAGCAGGATGAGCTTGAGAAATAACCTGATATGGCACTTCCCCAAGGTGTCAGTTCATAGGAAAGTAGGATGGAGTACAGGGGTTAGAGCAAGTATTAAACAATTCTCTGGCCCCTACTCCAGAGTGTCCGATGTGATGAGTTTGGAGTGGAGTCTGGAAAACTAACATTTAACAAGCACTCCATGTAATGATATTGATCAGTCAAATTTCAGAAATGCTAATTTTATCCAATAGCTTTATCTTTCATATGAGGTCATAGAGGACCAAAAAGATATAATTTGTCATGTCTACATGAACAATTAAGGTAAGACTTGAGGTATTGCCTATATTTTCCTATCTCCAAACCTGTCATCTTTTCACTGTGCCAGAGCATCTTATTCTAAAAAAAATTTTTTTATTAGAACAAAGGACTTCTAAATAGAATACTGTAACAGGAAGGATTTTTGCTTGGTACACAGTGACAGTTCTGGTACTCAAAGTGGGCTAAAGGGAGATTGACTTTGAGGCAAAAAATATTCTTTTACTGCCACTCAAATCATATAGAATGCAAATGGCTGTTTACATTGTGTGTGTGTGTGTGTGTGTGTACATATGCCTATATACAGGTCTTAGAAAAAAATACAGTGAAACATGATTATAGAACCAACAGGATCAGAATAAAGGTTTTAAAGACCTATTTCTAGAACTATCTCCAATGGAAAAAAAAATACCAGTGCTAACACAGAAAGACAGAATCTAAACAAAAGCAAAGTTTCCTTTGATTTGAGTCTGTCGTGATCCATGCAGAAAAAAAATGCAAATCTTTCAGCAAGATTTTCAACTTTCACTAGAAATGCATAACACAGAACATGCAGAGACAGAAAGAAGACTTCTTAAAAGCAGTATTCAATAGTGGGCTACTTATCTGGTCTAGTGGTCAATTCAGTTTTGGTGTTTCTAAATAATAAGTATTTGGCAGGATTCTTTAATTCAGGATCATATAAAGATAATAAAAGTGGTCATTTAAAATGCCCTAACCTCATGGAGTAGGAACTGTGATGGAAACCTTCCATTTTCCCAAGAGACAATAGTGCTTCCAGTGAGCACAACTTCAAGTGGTACATTCAGTTGTCTACTTTGCATGGGAGGAAAAGTAACCATATCAATTTCCCAGGTTCCTGTCATGGGTTGAATTGTGTCCCTCCAAAATTCATATGTTGAAATCTCAACCCTCAATGCCTCAAAATGTGACCTTATTTGGAAATGGGGTCATTACATATCTAATTAGTTAAATCAAATGAGATCACAGTGGAGTAAGGTAGGCCTTTAATGCAATATGTCTGGGGTCCTTATAAAAAGGGGAAATTTAGATGCAGAAACAGACACACACAGGAAGAATGCCATATGAAGACTGGAGTTATACTGCCACAAACCAATGAAACCCCAGAAGAAGCTAGAAGAGAGGCCTAGAACAGATCCCAACTTACAGCCTTCAGAGAATATGGCCCTGCTGACACCTTGATCTTGAACTTGTGGCCTCCAGAACTGAGACAATAAATTTCTGTTGTTTAAACTACTCAGTCTGTGGTACTTTGTTACAGCAGTGGTCAGAAACTAGTACACTACCCTTCAGAACACAGCCTTCTACCAGATGACACTTTTTAAGCCAAGGACAATCCAATGATAGGCTAATACCCACGACGCTCACTGTTTGGCCCATACAAAAGCTTAACAGATTCTGAGACCCTAATGGCAAAGGACTAACACCTGCAACAATGTTCAAAACCTGATTCTCTTGAAATAGAAGCTGACTGTTCCCCTCAGTTATTTCATGATCCTTGTGCAGCTGCACTAACAGAGAGAAAAGGGTCATTGTACCTGAAGGGTTGATTGATCCTGAGTCTTGGATTGTTGCTATCAAACATTACAAGGAGGACCATATATGAAACGTAGGATGTCACCTGGAACACCTCTTAGTAACCCCTTGCCCAATAGTAATAACGAATGGAAAACTGAATCAACCCCCACCTCACATTCTCTCTAAATTGTAAGATCTGTAAGGATGCAACACTATGTGAACAAAGTTCAGGTCACCACCCACCTGGGCAAGGTGCTGCCAGAAGTCATAAGGAACCTGAAATGCATAGCAGAATATAATGGTGACGATGGTGATGATTACCAAATTAGGTCTCATGACCAGCTACTGAAGCAGGACCAAAGCAGCAGAACATTATGATTATTTACTCTTTCTCTTTTCCTACTATTTTATATGATGACTGGTGGCTAATGTTTTCAGTTTCAAGTAGAAGAATGAAGGAATCAACCATCACCCCTACAATGATACAGTAGCAACTTTGTCTCCTGTGCTTAGGCCATAAGATTTTTAATGGATGAAAGACGGGAGTGGCTGCTCAGAGGCCAAAAGTATTGACAGTGCTCCTGATCTCTCCAGATCTGCTCACTGCTCTTCCCAACCCTGCTATTTGCCTCAGGAGGCTGACTTATAAATGTTGCATCAATGGACTCTCATCTCTCTGGGTTCTTGTTGGGATCACCCAATGGGAGCACTGGCAAGAAATGAGATACAGAGAAGACAAAGAAGTCATGCTATTTCCCTCACTCCTTCTATTAAGTCAGTGTTTGACTGGCTACATTCTCATCAGAAGATCATAGGGCCCATCAAGTGGCCCTCACCTCATATTTCTTTCTTTTGAGTTCCAGTAAGTATTCTCTTTCTCTGCCCCTTTATGCCTAGAAATGGTAATGGTGCCACCACCATCCCACCCACACACACAAAGTTTAATAGTCCCTGGTAACTGATCTCTATTCTTTGTGGTTTCTCTGTATCTTTGAAAGCACTTTATTAAATGCTCTTCAAATGACTCAATTTGTGTATACTATCATTTATTTGCCAGGACTCTGATGAAATAGAAACTCTGACTTGTTTAGCTATATGTATAATGTATACAAATTCTATTTAGCAAATTTAAAGTGCATCTAAAATTGAATTCTCATTTTAATTTCCAAGTTTCCCTTCCCAAGAAATTGATGAAAATCCCTAGCTGGCCATGGTTCAGTCCATTGTAGACTTGTGCTCTGTTAGCTGTGGCTGTGTTCTGTTGATCCTCAATGCTGAGAACTGGGCTGCCTTTGTTCCGTGGCAGTATGCGTTCAGTTGTCCCTTTCTTATATCCAAACTAGTTTTCAATCCAAGTTGATTTTTTTTAGTCAATCTGCAGTACTCTCAAGTTTTAGTTGTTAAGTTTCACTTGGACCATTTACTTATTTGTCTATGGTATTTCTAAAGTTTGTTCTCCCTCTGATGCATTTTGAAAAATTCTGACCAGATATTATTTTTACCCAGGTAATGGCTTTATTTCTACCTCTCTCATTATATTGTCCTTTCTCCTTCTCCCTTTCAATCTACCCTCCCCTCCCCTCCCGTCCCCTCCCTTCCCCTCCGCTCTTGTCTCCTCTCGTCTCCTCTCCTCTCCACACTCTTGTTCTATCATTGCACAGAGCAGCAGTGGGAAAGCATTTCATTCTGCTTCTTTTGTGGAAAGAGTAACTTTTGTATCAGGAACTATACTGCAAGGAGTCACACCCTGTTTAACAGTGGCTGTAGCTTCTTAGGGAGGTTAAACTGTTACTTGTATAGTTTCCGGTAAATTAACTACAATCTTGCTGCTACTGACTTTATGTAGGAACTCTTTTTTATAATTTAATTTAATTTATTTTTTATACACCAGGTTCTTATTAGTCATCCATTTTATACACATCAGTGTATACATGTCAATCCCAATGGCCCAGTTCATCACACACACACCCCCACTGCTTTCCCCCCTTGGTGTCCATATGTTTGTTCTCTACATCTGTGTCTCAGTTTCTGTCCTGCAAACCAGTTCCTCTGTACCATTTTTCTAGGTTACACATATATGCGTTAATATAAGATATTTGTTTTTCTCTTTCTGACTTACTTCACTCTGTATGACAGTCTCTAGATATGTCCACATCTCTACAAATGACCCAATTTCGTTCCTTTTTATGGCTGAGTAATATTCCATTGTATATATGTACCACATCTTCTTTATCCATTTGTCCGTCGATGGGCATTTAGGTTGCTTCCATGACATGGCTATTGTAAATAGTGCTGCAATGAACATTGTGGTGCATGTGTCTTTTTAAATTATGGTTTTCTCAGGGTATATGCCCAGTAGTGGGATTTCTGGGTCATATGATAATTCTATTTTTAGTTTTTTAAGGAACTTCCATACTGTTCTCCAAAGTGGCTGTATCAATTTACATTCCCACCAACAGTGCAAGAGGGTTCCCTTTTCTCCACACCCTCTCCAACATGTGTTGCTTTTAGATTTTCTGATGATGCTCATTCCAACTGGTGTGAGGTGATACCTCATTGTAGTTTTGATTTGCATTTCTCTAATAGTTAGTGATGTTGAGAAGTTTTTCATGTGCTTCTTGGCCATCTGTATGTCTTCTTTGGAAAAATGTCTATTTAGGTCTTCTGACCATTTTTGGATTAGGTTGTTTGTTTTTTTAATATTGAGCTGCATGAGCTGTTTATATATTTTGGAGATTAATCCTTTGTCTGTTGATTTGTTTGCAAATATTTTCTCCCATTTTGAGGGTTGTCTTTTCATCTTGTTTATGGTTTCCTTTGCTGTGCAAAAGTTTTAAGTTTCATCAGGTCCCATTTGTTTATTTTTCATTTTATTTTGATTACTCAAGGAGGTGGATCAAAAAATATCTTGCTGTGATTTATGTCAAAGAGTGTTCTTCCTATGTTTTCCTCTAAGAGTTTTATAGTGTCCGGTCTTACATTTAGGTCTCTAATCCATTTTGAGTTTATTTTTGTGTATGGTGTAAGGGAGTGTTCTAATTTCATTCTTTTACATGTAACTGTCCAGTTTTCCCAGCACCACTTATTGAAGAGACGGTCTTTTCTCCACTGTATATCCTTGCCTCCTTTGTCATAGATTAGTTGACCATAGGTGCGTGGGTTTATCTCTGGGCTTTCAATCCTGCTCCATTGATCTATATTTCTGTTTTTGTGCCAGTACCATATTGTCTTGATTACTGTAGCTTTGTAGTATAGTCTGAAGTCAGGGAGTCTGATTCCTCCAGCTCGTTTTTTTTCCCTCAAGACTACTTTGGATATTTGGGGGGTTTTGTGTGTCCATATAAATTTTAAGACTTTTTTTTTCTAGTTCCATAAAAAATGTCATTTGTAATTTGATAGGGATTGCATTGAATCTGTAGATTGCTTTGGGTGGTATAGTCATTTTCACAATATTGATTCTTCCATTCCAAGAACATGGTATATCTCTCCATCTGTTGGTATCATCTTTAATTTCTTTCATCAGTGTCTTATAGTTTTCTGCATGAAGGTCTTTTGTCTCCCTAGGTAGGTTATTCCTAGGTATTTTATTCTTTTTGTTGCAATGGTAAATGGGAGTGTTTCCTTAATTTCACTTTCAGATTTTTCATCATTAGTGTATAGGAATGCAAGAGATTTCTGTGCATTAATTTTGTATAATGCAACTTTACCACATTCATTGATTAGCTCTAGTAGTTTTATGGTGGCATCTTTAGGATTCTCTATGTATAGTATCATGTCATCTGCAAACAGTGACAGTCTTACTTCTTGTTTTCCAATATGCATTCCTTTTATTTCTTTTTCTTCTCTGATTGCCGTGGCTAGGACTTCCAAAACTATGTTGGATAATAGTGGTGAGAGTGGACATCCTTGTCTTGTTCCTGATCTTAGAGGAAATGCTTTCAATTTTTCACCATTGAGAATGATGTTTGTTGTGGGTTTGTCATATATGGCCTTTATTATGTTGAGGTAGGTTCCCTTTATGCCCACTTTCTGGAGAGTTTTTATCATAAATCGGTGTTGAATTTTGCCAAAAGCTTTTTCTGCATCTATTGAGATGATCGTACACTTTTTATTCTTCAATTTGTTAATATGGTGTCTCACATTGATTGATTTGTGTATATTGAAGAATCCTTGCATCCCTGGGATAAATTCCACTTGATCATGGTGTATGATCCTTTTAATGTGTTGTTGGATTCTGTTTGCTAGTATTTTGCTGAGGACTTTTGCATCTATATTCATCAGTGATATTGGTCTGTAATTTTCTTTTTTTGTAGTATCTTTTTCTGGTTTTGGTATCAGGGTGATGGTGGCCTCATAGAATGAGTTTGGGAGTGTTCCTTCCTCTGCAGTTTTTTTTGTTTGTTTTGTTTTGTTTTTTGTGGCATGCAGGCCTCTCACTGCTGTGGCCTCTCCCATTGCAGAGCACAGGCTCAGACGTGCAGGCTCAGCAGCCATAGCTCACGGGCCCAGCCGCTCCGTGACACACGGGATCCCCAAGTACCAGGGAACGAACCCACGTCCCCTGCATCGGCAGGCGGACTCCTAACCACTGCACCACCAGGGAAGCCCTGCAGTTTTTTAGAAGAGTTTGAGAAGGATTGGTGTTAGCTCTTCTCTAAATGTTTGATAGAATTCACCTGTGAAGCCATCTGGTCCTGGACTTTTGTTTGTTGGAAAATTTTTAATCACAATTTCAATTTCATTACTTGTGATTGCTCTATTCATATTTTCTGTTTCTTCCTGGTTCAGTCTTGGGAGGTTATACCTTTCTAAGAATTTATCCATTTCTTCTAGGTTGTCCATTTTATTGGCATAGAGTTGCTTGTAGTAGTCTCTTAGGATGCTTTGTATTTCTGCAGTGTCTGTTGTAACTTCTCCTTTTTCATTTCTAATTTTATTGATTTGAGTCCTCTCCCTCTTTTTCTTGATGAGTCTGGCTAATGGTTTATCAATTTTGTTTATCTTCTCAAGGAACCAGCTTTTAGTTTTATTAATCTTTGCTATTGTTTTCTTTATTTCTATTTCATTTATTTCTGCTCTGATCTTTATGATTTCTTTCCTTCTGCTAACTTTCGGTTTTGTTTGTTCTTCTTTCTCTAGTTCCTTTAGGTGTAAGGTTAGATTGTTTATTTGAGAGTTTTCTTGTTACTTGAGGTAGGCTTGTATAGCTATAAACTTCCCTCTTAGAACTGCTTTTGCTGCATCCCACAGGTTTTGGATTGTCGTGTTTTCATTGTCATTTGTCTCTAGGTATTTTTTGATTTCCTCTTTGATTTCTTCAGTGATCTCTTGGTTATTTAGTAACATATTGTTTTGCCTCCATGTGTTTGTGTTTTTTACATGTTTTTCCCTGTAATTCATTTCTAATTTCATAGCATTGTGGTCAGAAAAGATGCTTGATATGATTTCAACTTTCTCAAGTTTATTGAGGCTTGATATGTGACCCAAGATGTGATCTATCCTAGAGAATGTTCTGTGGGCACTTGAGAAGAAAGTATAATCTGCTGTTTTTGGATGGAATGTCCCATATATATCAATTAAATCTATCTGGTCTATTGTGTCATTTAAAGCTTCTATTAATTTTCTGTTTGGATGATCTGTCCATTGGTGTACGTGAGGTGTTAAAGTCCCCCACTATTATTGTGTCACTGACGAATTCCTCTTTTATAGCTGTTAGCAGTTGTCACATGTATTGAGGTGCTCCTATGTTGGGTGCATATATATTTATAATTGTTATATCTCCTTCTTGGATTGATCCCTTGATCATTATGTAGTGTCCTTCCTTGTCTCTTGTAACATTCTTTATTTTAAAGTCTATTTTATCTGATATGAGTATTGCTACTCCAGCTTTCTTTTGATTTACATTTGTATGGAATATCTTTTTCCATCCCCTCACTTTCAGTCTATATGTGTCCCTAGGTCTGAAGTGGTTCTCTTGTAGGCAGCATATATATGGGTCTTGTTTTTGTATCCATTCAGCCAGCCTGTGTCTTTTGGTTGGAGCATTTAGTCCATTCACATTTAAGGTAATTATTGATATGTATGTTCCTATTACCATTTTCTTAATCGTTTGGGTTTTTTTTTTTTTTTTGTAAGTTCTTTTCTTCTCTTGTGTTTCCCACTTAGAGAAGTTCCTTTAGCATTTATTATAAAACTGGTTTGGTGGTGCTGAATTCTCTTAGCTTTTGCTTGTCTGTAAAGCTTTTGATTTCTCCATCAAATCTGAATGAGATCTTTGCTGGGTAGAGTAATCTTGGTTGTAGGTTTTTCCCTTTCATCACTTTAAGTATATCATGCCACTCCCTTCTGGCTTGTAGAGTTTCTGCTGAGAAATCAGCTGTTAACCTTATGGGAGTTCCCTTGTATGTTATTTTTCATTTTTCCCTTGCTGCTTTCAATAATTGTTCTTTGTCTTTACTTTTTGCCAGTTTGATTGCCATGTGTCTTGGTGTGCTTCTCCTTCGGTCTATCCTGTTTGTGAGTGTCTGTGCTTCCTGGACTTGGGTGGCTATTTCCTTTCCCATGTTAGGGAAGTTTTTGACTATAATCTCTTCAAATATTTTCTTTGGTCCTTTCTCTCTTCTCCTTCTGGGACCCCTATAATGCAAATGTTGCTGCATTTAATGTTGTTGCAGAGGTCTCTTAGGCTGTCTACATTTCTTTTCATTCTTTTTTCTTTATTCTGTTCTGCAGCAGTGAATTCCACCATTCTGTCTTCCAGGTCACTTATCCGTTCTTCTTCCTCAGGTATTCGGCTATTGAGTCCTTCTAGTGTATTGTTCATTTCAATTATTGTATTGTTCATCTCTGTTTGTTTGTTCTTTAATTCTTCTAGGTCTTTGTTAAACATTTCTTGCATCTTCTCGATCTTTGCCTCCATTTTTTTCCCGAGGTCCTGGATCATCTTCACTATCATTATTCTGCATTCTTTTTCTGGAAGGTTGCCTATCTCCCCTTTATTTAGTTATTTTTCTGGGGTTTTATCTTGTTCCTTCATCTGGTACATAGCCTTCTGCCTTTTCATCTTGTTTATATTTCTACGAATGTGGATTTTGTTCCACAGGCTGCAGGATTGTAGTTCTTCTTGATTATTCTCAGCTTAAATTAATTCCCAGACTGTCCTCCCCTTTTTGCCCTCTCTCTCTTCCTCTTTCTCTCATTCTTTCTCTCTTCTCTCAATTGATAATGAGTGGAGGAATAGAGAAAATGGAATTGATCTGCTAGTGTTAGAGGGTCTCCTGCAGAGGTGGGGGGTGGCTGTGGCTCACCATGAGGACAAGGACACTGGCAGCAGAAGTTCTGGGAAGTACTCCTTGGTGTGAGCCGTTCCAGAGTCCTGTGTAGGAACGTTTCACAGAATATACCAGTTGTTAATGAGATACTGCACTTGCAGCATTTCATCATAAATAGCAGATCCTTGAGGATAAGAAGGAGCATTTTGGTGTATGAGGCAACCCACCATCACCATCATGAAAATATTTGAAGACATAACATTTTTAGAAAACAGTATTTTGAATCACATTTTGTTGCTTGATACAGGCTTGGGGTGGGGTCTTGGGTTTCCATGATAAGCAAAAACTACTCTTCCAGTGGCTGTGACTCAGAGCCTTTTCTCTCCTCTTGAGTTGAAGCTATTTAATTCATCTCTGCTCAATTCAATTCCATTCAATTCATTTTAATTCAACCCTGAAGATAGAGATGGATGACTTATATGTACTTGGTATTGTGAGAGATTCAATGATGAGAAGTTTCTATCATTTTATTCTTAGCACTTTCCCATTCACAAATTTACTTCCTCTTGCTCATCATCCATATTTGCTCATCTCCCATGTGTCCAGGTCCTTCACACTGTGACTCAATTGGGCAAAGCCTCATATAGTGCCGTGCTTCCATCTATACTTGAACCTCAAGAAACAAAAGCTCTCCTCTCATTATTTTTAAGCAAATACCCCTCCTTTGCATGCATTGCAAGAAAGACATGCATTAATTGTTGTAGAAAGATCTAATAAATTCATCCCCACTATTATGTTATCTAAGGTGGAATAGGAATGGTAAGAACTAATTTGATTACATCTCCCTGGGGTAAAAGTTTGCCTTTGAGCATAATGCTCTAAGAAAATGGAGTCTATTATTAATACAACTCAAAGTTTTAGTAGAAAATAAGGTGGTAAAACGATTGGGTAAAGAGTGGTCCAGATGTTTTTCCATTGATTTTCATTTTGTCAGTAGGATTCTTTCTCCCACTGTTACTACATGGAGATCTCCTCCCAGAGCTCTTTTTAGTGAAATCCTTGGAGGATTCTGTGCTTTGCATCTGTAATTGAGGAAGTGGCTGGATGAAAGGGAATAAACTCTGTGAAAGGTGATGCTGAGAAAATAGTCCAAACCCATTTACACAACTGTGCCATCATGCTTCTTCAAGAGCACTTTTTTTTTTTTTTTTTTTGGCTGTGTTGGGTCTTTGTTGCTGCACGTGGGCTTTCTCTAGTTGCAGCCAGTGGGTGCTGCTCTTATTTGCAGTGGGTGGGCTTCTCTTGTTGTGGAGCATGGGCTCTAGGCATGCAGCTTCAGTAGTTGTGGCTCGTGGGCTCTAGAGCACAGTCTCAGTAGTTGTGGCACATGGGCTTAGTTGCTCCATGGCATGTGGATCTTCCTGGACCAGGGCTTGAACCCATGTTCCCTGCTTTGGCAGGCGGATTCTTAACGACTGCACCACCAGGGAAGCCCCCCAAGAGCACTTATTTTTAGAGCTTTGTGCTCTATTTTTCTACACACATTGAGGTGTAATTTACAAACAATAAAATGTATTCTCAGTTCTATGCATTTTGATAAACTTATATAGTCATGTAACCACACAAAAATCAAGATGTAGAATATTTCTGTCACCCCAAAATATTCCCTTGTGTCCCTTTGTAGAAAAATCTCCTTTCTTCACTTCCAGCCCCTGTCAGCCTCTGATCTAATGTGTGTCCTTTTAGTTTTGTCTTTTCCAATATGTTATGTAAGGGGAATTATACAGTATTGTAGCCTTTTGAGTCTGGTTTCTTTCAATTAGCATAATGCTTTTGAGAGTTATCATTTCTGTTCAATGTTTTAGTACTTCATTCTTTTTTTATTGCTGAATAAAATACTTATTATAGTATTTTGCTGTATGGTACACCACAATTTGTTTAACCATTCACCAGCTGGTGGATATTTAAGTTGTTTCAAGTTTTGACAATTATGAATAAAGCCACAGCATATATTATTATTTCTCTTTGGTAAATACCAAAGAATATTTTCATAGGTTGTATGGTAAGTACCTGCTTAAATTCATAAGAAACTAACAAACTGTTTTATAAAAGGCCACACCATTTTGAAGTTTCACCAGCAGTATATTAGAATTCTAGTTTCTCCACATCATCGCTGACATTTGTTATTGCCTTTTTTCAAAAAATTAAGCCATTCTAATACTTGTGGTATTTCTTTGTAGTTCTGATTTGCATTTTTCTAACAGTTAATGGTTTTTTTTGTTTTTTGGGTTTTTTTTTTTTTTTGCGATATGCGGGCCTCTCACTGTTGTGGCCTCTCCCGTTGTGGAGCACAGGCTCCGGACGCACAGGCTCACTGGCCATGGCTCACCGGCCCAGCCGCTCCGTGGCATGTGGGATCTTCCCAGACCGGGGAACGAACCCGTGTCCCCTGCATTGGCAGGTGGACTCTCAACCACTGCACCATCAGGAAAGCCCTAACAGTTAATGCTTTTAAATATCTTTTAATGTGTTTGTCATCTATACACCTTCTCAGTTGAACTGTAGGATCAAATGTTTTGCCTCTTTTTTAATTGGGTTGATTATTTCCATATTATTGAGTTTTGAGAATTCTTTATATTGAATATATTCTGGTTATTAGTACTTTTTCAAATTATTGTCTTTTTTAAAAATGTCAGCAATTTCCTTACAAACATTGTAACCAGAAGAATCACTTTCTCATTCTTTCATTACCTTTGGAGGATCATTGATTCACAACTATTATACTTTTCCCTCAATCTTCTAATCTTAAAATTTTGATCTTGGGTCACTTTGAAAGTTATATAAAAACTAACTGTCTAGTGTCTCGCCATAAAAATCTGTATATATACAAATTTTTTCATAGCTTTTTAGGAGTCCACAAGATACCTACTCCTGAAGTTGCATATGGACCACGAACCATGAATTCCAGATTAGAAACTCATGTGTGCACCCTGTTAATGCCAACTTGGATCACTATAATTACCTTCCTTTTTATCTTAGATGGACACAAGCTACTGGGTGATGTTGGATAAATCACACAACTGTGCAAATTAATACATTAAAGATATTCTTTCAACTATTTTAGCAAGGTCTACACAGCTATACAATAATATTTCATTAGTCTCTGTAGTTCTATGTTTAATTCTTACTGAAGCCAGTCAACACATGTTCTTTATTGCCATTTCCTTCACTCTCTACAGATGGTCCTGCTACCTACTTGCCAGAAAAATAGAAGAAATCAGGTGTGAATGAGCCCCCACTTAATTTAAACTTACACATGTACACAGCCTTTCTTCTCTCTAGTCTCAGAGTGAGAGGTGACATTCTTCCAGCCAATGCTAATCCTTCCTTTTGGGCTCTTGATCCTACTCTATCCTAGGCCTTGTTCATATACCCATCTAGTCCACCTATATTATTAATGTTGCCCTCTTAAATTGCTACTTATTCTCAAGATTTTATTATGGTTTTTTATTTGAAAAGAGAAAAAAAGTCTCCTCGATGGTGTAATTCATTTTTACTCCTTTCCATACTCTACCCCATCCATTTCTCTTTTTTCGTAACCATACTTCTCAGAAGAATATGTTACACTCACTACCTTCAATGGTTCCGTTTCTCAAATCAATCCAAACTCCTGCAGCATCTCTGATACTCCATTAAAATTGCTCTTCACAAGTAATGAATAACTTTACATATGCTCTAATCACAAAAAAATAAATTGGTTATTTTCAGTTATTATAGATGTCCTCTTGGAAATATTTGCTGTTGATGACTGTTTCCTGGAACTCATTTGTCTCTTGTCTTTTATAGTAATATTCTTTCCAAACTTCTTTGTTAGTGTCTAAACTTTCCTTGAGCTCTTCTCCCAAAAAGCACCACTATGATGGGGATCCTCAGGTCTCTCTCTCCGTTAAGAACTTTTTTTCCTCAATACACAGAGTGTTCCTGGATGATGAAACTATGATACTTTCAACAACCAGCTACCTATGAATCAATGAATCACAACTCTTGACCTCACACTAGATCACTTTTAGAAGTTCCACTAAAAAACTTTTAAGCGTTCTTTTCATAAGCTGCTTGAACCCAACCTGTCTCAAGTAAATGTAATCATTGTCACCCTCCCCAAATTATTCTCCAAATTTATTTTTCCCTCTCTTGCCCTAGCTCAGTGATTATTCCCACAGTTTCCCTGTTGCCCAAGAAGGAAACTGAGTGTCACACTAAGTTTACTCTTTTTCCTAAAATTCCCATTTCTGAGTAGTCATTTAGTCACTCATACATTCATCTGTGCAGTAAATATTTATTAAGTGCATACCACATGCCAAACACGCTGCTAACCTTTTGCCAGGTTGAATCAGACATTATATTTGCTCTCTTACTGCTTACATTTTAATGTTGCAGATGCTATATCCTATATATAATGTGAGCTTAAAAGTAGGATTATCTTAATAACTTAAATGTGGGAGAGTCAGAGAAAACTTGCCAGAGGTAACCCTTGAATTGAATGATAAAGTATAAATGGTAATTAGCTAAAGAAAACAGTCTACTTCAAAGGCATGGCAATATGGTTCTGCTTCCTAAGTCACTCCCTTTCACTTCCTCTCCAGATGCACTGCCGAGTACTTACATACAGCTGGTCCATCATATTTTTTACCAATACAATTAAAAAGTGCTCCTAACAGGTCTTATTGGCCTCTGGTATATCTTCCTCCAATCCACCTTCCACACCACTGCTAGAGTGATCTTTCTAAAGTGTCCTTCTGAGCATATCTCTCTCATATCTAAGATCAGTGAATAGCCCCCAAGTTTTTAATTGCATCAAGAGGCATAATGAGTTTGCTTCTCACTACCGTAGGGGTCCAATAAGCTACTATCATTGGACACTCTATTGACCACTCAGCTTGCTGAATATGCCAATGTTCTTGCCAACTTTTGATCTTTTCCAAGTGCTGGTTCCTCCTCCTAAGATTTGCTTCTTTCCTCTTCTGACATCTGACATACTACTTTTTCTACAATCCATAGCAATGTATGCATATGTTTATTATAGCATATATCATGTCATATTATGCCTGCTTACTTGTCTATTTCCCCAGTCACACCTGGAAAGCCTTGAGGAAAAGAAAAATGTCTTATTCATCCTCATATACCCAGTGCTCAGCGTAGTCCCTGACATATTCATAGGTGTTGAGAATATTTATTGAGTGAGCATTAATTAATTAATTAATTAATATTAGGTACATCCGTTGATTAATGAGAAAAATTTCACAAAATCTTTCTCATTAATTTCACATCTGAGAATATGTCTTTCCTACAACACTAAAGAATCAACAAATATTGCCAAGCTCTTACTATATAGTTGCCGCTGTGTCAGGAACCAATTATTTAAAGATGAAAAACACAGTCCCTACTTTCAAGGGGCTTATAATCTATGCGGGAAGATAGACATGAACACAGGCATCTCTAAAAGATAAGTTTTAAGCAATATGATAAGGGAAATAAAGAGAACTATGAGAAAAGGGGTAGAAGGGCATCCAACATGGATTCTTAGAGTAACTTTCCAGAGCCAATGAGGTTTAAGCTGAGATCTGAAGAATAAACAGGTGGATGAGATCATTATTCCAGGCAGTGGTAATTTCATGTGACTGTCCTGGGTGAGAGGAAGAATCACTAGAATTTAAAGATCAGTTTGGCTGGACCATAGTAATCCATGAGAGTTAGTGGGATGTGAGATTGTGAAGGGCTCTCAGAGTTCCCAGGGCTTAAAGAAAGGGACAGGAAAGATCAGGTTATGTTTAAGAAAATCACACTGGCTGCAGGATAGAGATTGGTTTGGAGGAGGGCAAGAATGAAGGCAGAAAGATCAGAAAACGATCTATTCCCATCATCTGGGCAGGGGATGATGGTGGTATAGTCAGAACTCTGTGGGCTCCACCAGTCTTTAAGAATGTGCTCTGTGATCACAGATTTTTAAAACACTGTTATGCATCAAAGTGCCTCTAACCTCCTGCCTCCCTTCCTGGGAAATGACAAGAAGCCTGTGGAATGAAGGCAAGAAGGAGCTCCTTTAATCTGAAGATATCCTATGTCTTCATCTGGATGCCAATTTAAATGTGTGAGGGAAACCTTTACAAGACAAGGTGTGAAGAGCTGAAACTCAGAGATGATGACGGATTGATGATTAGGCTTTGGCCAGCCACACCGCAGAAATGTTACAGAATGCAGTGTGAAACAACACCATAAAAGTATGTTCCACAGGCAAGAAAAAACTGCTCTCAGTGCGCTGCTGAAGATGACTGACAGTAAAATATGAGTCTATTCAATTGGACAAAAGTTAAATTCAGTAAGGAGGCAATATAAAGCCAAAAAGGGGCTTCTATTCATGTACTTTCTGGTTATGAAATGGATGAAAAATGAGGTTTCTCTGGTTTTACGTCACAGCCTAGCACGGGCATCCAGGCTGAGTTCAGATTCTTCCAAGTTGCTGCTGTCATTTTTTCTTAGAATCTGGCTTCAGATCCTTCTTCACTTAAAGAAAAAGTAACTTGAAGGGGAGAGTAGGATCTCAGTGTGGTGAGACAGAATGTTTTCTACCACACTCTTCTCTCAAAATAAATAACTGCTGTCAGGAAGAATTCCCCTCAATTTCCCCACCAAGTCCCATATTTCAATGCCTCACAGCAGAGTTTCCACTTGGCTTTATAATTGCAGAAAGGAATTCAAGTATACACTAAGCACCCTGATGTCCTAATACCACCCATCCTTTGCCATATATATTGGGCTTATTTCAAGAAAATGAGGGCTTCTCTGGTGGCGCAGTGGTTGGGAGTCCGCCTGCCGATGCAGGGGACGCGGTTCGTGCCCCGGTCCGGGAGGATCCCGCGTGCCGCGTAGCGGCTGGGCCCGTGGGCCGTGGCCGCTGGGGCTGTGCGTCCGGAGCCTGTGCTCCACGGCGGGGGAGGCCACGGCAGTGGGAGGCCCGTGTATCGCAGAAGGAAAGAAAGGAAAAAGAAAGGAAAAGAAGGGAAGGAAAGGAAAGAGAAGGGGAAGAAAAGGGAAAAAAGAAAAAAAAAAATGAGAGGCTCTCCCTCTTCTATATTACCAACTAGGAGAATATACATTTTGCTGGCATAGGGTTTCCTATAAGTTCTCAGTCACTCAATTAGATGTTAAAAATATGGCCTAAAATCTCAAGTCATATTTACTACAGAGGAATGGCCATATATACATTATATTACCCATTCCATGTGGAAGGCACATGGCAAGCTCTGCCTGGTTCACCTTTTTAGATTCCTCTCCATCCCATTCACTTTTCTCTATCCCAGTGGCCACTGCCGTAGTTCAGGCCACTATGATCTCTCACCTGGAGACTGTAGCTGACTCCATCCCAAATGACTTTGCCTACCATCTTGCCCCATCTAATCCATCCTCCACACTGCAGCCAGAGTGATACTTCTAGAATGCAAATGAATGAAACATGTCACTCCCTTACTTAGCACTCATCAAAGGTTTCACAGTGTCATTAGGATAAAGTCCAAGCCCTTCAGAATGCCCTTTGTAGCCTGGCACCCAGCTTTTCTTTCTTGCCTAATCTCTCATCCTCGTGTCCTTCCCTCTTTATGTTCAAATTAGGTAATGGATCCTTTTCTAGTTCTTGATCATAATTTTATTCCTACTCACTGAACTCTTAATGACCATTTGTTTTTCACTTTAAATATCATTGAGCAAAGCTTTACTGCCCCTTAATAAACAACGTCAAGTGCCCCTGCCCTGAGTTAACACTGTATCTTGCACCTTATTGCTTTACCCAGCACACTTTATCTCAAGTGATGATTTAACTCTCTGATTCTCCTGCTAGATTGTAACCTTCCAAAGAAGCGAGCTTTCAAATTTGTTCACCATCATATTCCCAGCAGCTAGCACAGCAACTTGCAAATCAATTTACTGAGTGAATGAATGGTTGGATGAAGGGATGGTTGAATGTCCAGATGAGAATGAGCCTGCTGGAGAGCTTGGTAAAGAAAGTGAATGGGGTCTTCTGTCCTTTCTATAAAGTGGAGATGATAAAAATACCAACTTCATAATCATTGCCTTGAAGGTTAAATGAGATATTTGTTGAATATTATATGTAAAGCATTTAGAACTGTGCCTGGTATGTTCTAAACATGCCTCCAAAAAATACTAGTATTGAGAGTCATAATGTTATGTTCTCAAGAAATATGATAATAAATTAATGGGTAAAAAATGAAAAAGACAATTCAGTAGTAAAATCTAGGTAAGTTCTCACTGACATTTCTGTCCTGCCCTTAATTATAAAAAGCCTTTGAGACTTCCTGACAAGGCCCAGCATCTGTGGTCCCAGCTCATCCACATTCAGCAGGCAGACACAGAGTACAATGGAGCACTTTCTGCCCTAGGATCCAAGTTCAACCCTTATTACTAGAGTTATTTCTGCCTAATTCCTAACCTCTTAGACTCTGGACCCTGTCTGTGTTCTGAGATCTATGACACCTTCTTGCTCCCCCTTGTATTAGCTGACCTTTTAGTCTTTGGTCCTGTGACCGCCTGCGCTGGTCGTACCTGATTAATTGGGCTTATACTCCTGACCCTCCCTTGTTTGACTTGTATCCAGGATGGGTCAATGGCTTTAAGGACATGCCCCTGGGCAGTGCACCATGCCCAGACACACAGGAGAGGAACACCATGTCAGTTGGTCTACATTAACATAATTCTCTCTGAATCCACTTTCAAC
This sequence comes from Mesoplodon mirus, assembly GCF_964341445.2. Taxonomy (NCBI): domain Eukaryota; kingdom Metazoa; phylum Chordata; class Mammalia; order Artiodactyla; family Ziphiidae; genus Mesoplodon; species Mesoplodon mirus. The sequence goes on from NC_138977.1 coordinate 174,295,975, forward strand.
CAAGTCATTCTTTGTCTGAAACCAACCTATTTTTTTACCTTCACTTTATTTTTATTACTTCCTTACCTGTTGCCCTTTCAACTTGGTGTTGTCCTTTTTAAGGCTTTGATTAGCATTCTCCTAATGTGACATTTCCTTGGAAAATGTTTGGCTTGGTCCCAGGATCCCGCATATCACTGAACATACTTCTGTGCTGCTCTAACTGGGTATAAGCCAGAGGTGATATACAAAATATTTAATGAGGCAATAAGGAGTCAAACTGAATGCTGACAACAGGACTGGAGGAGGATTCTGGAAAGTCCTCATACTATGTCAAGCATTAATCCTTTGGTAGCTGGATCTGAGGGTATAGACTGGGGACTTAGGGAAACAGCCACACACCAAGATGTATAAAAGCATTCCAGGGCTTCCCTGGTGGCTCATTGGTTGAGAGTCCACCTGCCGATGCAGGGGACACGGGTTCGTTCCCCGGTCCAGGAAGATCCCACATGCCACGGAGCGGCTGGGCCCGTAAGCCATGGCCGCTGAGCCTGCGCGTCCGGAACCTGTGCTCCACAATGGGAGAGGCCACAACAGTAAGAGGCCCGTGTACTGCAAAAAAAAAAAAAAAAGCATTCCAATATTCAACAACCATGATAACTATACCTCAGCAAAGATGTTATCTAGGATTGTGTTTTCTAACACAAACACAAGCCTATTTCCTTTTTTTATATCCCCACAAGGCATTGCCTATTAGACTAATCTTTAAGCTTAGGCATTAGGAGATAGGATTTCTCACAAAGACTATGTCTACGCATATATTTGGCTTTAGTTTCTTCGTATGGAGATTACTAGAAGCAAAATCATCCCTGAGGTTACTATGTTTTTGAGGAGATGATATTGCTCAGAAAAGCTCAAACTTGTCACTGTTTAATAATTTAAGCCGTTGAAACTTCATGAACAAGAAGTGAACTAGGAAGCTTGTACATGCCTCAGGAAGATCATTTTCTCCAGAATCTATTTCAGATACAGCCACGATGGATACTAGGGATCATATTAGAAAAGGATAGGCTGACTGTCTAACAAAAAAGTTGTGCTCCACTGCCAAGGCGAGGCCCTTGCCATTTGATGTTTTTTATAGACCAGTAATTTGTATGTAACACTCAGTCTTCCTTTTTCCAAGATGGAGATTTTATTGTAGTTACCCTGTTCCTTCCCCACGGTTGGATACTGGAAGAAGGTAACAGAATACTTGTCTTTCAGCTAATAGTCACCAGACCAGGAAATTCACTGCTGGATCTGATAGTGAGGACTGGACATCACTCTCAGAGATAATGCACTTGAAGCTAGATTCTAAAATGAATGAGATTAGGGGTTACTTCCTGTGGGACAAAGATGAAACATATCTATATGAAGAAGGCTATATGAAGATGCCACTAGTGTAAGGGGCAGATTATGTTAGAGACTACTGATTGGTTAGTTAAGTACTTACCTCTAACCTTCTTCTTCCTTGCCCCATCTATCACAGAGGCCAGAAAAGCTAAATATATGCTTTCCCAGCTTCCTTTGCAAACAGGGTGAGCCACATACTTCTAAACACAAAGAGATGAAGGTCAGAAGTAATATGTAAAAGTTGTTACTGATAAAATAAGCAGACACTACTGATTCTTTACTTTACCACTTTTTTCCTAACTTTAAGGTAGACATGAGATTTGGCGGTGTGGCATCCGTCTGATAATCATGGGAAAAAAACCAAGAGAGTTAAAGTACAAACCCTGACACTATTATGGTATTGAACATGTCAGCAATAATCAACCTTCTGATTCTTGTTAAGTGAAAAACAGTTATTCATATTAATTTACATCGCTATTGATTGGATTTGCTGTTGTTTGCAGCTGAAAGCATCTTTACTAACAAAGTCCTTTGTAATGTAATTGAAGTCTCCAACATCATTAAACCTAGTGAAAACAATGGTAAATTTTGCATTGTATACTTTTTGCTTTTTTAGGTTGAAATCTGTTTCCTTATGGTCCATGTGGGCTATCTGCTCTCTGCCATGAAATCTGTCAGGGTACAACTTTGTAATAACTCCAACTGGGCAAACAATACAAGGGCCAGATGGCTATGATGATACATCAATCTTTCCAGAAGTAAATTTTACAATAACAAGTTTAGAAACCTACCCAAAAAATTATCAGAAGGAAACTAAACATAATTGAAGTAATAATTAGATATGAATCAACAATGAAAAATTCATAGAACTCAAGCTAGCACTTGTAAGCATTATGTTCATGATAGGTATTTCTAAATGATTACAGAATATGTTTTCAGCGATACCCCTTAATGTCTAAGAATCCTTCACTAGGGAAAGTTCTACACAACCAGTATCAAGTAATTGGCGCTGACGCATAATGTGAAACTTAACTATTTGTTAACAATTGCATACACACATTTTGTAGGTATGGTTCATGATACAAACACAAATCCATGCTCACCGGGAACTGATAATATTTTTTGGTGGGCAGGGAGAAGGTACCAAGTGAATGCTTCAATTTTGTTTTGCACCCTCTTATTTCCCTTAAGTCCTAATTAACCTCGTCATCCTCATCCTAGTCAAGAAGATATACAGAATCTCTTTGAGTTTATTCAAAACTCCATTATTATGACATTGTATTCACTGTATTCATGACTAGAGCTGGTAAACGATCCTGTTGCTTATTGCTTTTATCTCTGTCCCTTTATCTTTGCATCTGAACATTTAAAACTTCAAAACTATTCTTACTGTTATGTGTAAAAAGATGCTTCCACTATCCCTTTACAAACGATTATTTATCTGCCCTTTTGGACAAACTACAGCCATTGATGGAAAAAAATTGTTTCTAGATATGAGTTTTGGAAGACAGCCTCTCCCTCTCCCCCATGCAGGAAAATAGTTCCCTGCTTGAGTGACCTTCCATTTCCAACCAATTGGCAGTTTCCTGCCCGTTGTCAAATCTATCTGGCAACTTAACCTAAAGGATAGATGAAAAGGAGCAGAGCTATTAGGAGTTAATACTTAACACTTTCCTGCATATGGAATGTACTTATTTGTTCTGGGCTATAGTGAAAGAGTGCTAAAAGATACCTCCCAAAATACCAAAATAGAGATGTTACCCAGAAGCTTAGGCAATTGCTCTTTGGTGACCTGAAAGAAAGAATAACATGAGAAAAGCAAATGAGAAAGTGCCAAGAAAAGAAAATATAGATTGGGGGGAACAAAACAGAACAGAAAATTAAGTTTAATGACATTTTAGAAATAGGTATATGTGCATGAAAAAAATAATCTAAAAAAAATAGGCTCCTGCTAAAAACAACTCCAGAAATACAAAGAATGTGAAAAATATAGAAAGGTTGACTTAAAATCAGCTGGTGTCAGTGAGAAAGAATGGGCATGGAAATTCCAGCTCCCCATGATAAAATGGCATGATCTTGAAAAATAATTGTAAGTTCTCTCATTGCAAGAGACACTGTGAACCCTCCCCAAGAGAGAAAACAAAAGCCCACATGAAGCAAAGACAGGAAGCAAATGAAGGAGGGCACTTTGACTTTGATTCAGTCATTCATTTATTCAAATATTTAGTGAGTTCCTACTAGTTCTAGGCACTGTTTTAGATGCTGAGTGTACATCAGTTAACAAGAGCCTCAAAACCCCTGTCTTCATGGAGCTTACATTTCTAGTGAGGCAAAGAGAGATGATACAATCATAGGAAACATAGAGATAATCTCATGTCATTCCCATGGTGCTGCCATTGGGATAGGCCATCCCATCTATTGTCTTCAAAGCTTGCTCCTAACTTCGCCTTCTGCATCGAGACATAATATGACAGACATACATTAAATCAGGGCTGAACAATATCAGAAGAAAACAAGTCCACTAGTGGAAAGCAAGAAAGCGCATTGGTTGGCGGAGAGGATGACGGCCTGGGTGTCAATCCCCCTGGGGCCCATCCCTCCCTTCCCACGGTTTAGTTATAGGGACCACAAATCCCTGTTGTATCTACACTCATGCCTGTGGGGTTCTGACATGCACAACCAAATGGGCATGACTTCTACACAAGATACAAGAGCAATAAGCTGTCCTCCACCTTATTTCATCATTGGATAACATTGTGTTAACATGCATCTGATGTTAAATAATGGAGCTCTCTGTACGCTGACTGTTTTGGTTTTGGTTTTGGTTTTTGCTGCTAAATGTTGTTTCTCATTTAATTGTATTCCCTTCCAAAACGATGCTGTGTTATCTATGCCAATTTTGATATAGTATTTGTAAGAGGTTAATATAAATACAATCACACACACAAAACTCAATAGAAAATGTTTCAAACTTGTTTTGATTTGAAAACTGTGGTCAGTGTGAATGTATCCAAGAGAAAAAACTGCCCCCAAATTAAACAATTGGCACAATGTTGTTTAAAAAAAAAAAAAAAAAAAAAAAACTCCCGTCATTCCATACTGTGTAATTATGTAAAATGAAGCCTAAGTATTTGACAACTTCTCAGATACAACAGACCTGTTGTCTAATAAAATCAGTGTAAGAGATAAGTTATATATTTGCATATACATATTGTCTTGCCTTTTTTCATGTGTCAGCATCCCTCCCTATAAGAAACCATGCTTGCTTGGTGAAAGGTAGAAGCTCTATTTCCTGATCAGGAGAGGTAACTTGGATAGGCACCCTGTTGCACGTTGTTCCTCCTAACTTTGGCTTTAGGCCAAGGAGGATTAAACCCACAAGGAGAGGGGAGCAAAGCAAGGTATAGAAATAGAAAAATCTCAAAGAAATTAGTAACAATGATCAAGGCCAAAACACTGAGAGATAACATCTTTTTTAAAAGGTGAAAAAAATAAGTATACAAATGTGCTAAGAAGTTATGTTTTCATATAAGGATGGTTGTTCTTGGTCATCCGTCCATCCATCCATCCATCCATTCGTGTATTCTAAACAGAGTAAGGCATAGGCAAATTTATCTTCACTAAGAAGGAGATGCCCAAATATGAGTTGACTTGCAAAATCACATTCAAATCCCATGAAGTTTATTCTGCAGGCTTTGTCAATAGAGCTGATTCTTGGGGGTAAAAACTGTGATATAAGCCATATTTGTCTTGAGCCCAGCCTCTTTTTCTCTTCCTGTGCATTGCCACATCTTTACATTTCCTGTTTAACATATAGGCTGGGGTGAGCAATTTCCCAAAGTTGTTAGATGTGCCTGTTTGTGGAAGAGTCAAACCAAAAATCCTAAAGAGAGAAAACTTCCTCCTGTCAGAGATCTGGTATAGTTTTGCCATGAATGATGTAGAGACATTCCATAAAGCATTAAAGGAAGCCCTGGGAAATTTATGTTAAATACAATCATTCTTACATACACATATATCTTGAAGTCCACTCTTTGACATTTCCTCCTTAAGACAAAAATTAATAATGACCCTCTATAAAAACATTAAAGGGCTCCTTTTACTGAAAAAAAAAAAAAGCAAAATTACATGGCAGATTTTAAGCTCAACTTGTGTTTAGCCCACCTTGAATTCCTTTGACACACTCCCAGCTCTATCTTAACAACAATAGGAACAATTCCGTAAGTTAGAGATTTATAACATATGACAACTCAACCCAGATCCTTATGAAACTAGAAGTGAGTCAGCAACATTATATCTGCTTGAAATTCAGGGCATTTCAGAATGAGGGGGAGAAATCTTCAAGAATTTCACGGAGAATGTTTTACTCTCTGAAAAATTGCTGAGAATTCCTCATAGGCAAAGAGGTGCCTGAGGTTTGTTATCCCCCTATGGCTAGGTGGCAAACGAACCCAGGCTTTGTGAGCCAGGGCCAGACAGCTGACAACAAGAAGGGCCACATCCTCAGGATATTTAGTTGCTACCACACAACATTTCTTAAAAAGGGATTAACCTTCAAAGGCTTCCGTCCTCTTCAAGCAAATAATCTCTACTCCTTAATGCAGGACACGCGGCCCTTAGTGAATAGACTTTTGCTTGAGTACCCACACGTGTCACCCACTCAGTCTTCCTGCCCCTCTTCTACATACCCCCTGCTAATTTCAGACATATTGAAATTCTTTCATTTCCTCAATAGATCGTGCCCTAGTTCTAATTATTATTGAGATGACTCATGATGGATGCATAATATAAAACAGCTATCATACATAATAACAACAAAAATAGAGTCTCCATGCATTAAGTATTTACTGTGTCGGACATGAGTCTTGTGCTTACATATAGTGTGCTAATTTTCACCCAAACCCCACAAAGCAGGCTATATCTATTTTTGAGCTCAGGAACCTGCATTTTGAGAGGATGGGTAATTTGCCTAAGGTAACACTGAACATATATGGTAGATGTGGAACGTTAGTGAAGGTCTACTGATGTCCAAGCACACCATCTTCCTCTGCTCAAGACTCAGTACCATGCCTAGAAAGTCTTCCTTGGATGCCCTCTGCCCCTACTTGCCATTTGAAAGCAAGTAAGGGTGCTACAACTTACTAGTCTGCTTGCATCTCCTTCCCTTAGAGTGCAAGCAACAACCCGGCCCTCTTCTTTCTCAGTTATCACATTACCATGTATGAGTTAGGGGCTCAAAAGGTGTTTGTCACCCATGGCCAACCATAAATGAATGAATGATTCAAAAGATGCTGCATGACGATTCAGGGACCAGGTGAATCACAGGAAGTAACTATCTCAAGTCTTTCTGCGAACGCTAACTGGTATAACCAGATGTGGCTAAAACACAGGGCTTTGTTTTCTGAGCCCTCCATCTCCCCTTCCCAGCCCAATTTACTCCCACAGACAATCCAGGAAAAGACAAAATTATCGCCCTACAAGGAGATTTAATAGTGATCATGACAGGTGGCTGCTGAGGGGCCTGTTTGAAGTCATGATAAATGCCGTTAGGAGGCTTTATGGAATTGTAACCCAGGAGAAATGTGGCTGGATTCATCCTGCTGTGGTTTGGGGGACCTATGAGCAAATTTTACTGGCTGACCTGAACTAGTGAATCGATTTTTCTTTTCTCACAGATCCCTTAGCAAGAGTGGGACAGAGAAAAGACTGGAGGCCTGGAAGATGAACAGAAGAGATGGCAGAGCTGAGGAGAGTCTTTCCTTCCTTCTTCAAGATGAATGTGTTCTCTGGAGACTGAGCCCTGGGGGAGGGAGACCCCACCGGGGCCCAGCTGAAGATGAACCCACTGTATCCCCTGGCTTCTGCGAGTTGGGCAATTCCAGACCAAATTATAGAGCAGGTCATAGAATCAGGTCACAGGTGGGGATGCTAATTTCCTGCTTCACTTTCAAGAGTGCTAAATGACACATATGAAATCTCTCTCTCTCTCTCTCTATCGATCTATCTCTCTCTCTCTCTCTCTTTCTCTCTACTTTTAACAAGGAATCACTATAGCACATAATCACTATAGCATAATATAGAACAATATTGCACTATAGCTCTCCACACACTTGAATACTGGGTAGGATATGCCTTCAGTCAATTAAATGTCTGACTATCTTACTGTCCTAAGAGGACTAAATTGGCATTGGAGGGAGTGTCATCTGTCTGAGTGCAGGAGTTCTTCCAAAGTATGCCATTTATTAAGTGATGAAAGCTCTTCCTTGGCAGAGATGGTTATCACAGAAGTTGCACAGTCATTTAATTTAAAAAAAGATAACCACTGTTTTTTAAAAAAACGTTACCTGTAGTGATTTCTGACCTGTGACCATGATTCTCTATAATAATAGTTATTGGGGCTTCCCTGGTGGCGCAGTGGTTGAGAGTCCGCCTGCCGATGCAGGGGACACGGGTTTGTGCCCCGGTCCAGGAAGATCCCACATGCCGTGGAGCGGCTGGGCCCGTGAGCCATGGCCGCTGGGCCTGCGCGTTCGGAGCCTGTGCTCCACAACGGGAGAGGCCACAACAGTGAGAGGCCCGCGTACCGCAAAAAAAAAAAAAAAAAAAAGTTATTGATTGGTGTAATCACACTTAACTCATGGAGACTGTGAGCTTCTGATGAGGGCATGAATCTCTGTCAGTGTTTGAACAGAGCAATAATCATCTCATCGATGTTTTGTTATTATTAACTACTATTAATATTATCCCCAGTTTACAGGTAAAGAAGCTGAGGGTTAGAGGAGTTACACGCTTGCCCAAAGTCACACAGCTAGTAACTGATAGAGCCAGGGTTTGCTTCTCACTGGGCCATGTGAAGACTCTAACAAGGCTTCTTAACAAGAGACATGAACGGAGAATCCGAGGAGGAGAGAGGGTTCCCACAACTGCCTCTTTCTCTCCCGTAACTCAGAGGAGAATGCCAAGAGATGCTTTCCTATAGCTTAAGTAAGAGGAGGGTCCCACACTATGTGGTGAGCATTCAGCAGTGGTCCAGTTTCACCAAAGACCTCCCCAGCCATTGTCTCAGAACCAAGTCACTCAAGCTGGGAAGTTGTGGTAACTCCTTGGAACTCAATTTCATTCTGACATCCTATTCATCTTCCAGCTTATTTCCCATCACTGACCCTGATCTTATTAGAAAGACCTTGGAAAATATCAGTAATGGCACTTTTTTTTGACAAGTTACTCCAGAAGGTATTTAATATCCTAAAATTGTCATTGATTGAAACTGGTAATTCTAAATGAGCAGTTTAAAACAAATATCCCTCTTTTTTTCTTAATCTTTTTTCTTCCTAGCCACTGGTTACTTGATCTTTTCAAAGGTGTCTTCCTAAGCATTCAACAGGCTGTAAAAATGTTGAGAGAGGAAGATAGAGAGAAATGTCCCATAACATAGAACCTCTCTGGAAGCATGATTTGTTTCCCCACTGAATTTCCTACGTAGAACAGAGCCCAGTGCACAGCAGTTGCTCAAGAAGTGTTTCACAAATCAGAAAAAGGTTTTCCTAATGGATTCTTTTTATTCAGAAAATTGCAGACCTGAATCTCAACACTCAGTAGTGGCTTTCCAGAGGGGCTCCTGTAAGCAAGGACCTGTCAACTTGTAGGTAGGATGGGTGATGTTTTTCAGTAAGATTTGAGAGGCAAGGAAGTTTTGTCTACTTCAACTATTTCTCTCTTCCAGTAATCTTTTACCAACTGAAATTTCCATCTTTTGTTCTGCATTCAGTACTGAAGGAAGGGCACTGACTGGAATTAAGAGCTATTAGCCCAGATAAGTTCATTTAATTAGCAAATTGAGACATGGGCCCCTAAAGGACAAACATATAGAGGTGAGTGAGCCCCAGTTATAGGAGAGTATCAAAAGTGCTTGACAAAAAGGGTAGAATGATTTGTTGCTCTTTGTGCAGGGAGAGCTGAGAGGAGCATGCCAAAGGGAGGGTCACCCAACCAAATTCACCAACTTAACTTGCCCTCGCCTAAGTGCCAAATGAATGACATGGGTTTGCTCCAAGAAAGTCATGTTTGCATGGTCCATGAGAGACATGTAGCATTATAAGACAATCATGAGGGAGGTGATATGGGTTTATGTGTATATGTATAGCTGATTCACTTTGTTATACAGCAGAAGCTAATGCACCATTGTAGAGCAATTATACTCCAATAAAGATGTTGAAAAAAGAAAGACAATCATGGAGTTGGAGTCTGGAAAACTTGAACTGGCATTCTAGCTCTGTATAACCCCAAAGCTTAGCTGACTGATTGCCAAACCATGCCCTTCATCTTAAAACTCTAAGCAGCCTTTTACCAGAGAGGGAGATTCCCAAGCTGCAAATAGGAAACAATTCCTTAAGAATAAAAACCTCCGTGTAGGTAAAAATAAATAAATAAAATAAAAGCCCCCGAATCAAAGGAAAACTTGGTTCTAAAACACCAGAGAAAGTGACTAAAGGGGAAGCTTGATCAACCACCACCACAGAGTCACAGAGTAAGGGATTGTTATCTCCTCATCTTGGAATATTCTGGAAGAGAAGAGGTTCCATCTCTCCCGCTATTTTTTTCATCACTTCTTCAGAAGTATTCAAATGAGTTGAGATAACTGCTTCACTTGGCATTTGGATCCATCTATCAGCTACTCAGGGTCTCGAGTGCTTAGTCATTTCTTAGCTCATGTCACTGTGGCTTTGTTCTCGCATTTGACACTGACTCCAATGACCTTGTATCATCTGCCCTGCCAATTCCCTGAAAACCCTGAGCAACCTGCTCTGATGAATGCTCCTCTGAATGTCCTTTTCTCTCTCTCTTTCTTTTTTTGACAAGGAAAAGAGCTACCAGGTTTCTTGAACATTCCTGAGTAGCTAATTCTTGGAGTTCTTGTCCTCACTTCTTTCCCTCTGCACCTTACTGGCATTTGCTCCAAAATCTGCTGCTTTTCCAACAATGGCCTCGCATGGAGCTGAGGCTTTCAAATGTTAACTCCCTGGCACCAGTCCTGTAGGTGCTGGCAGAACCCTTCCCTGATTTGCATACAAACCCTTTCATTTTGATGCATCCGGGTCAGCTCGGGTTTTTGCCTGGCCTACAAGGTGGTTAGGAGGCCATGGCCCAGGGAACAGAGTACAGAAGTGTCCTCTTCCTTTTCAGATCATCTCTCAGCCACTTTCATCTGAGTTTTTAGAAATGCACCATCCTTCCAGGCTCTTACTTAAACCCTGTCGGCAGAGCCAGAGGGTGGACTCTCACCTAGATACCAGCTTTTCAGACTTCCTTCAGGGAGGTCTGCATGGTCTCCGGCTTGCCTGTGCGGTTCTCATGTCCTTGCTCAGGGGAAATCTTTCCTAAAGCTTCTATGATGGAAAAACCTTTCCACCCAGGAGCCACTATCAATATGTCTATTTTAGCGGAACACCAGGGGGCTATCTGTGATGTCTACTCTGGGGTGAAGGAGTAGTCTCACCTGCCTGACATCCATTGGTTTCCATATTCTCTGCCTGATTCTTATGAACAGAATGTAAATGGAGCATGGTAAGGAGAAAACAGGAGAAAAAAAGATAGGAGTGAAAGAGATAATCCATTCATTCATCTATTTATTCATTCAAAAAGCTTTCCTTGAGTGCTACTATATGGATCTGGGAAGGGTGCTGGGGATTCAAACATAAATGACACAGTCTTTGTCCTCCAGAAATTCAAGACTCTAGAGAAGAAAGAGAAACCATTCCAATAGCAGAGTCTCTTACTTAGGAGAAGTGTTGCACCAATTTTGAAGGAAGTTTAGGGGGTTAATAAAAGCTTCCTAGAAGAAACAGTGTTAGAGTTGAATCTTGATGGAAATAACAAATTTTATAGTGGCCTTGCTGTGGGTCAGACACAGTGACAAGTGCTAAATAAATGTGAACAAGATAGACTCTGTCCCTGACATCGTGCAGCTTAAATTCCAGAGCAGGGCATAGAGAATTGTGGTTGCAGGACGTGGGGAGGAGCTTAGAATTGCTGTAAAGGACAAACATTAGCTAACAATGATTGAATGTTCCTATGTGCCATATGCCATACTAATTGCATCATATTTAATCTTTAGAATAACATTATGTAGCGGGTATTGATATTTACATTTTAAAGGTGATCTAACCAAAATTAAGCGAGCACAAATAACCTGCCTACCATTACAGAGCTTGTAAGTATGAGATCTGGCATTCAATCTTAGGTGTGTCTTACCTCAAAACAAGAGCTCTTAACTGCATGGGGAAAAGACCCTCAGGCTCTCTGACAGGGCAGGAGAGGGAGGGCATTCCAAGTAGAGGGAATAGCTTTTGCAAAGCTTTGGAAATAGGACAGAATTGAGGGTGTATATTCCAGAAACTACAAAGGTGGGGTAAGAGTGAATCTGTAGTACAGGGGAGCCATGGAACTGAGAGCAAAGTAATGGGGGATGGTAGGGGCCATTCGTGGATGAAATTATACTCAATAATAAGGCCTTTGCGTTTGCTTCCAGAGAGCCATGTGAAACCATCAGTGGGTTTAAGAACAGGGTAGGCTAAATTTAGAGTTTTCAAAGCACTATTTTGACTGCTAAATGGAAGCTATAGTGGAATTGGTTATAACTGGAATAATGAAGATGAAAACTTTGAGAGCTTTAAAAGTAGAATAAATAAGACTTGGTGAGCTTAGATTTGGTGAAATTAGATATGGTAATGAAAGAGAGGGAAGATTTATAATGACTCCCATGTTTTTGCCAGGGAATTTCGAGTTGATGACAATCTCTGAAAAGGGGAATATAAGTCTATTTTTTTAAGGAGTAAGATGATATGTTCAGTTTGGGACATACTGTGTTTAAACTTCTAGGAGAAACTCAAAAGGAAATGTCCAGTAGGTCTATGACTCTGAAGCTTGGGAGAGTGACTTGGGCGAGAGAAATTGATTTAGAAGTCATCTTCCATGGTCTTCAGGCATTCACTGTTATCGTGGTCAATGATATATCTCAAGAACATGCATCAAGAAGAGAAAGATTATTAAAGAAAAAATCCAGGGGAATATCAACATGAGAGAGATAAGTAGAAGAAAAAAGAAAAAAACAAATGAAGGAGACTACAAAGGGGTGGCTAGAATGGAAAGAGAAAGATGAGAGAGTAATGCACTAAGAGTATTTTCCTATTTCCATAGCGTTAGAATTGGAAGCTATCTGCCCCTTTCACTTTAAAGATGTGAAAAGTAGTGCTTGGGATACAGCTGGTGACCAGAACTGAAGCCCAGAGCCAACCACGGTTTTGTGTTTTTGTTTGTATTTCCTTTAGTCTCACTGTCTAGCAAGGTGTATAGGAACTGGAAAAATATATATATATATACAAAAAGAAGTGTCCTTTTGACGTCAGATTTCATCACAGCTTTCCAATTTTTCAAAGGCATTTCAAGTGCCCATTTGGACCACCAAGAAGAAAAGGGAGTATGCTCATCATTTCCCCAGTGGTTTTACAGAGATTAGCCCAGGAAACGTTTTATCAACCTCACACAATGGGCTTTATTTTCCCATTTTCTCTTGAAGAAACCGAGGCTAAGAAATGTTAAGAAATAAATTTGCTGGGATCACACAGCTACGGTAGACAGTTATTTCATGGTCAGATTGCCCTAATTATATCTGTCTGTCAATTTCTTGGGGATTCAGTGCTGACTCCATATGCAAACTAGCCAGAAGGGACAATTTTAGGGATTATCTTAATAATAATAATAAAAGGGTAGATTGATTTAAAACCTTTGTTCTCTGCATTGGGACAATGAGATGAATTCTAAAGTGGTGCCAGAGCTTTGAGGAAATTAGTGATATCTTTCAAAAAATGCCAATAATTGAGAACTAGCTCCAGAGTTATTAACGGAGTCGGCACTTTCTACTTTCAGAAAGAGTCTATCATTGTGCTGGGGCCTTGGCCTCTTGTGTTGGAAATGAGTTAATGTCGTCAAAATATGACAAGCTATTTTTATTCCTTACCCAGGTCAGCCATAGTTTAACAACGCAGTACGGCTGATGGAAGCTCCACCTGAAACCTGTTCTCCCAGATAAGTATCTTCATCCCATTCATCGTTTCAAGAAAAGAAATCTTACTGCATGGCAGCATTTTCATCTGCTTTGGTTTCAGCTAGAGATAAATTGTGCTTGCTGCAAACTAATTAATATCAGTCACCTGGAAAGTAGAAATTGGGAGACAACAGGCTTCTCTTTCTTGATAAACAGGTTGCTGGGTAAGGGATGCACATGGATGTGACAATTCATTTGGCCGTAGAAATAACAGAAATGAGACCTTTTGGATAGATATTTGGAAGGCACGAGCAAACCTCCCCAGCTTCTGCCATTTCTGCTCAGGTGGGGCTTTTGTGTTAAGTTTCAACATTCTCTAAGTTGTTTGGATCAGCAGAAATCTCTATGCCTCCAGAGAAGTTTCCCTAAAGCTATAACCAGAATGTGAAAATAATGACCAACTCCTGGGAAAGCTCTTTATGCACCCCAGTCATCAGCAGCCCCCTTGCCTGAACCAAGTTCCCACTTGGCTAAAGAACCATAAAGGATGGCCTGGGTGATGTGTAATCCAAGGGTTCCATCAGAACTATGCTGCTAGCAAAGAAAAGCAAAGTATGTTTAGAAGCAATAAACAGACAGATTCTTCCCCAGAACTAGCTGTGGTGGCCGGGGGAGGGGTGGGGGAGGATGAGTTGTAAAGATCTGAGGAAAGAGCCCATGTTTCTCATGGATCCTGTAGAACCAGTTCGTCATGACTGCCCTCAAATGAAGAAATCACATTCTGTCATAGCAGGCTCTAGTTTCAGGGGGTGGTTCTTTGAAAGAGGCAGAAGAGAGAAAATGTCACCATGTGAGTATTGCTTACACCCAATTTCTCAGAGAAGTCTTGAGGGATCATTTTTCCATATCAAGAATCATAAATTGCCCTTTTTATAGGAGCTTGAGAAGAATGATCTTCCAGAAACGATTCAGAGCCAGGGCATTTGGGGATTCGTTTAGCGAAAACTGAAAATTCTGTCAACTTTTCATTCATCTATCCAGTCAGGAGTATACACAGAAGATGTAAAAATGAAGAAGTTAGTTCTGCAAATCTGGGGCAGAAAGTGGGGAGAGATAGGTATGGAAAGTTTTTCTAGAAAAGGCAACACTTGAGCTAAGTCAATGAAAGATGGCAAGTATTCACAGGCAGACAGATTAGGGAAATCTTGAATGTCCCCGATTTGAGGAGAGATTCTGGGGAAAGAGAGAGTTTTACTGCCTCTGCTTCTCTCACTGCCCAGTTCCACACATCAAGGTCAGTTCTGTTAATAAAGATCCCATGGAGGGACTTCCCTAGTTGTCCAGTGGTTAAGACTGCACTCCCAATTCAGGGGGCCCGGGTTTGATCCCTGGTCCGGGAACTAGACCCCGCATGCTGCAACTAAGAGCTGGAATGTTGCAACAAAGATCCACGTGCTGCAACTAAGACCCATTGCAGCCAAATAAATAAATAAATATTAAAAACTAATCCCATGGAGCTTTCACTGTCTATTCTCCCTTATGAGAAATAAATTTGTTCCCGTAGAATGGGACATTTCTGAATTGTTCACTCATTACATTGTATATGCATTCACTAGGCTGCAAATTCCTTGAGGACGGGTATCTCATCAATTGGTTTTTGCTACCTCTGGTGATGACAACAGTGTCTGGGACATAGCAGGCATTTCTGTAACATTTGTCAAGTACTCTGTATGTCTCCACACTTGATTGGGAGTTTCTTAAATGTAGAAACTACATTATTCATACCTTCCAGGTCTAGCTCAAAGTACATATTAAATAAATGTTTAATGAATGTCTAAATAAGTGAGAAAGAAAGTTCTTACATATTGAGAATACAAGTGAGTATTACATCTTCTTGTAGGAACTCACTCAAACTTCAGCATGATAATGGTGTCAAGGACACACTCACTGTGTGTCCTTCTTCTGACCACCCAGTGTCACTGTCCTTCCTGTCTTCCTTCAGGGAGGGAGGACTTGGGTTTTCCAATTTCTCTCACTTTGGGTCTAACACAACCACCTATGATCTTGAAATGATCTGAGCAACAGTGAGTTAGAACTGGTAATGGCCAGAGTTTTTCATCTTTCCCAAGAGTACTTTCAGTTTAATTAAAACCTATATGAATCACCAAGTGTTGAATTTCCAATATGATTGGTCAGCCGTAGAAGAGATATTTTGGAGAAAGGCATCTGCCATGAACCTCTCAACTCATACAGTGGATGCAGCTGCCTAATTAGTAGTTAATTGTTCTGGGTGAGTTTGTTCTTGTCCATGTGTTGCTGGTTCATGTTATCATATTGTATGGTGCCCAGCAACTTGTGATGTCACTGAAATAACAATGACAGCCTGTATTCTAACTCAGACTCCACCACCGTGAGACCTGAAGCCAGGGATTTATCCACTATGACCCTGAGCGTCCTTGACTGTGTCCCCTAAGACTCTCCTCCTGATGTTGTCTATCATTCTTTGAGTTTTATTTATCTTCTCAGATAGAGTCCATGAAGTCAGTGGATATGGTATTTCACTTCATCTTATTCATAAGTTTCCTTTGGGAGAGAGAGGGATGACCTTGGAGGGATGTAAGAATTGTGTAACTTGTTACTCATGGTGATTCATTAAGCTGCAGAGAGGTTCACAGCCCATCCAAGCTTCTTAAACAACCCATCCAGTCCCAGCCCCTGGCCTGATCATGTAGAGGGTCGGAAAATTCACAGCCACAGAAAGCTCTGGAAATGGAATAACATCTGTATATATGTTGGGTGATGGGGGAGACATGAAGAAGAAGAAGAGACATATCCGATGGGGGAGTAGCATCTTCTGCCATCCAGATTTACTTCAGGACCACCTCCTTCTTCAATTTAAATATTCACTGATTGTGTACAGTGGTCCTCCATACAGTAAGGCCACCCCCTCAAGGAAAACCATGCCCTCCAAACAGATACACAAACCACATTCTAGCAAGATTCTCCCAGAAAAAAACAAACAAACAAACAAAAACAAAGCCCCTCTGCATTTCCTCTATTAAGCTCAACCTCCTTTCATCAATTCCTTTCTTCCTTGGCCCATGAAACGAATCATGAAGAGATTATTTTCTGGGAAAATTAGTAGAAAAACCCTGATGCAGACAGTTTCCCTTCTGATTGCAGTCTGACTTCCACGTATTGAATATCACATCAAGTATTGGTTCAGGGGTTTCAAGGGAGAGCTCAGCAAAAGAAGAAAAACAAATAAGCCCACAAAGTTTTTCAATGTACCTACTGCAGAGTTATCAGGTCATAGATCTAAATGTCAGCGCTATATGCCCGATTTGCACATATCAAACCGATTTGATAATTTTTTTTTCATTTTTGTCTGCACGCATGAAGTGCTTTAGAATACTGAAACAATTTAGAATCATATTTAGTTTGCAACAGTTCAATTAACTTAAGTGCTGAAACATGCTCCCCAGCTGCTAACTAGTTTAATCGGTTACTATTACAAGAAATAATTTCTTCAGTGCTGGGGCTTCCCAATGTCCTCTTCGGAGAGGGCATGGCCATTCACAGGTATGTGGGAATGGGAAGGTTAGGAGTCTGGCAAAAATCTCTGATTTAACGGAGAAGAAGAATCAGAACCCATTCTATTATTTAAAAATAAATAAATAAATACGTAGGTATGGGTTTCCAACTTCTCCTGTGATTTAATGACCCCCTGTTCCCTTGGAATAACTTTATAACCACTCAATAAGCAAGAGGAGGGTGTGGATCAAGGGTCGAAGACTTTTAAAGATATTGCATAAATGCACTTAACCATGAGCCCAGGTGATAAATAGGAAACCAAGATGAATGTCAGGAATGCTGTGAAGAATGATTAGCTGGGACAGTTGAGCAGCTGCTAAGGCAACTCCAAACACCTGGAAAGAAGGATTTCCTTCTGGCTTACAACAAGGCTGAATTGTTCTAATTGCATTTGCATTAAAAGGCACCACTGGCGAATTGCAAAAAGGATACCGTACGGTGGGAAAACATTATGTAAATATTCAAAAGGCACAACATAATACTACTTCTTGCTTTTGGAGACATGGAAAGGTAGTTAGGAGAAAAAGAAATGGATGGGAATAGCAACACGCCAACGACAGGAGACAGGTCACTACTGAGGAGGGAAGGAGAAAAAAAGAGATGGGTATGTGTTTTTTTTCAGAGCGATCTTAAGCATAGAGGGTAAAATGTTAAGATCTCATATGTGAGGCTCTATTCGATTATTTTATGCACTTAGGTGTCTGTTTGGTATGTTTTCTAATTAAACCTTAAAAACATTTTAAAAAGAGTCTGTGACAATATCCATTTTGCAGCCACTGTTAAGCCAGTCATTGCTGGAATGTTTTCTCTTACCCTGGAGACTGAGAGCCCTAGACTATTTTTTTAAGGTTCATAGAATGCCAAAGACCAAAGTCTGTGATGAACTATACCTCTTTCCCTCTTTATAATTTATTTCTTTTTATTTATTTATTTTTTATTGGAGTATAGTTGATTTACAATGTTGTGTTAGTTACTGCTGTACAGCAAAGTGATTCAGTTATACATACATACATACATACATACATACATACATATATATATATATATACACACACACACATTCTTTTTTATATTCTTTTCATTGTGGTTTATCATAGGATATTGAATATATTTCTCTGTGCTATACAGTAGGACCTTGTTTATCCATCCTATATATAACAGCTTACATTTGCTAACCCCGACCTCCCACTCCAGTCTCCCCCAAGCCCCCTTGGCAATCACCAGTTTATTCTCTATGTCTGTAATTCTGTTTCTGTTTCATAGACAGGTTCGTTTATGTCATATTTTAGATTCCACATATAAATGATATCATCTGGTATTTTTCTCTTTCTGACTTACTTCACTTAGTATGATAATTGCTAGTTGCATCCGTGTTGCTGCAAATGGCATTATTTCGTTCTTTTTGCCCTCTTTATAATTTTAACTGACCTCGTTGAGCTTGGACACTGGATTGGAAATGTAGCCCAAATATTGCAGTGTTAGAAACTGAGCCCTCTTTTCTCATTGATTCCAGGTACAACATGGACACTACCCCCAAAAGGCCATCCACAAACTCAAACTGTGAGTGTCTAGTGATTGATTGCTCTCCACAGTAATCCTAAGACCTTACTGTAGAAATGTTAGCACTGGAGAGAGAAATCCAGACAAAATGCACCTGAGAAATTTTAAGAAGGTCCTCTATCATGAACAGCTGATATTCAAGATAAAAATGACTATACACACAGGAAAGAGAAAGCACTCAGTCAAAAGGTGGCTAGTGATTACGCCTTCAGCTTGTCACATAGCTTAGCTTTAATGGAGAAACTTTTAAATAGTGTTGGGAAAACCGTAAAGAGCTATCAAATATTAATTATTTTGTTATTGAATACCTAAGTGGTAATGGTGTACCAACTCCAATTTAATTTGAATGCAGGGAGGAGGTCTACTTTTTTTAAAGTTGATTGGCAGTGCTTTTAAATCAAATTGTTTACCATGGGATCATAGCACTTTGCCATTCCTGCTCATTAAGTATGAGAATCTCTGGCCTCAACCTCATAGACATTAGTAATAGCACAATATACCTTCCAGAAAACACAAATACACATGCACACACACATATACATATGCATATATGTATACACATGTATACACACATATGTACATATACACATATACATATATACATGTATACATATACAGTTGACCCTTGGACAACATGGGTTTGAACTGCTAGGGTCCACTTATACTTGGATTTTTAAATATGATGTGATATGGAACCATGGATATGGAGGGCTGACTATAAAGTTGTTCTTGGATTTTTGACTACACAAGTTGTAGGCACTCCTAACTCCCCATGTTGTTCAAGGATCAACTGTACATATATACATATACACTTGTGTATGTGTACACACACACACACACACACACTTTCTCACACTCCTGCTACGAGTGCCCTGCTGTTGTTATTAGTAAATACACAGTTTAATTTTTTCTTACTATATTGTCAACTAGTCCCTTCTGCTCCTAGTACCTAGGTATAGTTTCTGGCCCATTGGAAGTGTTCAGTGAATGTGGAATGAATGAATGCATTACATAACATTCATTCATTCTAACAAGATGGTAACAACAAGACCACACAAACTTTTCAATCACCTCCAACAGAAAAATGTTTTCTTTGGGGCATTAATATTTTATTGGTGGAGGCATTATATATAGGAAATAGTTGATTAAATAAGTTTTAGGGTCAACTGGACTTTACTCAAATGTTGGCAGCTTCTCTACACCTCCATTTTCTCATCTATAAGGTGAGAAAAATGATACACTACCTCATTCTTTACTTAGGATTTATCAAGAAAATTCACATATAGAGTCAAGCAAAGTGACTAGAAGATTGAAAGCCCACAATAAATGTTAGTTGATACCACCATGGTCATTATCATTATCCTCACTGTCTTAATCACAGCCTGAATTTGCTGGACTTTCGAATGGAAGATAGATTTTCATATTAGCCTTCTTACTGCAGCAGAAAGATTCATCTAACTTGAAAATTAAGATGTTAGAGGAAAAGTCTCAGATTAAGTAACATCGTTTTCTGAGGTGGAATTGCTGAGCAACCAAACAGCCAGGTGTGTCACTAAGACCAGATTCCGAGAACAGAAGCCTCCAAGTTGATCAAGTTTCCAAATGGAGATGGTAAGGCTAAGTTTTTAAGAGCATGCAAAAAGAAAGCAAATGATGCCTTTAAATCATCCCATTGCCATGAATTTAAATGTCTCCATGGTATCTAACAGATATGACTTTTGAGGGGGTTCAAGTTTAACTTTCAAAATGCTGCAAGTCTCTGATGCTCCCTTGCTGCAGGTGGCGACTCTGGGGATGATAAAACTGAACCAATTAGAAGGAAAAAATGGGATCTTCTGCAATGCATCATTGGAAGGTGAAGAGTCCTGTTTATTGTATGCACATGTGGTATCTTTTTATCATTCCCCAAAAATAAAGCTGAAAATTTCTCTCCAAAAACCTCATTAGGGAAACCTCTAAGAGCCTCCCACCAATGTTAGCCCAGGCAGTAAACAGGATTTTAATAGCTCCTCCAAGCAAACACCAGGTCGGTAAAGGCCGATTGCTGTCTAGCTGACACAGAGCCACACACACATATGGAATCAGCTGTGTAAGGTCCCTTCTCTTATTCACAGCTCCACTGCCCTCGCAGTACAATTGCCCCTTTTGCTTATATAATCCCATAGGCTGAATTGGCATAAAAAGCAAATAAGAAACCAGGGGGAATCTTTGCCGAAACCTTGCTCTGTACCTGAAGTTCAAATGTGTTTGGTTAACCTTCTATTTATTCCTTCTCTTTCCTTCAGCTGAGCTTTCTAGTTTTTAGTCCTTGCCATGGTGAGTCATGGCAGAAGGTGGCTCAATGAGACCCTGGCACCATGTGACAGAGGAACTCTTATGAGCTCTTCATGAATTGTTTCATTCATCAGGCACATACACCGACACTCCCTATGGATGCCACCATACCTGCCATTAAAAATGGGAAAATGTCAGCCATACCCCACAGGTACTTCTCAACCTCAGACACAAAGGCCAAACATTTGGTGGAGAACTCCAATTTTTGCTTTCCTTCTAATCATTTTCCTATTGGATCATTTGATAGAGATTCAGATGTTGACCCTGGGAAAGGCAGCTCATTGAATAGTACCAGGATGTTTTGTAGCCAGATAATTGGAGGAACATTAGGTCATGTGTTGCCCTTGACTATGAAGTTCCCTGACACAAAAGTAACATGACCACATCATATGTTGTGTCACCAGATTACTAACTTATGCTTCTCTGGCAAGCAGAGTAATTAACCATCATTCTGTGATAGTGCACACACATTCCTACCAACAAATAGTGACATGCTTACAGAGGGCAATACCTCTAAGTACTACAAAACATGAGCCATTTGATTAAAGCATATAGCAATCAAGCTGAAAACCTGCCAAATGGTTAAACTAGGAACAAACACAGCCTCATTTTCTTTAAGTCTTAAGTGTGCTGTGAAGCTCTGGTAGGAATAAGAGACCTGGTTGGAAATGAAGTATAAGAACATTGATATGAATGATTTTCAACACCACCAAAGTCAATCAAAGGAAAGTATCTGTGAATTCCCTTAAATGACCTGCTGGAGAGTATTGTGTGATAGCTATATTACTATAGTCCCCCTTTTTCTCATCAATTAGTAATGTTAAGGAGAAGCTTGATGATAGAGTCCCTAACGACAGCAAAAATTCTCTCCAATTAAGTAGTCTAATAAGCTACTTAGGATTTTACCACTTAACATTCTTTCCTTCCCATTTAATTTCAGCTTTCACTTGGATGTCATCTGGTTGAAAATCCATCACAGAAAACTACATGGAAAAAAAGATAATGTTGCTAAGTGCTCCCAATGTTCCAAAACGAGCAGAAGCACAACATTTTTTCTAAATCAACCCAGGACTTTCCCTAAAAATTCAGCTCCTTCCTACTAGAAATTAATATATGGAAATGGTCAATATGCAAATTTAAATATCACACTGGCTACTCACCTTCAGTAAGTGTTATATGCATACATTTGGAACAATACAATATTTTAAGGTTCTTGATGATAATGCCTTGGTGTGCATATGTGCATGTATAATTATGCTCATTTAATTTAATCAGGAAAATATTATAGGATCATTTGGTTTTCTCCTCTAAAAGTTCTCTCACTTTATTCAATTAATTAATTCCACTCTGCCCCTTTTATAAGTCAGCCAATGGTAAGTAATGGTTTTAGGGTTAAAAGGAATATGATCACATTCCTTAGGATTTTACCACTGTAAGAATGATAGACAGAAAAGAGGCATAGGGGAAGGGGGGTGGCCTCTTGTCCTTATCATACATCCTAATCAAGGAAAAGTGTTAGGCTTTTCAGTGGGAACCTGGTCCTAGAAATATCCAAATTTTCTGATCATTTCTTCCTGCAAGTTTCCAGCGTCCCTGAATGCTAAGAATTTGCCCCGGGGGCAGTCACCTGGTTACAACAGAAGCCCAGGAAACAAGCTCATGTGACCCACACATTCCACATGCTTGACTGGAGTGGAGCTTGTGGGACTTTGCAGAATTACTGGAATCACATGGGGTATACTGAGGGGAGCAGGAGGGTAGAGGACATTTAACTTAAACCATGAACTAGAAGAGTAGATAACGTCACGGTAAGTAGAATAAAAATGGCTAGAATAAAAAGGACCATGTTGATTGAAAGGGAAGAAACATGACACAAAGGTCATTGCATATTATCTTTCCCCCACCAAGGAAATCTTATTTTCTTTCTCATAGAAGAAACTTTGTTCCTTTTCCCCAACATGTTAACAGAGACCAGTGAAAAGAAATAGGCTGCTTTGCGCCCATCAACAGAATCTATACAGCATCTTTTTCCCCAGGGATTAATTCAGCTTTTGATTAAATCTTTCTGAGATTTAAATCATGATGTTACAAACCTCCAAGGAGCTCCTCTATGAGTTGTGACCTTATTTATTGCTCTCTGCTGTTTGATAAAGTGTGAAGATTGATTTATAATAGTGTATACTGTGTTTGAAAACAAGGAATGGTAAACAGAATTGCAAAATACAAGATTACTATAAAGTAAACATTGCCAAAAAGTACGTCTTGGTTATAATATTCTATAATTAATACTGAGTTACAACTGTGTAGCTAGTAACACTAGTGTCAAATGAGTATAACAGTGCTCTCAGAGCTGTAAATTATATCCAATGATTAGCTAAATAAGGCTACAATTAAGAGAAAACTGGCAATGCTGAAAAAGGATTTTGAACCAATATCACATTGTATACTTTAAACAGATTAGTTTGGAGGACTTTTGAATGGAAACAAGCTCCTTTTAAATAAACTATTCATATCCAGTGTTCATTTATTTTCGTCAGCCTAATTTTGGCTTCAATAATTATTTTGCCATTAGTGTCATTAAGGATGGAAGCGATTTAATGTTTGAGGACAACATCAAATGAATCCTTTATCTCTAATCAGGATGTCCCTGTACAAGACTAGTGGCTACTACTTTTTTTTTCCTTAAAAATCCCTCTTTACCCTCAAAAGGTTTTCAAGGGTAAAAAGTTAACCCTTTAAAAGGAAGACTGTCATTATTCTATTGCCCTTGCTAATTCCAGCCAGAAGATTCAAAATGCCCTCTACAATTTAAACACCAGTGGAGACAAGTCACAATCTGAGGCCTATCCACTGAATCACAGTTGTAGATGAATGCAGTATTTGGGTAAGATAACGGTAAGTTTTTATTTTCTATTTTGATAAAATAATTGGCAAATCTTACAGTGCTATAAAATAGACAGAGAGCCATGGGAAGTGCTTCTTGTGTTATTTAGCAGATTTCGATGTACTATTGATAGCTCTATCACATTTCCAATAATTACGAATACATTTTTCTGTAGGAGAAAGGGTGGGGCTGGGAGCTGGAATATATTTAGTCACCTTTCCCCATGGCTAGGCTTATGCTGAATCTTGCAATGCAAGTGGCTGGGAGTGAGGACCACATCTGAAATCTGGACATGGCAGAGCACTAATAACACATTCTCTGCAATCTCTGTCATGAAGATCACCAATCACCTACAAGGCACAGTGGACATCCTGACAGCAAGCCGTACCAGCAGCAATCTATCAGCTTGTCCCATATTTAACCTGATGACTTACATATGACGGGCGGACAGGGAGATGCATTCTGTTACAAGTCTTCAAAAAATATTCAGTCCATGCTATACACCAGAAACTAACATAACATTGTAAATCAACTGTCAATAAAAAGTAATTCAGCCCATTAGAGTAGAATTGCTTCCTAAGCTGAAATATTTAGCAGGTTTCTCACTAGGGGCAGTGGCTTGTACTTAAAATGCACACTTTCCAGGGTTAAGTACAAAAACAGAGCTAATCCGTTTGATAAAGTCCCACATCACTTCTCATTATAGAAATCACCATTTCCGCCTTTGCCATTTGAAAGGAGACAAGGTAAAATACAGAAGATGCATGTTACCTTAGAGCTGAAATCCATCCATGAATATGGAAAAGCAGGGGGGAGGGGGGAGATCCAGAGAGGAAACAGAATAACGATAAGCGAGTAATGTGTACTGATCTGAGGAATATGCCAGAAGTTTGGTTATGATAAATAAGAAAAGCAGAAGTAGATTTGAAACATTCGTTTCCCTTTATTAGCTCAGTGAGGCTGATGTGTACTGCACATTTAAAAAAAAATCACAGGAATTTTCATACAATGAATAAAACCACAACAATACATGTAGAGTTGGCAGGTGGGAAAAAAAAAAGCCCGACAAGGGCTCAACTAATCGCTCACTTTCCCTCTTCAGCATAGTTCAACCAACAGTATTACACTTTCACCTACAAATCTTATAGTAGCTCCATCAAATCAGCAGTTCATATTATTGAAAATGTCTGTCACATAGGTACAAATTTAGAATCATCACATTATATTACATGGCTATTCTAGGTCATCTATAGATCAGGTCTTAGACTACAGTGATTGAAGTTCTCGTTACAGCCATCAAAAAAGGACACATAATCATTACCTACTGTAAGTTCACATCTAAAGGCATGAAAAGGTTTCCTTTTTTTCAACTGACCCAACCATCATACCCCAATAGTGCAAAGTTCCCTCTCTGCTGCTTTGAATGTTGACAGCCCAACCGTTGCTCTCAGAGTCGTTTAGCAAAAATTGATTTTGTTGCACTGGAAGAATTATTCTGCTACATCTCTTGAAAAAAAAAAAACAACCCACATTTCTAAAGCACCAGTTCAGTTACCAAAATTGTAGATGTGGTACTTACCACAGCATGAAGGCAATGGCCCGGGGTCATCTAAAAATCCTACAGATCTATGCTGAAATTTGCCTCCAGTGATGATGGGGTGCATGTGTTCATTTGAAATATTCTCTCCAAAATTTTTTTTTAAAATAAAAATAAAAGGAACACAGTTTACATTTTGATGGGCTACCCACAGTGTCTGCATAAGATACAAAAGCTCTATTTGGATGGTCTAGTGAGTCTCTCTTTGCACTAATTTTAGATGCAATTTGAAGTCCATGGAAGAAAACTATCTTCATGGTAACAATATTTGTCAGGCCAGAAGGGGGGATAAATGAATCCTCAACATGAAATCTGTAGTGTTGTCTTTTCATAAGTAAGAAAAGAAACCAAGATTTTTACTCATGTCAACAATCCAGGGCAAAAAGGAGAATGTATTGAAAATCGGATCACAAAAAATTTAAAGGCAAAATAGAGAAAGCATCTGGTCCTTGAACACATAATATGATTTACTAAATATTGATTTCTTAAAAATAATTTATTGCTCTTAATAGTCTTTTTTTATTCTTATTCTACAACAGAAGATACTCAAAATTCAGAAAGAAAGACTGTAAACTTTAGTTTGGCGTCCACACAGAGTTAAAATACCTGCATTTAACCTACGGAACAACAAGAATTAGGCGGATTAAAGATGTGTTACGGTCGTAACGCAGGACCTGTGAACAAGTTCTTTTATTTCATAGTATTTTTATTGCTTTCTATCTACTTAGAAATAAGAAGCCAAAAACTCAAGCAAGCATCCGACAGGACAGACAGTGGATTCACTCAGAACACAATATGCTGGTGATAAATGAATGCAGCTTTCAAAATTAGCTGCATTGGCCTGGGGGTGAAATCCATTTTATAAGATCGTGTTGGGTGAGAGAAAGGAAAAGAACGATTACGTAGTAGGTATATCATGTCTTCCAGAAAAGTCATGTCGGCCAAACTGTAATCGAATCTCAATTTTAAAACTTGAATATACACGCCAAACTTTACTGACTTCCATTCCAGGGCTCCACACTCAGAGGAAATCCTGATGCTCAAAAATGGAGGTTTTTCTGAAGTTTTTATTGAATTTAGCAGAAGCAATGTCATCAAGAACAACTTCATGGTCACGTCAGAGGCCATGCTAGTGCAAGTAGAAACACTGCTTCTGCAAAAGCGGAATTTCCCAAATGAAACACTTAAACTCCAACCTGACAATTGCCATGCATCCTAGGTAGAAAATTTCCACTGGCTTTATTATTTTCATCATCTCATAATTTATAATAAATAGACTATCTGCAACTGATAAATATGTCTCTTTAGTAAACAAAGGAATGAAATATCAGTATTTATACAGGATGCATAACTGTAAAAAATACAGATAAATACCATCATCATACTCTGCCAAGGGAAAGAGATACTGGCTTCAAAGATAGTCTTCAGACACACATTAATTATTGTAAAAATCATACTGTAATTATTACCTCAGCATTTTGTATCAAATTAAAATCACAAAAATTAAAACAAAACAGCATTTTAAAAAGATTTTTGACCTCTAGTTTCAAAACTACTGTTGATAGAGAAAATAAAAACATTTCTTAATGGTTACCCATTGAGAGACTTTACATAAAATCATGATATCTTCTAGAAAAATTTTAGATGAGAAAATTTCATTCCCCTAACAAATCCAGTGTATAAAACTTCAAAGAAAAACAAGCAACAAGAAAATGTGGAAAAATATCGCAGAAGTGGTTAATACCTTTAGGGGGCTAGGAGATTTCTTGACAAGATGCTTGGATCGAAGCTCACCTAAGAAGGGATGGTTGTGCGTAAAGCATCGATTTGTTGTGTTGCACTCAACGGACACACACATTGTCCTTTTTTTGTTTGTTTTGTTTTACAATCAAATATATATAAGCGGTAAGTTCAGCTTCTAAATATGTTAGTGTACAATAATTGTTTCACCTCATAATTACATTTGAATATTCTCGATTAAGAAAAATTTAGCAGTTTTGAAAAGAAGGCTGCATTTACAGTGCATAGCTGTAACAAAAAAAGAACATCATTGTATCGTATGTACACAAAATAAAAATACTCCATTTAACATCTGTAAATACTTAACTACATCAGAGAATGTAGCAATTATACTATCTGAACACATCCCAGAGAGTTCTACCCAACTCCCATTAGTAATGTAACACCGTGCTCGCTCCTCAGGAAGAACCACTGAACAAGCTGCACGCTTGACCATTGACAAGGCTTTTGAAATTCGCTGTGGAAGATCAACATTTTGGACATTTACATGGGTGTCATGAGAAAGGACGAACTACAGAAACTTCAAAATGTTAGGAAAGTTGAGCTCGGTGCCCGAAGTATCCTCTCCCACCCAGATTCCATGGCAAAAGGAAAAAGGAAAAAAAAAAAAGAAAGAAAAAAAGGGAGAGAGAGAGAAAGGATATGAGTTCTACGGAACCTGCAGTTTCTTCGGGATGGTCATATAATCATTACGTTATGAGAGAAAGCTTGCTTCAAGTTGATTTTGCACTTTCTTAAAAAAAACAGAGTATGGAGGCTGATGCCCAGACATCAGTGGCTGTCATTTTAGGGTGGCTTGTGGTTGGTTGGTTTTCTTTCCTTTTGGATGTACACTTTTTTTTTTCCTTTTGAATAGAATATGAACATTTTGAAGTTCTAGGTTTTGAGTGTGTCTTCATGGAACTGCTGCCATTTGAAGTGGTTTGCCCTTGCACGCTCTGGTCAGGTGCCCCCAGTCCCCACCTGTACATACACACTTCCCCCAAACCAGGCAAACACACACACATGCGCACACACACACGCGCACACACACACACACACTCCATCACCAAGAGACTCAGGGAAAGCAAAGCTGACACCCATAAATAAACATGTGCTTACTGGGTTTCCATTCTGTCTCTTGCCTCTTCAGCAGCTGTGTTCATGTAAACCATTGTTGTTGTTCTTGTTGTATTGTTGTTGTTTTGTTTTGTTTTTGTACAGAGAGTGTAAAGTAGGAGAAATTCCTAAGTATGACTTGCAACAGTCTGTTAGGGAAGGACGCGCTGTCCCGTGAGGTATTCACCGTCCCTCTGTCATCCTCAGCCAGGGAACATGTTACCTGCGTAAGCTTCTCTGGGCTTCTTTCAGTAAACTATCGAAATCCAGAGAGTCATACTTGCTCTTGGTGGAAGCAGGGTCAAAGTCATCTGAGTTTGAATCTGAAAGAAACCCAAGCCAGATTTAGATGTACCCTCTGCTGATGGTCATTAACTCAATCATCTAAGCTAATATTACCTGGTTCAAGAGCAACTTATCCAATCGATATACTTTAAAAAATATGCCCAACTTTTATTAGTATATGATATTGGTGTTGGTGTACACATATATATGTGCATATATTTACATATATTTTTTCAGAAGGTATTTATATGTATGAATATTAATATGTGTATATATATTTGCAGAAGGTATTTTTACAGTATATGGTACTGGTATATATACACACCAATATTTTAGTTAATTAATTGTATATTTATATATTTATTTATTTATAGCACATGTATATATTTGCAGAGGGTAAGGAGTGATGAGCATTCAAAACAATCATCTATTGACTCATGTTAGACTTAAACACTCCTGGGAGGTAATCAGAACAGACTTTAAAATTTCTTTTCAATAGCAACTTAGTCAATCAATATGCTTTAAAAATAAGTCCCCTCTCCCTTCCTGGTATGTTAAATGACTTACCCAAGGTTCCTCAACCACTTAGTTGGAGAGGTAAAAGTAGAAGCTGGAACTAATTTTCCTATTCAGTGGAATTGATTTCATTGAGCATGAAAGCCAGTTGAGTGGGAGAGAGAGAACTGTCAGAACTTCACCCACTCATCGCCCTGCTGCTCCCCTTTCAGGCGGGAGGGACATACGATCTCCAGTACCTTGAGGGACCCCAGCAACAGTGGCACAAACTCTCCCCACATTAGAAGGTTTAGGAAAATGCTTCATGTCCAGAGAGGGCAAATGCAGCCTCTTTACTCACTAATAGGAGAGGAAAAATATACGCATATAAATAAAGCCATGGTCTTTCTTAGATCCTTAAACTAGTCCAAGTAAGCTTTTGTGCAAAGCTCCACATGCCACTTTAAGTAGCCCTGAACAAAATGGATGTGTGTGAGTCACGTTGGACGTAAGGTAAAATTCTGTCAAATATTTCTGATTTTTCTCCTTTGACATCTACGAAAAAGTCAACTATTTCTGCTGGTCTCTCAGCTTGAGAAAAGGTATCTTGGAAATACAATAGAAAGCCTCTGGCAAACACATTCATTCTTTGGAAAGCACTTACTAGAAGAGAAAACTAAACCTTTCTGGGAAACGTTAACAATCTTATTAAAATATAAATATTTGTGTTTTACCCAGATTAAATTACAAAATAGAAATGCTCGGTGACAGAAAAGGGTAATATTAGATAATATGGGGACTAATCACTGACCTCACAAGGTGTTCTTCTGAAAAGGTTGCAAATCCCTCAAGCTCTCCAGAACCAGGTTGATTCCCCTTCCCCACCAGCTTCAATCTACTTTAAAGACAAGGAAATTCCTTCACTTTTTTTTTTTTTTCTCATTCTCACCATCCCTTGTCTTTAATGCATTTCTTTTTCCAGGTAAGATGAACAATTATAGTCAGCCTCAGATATAAAAAACAGGACAAAAATGGCCCATCTTTCCTCACTAAAATTTTATATGGTCAATCTTTTTTTTTTAATTTTATTCAATAGCTATTATTTGAGAGAGACCAATTGTACTTGAACATTTGTTACTTTTTTAAAAAAAATTTATTTATTTACTTTTGGCTGTGTTGGGTCTTCATTCCTGTGCGAGGGCTTTCTCTAGTTGTGGCAAGCGGGGGCCACTCTTCATCGCGGTGTGCGGGCCTCTCACTATCGCAGCCTCTCCTGTTGCGGAGCACAGGCTCCAGACGCGCAGGCTCAGTAGTTGTGGCTCACGGGCCCAGTTGCTCCGCGGGCATGTGGGATCTTCCCAGACCAGGGCTCGAACCCGTGTCCCCTGCATTAGCAGGCAGATTCTCAACCACTGCACCACCAGGGAAGCCCTATATGGTCAATCTTAAATTACATTGGCTTACACACTTCTCTTCATAGCTTAATGAATAATTTGCTTGTATAACCAAAGAGCCTCATGAGCAGCTGTTGTTCAAATCAAAATCTTTTCTGTAGACGCACAAAAAAGTCCTGCTCATTGTCAGAGATTAGCCTGAAATCAGAATTCCACTTGCAGTGTAGATGAAGATGGAAGAGCTGTCCAGTGATGGCAGTCTGTGTGACATAAAGTCAGCATAGAACCGTTGAGAATATATATGTGTATCTTTCCTTGGAGGAAATTTTGAGAATATTTAAAATGTCTTAATTTGGGATTATTCTACATGAAACCCAGAATTTTCTGGGTTTTCATTAGTAAATACTAAAAGCACTTTGATACAGTGGATTTCAAGAGTTTCTACACTGTGAAATACAGTGGTTGGTGCTTATGTATATACCAACTTTCATGGGCATACTATGTCAGTCGGCACCCACAAAATCTTTCTCATTTCTTGAAGAGACAATGTGTTTATATGCAACTCCTGTGGCAATAACATCCACTCCATCCCTTTCCCTCCACTAAGGGAAGGATATTGCAACACAAGTAAGAGATAATGAAATTTTTATAGGAATAACCTGAAAGCCACTCTAACAAATTAAAAAAATAAATTTTATAATTAATAATACGGTATTAATAGAAACAAATCACATCACAACTGTATTCCGAGCACCTAGAAAACTGTTGGCACAAAGTAGGCACTCAGTATTTGTCTAATGAATGTATTAATCTTGAACACCCACACATATTATTAAAAACGTGATTGAAGGGCTTCCCTGGTGGTGCAGCGGTTGAGAGTCCGCCTGCCGATGCAGGGGACACGGGTTCATGCCCCGGTCCGGGAAGATCCCACATGCTGCGGAGCGGCTGGGCCCGTGAGCCATGGCCGCTGAGCCTGCGCGTCCGGAGTCTGTGCTCCGCAACGGGAGAGGCCACAACGGTGAGAGGCTCGCGTACCGCAAAAAAAACAAAAAAACAAAAAAAACGTGATTGAAAATATTTGTGTTCAGATCTGGGATTGATTTACCAATGAATGGCAAGGGTATATGTAAAGTTACTATGTATTCAAGATGTTGGTAATATAATACATTTCTTTGAGTTAATAAAGAGTTTGTGACCAATGTTATTTGTTTACTTTTTATTATTTACGAATTCTAAGCCATAACTAATTCCTGATCAAAATGATCATATTCTTAATCGTGACCCATCCTTCTATTTTGACCCTATAGTCCTAATTTAATTTCTGTCTTTCCTCTTTGAGATTTTTCATCAAGCTCTTTCAAATGGAAAGATCTATTTGTTTATAGAACAGTAAACAGAAAGACACACAGATTACAGATTCATAGAAACCAGACTTAAATATTGGCTTCATCATGATAAGCTTGATCATCCCTTTAAATTCTGAGTCTCATTTATAAATCTGGCTCATAAATAGTAACTAGAATCATTGTGTTTTGTACTAATAGTATTGTAAGTAACCATTAAGTGGCCTCAACAACAGAGAAATGAAGACCTAACTAGACGTTTCTCCAAAGAAGACATACAGATGGCCAACAGGGACCTGAAAAGCTGCACAATATCACTAATTATTGGGGAAATGCAAATCAAAACTATGATGAGGTGTCACTTCACACCAGTCAGAATGGCCATCATTTAAAAGTCTACAAATAATAGATGCTGAAGAGGGTGTGGAGAAAAAGGAACCCTCCTACACTGTTGGTAGGAATGTAGATTGGTACAACCACTAAGGAGAACAGTATGGAGGTTCCTTAAAAAACTAAAAATAGAACTACCATATGATCCATCAATCCCACTCCTGGGCATATATCTGGAGAAAACCATAATCTGAAAGGATACATGTACCCCAGTGTTACAATAACCAAGACATGGAAGCAACCTGAATGTCCACTGACAGAGGAATGGATAAAGAAGATGTGGTACATATATACAATGGAATATTACTCAGCTCTAAAAAAGAATGAAATAATGCCATTTGCAGCAACATGGGTGGACC
Organism: Mesoplodon mirus; assembly: GCF_964341445.2. Taxonomy (NCBI): domain Eukaryota; kingdom Metazoa; phylum Chordata; class Mammalia; order Artiodactyla; family Ziphiidae; genus Mesoplodon; species Mesoplodon mirus. The sequence goes on from NC_138977.1 coordinate 174,328,525, forward strand.
TAGAATTTGTCATACCAAGTGAAGTAAGTCAGACAGAGAAAGACAAATATCATATATCATTTAAATGTTGAATCTAAAAAAAATGATACAAATGAACTTACTTACAAAACAGAAATAGACTCACAGACATAGAAAACAAACTTATGGTTACCAAAGGGGATGGGGGGTGAGGGGGGTGGGGGGAGATAAATTAGGTGACTGGGATGGACACACACAACTACATATAAAATAGATAAATAACAAGGACCTACTGGATAGCACAGAGCACTCTACTCAATATCTTATAATAATCTATAGTGGAAAAGAATCTGAAAAAGAATATATATATACATGTATAACTGAATTACTTTACTGTACGCTTGAAACTAACACAACATTGTAAATTAACTATAATTTAAAAATAGCAGAGAAATGGGATATAGGAGCTAACTTAATTTAGGAGAGCAAATAAAAATTTTAAAAATTGGTAATCTATCTAAAATGATAGGTTGCTTTACTTTTGGTAAAATTAATCAGTATCACATCATTTTCACTTTACTCTTGACATACATGTAAGCTCCCAACCCCTCTTAGAGTCCAGTATATGCTTACATGCACCTTATTCAGCATTCATGGCCCGAGGCACTTAACTTCAACTATTCAGGGAATAAAGACAAGACATATATGATGTTGTTTGGTTCCAAAGCTGGCCCCTGGTGTTGATTCTTTCATTTTAAAATAACTTGAAATTTATAACTTCTCATAACAATCATTTTTATTATAATTATAGCTACTATTCATTGAGAATCTATTTTGTGCCAGACATTGACACTATGCTAAGGGCTTCACAGACACATATTTAATCTTCACAACAACATTATAATGTATTTTACAAATGAAGAACCAGAAGCAGAGGGAGTTTAATTGCTCAAGGTCCAAAAGCTAACTCAGGTTTCAAAACCAAGCCTGTGAAATTCCAAAGCCAAGGCGCTTTCAACTACACCAGGCCTACAGTCAGATCGACTCCACTTCCTGCATTTGTAAGGCTGGAGGGAATTGGAAAAATCCATGCTATTACAATACACATCAAACACACCTTTCAGGAAATCAGAGCTAGCTTAGCAATGGCAAAGTTTCTATTGCTGCTGGCAAGGCAGAGAGATAACTAGAGGAGAAGCATTCTTCTTAGAAATATTTCAGGGAGGTTCCAGTTCAATTTGGAAATACTATCCCATGCTCCCTTTACCAGTGATGGATCACGATCTAAAGGCCCCTCTAGGTAGCTTATTCTAAACTCTAGATGTTTTGAGAGACTAGAAAACACCCTGGACTTCATCACTGAAGAAAATAAGTCAAATCAACTCAAGACTTCAATCTGTCTGGACTGTTTTTATCAGCCAACATTTGAACAAATGACTTGCCACCTTTTATATTTTCATCCCTAGGCGTCTATCTCTCTAACAGTCAACTGCCTCTCCCCTGCTTCATACTATCTATTTAGCTTGTGAAGTGAATTATAGCATATTCCCCCTGAACAATGCACCCCACCTGTATCAGTTACTCTAGGAAGACATCAGTTCAGCTGAAGGAAGAAAAAAGCCCTGTATTTGGTATTCATTTTTCTTTCCTTTATACCAAGCCAAAGCAAGTGCAGATAGACATATAATAATGCTTAGGAGCAGATTTATATGTTAATTTCATGATGATGATTATAAGTTGATTTAAATAGTTATGTCATATACACAAGACATTTGTCATTTTCCTTCCTTCATTATTTCATGAAGGAATTTAAAGGCTTACAATATACACATTAGTTAGGAAATAACATGGAAAGGAACAAAATTAAAATTGGAAAGGAAATCAAGATGTCCATCTTGGCATTATTTATAATATCAAAAACCAAAAATGTGTTCAGCTATAATGGAACGATTAAATATAATGGCACTATTTGCCAAACAGAATACTATACAACCATTAAAATATACTGGTAAATTATTTTTGATCCTTTGAATCACAGTGGAAAATGAACTTATATAATATTAATCAAGAAAAGTAGAACTTAAAAGTGTATATATACGTATAATATGACCTCAACTATAAGAAATTTGACGTTCTGAGACAAAATACTGAACAGCAAATCCCATACTAGGTAACAGTGGTTATCTCTAGGTGATAGGCTGATAGGTGATTTTACTATTTATCTTAATACCTTTTTATATTTTCTAAATGTCACCCCTTGAGTCTGTACAACTTTTATAACAGGCAAAAAGGAATACTTATCTATTCTTCAGCTTCCTTACCTGTAAAATGGGGATGATAATATCCACTTCCTAGGATTGTTCTGGTAATTAAATGAGAAAATGCTTACAAAGCCTTGGCACAATGCCTAGCATATGGAAGCACTAAAAAATAAACAGGGTTTTTTTTTCTTCTTTTGTTTTAAAGAAAGTACAGTGTGATTTAGCACATGAAATTTTACTTTCTCCTCTCTGGGTGTAATTTGTAGAAAATGTTGACATTTCTAAGAGTTTGTGAGAAAATAAGGAAAAAAGAATAAGACTTTTGCATATTCTGCTCTGCAAAGCAATGATGCCAATGCTATAGCTTGTACAAAAGGATTCATTGTAGGCACGGAAAGCAGTAACAGATTACAAACGAATACAACACTTGCACACTCAGAACATACCATACCACACACACACACACACACACACAAAGACATACAAGTAGTGCAGAATTTCAGCATATGGGCAGACAGTAGAAACAATTTGCTTCTTCTCTTTGTTGCCAAAACTTAAGCCCCTTGCTTCTGAAACTGTCTCGTGTGTTAAAAAATAAAAAATAAGATAAAATCTGTATTCAAATATTCCTTCTAGTAAAATAAAGCGATGGTCCAACCCAATGTGCCTACAGTTTACGTACGCTTCCATTTTGAGCTCTACATTATGGATTCCTCACTCTATGTACAGTAAAATCCATACCTAGGTCTGCATAGTTAGACTTGAAAAATTGCTTGCGTCCACAAAAGTACAGCTCGAAGTCAGTTTCATTCGACCTGCGCAAAGTATATCCATTTTCAAGAGCAGCAAAAGCATCACAGGTATAACGGTAGGTAATGAAACCATAGCTGTCTCTGCAACGGACAAAGAAGAGAAGTTCAAAGCTAGTGAGGAAGGATTAGCATATATGACTGTAACCCTTTCTACTTTGGAGACTTTGCTGGTGCCAATGTCTGAACCACTACATCCATTTATCAGTGTGATTGTCCTGTCAAGCAGCTAAATACTTATTTCTGGGACAGGAAATCTCAACTAGAAAGATTAATAAATAGGGATGAAAGAAAATAAATAAGGTTCTGAACTCAACATGTCATCTGTCAAAGCATTCCCATTCTAGTAATCTTATGGCCATAATTTTTTACATATGTCAGCTTCTAAACAAGAAATAATCTTGAAGATTCTCACCCATCATCCCGCAGATTTACTGTGCACTCCTCAATTTCACCAAAAACTTCAAAACGGTTCCTCAGTTCTGTCCGTGTTGTGTCAGGTCTGATTTTACCAACATAAATCACACGGCGTTCTTCCTAGGGGGGGGAAGTGAGAAGACACTTGCTAGTTCTGAAGATAGGAAAGAAGCTGAATGCTAGAAACATTTATAAATGTGCAATCATGCGTAATGAGAACCCCCCCCCCGAGCATGCCAATTAAAGCAAAACACACACTAAACCTGAACAAAAGACTACACTTGAACCAAGTTTTACTTTCCATTTCTTCAGTATCACTCTCTTCCGCCTCTCACTCTCTTCTACTTTTTCTATCCATCTCTGTTCCTTTGTCACATGAAATTTAATGTATTATAGAAGAAATGTGTGTAATGCAATCTTTTTTTATCACTGAAGAGCTGAATAATATCTATTAAATATTTTAACACTTGTGACTCGATTATTAATCTTCAAAATTGGTAGGAAACTGACCTGGCTTGCAAAACTCTTTAATTTCTCCTTAACTCAGAATTGTAATAATAAAATATACACATTTTTTAGTTCTATTGACAAATCATTGACATCCATTACTGTATAATTTTAAGATGTACAGCATGATAGTTTGACATACAAATTTTGACACCCCTCAAAATATTGATTCTTAAACTCTAGTATAAATACAAATTACCTGGGGTGCTTATTAAAAATGCAAATTATTGGGTTTATTCCAGCTGTATTAAAAAAATTTGGAAAGTAAGCTTCAATGATCTTTATTTTTAACAAGCACATCCCAGTGATTCTCACACAGGTGGTCCAAAGACAATAATTTTAAGAATACAGTCTTAAAATACCGGCCATTTCAAGCCATGGGTCTCCAAGGAATAAGAGCTATAAAAGAGGCTATAAATTTCACTTTGCCAATGAATCTTATTTTAGGAACAGACGAGAAGGGTGTGGCCTAATTTTCACAAGTGGAGTCAATATCATCATAATCCGAAAGTCAACAGCAATTTATAACCTACAAAATATGGGAAGAATATTTTATAGCCTGAAGATGGATCACTTTTTAAAGAACAAGAATGCATTCTTAGTGTAAGAAGTAATCGTATATCTCTTATTCCAAGAAGACAAGGCCAAAGATGATGATGTTTCTCAAACTGAGAAAAAGTTTTTCAAGAAAGTAAGAAGTTAGTATAACGAAGTGCTTACCAGTTAGCTTGTATGTCTATCAATGGCAAACAAGAATGAAATGAATTTAAGGTTAGAGAGATTTAAGTTAGACAGAGGCAGAGACTAGGAAACACAGGGCAAAGGTACAGATTTAGCTTGCCTAAGAGTTTTCTCTGGATGTGCTGAGAATATCTTTTTACATCTTGGATGATGTAAAAAGTCATTTAGGCTTAAAGCAAAGAGATGTCCTATGTTATTTACTTAACATATGTCCATTTCACATGCCCAGTATTTAGCAAAGAACTTGGTAAAGAGTGGACTCTCAATAAATGTTTGAGAAACGTAACTGAACAATTCACAGACCCTATAATACATATCCTCCTAGGTGATCTGATCAACCATGTTTCTTCTTTTACCATATGCAACACTCATATTTCCGTTTTCATCAGGGAAGTTCCTCTGAGCTTCAGGTTCAAATAAACAACTATCTATTTGACATCTCAGGTTGGATGTCCCATAGGCACCTCAAACTAGACCAACATTACCCAAACCAAACTCTGTCGTTCAGCCTCTTCCCAGTGGGTCTTTCTTGTATCAGTGAAGTTAACACCATCTAGCCAGTTATTCAGGACAAAAACCCAAGTGCCTTCCTTGATTCTTCCCACTTAGTCCCCTCCACATTTCCAAACACTCCTTAAGTCCTGTTGATTTTTACTTCCTAAATCTGCCTCTTTTATTGCATGTCCCCTAAATCAAGCTGCCAGCATCTCTTTCTGGACCAGTAAAACAGCCTCTTTACTTGGATCCTATGTCTGTGTTTACCCTCCTCCAAACTATTCTTTCACTTTGGTCAGAATAGTCTTTACAAAGAGTACAGGAATCCAATCACGCCAATTAAGATCTAAAACATTTCAATAGTTTCTCATAACATTTAGGGAAAGCCCTAAATCATTAACAGAACCTACCGGGCCCTTCAGGGTCTGGATCTATCTTCATCTTGGACTTCAGCTCCCACATCCCATTCTTTCCTTTCCTCTATTTCCAGCCATATTGATCTTCTCTCAGTCCCTAGTATGTACTGTGCTCCTCCCTTTTCTAAGGGCTTTGCACAAGGTGCTTCTCTGCTACTTGGAATATCCTTTCCACACTGCCTCTCCCTCCCCTCCACCAACATACACATACTGTCTAGAATTACAGTGAACTCAACAATCATTTTCCTTTCTGAGACTTGAGGTGAGGTTCGGCTTTCTATTACAAGTTGCTCTGATAGAACACTCTACTTCTCCTTTGTAGTTCTGTGCCCAATTGTAATTAAATAATTAATAGTTTATTCGGTGTTTAATGTCTTATCTCCCCCAACAATGAAAGCTTCATGAAAGCACAGACCATACCAGTCCTATCGACTACTATATTTTAAGGATACCCAAACATAAGAGTCTCTTAATGAATATTTGTTGAAAAATCAATCAATTGCCAATCAATTAATCACTTTTAACACCTAGTTCCATGCCCTTCATTACATCAAAGGTGACTAAGTGTGGTCCTTACTCTGAGACTCTCTAAGACAATGGAGAATGAAAACCAGGTTTGGTGCTTTATCATAGGAAGGCCCTTGCCCAGGTAGCTCAGCTGAGTGTACTAACAAAGGTTTCCATGATTTGCTTTTATGGTTTAAGTGTAAGGACTCTCACTTTTCTCACTCCACTGAAACAGCTGGTAAAACACAATTCTCTGACAGCAACCATTGAGCCTACATAACTGACCAGATGAAGTACAGCAAGCAGAGCGGGCTGCCTGATTCGCTTCCATGTAGATTGTATGTCTCAACTGAAGGCTGTAATTTTGTTGTTCCAGAGCACCCAGCACATCCTGGAGGTCAATAAATATAAATGGAGAGTGAGGCTCATCCCAGGGCAGTGCTGTACACTTGAGCAAGGGAATCATCACATCACATTCCATTCTATTTATGCAGCCAGCTCCAGCCAAACAGCAGAATTTGATGGGACTGTTATCTAAACTTCCTGGCGCCTGCTTGCATGAGTGTTATTTATTTATTTTTTTAAAATGAATGTTTTTAGGAAGGTTACTACTGTACAGAGGAAAAGGAGGGAGAAATGCAGAAGAGAGAGAAAGAAATTGAACCATCACAAAGAAATTGCTCATCTACCATTAAGGGAATATACACAGCCTATGTTCATCTTCAAGGAAATTCAAAGGAAAAGTGAAAATCGACCATATGCACATCCATATGCAGACATATTAGGATAGTCTCTGAATTGCTTCTTTATATGAAACTCTATGCAACAATAATCCCAAAAGAGGATAAACCAGAGGACCTTTTATATCAGATACTGATACATTCTGCAGTAAAAAGAAGACACAACCTAGATAGGAAAGACAGAAATCCAAAGGGCTGTTCCGCAATCACTTAAATTACCTATTTGACTGTCAATCTTCTTTTATGCAACATAAGAATGCGACCACATCTTGCTATCTTACAAAGATCAGAGATTGAATACATGTTGAAATTCTCATTTGAGAAAATGATTAGAGTGTTTGGTTTTCCTAGTGATAAAAATGAAATTAAAAGGCATCTGAAGGTCTAAAAAGCAAAGAAAAAAATCTTTCCAAGATTGGCCAAAATGTCTAGTGAAGAACTGATTATTTTTAACATGTTGCAGTTTTATTAGACAGATGAATAGATTCCATATCTTTAAAAAACCTTAACATTTGCAGTCAATTTTTCAAGACATTAATTTCTAAACAGGAGATGAAAGGAAAAGAAATCAAAATGCTTAATAACATTTCCAACTTCTTAAAGGCTTGGAGGAACTCTAAACCTTTGGAAAAAGCTCCTTGAAAAATGATTTTCAGACCAGTTTTCACTATCGAGGAGGAAGGAACATTTATCAAGTATATTTTAGCTTCAATTTTCACAAAAGCTAGTTTGCTGATGGGGTGGATAATAAAAGTGAAGATTTATGTTGCATTAACAGGTATGGTAAATCCTCATTATATCAAAACACAGGGGATAAACAGAGAAAAAAAATCCGACTGAATTAACTGACTTTGCATTATCAAAATCTTTATCAGAAAGTGTGTAGAGCCTCCCAGTTAGCTGGGGAAAACATATAATGGTTGTTTCTCATCAAAAAATAAGTAACTCCTAGCAAAAGGGGTTTGACTAAGAAGAAAAGGAAATTAGTAGTAAGATTAACATTTACTAAATTCTAATAGATGCCAAGTACTATGCTTGATGCTTTCCTGTGGGTTATCTCACTAAATGCTCTGCAGTGTTAGGGAAAAATAAGGAACAGCCTGATATAATTTGGATTTTAGTTCTCAGAACTTTTATTCTACATTTCCAAGTCAGGATAATTTAAAAATCCCTCCTCCTATGCTAAGGAAACTGCATGTGAACTTTGGCAATGAAAGATTTATGTTCACCTCCAGATTAGTTACAACCTAACTTCCTCAAAAATTCCAAGGATATTACAAACACTATAGATGAGATGAGTGGATAAAATCCATGCCACTTCTATAGTGAATGGTATAGCTAGGTCCTCTATCTAAAAGATAAAGTGGGAGGGGTGAATGACCATGAAAAGGTGTGAATGGATAGAAACAAAGGCCAAAACTCTGACATAATGCCAAAACAAGTTTTCTTTTTTGTTGTTTTTTCTCTTGTTCTTAACATTGATAACACTCATCTGATTCAGTAGGCATTCAGTAAGTGACTGCTACTAGGAGACACTTTCAGGGGAGAAACAAAACTATAGCTTTCAGTTTACCAAAGTTACTTCCATCCAAGTACGGCCCAGGAATACTCCTTCGTGTCTTAGGTTGGATAGATGTGAATACATCCAGGTTAGTTTACTTAAGAGCTAATATAATTAGACATTAAGTACTATACTCTGGCTTCCAGAGTTCCAATAAAACCTGAATTATTTCAAGCCTATGAGACTGAGAAAAGCGGAGGATAAATTGGGTTTTGAGAGCATTTAGATGGAAATTGGAGGAAAACAGCAACTTTAACAATGGCAATATTCAACCACAACATATGATTCTGTGTAATTACTAATTATTAGTCTTTTCTTAGCTGTCTGATTTGGTGCGCTGAAGGTCTGAATAAAGACTTTTGGACACATACATAATAAAAAGTTTATAGATGACCCAAACCACCATCTCCTTCTTATGGAACTCAAAAGTAAGTCAATATTATAGACCACAAGACAAGGTAGCAAAGGTTAATTTTGTAAAATATCTATTACATGATTGTAACATTATTTTTTTCATTTCCTTTTGGAGCCTCTGTTTTGCTATTCCACTGATTATAAAATTGATCTGAATTAATGAATAATCCAGCACTGCACCCAAGATATTCCAGATATAATTTGCTATTTATTCATTACTTTAAGGGTGTCTCAGAAATCTGAATGGAAACCACCTACCCGACCAACTTAGGCAAATGGTCCTAGTTCCTTTAGCTGTTTCATGAATGACTTTTCAAGCTAATCTAGTCAAAAATGAGTCAAAATGAGTAAAAAATCTTTGCTTGTATCTCCAATTCCATAAAAATATATTTTGCAAATGCATTATGGCACAAGAAAGCAGGTCATTTTGAGGAAGGAAATCAATCAGAAAAACTTCCTGCGGGTAATCTCATTAAATAGTTCCACTATGCCTTCAAGATATTCTTCAAAATCTTTATTATGACTTACAGGACCCTTCAAGGATCTGGCTACCATGGAGCCCTCCAGACTTATTTCTTGCCTCTCCTGTACCCTGGTGTTCTAATTAAATGACTAGCAATTTCCCAATATAGCTTGTTCTTTTCCAGAGACTTAGTATAAGCTAAAGTCTCTGCCTAGAATAGTAATTTCCAATAAAAATATAATGCACCATATGTAACTTTTAAATTTTCTGAGGCACATTTTAAAAAGTAAAAGGAAACAAATTTAATTTTAATAATATATTTTACTTGGCTCAGCATAGCCAAAATATTATTGTTTCAACTTGTCATTGATGTAAAATATATTAATGAAGTATTTTACACTCTTTTTTTTTTTTGTACTGTCTTCAAACTTCAATCACACTCATAGTGCATCTAAATTTGGGACTAGCTGAATTGGCCTCATGGCTAATGGCTCCCACACTGGACAACACAGGTGAAAAAAACCTTTGCCCTTCCTCCCTTTAGGTTTCAAATCAATCTCACCCTCTCCAGGGATGCCCCACCTCGTTCCCAGGGCTGGTTGCCGACCCATTTGCCACTGCAGTACCTTAGGTGCATCCTCTGCAATAGTAATTAACACACACTATTGCCTCTCCGTGTATCTTTACCAGCCAGTAGACTTGAACTCCCTGGATGTGGGGACTAGGTCTTACCTAATTTTAGAGCCCAGGCACCTAACAAATGTCTCTCATATAGTCATGTGTTTTCACTTATTTTAAACAAAAATAGCATCTAATAGTCCAAGTGGGAATTGGTTTAACAGTAAGTCCCAAATCTTTATACTAAGCTCTTACTACCTATGGGTCACTGTGTTAGTAAACAATCTCTATGGCCTAGTTTTCTTTTTTAATCTGCTTTTTAAAAACAAAAATAAAAATCTCAAAGCCAAAATTCTCACAAACTTCTAGTTAATTATGATGACTTAATATAAGCCAAGTTGACATTTGCACTATAATTGCTGTCTTTCAAAGGGAACTGATAAAGATTGTCTTAGTCAGAGAATTAACCAAGGAACTGGTCAATATTTGTGACACAGGGAAAGGCAGGGTGGTAGGGTGGTATCTGCTTCCAAACTGAGGCTAGTGGCCTCAAGAGTGCTTTTGGCTCAGGCATCTATGGAATATAGACCATCACACTTTTTGATCTATTTGTAAAGAACCAAACTAGCAAAAAGACCCCTCCCTCCCTTTCTTCACCCTAGTAAGTATCTGGGACTAAATTATCTTTGGAAGAATAGAATAAGCACATGTCATTTATCTGCATTTATCTACATAGCTTTGGTTACAGCTGTGTTATATTTTGCACAAATGAGCAAATATATGATAAAACAATTTCTCTCTTTAGTGTCATTCTTTTGGGAAGAAACATGAAGAGTTTTATCAAATATGAATATGAAAACACTTAAATAACTATTTTCCTTCATGCTTACTCAACATGACTCTCTTTGGTATATATTAACTGTACTGTGCCATACTACAAGGCTTTGTAAACTATATGGCACTCTATAAATGTGAATTATTATAATTATTGAACAGGCTATTAATTAAAAACATCTAAATTAGAAAATTGAATTTTTAATTTTCATTAGTCTTCTTAAGTGTTAACTAATGATACTCTGGCAAATCTTAATATCACAGCTCATTTGAAAATTGAGAAAAATGAGGGAAAGTGTTATAATTTTCACAAGGCCTTTAATTTGGTCTTAGGTAGATTCAAAGTTAAATGGCAGCAAAGCCCTAGATCTTTAGCCTAAGTATTCAATGACTTCTCCCTTCTTTCTCCTTGAGTGCCTGAGTTAACAAACCTCTCAGTTAACCTTTTTCCTCCAGTTGATAACTGTTGGCCAATGCTTGATTTGGACTCTATTAGTCAGCTCTTTTATGTAGGTTTTTCAAGATTTTGTTGATGGTTGTGGGTTGTTTTAAAGGTACCATATCCATCTAACATTTACAGCTAAAAATCATTTCCCTAAGCCCTGGTTAGCTTGTACGCAAGATGTGTCAAAGGTTGATCTTCATTGAAATGACATTTAGCAGCTAACAGACAGCAGCTGCAGTGAATGAAAACAGTGTCATTTCCAATGGATATGCCATGGCTCCCTATAGCACCACGTTGGGAAAGCCCTCAAGGCTCTATTGGGGCTCAGTGGGAAAGATTTCCTTAATCAATTAGGAATATCTGCCTTGAACAAGTACTGGATGCTGACAGTTGGAGGACCTCCTTTTTGCCTTCTAAGGTCCGACCAACAGAGAACGAACTAGATGCACATAACCTAGTTCCTTACCCCAAAGGGTCAGTACTGTGTATATGTCAAGTGAATGTAATACCCTGCAGTACATGGTGCTGAAATCCATATAGGTTATTGAACAGTTCATAAGAAATATGGATGTATTCGTTGTTGACCCGGCACAAGGAAGAAATGATGACTTTCTTAGCAAATCTTTCTCTACCACTGCCTTTAAATCTAACTCAATCCAACCCTCATGTCTGCCGAAAAGACGAAAACTGAAACCAAATAGTGATATCTCTTCATTTTCCACTCAGAGAAAAAAGCAGCAGAGAACAATACAAAGAACTCATCCTCTGGCTTGATGGGACCAGTATCTGACTGGACAAATCTCTCCTTCCTCCATTTTTAGAAACAAAGGTCGAAAACGGTAATGAGCTTCAAGATGAATGAGAAACAGGTAGTATGGAGGAGAAATACACTGACCTAACATTTTGTTTTCCAATAGTCTGTGTTAAGAGGGACTGAGGACTCACTGATGCTTTAAAGCCAAAAGGCTGAGTATTGCATATTCTAACAAGAGTCTTTACCTGATTTTCTAATCTATGCCCACCCCCACGAAAAGAAAAGACAGGAGAAAAAAAGAAAAGAAACCCTCCTGTAAAATGAAAGTAAGCTCCAAGCTGCTTACAATTGCCTTCTGCCTTTGCCTCTCTCTCTGTTTGGCCCTTTCAGACTCCCGTTTCTCATACTCTCTGCGGTATTCTTCCCTCTTCAGCCTCTCGTGCTGATACTCCTCGTAGCTGTCATACCTGAGAAACATAACTTCATCATTAAGGCAACCACCTCCAATCGCATGAGCAAAATTAATCAGAAATCGGGGAGGGGGCAGGGTTTTAGAAAACATCTTGTCATCTACGGGAGATGAGAGGCGCGGAGGGAAAAGGACTTGTATCATTACCTGGGCCGCCGGCCGTAGGGCGATCTTGAACGTGATCTCGCGCACAGGGGAGAATTTCGGTGCGCGCGGTGTCTGCAGTGGCCTGACTCATAGTAGTAGCAAGATCTGGGAGAGAGGAGGAAAAACAAAAGGGCATTTGCAACTGCCAGTGAACCCCAGTTTATCGGCATGACTGAACAGCCCCTGGAATTCCGCATTACATAAACCGGCTTTCAGTTCCCAGCTACTTGTGAGATTTCCCAGTGACAGTTTGTGATCGTCTAGTCAGCTTAGAGGTCTGGAGTGACGTGTTCTCTTGCAGCATCTCTTATTGATGTGAATGCCGAACGCTGGCCTGGTACACTGTCAGCTTTATCTTGCATGGATCTCACCTATCCTGGCACAAGGCAGCTCTCCAGGTAATGGAAAAAGTTAGATGAGCAAGTTTCTTACAAATTGCTCTCTCTGATCTGACTGGCTCAAGGCACTGTGTTCAAGAATGACAGATTTAAGAGAAGATAGGGGGACTTCCCTGGTGGCGCAGTGGTTGAGAGTCCGCCTGCCGATGCAGGGGACGCGGGTTCGTGTCCCGGTCCGGGGGGGGTCCCACGTGCCGTGGAGCGGCTGAGCCCGTGAGCCATGGCCGCTGGGCCTGCGCGTCCGGAGCCTGTGCTCCGCAGCGGGAGAGGCCACAACAGTGAGAGGCCCACGTACCACAAAAAAAAAAAAAAAAGAGAAGATGGAGAGGAATGTATGGGTAACAACAATCTCCTTAGTTCCTGTGGCACTGGGAATGGATGGTGAGGGGCTGGGCTGCCTGTGGGTTTTGAATGCATTTTTTGCCTTTGGTTTTGTTTTCACTTCCTGGGGACGCCTTAGGCTTTGGGTGGGTTTTGACAAGGTTTACCTTGAAGAGGATCTACTGCCTGGGGACCTTGATCTTGACCTGGAATATGGTGATCGAGAACACGACCTATGTCGAGAAAAGGACCTTGAACGAGAGCGCATCCTTTGGGGTCTTTGAGAAAATAAGGATTTGGGTGGTGACACGGAATCTCTACATGGAGAGTTAAAAGAAGAACAAGAAGGCGACACATGGAACAATGAATAGGACTGCGTGCCATCCCAAGGGGAGTTCAGTTTATCACTTTCATCCTCGCTGTCATCAAACAGGCCATCCATGGCTAGTCCTGAATTTATAAACATAGGTAGTTTGGAGAATTGTTCATTACTGAAATCACTGTCCCTCAGTTCACTGGTCTTGTCTGCTTCGTCGTCAAAAACAGCTTGACTGGGATGACCGAAGTGCTTGTTCAGCTCAGCTCGGATTTCCTGGTCTTGGAGCTGTTTTCTGGTGCTGCTGGGAGAGACCTGCCTGCTCACCCCCGAGGCCTCTCTCAGGTAGCACTGGTCTGAATCTGTGGAAGAGCACATCTGCCCCTGCCAGTTGGAGGAGGCATCTTTATATTCTAGTTGTCTGGAGTCGTGGAGCTCCTGTGATATATTAATGAGTATTTCCGTTTTGGAATTAATTGACTGACAATAGTCATGGTCACCAAACAGCCGCAGACTGGGCCGCTTGGCCTTCCTTTCCTCATGTCCACTGGTGAGCATGGAGGTCTTGCTGAGCTGTGCGTACAACTCAGACTGCTCGGGCCCTTTCCTGGTGGAGTTATTGTCTTGGATACCAGAAGACTCACTGTACCGGGCCTTCTTTGATGGCGGAGGTACCACAGTCTTGCAAGAGGGCTTCAGCTTTGGAGAAGCCCTAAAAGGGTTATCTTGGTTGGCTTTATGAGGAGGAGTTGTGGGTGGAGTTAGGCCTAAGATAATAAAAGAAAAAAAAAAGGGGAGGGGAGAGAGAGAAAGAAAAGAGACAGAGATATGTTGTTAAATGCCAGGATATGTTTTCCTAACTTTTCCAAGATTTCAGACAACGGTTAAAACTCAGTGAAAAGGAAGGAAACTAAATTCACGATAAGACCGTAAAAAGTGACTCTGTCCCCCGAAGCCTCTGTCACCAAGAAAAGATGGATCTACAATATGAGGCTGTGGTGAAAGCCATGATATTTTGTATTTCAAACGCCAATGCTAACAGATCCTGCTTCCCAGGAAACATGACCACGTCACCACCAGGCATTACCAAAGCTCAGATTTACAGGGGCTTCTCGCAGTCTGAGTTGTGGAAAATTAGCACGGTGGGACACAGGGAAATCATAGAAGACCTTTGGTGGCATTTGTCTGCAAAGAATGCTGGGGAGGATGCATGTAGGTCAGGGATTTTTGTAAAATCAAGGATATCTACCCATGGAGCCAAAGAATTAGGCAACTTTAAAAAAGAAAAGAAAAGATGGGATGACAGCAACTGGGGGGGAGGGTGGAAATGACATTGGCAACATCAAAGTAAGTTCAGTAAAATGCAGCCAGCTAATGCAGGGCACCAGACAACTCTACAACATGACGGCAATGATTCTTTGTCTCCACAGTTCATTAACTCTGTAAACCATGGCTAATGTAGGTATAGTACATTCTTGTAAGCATAACTAATACATTCTGTCTAAAATATGGTTCTGCAACAGAAACTTAAGTGAACAGTAACACTAAATATTGCAGTGCCAGTGGACCATTTTATTTGGAACACCACATCAGGGCGGGTTACGAGGCTGAAGGATTGAAATGAATCCAAGCTTCGGCAACTAACTAATTGAAAAAACTGAAAAAAAAAGAAGGAAGAAGAGGGGGAATCGGTCAGTTGTTGCCTTTTGTGCTTTTCTACAGAGGGCAGAAAATTCCATCACAAATCATTGTGGGAGAGTGTGTGAAGGCTAGTTATCTCTGTTCAGTTTCACCCCTAAGTCCTCCTCAGCCCTTTATGCCAAGGAAGAAGAATTGTGGAAAAGCTCCAGAGTCGACGGAACTTTGAAGAAGGGCAGGCTGGAGTTCAAATGACTTTATGCTTACAAGGGAACATTTTAGTTTACAATACACTTTTTATTTAGGAGGATGGGAGGATGCTATTCAGCAAAAAAGAACTTCAAGTCCACAAGAAGCCTGGGGTTAGACTTAAGGCGACTGCATGCTTCAAGGAAAATTCTACCTTGCTAGAAAATAAAAGTATACACACACACACACACACACACACACACACACACACATAACCAAGTAGGGCACAGAAAGCTACATGAAGTTTTGGTATGAATAGGAAGACACTGCCTCTCTCCCCTACTTGACAATACAGAGATAGAAGAAATTAATATTTTCCTTAAAATGAAATACTTTGCACCAGTATTTGGCAACTTTTATTACACATAGCTAATTCTCCCTAAAGGAGGGAAGGAAACATACAAAAATGCAAAGAGGTTTGACTTTGGAAATCTATCCCAGAAAAGTTCAGAAAGACAGGGAAATGCAAACACAAAGAGAAGGAGACACTGCTCTCCCTTCGTGACACATCTGAGTCTCAGAAAAGCTTCCCTTTATCAGCAGCCTACTGTACGCCTGCCCCCCATTCTTTGCTTGAAGATAATAGGGAGGTGACATTACTGAATGAATCATCTATGTCACTGAAGTTCACTCTCCTTGTGTTCCCTCTTTCACAGACAAGTATATCTTTTACTCAGTCTAAGGAATTCCTATATGGCCAATTTTCTCTCCTCCTTCCCCTCCTCCATCTCTTCCTATTCCTCCCATTCCCCCTCCATCTCCTTCTCCCCTTCCTTTTCGTGCTTTCTTTCTTATCCTGTCTATCTTTCTGTTTGTCTGTCTCTCTCTGCTTGTTTCCTCTTCCCTTTGCACTGTCCCATTCATACACGCTGATTTCTACCACATGCTACCTTCAATTACTGCTACAACAAATGTAAAGATACCAATTCCCAGCATAGAAATGATAAGATCTCAAATATTTCTCACAGGAAGCTAAGATGCTCAAAGAAATAATGATGAATAATCTCTCTTTGCTGAGTAAATAACAGTCAAATATTCCAAATGAGATAGCCCTTGAATTGGGGGAAATGACATTCAACATCCTCAAATACAACTTCATAGATCCTTTCATGATACTCTGAATGGGGGTAATTTTTACTTTTCCAATAATTTACTGCCAGGATCAGTCACTTACCAGATATTGCTATATTTCACGCTTATCTCTCTTTGAATGTGAATTATATCTTGTCTCTCCAGACAGATGAGGAGCTCTCAGTGGAATACTGCTTGGGCTTATTTTTGCAAAATGTTTCACTCATTTTTATTTTTCTAGATCCTTCTTTACTAGTAGGTGTCCCATTTCAGTGGCCCACGGATCACTTGGGAGGCTGGTCAAATATTTTTAATGACACGGTTCATAGACCACTTATGGAGAGCCACTTTCCCGTCGTGTCTATGTGGCACCTTGCCTTGATCTCAGGTAGATATATTTTGACTGACATTCTAGACTTATAAAAAGAAACCCTAAACTTCAGAAACACCAAATTAGGCCACTATTAAAGAGAGACTAGTTCTAAAAATAGCTCAGCTATCTAGGGATTTTAAATATAGAAATTCTTTTTCGTCTTGAACATTTGAAACTCTTGTCCTAGTACCTAAGCTCATTATCGCTTAAATAACCGATTCTCAAGTTGCTCTTGGGAGCGCTAACACATGATTAGAGTTTCTTGGTGTTAAAAACAAAGCTTTTTACTTCCTTTTCATTTTAGATGGCCTGTGGCAATTAAACAGACTTTCACTCAGCACCTACTATGTGCTGGATATTCCACCAAATGCTGTCATTTCAGGGATTCAGCCCCCTGGACTTCATAAAGAGATCATTCTTTAAAATCTGCAGTAACTACAGATTTTCTTGTGTATCTGCTTAAAACTTACAGAAACACCCTTAGATAACCAGATATACCCTGTGAGTGAAAATAGCAGGGCTAGAAATTTCGGACGGCCCTGCTCATTAAATAATACTCTCTTAGTAGATGGAAGTTATTTTAGGATTAGTGAGTCGGTGGGCAGGGAAAAATAATTCAGATCATTCCCTAACCTTTTGACTGTTTATTGAAACTTCTTTAATCCGAGGAGAATATCCCAGAGCAAGACTGAGACATCTTAAGGATCATGAGACTGCGTGTCACCAGTGCCTCATTGAAAATCTATTTCCAGATAGGGTTGAGATCCAGAGTAAAACAAAACAAAGCAAAACAAAAGTGTAAGAAGCTTTTTTTTTTTTTTCTTTTAACATGATGTCCAGCTTTTAGGAGTTGTGCCCGGGACAGGGAACCCTTTGCTGCACCTGAACTAATTAGATTTCTCTAACCCCATCTCCTCCACCCAGAATGTTTTCCCCTGTGGTAGAAGGGCAGTCAATACTCAATTCCTCAACGCCACTACCTTTGTCATCTTCCCACTAATTGCCAGACTCTCAATTTCAGCCCACAAGCCTAAATCAACCGGGCTAATGCTTCCCATAACCTCCGGATTATTTCCTGTGTGTTGATTTTCTGGGGAATGTGTACATTTTGGTGTTGACAGTACAAGGTATATTCCATGCTCTCTCTTGAACTTAGCAGGTTTTGACAGATTTATGTGAGGACAGATGGCCATTACAGGCTGAAGGCTGACAAGAGGCAGTTCAGAACATTGTTAACACACTTGCACAAACTCTCAGCAGTGCAGCACTGTGCAGAATGTAATTCAGACTATAGCTTTTTTATTGCTGCCTATTTTCTTTTGTCAGAAGAGCCTGCTGTGCAGAGCAACAAATGGCTGCTATTACCCAGAATGTAATAGGTGTCAGACAAATCACGTAACACAAACAATCAAGAGTATGTAGGTCATATTTCAATGGAGCACAACCTTAGCAATATTTATGATTACTGCATTGAAATGTGCTCTATAATAAACAAGTACCTCTACATCACTCACACTTCTGCACTTCTGCACAGCAAATCTGGGGGAAGTGGTACACACTCTCCCACACTCTCCAGTTATCTTTTTAAACAGCCCTTAAAAAAAAAAAAAGTCAGAGACAAGTTTGGTTTGGTTTTGTGTTTCATTATGTGCTATAAAATGATTTCCTTTGAGGAGTTTTCTTTTGGGTTGGTGTGCTTAATTGAATGACTGATAAATGGCAAGTCCTCTGCTCTGTATTCTGTGCTCCACTATCCAGCCAATGACTTCAGCAAGATCTTTTTTAATAGTTTACACAGTTTTACAGTTTACATTTCACACAACCTCCTGCTAAATCTGTGACTCGCTTTGGAGTTTGACAATGGGATTATTCTTTTGTCACATGCCAGTTCTAAGATTTCTCAAGGAAAGACACCGAGAAGATGATTTTCTAATTTGCTTAAAAACTCACCAAAGAAGGAGGACTGGGCAAAGAGAGGAGAGTGACTTGAGTCCTACTCACATATTTTTGGCCTCAAGAACTTGGAGTCGGTGTCAAGGGAGCATAGGAAGGACTGATACTCAATCAGTATGAACTGTTACTGCTATAATTGTTAAAATATTTTGTTGATAAAAGCTCCTCCAGTGCTCTCTCTTCACCCCTAACTTCCCCAGGACTCACTGGATCTCCACAAAAGCCAGCAACCGAAGTGTTAACCCCTGACACAGAAGGGCCTCCCACACCTCGCTCTGGTACCCAGGCTGACATGTCCCCTCTGATTGATGGAGCCCCTGCCTTTCCTGCTTTTTAAGGATTTCCTATATCGGCCTTGAGAACTGGGGAACAAACTCACCTTACAGAAAAGCTTCAGAACATTCCTATGACATGTGTCTAATGCCCCAACTCTTGCTCATGGAAGATGAAGCTGTTATTCATTGGCCCTCGGGCACTTTCCCACAGAGCTGGGGCAGGAGAGGGGGTCCGGGTCAGGGAGAGAGGAGTCTGGCTTTCCAGGTGTCTCCCACCAAACCCCTGAAGTTGATATGGGAGAGAAAATTGCTTTGCTATCCTTGTCTTGAAAGACATTGGACAGTACCATTTCCAGAAAAGAAAACAGAGGTGTTTTTCAGATGCTGAGTCAAGAAGAATGAGATTAAAAATAGAAAATGAGGGATATGAAATATGGAAGAAATTCCTGTCAGGACGAGTTGCAAAACACTGGAATGGGCTGTAAAGAGAATTTGTTGGGTCTCCCTTTCTTGGCTTCTTCAGCCACAGGAATGGATCATATGACCTGTCAAAATCACTTTCTAGTTCTCTGTCGCTGTGGCTTTCTTTTAAAACTACCAACTACTGCTCCTATTTTGCTTTGGTCTATTTCCCCACAGATAAGTCACATACAAAAGATGTATATACCAAGAGGGTATAGCAAATTTATGCTGTTTGTCAATATACCATCCAGCAAAATCAGCTTTTAAATGGGAAGTTCAAAAATGACAATATAAGACTCCACATAAAAGAATAAGAAATTACTCAGTGATGGGTTAACGAGCAGGGTTTTTTAAGTGCAAGTCTACTGAAGTGCAATTTGAATAACTACTGATTTAAACCAAATCCACCATCATGAAAACCATGGGGAAAATATACATATCGATGGAGGAAAGCATTGCTAAGATCTCGTGAGTTAGGGTGATGAGGGTGCTGATGATTTTGTTCTTATTTTCCTAATTAGTTCTAAAATAGTTATATTTATTCTTATTACTTTTACAGTAATAAAAATAAAACATTTATATATACATATACATGTGTGTGTATATATATATATACACACACATATACATATATATGTATGTACATGTAAATAAATATATATAAATAAAATTTTGGGGGTTCCTAATCAAATTCCTTCATGTCCTGTGGTTAAAACCATCACCTTGTTGAGCTGACATTGCTTTGCCATTCCCATTTCAGAAGCAAAAAGTCTAGCACTCTGAACATCTCCATATGCAATAGATTTAAATGCCTTCTGCCAAAAGAGCATTCTCTTTTCTCTCATCTTGCTTTACTAACAGCTATTTTGAAATCAAATTAGTTTTTACACCTGTAAAAGAGAAGCATTTTTTTTTTATCAGCCAAAATGAGCTACTTTAGGACAATCACAAAGGCAGACCAGCTGGTGATACCTAATAAAGCGAACTTCCTATCTCATCCCTCCTGTTTCCCAAAGACTCTGCAGATGGGGCAGAGGGATTATTCTTGAGGTCTTAGAACTTTGTTGACTCTACGTTTTCACTTAAATGTTTGGAAAATTTCACTAAAATTTGTAAAATTAAATAAGACACCAGAAAGTCCTGGGCAACAGCTTGATCCATGTCCTCTGTTGCAACCAAAGGCGTTAAGCATGTATACGAAGGATCAACAAATCAACAACCTGAATGCTGTTCACACCCTGTCCACCCCTCTGCTACACTGACGGCAGACATTACTAACTGATCATGACATTCCCACTGAGTACAGACTTGGCCTTAGCATCCTTCTCAACACAATGCTTCTGGCAACCAATACCTATCAATGACACTTGGCAAGTGAAATAAAACCTATTTAACATAACAGATGTCCACTACTATCTTTAAAATTCAGGCTTCAGGAAAGAGACATAATCTACATAATCTCTAGTTAGACAGACTTGCTCTGAACCCAGTGTCCACCACAGACCGACATATAGCTTTTTCCTTCACAATTAAATGGACAGAGAGTCAAAAAATAATACATGTGAAGTGCCTATTAGTGAATGTCTAGCCTCTAGGATTTGTAGGAACAGCAGAAGTACCTGTTGTTGAGAGAATGAATGCCCAAGAGGAGGTTTTTCTACCTTGATTTGGTAAATCCCAACCCCACACCAAAAGCAGTATATGTTCAATTTCATGGGGAATTAGGGGAATTTTACCACAAAAAAGAATACATAACTTCATATATGAGAGTGCCAAAGAGGAGATAGTATTAAGGCCAATAAAAGGAAACAGGTAAAAGGTAGTCAAAAGTTGAAAAGATGAGCAGGAAGGTACAATGACCTCCAGAAATGAATTTAATGTAGAATTAGTAATTAAATAGCTAATAGTTATTGAACACATATGCTGTCACTGGACTAAGCTTTTTCATGTTTTATCTCATTTAATCCTCACAGTGACTCAATGAGATGCAGGTACTGTGATCAGCTTCATTTGATACATAAGCTTCCTGAGTCTTACAGAATTTAATTAAATTGACCAAAGGCCTTACAGCTAGATGGGGGTAGATCTAGAATTTAAACTTGGGTTTGTCCAATATTAGAGCCAAGGTTTTGCACAGCTTCACTAAACTGTGCTGTCTGTTTTTTAAAAAATCATAATAGACTACTTTCATTTGGAGATTTGCAGCTTTTAAAGTATCTTAGTTCAGGTAGTCTCACACGAAATGGCCAATTTTTTTGGTATGTCAAAAAGGTTGAATACTGGCAATTTTATGTTTCAATTTACAATACAGTATCTTCTGCTCCATCAATATCTTCTCTCCTTTCCACCTACACACTTAAAAATCAGATGCAAATATTTTTCTCCCTTAAGGCACCTCAAGTCAGTGGAGCACTCAATTTCCTCCAAACTCTTTTCCACAGATCAACTCTGTCACTCACTGCCTAATGGTATTGCCTTAATGCTTCCTTCAGTCCTGAACTGTCTCTACAATTCTTTTCAATCTTTTGCACAATCATGATATTTAACTTGAAGCCATGTTACAGGGTTCCCTTTGAAAGCTTATTTTCTCCCTTTGGTGATTCTCTTGAGGCACAATCAGTGTGTGTCGTATCCTCCAAACGCTACTACATAACACATTTTACTGAAGACGTTTGGTGAGGATGGAGGTCATGAACATTACACATTGTCTAGCACTTCAAACACACAATAGCTCTATCAAAAAAAATAACCCTCTTCTCCCCCAGTCTCCTCCTCCCTATACCATCCTCTGAGCAGGTTTCAAACTTCTCCTTCTAGCCACCTTCTACAGCCTCCAAGTTGTTCTTCATCCCTTGATTTTCCTGTAGCTCGAATTCCCTTCTTGCATGTAATGCACTTTGGCCATACATCAGCTTGTGTAATGTGTATCTGCACTCATTACCACCATGTTCAACAAATGAAAAACAACCTTCTTTTGAAAGTAGCAAAACATTATAAACAGTAAATAATATTTTCCCTTCGTGCTACTTGGACAATATGTGTTATTTTCCCAACTGACTATAAGCCCACATCTTAAAAACAAGAACATTTATTTAGCACCTACTATGAGTCAAGTACAGTAGTCCATGCTTTGCATGGATTAGTCTCTATGTCTTATTCTTGATAAATATTCCCCAAGACCTACAGTGTTGCAAGCATAGAGCAGGTATTATATATGTTATATATGTTGGTAAATTGATTTCCGTTGTATTCAATAATCTTTCAAAGCACTAAGAAAAAGGGGTTTAAGCTAGTAAGATGAATTCTGGTTCACCAACAGAAATAAATCCACTGTATATATTTTTAGGATGCTAAGTATTTTTTTAAAAAGTATCTTCTATAAATTCTCAACAGTGTAGCCTACTAACCTTTCAAATGTATAACTAAATTATTTAAAATTAGGTCAGTAAGAGAAATAATAAAACTCTGACAAGAAGAAAATAAAAGTAAGTGCTTTTTTGTAACACCATAATCTCATGAGTACAAGGAATGCAATTTAAATGATATGTTATACATATAAATGAGCAAAATATTTTAAAAACGAAGATACCCAATGCTAGCAAGGATGTAATAAAGCAAATATATCCACATAGTGATAATAGGACTATAAGTGGAAACACCTCTTTTGGAAAGCAATGGGGCAATATGTATCAGAAGCCCCCAAGATATTTATATCCTTATATTCATATTAATAACTACTAGTAATTTATTTTGAGAAAAATAAGATTTAAAGAATTTATGAACAAAGATTTCCACTGCAGTGCTATTTCAAAATGGTAACACTTTAAAACAACCTAAATGTGTAACAATAAAAGTATAATTAAATTTTGATACATTTTGATACACCTACTCAAACTAATGTTATACAGCACACTAAGAAAAGCCTGATGATAAAGGGTCTGTGATGATATAAAACTTCCTTATCAAAATGTTAACTGAAAAATCAGAATGCAAAATTATGTATATACAAAATGATCACAGATGTAAAAATATCCATAGAAAACAATTTAGAACTATACACAATTTTTCCACTAGTTTGTATTTTTGACATTTTTTATAGTAAGCTTGTATTATTTATAATCAGAGAAAAATAAAAAAATGTTTCTTTAATAGAAAGCTTGGTATCAGTATATATAGTGGAAGCTTTCTCAATCCTCTCTAAACCAAAGGAACTTACACCTACAGCATCCTGAACACTCCTAGTTAATAGATTCCTTTCAGCTGGTTGTTACTATAGCCAAGGTAATGTATTTTCCCAAATCCATTAATGTCCATTGTACTGGTGACTGAAATTATGTCAGATAATAAAATATTATATAACTGAATGAAATATTAGTAAGAAAAGTTTTTTCTATTAAAATACCTGATAAAGGTATGTTACTAAAAGAAGGGCTGTCAAATTAGTTGTAGGTGGATGGTATGGGAAAACATAAGGAATTATGATTATGATTTATATTAAAAAATCATAAAAACCTAGAATGATTCTGCACTCAGACTACCACACAAATACCCTTAATTATTTTCCTTCAAAAAGTAAGAAACGAAATGTGAATACCATCTATGTTGCATTATTAGTGAAGTTTGTGCCAGGAAGATGAATGGATCCCTAGTTAGTACATTTAAGTTCAGTGCAAAGGTCTCTCTGTCTTATACCAAAAATTTTGTATTTAAATGTATAATTTGTATGTTTTAAGCAAAAGTAAAATGATTAAACTGTGTATACTTCAATCAACGTTTCAGATAAAACCACCAAAATACTCACTCATTGGTCGGACAAGAAGGCCTCTACTGCACATAATATATGCACACAAAAGTTACTTATGATCACATGTGTAATTGTAATTTATTTAAGAAATGATCTTATATATATTCTTTATATGTGAATACATGTGTGTACATGTATTATTATATAACAATATATTTACACTTGTATACACACATATAAAATATATATAAATACCATGAAATTAACTGCTCTACTGCTTGACCAAATCATGCAATCATGCAATAGACCTTTCATAAGGAGGTAATTTAGCAAACTCAAAGGGTGAAATTAAACTTAGTAACAATGACCACAGTGTGTGTAGGCACCATAGTTCTGGTTGAAAGCATTTGTTTAACTTACTATTCCTTTACCCTTATCAGCAATGGCCAGAGCCTAGGAACTTCTTGTACAGACATCCTCAGATTCACTTTCTGGTGGGGTTCAAGTGCCTAAACCTAAGCACTTACTGCAAAGCTACCATTTGCAGCCAACTCAGAAGTCTGCCTAGGAACTCTTTGGATTTGTAAGTTTCTCAGGGGTTAGTTCAAGTTTTTAAAGCTTCTTCCTCTTCAGAATGTGAAGTAAGACTGGCCAAATAAATTAAGAAGTCCAAACAGTGAAGGAAATTGCTCTTGTTTAAAATATATAAGAACATTTTGTTTTGGTGAATGGACACATTTTCATTTTTCTCCTTTACTGGAAAGATATAAAAATGGTAACATATATAGGAGAGCATTACACTGTTGAGTACAATGGAGAGTAAGAAAATATTTCAAGTGAAGTATTGATAATTAGTAAACCTGAGTTCAAACCTTTGCTCTTTGCTTTCTAGCTCTGTGATCTTGGGCAAGTTACTTAACGTCTCTGAACCTTATTTTCTCATCTTAAAAATGAAAAATACTACCACCATCTTATGAGGTCGTTATGAAATTAGCTAAAACCACTTATACACTTGGCATATCTATTGAGTGAAAGACCAATAAATGTTCATTTCTCCTCCTACTCAAGTTTTAGTGTCTTAATCAGAAATAGGTTTATTTGTGGATCCAAATCAATGATATATATGAGGGTCTGGCCCAGGTGTGACACACAATAAATGTCTCCTCCTAAAAAAATAAACAACTGAAAATATTTATAGATAACTTCTTATCCAGTGTTGTTTGTACTCTTTGTGAATTTCATTAATCACATAGAGAATATACTCTAATATATATTTCACATACAGACTCACCCACACAAAAAGATTCAAGTGAAATTTAAGGCTTACCTGCAGTTCCAGAGAGTTCCACACTTAAGGTTCGTTCAATAGTCTTGTTCTCAAATGGGGAACCCTTGGGGTCACTGGAAGATATGGCACATTTATAAAAACAAACTGAAATGGAGTTGCTGTAGCCAAATGTATTAGAACCCCCTTCCCTTTCTGAAAATGGTTACATTTCATAATACTTACTTTGGTGACTCTGGGGTCAGAGGAAGAGATAAAGTTGTTGGTTTGGCTAAAGGAAAAAAAAGGAAACTAATTATGAAATATTGAGAGTTTTTCAGATTTGTTTTCTTTCTACAAGTCAAGTTGGAAAGTGGAAACTGGAAACTGGAAGGCTAAAGTAAGGAAGTCCCTGAATATTGGATCAAACTCAGACAACAGTCCATTATGCTAAAACAAATTCCAAACAACATTTGCATCAGTAAACTATCATTTGAAAACACATACGAAAACAGAATTTTCCCCAAAATGTAGCATCCCTGTTAAGGATACAAAATTTGCATCAGACCATCAGAGAGAAATAATGTTTTCTATTTTAATTTGGAATATAGTACACGGTTTGTTTAGGCAAGAAAACAGCAGAGTAACTACAAGACGACAGAACGTTATGAATATTCAGTTTTTCTC
The DNA here is from genome assembly GCF_964341445.2 of Mesoplodon mirus. Classification (NCBI taxonomy): domain Eukaryota; kingdom Metazoa; phylum Chordata; class Mammalia; order Artiodactyla; family Ziphiidae; genus Mesoplodon; species Mesoplodon mirus. Next base: position 174,354,832 of record NC_138977.1, read on the forward strand.
CTAAAATGTATAATTTTATATCTAGCCCTGAGAATAGGTTATTTCCATGAGGCCAAAGCTCACTCAAGAACTATTCTATTCATTGAAAATTAAGTGAGAGATTATGGCAAATTGTGGACACTGACCCAGATAGTTTAAAAGGCCTTCAGATCCCCAAATCTGATAGACAACTAAAGGAAAACTACTGTTTATCAGTTGAGAGACCTATAGACTTGCAAAGAGAGCTCATCTACTTCTTTTTCTGCTTCCTAAATCTTACCCTCCTACAGGAGGCATTTCCCAGTTATGAAGGGTGGAGTAAGAATCTTCTCACTCCAAAATTTCAATTGCTTCTCCTTGGCAGTCTTGTCTTTTGAACAGAAGGAGGGGAAAACATGATGAGAAACATACTTGGGATATACGTCCACATATTATGTATATATATGCTTATCTATAAAGATATTTTTATATGTATGTAGATTTTGTCAATTTTTTCTCATTAAAATAACTACTTTCAAAAGGTCAAGAGGTAGTCATTTATGTAATGAAAATCGTGGACTTGAAACCAAAAAGGTCTTTAGAATAAACTTTCTTATTTTATGGATGAAAAACCTGAGACCTAAGATTCTGCATGATATTTCCAGGGCCATAAAACTAGTTACTGGCAGAGTCGGGCCCTGAATATGTTTTCTTTCCCCTATTATCAAAAGGAATTGCATTCAATAGATATTAAAGGAAATTAATCAACACCAGTAATTAAGGCCCTTTGAAATGTGAAAATACTATTTATGCCCAAATTAGGTTGAAATTAGGTACTTTACTTGGACAAATAGTATTTACATATACAAGTAGTATTTACATAGTATTTAATTTGTAGATTTAGATTTCATTTTTAAACAGTTGAATGGTTTATCATCTATCCAATGTGCATCTAGAAATATGCAGCTCATGCTGTCTTGTGCAAATTAGGTACATTGATTGATTGGCTTTTTCAGATATACCAAGAAATGAACTGATTTGACATTAACTTTTTAATATATCTGACATAATGAGCCTTTCAAAAAGAACACACTTATGAAGGAACTTTACCAACTTCTATGGTGCTCAACTAATAATTAAGATAACACATACAGGTTCTATACAAAATATCACCAGGTATGAATATGTGCTATGTTACACAATAATGTACATTGAAAATCAGTCACTGAAATTCCAGTTTTCAAGGTGTAGGATAGCCTATCTGGAATGCTCAAAGGAAGATCCCCCAAATTCTGATCATTGGGTAAAAGTAAGGCCTATGGCAATGGAAGGAAAGGAACAGACAGTGGTCATATTTCATGGGACAAAATGCAAACAGGAAATGAGGGCCACAGGAAGGGTACAGCTTCAAAGTGCATCCAGAATCTAATCCCAAAATAAGCCCACGTTCACAAAAACTACCACTAGAGGAGCTTTGATCTGGTTTACTGGAAGTTTAATCCACACTGTTCCAATGACTGGTAGACCAGAGGCCCTAAGATCCTTGAGGACAGGAATGAATCTTTTTCATGAAGATCATGATATCTTTGATGAATGACTGCATTAGTAAATGAATCAATAAATGAATTAATGGGACCATACAATTGCCAAAGTCCAGACCATTATCCTAGGGAAGTGAAAAGAACTGGACCCTACAATGGTACAGAGAGCACACGTGAAGCTCCATGCAAAAAAATGACAATAAGTTCAGTAAGGTAACCTCAAAAAATCCTCTTAGTTATTGTCTCTAATTGTTCATATATTTTCTACATTAAAATTTTGAATAATAATAATTTAAATAATCCCTAAAACGCAGCATTTATTTCCTGTTGGTTATTAACAGCCAGCCATGTTTGCATGTTTATTTTCTTTTAGACCTCTAGTAACTACAGGAATTTTTTTTTTTTTTGGTTGTTGTTGTTTAACAAGCTTTGTTCTATTCTGGGATATACTTTTGATGCCTCACCACAGATATATACCTTAAAAAACAAAACAAAACCTTACATACAGCAGGTTTTATCTAAAGTGTATGTCCTTCATAGGCCAATTTAGTTCTTCACCGCCATGGTTTGTAACAGATTACAATAATATTTAGTGGTACATGGATTGACAAAATTAATAAACCCTCAAAATCCAAAAGGACCAAGTAAAATTTAAAAAAAAAAAAAAAAAGACAAAAAAAAACCACTTTAAAACATGTGCTGCTGGACTAGGTTTACTGACTACAGGGTTCCAGCAAGTTTGGGGCTTCAAATTCAGCTCCAGAAAATGAACATATGACCAGGACCATGTGGGGAGTAGTCCAGTGAATTCTTCATTTAAGGTCACCCACTAGAATCCCACAGCATGTCTGGTTCTTCACTGAGAAAACTGTTCCAGTGCATGCATGTGAGAGGCCAATCAGGGTGCAGCAAACTGAGAGACTGTGGTCCATTTTGATAAATATATTTCCTTGAACTAACAGAAAGGCATGGACAGTGATTTTGAGATATCCACCAGGGAAAATCTAATTGAGAGCCAATTAAAAATATTAAAAGAATATGAAAATCCCAGGTTTATGGTGAGGTAGGGATGAGAGAGGGAAATTCAAAACACTGGAAAAGAAAAGATGTATTAAAAGCAGCAGCAACAGCATACCTGTATGAAATAATCATGGTTCAAAACAGGGATCAGGGGCTACCACTCTGCAGCTGGAAGGGGAATTGGGGAAACAAAAGGGAAAAAAAAAGAGGTGGATGTTTATAACTGCTATTTTAGAATGTGTCTACTTCCACTACAAAGCCAGAGGTACAGATAATGTGGAAGTTAAATATTTTAAAGCAACGGCAACTTTCTATGGGCTCTCGTTGGGCCTCTACAATTAGAATATTTTGAAGGAAGACAAAGAAAGAAAGGAAGGAAAGAAGGAAGGAAGGAAGGAAGGAAGAAAGGAAGAAAGAAAGAAAGAAAGAAAGAAAGAAAGAGAAAGAAAGAAAGAAAGAAAGAAAGAGAAAGAAAGAAGAAAGAAAATTTATCTTTGCTAAGAGAGACTTTCCCCAAATCACCCTGATCTGCCTCAGAAGTATCAGCCTTCTAGTATTGTATGGGGACAATAAAAATCACCCCAGATGTTTAGTGTAATAATATAAGCTTATATTTTTTAAATAGAAAGCAAATTTTTAAAATACCCAGGAATTTCCAAATCTTTATTTACAAAATAAAATTTGTGAGTATACCATGTAGTCTAAAACAAGAAGAATGCACATCATAAATGAGAGACTGCATAAATACTAGTTACTATTTCATAAGGGATAGACAGCAAGCAAATCAACAGTGCCTCATATTTTTTTTTCCATTATTGGAAGGGAAAAAATAAGAGCTCTTTCATGAATTGGCTAGCCCAGCTTGCTCAGAACTTCAGTTATCTCAGCAATTCAGAGATTCCTACAAACCTCATCTGATGTTGCAATTCCCTCTACACCACCCCTGGCTCCCCACCCGGCTAACATTTCAGGTGCCTTCTGGTGATTGTGAATTAGGCTGCACCTCAGCTAAATAGGGTATGTTCAACCTGTGTCCAAGGAAGGATTTTCTTCCCCCAGTTATCATAAAGTGCTGAGTTCTCTTTCAAGTGAGACACCGATGGAACAGAAGCCCGAAGATTGGGTATCCTCAGCCCAGTGCAGGCTTGCCCTGCCCTCCGCACCCTCACCCGCAGCTTGTGTTTGGGTCCACAGCCTACCTTGTAAATGTTGTGACTGAGATTGTGTGTGGACCTTCTTTTTGGAGGTGCCTTTGTCTCTGCTGCTGTTCCGGTTCTCTGTGGGTTTGGTGTGAGGAGGGTCATCATTTGTGGTCAGATACTTGAGAAGCTCCGAGCAGGGACGTCTTTGTGGCTTTTGCTGTTGACAAATGCTCTTCGCTTTATTGCTCCATGAATTCTCGGTCTTAAAAGCAAGGCATAAAGAAAGCTAAAATTGGTGAACTGAACCTTATCAGAATGGATATAGGTTTTCTGAAGAGATGAGATTTTCAATGAAGTGTTCAGTCTAAGTGTACTAGATCTATGAGCTGTGAATAATTGTTTGCAGAACAAGGAAAGAAAATTACATTTCAAATTCCTAAATGACATTTATGCAGCTTTTTATTTCATTTCTCCTACATTTCAATGTTCCTACTCAGCAACATGTAACTAACAAGACCCTACAGAGCCTCTACTGTGAGTAAAAAAAAAAAAAAAAAACCAAAAAAAACACGCCGGTTTAAACCTTAATTTGCCACTGATTGCCGGAGCCCAGTACTCACAATTCTCTTAAGTACCCCTTAACGCTCCGTTTTCACTCACAGTGAATGGCAAGACAAACATTGTTTAATACAGCCCGCTAACCGAATTATGTCATTGCCAGCATTCCATGCAATTAATGGCAGAGATAGATCTTTTGTGGTAATTCAAGAGCAATCTTTCTCAGGTTAGACAGCTGGCAAAATGGCAATCCAACATCTTAAAGTCACTCATAGATGATACCGGACTCTCAGCAAATTTTACTGTAGCCCACGCTGCTGCGTGTATTAATAAAGTAGGCAAGAAGTAACAGACAGTAGAACTTTCATTTCAATCGTCCAAAGACAAAGCGTTGATGAAATCTTCCTAGTTTAAGATAGCTAGAGTATTGCTTTTGGAAACCCATTTCGTAATCTGTTTCACCATTAGGAAGCCGCTGAAGGATTCCAGCTGAATTAACACATAGAAACCTATTGTTTATGTTATAGCTTTAAGCCAAAGTCCCTTGTGACTTCCCCTCCTGTATTAAAAAAAACTTTACATTTGTACCTTAACAACTGCAGGGTTTGTTCTGATCCTGTGATTATGGTTTGCATGGTTGTGGGTACTGAGGCCACTGCATTCATTATAACTTAGCTGAGTGTTGGCTGGTGCCAGTAAGAGCTTCTTAAGCTGGAAACATATCAAGGAAGAGAGAAAGTAAGAAACGTTAGGCATCTTTTCAGCATGAGAATAAGCTGTTGAAATTTTAAACTTTAAATTAATTAATTTTAATTACAAAAATGAATTCACTCTAATCATAGCACACCTTAGCACATTAGCACTAAGGAAACATTTTTTTTTTAATTTTTTTAATTTTTTATTTTTTGATTTATAACAAATTTAATCAGTTATACATATACATATGTTTCCATATCCCCTCCCTTTTGCGTCTCCCTCCCACCCTCCCTATCCCACCCCTCCAGGCGGTCACAGAGCACTGAGCTGATCTCCCTGTGCTATGCGGCTGCTTCCCACTAGCTATCTACCTTATGTTTGGTAATGTATATATGTCCATGCCGCTCTTTCACTTTGTCACAGCTTACCCTTCCCCCTCCCCATATCCTCAAGTCCATTCTCTAGTAGGTCTGTGTCTTTATTCCTATCTTACCCCTAGGTTCTTCATGACATTTTTTTTCCCTTAAATTCCATATATATGTGTTAGCATACAGTATTTGTCTTTCTCTTTCTGACTTACTTCACTCTGTATGACAGACTCTAGGTCTATCCACCTCATTACAAATAGCTCAATTTCATTTCTTTTTATGGCTGAGTAATATTCCATTGTATATATGTGCCACATCTTCTTTATCCATTCATCCGATGATGGACACTTAGGTTGTTTCCATCTCCGGGCTATTGTAAATAGGGCTGCTATGAACATTTTGGTACATTTTTAAAAAGTAAGAAAAAGTTTGGCATTACACTACAAACTGTGAAAGTGTTACCTTCTCCTACATTTGAGACTTAGTAGTATCTACCTTAATTTTTCTTTTAGATAAAGTAAGCCAGAAGAATCTTCCTAAAAGGATTTCCAAATACCTATGAGGTGAGAAAAGCTGCTTTACTAAATGAAGACTAGGGGATTTGGGGGTGGGGGGGTTGGGGGTGTATACATTTCCCCCTCAATAACCCAAATGAATCAAGGGGCAATAAAGAAAATATTCTGTGATGTTTTGAATCATGTTTCACAATCAAGTGTAAAACACTACTGATTCAAATAATATTTTGGATAAAAGAGTGGCTTTCACTAAAAAGAATTTTTAAGTAGGTAGAGTCCTGGCCTGTAGACCAAGAGATCTGGGTTCTGGCTTAGGCAAAGCATTTCCTCTCTTTTGACCTCTTTCTCTTCATTTGACTTGCTGGCCTTCCAGGAACTCCCTGATGGGATATGTAGTATGACTCTGAGTCAACAGTCCCTCCCAACTGAAACCACTGTGTGGATGAAAATCATTGGGTATCCATGTAAAGAAATCAGAGTCTTAGGCAGCAAAGCCAATGACACTGGCACATGGAAAAATTGGGGAATACATATGTCACCACTGCTTATGAGATATTCTCCTCTAAACCAGAAATCTCAAACTGCAAAGGCATATAAGTAGGGTCTCCATAGGTTTACATGGAATGCTTTTAACATATAGAAACTTAGAGACGGGAGAGAAACAACACCTAAACGGCAGGCCAAAGCACACTATTAAAGTTTGCAGGATGGCATTCCATAATTTACATTGCGTGCTTTTACATCAGATTTATGGCAAATGACAAATGGCTACCATAGCTGAGAAGGTAAACTGTGTCTTAGAACTAATAAAATCCTGGTCGAGTACTGCACTGAAAAGAAAATTCACTCTTCATTGCCAATAAATCTACTCTTCATTGCCTACCATAAATTTAGGTAACTTAGGTGGCAAATGTGCTATTATTTTCCAGTCTTCCTAAGAATTATGGATCCAAAGCCTTGAAATACTGCATACTCTTTGATCTACCTTCTATTTCTAAAATAGTATGCATGAGAATAAAACTACAAATATGTCAATTATCATACAACTTATGATGGTGAAAAAAATAGGAAAAAGACTAAATATCCCCACCATAAGGGATTGCTTAATAAATTAGTTCATCTCCAAATAATAAAATACTATGCAACCATTCAAAATTATGCATCTATTTAAAATTCACGAACATGTTCATGATATATCTTAAAACAAGAGATTTCAATAGTTTTTGATACTAGAGATTATTTGAAATTACAGGTGAAGTTTTTGTCTATTCTCTTTAGTTGTCTACATTTTCTAAGTTTCTAACCATAAACATCAATAATACTAAGATATAAAAACCTACAAAAGGTAGTTTTAAAAAACTGCAGTGAGACCACATGAAGACTGTATTATCAACATTTTTCAACACAGAATCACAGAATTTGCAACTCTGAGTGTGCTGGGGGATTATTTTGGCATCAGTCTAAATGAAAAATCCAAACCTTATTGTTACTACATCATACCCACGCAGCGGGTAGCCAGAGGCAACTCCAATTCCTGTTAAACAGTAGGAAGGGTTCTTACCAGAGACGGCTCTTCTGTCTCCTGAGGCGGAGGGGTGCCATCAGGCATGGAGGAAGGACTAGCCTCATTCTCGGTGGTCACATCTCCATCTGTCAGTGCATCAAATGAGGGCAATCCGTCTTCATCCACAGGGAGACTGTCCAGTGTCTCTGTGAGGACTGCTAGCAAGTTTGCCTCATTCTCTTCATCTATCTTCTGCAAAAAACAGTAAAACAGAAGAAGTCATGAGTTAGTTCACATTGGGAGATGAGTCATCTATTAATCAGCATAGACTGAATATGTTTACCCAAATGAGTACGCGATACATGAAATTTGGAACATCCGTGTCAGAACACAAGATCACGTCTTCCTTAAATTCCAAATCCTCTTTGGTCTGAATCACGCAATCAATTAATACCTTTAGTGTACCAATCTCTGCTTGTTGAGCTGTCCAATTTAGCTATTTATTGTGTCGGTGTTAACACTGCTAAATACGATTCTGTCTTAGTCACAGTCATTTTCTGTATATTTCTGTCTTGTTTCCTTAACTAAAAGAGAAGATTTAGAGAATCTCGGGGCTTGAGAGCATTTTAATTATCATCTATTGCATCTTCAGATATAGTGTTTCAATCTCCTGTACAGCATACCCACCAAAATGTTTAGATAACCCTCTGTTTGAACACCACCACAAACTGAAACTATACCAAGAAGAACTATACACTTCCATGGTTTCAATTATAGTCTCATCACTGAACACTCCACAGCCATTTATTTCTCTCCCTGACATCTCTCCCAACTTTAGTCATAAATCTATAACTGCCTACTGGACATTTCTACCTGATAAGAGCTCCCTCATCTCAAAATCCAAACTTAGGACCTTTCGTGGAAAAACAAAAACAAAAACAAAAACAAAAAACTTGCTGTTTCTCTTGACTTTCTGGGTTTAGATAACAATTCTTCAGACCCTAAACTCTGGAACCACCTTGAGTCCTCTGTACCTGGCCAGTCACTAAGTAGAGCCTTACTTTGTAACATCTCTTGAATGCATTCATTTCTTGTGACCAGGGGTACTTTCTAGGACAACGTCGCCTCTAACGGGGGCTCTTGCAAACATGGTTTAACTCATTTTCCTACCTGCCACACTCATTTCCACCAACACATCCTTGGAAAGCTCATCTTCAGTTATTCACTGCACAAATATTTTTGAACACCTACTGTATGTCAGGGCCATGCTAACTGTTGGAGACAAAAGGAGAAACAAGACAAAACTCTGCCCCTCTGAGAACCCACCAGGGGAAGGAAAGAATCTGTAAACAATTTATTAGAAAAGAGAATATTAATTTATTTCAGCACTCTGTAAAAGAAAACTCAAGATCTTCCAAACTGGAGCTTATACCCCTTGTCTATAGGTCAATGTGCTATATTCTTATGTACCTGGGCAGCCAATGCCAATGCTGGGCATACAGTAGACAGCCATTGATTACTTGCTCAATAATTCATTGATCTGCATTTTTTTACCTAAAATATATGTTGTGTAAATCACTTTCTTTTCCTTCTTTTAGCACTTCACGTTGTCCAATCTGACCTGTTTCATGAGTCATTTTTTTAAGTTCTGTACGCTATGACATTAACAATATCAGCTAAATTATCCCACGCAGATTCTATTACAAAATATACCTAAGCTGCTGACATCTAACAAAGTCAGCAGTGCCACACTTCCTTTCTCTCTAGCACTGAACTCCAGTTAATTGACCTGACAAAATTACAAGAATCACAGAATAAGACAGCTAATCAGAAAATCAAATTGTGTTACTAGAGAAATTAGGCAGGCATTTATCATGTATACATTTTATTTTCACATAAATATTGCTTTCCCTCCTTACTGATGATTCTCCATCCAGGAGTAAAACTATGAACGTCTTTCTGTTTTAGATTCAAGAAGGCAAGAAAAGCCATAGATACTCATGGTAGACTTTATTAGGCACTTTTAACATTTGTTTCCATCTCCCTAATGGCCCTGTACTTGCTCTTGTGAGTCAAGTGGTTTGGGGAACCCAGTGTGGAGTAAAAATTCTAGGAGTTTTTAGACTCTAGTGCAGGTGGTAAATCCTAATGAGAAGGGGTGAAATGTTAACTTCAACATTGCACCACTTCTTTCCATAAATTGGTCAATCCTTTAAAAATCCAAATTGCTCAATTCAATAACAAGACTTTATTAAGCATCCCCCTCACCCTCAACTCTTCTGGACTCTATTCATGTAACCTTAATAATAAAGATACTGAAATAATTTGCTCCTATTTTCTGCAGAGGATCATAATCTGGTATCCAAAGATACCAATCTCTCCCTTTTAATTTTGATTTCGATTCTCCCACGTACCAAAAACCAAATTCAGGTTATTAAAGTATTCTGAATAAAAGTTATATTTAAATGAAATATATATTATTTTAAATCATTTCAAAATCATCTCAAAATCTTAAAATCAGATTCACACTAATATAAGTATCCCCATATTCCCTAATAAATATAATCTTTGAAAATGTCTCAAGCACACACATGCATGCTTACACACATACATGCACACACACACACACAAGCACACGCACAAGCACTTTCAATAAGTTGGACATTTTTTCCAGGTATCCCAGTTTTCAGAAAGGCTTACTTCACTGTTCAAAAAGAGCTCAGGAAAAATAGTTAAGCATGTTTACCAGTAAATGAGTAATTTTGTTTACTCCAATTTAAATTTTGCATTTGGCTTCCCAGAAATACTACAAGCCCCTATTTGCTTTCAATCACATAATACAATAGTGTCTTAGTTCTATCCCTAGTGTAAACAAATGATGATAATTCCAATCAAGTCAAAATGACAAAGAACACTTAAATTAACTAGTTTTCTTCAGTTCCTTTAATAAGCCTGGGTGAGTGTACACCAAATACAATGGCAGAAATACTGGAGCTTGATAATGTCATAATTAATTTACAAGACCTGATTAAACCACCAACTATTTAAAGTCTCCTCTCTCCTGAAACCACCATGGGGGGGGAGGGTTTGTGGAATGGAAGACTGGCATTGTGTGTGTGGGGGGAGGGGGATGGGAGGGGGAGGGAGGAGGGGAGGGGAGGGGAGGGGGAGGGGAGGGGGAGGGAGGAGGGGAGGGGAGGGGGAGGGGAGGGGAGGGGAAGGGGGAGGCTGGTCTTAAATCAGTATGGAACAGTGGGACTGTAATAATTATTTACAGGCAGTGTCCATTAGAAATAATTATTAAACCTTTTTATTATCATCCTTGTATATGTGTGACTCAGAGAGGTGCTCTAAGACCATTTGTTTTAATAAAGTTGCTCTTGAATTAAGGTAGAAATGAATGCTATGATTTCAAAATCTCTGTTTTCCTTTGTCATAGCATACTGGGAAGAAAGTTTGATGACACTTCTGTATTGAAGCTCAACAGATATTCGTACATGTAAAGTTGAGTGCACACTGTCCCTCATTCTGACAATTTCAATTAATTTGGCATGAGTTTCAACAATCGAACACCCCAGAGAAGGCAACGCATGTGACCAAAAGAACTCAAACAATTAATGTCACTTTCCATTATTGCTTTGGTCCCAATTTACAGAGCAAATAAATGAAAGTCGCTGCAGACAAAGCCCACTGGCCTACTAACACGTGTCTGTTCACAGGGCATGGAAATACATGAGTCAGGAAAAATGCCATTGCAAGATAACCTTTCCAAGACTTGCCTCTGATACTGCTCTCTAATTGTTCAAAATAACTGTTTTTATAAAAATATACTAATTAGCTCCATGTAAGTTAGGAAAAGAAAAGCAGAGCGGTGAAAAAGAGAGAGCAGATCACCAACTGGGTGGTGATCTACAGCTACACAAACAGCTCAGTCTCCTCTGGGGGCAGAAAGGCAGAAGTAAGGTTCAGAAGCAGACAAGGAACATTTCCATGTGGAGCTCTGTGGCTATCGAGCCGCATTTCCCACGATGGTTTTCAACTTCGGCCTCTCCTTACATAAAGGAAGTCCGCTGCTATTCTTCTGACCTAAATAAAGGTCCTTGTGACGGTAACACTTCAATCTCTAAGGGCTCTCCAGGAATAAAGAAGGCATAGCAACAAAAACTCACTCAAGGTGTAAAGAATTTCCAGTGATAGATACACATACACATACATGTATACTAACAAACCACAATTTAGAATGTGCAACAAATCGGACGCCATATCATGTCCTTAATAAACGATAGTTCAGAACAGTCAATAAAACCAGAAGATCCATTCCCTCTCTTTGGAACTGTCGGGTCCCTATATGAATTGCACTAAGTGTGATATAATTCAAAAGGTACAGTTGAAGGAAGGTAGATTCTGCCCCTTCACACACCCCAAGTCACCTCAAGATTGAAATTTGGGATCCAGTGTATCATATCTGGGCCTTGTTCCTTTGTGAGAAGTTGGCAAAAGGATCTTCCAACCAGTTACACATGGTGGGGTAGACAATGCATTCAACTCACCCAAATGCACACAGAGTGAATAAATCCACTAAATTAAGGAGGAGGTGAGGGACTCTGAGATGCTGACGCCTGAAGGGAGAAACACAGAGTGCAAAACTGCATGAGGTATCCCAAAGATTTTTAATGCAGACTATTCTGGAAGGTCCATGCCCTGCTTATGATAGTAATTTTTTCCACATCTTGTAGAATTGCAATTATACTCTGCATCCCCAGATTCTTACACTCGCTTGATCTCTGTTTGATAAAAATAGTTTAATAGCCATTTAATCACAGCTTCATTATCTTAGCTCTCTTAATGCGAATTAGGCCAGGAGAATTCGTGCTTCCTCATTAGTCAAATCATCAATAAGGAGGAAATAGTGGGGTCTTCTTATCATTCATTAATCAGTTTCAATACCTTAGGGGCTGTTTACTCTGAAATCAATCTGTGTGAGAGGCCACTTAACCTCTCTGAGCCTCTATTTTTTTACTTTGTAAAATTTTGAGTTGTTATCTCCCGAATTCCTATTACAGAATTTTTCTGCACTCATGAGTAATAAGGAGGAAAAAAAAGAGTTGATAAAAGCCCGAGAATTCTTAAAGAAGGTGCTCAATAAACATCTCCTGTATATGCCCATCATCTTGATTACCTGTATTTGAACTTCATTCTTTGAGCACGTTCTACCCCCGACTCTTAGCACTGGGCCAGCTTCCTCCCAAATTCCCAGCATGCCTTGGGCTTCCTTCTTGCCCCATCCTGCTGATTTGGAAGCAGCTAATGAAGACAAAATTAACTCCTACTTTAAGTGAGGCCTAATTAAGAAGGGAATTCTGCTAGAGTAACATCTGGTAATGTATTCTGAAGCCAAATATAAATGACATTTTTGGATTATCCACTATATTGGATTATTTGTTCCAAGAGACCCCATCAGGAGTTGAAATAAATAAATAAGAAAGTGAATTTTATGATAGATTCAGGGGCTCATATAAGGAATACAATTGATCATAGGTGTCCCTTTCCTGAATCACCATATATAAAGTGCTGTACCACTGTTTCATGCACGAAAAGGCAAAAAATGTTTGCATGTATCAAGGTTGGTTTTGATGTATAAAGTTTGATTCAAGATTTGCAAGAAGGGCTTCCCTTGTGGCGCAGTGGTTGAGAGTCCGCCTGCCGATGCAGAGGACGCGGGTTCGTTCCCCGGTCCGGGAAGATCCCGCATGCCGCTGAGCGGCTGGGCCCGTGAACCATGGCCACTGGGCCTGCGCGTCCAGAGCCTGTGCTCCACAACGGGAGAGGCCACAACAGTGAGAGGCCCGTGTACCACAAAAAAAAAAAAAAAAAAAAAAAATTTGTAAGAAGCTGAATTCAAAATAAAGAAAACATTTTTCTTCTGAAATGAAATTAAAAATAACAATTCAGATTAAACTCCTGAAGTAGAATTTGAGGTTTTTAGTTTTTGTAAAAACCATTTTAATGAGGACAGATAACACTTCACTAATTGTTTCTTGCACATGTCTGCTCTGAGTAGTCTGAGTCTTTGCTGAAGAGGTTGTTAAATATTTTGAATACTACTTTCAAACAATTCTTTTTCCTTCTTTCTTCTCTTTCTCTCCTTGAATGCTCTACAATCCACTGTGGTTTTTCTTGTTTTGCTTCCACCCAGGCATGGGTAACAACAGCATGTCTGTCCACCTTCTCACACTCCAAATCGGGCAGAATCCCCACATGGCACTTCTTATAGGTTGCTAACTCCTACCTCATTCCATAGGAAGAGTCTCTAAAACACTCCACTAACTTTTTGCTTAGCATATGAAATAAAGGGCTTTGAAAATGGAATGGTCACTTGAAGGCAGAAAAAAAAAACAACTTAAGAAATCTCAAGCATATATGTCCAGCAGAAAAATAATCAAGACAATAATATATACATCATATCACACATTTCTTATAAAAAATACTTTTTCATCTATTCATTTCTTACAAATACCCCAAAAGTTAGCTTATCCCTCTATTTTATTCCCAGGAGAGATACAATGAGTACATTAGGCGCCACTGTATTTGCCCTGTCAGATACCAGAGTTGCTGGTTGTACGATATAGTGGCTAACAGAAAGAACACAAATTTAAATTTCACTGTCTAGGCAACTCCCCATGAAACTACAGGCTACTTAAAATATCATGTACGTAAATGTGTCTACACACATCACACCCCTCAACACATATAAGTCTGCATTTCAAGGCATTATTTAAAACAGAATCTACGTATACGTGCATCTCAATCTCTTGAGTGAATTCTAAAAATTCAATTGTCATTGACTGTGTAAGTGTATAATCAGTGCATGTATTTTTCCTCCCAGTTATCCACTCTAACTGAAGAAAGCAATGAACAAAAACTGAAGATAACTCCTGCAAAATTAAAATAAGGATCAAGCGGAAATAAATACAAGCAAAACTGAAGGAGTCCTTCCATAGATATATTTACCTGTGGGAGTCCATTTACTTCCTGTTAATACTTAACGCTCCTATTTAAGCAGGCATAAAATTTAGGTTCACATCTGTCCTTAGGTTCTGTACTAACTTATTAGCTTATATCACACACTCATGAGTTAATAAGCATGTCCTGAACATATGGAGTTCATTATTCTGAAGAGGTCACATGAGCCAAAAGTGTAAATACAGAAGTTCAAGAGAAAGGCCTAAGAAAATCCTGGTTGATGCCCTCAAAATGAGCTAGTTAAGGGGTGGGTGGGAGAGATGTTTCATGTCTACTCCTCACACTGTATAGAGGAAGCAACTGGGTTGTGCCATCAAACAGGAGGCTTAATAGACCTGAAAAGAGCCAGTAAGGCATTCCATTTGTCCTCAAGTTTAAACCAAGAGAGAAACTGGGCAGGTTATAAGAACACCAGACTGGAAGTCAAGAGAATGGATCCTAGTCCCATTTGGACCACCAGCTATCTGTATGGCTTAAGTCAAACAACTCAATTCCGGCTGCCCTGCACATGCCAGAATGATCATTCTATAGGCTCCCAACTGGCTTCCTGTTTTCACCCTTGCCACTTGCCACCCCATCCCAATAGTCCATTCTCAACCCAGAAGACAGTGGTCCTGATAAAACTTGAGTCTTATCTTGCCTCAATTTTGACCACGCCTTCCATGGCTTCCCATGTCTCTAAGAGAAAGAATCAAAGTCCTAAGAGTGACCTACTAGCCTAGGATCACCATATAATTTATCATCCAAGCCAGAACACTTTTGAGAGTGACTGGGAATAATCAACAATCAACCACTGGGGGCTTAACCCAGACTACTGCAGGCTAACTGAGATGCATTGTTGGTTGCCCTATATTAGACCTATATCATCTGATGCTCTCAACACCCCCATTTATCAGGCTGAATCCTTTCCAAACACTCTGAGCTCCTTACTAGATCACAAAAATGCCAGGCATTCCTCTGCCCCAAGGCTCTGCACCTGCCGTTTCCCCTTTCTAGAAGGCACTTCTGCCAGAAGGCCACATGGCTTGCCCCCTTTATCCCCTTATTTACTCAGATGTTACCTTCTCGGTGAGACCCTCCTAACTACTCCAAACACAGTCTATCCACCTTCCTGGTTTATTTTTCCCTTTGAAACTTACTACTTAACTGAAACTTAACTCAGTATATATTTTAATGACCATTGTTCATGGTCTCTGTAAAATAGAAGCCCTGCAAGGTCCATCTGATCGCTGGTTAAAACATGTGACGTATAGTAGAAGCTTAATTAAAATGAATCAGTAATAACTAAAAAGTCTAATCAGTTCTAAGAATATAATGTGACTTTTCATTCTCCTTTTCTTATTGCCACTGTTGTATCCTCTGTAATTACCACCTCTTCTCACCCTCAGCAGATTTGTCTTGATAATAATGTTTATCTTAGGCTCTGATTTAAAATAGCTTCCATTCATTTCTCATGCATTTTTTGTAAATCCATCTTTTGTAAAGGAAGGCTTTGGGATGGGTCTTGTAGAGATTTACTCTCACCAATTCTGGTGTTTGGAAAGATACTGGAATGCAATATTAAGCAATTAATTCACAAATATCTCAAAAGACCCAAGAGAAAAATCATGCCAGACCAACTAACTATCTGTCCATGCAGGAGCATCAGGCTCACTAATCAAGAGAAAACAATTGATATAATCTATCTGGATTAGAGTGAGCTCTTTATTTCATACCTTATAACATACTCATCTACAAGCTGGGAATATATATTACTCTTAGCCAGAGGGTTTTTCAAACTGTGTTCCATGGAACCTTGGACATCAGTACAGTTACTACAAGGATTGATTGTAAATATTTTAGTATATAATATATTTTTTATAATTGAATTCATATACAAGTATAAATAATTTGCTTTTAGAAAGCAAAATGTACATTCAATTGTGTTATTTATCTTATCATAAACACAGTGGAGATCACCACTGCCTTAACCTGCCAAGTTGAATCATTTGGCGTTGGTCTCAAGATTTAAAAAATATCTTGAGATGTGCACATGGGCAGTTTAAAACGTGAAGCCATTTACAAATACTCCTTTCTAGGAAGCAGGGTTTTCTCCAGACTCTTCAATCAAAACAAAGTACAAAATAATCTGTTGCTAAGATTGCTGTAACATACCAATCATTATCTTATAACCCAATTTTACTTTTTTATGTTCATTTAAATAGTGTCAAAAATATTATGACATATAAATGTTATTTTGATATAAAAAATAGTAAACAGCAGCTGACCTTTACTGAGTGCTTCTCATGTGCATGGTGCTGAGTTAGTTTCTTTATGCATATTATTTCATTTAAACCACCATTAACCCTAGTAGTAGCCCCAAACTCATGTGGCTAATAAGAATCAGAGTTGGATATCAAAACAGATAGCTCTGATAAAAACTTGTTCTCCCTCCCTTTCTTTATATGTTGGGATTTTATGGAAGAAATTATTAGAACAAAAATGAAAGTAGGCATGGCCTAGTCTAATCTATATTCACATTTCGAGGGTACAAAATGAGTTGGAAAGACATGTCAGTTCATTATCAACAGGTAGGGACTAAGGTGAAGAAATATAGTTACATCCCATGAAGCAGAGTTGGCCTTCCATGTAGAAAGAGGCGGTTTCTCTGAGATTGCTTCTTACTATCTACTGCTGGCCCAGTGTTACTGCCTATCTTTAGTCCTACTGGGTGTGATTTTCTCTTCGATTAGAATGATCTCCCCTTTCCCCTTCATGTTTTTCATATCTCTGACTCCCACCTCAAAGACTATTATAAGTGGTCCTTCTTTAATGAAAAGTTTTTCAACAAATCCAACCCATACTGGTGTCTTCAAGCCTTTATAAGAGGAACCTGGATCCCTGGTTAGAAATACAGATTTCTGGATCCCAGCACATACCACCAAATCAAAATATCTAGATCAGTGTTTCTCAGCTTTGGCACAATTGACATTTTGGATCAGATCATTCTTTGCTCTAGGGGGCTGCCCTGTGCCCTGTAGGTTGTTTCACAGCTTCCCTGACCACTACCTATTTAGATGCCTATAGCACCTCTCCAGTTGTGACAACCAAAATTGTCTCCAGATGTTGCCAAATATTTGCCAGGAGGCAAAACTTCCCCCATTTGAGAACAATTTCCCCAGAGAAACAGTCCAGGATTCTGCAGTTTTGATAAGCAGCACACCAAGTGATTCTGATAATCATGCAAGTTTGGGTAAGTTGCTATTTTGTGCCTGTTGAGAAACGTATATATCAAGTTAGAATATACGATTCCACATATGCTAGATTTATCTCTTCTCACACATGCAATTCTAGTAGTGCCTAATAGTTATTAATAACATTTTTAATTTATTCTATGTGAATGCTTATTTCTTTTTTTTTTTTTTTTTTTTTTTTTTTTTGCGGTACGCGGGCCTCTCACTGTTGTGGCCTCTCCCGTTGTGGAGCACAGGCTCTGGATGCGCAGGCTCAGCGGCCATGGTTCACGGGCCCAGCCACTCTGCGGCATGTGGGATCTTCCCAGACTGGGGCACGAACCCGTGTCCCCTGCATCGGCAGGCAGACTCTCAACCACTGCGCCACCAAGGAAGCCCGTGAATGCTTATTTCTAATGTCTTACATTAATATGCCTAGGTGTTTTATAGTCTTACTCCCCGAATTTCTTTTGGATTAGTTCTACGGCATTTAACTCTTTTTATTACCAATCACTCTCCTCTTGCTTCAGCATTTTCTGACCATCATCATTATCGTAAAGTTGATTTTCGTTTTGTAGCCTATTTGATTACATAGACTAGATGCCAAATGATTCTTGAGGATTTTCTTCTATATACTTTCACAGAGTTCTTAAATATTTCTAGACTTCTTAAGATTTTTTTAAAGATCAAAAGCACATAAAAGCCTTATAAGATTTTCATGTTCTTATGAAAGAGGCAGTGAGGCAAAATATAGATTCTGAAGTTAGATTGCTTGAGTTGGGATCCTGAATTCATCCTTACAAGGTATGTAAACTTCAGCAAGTTACTTAACCTCTCCGTGTCTCAGATTTCATGTCTGAGAAGTGCGTTATAATAATGACTTACAAGGACTTCCCTGGTGGCGCAGTGGTTAAGATTCTGCACCCTCAGTTCAGGGGGCCCGGGTTCAATCCCTGGTCAGAGAACTAAATCCCACATGTATGCTGCAACTAAGAGTTCGCATGCTGCACTAAGGAGACACCCAGCACAACCAAATATATAAATATTAAAATTTTTTTAATTAAAAAAATAAATAAAACTCTGGGCTTAATTTAAAAAAAAATAATAAGACTTATATTGTAGGGTTATTTTGAGACTCAGTTGTGCTAATCCATGCATATAATGTAGAACAGTGCCTGATATATAGTAACGACTTATGTTTGCTATTATTAATATTATCATTATTATTATCCTCATGCACTAGATTGAGTTCAAAGTAACTGAGACCAAATATAAATTTGTTGAAAAAATAATGTGAAGGAACAGAGTAGACTTTGAGGTAGGGACAGAGTATAAACAAATGAAGGGAAAAGGAAAGAACATTCTACTCAATAAACTGACACAATATAGAGATTCGAAATGTGGCATCAAAATTATTAAATACATGAATGCTCAGAAATCCTCACAATTTGTATGAAGGTCATTGCCTACCTGTTACTTGTTAAGGCTGATATGTCCAAGTTAACGGGCATGGTTTGACATAATCCCTGGATGCTTGCATGTTTATTACATGAAGTGATCACCTGAAATCCATATCAAGCTGAACTTTGATATCTACACTTGACATACACTTGTGCACACACAAGCATAAATACCATATTTATGTGCATGTTTATAAATGCATGTTTTTATTACTTACACGTGTTTATTGAGTGTCTACTACATGCTATAATCATTTTTCTAGAAACTTACATTTTAGTTTGGTAGAGAGAAGATGGCAGACCTTCCAAAGATTAGACTAATATATACACATATGTATAAATATATATATATACATATATAATATATAAATAATATAGAGTATATATACATATTACACAGAGAGAGTACCTATATATAGAGAGAGAATATATTTGGTTCATTTATATATATACATATATGTAATATATACATACATAGAGAGAGAGAAGGAGACAAATATTTGGAGTATATAGATAGACAAAGAATGGAATATATGTGTGTGTATGTATATTTATAGTGTAAATGCGTATATATACCTTATTGTGTGTGTGTGTGTGTGTGTGTGTGTGTGTGAGACAGAGAGAGAGAGAGAGAAAGCATTTGAAGTAGCAAGCCATAATACGTGAGAAAGAAATATTTTAGGCAAAGGACAGAGTAAGTACAAAGGTCCTGAGGTACAGACTTGCAATGAGTAAGATATTAATTTTTCCACGGTTTACATATTGGTAGAAGGGTGAGGGAGGTAATATTGAAAATATTTAACAAACATTCCACAAGAGCATTGATCAATCAGAACAGCAGCACTAGGACTTCAGAGAGGAGGCTTACTCTAAATGACTCATAAAGTTTTATTTTTTTAAATTAGCAGATTATACTAATCCTGGGCATAAGCAATGTTTTTTAGAGTGACTCAGTAAGAAACATTTATAATAATTTTCCATTACAACTAATAAATTCTCTCTAAGATAGTACATTTTCTGCCCCAAAGAAGTGCTTAGAAGGCACCATTACAGAGGCCAATGCAAAACTATTTGTTCCTAAAGACTTAGCACCATGAGCTATGTGTGCAAAACGTGCAGCTGCAGATGCCTGGCACCTGGATCTAGATGGCATATTAAGGTTGGGGACGCCAAGATGCAGGCGATGTCAAATGATCTGATTACTGCAATATTCTGGCAATAGCATTAAAATGAGAGAAAATTGTCTCAAGGTAGTTAGAAGCTAATCAGAGGCAAGGCTGTCCTCTCTATGGGGACATCTAGGGTGAAGGAAATCAAAGTGTACATCCTGATAATCCTCTGTGCCACTCCTGGCCTGTCCCCAAGAGAATAGGAGCCATTCAGATCCTGGGATTGGACCTTAGACTCCTTGAGCACCTTTCATTTTCCATTAAAGTGTTCCTGCACAGAGTAGTGGGTTGTCAATAAATACTTGCCAAATAAATACAATATGAGAAGTTCATCTTTTCAATTACTTTGTAGCTAAGTATTTCACATAGGTTTGGGTTTCCAAAGCATCTGAGTAAGTCTGCAATCTCCTAGGATTTAGAGATTGAGCTTCTCTTAATGCCAGACTGAGTGCAACCCTCCTGAAAAATCTTTAAATACTTTATACTGAATTCCTTCTGGATACAGAATCATTCATGATGGTCAGTGATTTATATGCATACCCAGTTAGCACGCACAGCAATGTAGCCTAGGATATCCAGTTAGACAAAGTGGCTAATAACACCAAAGGTAACATATTCAAAAGTGGCCTTGATAACTGTATTTTTAAAAGTGTATGTGCCTTTAACAACATGGGAAATGACAAGAGAAGCACAAACCAAACTGGATAAAAATTCGAGAGTTACAGAAAGGAGAAAACAAGCCTCGTATAATGATAGAACATAGGAACAGAAATACCAAACAGCAAGAGCTAAAAGAGTCAACTCATCCAGTCACATGATTTTGGAGATTAGACGACTGACCCCCAAAGGGTTAAACAGACTTTCTCAAGGCCAGTTAGTAACTGATCTAAATCTATACTTGTTTGTGGCCTATGGTTTCCTTATTTTTTCTACTATACTATGTTGTTTCCCAGGAGAATTAAAGGAAATAATAACAAAGAATCTTTCTCATGCACTTGCCACTTTATTCTTTAGGCCTCAACATTGTTTAAAATACTGTAAATGGCAGTGTGTACATGTCAATCCCAAACTCCCTAACTATCCCTCCCCTCCCCACCCTTCCCCCTGGTAACCATAAGTTCCTTCTCTGAGTCTATGAGTCTGTTTCTGTTTTGTAAATGAGTTCATTTGTATCCTTTCTTTTTAGATTCCACATGTAAGGGATATCATACATATTTCTCTTTCTCTGAAAACACTGCTATATTTAAGATGGATAACCAACAAGGACCTACTGTATAGCATAGGCAACTCTGGTCAATGTTATGTGGCAGTCTGGATGGGAGAGGAGTTTGGGGGAGAATGGATAGGTGTATATATATGGCTGAGTTGCTTTGCTGTGCACCTGAAACTATCACAACATTGTTAATCAGCTATACCCCAATATAAAATAAAAAGTTTAAAAAATAAAAATAAAATATTGTAAATGGAAAGTTCCCATTTCAGTACTCTATAGAAATGCTGGACTACAATTAAGTTCCATGTCTGTGCTTTTCAATAGACCATAAGCTTCTTGGGAATAGGAATCATGATGTGCATGTCAAACTGAGTGTCAAAAAATGTTAACGAATATTTATTGAGTATCTACTATATGCCAGGCATTCTTGACAGTGGGAATATGAACAAAATAATTAAAAATGAACAAAGTAGTTAAATGTCCCTGCCCTCACAGAGCTTATTCTAGCAGACAGATGATTAACAAAATAAATTACTGTAAATGAAGTAAACAGTCGTGAGGAATAAATGACTAGAAAAAATAATAAGAATTCCACTTTTATTCAAGAAAAGCCAAATATTTTTTATTAGTTTCCGCTTTATAACAAAGTGAATCAGTCATACATATACATCTGTTCCCACAGCCCTTCCCTCTTGCATCTCCCTCCCTCCCACCCTCCCTATCCCGCCCCTCCAGGCGGTCACAAAGCACCGAGCTGATCTCCCTGTGCTATGTGGCTGCTTCCCACTAGCTATCTACCATACGTTTGGTAGTGTATATATGTCCATGCCTCTCTCTTGCTTTGTCACAGCTTACCCTTCCCACTCCCCATATGCTCAAGTCCATTCTCAAGTAGGTCTGTGTCTTTATTCCTGTTTTACCCCTAGGTTCTTCATGACATTTTTTTTCTTAAATTCCATATATATGTGTTAGCATACGGTATTTGTCTTTCTCTTTCTGACTTACTTCACTCTGTATGACAGACTCTAGGTCTATCCACCTCATTACAAATAGCTCAGTTTCGTTTCTTTTTATGGCTGAGTAATATTCCATTGTATATATGTGCCACATCGTCTTTATCCGTTCATCCGATGATGGACACTTAGGTTGTTTCCATCTCCAGGCTATGGTGAATAGAGCTGTAATGAACATTTTGGTACATGTCTCTTTTGCAATTATGGTTTTCTCAGGGTATATGCCTAGTAGTGGGATTGCTGGGTCATATGGTAGTTCTATTTGTAGTTTTTTAAGGAACTTCCATACTGTTCTCCATAGAGGCTGTACCAATTCACATTCCCACCAGCAGTGCAAGAGTGTTCCCTTTTCTCCACACCCTCTCCAGCATTTATTGTTTCTAGATTTCTTGATCATGGCCATTCTGACTGGT
This sequence comes from Mesoplodon mirus, assembly GCF_964341445.2. NCBI lineage: Eukaryota > Metazoa > Chordata > Mammalia > Artiodactyla > Ziphiidae > Mesoplodon > Mesoplodon mirus. Next base: position 174,377,637 of record NC_138977.1, read on the forward strand.
GTGAGATGATATCTCATTGTAGTTTTGATTTGCATTTCTCTAATGATTAATGATGTTGAGCATTCTTTCATGTGTTTGTTGGCAGTCTGTATATCTTCTTTGGAGAAATGTCTATTTAGGTCTTCTGCCCATTTTTGGATTGGGTTGTTTGTTTTTTTGCTATTGAGCTGCATGAGCTGCTTATAAATTTTGGAGATTAATCCTTTGTCAGTTGCTTCATTTGCAAATATTTTCTCCCATTCTCAGGGTTGTCTTTTGGTCTTGTTTATGGTTTCCTTTGCTGTGCAAAAGCTTTGAAGTTTCATTAGGTCCCATTTGTTTATCTTTGTTTTTATTTCCATTTCTCTAGGAGGTGGGTCAAAAAGGATCTTGCTGTGATTTATGTCATAGAGTGTTCTGCCTATGTTTTCCTCTAAGAGCTTGATATTTTCTGGCCTTACATTTAGGTCTTTAATCCATTTTGAGCTTATTTTTGTGTATGGTGTTAGGGAGTGATCTAATCTCATACTTTTACATGTCCCTGTCCAGTTTTCCCAGCACCACTTATTGAAGAGGCTGTCCTTTCTCCACTGTACATTCCTGCCTCCTTTATCAAAGATAAGTTGACCATATGTGCGTGGGTTTATCTCTGGGCTTTCTATCCTGTTCCATTGATCTATCTTTCTGTTTTTGTGCCAGTACCACACTGTCTTGATTACTGTAGCTTTGTAGTATAGTCTGAAGTCAGGGAGCCTGATTCCTCCAGCTCCGTTTTTCTTTCTCAAGATTGCTTTGGCTATTCGGGGTCTTTTGTTTTTCCAAACAAATTGTGAAACTTTTTGTTCTAGTTCTGTGAAAAATGCCAGTGGTAGTTTGATAGGGATTGCACTGAATCTGTAGATTGCTTTGGGTAGTAGAGTCATTTTCACAATATTGATTCTTCCAATCCAGGAGCATGGTATATCTCTCCATCTATTTGTATCATCTTTAATTTCTTTCATCAGTGTCTTATAATTTTCTGCATACAGGTCTTTTGTCTCCTTAGGTAGGTTTATTCCTAGATATTTTATTCTTTTTGTTGCAGTGGTAAATGGGAGTGTTTTCTTGATTTCACTTTCAGATTTTTCATCATTAGTGTACAGGAATGCCAGAGATTTCTGTGCATTAATTTTGTATCCTGCTACTTTACCAAATTCATTGATTAGCTCTAGTAGTTTTCTGGTAGCATCTTTAGGATTCTCTATGTATAGTATCATGTCATTTGCAAACAGTGACAGCTTTACTTCTTCTTTTCCAATTTGGATTCCTTTTATTTCCTTTTCTTCTCTGATTGCTGTGGCTAAAACTTCCAAAACTATGTTGAATAAGAGTGGTGAGAGTGGGCAGTCTTGTCTTGTTCCTGATCTTAGTGGAAACGGTTTCTGTTTTTCACCATTGAGGACGATGTTGGAAGAAAAGCCAAATATTTTTAAAAATCAGATTTATTTACAAAACAAGGCATGACTTTTCCTTAGATAATATTTCATACTGGGATAACATAGAAACACTTAAACTATTGAAAATATAATTCTTAGTACAAAAACTTGACTCAAAGAAAAGTTTCCTACTGTCTTTCACACAAAGTAAAAGGTATCTATGAGTCTCAACTTTGGCTACATATTAGAATCACATGAGCATTTAAAAAAATATTTATGCTTGACACCCCCGCTATCCGCACCCTCAGAGCAACTAAATCAGTATCTTTGGAATTAGGAGTTAGTATTTTTATAAAGCTCCTCTGGCAGGATTTGGGAGCCAGGACTTAATGGTAGAGTCTTTGAGGGAAGGTGAAAATACTTGCTATGATCTATATTTCATGGGCTTTTCCATCAGTGCAGGCCAGTGTCCCACAGTGAGTCGCCCTGAATTCTCACATGTTCCACAGAATGTGGATGCTTCACCTTCATCCAGTGCACATCAAATCTGGCCCCTTTGCTAGGTGAGGCTTTCTTTCCTGGGTCCTGTTCTCATTTAAATTTCCCACTCAGATTAGGAGCTGAGAGTTTGACCTTTGAATCCCTGGGTTAGTTCTGTCAGTATCTCCAGCACTGGATCCTTCTTTAGTACTTGTAAGTCCATCAAATAGATCTTTTTGGCATATGGCAGGGACAACCACCAGCCAAGAGCCTCATTGCTATGACTGCTGCCGTCATACTGGATCCCTTCTTTAAAAAAAAAATCATCACAGATCACATTAGAGTGGCCTCTGGCTATAGGCTGGGCAGGCAATGAAAGCTTGGGTTTCAAGTAAAAAGATGTCCAGGAGAACACACACAGTGACATGCTACATCCATGAAAATGACGATACAGATGTATATCATTAAAATGAAATGTACCCATTAAATACTATTAAATCAATAAAGAAATTTAGCAAATAGCACTTGTTCAGCCCATGATCTATGCATGTATATGGGGGAAACATCTGAAAGAATAAACACCAAAAATTACAAGGAAGTGAGACTTCATATGACTTTAGTTCAATTTGTCTTTTCTGTAATCATTCTGTAATGATCACTTTTGTATTTATAAAATAAAAACATAAAAACAAAAAGCATGTGTAGTAATGTGATAAAAGGGACAAGAGAAAAAGCTTAAGTGTGATTAAAGAGTTCATCCAGATCAGTCCAGGTCCACTCAGCTTTGTGGCTCTGGCTTAGAATCTGCCTTCCTTGGACCTTAATTTTCTCAACTGTAAACTGGCAGCAGTGAAATATGCCCTGGTTATTCCTGAAGGTTATTGGAAGTGGAAACATCGTAATACCTATGTGTTTTGAGGAAGAGTTGAGAAGCAATACACAAAAATGTAGTGCTAAAGGTACCTGCATGTCAGATAACATCATTCAAACAATATTTACTGAATTTGCAATATACTTCCATAGTTGAATATTTTACTTAAATTTAGTTCTTCCTCACAGCACCCCACAATATCAAGCAGACTATAGCAACCTGTATAAGAACAATGACTGAACTGGCTGAACCAGGACAGAAGTATCATTAAAAAAAATAAAGTACCACTGAGTCATAGGCAATATAAACAGGGGGTATATAGGAAAAGAAAAGGTTATTGTGTTGGAAGACTCTATAGCAAAGCCATGGAAGGGGATTGAGAAACGACTCTGACACCCTTGTTGCCCCAGCTGACATCAATGGTTGTAGACAGACTTTCCAGGTATGTTTGTTGGGATGATGTCAGCCTGCTGTAATCTGTTCAGGGGTGAAAGATCTGATGCTATCACCTAAGGGTGGCCCTGGAGTAAATCCTTTCACCTCTGGGCACAATATGAAAACATACAGCTTTAGCAATTGACAGCAAAATAGTTCTGAGCCATCACAGCATCAATTGCTGCTCACTTTGTCCCTGGCAGAGCATTCAGTAGTTCAATATTCCTGAAACATTAACCCAAGGTCGCTCATTTTGCTTCTGTTCCTATTGATATCATGTCCACTGTGAATACTTTTAAAGTAATAGTCAAAATCCTATGAGATTTGGCTTAAGAAGAATAGGGTTCAAGTTCTGATTCTGTCACAGACTAGCCTATATCCTTAGAGAAGGCATTTGGGCCCTGTGACCCCAGTTCTATCAACTGTATATAGAGGTAGCTGCTTCACAACGTTGAGGTAAGGATTAAATGAGATATTGGACAAAAGAGTACCATAAAACACTATGTAACTATTTCCTACTATTTCTCTAGTGATGTTCCTTTTAAAAACTCATTTCAAAACGTTACCCTGTCAATAAAAGAGCAAAACTTAGGAGAATTTCCTAAGAAACCCTGTGTAATAAGAACTTAATCTATTACCTAAGATGAGCCATTTCACAATCTTTACCCCTGATTAAATAGCTTTTCTACTTATACAATAAATTGGGTTTAGTAACTGATAAAACCTTATAGATATTGTCTTCAATTTGGAATAGCTGAACTAGGACAAAAGTATCATTTAAAAAAATCAAATACAATTGAGTTGAAGGAAATATAAACAGCAGATATAGGAAAAGAAAAGGTTATGGTGGTTGAAGATGATAATGGGAAGAAATAATTGATTCATCTTATCTAAAAATAAGACTAGGTAAAATAGAGTCTTCAGTAAATATAGCAGGTATTGCACTTTCATTTTTAATATCTTTAAAAAATGGGAAAAAAGCCTCAATACATATTTAAGCATTTTGAAGTCCATAGCCATGTTTTATGTGGCTTTATTCATTCATTCCTCCTTTTATTCATTTGTATATTTAGAAAATACTTTTTGAATAGCAAGTGTCTAAGACACACAGCCATGGCTCTAACAGACACAGTCCCTGTTCTCATGATGTTTACAGCATCCCAGCTGCTCAGCAGTCATTGGTGTAGAATCTAACATAATTATTTAAACAAAAACTGAAGGAAAAATAGACTAAAAAATGAAAAACTGGAGAAAAAGAAAACTGAAAATCAAAGAAAAGGAAATTAGGAGAATGGAATTATTCATAATTTTATCATCACTTTTAGTTAGAAATGAAATACTCTTTTCATATTATACTCTTTGTTTGGGCTGTGGGCTTCAGAAAATAATTACTGTCTTTGAAATGTGAATTAAAGTTTTAATCACCACACACAACTCTTCAACTGCTCTTTATTCTTAAACATTGCCAAGATCTTCTTTGGGAGCTATAGCTATAATAAAACATTAGAAGAGAAGCAAGATTTTTCCTTGAGCTTCTGTGACAGTGATCAGAGTATTATTGCCATAAAGGCCAAATAAAATCAAACCACAATCTACCAGGGAACTAAAAAGTAAACTCTTGTTTTGGCAGAAACTGTCCATTTCTGTAAAGTACAAGTATGACAGTAAGATACAACTCTCTTTCTAGTTGATAATACAATGGCTGCATGCTTTTTAATGATTACATATTTAATCTTGAAAAAAATAAGGTTGCTCTAAGATGAAAGTTATTTCAAGATAAAGGGCAAGTGAAGAAAACTATCTACGTTGACAAATAAAAGAGAATAGTAGTCTCTGAGCTCTTGCTATGTGCTAGGGATATTGTACCTGCTATGTCTTTTTATCTGTAAACAATCCTTTGAAACAGCTATCACTTCACTATTTTACAGATAAAGAGACTGAGGCTTAAGGAGGTTAAGAAACTTGCCTAAGTTTACACTGCAAACATGTGACTGAGTGGAAATATGAACCCAGGTTCCCCCTCTCTTCAGTGGCCCTAACATTTCTAGAGCATTTTTCCAGTGGCAGAATTCAAAACTCTTATACCTTCACAGGTGTGAATTTCAACTTAATTTTATTTTCAAGATCTCTTTGGGGAAAAAACACAGCTCACCAAATATTCTTCTAGAAATAAAAGTCACATGTTTCATGGCTTCTAATGAGTTGTTGCAGCTCAGAAGTTTCCATTATATTCTGACAATTACATTGCTAATAAACTGAGGAACCACTAATTGACTTACCTATCTCACAAATTCAAGATCCAGCTAGTACCCTACAACACAATTCCCATCACTGAACCAAAAATCCCTCACATTTTGCAATCCACTTAGTGAGATTTGATCTGAGTAAATTTCATATGGTTCCTGTATTTGACATGAAGTTCTGACTGGGAACACACACCAGCACCTTGTCACATATTAGTGACAACATGCCCCACTGCTGCCGACTGCATTATAAGAATGATAAGATATTGTTATGCTGGGACCAATGCAACAGCTGAGGACCCAATATAAAAAAATTTATGGTAATTGAAACCACAGAATCTTAGGAAATGCAGTCAATTTCATAGAGTATCAAAAGGTCACCCTATTCAATTCATACTTGAGGCTGAGCACAATTTTGAAAAAACACGTGAAAGCCAACGACCTTATCAGTTGTTCAGGATGCAACATTTACTGACTATATAAGGTAATTTACTGATTACCAAATAAATGCATTACCTGTGTGTGTAGCCTTGCATTTGGCTCACCAAGTTCTTGTAAAGAACTGAACAGTGTGAAAGCATTGTTAAATATGTCAACATTACCATATTAACTGCTCTGTTCAAGCTTCAGTAAGAGCAAACTTTTTCAGTTCCACGTTCCACTAGTAACACAAGGTTCTTGGAAATTTTGCTATATGCTCCAATTTTGGCTGTATGATTTGCCTTACAGGGGCCATTTAAAAGTAAGAACATTGGGCTTCCCTGGTGGCGCAGTGGTTGAGAATCTGCCTGCTAATGCAGGGGACACGGGTTCGAGCCCTGGTCTGGGAGGATCCCACATGCCGTGGAGCAACTAGGCCCGTGAGCCATGGCTGCTGGGCCTGCGTGTCTGGAGCCTGTGCTCCGCAACGGGAGAGGCCGTGATGGTGAGAGGCCCATGCACTGTGAGGAAGAGTGGCCCCCGCTAGCCGCAACTAGAGAAAGCCCTCGCACAGAAAAGAAGACGCAACACAGCAAAAATAAAATAAATTAATAAATTAAATTAGTAATTTAAGCAGTGTATTTAAAAATAAAATAAAATAAAATAAGAACATTAAGTGTACTAAATCAGGTGCTGCACATCACTGGATGATGTTGGTAAAATGCAGATTCTTATCCTGGTTTTCAGCCTGAGATTCTCAGTCTCTAATAATCTCTTGGATGATACTGATGCTGTTGGTTCACAGACCACAGTTTGAGTAGCAAGCCTCAAGTTTTCTTCATAAACTCAGCACATTTTCTTTAATACTTGCCCCATCACACAGGACAGAAAAATTCTGTTTATTACAGTTAATCCCTACTAGAAAGACACACCATAACATTTTGGATGAAGACTTAGATCTTAGATTTTTATGTCATTTCACTCATTCTAGCTCAGGTTCCAAATTGGAGGTCTTTGGGCCAGAACTAGCCCAGACATATGTTTTGTTTAGATAATATAGTGTTTACCTACAAAAGGTTTTAAACATTATTAGATTGGGTAATAATATTTACTACACTGGAGATTTCATCTGAAACTTTTGTTTTTCCAGAGAAAGCAGAAGATTCGAGGAGCAGCTGCTCACTTTACACAAGGGATGTCCTCACCAATTCTCCACTCTCTCCCCTTATAGCTCTGCCATTGAGTTTCTATGGCCTTTTTTACTGTGTTGCCCATTGGCATTAAAGTCTCTTTCTCCTCTGATCTTCCTTTTTTCCCATTTACCTCCCTATTCATTATGGTATCTCTAATATAAAGTGCTTTTCCCAATTTTTTTCCTCATAGAAATCCTAAGTATGGCTTAAGATCCAGTTTGATTTTTCCTATCCCACTAAATATTACTTAAGCACACCAATATAACTCTTTTAAAGTGTTTTAGCACATCCTACTATACTTTAAGCTTATTGTGTAAAGCCTAGTTTTTATCTTTCTATTAGCACATTTTTATCAGTCTTCATCTATGTAGTGATAGACAGATGCAAGAAACACGACTCAGATAAGCATATGAGAGAGAGAGAGTGAGTGTGTGTGTGTGTGTGTGCATTTGTATACCAATTACTTCAGCTTTTAACTAGATTGTCACTGTCTTCAAGGAATTAACAATGTGCAGTGGTGTTTGCATATTAACAGGATGATCCATAGGAAGTAATTATAAGCAAAATTATTTGCTAATTTTATGCTGGAGCTATGATAGATCTCCTTTCACAGGTTTTCCTTTTTGTATAAGGGATTTGTAAAGTTTTTTTTTTTAAAGCATGTAGCACTTAGGATATTGGTTTTCTATATTAGAAGATCTGGGTTACAGAAAGCAAAGACATAGTCAAAACTTTTAACTACTTAAAACATTATAGCTTGATTAAAGGTAAGTACAGAAAGAGGGGATCATCTTTAGTGGAAGACACACTCTGAAACATCTCTTTGAATGGGGAGTGTGAGAGGTGTGTAAGAAAGATAGGTAGAACAGAAAATTCAGCATAAAAGCAATATCTACATCAGGGTGGTGATACTTTATATGCACTAATAGAGTGGGCCAAAATATTATTATTTATTAAATAGATGAAAGGAAAGATTTCCTAAGTTATATCTACTATGTTGCCTCAGAAAAAAATGAGCTACATTTTGAGGAGGGAAAGTATACTAGATGAATCTCAAATTGGGGAGTCAGACATGTTTCCATATCTGAACTTGATGAACACGGAGCCACTATGAATTTTCAGTGGTGAAAATGAAGAGGGATTTCTGCAGAAAATTCTTATGCTGAAATAATCCCTGCTCCTTAGTCAAACTCCACAGAATATTAAGGTAATAACTGCCTTATATCTTCTATCCAGAAGGATATATCAAAACATGATAAAATTATGAAAACATTTGGAAAGCTATTTGATAAATCAATCATTTCACTTTTTTTGGAGCCCCTTCCATGTATGAGTCATCATGCAGTAACGCATGAGATAGCTAGAGAGGTCATAGAGTGAAGGATCTAAGGATACAGGAGCTGGCGTCAGACTGTATGGGCACAAATCCTAGCTCTGACACTAGGGCTGTGGACCGAGGGTGAGCTGCTGAACTTCTCTATGACTTGGTTCCCCATATATAGTGAAGACAATTATAAAATTTCTGCCTCAAGGTTGTTGTAAAGGTTAAATGAATTAAAACATGTAAAGTGCTTAGAATACTGCTGGCACGTAGAGGCCCTCAAGAGTTAAAAGTTTTCTTTGTTATCCTGAATGAGTGAGTTTGTGATCTAGTCAAGGAAGTGTGATGGGAACAATGAAAATATAACTAACTCCACAAGGCCATGGACATATGACATGTGTCAGATAAGTCATTCAGAGACTGAGAGTTAGTTCTGAGAGGGAAGCATTATTTTTAGCTTTACATAACGTTGCCAGGAATCCAGGCAAGGGATTTCTTATAGAAGTAATAGCATTTTTAGCATAGTTACATTATTTTGGTCATGGAAATCTCTTCAACAACAATTACAGAACAGGCCTCTCCTAATGTCTGGGTATGCTGAGACATCTAGGTTTTCCCTCTGACCTGTGAATGAAGGTTCATGGTGAGCACATCTAGACCTCACACTCAGGTTGATTATGAACCTATCCAATTACCAGAAACATGTACAAGTTTCCGATGGCCTTGCAACTTGTCCGGCCTGAGAGGCCATACAGCCAAATAATTTCACAGGCTTAGCAAAGAAGCCTAGCTTGAGAGAAAAAAATTAAAATCTCTATAAACGAAGATACCCTTGCCCCACAAAGATGAGTTTTTATTTTATTTTTTTTAACAATCTATTACCTTTTATACAAATGTAGGAGTAGAGTTTTATTTTATTTACATACTTTGCCATTATAAATCCAGTAAAGTCAGAGCATGTATACAAATTAGGAATGATGTAACATTAATACGGAAAGCCACAATTAGGGGAAAAAAAAGTATGCTTTCTTTACAAACAATAAATGCTGGAGAGGGTGTGGAGAAAAGGGAACCCTCCTACACTGTTGGTGGGAATGTAAATTGGTACAGCCACTATGGAGAATGGTATGGAGGGTCCTTAAAAAACTAAAAATATAACTACCATATGATCCAGCAATCCCACTCCTGTGCATATATCTGGAGAAAACCATAATCTGAAAGGATACATGCAACCCAGTGTTACAATAACCAAGACATGGAAGCAACCTAAATGTGCATCAACAAAGGAATGGATAAAGAAGATGTGGTACATATATACAATGGAATATTACTCAGCCATAAAAAAGAATGAAATAATGTCATTTGCAGCAACATGAATGGACCTGGAGATTCTCATACAAAGTGAAGTAAGTCAGACAGAGAAAGACAAATATCATATGATATCACTCATATGTGGAATCTAATTTTAAAAAACTGATACAAATTAACTTATTTAAAAAACAGAAACAGACTTACAGATATCGAAAACAAACTTATGGTTACCAAAGGGGAAACGTGATGGGCAGGGGGTATAAATCAGGAGCTTAGAATGAACATACTCACACTACTATATATATAAGATAGATAACCAACAAGGACCTATTGTATAGCACAGGGAACTCTACTCAATATTCTGTGATAACCTACATGAGAAAATAATCTAAAAAAGAGTGGATATATGTACATATATAACTGAATCACTTTGCTGTTCACTTGAAACTAACACACATTGTAAATCAACTATACTCCAACAAAATTAAAATAAAAAAATAAATGTGTGACATAACTAGATAGAAGGTAGTTAAGTTAAATAAAGGAAAAATGATGTAAAAAAGTATGCTTTATTTGATATTAATTATTTAATAGAAGCCCATCAACTCCATATAAAAAGCTTCACATATTGGCATTTATTTACCAACAACAACAAAAAATGGCGATACATAGGTTTGCTATCATTTATATCCTTTAGTTCATTATCTGAATGTCAAATAGTAAAGATGCGTTTTAATACCGATAATATTCACTGTACTAAAATGTTTGGCTCAAAGGCAGGGCTCACCTTAAAAACTGTTTACTTGTGTGTATTTCCTAGGGAGGGATGTGCCATTTATTTTTGTATGCTGAGTCTCTGATACAGCAGATGCTGCACAAATCCCAGATGGATGAATGAATGAATGTGAAGAAAAAAAGGGGAAAGAAGAGAAAGAAAGGACTTACTTCAAAATAAAATCCGTTCAAATATTTTACCTCTCTCTTTAAGTGATCCTCCCATGAAGCCACTCTTCATTTCTCTTTGTCTTATTTGAACCTACCATCACTCGAGGCAAACAGCACTTAATATTAATTATCTTTTAAAATACCCATCTTGGGAGTTCCCTGGTGGTCTAGAGGTTAGGATTCAGTGCTTTTACTGCCGTGGTCTGGGTTCAATCCCTGGTTGGGGAATTGAGACCCTGTAAGCTGAGCAGCGCAGCCAAAAGAATAAATAAATAAATTAAATTAGGGCCTCCCTGGTGGCGCAGTGGTTGAGAGTCCGCCTGCCGATGCAGGGGATACGGGTTCGTGCCCCGGTCTGGGAGGATCCCATATGCCGCGGAGCGGCTGGGCCCGTGAGCCATGGCCGCTGGGCCTGCGCATCCGGAGCCTGTGCTCCGCAACGGGAGAGGCCACAACAGTGAGAGGCCCGCATACCGCAAAAAAAAAAAATAATAATAAATAAATAAATTAATTAAATTAAATACCCGTCTTTACTTCTAAATAGACAATGATCTGGAACACAGTAGGCATCCAAAAAGCACTTGTCAAAAAATGAGAATAGATGAGTTAACTGTAAGCTCCTTTAGGACAAGCAAGTACCTTCTTACGCTTGACGGTTCTCCAAACAGCGAGCATTGTACCTTTCATAATGTACTCCAAAAATAATTTCAGATTTTTTAATGCCTTACTCATTCAACATATGCATAACAAGAGCTGACTATATTTCAGACACTGAGTTAGGTAATGGGACTACGTTAGTGAAAATCACAGTTCAGACCCTCTGTGGGGCACATAGTAGAGGTGCCTGGATGTCTTGGGACCAGAGGGAGATAGTCTAGGGGAGGTGATGTAGAAGGGGAAGTCTGGATGATAGTAAGAAATTAGGCAAGCAGCAAAGAGATGGACAAAGAGATGTGCTACATCTAAACAAAACGGTATAACTTACACATAGAAAAACCCAAAGTGTCACCAGACCTAGCATCTAGTAGATGTTCAATAAATAACCACGGAATAAGTGAATGATTATGCAAATGTTACATTACGGGACCCATTCAACATTAAACTACCACCAGGTTCTCCCACCCTGAACCCAAATAAAGTGGTGGTTGGGCATTTTTTATACAGTCATAATACAAATGTGTTACATAGTTATAAAACAAAAAACCCCAAATTGCTCACACAACATAGATTAGAGCTTACTGCCTTTCCAGAATGTGCCCCTACAACCATAAAGAAAATCAAACAGCAGTTGTTGCAAATGCCAAATTCTGAACTTTTGCAAGCAGTATTCTGAGCAAAGGTTCCCTGTGTCGATGTTTTCTGCAGTGTAGGCCACTGCTTCCTGGTTTCCCCTTACCATGGACTCATTAGTCATCGCAAACATCATTGACTAAATGGGGTCCACTTTAACATATAAAATGCCTTTGCTTGTTGGCTCTCCTCAGCCACATCAGAGAGAGGTCCGGGCCATGCTCAAAGCTGCTGGACACTCTAAGAAATCACACTGTGCTTGCTTGTCTTTCCTCCAAAGGTTACATTTCATGACAGAGATTAAACACCTCGCCCATTCTAGGATCGCTTTTGGAGATTAAGCACTAATGTTAGCCACTCAAGCAAGTAGCTTAGTCATTTCCCTTTGGCCTCTGTCTAGAGCTTCCCAGTTTGGTCATTTTTTCAACAAATATTTCTTAGGTGCCCACCATGCGCTGGGACCCATGCTAAGTGCAGGGTCTGAGGTGAATAAAAGAGACATAGCCCCTCCCTCCTGGAATTTACCTTGGATTCAAGGTACGCACTGGATACACACTAGGAAGTCACTAAGCAGAAACCCCGCTTCCCCTTCATCAATGACGGGCTGGCACAGAGCCCAGGGGCGAGCTGCTGGACACTCCTTCCCCAGAATTTGAATCTTGCCCAGAATTCTCTTGCAGTTTTTGTTCCCAAGGACACTTTAGGTTTTACAGAGCTATCCAGGAAATTTGGGGTATCGAATTTTCCTACAAATGGCCATTTACTGACTACCAATTAGGTCCAAGCATTAAACTATGCACTTCCCTTACATTATTTCTACATATATTATTTGAAATTGTTTTTTTTTTTTTTAATGAGAAGACTCATGTTTCTTGGCAGAGAAATGCAAGTGACTTCTCAGGGATAGCAAATACATGTGATTATGGAGTGTAATGAAACACACATTCCTCTGTATCCCCAGAGCCAGCATACCACTGGGCTCACAGAAGATGCTCATCACTGATGTTCTATATGTGTTTCTGGGATTGTTGGATCACTATAAAAGGCTATGAGCACATACTGCCAAATGCCAATGAGATATACAGACCACAGGATGGAGAGCTCAACTTTGGCAAATAACATCAGAAGCAAGGTTTCATAAAATGTAATTTATTGTGTGTATATATACAAATGTATATTTATATTTCGAAGGCACAAGTAATTAAAATATCAGTGCTACTTTTAATTCATGGAATTTCAGAGGAGAGACTGTGTGGTCGGATTTCCACTGTGTATTTAGGAGCAAGAACCCTGTTCCTTTCCTCAATGTCAAGCATTTTATGCTGACAAGATCCTCCAACCACCTTAGGACCCTATAGCTTTCATGTCTTGTTTCTTGTCTTCCCTGTATTTTGTAGTAGCACGACAATTTCCTCCTACAAAATGATCCCTTCTCCATTAGATATACACTGAGAGCCAGAAAGCCAAAGCCCCACTCTCTGCTCACCACCCAGGAGCTGGCATAGAACCCAAGCAAAAGCTATTAAGATTTGAACTGTGATCAGAGCCATCTGGCAGTTCTGTTCCAAGGCTTGTAAGCCTACTTCAACCTCTCTCATCAGTTCCATCAGCCACTGATGTCCTTTTGCTCCTCTGCTTGGGAGTTGATTCTATTTTTTTTTTTCATCCTGTTGTTTACAACCAAAGAACTCAAAAATTCTAAATTCCAACTATTATAGCTAAATTGTAAATGGTTTCCATGGAATAGACTGATTCTTGGAAAATTTAAGGCTTTGTTCATATTACATTTATTATGTTTATGGATACCCTTAAGGATGAAGGACAAATAGCATCACCTCCATCTGTTTACAGATTTTTTATTTGTTAAAAATCATTTCTTGCATATCCACTATGTCCAGGCACTGTGCAAAGCACTTTCATTGCATTATCTCATTTAATCCTAACAACAACTCACTAGAACATAAGCTCCAGAAGGGCAGGGCTTTTTATTCCCTTGTTTACTACTGAATCCCCAGTGTCCAGCAGATTTTTCACATGTAATAAGTTATCAGTAAATGTTTGCAGAATGAATGAATAATCCTACAAGGCAGGCACTAGTATATGAAAGAGGAAACTGAGACTCAGAGGAGTTACGTAAATGTACTCATGGCCCCACTGCAAGTAAGTGGTGGAACTAGGATTTCAAACCCAGGCCTATCTGACTCTAGGACCCAATCTCCTAACCAGCCTGTTACGCCTTTGGATTCTTGGGACGCAGAGAAGAAGGAGGTCACCGATGTCTAGGAACTTGGGAAAGGCCCTCTGAGTCTCGGTGTCCTCTTGTGAAGAGGAGATATGGCCCTCATTTGTTTTTTGTAGATTTTCCATAATCCCTTCGTACACATGGGAAAATGTCATTTGTAGAGATAATATGCTAAATTTGGGAGAGAGGATTGAGAGTCGAATGTCACCTTTGCCATTGCTAGCTCATAGACTGGCAGGCTTCTTAATTCTGAGACTGAGCCCCACTCTGCCAAACATTTGCTTTCTAGTCCCTTTAGGAAGGCAGGAAGAATTAGTGAAAGTCGTATGGACTGACTCTGTGAGTGGAAATATAAATAGAAATTAAGGTATATAAACATATAATTATATAAGATATAAATTTAAGGTATAAATTTATATTTTATAAGATAACTTATAAATAGAAATTAAGGTAACACATAAATATAAATTTATATAACATAAATATAGTTTTAAATATAAATTAGACTATTATGATGATAACTTTTAATACCAGCCCACTCCAGTACACTCTTCAAAGCAATTATCCACTCTGTGCTCTTCCCAGGAAATAAAGCTATACTAGGAGGGTTCTCAAGCATCATTTCATAAACCATTCTTCCTTGCCTCTGTTAACTAGGGAAGAGTGATACTGCCTAAAATGCTAGTCCCAATGTCAGACCAAGACAAGGCTCAATGCAGAGGTGATGGCAACACAATCAACAGAGCCAGTTCAGATGTGAGCTTTGGCTTGAACAATTAGCTCTGGTGTGCCTGCATCCCAAAAGTGTAAGGGACCGGTAATGTAAGGATCTTCTAAGCAAAGGAAAGAGAAGAGATGTGCTCAGAGAAGTAGGAAGAAAATTAGGAGACTACAAAAAGGAAATTTAACAACAACTAAAACATTTAAAATAAAATACCAAGGGAGCAAAGAGTTTTACTACCTCCCGGTCAATGGGGAATAATCAAATAGCACAGAAAATTCCAGAAGAATGGGGACCTGATCAAGGGCTTTTATATTAGACAATTAAGAATTCCCTGATGATATCAGAGGAAGCACCATTAAATTCAAGAGGGGGAAATTAGATGCAATGATACTGTCTCCTCATAATCCTTCAAAAAATGGATGAAAATATGAGTATTAACGTGAGAAGAAAAAAGGAGAAACAAGAATTCTAAAAAGTCGAGGAATTCTAAATAAAGAGTAAAAAGGTGGGAGCAGGACAATATAAGGGCCAAAATCTAAATAGTGGTTCTCAGAGGGCATTGGCTTGCTCCCTGCTTGATAATATTCACCTACTGACCATTCTTAGCCTTCCTGGGATGACTAGGCTCCCAGGAATAACAATAGTGCTTGGTAATAACAGTTGCATTCTTGGATATTTATCTTCTTTCAATCAGCTGTATAACTGTTACCATAATACTCTGATCAATACTCTTCTACCCAAACCAGATCATGATGACCTTTAAATACAACATATTTCAAATGAAGGGCAAGTCCACATGACAGTCCTTTCTCCGTGCGCTGCAGTAGGAGTGGTTGCGAGCAGTCTTGTGTTTAGACAGCAATAAAACACTGTTTTGTAAATGTAACCAGAAATGCAAAATGGGCACCACTTTATCTTAAACATCAGTGCACAAAAACCTGTATTATTTGAAGCAAAGAATGAACTAGCTGAAATGGAATCATTGGCTTAACCAAAGATTTTGATACAGTCACCAGACACAGCCTGGCAGCTACTCAAGAGATCTTGTTACCCAGGTAATTTTCCCAGTCCCCTAAAAATACTTCCAGGATGGTTTAGAAGATCACAAGTAAAATGTCATTAATTCATTCATTAGGCTGCACTGAGTACCTTTTGTTCACAGAATTTTGAACTAGGAACTAAAGAACTGCTAAGATAACACAGGAACCAAAAGAAAAATCAACATTCCTACTTATAAATTAGCTGAGGGAATAATACACAGTCTTATGACATGTATTTATTGAGTTCCTATTATATGCAAGGCACTGTATATAAGAAAAAGATGAATAAGGCATAGTTTGACTTCTTAACCCAGGAGCAACAGAAAAACAGAATATTAAGAAAAAAATGCACAGCCACAATGCAAAATGATTTGATGTCCACTAAGGGAAGGAGAATTGTCAGAGCTAAGTGAAATTGTAAGAAATGGTTTATTGGGGGAAATATGCCTGTTTTCAATTGCATTTTAAAAGAGTTATATTCCCACTAAACTTGTCTTCTGGGAGACTTATCTCACAGGCACATTCTACCAAATCTAGTTTATGAAGACATGCCCATGAGTTCAATAAAGGACTTTAAAGCCAAGTTTAGGATGCTTTATCAATACTTTGCAATTGCCCTCCTTCTCAACCAAATACCAACAAAAATATTGGTACATCAGTCAACACGCATCAGGAATATACACACTGGGGGCATGAAGAATATCACAAACAGTTCCTGGCCTTACAAGTTTAATATATGCGTCCAAGTACAATCCTCTGCAAATGAAAACATCTACAGATCCATGTGCAGTAAGGCATAAACTCTGATCTGTTGACCAGGCTGTGGCAGGATGGATTCATGCAATCTCTCCACTAAATAACATGAAATCTACTCTAACAAGATCAGATCTGGGCTCTGCTAGCTGTTGGGGTAGAGGTGGAATTAATCAAGGAACACTTCCTGAATTTGAGAGGTTCCTGTGATTTTCAAATTCAGGAGAATTGAAAACAAGGGGACAGAAATAATTCCAGGCATTTGGAAAATTTTAAAAAGGCTGGGAGTAGGAGGGGATGAGAAGCTTAGAGCCCGGCAATAGAGGTATTAAGTCAAAAGGTATGGTTAAAAATTCAAGTTTGGGGAGTAGGGTCGTCTTAGTTTTTCTGGTTACTTTTTGTAACTTGGCCCTGGACAAGTTACTTATCTAAGCCTCACTGTCTGAACAGTAAAGTGAGATAACACCTCCAACCCGTCATGGCAGTTAGGTGAATCAAACGAGATCATTTATTTTTAATATATTAAGTTAAACTTTTTAAAAAAATCTTATTTTATTATTTTTTTAATATACAGCAGGTTCTTATTAGTTATCTATTTTATACATATTATTGTATATATGTCAATCCCAATCTCCCAATTCATCCCACCACCACCACCCCACCCCCTGCTTTCCCCCTTGGTACCCATATGTTTGTTCTCTACATCTGTATCTCTACTTCTGCCTTGCAAACCGGCTCATCTGTACCATTTTTCTAGATTCCACATATATGTATTAATATATAATATTTGTTTTTTTCTTTCTGACTTACTTCACTCTGTATGATAGTCTCTAGGTACATCCATGTCTTTACAAATGACCCAATTTCATTCCTTTTTATGGCTATGTAATATTCCACTGTATACATGTACCACATCTTCTTTATCCATTCGTCTGTCCATGGGCATTTAGGTTGCTTCCATGACCTGGCTATTGTAAATAGCGCTGCAATGAACACTGGAGTGCATGTGTCTTTTTGAATTATGGTTTTCTCTGGGTATATGCCCAGTAGTGAGATTGCTGGGTCATATGGTTAATTCTATTTGTAGTTTTTTAAGGAACCTCCATACTGTTCTCCATA
This sequence comes from Mesoplodon mirus, assembly GCF_964341445.2. NCBI lineage: Eukaryota > Metazoa > Chordata > Mammalia > Artiodactyla > Ziphiidae > Mesoplodon > Mesoplodon mirus. The sequence goes on from NC_138977.1 coordinate 174,395,418, forward strand.
GTGGCTGTATCAATTTACATTCCCACCAACAGTGCAAGAGGGTTCCCTTTTCTCCACACCCTCTCCAGCATTTGCTGTTTGTAGATTTTCTGATGATGCCCATTCTAACCAGTGTGAGGTGATACCTCATTGTAGTTTTGATTTGCATTTCTCTAATAATTAATGATGTTGCGCAGCTTGTCATGTGCTTCTTGGCCATCTGTATGTCTTCTCTGGAGAAATGTTTTTTTAGGTCTTCTGCCCATTTTTTGATTCGGTTGTTTGTTTTTTTGATATTGAGCTGCATGAGCTGTTTATATATTTTGGAGATTAATCCTTTGTCCATTGACTCATTTGCAAATATTTTCTCTCATTCTGAGGGCTGTCTTTTCGTCTTGTTTATAGTTTCCTTTGTTGTGGAAAAGCTTTGAAGTTTCATTAGGTCCCATTTGTTTATTTTTGTTTTTATTTCCATTATGCTAGGAGGTGGGTCAAAAAAGATCTTGCTGTGATTTATGTCAAAGAGTGTTCTTCCTATGTTTTCCTCTAAGAGTTTGATAGTGTCTGGCCTTACATTTAGGTCTTTAATCCATTTTGAGTTTATTTTTGTGTATGGTGTTAGGGAGTGTTCTAACTTCATTCTTTTACATGTGGTTGTCCAGTTTTCCCAACAACACTTATTGAAGAGACTGTCTTTTCTCCATTGTATATCCAAAATTAAACTTTATTTTTTTACATGAAAATGCTGTTTGAAAGTGTAGCCCTAGTGTCTAGCACATAAAAATACCGAAAGTTACTGTTACTATTGGCAAGAAAAAGCCTGGTGAATTATTGACCTCAAAGCAAAAGTGAAAAATCTTTAATCTGTCAGACAAAGGGGAACCTTGATATCCCTCCTCCACAGCATCTGCCAAGTAAATATTTCCTTTAAGACACCCATCCTCATAAAGACTTCCGTGACTGCGCCCAAGCTCAATTATTATATTTTTTTTCACAGACTTCCAATAGCAGCCACCACAGGCTCTTTGCAATCGAAGCACATTATATTCTAGACCCTTCCTCTCAGCTCCTGCCATGATCCACATACCCTCCTCTGACTCTCTTATTTTCCTTAACTGATCCCAAAGTCTCCAAATCACCCAGGCTTGAAACCACAGACATTTTTATTCCTTTTTCTCCCACCACAGCATTGAACCTCTCACTGGATGGGATCAAGATCTTCATCGATTCTTTCTTCACAACGTCTCCCACATCCACCCCTTCCTTTCACTGTCACCGTCATCTCCTAATTCCAGTCCTATTACCTCAAGCTTGAAAACCACAACAGTCTCCTCACTGGGCCTCTGCCTGCAACCTCTGTGCAAGGTAACACTTCCTCCATGATAACAAGCCCTGTCTTCTGTCTTCCCCCTGCTTGTCCTGACCTCAAGCTGTTATCTATCATACAAGTCACATAAGGTACCTGGGCCTCAGTTTCCCTATTGCTGGACTAATCTCTCCTCATATTATTTAGTCCAGTGCTAAGATTCTATTCACTTGTATCTACTTTCCCTCTTGCCCAATCAGATTTGTTCTTATTTCCCAGTCATCCCTTGGGCTCTCTCCACCACCATGACTTTGCATTTAACATGGTCCCTGTCTCATCCAGTTTGTTATGCCAACAGCTAGCATAAATCCTGGTACATAGCAGGTGGGCAATAAGTATGTAGTAGAGATGAAAACTGATGTCTGAAATACTTCCTTTTCCTCTCTGCCGATGGAAATCTCTCTCCATTCTGAAGATCTATTTCAGAAGATCTGGCTTCTGTGTTCCCGCACAGGTCTTATGGATCTCTTCCCAATTCTAAAACTCTTAGAGGAGTTTGCTAACATCATGCCAATGAGCACATGTTTCCTTATGGGACAATTAATTTCTAATAAAAATGAACACAGGGACTAGACTCGTATATTTTACGTTGTGCCCAGAATAGGGCTTTGTTGAATGTCCATCCACATTTCACCCACTGTCCAATTGTGTCACATGAGTAGGTCTTGTTTCCTCACAAAGCTGTGTATCCCCAAAGAAAGATAATCCCTGAAGTCCATATATTTCTTTTATAGGTACCATAGTTTCTGGCAAAGTTCTAGACACACAGAAGAAGCTGAAAAATAATGGTTGGTTTCATCATCAAGTATGGCGTGTGCGGGATAGGATACCTTCTGAAGTAGCTGGGAACACCACCACCAGGGAAGCACTAAAGGGGGCTGTGATCACTAAGTACAAGTTGATAAGAGTTCAAAAGAAATGACGGAGGAAGATGTGATCATTCACCTAAGCACAGGAAGTTTTCAGCAACAGACTGAACATGGAGAACAAAGGACGGGGAGATGGAGGCAGTGACCCTAAGGCTTGTGGTTTGGGGGAAAAACAGCAAACTGGTTTCTGATCCCTGGGAGCACACAAACAAGAAGTTAGGCAACCTGGTGTGCGCTGGGTTGCAGAGTCAGCCTGTGCTAAAGATTAACAGCCGGTCTTAAAGGGGACTAAAGATCAGGAGCGAGCTTGTAAAGCACAAAACACCTCCCTGGCAGCAGACTGCAAGGGCAGGACAAAGAACGCCCAGACCCCACCAGTGCTCTGCAGAAATAGGCACCATTTATTCATTTAACAGGTAATAGAGCAGCTCAAGGAAGCAAATATATCCTTGGAGATGGTCATGCGACTGGCCAGTGTTTCTGAAGCTTCCTGATAGAAAACAGCAATTCCATCCTACTGACACTGAGGGCAAGCAATGGGAACCAGGGAATTTGAGTTCTGGTTAAATACTAACTCCTAAATCCCTAATCTGTGGGAAGATAGAAATCATGCATAACCAAGAGGAGTGGTGGGGCATTCATTTATCAGGGGCCTAATGACATGTTTATGAGAAGGCTGTTAATTGAGGTAGAATCACTCTGGAAGAGAGGAAACCTAGGCATGGTGTCTGGATCTCTATAAATGTCCTAAACTTTTCTGACTGCCACTGTGTGGGCATGGGCAACTTCTTTCTGCCATTCAGTGACAAGCCTCCTTGAGAACTGAAGTCCTGCCTTAATCACCTTTCTAACCGCCACCTCACCTGGCATACCATCTTGCTTATACTATGAGCTCAAGAAACTTCTGGCTATTGATTGCTGATATCTACCCAATACTGGATTGGCAAATTGTCTTCTGAATTTCAGTAACCCAGTCAATCTGGGAACAACCTTAAACTTGGATGGTTAACAGCATTGTTTTTGATGAACTAAGTAGAAATTAATGCATTGTTAACTGTTGTAATCCACAACTGTGGTTATATGATTTAAACTGAGATAGCTCACACCTATGCCTCCAGACATACACCCAACACCCACCAACCCACACCCTCAAAAAACACACAGGGCTGTGAACAATAGAAAGCTGATAGAGCTGTTTGTATATACTATATAGAGACAGACAGACAAGAATTGACAGAGCAATTGTCTCACAAAGAGTTGTTAATACGTAAGAAAGAAAGATACCAGGAATAGCCAGCCTAGTGTTTTAAGACGGCATTTTCTTTGCTTTCTGCTTTTAAATTACATACTGCAAAGTCACTGAGGAGAAAGCTTTAAGAAAACTTTCATTTGCTATGGTACAGCTCACCAGTCTTTCTTTGCCTAAAAAAATAAATAAATAACCCCCCTGGAAACGTTTCTTTCTTCTCACAGACATTAATAATGATAGCTTGAACTGTAAAGATTTGGTTTTACAGAAGGTAATGGAGTAATGTTTATTTCCATTAGGCTAGGCCTATAAAATCCTCTTTTTATAACCGTGAGCCTACAATTTCAAAACAGCAAAGTTTGACATTTTGGTCTCCGACAGGCAACACTTAATATTGGGATGTTTAAAAAAATCTATATGAAAAAAGCTCCTAATACAAGATAGGCTGAACATTTTCCCCGAAAATGGTTTGTTTTAGCTATCTCTCTTCCTCCTGGATGGACAAGGAAAATCAGACAGCTTATTGGCTTAGTTTGTTAGGCCAGGTTAAAGGGATGCAACGCCAAAGACTCTTAAAGGAGCTTACCCTTGGGCTAAAAATAGCACGCACTAGAGAATTATCTTAAATACGACCAAACTTGTTCTGCACTGTGAATGCAGATAACTGTAATATGTTTCCATTTTTGGTCTTTACAGGGCTTTTTTTTTAAGTTTGGCTTGTGGTAGCTGACTATTTAAGTCATTCCTGATTCTATTTGTCACATTTGCTCCCAGGGATACTGCCAAGAGTACCTGACTGAGGAATTCTTCTCATTTAGCTCTGCTGCTTTTGTTGAAATCTAATGAGCTACTGGACTGCCAAGCGTGACGTAGAACGGCCTTGTTAGAAGGCAGATTCATTTAAAAAAATTGTTATTAAGGGCCTAATGTGTGCATCCTTTTTCTTGGCCATTCCATTTTCCTGCTAAGAGATGAGAAATGCAGTTTACTATATTTTATAAGTAAATAGGAGTGTGTTTAACCCCTGATGTGATGAAGTCTCAAATAAATAACCTACCAACACTTACATATTTTCCTCCCTTTTCACCCTTTCAGCAGACATTTTTACCCCTGTTTGTGTCTTCATGTACTTCATCTCTAATTTTGCCACAAAATCCATCCCAATATCTTATAATTTGTTAAGTGTCTTTTCACTAGACAACCAACTCTGTGTCCTAAGTATTATGTACATAATAAGTCCTTGTATTTTGAGCACCTAAATGAGTGCCTTGCACATAGTGGATGCTCTTTAAATGGTCAATAAATGGGTCAATTAAAGAAGGACTGAAATAACTTCCTGTATCAGAGTATCCTATATAATAGCATACTAAATTTTAACCCATGAGTCAGCCTAAACAGGTACCCACATGGGCTGGGTAAACTGTTCCCTTTTAAACAAAGACAGCTCACTGAGGTCTTTGCTAAAATAGCGAAGATGAACAAAAATTCAACTGCTCTACAGGAACTAGTAAGAAATTCAGGTTAAGGGGATCCTTTTGCTTTGCTATTTTTGCACCCAGGTTTCCAGCCTATAAACCAAAGCAAGGCCAAAACATTTACAACTTCTGAAAAGCCTGAACGCCTTGGGAGATTAGCCATCCTTTGCCATCCCACCATTTCTTTCTAGCCTCTGTGCTTGATTCTTCCAGGAAATAAGATAACTGTCATAGAGCTACGGTACTGTAAACTTGTGCGATTAGGCAATCACTTTTCCTCATGAGATAAATTCTTTTCATTGCAATTTTTGACAAGGAAATGACAACAACAAAAAAAATACCTGCAAATGTTTGAAGTCTGGATCTGTTGAGAGAGGCAAAACAGGCCAGGAAATATGGGCACAGTGTGGGAACAACGTGGGCCATGGGAAACTGGGGCCATGTATTTTTATGAGCTCCCAGGTAACAGCTGATCCCTTGGACAGAGGCAGAGTTAATCCCATGCTCTGGAATGCCATAAAGGTACCAATTCTTTAGCTCTTCACTGAATGTGAGAAATATTCCCTCTTCCCTAGGAGAGAGGAGTGAATACTCAACATCCAAAGCAGACATACAACAGTGTCTTTATGTGCCAACACACACCAGCTTAACACATGTCTTGCAACTGCCATTATAACCACCCATCTATCTTAATCTGAGGAGCAAGTTTCAGTGAATTAGAAGGTAAGTTCACAGCTAGTCTGGCAGGTGCACACATACTGCTGTCACAGTTGGCTCTGTTTACAAACCATCTCTTGGAGAGCATGCTCTCAGATCTTTGAGATGTCTTATTTTTAGCAAGATTGGTCTAAATGGCTGGGAAGGTCATTTTATTCTCTCTCTCTTCCTCTCCCTGAATCTGACAGAAACACTGTAAATCCATCCGTTAATAGACATCAGAGATAGAATTCCAAATATGCACAGTTTTGTGCTCAGCACGGAGAAGGTGATGAGGTAACAAGTTAAGGCAACTTATAAAGGATACGAGGGAAGGCCCTCATGCAGTTCATAATGTAGCTTGAGGGATACTGCCGGAAGGACAGACCCCTATGGCCACAAAGCAAAGACCTTCACAAAAGGAAAAGATGCTCTTTGGCACATGTGATAATAATACTCATTTTACCTAAGAGGGGCCACTGATAGCTTCTTAAGTTTAGGGATTTAATAGTTTATCCTTTGCCTGGTGAAGGTTCCCACTGAACACAGACCCAACCAACCACTGGCCTTTAGTGTAGCACATGGTTATAATACAGTTTATGGACATTGGGTGTATGGCAAATTTCCTTTGGACTCTCATTTCTTAAGACTTATTTCCACTGACACTCAAAGGAGGACAGATTTAATTTCTGAGAACCCCCAACTGCACATCTTTTTCTGTCCGTGCCTCCGCACTTCATTTGCATTGATTCCTTCCTTTCCACTGCTCAGCTCCACGGAGGACACTGAGATGGCAGGGCAGCCAGCTTGCACACAGCCTGGGATGGGCTTTTATGCTCCTGGATGAAAGGTCGGGTGGAAAGGCCCACCATCGACACAATGAATCTGGTCCCTCAGGGACCATCCACTGGTTCAAGAATAGCTTGCAGGTGAGTGATGGACAGGGTCACCACTGCCCGACTGTATCAGGAGCTATTATGACAGCCATAAAGAGAAAGGGAAAAATTGAACAACGGAAGAATGATGCCTGAAGGGGACATGAAGAGAGACACAAATGTCTTCATACAAGGGAGAAGCGTGAGAAGTACCAGGGGAGCCGGGCTGCTTACAGTAGTCAGGGTGGACGGCATTCTTTGAAATTGCCAAAGTTTGAATATGAATGAGGGGTCATGGCCCAACCAAAGCTCAGGGTCCATATAGAGAAACCCATGCTATCCGTTCTCTCCCCTCAGGTGAAAGGTGACAGAGCTGGGCCAGAGAGTTTGGATAAAGAAGACACAGTTATAGCTTTCCTTGGGTTTCGAGAGAGAAATGAGATTTAGAGAACTCAGTGCTGCACATTATCTGAAATCCTGTACCCAAAACCAAGCAGCACATTTTAGTGATTATCTTGTAAGCCCTACAGCCTCTATTTATAAGAATCTCCAAACAAAATGGGAAAAAAGGGGGGAAATTACTCATAGTACTGGTAATACAATTGAGTGTGTTCTCAAAGAATATAGACACATAAATTATGCATTGTTGGAGTGGTGGTTTATTTGGGGACTGGGTAGAAAAGCAACGAAGGGGAAAAGTATCAATAATTTCCTTCTAAGGTAATGTGGGGAATTACTTATTTAAGGATAAATCTGCTGAGCTGTATTTGTCTTGACCAATGGCCTTATAGCTAAAGAGCTTTACTCCTGACAAGAAAAAAAAAATCAGTGATCTTTTTTTTTTTTTTTTTAATAAATTTATTTATTTTTGGCTGTGTCGGGTCTTCGTTTCTGTGCGTGGGCTTTCTCCAGTTGCAGCGAGCGGGGGCCACTCTTCATCTCAGTGCGCAGGCCTCTCACTGTTGTGGCCTCTCCTGTTGTGAAGCACAGGCTCCAGATGCGCAGGCTCAGTAGTTGTGCCTCATGGGCCTAGCCGCTCCGCGGCATGTGGGATCTTCCCAGACCGGGGCATGAACCCGTGTCCTCTGCACTTGCAGGCGGATTCTTAACCACTGTGCCACCAGAGAAGCCCTCAGTGATCTTTTTATTGGAGGAAATTTTTACCAGTTGTGTTCTTTTTGTTTTGTTTTGTTTTGTTTTACTTTTGGCTGCTTTGAGTCTTTGTTGCTGCACACGGGCTTTCTCTGGTTGCGGCGACTGGGGGCTACTCTTCATTGCGGTGCACGGGCTTCTCATTGCGGTGGTTTCTCTTGTTGTGGAGCACGGGCTCTAGGCGCGCAGGCTCAGTGGTTATGGCACACAGGCTTAGTTGCTCTGCAGCATGTGGGATCTTCCTGGACCAGGGATCAAACCCGTGTCCCCTGCATTGGCAGGAGGATTCTTAACCACTGCGCCACCAGGGAAATCCCACCAGTTGTGCTTTTTAAGGGAGAAAGTGATCTGACAGATTATACAACGAAGTTTAACATTACATGGAATGTTCTCCTATTAGGTACTACTACGTGGGAAAAACAGGATGATATCCAGACCCCAGGAAAATCTTTTAGATGTAAAAATATGTGTGTGTGTTTGCATATATCCCTCATTTATTTCTCATGATCAGGCATTAATCCACATGGGTACTTGTGCAGATGAATCAAGAAGTTGACTGGTTAACCACCCAATTTTTTATTAAAGCATTTAATCGGAAGATTTCTAAATCATTTACATATTTCCCTCATCTTAAAAATTATGAGAACTGATTTTTGTAGCATTATGTGATATTGTAAAATGACCACAAGGAGCTATTTAGAAATATAGCCCTGAGAAATACAGGGTGCTTTGCCCTCAACTGAAATGGCCCCAGATAGTCATATTTTGAGTAAGTGTCTACTTTTTGTAGTTTTTAGTCTCATCTGTTTTGGCCAGTTCCTACTTCCCACCCCTTGCCTCTACAAGCTCATTAACTTTCTAAATCATTTCTTCTCATCTCCCATGTGCTCAGAACACAGATAACTAGATTGGTGTAAATTGCAAGTAAAACAAAAGAAGCAAGTGGTAAGTGAGAGCTGGAGAAGCTTATCTGGGAATAAAATGCATTGAGTTTGAGGGTATGTTTTTTTTTTTTCATCTGGTTTGGCTTCTCAGAGACATTTATACAAATGGTATGTTTCTCTGCTATGTTTCAGACAATTAATAATACTAAGTTAATAATGGCCAGAGAAATGAGGTCTCCTACTATGAATTATAAAAATAACCACTGTGATTAAGTAAAAATGCATCCCATCTATGGAACATACATCTTCCCTTTCAGCTATGAAACATGTCGCTGGAAATAAAAACGAACCAGCAACTAAAGGAAAAAAAGTGGGATCGCTGTTTTGTTTTTCCATATCACAAAAGCAGGAGGGAGGTCACATAGTACTGTTGGAGGGTATCATGGCTTTTGCTGACTCAGAGAAGAAACACATTTGCCACTCAAAGACAAAATAAACAAGCCATGGATCATGCTACGTGGATTGCCAGACTCAGTTATCTGCCAAGACCAGGCAACATTCAGTTACCTCCAAATGCATCTAAACACAGAAAATTCTCTGGCTCTGTGTGGACAGAATGTCTTTGTCAAAATTTTCAGTTGGAACAAATATTGCAAAGCAGTCCAGATGAGATTTGTCCCAGGAGAAATTGACACAAATTCCTTTAGGACAGAGGAAGCTACTTCAGCTACATTACTGGGATTGCCAGGTGATAGGATTAAAGGAGCTAGAAAGTGGCATTGTGACCTAATATAACTCTCAAATCTACTGCACACAGAGTCTTAGAACTGTGGACCAGTGGGGTAAGAAGTCACTTAACCCATGCAGCATCACAGCGTTCAGATGCTCAGGTATTTGACTAGACCCTTCTCCAGTGGGAACAGGAGGCAAGCCTGCCCATCAGGCAGCACTGCCTAAAAGAAAAGGCAAGCTGATATCAGAGGCTCAGAGGAGAGCAGGGTGTCCCTGCTAAACATGTGCTGGCAAGACACAAGAGGATCCTGACATGAGAACATTTCTGGACAGGATCTGAGTTGGCGAGGATCCCTGGACACCTGGGAGAACTATGTCTGGAATACAGAAGCTCCAACTTCACCTCTGAACAAATGTGATGGCACCCAGCGAAGCTAATGTCCTTAGGCCAAGAGTCCATGGAAAAACAAAGGGCATTCCTATAATAGAGGGACTTTTTCCCTTATACAAGCACCATTCAAATCAGAAATAAACTTCTCGGAAAGGACTGGGGAGAAAAAGTTTAAGCCGGAGAATTACAGGGAAGTGAAAGAGATCTAATTGAATCAGGCCCAGTAGAGATGTAATGCTTGGTACCTCCAGAGACAAGAGGAAAGAGGTAGTGAGCACTCTTCCTGTGCCTGCCTCATTCACGGAAGCAGGTAGGACCATCCATGAAACAGTGCAAAGAAAGCTCCAAGACGTAGAAAAGCCACATATTCAAGGTGTCGCATATAGACAAAAAGTGTGTCAGGCTTTCCAGCTGGACTGAAATAACATTCTCACAGAGAAATGTCAACAGGCCTAAAATGGTGCAAAATGGCATTCATCCAAAGGAGCCCCAAATACGTTGCCAGGGGCTCAGTGTTCCACTCACGGCAGCATTGTACACTGGTGAGAGAACTTTCTGCTGACAGCCTTGCCCTCTTCCCTTAGGTTGACTACCTCTCCTCTTCTCTCAGCCATTCCAATGAGCAAACTGTTGTTTTTCTCAATACACAGTGTGTAGGACACCATAAATCCCAGGTTCTCTAATTTCAAATATTCTGTCCCACTGCCCTGCTTTTGATGGACCCTATGCCTGGGCTCTTGGTTTGGAACAGAAGGTCCCATTAGCTAGGAGAAATGCTCTCCAGCAAAATTCCATGTCGAGGTGAAGGCATTTCTGAAGATGATAAGTGTACCAACCCAGAGAAGGGCAGAAATTATCTGTGAGCGATAACCAGGATAACAGGCAGGTGGGGAAAGTCCCCACTTTGCTTTCTCTATCAGAGAACTTATCTCACTTGATTTTAAAGCCCTGTCTTCATCACTAACCATGAGCTTCATGGTACCGTGGACTTTGTCTATACGTAATCACTGTATCTTCAGAAAGTGGCAAGGAGACGGGCATTATTTTCTTTTTTAATGACAGTATTTTTTTTTAATGAAGGGATAAATAAATCAGTGAGAGAATAGAGAAATGGTTAAAATCCAGAAGCATGAAGAAATGTGAAAATACGCACAAGTTGGAGACCAGTAGCTTTGGCCGGCAAGTGGTTTCTTCCATGAGAAAATGTGACCATCCATACCACAAGTGATATGGGATGAAAGATCAGTGCTAGTCATACCCCCTTGGTAATACATGCATTCTAAAGCACAGTCCTGAGGTTTTAAAGTTGGCATCTTAACCAGGAAAATCCACATGACGGCAGAGGTAGCCGGCAACACCTTCTGTTTCCAGAGCATCTGAAGGAAGATGGGGAGTGTTGAACACACTCTAAGAATTTCTCCAAAGTTCAAAAGTACTTGGCATCAGTTTCTACTCATGCCTCTGGTGCCGAAATATCAGCCACCGTGGAAACTGGTCTCTGCAGTTGCTCCCCGGCGACTGGTGAGTATGTTTCATTTGTCCCCTTCTCCTTTCAGTAAGTTGCACATTTGCTTCAATCATTTCTCTGCTGCATCTCTCTAAATTCTCTATCGTGGGAAAGTCTGATCAAAATGTCCAGCCTTCACTATGACCCAGGGCTCTGGTAATGAATTAAGAGTTAACTGGAGTGCACATGAAACAGAGAGCTTGCCAGAAGATGGTTAGAGAATTTCATGACAATTAGCACTGATTTGCGCTACAAGAATACAAAAAAAAAAAAATTGTTTCAAAGGAGAACAAAAAAAGCTTCTCACACATACATAACCCAAAAAAAGCCTTCTAGCACTGACTGAAAATGATACCATTGGATGACAGAAGCAACACACCAGATTAGCCAATTAGCATTCACCCAAGAAAAGTAAGCACTTTGGAGAGAAGGGAGAAAAGGAACCCATCAACGGTAATATCAACTTTACAATAGCCCTGACTGTTTATCTACCCAAAGGAAGTGCTACCTCCCAATTTTTTTGGTGACCCTCTTGACAATTCTGGGGGAAAAAGTGTTAGTTCAACATTATCGCAAGCCAGAATATGACTCTATTTATGTGACAAGTTGACAACATACAATTTCATGCTTGTTGAACTGATCGGTGTTATATATTCACTATGCGTATTATGAAGGCTCACTGTTATAAATATGAAACAGTATACACTTATTCAAAGTAACTCCAGCCGTGGCAATTTATAGCTGGGTTGTTTGTGCTCTTACGAAGCCCATTGCCACCTTAAGGGGCTGCAGCGCACAGAAACAGATGTGAAGTGTGACTCTGACCAAAATGGACTGACGATGACCTATGTGAAAGCAGGCTATTACATTTTGGTCTGCATGGCAGCTGACACTGGTTTGTATTTAGATATGTGACTGGTGAGAACACTGTGTCCTTAAAGCTCTGTTTAAACATGGGCCAAGACATTTGTCTGCTGGACTAATTATTTTACCACCCAGCCATGGCAAGTATCCCATGTTTTTCCTTAAAAAAAGAAAGAATGCGAACGTGTAGGTACACACACACAGGCACACAGTTCCACTATGCTGTGTAAAGTTGCAGTCAGTACTTTAAACCTTGGTCATGTCAGGTGAATGTTGGCAAGAGTTCTGGAACGTCTGCATAACAGAATTGTACCACGTTCCCGATCAGGTGCCTGGGAGCGGGACAAGGCCACAAACCATCAAATCATAAGCCATCCCAGACACTGTTTTTGGTCAAATCATTTCCTCCTTTCTTTCCCCGCTTTCTTTCTTTCTCTTAGCAAGCTTCAACCAATTTGCAAGTGTTCACTTCCACAAGGACAAATTTGGAAGAGTGAAGAACAACACAATTTATCCAAATGTGGAAGGAAATGAGGGAACCAGGTGCCTTGCTGAAGTTAGATATCACAAATTTGCATAAGTAGTTTCCCAATGACAGAAGTGCTATTTGGAACAAAATAAATTGCTTGTATTGTGTGCAAGGGCACAAACCTTGACCAAGTTTGTGGTTGCTTCCCTGCTCCTATGTTTCTTTAAGTACATCCTGATATTCCTGCTAAGAAGCCCAAGTTGGTGGCCCTCTGTAGGTAGATCTAAAAGGATAATAGTTTATTTATTATTTCATTTAATTATTTGTTTTTAGGTAGACCTAAAAAGCTTACTGTTTATCTAGAAGTCTTCAACATCTGTATGTGACTATTAAGAAAAATAAATAAAAAATATTTGAAATATGAATTACATTGCTGCAGGATTTTCTAGTAATTCTTTTCTTTCCTTTTTGTTTGTTTGTTTGTTTAAGAGTAAGTAACACCCTTAGCTCTCATTTCGAGATCTAGCAATGCAGTCACTGACTGGAATCGTGGATCTTTTTTGAAAGATTTTAATTCTAGTGTTTCGGAACTTCCACACTCTAACAAAGTTTGTTATTCAAAATCTACATCTCTTTCTACTTTTCCTGTTGGACTGAAGTGAAGGTGTTGTCGGTCTGTCTAGTAAATCCAACCCACAAGATAACATAATCACATACATTCATTTCTCAGAGACCTTGGCGGTTCTTATCTCCTTGCTTTTATGATCTCTTATGAACAGCCAGGAATAGCAATTTGCAGGCTGTTTGTAAAGCCATCTTAGTCTGAACCTAGCCTTCCCCTCTTTTATCACATGGCGATATTCTGCAGCTAAATCCCATTCGCCATAGCAAAATTTGCTCTGAGCTCCACTTTCGAATAATTTAAGTATTCTCTGTGTGTATGGAACATATCAAACATGCAGTGTAGGGCGATTATCATTTCAATGAACTATTTATTAATAGAAGGTGGTGTGTGTGCTTTGCTAAGATTTACTGATATGCTGCCCACTGTATATTGTAGCCTGAAGCTATTTGGTTCACGGTCATCAGCGTCTCAGACAAGCAGCACTGTGGCTCTCATGGTCCCAGTTCTTCTTTGTGCTTTGCTCAACTTTATTTTACCACTATATCACCTAGAACCTTACACACAAGGCTTGAGTTCTGTGTTAAATCACAATTTGTTTCCTATTAAGTGTTCCAAGCTCCCCATTTTTATTAACAGTTACTTTATTAAATCCTTAATAACATAGATAGAATAGTTAGTTAATTTGTGTGTCGAGCCATGGATGTTAATTTGTAAACATAATAACATACTGCAATCATTTGCATAATAGCATTTTAATCTTTTTAGTAAAAGCTGTAATTCCCTACAAAGTACACTGCAGTAGAAACTAAGTGACTATTGGTAATAGTACAAAGGCCTTAAAATTCTGATCCTATTATAGTGTTGGAACATACCCAAACTGCTTCCATAATCTCTGAAATGTTACTATTCTCTGATTTAGGTGTCTGTGTCAAGAATAAAAATGAAGTACAACTGGTAGCAATAGACTATTTCCTAAATGTAATTTAGTATTCACTAAGCACCAGCACTTTGCAAATAGCTCTGAGGCTTTCCTTCAAAGTTCAGAGCTCCAGCCCTGCATATTGTGTGAGAAACACCAAGGATCTCACACTAAACTTGGTTGTGCCGAAGACAAGGCTCCAATAAATCATGCTGATGTGGCACAGGGCAGGGCATCGGCCACCAATAATTTGGCTGTTAAGTCTCCTCCCTCCTCCCTGCCTGACCGCTCTGCTTTTACCCCCTTGAACTAACTGCTTCTGAGCAGAAGTTTGGGAGAGAACGAAAAAGTAGGGGAAATAGTTAACAAAGAGACTTCTAAAAAAAAAACACAAAAAAAACCAAAAAAACAACTCTAGAGGGGGCTTGAAAGAGCCCATTAACACCAATCACAAGACTGGCCAAAAAAAAAACAGAGAAAAAAAAGCCTACTTGTTTAAAAGTCAAGCCAAGTCATTTTACGCAAGATCTGGTAATTCATTAATCTATCCGGCTGCAAACCTTGAATGAATAACTTGCTCTAGTAATGGAGATGGGCAGGTCTACACAGCATCAGTGTTTAGGATCTGAAACTATGCAAATTATTCTATCATTTTGGAACAGAGAAGGCACAAAAGTATCTCCTATTATCATTTTGGGGTAAATTGTGTAATGGATAAGAAGTCATTTATCTTCGTAAAAATTTGCCCTTGCCAAGAGTAAGAGTGTACATTTCCTTGTGTATCTCTCTCCCCTTTTCCCTTGCTCTCATTCTAGCTGCTTGTAATTCAGCATCTTTGGCAGGCTACAGTAAAACACAGTACCCTGCTTTGCTTTCAAACTATACCTCAGAGCACACAATCTTGAAAGTAACCTGAGAGGTTAAAGAAGAAAAACAATGGTCCTTACAAAATTGTTTTACATCACAGGCAATTCATTTTATAAAATACACAATAAAAGTTTTCATTGCTAAAAGAATAGGCACATAATTATCGGGACAGATAAACCTTGTTAAAAATGTGAAGTCTGGGTAGAGAACAGTGGAAGAACAATTTGGCTGTCGGTCTTTAATGTTCATCTTTTTATCTGCTTTGTGTGTTGATCTCATTCAGAGGTGAGCCATCTGCTGGGCTGTGTTTCCAGGACATTTCATATAGATAGGGGGAGGAGGACAAACAGACACTATGTATAAGCTTACTATGCAAGCACACATAGTTGCTATACAAAGAGACAGTTTGTCCACTGCAGCATCCTGAATCTTAATTACTTTAACCTCGACTAATATCTTTGAAGTAAATCTAAGAGGCAGTGTGCCACTTTTTCCTGATTCCTCCCCAAGTTTTCCTCCTTGTGAATGTGGTTCTCCACTTTCCTGGCTCCAAAGATATCCAGGTGGAGTAATTTTTAGTTCAATGACCCATTGGAGAGTCCAGGAGGTAGGAAAAGCCCAAGATATGTCCATAAAATGTCTCACCTCCTTCTTGGAGTGCCAAGAGTATCGAAATAGTTGGTCTTTATCCCCAAAACACAAACTAGTACCTTCTACAATCATTGTGCCCAATTACACATATGGATTCTCACTTTCCAAATTGCAAATGGCTAAGAACTGGATTGACTTCCCTGAAAAACAGCAGCCGACCTCATCTTTTGTAACCACAATTTGCACTAACAAAAGCAACCATCAGGAAAGTTAGTGGTGAAGGATGTCATTTAACTGGCATCCTTTGACTTACTATTTATTAGTAGGGGTTGATGCCAATAGACATAGCCCCATAGGTCAGAGCTCCTGAGCCATATTTTTCCAGTGGTCAGCATAGTGGCGAGCAGGAAACAAGGTGATAAACCAGATGTTCCCAAGATAAGGCAGATGTTATCAAGACAAGAAGTCTAAACAGTCTTTAACTGAGGTGTGTAGAGAAACACACACACACACACACACACACACGTGAACACTATTCAGTCTCCCAGGTGCATAAGCCTACAGTAGAGGTTGAAAATAAAGCAGCACACAGGCTGGATCAGATTGTTGCTTCCTGATTTGTGACTCTCCAAGATGAACATCTTACTGATTTATACCCAGAATTTGAAATTTTGTGGTAGACTACAAATGCAAAGATAAGTACAACATAAATTTTTAAAATACTCCATAAGTCTCCAGGAGTTTCAACATTCTTCAATGTTCTTACGTTATGGCCAATTATCTCCCCACTTAAATGGCTATTATTTTCTTACTTGAAGTCTATATTCTCCCTAAGTGTCATTACCAAGTGTGGCAAAAATCTGGTTGTGGGCTGTAAACTGAATTTAAATGACAAACCTTTATTGATTGCAAACTGGAAATTCCAGAAATCTTCAAGAAGTGATTACTGTAAATGAATTCGGTCTCTCCACATAAAAAAGGAGAATTTATTCTCCTGATTAAATTAAGGGGAGGTGGTTTGGACACACATTTTTTTCTCTGTTTGTTTTATTAAAATTCCAAGAGGTTTGCCATTCATAGAAAAGTCTGCCTGACCTCAGGCACAGGCAGAAGCAGGAATTCATTACCATGGAAGGCTACAGAATTTCCTCCAAGGAGACAAGTGAGAAAAAGCAGACACCACGTGAATGTGGGTTAAATAGGTTCTGCCCCTGATGCAGCAGGGAGATGGCAGCCCCTTTGTAAAATGACTCACAGTCCAAGAAAGTGCTTCAGCTCCTAAAGGTGAGCAGAAACTTAACCAGATAGATACCCATGAAGTTCCAATTCCCTTTGGAATATTTTCGAATTAGTCAGCTTTGCCACCTCCCTCCCTAACCTAACTCATATTTATCAGGACTGATGGAATTTTCCTTTGAGGTGCTTAAATTTTGTTCCCTGGACGCCATCCCCTCTGCTGTCACCTTGTCCCTTCCCTGCACCTGCATCGCATGGGGTTTGGAATGCAGCAGAGCCTGCTGTTGGATTTCCTCTACTTTCTGCTTGTCCATAGCTCTTAAAACGATCAGAACAATCACCCTTAAATACCGTCTCTGTCACATTGCTCTCCTGCTAAAAATCTTCAGTGGCACCCTAATTCCTATTGTGGAAACTCTAAACACTTGCAGCTGGGTCCTCAGGGCCTGGCATAATTTTGTACCCACCCTAAATCCAGACTTACCTATCTTACTCCTGTGCTCCCATTAACACATTTTTCACTTTGAGTAAACCAAGCTCTTCACCTTCATAATCCGTCTATGAAAATACTTCACTCTTATTCTCTTATTAACCTTGGTGATGTTATTCTTACTGATTCCCTCCTTAGCTAGGATACATACACACACACACACACACACGTACATGTATACATGTATATATGAATACACACAGTCTTGCACTATTTGCCAATTGCTAATATATATATAATATGTAACCCCATGCATATAAATATACATGTGCACATATACATGGATGTATATAGTGTTATGCTGTTCTCCAATTATTGATATATATGAACATGTACATATATATGTATATTTGTATACATAGTCTTCCATTATTTGCTAATGGTTTCCGATTTCACCCTCCCAAGCTAGATTTAAAGTCCTTTAGGAAATAGATCTATTGGAGCTTTATATTTAATTTTCACATTAAATAACGCAGTTCACACCATCAGTAAATATATGATGGTTAACTCATTCATGAGGTTGCAATTATTTACTGAGTACACACTTTCTCCTGCTTTCTAAGAAAACATCTAGAAAAACTTCAGTGAACAAGACAAGCTGGTTCCCTGCTCCCAAAATGCTCACAGTCTTTTGAGTAGCCAAGATCTGTTGTTTTTCACATTTTCATAAGTATATAATATATGCCCATTGTAGAAGAAAATTAGAATACAACTGAAAGTCGAAGGAAAAAATGTAAAATCGTCTATATTCCCACCATAATGATCGAATATTCTTGAAAGCTTCCATCCACCATTCCCCGGTGGCATATAGTAGGACACCTTACAGACAGATAGCAGGAAACCACCCTTTTTCTTTTACAAAAGTTCACAGTATCAGACCTTCCTGCAAGTTTCAGTAATTACCCAACGTGAATGCTGGCCACAGCTTAGAGACCTTCCCTCCCCATTAGCAAAGGCAGCCTTCAGTATGTATTCTGAGCAATGACCTAGAGACAGCTACATTCTCACTCTCCATGTACTAAAGAACCCCAAGTAGCTGCATTCAGAAGTTAACAGACCAACAAATGAAAGATGCCCATTCAGTGGAATCGAGGAGGCATCAAAGCAGAGGTTAAAATAAAGCAGAGACAAGGCGGCCCACAATGTCCCAGAAGAGCCAATGTGCTATTTAACCTAACCCATGCCACCCATCTTTACACACTGCCATGCTTTAAAAGTACTTCTTTATTCTCCTCCTTCAAACAATGCACAAAGCAACAGAGAGAAGGAAGTTGTGTTGCAATATTCTGAAACATAAATCTTGCTACCAGCCGGTCCAGGGACAGCATCGTGTTTTCCCGACACATGGATAAGATAAACTGGGTGCTGCACCTATAGGCCTTGTTTCCTGTTTTGCTAAGTGGCTTCTAAATCATACGTGGTCACCTGCATTTACACATCCAAACATAGGTTGTGCAAGCAGATATCACTGTTTGTGTGCCCAGTTACTCAACCAACATGCACAATTACGTGTCAGCTCACTCTGCTCCCACTCAGGAATTCACTGTTTCCCCAATTGGGACATTCAATTCCATTCTTTTTTTTCTTCTTCTTCTTAAGTTATCCAATACATAAAAATACATAAAAATCAAACTAAGATTCAAATTATGGAAGAGGTCAAAGGAAGAAATTTCTATTCATTCCCGACGTTTAAACATTCTGCAATACTAAATGTAACTCTAAATACCCGCTTTCTTCCCACTTTGATGAGAATTCAGAAATCCTGTGGCCAGTTTCCAACAGTGTCATCAATGTGATACTTGAGTCAGGGAAAAGTGTTGAACTGCTCGGTGCCTTATTTTATTCTGGGAATCCGAGGTAGATAATGCTTGTTATTGGCAGATCAGAGGTGGCAGAGACCGTGACTGTTGGGCTTGCTCAAGTACAAGGCCTTCACAAATGTGATGAGGCAGGGTTTTGAAAATTGGAGGAGAACAAGGGAGCACAGGTGAAAGTCCGCTGTGAGAGGTTTAAAGTCACAGGCACTGGGAAATGCCTTTGGGGTAATGCAGCTTTGGTAGAAGCAATGTGCAAAGCTGTAGCCATTCAAGGGTTACTCTGTTGTCTATGGAGCTTCTTTACAGGGGAAGACACAATTTTAGAATTCCACCTATGCTCAAAACACACTTTTTTTTTTTCGTTATACAAAAGATGTCTGAGTTTAACGCTAGAGGGCAAAGAGTAGAGGCATCTTTCTGTATGCAAATGCTGAGGAAGCTGCTGCTGTGTGTAACAGTATTGCCACATTTGGCCTTACCCTTGGCATCAACAAAGAAGAATGGGTTTTGTGACATCAGAGAAAACTATTACGGGGACTTATTGATACAGTCACTTTTGCTGTCTGCCACTAAGAGAATTCCTGACATATTAGTCCTGGGGCCCTGGGCATCTTGAAAATTTTATATGGCTTCTAAGTCTTCATATCCAATATCTTAACTCTATTTTCTCTCTCGGAAATCTGACGGATTCATCTTTAGTGTTTTCTAAAAATTGCAGCGACTTTTTTTTTAAACAGGGTTTCTTCACCTCAGCACCATGGTGACTTGGGGCCAAATGATTCTTTGCTGTGGGGAGCTGTCCTGTGCATTATAGGATGTTAAGCAGCATCTCTGGTCTCTACCTACTAAATACCAGCAGCATCTCTCTGCCTCCTGTCCTAAAACTCAAACATCACTCCAGACAATGCGAAATATCCCCAGGCAGGCAAAGTTGCCTTCAGTTGAGAACCACTGGTTTAAAATGAACTGATGAGAGATTAAATGAAATAAACCTTGTGTTTAGAGTGTTGAAAACAATTCCACCAGTAGTAGAAAGTTATACAGGAAAACAAAAGGGGTGTCTTTGTGTAGATTAAGCATCTATAGATATATAACTAGTTGCCAAACCAAGTCTCCCGGAAGTGTAAATGAGAAGTACCTCATACAGGTGCCACGACATGAAATACAGGGACACCAGCCATGAAAGAAAGGTGTATTTTTTGCAACCAGCCCACAAGAGAGGCCTTGACTACCACACCATCACCCCAACCACCTTTTAGCTTTTCCCTAACCATCTTCTACAAAATGCATGGCATTCACCCAGTATGAAATAGTCGATTTTTAGATAAGAGGTCTATGGAGATGGACATTTTTAAAAGTACTGTTTACTTAATGCAGCATGACTTAAAATGGGCCTGTAACCTGACAAGTGTACTGAATGAGGAATGTTCAATTTACCAGTTCGAACCAGCCAAGTCCTCACATGAACTTTCTGAGACCCGGCTGAGAAGCCTGGGAAAGTATAACTAACCACAAACCCTCAGTGTTTCCTCCACCTGATTCCTTCTCCCCAGCTTTCACTCCATTACCCTAAGCACTCTTCTAAGACCCACTTAATGCTCCAGACATATTATAAAACCTTAGCGGTCAACAGAATCTACAGCCACCTCAGCTCACCAGTTATATACCTGCTTCCATGTCAACCAACACTGAAAGGAAAGATTCTGTTCTATTTTTAAATATATTGAGCAAAGAAGCAGCTTGGTATGTAAAGGATGGCTGTCACCCAAATTCACTGTTATTCTATTTTTAATCAAGGATAATAGACTTCGAAGTCAGATACATCTGGGGCTCAAATCCCACGTCTTTGTCAACTGTGTGATTTTGGGAAAATCACTTAGCCTCTCTGAAACTCACTGTCTGCATATGTAAAATGGGAATGATAATAATAGTACCTAAACAATAGGTTATTTTGAGGGATGAGTGCAATGACCTACATAAAGCAAAAGTGTGCCAAAATGTTGGCCATTTTGTTATTACTATTACTCTTATGAACATACCATATTCATCATTCACTCACTATTCACGAAGCACTTATTCAACACCTTCTGTGTGCTGGAAAAACTCAGTAAATATTGTAAAATGGGTTTTCTTAATGACTCAATAAACATTTATTCAGTGCCTTTTATGTGCTGGGTGCTGGAAAAACTCAATAAATATTATAAAATTGGCTTTCTTAATGACTTGAGATTTCAACCCAACAACAATGAAGTATAAGAAATGTCTCTGCTGGTGGATAAAAAATACACTTAAAGTGCTTTATATGGAGCCTGGCACATGGTAGATAGAAAATGTTCATGATAATGGTGGTGCTGGTGGTGGTGATATTGAAAACTATTTGATTTGATAATCTTTACTCAATTCACTTGCCAGAGTTTGTCCCTCTAAGAAACCATTTATTTTGAAGTAAATGAGTACTGATCTTGTAAGAAAGAACTTCTTTTCTCAAAGTAACTGTTTAATAGGTGCAGATTAACATTCTTTATTACAGGGTAGGCTTATAATAAAGAGTCTAGAGTCTGGGAGGTAATTCTCACTACTGAAAAGTAAATTAATTTTGACTAATAAGTAAATATCAGAGTAGTTGGGCTTAGAAGTTCCCATAATATAAAGAAATCAGAGGTATGATTATACATATGACAATGACAGTAAAAAAAAAAAAAACTGCTCGCCTACTTTGTAAAATAATTAAAGGTAGACCTCACCCCTTGGTTAAAAAGAAATGTATTCTTTTACATTTTATGTTAGTTTACAGTAGGCACCATTTTCTGTGGGAAATAGACCCGAATAAATAGGTGTAGACGTTTGTTCTTCTTTGTCATTTATTCTTTCACAATCCCTTAGTATTTCAACAGAGTTTGATGCACTCTGTTGTGGGTCCTTAGGGCCTTAATTCTCAAAAAAATAAAAATTTGTTTTCCAAAATCGTTTTTCCACAAAATAGGAAGTGCCTAAGTATGATAAAAAGTCTTTTGGTGACAGCAAAGTAAGAACTCATTATGCTTTCAGGCCAGTAATATGTTAGTGTGGCATAAGCCAAGTTCAATGAGAAATTAATTTTCACCAAGGTCTGTCCTTACCTCAAATATGTTTGAAGGCTCATTGTTGTACTGATTGGATATTATTTCTGACTGGTCACTGCACCACTTGAGTCCACCCAGAAAGCTGTCTGTATCCAAGTCGTTCACGTCTAGTTCAGAAAGGTCAAGTTCAGGAAGATCTGGGCAAAGAGGCTGGTCTTCACCAACCAGAGCAGCACACTGCAGGGGGCAGGGTAGGAAAGAAAAAAGCTTTCATTAACTGCAGGAATTTATTAAACTGCAATAGCATGTGATAGGAATTAAGCCTGGTTAATTCAACGACACCACCAAAGCTGGTTTCCAGGGTTTTAGTCCCCAGAATAAACATCCTAAATTCTTTAACTCACTTTGCTCCCAAAGGATACTTTGCCAGAACCATTCCATCCCAAATTCTACCTCCAAATCCATAGTAAATGCCATGCTTCCATGAAGCCTTCTCTGATTCGTCCAGTTAGAAATCAACTTAGATTTGTTGGTACCTTTTTGATAGTTAGCACTTACCAAGTTTCAAATTGTTTTCTGGTTAACTATATGCAAAATTTCACTCTACTCTTAGAGTATAAGCCCTTTGAGGGAAGGATACAAATTTGATTTCACCTTGGAATTGCATCACACATACGAGAGACAAAATAAACGATTACTAAATGAGAGAAAAAAAACCCATAAGAACTATACCAGGAAAACTTTCTCCATTTACTATCTCTTTAACTATTATAATCCATATAATTCATTTAGCAACTAATGATGCAACGTCCTTTAACGTGTCTATGGTTCTCTTGAATTGTTATTTAAATCTTTTACTTGACTTTTCATGAGATTCTGAACTTCTCAAACAGGTCAAAAATAAATCCATTGAGATGAAGGACAAAAATCATATTTTTTATGATCTTTGTTATCTTTCACTATGTGTAACTTGAAAGTCTTCTGTGTTGGTGTGTGTGTCTGTGTATATGTGTATACCGTTGGGATCACCTGAAGTCTGAAAAGAAAAACCACTCTAGCACACCACAACTATGTTTTTGTTCATCATTTTATATTCCTAAACTATGCTCTAAGTGAATTCAAAAGAACAATTTTTTATTTGGAGTTTTAAAAATGGTTTCAATACACTGAGAGGCTTAAAATACCCTCTACTGTGACTGGGCTGCTTGTCACCTCCTAGCATAGAGTAAGTGGTCTGTTAACTCTCCTGCACTGTGGGTTTTTGAGGAAAGTGGGCCCGCTTCCTAAGGTGGGCTTCTAACCTCGAATTGGCAATCTGACTGCTGATTCATCACTACCAATTGTGAAGAACCCTGCAGAAACTTCCTTTTGAAGGGATCTGGTGATGCCAGAGCCATAAGGACTTTATCTGCAAGCTGAGGGGTCTCAATTGAAAGGTACACTCTCTGAGGTGGTACCCTCACGGCCCTCCCTTCCAAGGCCAGGGGAGATGCTGGGGAGTTCTTCCCATCCAGGCAGCAGTTGGGCATGAAGCTAAAGATACTGCTTGACATTTAAATTTTGAATAAAATAAGTTCTACGCAGATTTTTTTTCTCAAGCACCCCTGTCATCCCTGGCAGGCTACATTACATGGGTCATATGCAGCAGCATGGTCGTAAGCACCACACTGAGAAGTAGGTACTGGGTAATGGAGTCAGCAGTTGGTAAGGGGAGGCTGGGATAAGCCTGAAAATTCCTGCACTTCCTCCCTAAGACCACTGGGCCCCACTGAGATCCCAAACTGCAGGCACAAAGGTAATGCCAAGAAAGGGCAATCCCCTTCATCTCAACTTTTTCCTTATCATTTTATTGGTCTTTCTCTTTTATTATTGGAGTTAGCCCAAAGTTACAGATACGTATACTTGACTAGATTGATAAGTAAGCAGAGGCTGGGCTGAAGAGAAGATTTTGTTCTGGGACAGTGTTTGGATTTTGTTACAGGCACAACACTTCCCAGTCTCCACACTTGCCCACTGCTTGTCCTCCAAACACAAACACTCACACACCCCCACACACAGTTAACTCCTCCACAACATGACCAATTCAGAGACAAGGGGAGAACTTTTTCACTGGTGCAAAACCCACTAGGATTAGGGGAGAGTCCTTAAAATAAAAAGCATAAACAACAAAAATGACAACAAAAAGGAAAACTAAGTGAGACAACGTAGGATCTCTACGTCTGGCTTAAATTCCTTTTGTGGAGAGCATACTCTAGAACCCGTGTTTGGGAATGCTGATACCAACTGGTGGACAACTTCTTGCTGTCCCCCTCTTTAACAGCCCTCTTGAGGCATGACTTCTTCAAAACCCTTTAACCTTTCAGAAATATGTATTTTTCAGGAACTTTTGAAAACCATTAAAAAGATCAGATCAATTTTTTGTATTTTACTCTGCTGTGATTCACATATTTCTTTCCTCTCCTCTCTCTGTCTGCCTCTCTCATTTTTGCTTTTCTGTTATCATTGAAAAATGTGCATGTGCTCTTGCCAATGCTGACGTGCTAATAAAATCAGGGCTTCTGAACGTGGCATTATCCTGATAATCTAAAACACATTAGTGGTAGCAAGTGTTCCTGTTATTAATTTATATTTGGCCTTTGGATGATGCCAGACTTAACAGTCTGAGCCCTGTAACTGTCCTCATCTGACACTCTGATATTTACTGCTTCCCTATACATCTGTAACAGGTGTGCTTTATTGCAATTACAGAGACACATTCTACTGCCTCTTTGTAACTATGACAGCTATTTTGCAACCATAGCCTTAATTTTATAATAAGATTTAGGAGGATAAAGCAGTCACTAAACACAAAAGGCTAATTATTGTACGTTATTTCACCCCAACAGACTTTTCTCTTAGTTAAAGAGCAGACAATAAATTAGCTTAACTGCACTGATGATAATGAAACATTATAATTAAGTATAATTCTCCATTAACCTTTTGGAGGTTTTTGTGCCATTGATGGTAAATTTTAAAGAGAGAGAGAGCAGAAAGAGTGGACTTGGCCACATTAATTACATTAATGAAAAAAGAACCTTACTTCTTAAAAAAAATCAGGACAGGGGATAAGGGGCAGGGCAGGGGTCAGTAAAGAATATCAGTCTTAGTAGAGTGTATGTCATCGGAACTGTCTCTATCAATCTTGGTAAGCTTACTGGACATCACCTTCATTAAACTGTGAAACACGGGGCACTCTGAGTAGCTATAGTGATAGAGGCCTTTATTAACCAATGTACTGTCCCGTCATTATGTGCAAAAGGGCATAATACGTTTTAGGATGACAGCAAACATTAATGATTCAAAAAATGAAAGCGGCCTACGCTACCTGCTGCTCGTAATATTTGAGCCTGGCGGAGGTGATTCCCAGGGCTGCCACGATCAAGGCTGGGCTGCTAGCAGCCTGCTGCCTCCAGCGCAATAGAGAAGCGACCGGCCCGTCTCAGCTGACCGACAACTCAATCCACGGCTGGACAATTAGCCCGAGACCTCACCTCCTTAAGAACAAAATTAAAAAGCCACTGTCCTAAACGGTTCTGAGGCTTATTTGAAAATGACTGCAGGAATGCCAATGAAGAAAATAAATCTTCCCTATTTCCATATGATCTAGTTCTTCAATCAACTCCTAGCAGCATCAGGAAGAATACATGATGGAAAAATGAAACTGCAGCAGCTGAGACCCACAGTGCCAGCCAGACAACCGCCCGCAGGATACTCCAACTACTCGAAGACAATTAGGACTTTGAAGCCACTTAGAACCCTGACTCGTAAGAACTGCAGGACGTATGAATTATCCATAACTCTTCCACCTTACCAAGAAATCACAACAAGATAAGAACAGTTACAATCCGCAAATATGCATCTGCCAAGGCAAGAGAGGGCAAACGAAGCCAGCATTTGCAAGCCCAGCGAAGAGTTAAGAATCCAGGGCATGCCTCACTAGAGAGGAAAAATGCATTCGCAGACGGCCTTGGCCAAATTATTTTCACTTTAGATGTGTATCGCAGCACCACATGGACATCTTATTTAATCAAATCACGTGTAGCCCTTGATCCTCCCCTTACCCTACGTGCCCCCAGCTTCCCAGAGGAAGCTCTCCCAGCCCTTTGCCAGATTCATTGTTAGCTGCTCAGATCCTCCCTGCAATTCAATTCGGGTCCATCTCACCAGAGTCCACAGAAAGTTTTGCTTGTTTCCCAAGTTGGCCAAACTTCCCGAGAACATTCCATTGTGTTGAATGCGAACATGCCGCGGTCCTCCGTCCCCCCCGCTAGTCACTCTAGACTCCAGAGATTACGAGGAAACCGGCTCGCTTTTTTCCCCCCTGTATGAATTGTAGCCAGCAGAGTCTGTGGAATTGATGTATTGCCATCTATTTTTACACAAGCAGCGAGCAGCTCCACACACAGTCCTGCATAAACTCTATTCTCTCTCCGGCTTCAGGCAGCTCTCCGTGGTACAGAGAGATTTAACCATTGGCTTCCCTGCCACTGACGCTGATGGAAAACCTTGCACTGTAAGGCTTTTTTTTTTTTCCTTTGCTGGCCAAAGCTTTCAACCACATAGAGGAGTTTTAAAGGAATCAGCTTTGTTGTTTTGTGTTCTGTGGGAAAAGCAATCTAAAATAGCCCAGCAGGATTATTTAGGATTCTGTGAGTTCTCTGATGAACAGAGAGAGAAGAAGAAAAAAATCCAGACTAGAGTCAAAACTGACTAGATTTGAGCCCATCTATTTTAATATTTTTATCTTCATCTTATTTTAAATAGAAATGGCATTTTTCCAAGCAGGCCACTAAACACCACTGGAAAGACTTCAGCTTCTGATTCATATCAATATCTTAGGGCATAAATATTGCATATGAGTAGAAACAGAGCCAAAGGCACATGGAAAGAGTTTCTAACTGCAACAGATCCTGATGACAGCAGCTAAGCTTTGATTTGTTCACAGTATCTCAGAGCCACCTTAAAATAGCAAACTTATTGGAGTTAAGATAAGATTGAGATTCCCTTCCAAAGCTCCTGCCCCGGCTACTTTGCTGCCTCCTCTCCTCGCCCAAGCCCAAGCCCAAGCCCTTCCCCCTCTTACAGGAATAATTGCATTGCGAGGGAAGCTTCCGTCCTGGCTGCAGCGCTGAGCCCAGCCCCACCTCACCTCGATGTCACTCCATACAGAGTCCTGGTTGCACATGTCCCACGCCATCCAGCTCCTGAATGACGCCAGTCAAGCTGTTTCAACTCCAATCCACAGTGACACAGAGCACACACTCATGCAGGCAACCAGCCCCTTACTGAGAGTGAACTGAAGGCACCTGTCTTACTACAGTCCCCAGTCACATGACAAAGCTATTAAAAAGTAGGCTGGGCTGTCACTCACCCAGCCTCCCTTCTCCTGTGCTGCTAGCTGCTCAAACTCGTGACGTCACTCAAAGGCAGCCCTCTGCCTCAGTGAAGTAACGCTTAAAAAAAAAAAAAAAAAAAAAAAAAAACGGAAAGAAAGAAAGAAAGAAAGGAAACACTTGGACTTTTGGAGCATCATGCTGTGACTAAAGCCAGCTTTGAATGCCACCGACTCTAAATGGAGCCCTGGCCATATAATAACTAAAATCCCCTGCAATCTTTTTTTAATTTATTTTCCTTCCAAAACAAGCAAGTGGCAAAGCTCTCTGTTTCATGACAGAGTAACTACATTCTTAGCTAAAATGTGGACTCCCTCAGGACTCAGATTTGAAGACAACCAAGTGGACTTGGTTTGGGACTAACGCAAGATCTTCTTACATGATGGATTTTTATGAGACATTTTCTAATTGGGGGAAGTGTTTGAAAACAGAGAATGGGGCATGCTTTCTTTTTTTGTTTTTGCTTATTTAATCAACAAAACAGCCTGTATTTGTTAAGGTATAAACAAACTCCTCCACCCAGAAATCTGCTGTCCCTGTGTCAGTAGGGAATACCAGCTTCCGAGAAGTGTTACTGCAGTTTACTTTGCTCCATATAAGGAGAACAAGCAACAAAATACCACCCTTTCAGGGTCCTTCTAATTATTTCCATTTCTCTCATAGGCTCTCAGAAAACAAGTGTTAGTAAAGACAGTCGCTGCCGCTTTGCCCAGATCAGCTTAGTTTCCCGGCTACCTTTTTTTTTTTTTTTTCATACATGTAGCATTTCCTCTGCAACTGCCTTAGGGTGCCTTTTTGTATAAACACTGGATTCCAACCCTAGTACCCTGGGTTGTGCAGTTTGCCTTTGAGATCAAGAATGTCCATGGAGTGAGGGAAAAATACCGACATGCTATTAGCAGAAATATTCATTTCTTGAGCTTTTTCATTCTTTGAATTTTTCAGCTTCTAGCCTGAGACAATGAGGGCTAATGCAGGTTCAACTGTTTTATGATGACACTACATATTGAATCCATAACAAACTCAAGGTACTAGACAACGCCAGAAAACACTTCCCATAACACCACAGAGGTCGGATTTAACCCTTCCAAGTTCCAGAGTGATGTTCACGTGGACATATATTTGTGAATATACATGTTTTTATAAAATTTTAAACCCCATATATGTTAAAAATCAACTCAGTCTTTTACTTGATAATTACTCATCTGAAAAAAAAAATTCCCCAGGTATCTAAAAATGATTCTGAAGAACTATTCATTTAATCTCCTATTCTACTAAGTTTAATGTAATGAATTTGCTATTGTCCATTCCTTTATCAGGAAAAAAATGGTGATTTGCTCTAAATATAAAGTTGCTCAAATATTAAAGTGAAAGAAAAAACAAACCAAAAAACATCAGACTGTTTCTTCTTTCAGATCACATCTATTTTAAGAAATTTGTCTACTCTGAGATCTGCAACAAGTTGCTAGTATATTACTGAATAATGTGATGAAATTGACAGTTTGTCATTACTGGACATAAAACCGATGGCCAAAAGCTTTGACGTTTTAAATTAGCTGAATACACTTCACTGGCACATTTTCCCTCTTACAAATAGCGGAAAATTACCATAGTTTTAATTTTCCAAATCAAGAAAGAACAGGAAAATACAACCTCGGGAAGGCTTTTATACATGCAATTAGTGGCATTACTCTGCACTCCCCACAAAGAAACACTAATTTTCTTCACAATTATATTCTGATTTAATGTAAAACTACAGTAAATTATTAAAATGCAGGGCAAAGGTCATTGGCTCTGTGCTCAACACAGTCAACTGTGAAATAATATTGGTCACTTGACCAAGAAGAGTTGATGTTTATTCATTATTATCAGGTGACCCCTGTGTCGTGATATTCTCTGATACTTTTGTGTTCATTGAATGCTAGGCATCCATTATATTTATGTGAATATATATATAATATTTAATCCTATCTTTTAGAGTTGTTCTTTACACTGGAACATTCTGTATTATTGCTTTTGATATTTAACCTATTCATAATATGTTATAAGGGTTTTCTTGTTTGTCTTTTTGCCACCTAATTCCACGTTTTCTTAATCAAATCAGCACATTCACTGAAAGCAAAGGTGGTTTCATACATACAGACTTCTTTTTTTTCTTACCGTCACGAAGAGGGTTAGTTAGGAGTCAAAACATTGAAATGATTTATAAACTCCAGCATACTGCAATTTTTCCCTCAAATTTCTATTATTTTACACATAAAAATTTAAATAGATTCTTGGGGAAAATTAGAGTACCTTCCACTGTTGTTTTTTTGGTCTCAAAATTACAACTCTAATGAGAGGGATACTCTAGAGGTCTTATAACTCGGTTAATTAGCTCTTCAGATTAAAGTTTCTCTTCTGTCCAGTTTTTCTTTTCTCGGGAGAACATAAAGTGTTAGTTGCTCACCAACCTTGGTCTTTCCTGGTTTCCCAGGATGTTTCTATATTTGATTCCCCCTCGGCCTTGACTGTTTCTCTTCCTTTCTCCCTGCAGCCCTCTTTTCACCCCTTCATCAACTCTGCCTCCAAGATTTCCAAATGTTTGGTTTCAATCAACAAGGATCTATTGAAACCTTACTGTGTCTACAGCAATGTATTGCAAGGGCTGCTAAGAAGGCATATGTCATGAACACAAGGGAACTTACAATTTGGGGGGCTGACAGACCTTAAAAACACAGAATAATCTGATATGAAAAAAACAATGCTATTTTGCTCAATATCCGATTCCTGTCTTCCTTAAAATACACCCTTTCTAGGTACAAGGTTCTTTCACTAACCATTAAATTCACACCCAAATCAACCCCATTTTGTCTCAACAATAGAAGGAGGTATTTATTAACATCTGTTGAGTGCTCATAATGTTCCATATCTACACAGAGCCTGGATTCCACCCCAATAGAATTTCTCCCTTCAGTAGTTCTGTTATCGTTCCCCAAGACTCCAACATTGGTGGAGGCAAGAGTATCTATCCTTAAAGTCGATAACAAGAGAGAAATTAAACCTTCAAGAGAAGAGTTCAATTCTATGAAAAAAATTTGACAAAGTACATGACGTTTGAGTTTCCTTCCCCTCTCCTGCCCCAGATTACAAGGCTTTTGCTGCTCTGCCTATTTCAGACATCTGCCACTTATAAAAAATAAACACCATCAAACCCAAATACCCAAGTAGACAACAGCAGAGACAATTGGTTTTGATCTCATTATTGAACATAGGTGAGAACCCAGAAGTGAAGAGCTACTAGTATAAATATCTTTGCTCATTTGTTTTTCTAAGCTTACAATAAACTACATAAGAAGAAATTTAAGGCTAAAAGTTTTCAAGGAAGAAAAATGGGGAAGAAAATATATAGCAGAGCTTACAAGGGCTAGACACTGAGATTAGCATTTTAGATACCACACTTACAATCAATTTAGTTCTCAAAACTATCCAATAAAGATGATCTGTGTACCCATTTTATAACTGAGAAAAATAAGACAGAGCCAGGATTTAGATAACAGCTGAAAAGAGCATACAGATCTCTGAAAACCCTTCTAGGAAGAACTAAAGTTTCATAATAAGAATAATATTCATTCTCAAATCAAAAGCACAGCAAAGTCCCCCGAGGCAACTTTATAACCTAGAGACTGTCTACATAGCTGGAAACCAACATTCTTGGGAATGCTGCCTGCATAGAAAGGAAAGGGATCTGCCCAGAATGGCTAATATTTTTAAAGTTAATCATTGATAATGGGCATTCAATTGCTGGCTTTTAATTCCTAGAGGGGCTAACTGATCCTGAAACCCCACATCAGTCTGAGCATGTGCTCTGAGCCCCTGGGACATGTTTGAAGCTGCTGCTATGCAGGGCACAGAAGTTGGTAGCAGGGCAGGGTATAACAAAGGCCCCTAGCCTATAACCACCCTAAAATGAAGTCTTATTTTACACAAAATCACCATGGTGATGGCACTGTGAACTAAGCATATTTGGGAAACAGAGGAAAATCAGTAGTCGGCTTTAATGCCTCCTAGCATTTGTTTATTTATTTTATCTTCTAATAAACTAAACAACTTCAGCAACCTCTCTCTCATCTCCAGTGAAACCTTCTGCAGAGCAGCTCTATGCAACTGAGCCTGTATTTTAACGTGGATCTCAAAATCTGCTCTTGGCATTTTTCACATTAAAATAAAAAATAATGTGCAAATTAATCCAAATTGCAATCAATTGGACTAATCTAAACATAAGGCAAGAAGTATGCTTATTAGGCCCACAGATAAGAGATAATAAAAGGATGGTTAAAATCTGATTTTGTCTGATGCTTAACTCTGTTGTATTTGTGCATTTATAGACATTTTCATTTACCTTAATTATTTCAGGTTAATTCATTTATAATTTAGCGAGTTACTGACTATTTAAACAAGAAATGTTCAATAGGATTATTTAGCTTTTTTTTTTTTACTGAAACTGAAAATAAAGCACATCATATCTTTTTAAATTTGTTATTATTTAAAATCTTAAAGTCCTAACGAAACTCAATAACATAATTCACTTGGTAAGAGAGATATTTTATCCCCTAACTGAAGTTACTGAGGGCCAGAGAAACCTCAGGTAGAAACACAAATTATTAAATTGGAAAAAAACTGTTAGTCAAACAGTTCCCCCTGTTTGGTACTTATTTCTAGAGCTGGGGTCCTAATGAGCTTAACTTCTTTTGATTGTAGAGAAAAAATTGTATTTTCAACTATTGTTGAAATGGAAGAATTAAATAAGTGAAGTGTTTTTTTTTTTTCTTTTTCTTTTTTTCAATCCCACCAGGTAAGATTCAGAAGGGTTTTAGTTATTTTGCTTTTGTTTCTGTTGTGGATTTCTCCAGTGCTTTGGTATTTGAATTTTACTCTAGCAGAGTGAATATATATCCTAAAAATGTGGGGATGTAGAATGGAAATAAATTCTCATCTTAGGAAGCAATTAGCTTAAGGTCTAGCTAAATTTTGTGATACCTTATATAAAATCTTATTTTTTTGCTAGCCCAAGTAAACACAGGATTTTTGAGGGAATATTCTTAATCAAGAAGACCCCTTCTAAGACTGACCTCCACATTTAGCAGCTCAGTGAAAAACAGATGTCAAATACTACTGGTCAGATTATAAATGAGTACAAATTTTTCTAGAGGACAAGCAGGCAGTATGTGTCAAAAATGTTAAAAATGGGCATCCCCATAGATCCAGAAATTCTACTTCTAGAAGTTCATCTTAAGGAAATAACAGGGGGATATGTGCAAAGATTTTTAGTGTGAAGATAGTCAATGCTACATAATTTACACTATTGAAAACTTGAAAGCAGTGTAAATGTCCAACAGTAATGGCCTAGCAAAATAAATAATGGAACACTATATATATATATAAACTCATATATATTCATACACATATATTCATTATATATATATATTCAATGCTATCATTAAAAACTGTTGTGAAATACATTAATGGCATAATGAGAAAATGTTCAAAATATATTAAGGTTTAAAACTATGTTTGAAAAAACTATAATCACAACAAATTTACATATAAATATACACTCAGAAAGACAGAAGAACTAAGAGGATAAGGAGAAAATATAACAAGGTGTTAATAGTGGCCAATAACATAAGTTCTATTAAATTTGTGTGTGGGGGGGTATATGTACCTTTCTGTAGTTTTTTAATTTTCTATGCTAAATATGTATAACTTTTATATTCAGAAGAAGAATAAAAACTATTCATTTTGAAAAGAAACATAGAGATTCAGACTTATAACTGTGCCTTCTTAATATACAGGGAATGTAGCAAATAGAAATAGCCCCTGACATCCAATATAAGCCTCCATATTCATCATATATTTAAAAGAAAGCCATTTCTGTCTATCAAATCGAGTCTAACAGCCACTCCACTCAGGACGCAAAGCTGAGAGAAGTTACTACCTGGCACCCTGAGAAACCTCTGAGACCTGAATTATAGGGATAGGAAAGCTATCCACTATTAGCTTGCCTCAGAGGTGGGCCCAGACCACTGACACCCAGATGCCACAGCCATCTTCACTTTGTTTCTCAAGTTGAAATTTCATCAATTAAGTGAGACAAACATTCCATTCTAAAGTACGATTATCCTTGGTAGGGTTAAGGGGATTTCAGTTATTTATACAAAAGCATCTATTTGTTAATCATATTTTTTATTCTCTTCTAGCATCTAATGGAGCTCAGAAGCACATACCAAGAAAAAAAATAGTAAATGCTTTAAGAATGTTATGACTAAAGTATTAAGAAAATTTCTCAAGAAGGGATTGTTACTGACTAGGGAATAGGAAGGGGCAGTTCTAGAAAGAAGAAGGGAAGAGGTGCTGGAGATGTGGCTTCTACTGGAGACCATGGAAATTGACTGGATGGGGAAAATGCAGTCCACGTTTCAAACCAATGACTTGCAAGTGAACTTCTGGACCACAATCTGTTCCAAAACGGGGAGCCACCTGTATAAATGCTATCATGTTGCAGCCTTGTTCTTGGACAAGAAGCTCATACTGGGTTCTCCAAATGTCACATGAGACCTTCACCCATCTCCTTTCCCCTGGAAGGCTATCTCCACAGGAATGGAAGCTGTATTATGAGCCTCTTTGACTTAGCATCCTTGCAGTTTCATGGGTCTTTCCTGCAAATCACTCTTCCTACACTTGGGTGATCATTATTTTGACCATTAAGAATTCTCATGAGAAGATGGTTGACAGGGCTGGAACCAAGGCCAAGTTCATGAGATATCAAGTGATTACATGAGGCTCAAGTCTTCCTGATAAGTGGAGTGACTTTGTAGATCTTGATTTAGCCCAAAAGAGAAGGACAAGGATGGTAGGAAGGACATGGGTCCTGCAATTCAACTTTGGGAGGTTCACTTAATGATTCTGAGCCTCAGTTTCCTTATCTGTCAACAGAGGTGGCCGGATTCAATTATATCTAAGATCCCTGTCAACTCTCAAACGCAATGCTGGATCTGCCTTGACAGACACAGGCAACCTGGGAAGACTTCTCTGCACGGGGTGAATCCAAATGTTTCATTGTACAAAGGCACTAGAAATCAGGGAGGGTGTGCAGGAAAGGTATCCAGTGCTCAACTTTGCTGAAAAACCACAGCTTCATCACTTTCATAGCAATATGGATATTTAACTTCCTAACCATTCCAGAAAAAGAATAGATGAGAACTGGTGAAACATAATACTTTCATGAATATTGGCTGTAAGAAGACCAGCTTCTACAGACCTGGATTTCTTACAAAGCCCAGGTCATTGCCCCAGAGAAACAGCAAGCTTTCATCTTGTTTATCATTAATTCTATTAAATGGTACAAGTCACGTAGAAGATCAAGCCCCTGCTTGCATAGTAAGGATGAAAAACACACAGCTGATATGATAGTGACTATTCACTTCTGCCTGCATATAGATGCAATTTCACATACTAACATGTGATTTGGTTTTACAACAGGTAAGAAATGATGTTACCCAGAGAGAGAAGATAGAAAAGAGGATGGATCTGAAATTCAGGGTTTTGTAAATA
Organism: Mesoplodon mirus; assembly: GCF_964341445.2. Taxonomy (NCBI): domain Eukaryota; kingdom Metazoa; phylum Chordata; class Mammalia; order Artiodactyla; family Ziphiidae; genus Mesoplodon; species Mesoplodon mirus. The sequence continues at coordinate 174,430,558 of NC_138977.1, forward strand.
GGAATAAGGTCTAGGGAAATACGAGCTTAGAGTAACACTTTTGCCTCCTAATACCAGAGCACTCCCCCCGTTAAATAAACAGCTCAGGGTACTGGGTAAAAGGAGACCTTACCTTTTTTTTTTTTTTTGTAATTTGAGAAAGATCATCTGAGATATTACTTTAGGGTGTGGAGGCAGAAAAGAAGGACAAATGCCTAACATAGGTTATCCTGGTATTATTAGCAAATATATTAAACCAATGCTGTATCACAAGATATATAGTTGATGCATCACTGGGAGTTATCTAGTTTTCCTGTTTAGCTGTGTTCTTTGTATATATGACCCTATTTATCAGGAGGAAGATCTGTGCTTCCGAGCCAAATAATATTACCAACTTAGAGACCTTCCTTTAGTGCTGAATGAATAGCCCAGCTGCAGCCACACTAGATTCCTTAATAAGACATTTGGAGAGGGAGCCCTGGTAACAATGGAGTAAGCAAAGTAAGACCAGGTGAATGATAAACCTCAGTAAGGACAAAGCTTTGACAGACCACCAGCTCAAACCGTGCTGGACACTCCAGCAGTATACTCTAGCAGGACAGATTTAACTTCCTGTTTTCTTGCACCCAGAAAAAAGAAACAACAAGAAGACTAACATAAGAAAGCTTGATTTCTGGGCCTGTGAAACAGTCTCCAAAAGGCAGTTTACAAGTTTCCCTTTTCAACAGTCCAAAAGCTTGATTATTCTTTAAAGAGCCCAGGTTGTACTTTGCCCCAAGCAGATGATCAGAAAGGATTCTTTTCCTACCTCTTTTCAAAACAAAAATCTCTGACAACTCCTGAGGTGTAACTTCCTACCATCCATCTTAGTACATCCATTTCCATGTAGGGTACCTAAAAATAGGCCACACCTAACCTTTTGCACAGCCATACAAAGCTACTTAGTGGGAACTCCAACTATTCAATCTCCTGTGGGTATTTTCAGACTGTGCCCTCTTTGTCTTCCCTATTGTATTACCCTATGTTGAATATTGCATAAAAACACAGAACAAGAGAGGTTTGCTGGGAGGTACCTTACACTGCAACCGTTAAGGCTCCATACTTGAGCTTTGTGATTTTGTTTTAGACTGAATCACATGAAACTGTGGTTAATAATGTTCTTAAAAAGCAATTTAAATAATAATTAATGTTCAATAAACTTATTAATTCCACTGACAATATTATGGTTGTTGAGGTTCTTACACTTCAGAAGTATAGCCAAGGGCTTCCCTGGTGGCGTAGTGGTTGAGAGTCCGCATGCCGATGCAGGCGACACGGGTTCGTGCCCTGGTCTGGGAAGATCCCACATGCCGTGGAGCGGTATACCCGTGAGCCATGGCCGCTGAGCCTGTGCGTCTGGAGCCTGTGCTCCACAACGGGAGAGGCCACAACAGTGAGAGGCCCGCGTGCCACAAAAAAAAAAAAAGAAAAAAGAAAAAAGTATAGCCAAGTATATCAATGAGAATGAATAAACTTCTAGTACACATCAAACTGTACATAATTTCCACAAACATAATGTGAAGCAAAAGAAGCCAGACACACCAAAAAAGTACATACCTACTTACGCTAGTCATTATACAAATAAGTACAGAAACAGATATACCTAATTTATGCAGCCAGAAGTCAGGATAGAGGTTGCCTTTGGTGGTGGTTGGAGGCTGGAAGGGGCTCCAGAAAGCTAGTTATGGTTTATTTCTTGTTGGCGGTGCTAGTTCCATGGGTCTGTTCAGTTAGTAAAAGTTCATGGAATTGAACCCTTATGCTATATGCACTTTTTGATATTCATATTATATGTCAATAAAAAGTCTAAAAAGCATAGAGAAGAAAGAAAAAGAAGTCTTTCTATACTCCCAAGTTTTAAAGTTTGCTACCTTTCTGTTAAAAAAAAAATTCTGAATGTTCAATTTATCTCAAAAATCCAGTAAATCACATAGACAACAAGAGCGGAGTAGGAATCAAGGGACCCGACGTGTAGGTTTGTTTGCTGACCTTGGACACAGCCCTTTCACCTTTCTAGATCTATCTTCTATCAAAAGATGGGATAGGATTAGGTATCTCTGAATGTATTTCCTAAATGAATGAAGTGAAGGAAACTTCCAACTCTATACCTTTAGTATTTTGCCCTTGGTTTAAAATTTGTTATTGAAGGGGGTCATTGACTTGGTGTGAAAACAATGGTCCCCTTCTGTGAGAACATAAGCTTTGGGATTAGTCAGCGCAGATGTGTCACTGGGTATCTACCTGTGTGAGCCCAAGCAAGTTACCTCTACTATCAGACCTCACATTCTTAGCTGTGAAAATGGCAACATAAATACCTACTTTACATGATTGGTGTTAGGGTTAAATGAGATGTATACAAGCCCAGTGCTTAGCATATAATAGCTACACAGTAATGATACCTGTCATTCACATACCAATACTTAAAACTCATTGAACATCAAACATCAGCAGAATAAATACATAGGTTTGCTTTTTGCTTGGCTTCCCCATCTAAAAAAAGTCCTAAAAGCAAAGCAGAGTAGACTTTCTTTTGAAGTCTTACATTAAGCCAACTTTCTATGAATGTACACACAGAATCATCACCTAAGCTGTGGGGATGCCAAGTGCCTGTACCTGAGGAAGGGAAAAGCAGCCTCAGACCAGCCTTGACCTGGCTCTACCTCTAAAGAGACCAGAAGGAGTAAGTGCAGAGAACAGTTTTTGTTTCCATGTTGCTGTCCACAAAAGCGATCTGAGCCAAAAGTTTTTCAAGAGTTTCTCTGTTAAGAAACAAGACATCCATATGGTGCCTGAAAACTGACAAGACACCATGAGTTTGCAAATTCGAGAAGATCCGCCAAGTAGAAAATCGTGTTTTAAAATGATGATATCTATGGGGTAAAAGTGGAAAACAAAGCTGCAGGAGCAAAACAATCCAATATAAAGTCAATTTTTCCACCAGTGGCCCATTAACTAAATTGTCTTAGCATTCACACTTTTCTCGAATTTGTGATCAATTATACAATTACTTTTTTTTTTTTTTTTTTTTTTTGTGGTACACGGGCCTCTCACTGTTGTGGCCTCTCCCGTTGCGGAGCACAGGCTCCGGATGCACAGGCTCAGCGGCCATGGCTCACGGGCCTAGCCGCTCCGCAGCATCTGGGATCTTCCCAGGCCGGGGCACAAACCCGTGTCCCCTGCATCAGCAGGCGGACTCTCAACCACTGCGCCACCAGGGAAGCCCCTATACAATTACTTTTTAAATTGATAAAGTGACATAAAGGGTATGTTATACTTTGTTTTAGATAGTTGAGGTGTTTTTTTTTTCAAGTAATTTTTCTGTATAAGGATATCCATATACATTAAAAAACTGTGTTGGCATATACATTTAAAAAGTTGGTATGTACAGTAAAGTATATATATTGGCATATACATTAAAAAACTGTGTTGTCCAATGCAGCATCCACTACCCACCTATGGCTACTGAGCACTTGAAATGTGTCTAGTCAAACTTGAGATGTGCTGTTAATGCAAAATATACAGAGGATTTCAAAGTCTTAAGTGTGAAGAATTGAATGGAAGATATTAATAATTTATAGTGATGACATGTTGATATAATATTTTGGACATATTGGGAAAAATAAAAGATTTTATTAAAATTAAACTTACCTTTTCTAAATGTGGTTACTAGAAAATTCCAAATTATATATGTGATGTACATAATGTTCCTATTTGACAGTGGTGGCCAGAAGTTTTGCACTCACTCTCAAGTAAGTGATATCATACATGCAAATAAAATGAATGAACACAGAATCAGGGAATTTCAGAAGAAAAGAGGTATTAGAGCAGGGCCCCAGCAGTACACAACTCTAGGGGCATCACTCCCATCCCCATCAGTGAACAGTGACCCTTGGACCTTTACCGTATTCTCGCACAGCCCTGTATTAAATGTTGTATAATCCACCTCCTTACATAATCAGGAAGTCCTTCTAGAATATCCCTGAGGCAACCCCGTATTATCTTTTCAACACCTTCCACACCTTTTCAAAACATATACGTAATAACGCGATGGAAATTTGTAAAGTGAGGTCTAACCGGTACTCCAGATTGGGGGCGGGGGGTGTGGATAGAAAAATAGAGCTGATCATATTATAGAACTCGAACAGGCTGCAGGAGAAGGCCAGAGCAGCACAAAGTATGCAAGGTCTGAGGGATGAGTATGCAAGGTTCTCAAGAAGACTGTTCTCTTCCTGGGGACTAGAGGCATTTTTCAGAGGGTAACATTCACTTGAATTACAAATGCACCCGCATCTCTCTTCCAAGGGAGAAAAGCCCGTTGTTGCATCTCTAATGTAGCTTTAGTTTTTGGTGCCAAAAATGATTCAGTAAACACAGTTATGTTATGGTATACTATTCTTATTCGGCACTCAAATTAATCTCAAGGCAGTGCTGGCATGAATTCAATTTGATGCCTGTACTTAGGATTTCACATAGGTGCCTTCATCCAATTCTTCTTCGCAACTAATAAAATCTTAATTCATGGTAATATATTTATTTCTAGTTCAGTTCATATTAAGGAGTGCAGTACTTTACAGAAAACTAATTAATATCAATCATATATTATAACATTTTTAATGGTTCAGAGGAAAATCTTACACTAGGGGAAAGATTAGATGAACCGGGGGTCTTAGCCCATCCTATTACTTTATTCTAGAATTTGAGAAAAAGGTACCAAGCATCACTTAAAATATCAATTTAATTGAAGGTGTGCATCATGGGAAGTCTGGGAATTAAGAAACCTCGTTCTTATCCCTAATAGGACATTGATTTGATGTGGACCAAGAATGTAATTTACACTCTCAGAAACTCTGTTTCCCACCTAGTTTGTGTAACAACCATATAATTTGCAAGTTGGTAAAGATAGTCAAATTCAGATGTGTGACACTATTAAAATAATGAACTTCACTAATAGCATGCCTTCTGCAATTGTTGGTAACAATTCTATTTTTATGTAATGTTTGAGTAATGTTAATAGCACCATATTTGCTGGGAATGGACATATAGTCATCAGGATAGTACAAGCGTGAGTCCTTGACTATGACAGAAATGGTGCCCCCTAGAGCTGTGCAATACAGTGGCCCTCCATTGCCTTAAGGAACTATGTTTAAAAGGCCTAATTATCCCCTAGGTACAAAGGACTGGAGCAGTGGTTATACAACTGTTGAACATCTTAAAAAATAATAATAATAATTCAATAGATGCCTTGAAATTGTACGGTCATACTACCCAGCCTTTCCAAATCAGGCATTAGGCATTCATTCATTCTATAACAATTTCCCCACACTGACATGCTATAAGCAAAAACTAAAGTTAAATAAATAAATAAAAATTAAAAGACAGGCACATCCTATTCTTTTTTTTTTTTTTTGCCTCTTTAACAATCTACACATAAAACCTCCAAATCCGAGATAGATAGATAGATATAGATAGACAGATATCTATATATGTATTTTTTAAATCCTGATAAGTAGAAAGAAAACAAAAGCCAAGACACCACAAGGAATCTGGGGGCAGAGATCATGCCTCTCGATACTCACTTTCAGAACCAAGTCCATAAATGATAACCCCCAAGATGCGTGTCATTCATTTTACTGCAGTGTAAATACTTGCATGGCAAGTTGAGGGAACACTCACGACGGGGGCTCACACACGCTACTTTTTAATTCACAAGGGCATGGTGACGTAGGAGGGCACCTCAGAGTCACTGCTCAATGAACTCCACAATAGGGCACAAATCTGAAATCCAATCTTAGCCTGATATGGACGTAAGAGCAAATATATACAGTATCATGTGCTTTCCAACAGCCCTGTGTCTCGAGGGAGCTCTCTGACATCAGCAGTTGAGACAGGTGGTTCCCTTTCCAACTGTGGAAAATAAAACCCCATTGCAGAGGCACTAAGTAAATATAGCTGTACTGTAATTTTTCTTTGGTGCACTCTCCCTGTGATTTCTGTCCTGTGATGATACTTTATCGAAGGAACCCATCCAGGGCATCCTTCCATGCTAAACACTGATTAAACATTGGCAAACGGGCTGAAATTGGCATTCAAGACACTGGTAGAGGATTCTGTTTTGCTGCTCTGGTTGGAGAGTTCTCCTCCTCTCGTTGTCAAGTGGCTGCCTAAACCTCTGCTGGAATATGTCCCTGTTACTAATACAGCCCAACAAAATGACAGACAAGAGTCAGACCATCTGAAAATCACATGCACAGAGCAGGTTAATACCAATTACACCCAGTTCAAGTCTGAGAACTCAAATCAGCTGAGATGTACTAAGCCCTTTGTGACCACAACTATTTGCTTTTGCATTTAAGAATTATTAGCAGAAGGGCACCCTGTAACTTGTGTATAAAATTACTTAATTCAATTTCTGTTTCCCTTTCTGAACATAGATACTTTTACACTCTGACAGCCTCTGGCTCTTGAAGCATTCTCCTTTTTGTTGTATCTCCTTAGAAACACAAATCTTGTTCCCTGGCAGCGGCGGCTCTAAGTGCTGTACCACATGCCCAAACTAGTTCTCCCTCGCAGCTTTAATTCACAGTAAGTGGCATGAAAGGAGGTCAACCCTTCTCGAAAAACACTCAGAGTTCTTTTCGACTTCAGAATCTATTTTGGAAAGCCACACTCCCTGGTACGTAAAGAGCAGCTTCCCATTTTGAAATTCTGGCTGTAACTACTGACAACTTGACGGAATGGCCTCAAAGGGGCAAAAGCAGGGTGACAATCACAGTTTCAACTCTTGATCATCATTCTCTCAGGAAACTCCATGAGATAAGAAAGTCAGTAAATTGCCATCCCGTCTTTGCCCCCAAATAACCCTTTTATTTGAAAACTTCTTATGGCGTGCATACATGTCTTAGCTTTGCTTTCCTGAGGTGTTTATTGAATGCTTAACTCAATAATGCCATCTTAATCCCAAAAGTTTCCATGGTAACCTACCACTGTAATAAACAAGTCTGAAGGATGGGAAATGAAGCACGGGGCTCCTTTCTCCCCCTCTCCTTCTTCAGCTTTCAAAGAACAGACTCTTTTCTACTTCTAGAGAACGTTCTACTTCTAACATTCATAGTCCATACCTCTTTGAGCTAGAGTCAAAATAGTAGCAATAAAAAAAAAATGATGGCCAACATTTGGTGAATATTTGCTATTATGCCAAGCACTGTGCTGAGAAGCTTTGTGGATTATCTCACTTAGTTCTTGCACCAACAGGAGAAGCAAGTACTATTATTATGTCAGTTCTAGGAATTGAATCTTAAAGTTTAAGTAACTTTTCTAAAGACAAAAAGCTGGTATGTAGGAGACCTGGGACCTGAAGTCAGTCTTGTCTGACTCCAGACATTCTGCAGACTGTGCAGAAAAATGGCATTTTTGCTTGTGCCCCAAAGTCACGTAACTTAGACATCTAGGAATCTCCCCACGAATCAGAAGGGAACCATAGCTTCCCATTCAGAATGAAAGTAAAAACACCACACACATCTAGCTAAAACTGCCAGGGAAATTAAGAAAAGGCAGAACTCAAACAGGATCACAGCCAACACATGGCACCCTGCTCTGGTCAAAAGTAGGCATACCACAGGTCTCTTTGAATGTGATTTGGCAAATCATTTAAAAGAACGTCCCTTTCTCTGTGGATCAACCTCTAAAGTTAACTTGAGGTATCTGATTCAGATCACTGACAGCACCCCTAGAGAAAAAGGGGCCCTTATTATAATGCCACGCTTCTCCCTAAATGAAATTTAGACTCCTTTTGAAGATGGCAATTGCAAACGAAAGTCAGATTAGAACACATCTTAAGACCACATGGCAAACCATATTACAAAAATGTTTTCCATGACACATATCTGTTCCTATACAAATCTATCCCATGAAGTACAAACAATATGCTTATCTCACTCTAGAACAGAACTCAGTAAATACACCTTAAGCTTGACTCTTAATACCAATAATTGAATGAACTTACAATTTTATAGCCTTTGCTTGGAAGTGCAGCCAAATACAGAAGGTAGCATGAGTCAGGGCCATTCAAAACTCATCAGGGTACTAGTCTTCAGAAACGGGAGCTAAAAAATATGGTTTTCTAATCTCCTCTGATTTATGAAAAATAAACAAAACAAAATCCATTGAATGCATTTACCCCCAAAAAATGTAAGCTTGCAGAACTTTGCAGCTCTGGTCTTAAAACAATTATGACTAAGATCCAAAGTACCTGGGTCACCTGGTGGACTAGAGGGCCATCATTCAATGGGGCAGGTTCCCAAGTAAATAGCCCAGAATTCAAAGCCAGAATGAGATTGTGTCCTCTGATACGCTCACACCTCTTGGAGCCTAGAAGAACAGAGGCAAACAGGGATGGCCTATGGCCATTTGGGGAGGTAGGCATGTGTTATTAATTCTGAAATCCCCATGGCCACCGTCACCACCATGCCTAAAATAAAATCAAAACCACACTGATTATAACTGAGTAGGAATGAAAGTTGCATGTTTTGGTTTTGTAATATTTTGAGGTCTGGTCTGAATGTAATGATTTAAAAAGGAGAAATTCACTTTCTAAAAGAGCATTAAGCCAAGTTCACATTCGTGATCCCTTTCTAGGCATGCAAGTTATGCTGCTAAGAACAAACACTTTGAAGCAAAATCTAATTCCGATGGACGCAGAATACATTGGCTGTGAAGGCTGTGCCTTCAGCAAGGAGCACCAGACACAAACATGAGTAGGAAGCCACTTCAGAACATTTCATCTCAATCCCAAGAGCCGAACTACTTATTTTCTCTGTGCCTTCATTTTCCCATCTAGAAAATGGACATAATGCCTACCTCCCAGGCTCATCACAGGGATTCAACAGGGATGTAAGTAAGGGGTGTACAAAATGAATGCCTCACCTACAGTGGGAGCTACACAAATGCCCACTTCTCTCACTTTTCAGATTTCTCAGATCCAACTATTTCTCTGTCCTCTCACTCCTTCTTCTCCCTCCTTTCCTAAAGCATTTTAAAGTAAATTATATGCAATAAAGTTTTTGTACCTTTTCGTCCCCGGAGTAGAGATTGAGATTTATGAATACACAAAGGTGTATAAGGACCAGGACTCATGCTTCCTTCTCTGGGGTGCCTTGCCCACTTACTGAAGGGAGAGAAGAAATGACAACTCTGCTTGGAGGATAAAGTAAGTCCCAACTCAATGTATAAAAGAGAGGCATTTTTAAAGATCAAAGATTCGTGTGAAAGAAAAATCTTGAAAACTTTTAAATGGAAAAAAATTTGATATTTGGATTTATCACCGATGCTTTAGTCATTGCCAGTTTGGGTAAATGTATGAGGAAAGAGATAGTACAAATTGCTACCAAATGTCACTTGCTTCAAAAGAACGAGTGACAGACAATGTCTACACTTTCCAACTCCAAGCATCTCTTTTGTTATTTATAGGCAAAATTATTAAGGACTAAATATGAAAAATCAAAATTTTGAAAATATGAAAAATCAAAATTTTGAAACTTCACCTTCACAGAAATAGGTGAAGTGCGAAAAATAAAAACAAGCAAACAAACAAACAAAAACAAGGAAAACTTGAAAGTTGGATTACTCATATGCACCAAAGCTCTCTCTGAATATCTGCATCATAAAGCTACTGTAGAAATGCCCAGAGGTTAAAATAAGTAAAATAAATTAAACTGGTGATATAGGAGAGAAGAAATGTAGTCTCAGAATCTATATATTGTTTTTCTAAATATTATCAGTAACCATCACCACTTGAAAGGGGAAGAGGGAAGTGGAAAGAAAACACCTTACTGCTTGGAAAATTATCCACAAAGAATTCCTCTTTGTGATTCATGTCCACAGTCGTTATTTATAGTCTCAGACAGTAACTTGAGACTTGTCAAAGGGTGTGAGATGGACTTCCTTCTCCTCCACAGGAACTCTGCCTACTAAATACTAACTGTTCACAGTCTTCCCACCTTGTAAAGGTAGATAAAGTTGATCCTAAAGGCTACAGTTAAAACTGAAAGTCCTTGCTCAGAGACTTGGGGTCAAAGGACAACGTCAGTGTCATGATGCCGAGGCAAAGAGGAAGACACACATCACGAATCTCTCTACACCTAGCCACCTGTCTGGGAAAATACATATCTGCAAACATGTAGAATGCAAGATTAAAGGGGAAACAGCCAGCTGTTATAAGTCAACAAATCAGTAAGTATCCACTACTATCCAAAAGATGGTCCAGCAACATGCCAGGTACTTAACTTCTATAAAACTGTATAACTCTCTGCCCTGAAACTGCTTATAGTCTAAGAGTGAGTGGAAGGTCAGAATCACAATCAATTAATACACTCACATGTGAACAGAACAATAGCAAGTGTGTTGAGGGAGAAGAGACGGGGATCAGTTAGGGGCTTGAAAATATATCTATTTCACATTATAAACAGCCAGGCCCTGTGAAGACTTTAGAGGCTCCTGCCCCACATGTAATTCAAAATAAAAAGTAGACTCATTACTAAATTACATATGTATAGAGAAGCCCAATAGGGTTCTAACCTTTGTCACAATAGCTGTTTCCAATGATCACTTTTTTAACCATTTTTTAAAATTGAAGTATAATTAATTTACAATGTTGTGTTAGTTTCAGGTGTACAGCAAAGTGATTTCAGATTCTTTTCCATTATAGGTTATTACAAGATATCAAATATAGTTCCCTGTGCTGTACAGTAGGTCTTTGTTGTTTGTCTGTTTTATATATAGTAGTGTGTACCTGTTAAACCCAAACTCCTAATTTATCTCCCCCCTTCCACCTCCAACCTCCACTATCCCCTTTGGTAACTATAAGTTTGTTTTCTGTGTCTGTGAGTCTATTTCTATTTTGTAAATAAGTTCATTTATATCATTTCTTTAGATTCCACGTATAAGTGATATCATACAATATTTGTCTTTCTCTGTCTGACTTATTTCACTTAATATGATCATCTCTAGGCCCATCCATGTTGCTGCAAATGGCACTATTTCATTCTTTTAAACAAATGTAATAATCTTTCAAAGGAAAAATTTTGGTGCCCTTGCATGTGTGCCCTGCATTGCTGAGTGCCTTACTCACTAGTTTAGTGTAGTATTGGGTAATCCTGTGTGCTTGCCAACATGTAAATAAAGGAAAACAGAGATGTGGTTTGCCAGGACCTTGACTGTCCATTTGTGGGCCCTCCAATAAAAGTTCTGGGATCCCGAATAAATGATTGCAAGAGGCATACGTGGCCGGAAAAGAGCATGTGGATTCCTCTAGCTCTGGGATGGGGGGTACCTGCTGAGACCCCAGAAGGGTGAAAGGCAGAAGGAGGAAGGATAATGAAGGAGAGATTTAAAAGAAGGCTGACCTGAGGACAGAACAAGGCTCTGATACTTCCTGACTCTTTGAAATGAGTCAAGATATTGATACTTAATCTCCCTGGGTCTCTATAAAATAAGGGTGACACCACTGCCCTCACGGAGAATGTAAGGATCAGATACCTAGATTGGCATCGGTAGATATTTGGTTAAATTTTAGTTTTCCCCAATACTAAGGGGACTAGAAAATAAAAAGTCCTGGTGACAAATGATAAATCATTCAAAGTCCAGTGTTAACTGCTAAGGGAAATACAAAGAAATACAAAAGGCAGTGAGAGCCAAGATGTGGCTCTCAGGCAGGTGGTAGGATGCAGCTGCTTACGTGATATTATTGGAAATCAGTCTTTAACCCACAAAATTCTAGGAAGCAACTAGACTAGAGATAGAAAATCAAAAGTAGTTTAAAACGGAAATAAGTGGTTTTCTTAAAAAAATACAATTGAATGTATAATGTCCATCATGTACCCACTACCATTCCAAGTGCTTTATACATATTATCTTATGAAATAGGAACTACTCTTATCCCTTTTTTCAGATGGAGAAAGAGACACAAAAAGTTAAGTAACTTGGGCTTCCCTGGTGGCACGGTGGTTGGGAGTCCGCCTGCCGATGCAGGGGACACGCGTTCGTGCCCCAGTCCGGGAAGAGCCCACAAGCCACGGAGCAGCTGGGCCCGTGAGCCATGGCCGCTGAGGCTGCGCGTCCGGAGCCTGTGCTCCACAGAGGGAGAGGCCACAGCAGTGAGAGGCCCGCGTACCACCAAAAAAAAAAAAAAAAAAAAAGTTAAGTAACTTACCCCAGGCTACACATCTAATAAATGGTAAGGTTGGAACTTGAACCTGGGCAGCCTGTTAACCTCTACAGTAAACTGCCTCCCTCTGCTGCCTGACAAAGTTTTTAATCTTTGCTAACTAAAGCTGTGTGATGTGCTACAGCTACATAGTTGAATTAGATCTGGCTGCTGGCCTCACAGAGCCCACAGTTTAATAGGGATGATGGAATCTCTGAGTCTGGAGCAGCTGTATAAGAGGAATCTGTTGGACAAAGAACAGGGCAACCCAGACTGCCTGGAAGAGAGTGGGGAAGGAGAAGCAGGAGTTATCAGGAGCCTTTCTCCCATCTTCCCTTCTGTGAAATCATTCTATGTGTGCCTAGCACAGTGTGGGGCTCGCCCAGTGGAAATCATTTCCTTTGTCCTCTTCTGATTATCAAGATAATATTTTCTACTGATCTTATTCACAATTATGAATAAAATACAATCTATCCTCACACAAGGAGTTTATGATCTTGTGGGGATAGAGATGTGAACTTAAATAATTCTAATATGGGTTCACATGGTTTGTGGTGAAATCTTGAGATGACAGACATGATATACAATTAGAGTCCTGATATAAATAATGACACCAACAAGTTCTGATAGTTGCCTGATGATCTTCCTAACAGGTCATCAGTCTGACAAAATCTGCTGTTAACTGTTGATAAACTGGGATAAATGACCATGCATTTAACCAAGAAACACATGTTAAACTATAATTAATCAATGATTTTCCAAATGGACAAAAGATTGACAATGTCCACTGTGGACTAGAGAAATTATGATACATGGATACAAATTATTTCATCAAGAAATATATACTAAAATGCATATCAATGGATTCTGGAAAGCATCTATTTTTAAAGATATGCAATCCTAGGGGCTGTTCAGGAACTGCCTGTCCCCAAATGTACACAATCACAAACTGCATAATCACAAAATTGAAAGACTAAACCACAAAGAGGTCATCAGGATTCATTTGAAAAGATACCCAGTATGCAGAACTACTTTTTAAAGTAGAAAAATGTCTTAGAAAAGATTTAAACAAAGAGGGGGAAAGAGAATTCCAGGTGAAGAGATGGCATTTTCAAAAGTGGGTTCTCGGTTGCTAGGCCAGGCTGAGAGGCAACATGGTACAGACAGAGCCTCACACCCTTGACTCTGACACTGACCTTGGCTCAGAGCCACATGGCCTGAAGAAAGGTTTGAAGGCTCTCTGTGACTTCTGTAAAACAGGGCTCACTGTGCCTAGGCTCTTTAGAAGGATTCTATAAGGATCATAAAAGGTAATAATCTGATTGTCTATGTGTCAACTCGGCTGGACTATGGTGCCTAGTTGTTCAAACACTAACCTAGGTGTCACTGTGAAGTTCTTTTGTAGATGTAACTAATATCTACAATCAGCTGACTTTAAATAAAGCAGATGACCCTCCATAATGTGGGTGGGCCTCATCCAATCAATTGAAAGCTATAAGACCAAAAATGGAGGTTGCCCTAAGAAGAAGGAATTCTGCCTCAGGGCTGTAACCTAAAAAATCCTGCCTGAGTTTCCAGCCTGCTAGCCCAACAGATCTGTAGATTTTAGGCTTGCCAACCTTCCCAATCGTGTGTACCAATTTCTTCAAATTCCTTTCTCTTTCCGTCCTCCTCCCCTCCTAATTTAATCAAGAAACACATGTTAAACTATAATTAGTCAATGACTAATAGTCAATGACTTCCCTTTCCCCCCACCCCCTATCTCTGTCTCTATCTCTCTCAACGTCTCTCTCCCCTCTGCCATTAATAAATGAGCATATAGAATGTAGGCCCTTCAACAGTAGTAGACCAACTGGTGAAATGTCTAAAAGCTCAGGAATATAAGTTTTAATATAATTTCAAAAGTAATTTAGGACTCTCAGAAGAGAGTAAATGCAAATAAAATGAAGCACAGAGATATTTAGAACACACTCTCCATGAAGACAAAGACATTGCCTTGTTCACAATTATGTCCATAGGTCTAAAATGGTAGCTAAACAACTTAAAAAACATGTGTTGAAAAGGAATGAATGCTAGAATTCTATAGCTATGTACAGCAAGGTAGGATATTTTTTCCTATTGGTATCCACCCAAACTATTTTTCTTCTGAGCTAACAGAACATCATGGAGGAGGTATGCATTCAAGCATCCATCTGCCACATTCTACAGGCTGTACTGGCCTTCAGACTGTGAGATAAAGAAGATATCTTCCCTTTGGAGCACCACAGGCTGGTAAGTGAGCTGATGAATAAACAAGTATAATATATTATATTATATATATATAGTATATATATATATTAATATATATATTAATATAATATATTAATATATATTAATTAATCTATTAATTAATTAATCAATTAATATATATTAATATATATTATATATATATAATATATTAATATATTAGTAGAATATATTGGAGTTAAGCAATGCAGGAGGTGCTGGGCAAGCTCACAGAATGGATACCAAACCTCTTCTGGAATTCATTCATTCATTCATTCACGTGTTCTTTCTTAAATGAATCTTTATTAAGGTGAACTCTGTGCCATACATTCTGCTATGCCTTGGGAATACTCAGATAGTATAATAAATAATACTAATAATGGGTAAATTATATTGAGCACTTACTGTATTTCAGGCATGTTCTAAGCCTTTTACTTTATTTACAGATTCTCCTTATACCAGTAGGGAATCAGGTATGTGTTTTCCATATCTTTCCTATAAGACAATCATGTGGGCATAAATTCTCATATTTACCCTTCAAAGAGTTGTTGATCACCGACCATCTAGAAGGCACTCTGTTAAGCACCAATTTATGTGATTAACACCTAATCTCTGCCTTAAATTTAGTGGAAGAGACTGACATATCCACAAACGGCTACAATATCAGGCTATGTGACACCCACAGTCTTGCAAAGGCCTTGTCATATGCATAAAGATGCCACCTCCAAAACTTCACAAAAACTTGGGAATATGATTATGAACACAACCAACAGAAATGTGTTGAGGGTGGGTTTTTTTTGCTTTTTTTAAATTGAAGTATAGTTGGTTTTCAATGTTGTGTTATTTTCAGGTATACAGCAAAGTGATTCAATTATATATGTATCTATTTTTTGTCATATTCTTTTTCATTATAGGTTATTACAAGATATTGAATATAGTTCCCTGTGCTATACAGTAGGTCCTTGCTATTTATCTACTTTATTTAAAGTAGTGTGTATCGGTTAATCCCAAACACCTTGTTGTTTTATCCTATCCTTAAGCCAGAAAAATAACCAAAGAGAAATACTGTTAACATGCATGATAGACAGATCTTCAAAATTATATTTAAAAACAAAACTCTCTCTTTTTTGTGACTAAAAGGACTAGTTACCACGTTAACTGCAGGTCAACATGGCCTGAACCAAACACAGACGCCTGGGATGTCAGTCAACACCAGTGTTTTCAGTCACCTTCCAGGCACTAATGTTAACATAAAGTCTTGTTTCTCAAGATAGCAAAGTTAAAGGTGTGAGCATAACAACAGAAGATGTTGACATAAATATCTTGCATTATTGATAAATAGCTTGAATTTGTCATCAATTAACACCAACTACAGATTGCAACAGCTTCTAAATGAAGCCTTGTAAATAACTGTAGTTTTAATTACTCTAGGAAACTACAATATCCATCAGCAGCCACAACTCCTGCCAAGTATCACCATGGTCCTAGGAAGTTTCACAGTCACTTAAAAGGGTTATAGTAATGAAAGAGGAAAGATTTTTGTATCTCAAAAGAAAAAGACCAATTCTAGGGCTTCCCTGTTGGCGCAGTGGTTGAGAGTCTGCCTGCCGATGCAGGGGACACGGGTTCGTGCCCCGGACCGGGAAGATCCCACATGCTGTGGAGCAGCTAGGCCCGTGAGCCATGGTCGCTGAGCCTGCGTGTCCAGAGCCTGTGCTCCGCAACGGAAGAGGCCACAACAGTGAGAGGCTCGTGTACCGCAAAAAAATAAAAAAAATAAAAGACCAGTTCTAACCAAGAAACACAAGTCTAAACCTTCTTGGAAAGAGAGAGAGAGACAGAGATAGAGACAGAGTCAGAGAGAAAGAAAGAGAGAAAGAGGGAGAGAGGGAGAGAGGGTGATGGGCATTGGGGAGAAAACAATAAAAGCAATAAACGAAGAGTCCCCAGTCAAGTCAGAGATGAGATTATTCAACAGTCAATATGAGAAGAAAGAAGGGGAGATTCCTTTGAACTCAAGGAAAATGGGCTGTTTGGTTTCTCTTATACTTTTCATTGACTCTATTCATTTCTTTGAGATTTAAAATGTATATCCTATCTATTTCTAAAAATGGAATTCTGGATTACATATGAAGTTAGACACATAAAACAAGACTATAAAAATGAAAACCAGATCAAATCAGGTTAAGAGGAGCCAGGAATTAAATATTAGGTATATACTTGGAATGCACTACATTTTTTGTAACTGAGTTTTGAATTTACTTCTGAGTTTCCTGGCCATTTGGACAAAAATCAAAAAGTGTTGGGTTAGATAAACATTCATTATTCAACAAAAGGAAACAGGACTTCCCTGACCTCTCTAGTACAATTGTAACCTCACCCCTACTCCCATTGCCCAGCCATTACTATCCCTATTCCTTCCATATTTTTCTTCATAGCATTTATCAATTTTCTAAACTTGTATCTTTTGCTTATTTTCTGTCCCCTTCCACTAGAATGTAAGGTTCATGAGGACAGGAGTTTTTTGTTCACTATTTTATCTCAGTTCCTAGAACAGTGCCTGGCACAGAGTAGATTATATATGTATAAATGTTGTCATGTAGCCAAGAGTGATTTTTTTCTCAATACTGAATTCCAGCAGAAATTTATCATGAGGTCCCCTAAATAAATTATACCGGGCTATGAGGCCACGTTGGGATGGAGAGATAATGGGCTGACAAACCACGGCAAGCATAAAGTGAGGCATATGCAAACGTGTAGTGACAAGGGAACAGAATTTGGAGCCAGAAGAGCTAATTTCAGCTACCAAGGCTACCTCCTCCCACCCTGCACCTTCTATCAGGCAGCACAGCATCACTGTGAAACACGTGGACTCTGGAGTCAAGCAAACTGGTTTGAAATCTTGGCTCTATAAGCTTATAAGCTGTGTGACCTTTGACAATTTACTTAACCTCTCTGTGCCTCAATTTCTTCATCTGTAAAATATAGATAATAATAGGACCTACCTCAAAAGATTTCTGTGATAATTAAATGAGTTTATATGTGTAAATCAATCAGAATATTGCCTGACACAGTAAAACTAAGTACTGGCAGTTAATTTGAACTTGTGCCCCTCATTTGTAAAGCATGGATAATAACTACCCTTGGAGTGGTCATAAGGATCAAGTGACCTTAATATATGGTAATGTACTTAAGTTTTTTAATGGATGACTTATTTTTTATTTTCATGAGTGTAGCACATGTTCATCATAAGTTTTTCAGAAAATGCAGAAAGATGGAAAGGAGACAGCAAAAGTCTTCTATATCGCAGTAAACAGTGACAACCACTATTAGCATTTTCTTGTATAAATTTCCAGATTGCTTTCAATGCTGTATCTACATACAAATATAGATGTCTGTGAAAATACAATTTTTAAACAGCATTAGACACGTACAATAGACCTGCTTTTCTAAAACTTGTCATGGGTGTTATCTCATATCAGCAAATAAAGATCTATATCATTCTGTATAACAGCTGCCTAGTATTCCATTGTATGAAAGTGCCTTGATTTATTTAGCCAACACTCCATTCACAGACAGTTAGGTTGTTTCCACTTTGTGAAAGTGCTTGGTAAACTACAAAGTAATATACAAATGTTAGCTATCATTATCATTATTTTTAAAATAAATATCTAGACATCACCATTTTTTTTTTTTTTTTTTTTGCGGTACGCAGGCCTCTCACTGTTGTGGCCTCTCCCGTTGTGGAGCACAGGCTCTGGATGTGCAGGCTCAGCGGCCATGGCTCACGGACCCAGCCGCTCTGTGGCATGGGAGATCTTCCCGGACCGGGACAGGAACCTGTGTCCCCTGCGTCAGCAGGCTGACTCTCAACCACTGTGCCACCAGGGAGGCCCTAGACATCACCATTAAACTTTTGAAAGGTCTTTTTTTTCACTATTTATTTAACCCCCTGGAAATGATGCTTTGACCAAATTGTATTCACACCATCATTCAAAAAAGCATGGCATTTAGGGACCCTATGTCTGAACAGGAAAATCAACAACTACTAAATCAGAAGTAGGGGAAGACGTTAGGGAATGAATGTCCCAAAGAGCCCACTTCTCAGTACAAAGCTTGTGTCCTTTCCTGGCACCTGCCACCTCACTCTCCTTTGCTCATAGACTGAAACTGCTCACTGATTGCCACCCTTTTCAGAATCTTCCCATGGCTTCTGAATCTTTTTTTTTTTTTTTTTTTTTTCTGCAGTATGCTGGCCTCTCACTGTTGTGGCCTCTCCCGTTGCGGAGCACAGGCTCCGGACGTGCAGTCTCAGCAGCCATGGCTCACAGGCCCAGCAGCTCCGCGGCATATGGAATCCTCCTGGACCGGGGCACGAACCCGTGTCCCCTGCATCGGCAGGCGGACTCCCAACCACTGTGCCACTAGGGAAGCCCCAGAATCTCTTTTGATAATGAATTCCAAGTAAACATTATGAAACAATTGGAACAGGCAAGAGAGGTGAAATATATTTGCTCACCCCAAGTTGAGGATATAAGGTGATATCTACCAGCATTTACTGCGTAGCTACAACTTATAGTACCCATGTTGTAAATGGCAGATTTTGTAGCTATGTTAATTTACGTCATCGTCCCTCCTATATTCTGAGTTCCTTGAGATTAGAAACAATGTCCTGTCCTTCTATGTAGCCTCACCTTTGCCTAAAAGAATGCCTCATGAGAGTAGATGCTTAATAAATGTTGTTCACTTGTGGGTGAGCAGTTGAAATAATGTCTGAAGTCCTTGATCTCATGTATTTTACAATCTCATTGATTAATAACTGAAATTAAAATAAAAGTGCCGGGCTTCCCTGGTGGCACAGTGGTTGAGAGTCTGCCTGCCGATGCAGGGGACACGGGTTCGTGCCCTGGTCCAGGAGGATCCCACATGCCGTGGAGCGGCTGGGCCCATGAGCCATGGCCGCTGAGCCTGCGCGTCCGGAGCCTGTGCTCCGCAATGGGAGGGGCCACAACAGTGAGAGGTCTGCGTACCGCAAAAAATAAATAAATAAATAAATAAATAAATAAAATAAAAGTGCCAATGTATTCTCTGAAAATAAAACCTGCCAAATTATTTCTGGTAGAGTGGAGTTGGATAGGGCATCCAAATGCATGAAAACAGGTAATTTAGAATTGCTACTCTGTTTTTACAATAAATTTTCTCCATTAATTAATGTTGTGACTTAGAGCAAATGTGCATGGCAGGAAACAGAGGGCCGTGTTTATACCAATTTTACAGAAGAAAGTGGCTGTGCATTGCAACATATTGTGAATATTCTACATCCTAACTCAGGTCCCAGCATGAGTTGGATGGATTCAGCTCATAAAACTCTGGCCTTTCACCTCTTCAAGGATACAATTAACTTCGCTGTGAGCTTCATTCATTCAACAAATATTTACTGCATGCCCAGTATATACCAGGCACTGCAGTAAGCACTAGATTTGGAAAGGTCCAACATGACCAAAATATGATTTAAATTCAAATAGATTATACATAAACATTCCATGTCCCGTAACAATGAATGGGTCATCATGACAAGTATTATTCATGACTGTCAAAGACAGGGCTTGTATGTTTTTATTTCCTAATATTAAAATAGGAACTCATCACTCTAACCAGGAAGATATTTCTATCCTAACGTGGAAATTAACAAATAGATTTCATTGTCTCCTGTCTATTTCATAATGGCTACCAGAAATTCACTGCTTAAAAAAATTCAACCATGTCTAAGCATTGGGAAAATTTCTACGATCGATGAGTAATGTCTGCCGTGAATAAAGAGTGGGGCAAGCGGCCTGTGTGTCAAGTACTTGCCATTCCTATTCCATATATATCATGCTGACTCTGCTCCTCTGTTCTGGGCTGTTGTCTCTGGATAACTATTCTATTGGTTCTTTGTGAGTTATTTGAGGACTCATCTATTCCATAAACCATGACCCAACATGGTTAATACTGAGTGCTGCCCCCATCCACACTGCACCATCTAGCACTTGATTCTATGCCGCGCTTCACCCTTCTCCAGTTTCTTCATTTGAATACATCTAATTTTTATCTAAAATCATAAAGCTCCCTGAGAGCAGCAACCTTTTATCTTCATTCTCTGTTGCCCCTACAGCACTAAGCACCCTGTTGGCTATGTCAAAAGTACTCAATTATTTTTTTGTATGGTTGCATGGGGAAAGGATCAATCACAGAGCCCTAAAAACCTGGCTTCCTATACTAATTCTCCCCTTACCATATACAAGACTTTGTATAAATTTATGTAACTATTGTAAGCCTCAGTTTTTCCATCCCTAAAATAGAGCGGTGGCAAGAGAAAATCTCTAACTTCCCAAATCACCCTAGCATTCAATGATTCTACGTATCTTAGAGGATATTTTGTTTGAAGGAAAACTTTTATTGTTTAAAATATCTCTTTTCATCTAAGAAAGGAAGAGAATTTTTTTCTTTGAAAAAGAAGTGAATTGTGAATCCTCTTGAGAGGCAGCTCAGCCTTCACTTGCTCTCTATTCTAACTTCCCAATAAATGGATGGTGATTTTCTCCTCTTGCTTCAGCCCTTAAGAAAAGTCCACCCTCTTACTAATAGAAAATAGGATTTGAGTGATGGCTTTTATACTAATTGGTCAGGAGCTTAGATAAAATATTGTTATTGACAGAATGTTCTCTTTTTTCATGCACTGATAAAGTGGCTTAGCAGAGTGAATAGAGAGTAAATGCAGGACAAAGAAAAAGTACCTGAGATTTGAGTCAGGTTGGAAGAATCAAGTCAGCACTGTAAAGTGCTTGCTAATAAGAGACCCTGATAAGAGGATGTAACAGAAGCCAACGTATTCAACAAGACAATGGAAACAGGAAAGCGAGAATCACCAGTGGTGGGTGAGAGGTTAAGAGCGAAGATCCAGAAGTCTGACTTGTTCTCTTTGACCCTTGAGGTCCACATAGGATCAAATGTAAATGAATCATTTTGAGACTATCATTTTTAACTCAGCCGGAAGAGTGGTATGCATAAAGAAATCCCATCGCAATCTGTCAAAAACTATCTATTGATTTTAAAAGATAAAACATAAAATGTTCAAAGCAGCATTGTAAGTGTAATGGAATGGGTTAAGATCAAGGGCAGAGAAGCTTCTACCGGTGGGAATGTAGTCTCCTGTGGCAGGTGATGAACTAACTCAGTAATCTCTCAGGTCTTTTACCTAGAAAGGCACCTCTGGCTACTATGACTTGATCTATCTAAATTTTAGAGGATGAAAATGGAACCAAGGTTAATATTGATGTTAATCGTCATAATGGTAATTTGTTTATACTGTGGTCAAGGCTTCAATTTGCCATCTCTTAACACTAAACTACAAAATGCAGAAAACACTACTCAGCCAGCAGCTTGGCAGTGCACTAAGGAAATGGAAGCCATGAGAGAGCAAGCAGTGCCCCCTGCCCCCGGGGAATTTGATTCAGGCATAAATACCATAATCCTTTTGTTTTAAGTAGTGCTTGGACTCCTTAAATCTACTACTTAAATCTACCAAATCTTCATTTTCCCCCAAACCCTAAACTTGTCTATGAAGAACGCTGCAATCATTCTTCTAATCTTTTCCTCTTCCACCCCAACTTTCCTCTTCCCATCTCCTCAGTAGCAACCTTCCCTCAACTTCAGAAATGGGAACGTTGGGGCAAGTTTGGCTGGAATTCTTTTATGTAGTCTCTGTATCTTACAACTTGGCCTCGAGAATCCTCCTTCCTGCTTGCCCTGCGATTGAAATGACCAGAGCCAGACCAGACTCAGGTTACTGTTTGGAAACAATAAAGAGGTTCCTCCCCATTCTTCAAACCAGTCCCAGCAACGGGGAGCCTGTCCCAGGCAGAACTCATGCTCTGCTGAGGATTCATCAGCTCCACCACCCAGCCCGGGCTTGCCCACCAAGTAAACAGCCAGGAAGGCACAGCCCGGAGAACTAGGGGTTCATCTATAAAAAGAACGCTACCCACCCACACCCCTCCTACCCTGTGTCTCAAAGGGGAGGGAGTGGGGTACTCCACTTTGAGCTTCGGGCAAAGGAACAATTCCTGTCTCCCACTCATCACATTCTTCCAAGGAATGGGGCTGACTTTGATTCATCAGATTACATTCACAATTCAACTCTTCAAGACTTTGTATTCTGGGAAACCGGTAAACAACCCAAGGCTTGTCCTCAGATAACCAACTCTGTGTGTGTGTGTGTGTGTGTGTGTGTGTGTGTGTGTGTGATGGGGAGACAGGGGTGGAGTGTGTAAGGAATTGCACTGAATGAATGAGAAGGGATTCTTCGACTCCTGAGAAAGTCTCCACACAGAGAAGTGCATGGGAGTGAAACACCTTGTAACTTAAAACTATGTTTCTCCCGGCATCTCCAGTTCTCAGCCTGAGCCAGGTCAGCCGTGGGATCCGACTTGGCTGTCCTTGCATTAAACACAAACACTCTGTGTGGGGCTTCTCTGGAATTTATTGTCAAAGGAACGTGGAGCCAACTGAATACAAGCACAGTTTTACAGGTGCACATTTCATGTATTCGTTGGGGTGAAACGCTATTTGGACTCAGCTTTCAAAAGGAAGTTCAATCCTGGTAGCCATAAATTTGTGACTCTACTTCTGTTTTGTAAATAAGTTCATTTGCACCCTTTTTTTTTAGATTCCACATATAAGCAATATCCTGTGATATTTACCTTTCTGTGTCTGACTTACTTCACTCAGTATGACAATCTCTAGGTCCACCCATGTTGCTGTAAATCCTGAAAGCAATAATAATAATTCTGTGGTTTCAAGGAAAATACGGCATTCGCCTAAACAGAAGGCCTCTGCCAGCCCCCAAATTATAATGTGATTCTAGAAATGTTAGAGAGCACTTTCTAAGTGTGTGAGTCTTGCTTACGACCCATCGACAGGGAATAATATCATTCATTCATTCCACAAATATTTATTGAATATCCACAATGTTCATGAAATATTCTTATCATACTAGAAGGTAGGCAGAGCAGGGAAGGATACCCAGATAATCAGATCTGGATTTTGACCTTATGGAATTTGCACTCTGATAGGAGAAACAATGCACAAACACTAAAGATCCTTTGGTGCAAGGGAGAAATATCAGGCATGAGAGAAGTTGGCCCCTGATGGACTGGGTGTTTGGCACTTGAAGAGAAATTGATTCTAACTGGGGCAGAGTATAGTTCTTAGCTTTGGTATGCAGTGGAAGACAGGGAGCCCTCAACATCCCATCACATCAAGAAAGGAGCATCCGGGGCTTCCCTGGTGGCGCAGTGGTTGAGAGTCCACCTGCCAATGCAGGGGACACGGGTTTGTGCCCTGTCCGGGAAGATACCACATGCCGCGGAGCAGCTGGGCCCGTGAGCTATGGCCGCTGAGCCTGTGCATCCAGAGCCTGTGCATCCGGAGCCTGTGCGTCCGGAGCCTGTGCTCCGCAACGGGAGAGGCCGCAGCAGTGAGAGGACTGCTTACCGAAAAAAAAAAAAGAGCATCTCTAAGACAACTTCATTTTCTTGCCAAGATATGCAGGTACACATCCATGTGTGGTCTGAATTTCTATGGCCAACCAGGGGTTGTCCCTCCTTTCTTGCCCCCAGTAACAGCAGGGAGTAGACGTGTTCACACAATGGCTAGGCTTCATTTTTTTTTTTTAACTCTGTCATGTTTTAAGAGGATTAGCTTTATTAGTGCAGTTAGTTCACTTTCCTTTGATTTTTTTCTTTAATGTTAAAAACAAACTGAGAATAAAAGCAGGAGTTGACTTCAGTCATCCCCAGCAAGGCACTAACTCTCTGGGTCTGAGGTGAAGGAGTCTGCCAGCATTTTAGCTCTCCATGTGTTTGTTTGGTTTATTCCTGACAGATACAGTGGAATGCTTCAATGAAAAACACCCAACTCATTTTCGATCTGTGAATGAACAGAAGGCAGCCCGTGGCTATTCAACCCCACTGGAAGCCTGCTGGCTCATCCACGCTCCACCATGATTGTACCCACTCTGGCTTCCACATGTAACTTACTAAAGTTTGTGCTGTTTCCTGGCAGGATGATTTATCACTGACACCTCTTCGCCACTTCAACTGGGGGCCACTGCGATGGGGCAAGGTTCAAGGAAGTTGGCCAAAACTGAAGCAGACATTGTACCAGCCAACTATTGTGTTTTCTAGCTCTTGACTTTTCCCCAGGAGCTTCTGGTTTTCATTTTGGTGGCTGCCATTAACTCTTCCAGTGCTGTACAACCACAGGTTGTTTTTTCTGAAAATAAAAGCACCTCCAGTACAGCAGGGTTTTTTGGTAAAAAGATATGGAGGCTCCTTGCTCCTGACAACTGAGGCTCACCATGGTTTCAAGCATTAGAGAAGTTATTTCTAAAGACGCTGGATAAATGGGCAGACTGAGGTATGGAATTAAGTCAAGAGCCTGAAATTATATACAGGTCAAAAGAGGCAACTGAGGAACGTGGCCGTTTGCTTGACTTACCTCCTTGAAAACAACCGTATTCCAGTATCTGTTACTTTTATAACTTCTTCAGTTGCTCGCTCACTAAGTTATTTACTCATTTATTTACTCACTTAACAAATGAACTTAGTGAACTTAATATGAGAAAGATTACTGTGTAATGACTAAATGCTAGTGATGGAAACAAAAAACTGAATAAGATATGGATGCTCCTCTCAAGGAATCCACAGTCCCATAGGGAAAATGCATCATCAACAAATACTCTTGAGGCAAAAAAAAAGAAGTGACTACTAGAAAAGGAGTACATCAAAGAGCCGTCAGAATATAAAGGGGAGAAAGGAGTATAACCTGATCAACATAGATTTAGAAATAGGTTCCAAAAATGCTCCAATTATACCTGAAGCAAAATTTTAACTTGACTTCCTGAGATGGAAAAGAGAGAGAGGTATCAAATCCACCCCCTACCTTTCCCCTGAGATAAAAGATTTCCAAAAAAAGTTCACTTTCGAAATAATTCCTCCAGCTCCTTTTCCTTAATTCGACACCCACCCTCAACACTTTCTTCGTATTTTCATTCTTTTTGCTCTTGTTGAAGCCACATAGTTTTCTTCAAGAGGACACAACCCAGAACTCAAGAAGAAATCGTGAAATCTCCTTCCAGGATTGGCCTACACTCTCCTTCTTTACTAAGGACAGATGCCGTTTCTGAGTCTGGGAAGCAAGGGTAAATCAATTTCAGGGCTGGCTCAGTCCTGGCCTCTCCTGGGCACAGGTAGAAGTGATACCAAACTATGCTGAATCACTTACACTGGTTTTTATGCTGAAGACGATTAGTCATAGAAGATCGACTTGACCATCAACTCCATTTTGTAATACTGAAAAATAGGCTGGACACCGAATGGGCCAGCCCTAAACTTCTTAGCCTCCCTCTCTGTGTAAACAAGTGCCCTACCTCTCCTAGGAGATTCCCTACCCCATTTTCAGGGTCCATCCGTGCTATCTAGAGGAAGCATTGCTCAATTAATGTCCACAGTAGACATGTCCAAATTTCTAAGGCAAAAAGTGAAGGAAGAGTCTTTTATTCCATTTGTTTTCTCAGACAGGACTCCAATCACAAGGCTCTGGGACAGTTTAGCTTTTGCAGGCACAAACTTCCATGCAGCACCAAGCCCAGGCAGGACCAACTTCCTCACCATAGATGCTCACCGAATTCTATCCTCACGCACATCACCAAAGGGCACGAGGGATGTGGCCGCCTGAACTAACCCTTTGGTTACACACGCTGTTTTCATTTAAGACTCTCCCGGGCTTCCCTGGTGGCGCAGTGGTTGAGAGTCCGCCTGCCGATGCAGAGGACTCGGGTTCATGCCCCGGTCTGGGAGGGTCCCACATGCCGCGGAGCGGCTGGGCCCGTGAGCCATGGCTGCTGAGCCTGCGCGTCCAGAGCCTGTGCTCCACAACGGGAGAGGCCACAGCAGTGAGAGGCCCACGTACCACAAAAAAAAAAAAAAAAAAAAAGACTCTCCCGCTCCATCTCTTTCACACACCAAACAGAAGAAGGACAGTTTTCTCCCCCTTTCCTCTCTTTTATAGAAACCTGATAGGTTCATGGTCAGAAGATCAGAACACATCAGTGTCGAGCAAAACACATTATGTTTTGAAAAGTGTGAACTACTTGAACAATTAAAGAGCTTAAAAGACAAGCCTTCAAGTGTCCTCAGAAGAGATGTGTAAGCACAATTTTCTCCTAAAATGAAAACCCAGAGAACTAAATATGGGCCTGAAAGCATTTTGTTTTTAATTAACTTCCTAAAAATCCTCTCAACAGGAGTGATCTTTCACCAACCCATTGTCAACTGGAAGAAACAATTAATTTGGTCATCAAAGGAGTCATTTTTACCAATGAACCATCATTATCAATCAATTTAAGGTTCTCTGCATAGCCCTGCACTAAATACAGAAATGAATAGGAGAATAAATCTGTAAGTGAATAAATTTTCTGCACACCAATCCCCACAGGCTATGTGTTTATAAGTCAACAGCTTAAAATGAAAACATCTGATGAAGGTAATACACCTGTTAAAGGAGCATAAAATTCCAAACCCAAAGGTAAAATATAAAGATTATAAAGCCTCTTAAAGGAGCCATCAAAGTGAACTATTAAATGAGTACATCTGCTCCATGCTAGACTCTAGTTTATAAGTGCCACTCAAAATAAAAGAGATTTAGGACAAACATTTCATGAAAGAATGTGAAAAGCAGTGAAGGGACCATCTTTTGAGGATGATGAGAGAAAATGGAATGGATTCAGTTAAAAAGAAGAATTGACCTAAACTCAGTCCAGGACTCAAACAAAAGGTTTTATGAGTCTAGTTTTCACTGAAAGGGGTGCGACATGAGAGGATATAGGAAGATCACTTTTATGTCCCACTTTATACTTTGGTTTTAGTCTACAGGCAAAAAGGAAAATAAATCAGTTCAATGCTTAAAGTTACATGTCATGAAACATGATATTTAAGAAAAATACATATATAAATATATATATATATATTAATATATATATTCAGTCAAGGAAGTCAAGGCAGTTCTTATAAAACTTTGAACCCAACATGTTACCAAAGAAGTCTAATAACAGAGGAGTATTAATTGTGCAAGACTGTGTGTCTACCTGACCCTCTCAAATTTGATTGTAGTCATGCTATATTTTCTGGGTTTTCTACCTTTCCAAATGCTGTTTCACAGTGCTCCATCCCTATAATGTTGGTGTTCACCAACATTCATAACTCTGTTCTCAGCCCACTCTGCTTGCTCTTCTTACTCTTCCGTGGATTATGTCTTTGCCTCTCAAGGTATGAACCATCATCTCTACAATAATGATACCCATATCATGTCTCCAGCCCAGAATGCCTCCTCTTAGCCTTTGAGTCAGCCAGCTGCCAACCACTGACACCCTGCAAGTCCAGGGGAACTCAAAGTGTACAACCTATATCTTCACATCCTCCCCCCAACCCAGCTGCTTCTCTGTGTTTTGCGGTACGCGGGCCTCTCACTGTTATGGCCTCTCCTGTTGCGGAGCACAGGCTCCAGACATGCAGGGTCAGTGGCCATGGCTCACAGGCCCAGCCGCTCCGCGGCATGTGGGATCTTCCCGGACTGGGGCATGAACCTGCGTCCCCTGCATCGGCAGGCGGACTCTCAACCACTGTGCCACCAGGGAAGCCCTCTCTGTGTTTTTTGTATCACTTGGAAAGTAGCCGTGAGATCCACCCAAACCAAAAATACAGGCATCACTTTTAACTCCTCATCACTCCTAAATCTGGCCCTTCTTTTCCATTCCACTGCCAAGGTGCTAGTTCAGAGCCTCATCAACCTCATCCCAGTGCTCTTTCTAAGACTCAATGATGGCCACACCCACCTTGTTACCTCATTTCAGGGCCTCCACACTGACCTAGAGGGAGCTCTTGAACATGGCGGGGAGGCCTTCTCTGAGCTGGCCCCTGCCCATGCCTCCAGCCTGACTTCTTACCAACCCCCATCCCTTCCAATTTCCAAAAGAATGATCTTTTTCATGCCTTTGCCCAAGCTCTACCCGAAATCCCTTTCCAGGCCTTTTCCCTTATCTAACATCTCTTCTTCCTTGAAGAATCACCTAAGATGTCAGCTTCTCTGGGAGATCCTGCTGACCCCTTGAGGCTAAGTTAGGTCATTCTGCTCAGGGTTCCCAAGTGCCTAGTATACTCATCTGCTACAGCACATTATATGCCCATTTCCCCCAACAGACAATGAGCTCAAAGATAGCAAGGGCACTCTGATCCATCTCTGTATCCACCACAAACAAAACAACAATTATTGAATACAAGATCTCTCACAAAAATGCATGTACAAACACCTATACTCCACACACAGATATTTTAAAGATACTATCATCTAATCATGCCAAAAAAATAAGAATTTCATATATGTTTACTTCCTTACATCCCTTAAGAAAAGGTTTATGGTTTCTTTCTTGGTTTTGTTTTGTTTTGTTTTGTTCTGCAGTTAGAGAAGAGCGTAATCCAAGCTGGTTCACCTTTTCTTGAAATAAATTAAATTCGAACATGAGTTTTGCCAAACTGTCTAATAACGTTAAGAATAAATAATAATCCACTGTTCTAGGTGTTGTAGATGTCTGAATTAATTTATCCTTGCTGTAGCTCTAGGCAGCTTGGGTCCAGGTATTACTATTCTCCCCATCTACACAAAGGATAACTAAAGAATTGAGAATAGCTCATCTAAAGCCATGCCAGTCAGAAGGGGTGGAATCTTGATGCAGCCCAAGATCTTCAACTGTGTACTACACTGCCCTCAATCAAAATTCAGCTCATGATGATTGACTTCTACATCATGGAAACAAATTGTACTATGACTCAAAAATGTTCATAAGCATAACAGCCTATATGGAAATGGACATCACCAATCAGAACATATTCTAGAGGGTCCTGCTATAACAATTAATTCTTTGGTTCCTGTATCATGAGGCAACCAAGGGATTCCAAGAGCAGAAGCCAAGGTGATGGGGGGCAGGCACTCAGAGGGTTCAGGCAGCAGCTATTTACTGATAAGCACTTCACCATTTTGACAACTGATAATATCAAATGAATATCAACCCTGATCTAATTCATCAGAATAAAGGTATCAAGAAAAAGTGTCTGGCCTATTCTCAGGTTTGATGGTTTACGCTCCCAAGGGTCACCATCCTTGTACGCAGTCGCCATTGAGTAGAATTTCCTTAGAGGTAAAAATCCACAATTTCTGGTGGAAGAATAGAGGCAGCAAAATTATTCTGGGCTTCTATGCTCTTTTTTTAAATTTTGTATCTCCAGGCCCTAGAAGAACGTCTGGCACAAAAAAAGGCACTCGGTAATTATTGTTAAATAAATGGATAAGTAACTCACCAACACTGGATTAAATGTTAGGACAGATGGGGAGGGACACAGAGCACTAATCTACAAAGGATGCTAAAGCACTGCTGGTGACAAAGTGAGACAGAGGGCGCTAGATGTGGTAGAAGGAAAACTTTGATAAGTTGCTTGAGATGGAAGAATGAAACCCCCCAGCATGTGCTCACATCATAACAGATGTTCCTTAAACTTCCATCTAAGGATGGAGGCCCTGTGAACCACAGACCTGTTGTACGGTTGAATGGCACATGCAAGTTGGAGCTAGAGCTGAACTGCTCGGGGCAATAGGATGAGGCTGATGCTGCCTCCAGGGGTCCTCCCACTCACTCTATCATTTTACCGGAGTGGTCCTGGTCCCTTTGCAGTAACAAAGTGGGAATATTGTTGGATGTCAGTGACAAAGGCAGTAGCAGGCACTGTACTGAGGGGAAGAAGTGTGGCACTCATGGGGATGTGGGGGGAGGATTTGGGAACAGCTTGACCCTCAGTAGGAAGACTGAAGTGGTCTCAAGGTTGAAATCATCCTGGAAATGTCAACATTTCAAGTCTGTGTTCAAAGTTTTCTGCCTTCTGCTGCTGAGCATGCAAACAATGACAATAACAAGAATAATAACTAGAGTAACACCTGTCAGCTTTCATTGAGCACTCATTGTGCCCTAGGCTAAGCCTGTCTAAGCCTCTTCTCATTAAATCTTTTTAACAACCCAATAACGAAGGTACTATTATTATTCCATTTTATAGCCAAATGTTAACAGGGCCTGAACTCACCAAGGAAATCCTCAAAACACGGCTGTTTTCCAACATCTCCTAAAGCTTTGAGATCCCATTGTTTGTCCCTCCAGGGTACCCCACTGAGCATAGTTACATTTTAGCACCCAGGACATTATTTAGATGATATCATCCAAACTTTGCTCCAAATACCCTGTTTTATTTACTTTTAAGTCCCCAAATAAGGTTTGACATTTCTTTTCACTCAAACATAAAGATCATTTACATTGCTTCATATGGCTTCAAGCAGGACAAAATCCCTCTCTGCCACATGAGGGCCTGTGAAATTTTTATTTATTTATTTTTTTAATTGAAGTATAGTTGATTTACAATGTGGTGTTAATTTCTGCTGTACAGCAAAGTGACTCAGTTATACACATATATACATTCTTTTTTTATATTCGTTTCCATTATTGTTTAACCCATGATACTGACTAGAGTCCCCTGTGCTATACAATAGGACCTTGTTATTTAGCCTTTCTATAAGTAATAGTTTGCATCTGCTAAGAGTGGCTGTGAATTTGATTTTTGGCATGGCAGCCCTCGTGCTGTTGGCTACCACTGTGCCCTTCCATGGACACTCAGGGCAGCATAAAGTAATAAATCATAGCATTTCTTATGTTTGCTTTGCACCCTCCGAGACACCAATCGTATCGTGAGGAGGAATGCCTTCTCACCGCTGACATTTAGGTATGACGCTGAATGACTGTTTCTCTAGCCAGGATTTCCATGCAGTTCTCTAATATCTTAAAGATCAACCTTAGCAACAACAACAACAAAGGCGTAGAATTTTATCAGTACAATGTGTAAGAAAAGAAAGGTTTTGAAACATGAACAACTATTACCATTGATTTTTTTTAAAGCCCAAAGAGCGTATACCATTCAAGCTATAGGGACAAAAATAATTTGCTACTAGGGGGCCATCCAGATGGGAACCAGTAGGATCCTTTAAGGTCCAATGGACGTTTTTGTTTCTTTCTCCTCTCCCCCTCCCTTCCCAGACTCTCAAGGGGACAAACTCGTGTGGGAAAGTGATCCTGGAAAGAATGGGTTAATACATGCCATACAGTGCCCTCTGTGATGCCTTAAATAATTGTCACATGGCCCCTATAATCTGTCCCATGCTGTCAGCACTGGGTTAGTCATAATAATATCAGATAAGAGCTGTTCAAAGTGACACACTAACCAACATGAGAGCCACATGACTTTCTGGCTCGGCCGCTGCCCTTCAGCTGAACTTCGGCTCAGAACGAAAGACTCCCAGAGGCGGCCCATGCACATGCCCCCGAGGGTCCCGTGGCATTTTCCGTTGCTAGGGCCTCTGTTGCTTCCTGAGCCGGTGAGGGGCAGCCGGGGCTCAGTTACAGGGAGTCGCTGGCTCACCCGACCTCTGGGGCCAGGGAGAGGGAAGCGCGGCGGGGCGGCCGCTGCTGCCTTTCGGAGCCTGGGCTGGGACTCCCTGTCCCCGCCACACTTGATTAGTTTTGCAAATGTGTGTGCCACACCGTTGTGCAGAGTGCAGCAGCGGGGAAACGGAACCCCACAGGGAGTTTGTGCCGGAAGAGATGGAGAAGGAATGTGGCTCCTGGCTAAGCGGATGCCAAGGCAAGGGCAGGAAAGGAAGGAGGAAAAAAAAAAAAAAAGAAGAAGGAAAGTGGTCATCTCTGGGTGGAAGGTTATTATAGGCTGACTCTGGTTTATTTGTGCTTTTCTGCTACTACTGCCCCCTCCCTATTTTTCTGGCTTCTGGCATGTTTTAGATTTTTAACTTGAAAAGTAAAGTCATATCCTTTTTTTTCAAGGAGAAGAAAGGAAGCAAAGAATAGTGGAAAAGAGGAAGAAAGGAAGGTGACCCGTTGACTCCCTGATTCATTCACAAAGGAGAGAGCAGAAAAGAAGGGAGAAAGGAGGTCATCTGACATTGGATTTGAGAACATTTATTGGCTGTGTGCCTCTGGCATATTTACCTAACGTCTCTCTCTAAGTGTTGTTATCCTCAGCAGTAAAATGAAATAATAATACCTAATTTACAATATTTCTGTGAGGGTAAAAAGAAGTGATCCATGCTAAGTGGCACATGTGGTAGATGCTAGATAAATAGTAGCTGCTGGAAAGGCCCAGAAGTTGTGGTGATCGTTGGAGTCAGAACTACCCAAGCCCACAATCTGGCTCTACCACCTATTGGCATGTGACCTCAGTCGAGTTATTTCACCTCTATGAGCCTCAGTCTTCTTATCTATAAAATGGGGATAATGACACCCAACTGTCAGAGTTATTGAAAGGAATTATGGAGGTAATATTCAGCACTCAGCACAAAGACAGGCATTGAGTAGGTATTCAGTAGATAGTAACGGTGGTGGTAGTAGTGGTGGTGGTCATAGGTAGGTAGGTAGGTAGGTAGGCAGGAAGAAAGAAAACAAATCCATTCATTTATTCAGCAGATGGAAATCATAAGAAGTAGAAGTAAACGAAAATTTATACAAAGGTAGGGAATATGTAACTAAAAATCAAAGGGAAGGGTCAGTAAAGATAGGAGGGTTTTTTAAAGGACACAAGTACATGAAGAGACAGAGAACATCCTGAGTAGGACTAATCATATTTCCTAGTTGGAAATTACCTAGTCCACCCTCCTTCTGCCTTTAGGGAGGTAACATGTTATTCTTCCCATTTTATAGATTGAAGGTCAGAGATACATAATGACTTTTCTAGGATCACACAGCTAGTAAGTAGCATAAGGGGACCTAACCTGCAGCTAGCACCCTTACTATGCTCTTTTAGGAAAGACAGCTGAGTAACAAAAAGCATGACAGAAGTTCCATGTAATTAGAGAAACATTAGTAACTAAATGAAAGGCAATAAATGGTATTGGGCAAAAATTCCTGTTTACAGATGGGAAATGGAATAGAAAATAGGTTTGTTTTTTAATAAGCACAAACAGTATTTTGACAAGACGAAAATTTTAAAAATGAGAAATAAAAATTGTATTTAATAGAAAGACAACTTACCGAAGATAAATCAAGGAAGCTAGAAATTCATGGAGAAACATAAGTAGGAAGAATTCCAGTGGGAAGAAGGAAAGCTAGACCCCCTCCTGCTAATGTACCCACATCTGATTATTCAGGGCACTGCATGTGCTAATGCCCTGACAAAGGCCACAGCAACTTGCTCTGCAAAAGAGAAAGCCACCAACATATGGGGTCTAGGAATCCTAGTCTTGCTGGTTCTAGGCTGTTAACATTAGGTGCTTCAGGAAGAAGAAACGACTTGCATTGGCCAGGTGGGCACACTGCACACTCTTCCCTACAAGTGGTGGCTCTAAGGGGATAAAAATAAGAAGACCCCAAAGCAACGGTGAAGCTCAGCAGGAAGGAATGGAGCCATTGCCTAATTATTCCTACGCCAAAATGTCTGAAAGCTTGTGAACATTTTTCAAGTAGAGCCCATTCCCTTTCCGGAAGCCAGGGGGTGCACTAGAGCAGAAAACAGTCAGACGATGAAGTGTGCCTCTTGCTTCTGCCCCTCAGGAGCCAGGTGGACTTGGGCCTGTCCTTGAAGCTCAACATCTCCATCTTTCTTTCCTCAGATGTGAGAAGAAAGCCTTCAGGGTTGTTTCAAGGATTAAATGAGATAGTAAGGATGCACGTGGCATATTATAAGTTATTAATACTACCATTTTTTCCTTTGCATCCAGGAGCACGTGTTTCCCCACCACACAAAAGCGTGGCTTGTTGGGT
This sequence comes from Mesoplodon mirus, assembly GCF_964341445.2. Classification (NCBI taxonomy): domain Eukaryota; kingdom Metazoa; phylum Chordata; class Mammalia; order Artiodactyla; family Ziphiidae; genus Mesoplodon; species Mesoplodon mirus. The sequence continues at coordinate 174,465,000 of NC_138977.1, forward strand.
GGACTAACTCTCACCTGCTCACGCCACACTGGTTGGAGGCTTATGAAGCTTAAGTAAAAGAAACGAATATGAAAATGGATAACAAAGAATGGGAGACAAAGAAGAAACACGATTCAGTATTAAGGAGAATAGTACTGGCCCAGCATTCTGAGTCACTAGAGGCATTTTATTTCAGAGAGCTTCCTGGCTATCATCTAAATTCATGAGTGTTAGCCTTGCCTTTGCCATGTGTATAAATCATCCCTGCCCATTTAATAATAATCATAAGAGCTTACTCTTATAGGGCTTTAGTTTAGGAGGCACTTTCACATACATTACTTAATCATTCACCTGACGCCAGGTACCAGCATCTGCTGACCACTCATCTGCCAGGAGTGGGCAAAACAAGTCTTTCTTTAGTTATGTAAAGATGAGCAGGGCTTCCCTGGTGGTTCAGTGGTTGAGGGTCCGCCTGCCGATGCAGGGGACAGGGGTTCGTTCCCCGGTCCGGGAAGATCCCACGTGCCACGGAGCGGCTGGGCCCGTAAGCCATGGCCGCTGAGCCTGCATGTCCGGAGCCTGTGCTCCGCAACGGGAGAGGCCACAAAGCTGAGAGGCCCGTGTACCACAAAAAAAAAAAAAAAAAAAGAAAAAAAAAAGAAAGAAAGATGAGCACCAATTCCTTCTGGGTAAGAGGTACTATATCCTGTGTCGTCTAACAAAGATGTCTCCCAATATCACTTGCTATGTGAATCCATCCACTGAAGGATGGATTTACAAACAAATTGTCATGGGGATAAGGAGACTCCTGGAAAGAGAAATTGGAATGTCTCATTTAATGTTCAATGTTATTGGAATCTTGCTATTAGAATAAGGCAGTCTCAATTCAGGTCCCAAAGAGGACCCATATGAAGGCGACACGGGGAAGGATGGATTTGGCTGAGACTGGAAATCCATCCAGAGCCTGCTACCCTCTCTTGGTATAATGCTATGAGGAACACTAACTTAGCACGTGAGTGTGACGAAAGAACGCGGCAAGCTGGAGCCCAATCCAAGGGACATCATTGCGTCTGCTTGGAGATCTATAGCAACAAAGGTCCCTGCAGAGCAATGGACCAGCCTTCACTGTGCTATGCAGGATCACCGTCGAACAGCGACACTGTGTGGTAGCAACAGAAGCAGTGGTGCCAGTAGAAAACATAGCATCCACTTGTCCTGCTAGCGTGGTGTAAAAAAAAGAAAGAAAGAAAGAGAGGAAGGAAGGAAGGAGGGAAGAAAGAAAGAAAGAAAGAAAGAAAGAAAAAGAAAGGAAGGAAGAGGAAGGAAGGAAGGAAGGAAGGAAGGAAGGAAGAAAAAAAGGCTGGATCCTCTAGACTAAATAAAACCCTAGTTACTGGGAACAATTAGGATTGTGATCTGTGAGATGATGGAGAGACTTCAGGAAGGCTATTTCAGCTTCCTGCAACAATGGCACCTGAGACACTGCTGATTAATAACAACAAGAAGACACATAACTGGGTGGCCCACGATGGTGAAGCCCATCCTCTTGGTTACATTTACAGCAAATATTGGTTGAGCAAAAACTCTGGGCCAGACACCATTATATAGGCAGAAAAGTTTTATTATTAGTCTCAATTTATAGATGAAGAAACTAAGGCTCATTTAGGTTGACTGGCTTCCTAAGACCCCAGTTCAAAGAAATGAATGAGGAGGCTCCCTTTCCAAAGAAGATGATTCTAGGTAAGTAAGAAACAATGTTTCTCCTTTGGGGGCAAAGGTGGAATATCCTACCAGATACTGTGGAATTGTCTCTGCATGTGAGGCTGCATCATTTTCACAAAGGTTCCCTGTCTTTTCCACTCCCCTACATGTACTTGGGCAGAAACCAAGCTCGCGGTCCTGCTCACATGCTTGTGGTTTGGCTGCCAGCTAGGGATCACATTCTCTGCTCCACAGGCAAAGCCAAGGATTCTTCTTGCAAAATACGACTTGTGTCCTGGTACCACCTCCTGAAAGAGCCGTCGTCTACAATACCCACATGCCCGGGAGGTGGGGTGGGCAGGATCAAGCACTGGCAACCAGAACATCCAGCGAGAAAAGACTATTTTTCCCCCAGTAAGTTTCCTAAGAGTCATAGACTTGACCATTGATAAATACAACACACATTCAGGAAATCTCTCAGATGAACTTAAAGAGAAACAACACTGGTAGTTTCTAATATACCAAAGTTGGCCACTTTTTTTCTGCTTACACATGTGGCAGAGAAAGAGCAGATAATCATGCATTTCTGACTCACAGGTACTTTTCCTAGCTGTATCATCATAATGAAAATGTTAGTAGATACCAATTTTTATAACAGAGCCACTTATTGCACAACTCAAATGGGTGCCATTTACATAGAATACAGTGTTGAATGGTGCCCCCTAGAGGTGTGCAATATGGCTGTTTCTATAGACTACTTTCCTTATGCCAGGCACCAACATGATTTACATGTAGTATCTCATTTTGATATAATGACAAACCATGTGGCAGGCATTAGTATCTATTTTATAGACAAGAAAACAAATAAATATTGAAAGTTTAAATTATTTACCTATGGTAACACAACTAGTAAGTTGCAGAAGCAGGATTCAAACTCAGAACTATCTGAGCCCAAAACTCATATTGTTAATTGTTTCACTATACTAGCTGATGCCATAGTATAACAGTTAGACATGAACCTTTAAGAAAGAATTACAAAGCTGGTTAGTATCTAAATGCTAACTCCATATATAAGCAGACCTTTAATTCTATTTTTTCAAAAAGACAAATGGATTAAGTTTTCTTGTCCTCTTAACATATAATAACTTTTCAGTACATCTCTTTAATTTAGTAACTATTAAGTACTGATATTACTACACATTCATTCATGCCCACATCCAGAAAAAAAAGTTTAACTGATTTCATTTCATTTAAAATAAGCCAATATCATCACAAAGCCTTTAGATACAACTGATCTATCACTATGATTTCAAGAGCTAATAACAAAAGCTAGCACATGTTGAGTAACTACTATGTTAACAGTTCTAAGTCATTTCCATAGCATGTCTCATCCCCAAGACATCCTTATAATGCAAGTACTATAGTTAGGCCTACTTTACACAGATATTTTAAGGAATCAGAATATGAACTGGGCAGCAGTCTGGCTCTGGGTTCTACTTCACTGACGCAAAGATCTGAAGGATAGAGATCATAAGACATGGAAAGCAGCAGATGGAGCCAAGAAGGGTAATCATATAAAAACAGAAACAGGATCCCAGAACAGGGTAAAGCACCAGCTCCTGCATATAAGAGACATCAAAAGCATCGACTTCGCCATAATGCCCAAGAATGAGAGGGCACTTTCTGTGCAGTGACCAAGAGTGGTACCATGAAGGCTGCCACAGTGACAAACCACAAGTTTCATGATCCACAGAACGATGCAACTCTTTCAATCACCTCTCTTTTGCATAGAAAAGACAGGAAGAGAAGACAGGATAAACCATAAGACAACAATATCCCCGGTGTAACGTCCACTGATTTACCCTACTTTCCCTGCCTCCATGGTAGTTTTACAAGTGAAATTCATCTTTCATTTATGTGGATGATCTTTCTCCCACCAACACAGGGAGCTCATACAATGTAGGATGATGCATTCAAAAGTGCTGTTGATCCCATTCTGAACCAGGAAATGGAGTCAGAACGTTCCACCATTTCTGCCCAAAGTTAAAACTTGGCACTAAGCCAGAGGTAGAATCGTGGGTCATAACTGACTCCCAGTTCCCAGCACACAAGTTCCCTTTTCCTTTCACTGGAAAACAAAGTTAACCTAAATATAAACTCTGTTGACGCTCTTCACCTTTTTTCTATTAAAATAAACCAAATTTCTGTCTGTCCTCAACACGTATACTTATACCAGAAAGGTGAGAAGGTACTGCCAATGGTCTAATCATTGAGCATAAATTCACTTGTTGGGTGCTCACCCTCCCATTCTGTATCCTGCAAGTCCAAACTGCTTAATAGATTTCTACCAGAGACAGAAATGATCCCTCTGTCTTTCTCCACAGGAGGAAGAACAGAGCCTTATGTGGTAGTATTTTCTGCCTCATCATCACAGTCCTTTCAATTATACAACTTCTCGTTATTTAGGATCAGTCCCTTTTCACAGTGTCCCCAAGGAACATGCCTCAACAAACATCCCATTCATCTCAACAGAACTTAGCAAACTCAGAATAATATGCATAAGCACAACTGGGCTTGGAGGTAGGTCCAAAAGAAACTAGCAAATGCTGTGGCCCACGGGAGGCTTGCAGTGGCCAAAATGGGTCCTATGAGATCGAGTCAAGGTTACGTAAATAAGTAAACCAAGGAGGTGGAAGAGTCGCACAGAGACAGGAAAACCAGAAAAAAAAAAAAAAAAAGGTTTCTGCTAAATACAGTTTCTGATCCTTGCCAGGGGTTTAATTTCAGCACCTCTAAGTCTCCTGAGTAAGAATTGTTGCAGAGAAAGTCTGAGGAACCATGAAAAGTCCCTCTTTGGAAGGTAGAGGCACCATATGACACTTCTTCCTTTAAAAAGAAAAACGCACATCTTTTCCTGGTCCAACAACTCTCTAGGTCAATCATTTATTCATCCTTTCATTAAATTACTGCACACTTAGTACATGTCATACGTTGTGCTAGGTAGTCACTGGAGGATACAATGACAAATAAGACATGCCTTCGAGGAACTTGCAGTACAGTCAGAAAAACAGACTCTAAAAGACTGATGAAGATGCAAGATGCTAAGGGAGTAGAGAGGAGAAAATGACTAACTAAGGATAACAAGGAAGACCTCCTTGAAGATGTGATGTAAAGCACCATGAACAATGAAGGTGCAAGTGCAAGAGGCAAAGAAGTCAGAGAAGGACACTCAGGGAGTGGTAATATCATGACCCCTTTCATTAAGTAGGGATCACTTGAAAAAAAAAAAAAAAAAAAAGGAGGTTAAAAGCAAAAGCCAGAGAACTGATGAGAGACAGTGTCAGGGAAGTGAACCTTCCTTCCAGCCCTCTAGGACATTACTTCCATGTCGAAGAAGAGCTGTGAGGAGACAGTGTGTCTGCTACCCAGCAACGGTCGGTTGGCCTTTGGCAGCTAGAAGGCATCCTGTGGCTGCCCCAGTGGGTGCCCCCTTGGAGTCAGGGAGAAGCCTCCACAGCTGCTCTTGCTCAGAGGCTCATCAAGGCTATTTTGGGCTGGATGGGGTCCATGGTGATGATTGCCTGGCCAGGGCAGCTTACCCAATGTTACTTTTTAGCATTCTGTTTTCCTTGTCATTTAGCTCTGTACTATACAATTACTCAAATAAGGAGAAAAAAAAAGAAAGGGAAGAAGAATATGACTATGTCTTATTTTTAGTACTCAAATCAGTGGTGGTGATATCCTCTGCATTTCAATAGAAATTTTGCATATCGAAATTCCCCCAAATAAAGCATAGTAAACATATTAAAATCCATAATGACATTTTTTCTGCACTGTTTCAAAATATGTTTGTTTTGAAATACCAAAATGGCTCAGCCCAAATTAAAGACTAATTCATTGCCAGATGGGCAAAATTAATGTATAAATGCAATGAGCATCCTCACCTTATTACCCTCTAGGTCAAAGAATAATTTAAAAAATAACAACATTTTTTAAAAATTTCAATACTCTCTCCGTCTAAAGAATTCAACACACATTTCAAAGATTATCATAGTCACAGCAATCTACAGTGGTAGGGACTCTTAGAGATTTTGCTGTCTTTGCCCTGTGTGTAAACATTCTCTGCGAAATGAATTTCTAGCCCATTTGATTATTAGAGAGGGAAAACATTAGAGGGTAGCTCACACTAGTAAATGCCACAAACCTAGGAGTTAGAGAGATCCTCACTTCAACACTATTGATGGCTACCATTTAACCAGCTATGTGCAGACACTAATGCTGAGAACTTTACATGCAGTGTCATAATTTAACTCTCACAATTACTCTGCAGAAGTTGATATGACCTTAGTTTTACCTATGAGAACATTGAGGCTAAAGAACACAAAGCTTGTAAGGGAGAAACATAATAAGAACCTTCGAAGTCTGATCTTTTTTAAAAAATAGCATGTTACCTCTTAACAAGGAAAAAAATCATTCTCATTAATTTATCTCTTCTCATCTTCACTTGCTTGAAAGTGGTTAGAATTAACTGTATGTATTTGAAAATATATTTTAATCCTTTTGCATTCCTAAAATATTTTCCAGAACACTGAGTTTTCAAGCATCCCCTTATTGGTCCAAATTTCTAAAATGTAATCAGCAATTTACCAGAAGATATAAAAATTGTGTTGGTCTCAGTTCATTCAGCAATTAATTTACCAAATATGTATTAAGTGCCTTCTCTTGCAGTACACTCCTCTTTTTATCCACAGAGATGAAAGTATACCATTCCTGCTTTGAGGAATTCAAGAGACATGCAATAAATAGTTGCAGCAAAGTAACAAATTCCATCCTATAGCAGAGAACTATGGAAGGTACTACATGGACCATGGTAGAGAAAGTGCCAACTCTTCCGTTAGCTCTGGGGAAAATTCCAGAAAGAAGTGATATTTAAGTCTTAAAAGCTGGGTTGAAGTTTCTCAGGTGATCTAAATAGGCAATTGTCAAAGGAGAGAGGACAGGTTGAAGCACATTCTAGATTTCCATTTGAGAATATGCTATGGTTCCTACTGTCATGTTAAAAACAAACAAAAAAGAAACAACTAATCTTCACTGACTCTACATGCTTATGATAATAGCAAATGAATAGTAACTATGTGGTCAGTAGAAGCAGAGGCATGAAACCAGACAACATCAACAAAATTAATCCATGAGATCTTTTTATCTCATTAGTTCAAGTGTATGTGTGTGTGTTATTATTGGTTTTGCTTTGTTTTTGTTTTGTAGTTAGTTCATGGAATTCTCTTGTTTGGTGGGCCTTCTGACAAACTAGACCTGGGTCTCACAAAGAATCATCCTATAAGATCCAATTCTAATTGCCAGGATCTGATTGCCAGGATCCTCTTGGTTGCTTGCTACTTAAAGCCCCAGCATAAGATCATTCCCCTCCTGACTCTAGAACACCACTTAGCTCCGTAGGAAATAGATTAACTTTAAAGCCCAGATGTAAAGTAGTGTCTCCAAACTGTAGGCTAAAATGTGGAAGGCCTTATGAAATTAATGTTTGTTAAACAGAGACTTTGGCAAACAGAACTCTGAATCACTGAAAATAATTTTTTAATGCCTTAACTCTAAAATGGATTAACCAATTCATATAGCTTTGTAAGAGAGAAAGCAAAAATCTAACTTCTAGATTAGAATGTAATATCCATCAGACTGGATCAGATGGGCAACTGATATAAACAAATAATTTCAGGATTACCTTCTAAAATGGAAATAATAGCCCACCTTTAACCTCATCCCTGAAGGGACTTATAAACTCCACAGACAGAATATATAAACTCCATTTCACACATACCCATTTTAGAAAGGAGAATGGCTTTGGTGACAGATTTCCATGTCACAGGGCACCTACTGTTGCTTTTTGGAGTAGGAATTCTGATGCAAGACCGTTCTAGCTTTATGCAGCCATGTACTATCCTAAAGCACAGTGTCACCACTGGATGGCTTCATATCCATCCATCCTTCTAGGTATTATTTCCCTGGATACATGTTGAGTATCATCACTAAAAAAAACTCACGGCATGAACCCAAGCCACAGCACCGACCACTGCTACAATTACATTATGAATGACTATAATGTCTTTCCTTTTCCTGCTTACCTGTTCTACTAAGAATTATTTTAATTGGATTTGCAGACTAAAAAACCACCATTATTTCAGAGAATGGTCAGAGCTCTGGGTCCTCTGTACTTTAAGCTGGGCAAAGACTTTAGCTCTTAAACAACCCAAGAATACCGTATAATATGAGAAGATACAGTCTTTCCACTGTGGGAGATGATAGATTGCAAAAAAGCAAAAGAAGAAGGAGAAGAAGAAAACGGAGGAGGAGGAGGAAGGGAAAAGGAGGAGGAGGGAGAAGGAGGGAGGGAGAGGCGAGGGAGGGGGAAGGGAGGAGGGAGGGAGAGGAGAGGGAGGAGGAGGGGAGGAGAGAGGGAGAGGACATGGAGGGGGAGGGGAGGAGAGAGGGAGAGGAGTGGGAGGGGGAGGGGAGGAGAGAGGGAGAGGAGGGGGAGGGGGAGGGGAGGAGAGAGGGAGAGGAAGAGGAAAAGGAGGAAGGAGAAAAAGAAGAGCAAGGGTCTTAGAAGTACAACTTCATGGATTTTTGACCTTAACGAAATAGTTTTCAAATTTCACCTCTTGCCCTACTGATCCAAGTGTGTTCTAAAACAGTACCATCAGCAGAGCAGTTCTTGGGATAAACAAGGAACTGATGAGCAGTGAGGGGGAAAAAGTAATTGAATTCACTGAAGAACAGCTGAAAATGTCCCTCTGAGAAAGGAATTAGTATCCATATTTAGATTTTGATTGTATCTAAATGATTCCTAATTTCTGATCTATTCTACACAGTCAGATTTCACAGAACCAGTGGATTTTGCTGTTAGTAATCTCAGAATTTTTTTTCTTTTCCTCCGGTTGCCAATCTAAATATAGTACATTAAGATCATTCCAAATAAGTATAGGGTTTAGGACAAAAATCTCAGTCCTTTGAAACACCCACATTGTTATTTATTTAAAATTCACCTCCACACTTACTGAATCTGTGCAGCTCTGTGTTCAACATATCCCATTGTGCTCATACACTTAGTATTAGTAAATTGGTCCCTTTGGGAATCTAAACTTAGGTGCACATAACGCTACATCTTGGAATTCATAATTCTTCCATAATCACCTCCCATTTGGCATCTGTGAAATTACAAAGGCAGGTTTCCTCAGTGAAGATCTGTTCAGAGTCCAATATTTACATAAACAATTTCTGTTTGGAGTGTAGGTTCTTTCATGCACCAATAACCTCTCCATCTCTGTAGGTCTCTAAATTTCATGTTAAATAAATTTTAGCACTGTAGAAACACTTCAAGCAATCTTCATCATTTTTTCAGCATGAAAAGTCATGTAGACAGTCTAAAGAGGTATTTTGTGGATTTTTAATGGAATAAATATAAGTACAATTTGAATTGTAGGTACTATTTGAGTTGCAGGAATAATTTGAGGGTTTTTTTTTTAATGTTACCTCCATCCCTAGACTAAAATATCCTTGGGAGTGGGAACTAGCTACCTATCCAGAACACAGTCCAGCAAATACCTACTGAATTAACATTTTAGATAATCTGAGTTATTTCCCTGATAAAATAAAAGAGTGATTATGATTTTTCAGTCAAAACAGGACTTTGACTTTAAATTCTTCTTTTTAGTAGTATATCTACTACATGCTTAAATTTTCTGCTTATCAAATCATCAGTGATTAAAAGGATTAATATACAACCTTGCTATGGTTTGGTAAAGATAGCATTCACCAGTGTAAATAGGTATTATCTTTCTATAAAGTAATTCTCCACCAAAATTTAAAGTCTTTTAAAAATACCTACTCTTTGACCCAAATTTATATAGAAAAGGTTTTTTTCTAAAGAAAATAATTTGAGGTGTTCAAGGATAATTGTAAAGAATATTCACGTGGCATTGCTTTAAAAGTTGATATAAACAGAAAAACCTCAAAGTCTATCAATAGGGAGTTGGGGAAATCAGTGGTGAAACATCCATGCAGTGTAAAAATGCAATCATGCTCTCTGCTCAAGGAAGTAGAACTTAACTCCCCATCCCTTAAGTGTGGGCTGTATATAGTGACTTGTTTCTAAAAGTACAATCTGGAATGCAAAGTAGGGAATAACTTCACAGTGGAGAAATCAGACACAGACACCTTAGCCTGATGATCAAGGTTAACATGATCACAATTCATGCTGATAGCATGTACTCTGGACGTGATGTGTTGAGGATGGCACTTCACCTCTGTGGGCTTCCCCCGCAAAACCCATAACCCCAGTTAAACATGAGAAAAGCATCAGACAAATCCCAATTGAGGCACATTCTATAAAATTCCTGACCAGTACTCCTCAAAAGTGTCAAGGTCATCAAAAACAAGGAAAGTCTGAGAAACTGTCACAACCCTGAGAAGCCCAAGGACACATGACAACTAAATGGAATGTGGGCTCCTGGATGGGATCCTGGAACAGAAAAAGGATATTATGGAAAAACTAATGAAATCTGATTATAGTATGGAGTTTAGTTAATAACAATGTACCAAAATTGGTTCATTCATTGTGACAAGTGTGCCATAGTCATACGATATTAAATTAGGTGAAACTGGTTACAAGGTATATGGGAATTCTCTGTACTATCTTTACAACTCTCCCATAAACTTAAAACTATTCTAAAATAAAAAGATTATTTGAAATAATACAGTCATGAACAACGATGATAAATAAATGTGTGCGCTACTTCCAGATTGAATTAGGTGTTGCCAATGTGCCCCACAGTACCCTGAACTTTTCCTATCATACAGCACAACTGTTTCTTTCCTATTTCATGAGAGCAGAGGCTAGTTCTGTTCCATGCAAAATTCTCCCAAGACTATGCAGGAACTTAGTAAATAAAAGAATGGATTACCATGTTGTCAAGTAAAAAATCATCATAATAATCAATTACAAAGCACTCTGTATAGCATGCTCTATCACATATTAGCTATATAACCTTGGGCAAGTCAGTTCAGAACTCTGAGCCTCAGTTTCTGCATCTTTAAAGCAAAGATAATCATCACCCTTATCCCATAGATTTGTTCTGAGGATTCAAGGGTTAATATGTATAAAATACATTGTTCTTCCCCCATCTCTCTTTGTCTCTCCATCATCCAGATGGAGTGATTAAAAAATATGTATATTAGAAGCTACATATCTAAAGTGAAAGATATTTGCCATTTTAAGATGTGTATTTTCAATTTATTTTTGATTAGCTCTGTTCATAGTTTTTAGATAATGAAAATATATTACACTCATTAAAAATATTAATAAAAAGGAAAATAAGTCAACATACATACACATACACCAATGAGACATAGCAAAGATACATAGAATATTGTTCTGTCCCCCAAATAATTTACAATCTAGTTGAAGAGGAAAGGGACAAAACCACTGCTGAAAAGTTGAAGAAACACTCAGTAAAGCAATATAAAAGATGCCTTAGGGCTTCCCTGGTGGCGCAGTGGTTGAGAGTCCGTCTGCCGATGCAGGGGACACGGGTTCGTGCCCCGGTCCGGGAGGATCCCACATGCCGTGGAGCGGCTGGGCCCGTGAGCCATGGCCGCTGAGCCTGTGCGTCCAGAGCCTGTGCTCCGCAACGGGAGAGGCCACAACAGTGAGAGGCCCGAGTACCGCAAAAAAAAAAAAAAAAAAAAAAAAAAAAGATGCCTTAGAGTAATCTCTGAGGAGCAGGCAAGTGACAAGTAGAAGCTATCATTAGAACAGAACTTGAGAGAAAGGAAAGGATGATGCTATGAGATGCCAGCTGGGGACAGAGTTGGGGGCAAGGTGGTCCTAGCCGGAGGGACAGCATCAGTGAAAGCACAGTTAGGGAAGCTCGGGTGTGAGAGGCACCCACCGTTCACACACAAGCCTGCCTTGTGTATCTTTACATCAATCCAGGTTCTTGAATTGTCCCCAAGTCCCCAAATTTGTTTTTTTTAAGAACTCCTGATTAATTAATCCTCATCAAGCCGTCCTAATCCACTCCCATTACATAGAAAGAAGAACAAAAGACCAAAAGAAGCCTAACCTCATTTCTGAATTTACAGTTCCAACGCCAGTGACTCACACACGTGTCAAGATGGTCAGCCTCGCGTGACCTGCAGATGTGGGTCACAAAGAGATGCAGAGCGGGCACAACCCAGAACAGCTGGAAGCGGACACAGAGTGACAGGCCAGCCCCTCCCTCCTCCCAGGGGCGAATCAACTCCCTTCCTATCATAACTTGGCTCGGGTATCTTTAGGATGCCAGGCTTCCAGACAGAGAGGGAGTGAAAAGAAGTGGGGAGCTAATTTCGTTCATTACTTGACAGCACATCATGGAGTACACACTCTCCCATTTCCCCCAGAAAAGAGTACCCATTTTGTCTACCACTAGAACTTATGGACTTTTAAAAATAGATTTTGCCAAACAATCGTGCGGGCAAATGCTGACTTGCAGTCTGGGAGCTATCTCTTCGTCAGGCCCAGCAAGATGAAAGCAGGTTCTATTTTCATCATGAGAGAGCCGCGCGTGGAGACACAAAGGAGAAATTCACTTTTCATCTCCATCAAGCAGAGCCCCTCACGAGCCAAAGCGGGGCTGGCTCCAACAATCGCCAAAACGCCCTGCGCGGGGGGGTGGGGGTGGGGGTTGGAGAACAGCAGCTTCTGCTTGAAGAATGGCATCGTGCGGCTACAAATCCAGGACAGGAGGATTTCCCAGTGCCCAGCTCGAGCTCAAAGTACAGAAAAATTCTTTCCTACTCTGGTGTGCCAGGAACTTGACAGTGGAAGAGTCTTAGTAGCAAGAGCAGCAAAGGTACAGCGCAACCCAGGCATACAAGAACGAAAAGAGGACACGGATAAAGCCTGCTCCGAAAGCATAGGGGATTGGTACTTTTTTTGATCTCTTTGATTTTCCCCCCAGGGCGGATTGTGCCCTTCAAGCTTCAAGTCTGAGAGTAGTTTCAGTATATTTCTTTCCTGGTGGGGAGGTTAAAAGTTTTTTTTTTAATATTCGTATGTATGTATTTTGCTCTCTTATTAACTGCTACCAAGTAGTATTTTTTAATATTCACAGGGTACCTCTCATGTAACTATCTCTTTACAACAATCGAACTGAACCCAAAGAGCCCAGTTGTGCATTCAGCCTCTGGCAGGTTAGTGCAAAATTCAATTTGTACTAATCAGCCCCTGGCTGTTGAAGCATGTAATATACTAGATGTGACAATTCCCTGTCTTACCGTATCCACTTTTCCCCCCTGGAGGTTCCCTGATGCCAGCTAACTGGGAGCAATCACCTCACTGAGAGAATTCGGTATAACGAAGGGTGAGGTTCAAACCCATTAATAATGATGGTGACAATCCTACCAGCGTTAATATGGGAAATGGCAGCTAATAATTATCATGTGCCTACTATGTGCCAAACCCAAAACCAAATGCTTTACGTAGATCATTTCATTTTACCTTCAAACTAACCCTGTAAGGTACATAGAATTATTATCACTGTTTAATAAACGGGGAAATGGAGACTTAAAGAATTTGATCAGTCTGCACAGGCTCACGCTAGTAATCAGTGGAGATGCAATTTGAACTTGGGCAGTGTCACCCCAGAGCCTACGCTCTGGTCCACTGCTCAGATCATACCTATATTGTCCCCAAAGCTATGCTTACCACTCCTTAGTGCAGACAGGAAACAAAAGCCACCCAGTCGAGACAGGGCCCATCAGATTTCACAGACATTCCATGTGGACACCAACCTCCTCTCCAGTCCGGTAGGGGGGCAGAGGGCGGGCACAAAGGAAATTACATGTGTTTCTCCCTCCCTGCTGTGCCGAGCTCCAGATTTGCTTCCTCTCCATCTCAGAAACTCAGCAGGATCTGGGGAGCCATGTGGGGACAGGAGGACCAGTTCTTCCTTGGTTATGACAAACCCTCGAGAAGAGCCTTCTTATTTTGCCACTCAGCGTAAGTTTCCATTGGGGAAAGACCACTCTGTGTTCTCGTGCTTCCTGAATTCTCATCAGCCAAGAACACAGTCACACTCCTCGCTGTCTGAGAAACCTCTGCTGTGGAACAACCAAGATTCTTTTATTCTTTAATTCATTCATCTATTCAACGAATGTTTACTGAGTACTACTCTGTCCCAGACACCATGTGACTGGGATAAATGATTAATAACACACAATGGCTAACTTCAAAGGGGTCAGCCTCGATTAGGGAATACAAAACTCTGGTCCCTTCCTTTAAAAATGTATATTAAGACATGCTACAGAGTGCGACTGTCTCTGTGGGGAAGGGAGGAGGGGGAGGAAGGAGGCAAGAGGACAAGCAACTCCTGTGTGACAGTCCCTGTCCTAGAAGCTTTATGCACATCTAATTTAATTATTTCCCCAGTTCTGAGAGGCAAGTACCTTAAGCCCCATTTCATAGCCAACTGACATACAGAGAGGTTCAAAAACACCTTTTCCCAAGACAGTGAAGGCTTCACAGCTCCTGTCTGGGAGATCCTGAGGGGCTGAAATCCAGCTGGACTAGGGAGCTCTAGGGGGCTTGTCTTGAAGTTGCATTTGCAAAGCGAGTGCGTTATTCTGACTTAGGGACACCGCACATCACAGTGTCTCCAGGTCTGTCCTGCTTTATGCCAGGGTCCCTGGTGATTATTCATGAACTGAACTCCTCTTTTCATTTGTAAGTGTTCCATGTTGATGATAAATTACACGGGCATCCTGTTTTTTTTTAACATATTTATTGGAGTATAATTGCTTTACAATAGTGCATTAGTTGCTGCTATATAACAAAGTGAATCAGCTATAGGTATACATATATCCCCATATCCCTCCCTCTTGCGTCTCCCTCTCACCCTCCCTATCCCACCCCTCTAGATGGACACAAAGTACCGAGCTGATCTCCCTGTGCTATGCTAGGGATCCTATTTTTACTTCAACTTTACTCATTTGAATTGGCTTGGAGAAGACTGGTGGACATTGCTGGGATTAAATCTTCTATTTCCCAAGCCAGCCCTCTGGAGCACCCAGAGCCAACAGGCTCATGTCCAACCCTAGTAGGATTCTTCCCCAAATTATGAGACTCCAAATCCATTGTTTTTTCCCCTAGTACTCTTGCTTCCTGTGAGAATCATAGCTAGAGATGGACATAGAACTTAACTTCCAAACCACATTACTCTATTGGCCTAAACTAGTTTTTCCCTTCATATTTCAAGTCATAAGGCAGATAGAGAGCTGAATGGCACAGGACTGGTTTAATGAAGATCATTTCTGAATTAGCTGCCCATTATAAGAAAATCAGAATAAGATCAATTAACAGATCAGTCAGAAACTCAAGGAGCCAACATGCAGACATGGACCAAGCACAGCATCACTCATCCTGCAAAAAGTCAATACGATGTCTAATTTGTCAACCACATTTGGAATGATCTGCACAAAAGAAACAAAGACAACATCATGATACTTGCCACCATCAGCTCTCTCTGTGCTGGGCTGTTCCATTATGTAAGTCCCAAAGCACCAAGCAAGGCACTAAATTACGTACAGGTAGTGGCTGGATATAGGCTGCCAGCCGGCTTTTAGCAACATCCCCCATATGGCTAGGAACGCTTGTGCCAGTTAATTAGCACTGGCATTAATCGAGAGAAGGAACATTGACCAGGACATCGAGGTTATCCTTAGACTATTTAAACATGTCACGTGATCATTCGTTCCATCTGTTATCAACATACCTCACACTTAATCCAGTAAATAAACTCCCTAACATTTTAAGCAAATGATTCCATTTTGCCAGGCCTCTTTAGGCTTTGCAAATCTCGGAGTGTTTTTCTCCCTAGAATCTATAGTGTGAAGTGTCACAGTGTCCTGATGGGAATTCAAGGACAAGAGCTACCCCTCCCCCCATCCATGAAATCCTGGGGAAGTATCCATAAGAGGTGGGGGAATAAAATCAACCACATGCCATCACTCACTCAAATGCATATTTTTCACTTTGCAGCTACCCAACAAATCTGCCTTATTTTCTTTCCATGCTCACAATTCTGCTGAAAGCACATAGAAAATAAAGCCCCATTATTCAAATGAATTTCACTGTGCACTGAAAATGTGACTACGTTTGGGGGAAACCCATTTTAAAAGTGATCTCCTCTGAAATGGATGATGCCTAGCAAGGTATAAAACACTTGGGTACTTAGAAAAGCAGATAGGAAATAATCCAACCTCAAAACACTTCATTGGCAAATTGGCTCATTATAGGTATAGACCCAAAGTAGATTTCCAATCCACGTCTTAGAAAGGTATATAGACCATGCATTTTTAGAAACACTGGTAAACATCTTCCCTGAGAAACTTATCTTCAAGAGTCTCTTTTCTTACCCTAAGAAAGGTTATATATTCAATATATCATTAATCTTTAGCATTTCTTTATCTACCTCTTCCATAGACTTCTTTCCTCTTCAACACTACCTCCAAAGCCAATTCTCATTAAACTGATGAAAATGTACATCATTTGCCCAATGCACGAGATGGCCTTTAGGAAGAGGCCAAAACCCCCTCAAAGTTATAAAAGGTCTCGTGTATTGGTCAGATGAAAGTAAAAATAATGCCTGATCATGATGGAACGTCTCTCAGTGCTGAGACATCTTAGAATAATGAATAGAAAGCACTGAGGAAGATCAGGGTTCAAATCCTGCTGCCTCCAGAATGGTGACCTCAGGGAACTTACTTCATCTCTCCTGGCTAAAAATGACAATAAAATCCCTATTCTCTCCAAATCATAGGGTTAGCATGAGATCCAGCGTAATAATGGACATTGTCATTGCCACCTTACTCACTGTGGAATTGGCATAGAGTGGTAATCAAGGTTAGTTCCCTTCTCTAGTACTTCATATAAAAGGTATTACCTAATCTGCAATGTCGTCTTAAAAAAAGTACAACTTACTCTTTCAGGTAGCTCAGCGTGATGAAGCAGACATTACTGGTCTAATTTTACCCCAAGCACAGGGAAAATCCAAAAGTCATCTCAGGATCCAATTAATCAGAGAGAGATAATTAAATTTTACACATTGGACTAAGTTTTAACTAGGACACTAGAGCTACCTTGAGGATTACATAGTGTTTCCTGCTCAGGGGAAAATGAAATTCGTACAATTATACAATTGTTCAGCTCAGCCAATACTTATTGATGATCTGCTTCATGCCAGATCCTACACACTCTGAACACACATAGGAATTCCACCCTTTCCCTGACCTGGAAAACCATGTGGTCTAGGAGGCAAAGATAAACACAGAGATATGATGTGATATATGATATGAAAATTATGAGACAGAGGTACACAGAGAATCAGGGGGTGGCTTTCTGTAAGGGATGTCATGTCTGAGTCAAGATGAATAAGAGTTAGATGAGTGACTAGTCACAGGAAGGGATGCCAGACAGAAGGAAGAGCACAGACAAGACCCTACATGGAACCCTTACAGGGAGCTAGATGCCGTGCTTTTTTACTGGAAAATCGACATGAAAGAGCAAGGTCTGGAACATGAGGCTAGGGAGTATGACAAACAGATAACCTAAGAAGAGGAGAAATGATGCCGTGCACTATCAAAAGTTTTTTTGTTTTTTGTTTTTTTTTGCGGTACACGGGCCTCTCACTGCTGTGGCCTCTCCCGTTGCAGAGCACAGGCTCTGGACGCGCAGGCTCAGCAGCCATGGCTCATGGGCCCAGCCGCTCCACGACATGTGGGATCTTCCTGGACCGGGGCATGAACCCGTGTCCCCTGCATCGGCAGGTGGACTCTCAACCACTGCACCACCAGGGAAGCCCTCAATGGAATCTTTACTTTACCATCAAACATCACACAGTTTTTCTTAAAATGAAGATCAAAACAGACAACCAAAATGCATTCCTGTTTGTAAAACACAGTCTTATAATAGATTCCAAAGAAACCATCTATTTACCCAAATAAGGAACAGTGGGATACATACAAAGATGGAGACAATAGTCTCAGGGATGCTGCAAAGCTGACTCCCTTGACTGAAACTCACAAAAACAAACAAAGACCCCAAACTACCTGCGAATTTAGAAGGAAAAACCTGGAGCTTAGCAATCCTGCTCTAACTTCCTCCATTTATTGACTAGAATAATTTGTAGTCTCTCAATCTAGAACCCAGTCATGAAAAACAAATCCTCTCACCCTTGTCCTGCCAGAAGAGTCATTGCCTTCATCTCCAATACAATACTCCAGAAGTCTAACATTCCTATCCATTTGTCAGTGGTACGTGTAAATATCTGAACAGTTATTAACAAAAGCTCAGGCTGAAAGGTAGTGTTCATCTGGAAAGTGTCTGTAGATTGAATAATTCTGTTTATAATTCATGGCCATTTCCTTCCACTTCCCCATCACAATTTACCGTGTGGGACACACTGGCCCATGGTCGTTCTGTGTGTTCTGTTACTTGTTTTAACCAAGGCTCTTGTACAAACTAAAGTCTGCAATACAACTTTAAACATTATGTTGCATATTATCCTTCTCAGAATCTACCATAAGAACCCACACCCCACACATTCCCAGGCTCACAAGAATCCACCTGCCAATGCATGGGACACAGTTTCAAGCCCTGGTCCAGGAAGATCCCACATGCCGTGGAGCAACTAAGCCCATGCACCACAGCTACTGAGCCTGCGTGCCACAATTACTGAAGACTGCATGCCACAACTACTGAAGCCTGCGCGCCTAGAGCACATGCTCTGCCAACAAGAGAAGCCACTTCAAGGAGAAGCCCGTGCACCACAGTGAAGAGTAGCCCCGGCTCACCACAACTAGAGAAAGCCCATGCGCAGCAACGAAGACACAATGCAACCAAAAATAAATAAATAAATAAATTTTAAAGTAAATAAAATAAATAAAAATATATAACCATAGGAACATATCCCTGACCCCTCTTGGGGCCTTGGAAGGGGTCTATAGAATGAGAAACCCTGAAGCCTAAACTTGATTTGTTTCATGGTAAGTCCCCTCTCTGCTGAAGACTTCCCACTTTGGCCTGTCTTTTGATGCCCCAGCATGCCTGTTTGTTCTCTTTATAAGGTCACACCTGTATAAGGAACCCCTTCATTAACGTTTCTTCATGTACACAATCTGTGTTGATTCTGAGTGCTGCAAAAATCCTTGCCCATTCTAACGTACTAAGTGAAGATGTGACAGACGACCTTGCTTTCTTCCCCTTCTGCTTACCTCCCTGAGAGACGTGAAAGTTTCCTGTAACTTTGTCTAAATTTTGAGCCTTTCTTTCCAAAAGCAGTCATGAAAAAATAAAACTAGGCAGGACTAAAAGAAATACTTTACTCTCTTATGAGCTTTTCCAAGCAGGCCACAAGCTAAATGTATTGGGTCTATCCTCACTAAATGCATAAAAGAAATATGATGGCACCTTTCTAAAGATATGTTTGGTCAACTACGATTTTTAGCAGCTGTAATTGCAGTGCAGCTACCCAGCATTTTTCTTGCTGCTCCTTTTGAATAAACATCTTAGTAAACACCCAAAACAAAGCACCATTATGTTACAAAAAAAGAGAGAAGAACTTTATTATGGAACCATGTTGGTTTGGCTCTAACCATACAGAGTACACAGTTCTGCAGGTATTTGATGCAGATGTTTGAATTGATTAGCCCCTTGCTTTTACTATAATATCCAGGGTCTGCATCTTTAGATTATAGAGCAAAATCCCCAGTGAAGTGGTGAGAGCTTCAGTTCCCTGAACATCCAAAGCCCACTCAGATTAAGCCTGCAATAGTGTATTGCAAGCCTGTTGCTTCCTTTTAATTTTCAGAACCATGGCATTCCTAATGTCCACAGACAGAATATTCAGTAGTAAAAGAAATGGTGACCATTTTACAACTGATTCAAACAACTTCACCTTCCAAAGTTAGAAACTCTAAGAGCTACATACCAAGAAGAAAATACAAGGCTACATTGTCACACGTGGAAATATACAATGGTATTCGAGTCACCTCCTATGATAAAAGTGCTTCAAATTAGAACAACACATTCATTGTTAGGAAGATGTTTCATAAGACTACACTGTCCAGTAAGAGATATTCAGTTAATTTCCTTTGAAACATGGCTTTTTTCCCTCCATATCATCACTTATCCACCTAACTCTCTACAGTCAGTCTTTGGTTTTGTTTTTTAACTCTTCGTAGCAACTTCACAACTCAGAGTTTAAATTGTTTACAGATGCTGGCTACCTTGCTCAACCAAGTTGAAATTTACATTATCAAATTTTTACTACATTAGTGTTTCTAGGATGGAAAAGAAAGGAACAAGAAGATGAGATCTTCATAGCAAGTTCACCATCCTAAATGTGGCACAGAAAATAAGCAGGCTTATTTTTTTCACTCTGGCAGTTTAGTAATGCTAACTGTGGGAATATCCAGTTTTTATATTGCATATTTACTATTTAGTAAATTACACATTTATTAATATGTTAGTAAACAAGTACATATTTGT
This sequence comes from Mesoplodon mirus, assembly GCF_964341445.2. Taxonomy (NCBI): domain Eukaryota; kingdom Metazoa; phylum Chordata; class Mammalia; order Artiodactyla; family Ziphiidae; genus Mesoplodon; species Mesoplodon mirus. The sequence goes on from NC_138977.1 coordinate 174,485,284, forward strand.
TTTAAGCAGTGGTCATTTTAAACGCTTTTTTGACAATTTTGTACTATTTGTAACTTAAATGTACTATATGTTCTTTTATATTTAAAAGAACTCTAGAGAATTTTTTCATACTGTTTACAACCTAAGATCTTCTAGAAAGAGCTCACATTTAAATGTTTAATTTGAACAAGTTTAAATAAAAGTTTGAAATATTCTCAATAATTATATAACAATAATTTTGGCATAATTCTAGTAGATGCCAACTGGAAATATAAATGTTGATTAACAAACCAAATTAAGATGGAGAATAAGTATATAAATAGAAAACATATATGTATTTATCTCTACCAAGTTGTAAAGAAATAGATTGTTTCATATTAAGAGGCAATACTCTGCTCTTTTTTATTTGTAATAATTATAACGTCTTAGAAATCTGAGTCTGTTTCTCTATTTCCTAACTCCTAAAGGCTGTGCTAAGAGAAGATATTTACAATAATGGAAGATCTGGGCTTCCCTGGTGGTGCAGTGGTTGAGAGTCCGCCTGCCGATGCAGGGGACACGGGGTCGTGCCCCGGTCCGGGAGGATCCCACGTGCCGCGGAGCGGCTGGGCCCGTTAGCCATGGCCGCTGAGCCTGCGCGTCTGGAGCCTGTGCTCCGCAACGGGAGAGGCCACAGCAGTGAGAGGCCCACGTACCGCAAAAAAAAAAAAAAAAAAAAAAAAGGAAGATCTAAGAAAATTATCTGATACTTAACACCACAGCCCAATATTATATTCACAACCAGGAAATAGCTGCTCATAAATTCTCAGTTTTGCTGTTGTCTTGCTCTTTGCACCAAGCGTCCCCAGATATCAGTATTTGCTAAAAGAGATATCAGAGTGCAGCTAATAAGAAAAGGCAGAGGTAAAAAGGTAGGAACATTCCATTTTTCTTGAAACTGTATCTTTCTTTTGAGGAAAAGTTATACTTCAATTGGGGAGATAACCAAAATATTGATCTACATTCAATTTAAGTTCAAATCAAGGTCCAAGTATTAAATACCAGCATGGTTATTTGCAGCATTCCCTCAAAGTGGGAAAAAAATCCATGACAGTGATTTTCTTTTATTGATGCTTTTAAAATGTATTCAAAACACCCCATGCTTGTGTCACTATTAATAAATGTTAATTCTTTACCCTAGAAAACCTCTGGAAATACACACAGCATCTGCCCAGAATATAAAACAACATTGATTTATGCCTTGAACGTAGGGTTACAATGAATAACAAACAAATTCATTATGATGGCATAAAAATATCAAAATAAATTACTCCCTAGTATCTATATCACATTGTAGGTTATTAGTTATTAATATCATTATTCATGACAGGCTTAAATACTGATGTAAAGGAGTAATTTTCTTTATTACTATGCGTTCCTCTAAAATCGGTTAGTTGGACAAGGACAGAAATCTAGGTAACTTAGAGTGAATATTAAAAAAACAGCTGTGGGCTTCCCTGGTGGTGCAGTGGTTGAGAATCTGCCTGCCAATGCAGGGGACACAGGTTCGAGCCCTGGTCTGGGAAGATCCCACATGCCACGGAGCAACTAGCCCCGTGAGCCACAATTACTGAGCCTGCGCGTCTGGAGCCTGTGCTCCGCAACAAGAGAGGCTGCGATAGTGAGAGGCCCGCGCACCGCGATGAGGAGTGGCCCCTGCTTGCCGCAACTACAGAAAGCCCTGGCACAGAAACGAAGAGCCAACACAGCCATAAATAAATAAATAAAATTAAAAAAGAAAAAAAAAAGGATGCTTAAAAAAAAAAAAAAAAAAAAAAAAAAACAGCTGTGTTAGATGTGCCTGAAAAGAAATCTGCATTGGTGCCTGAAAAGAAATCTGCATGTGTCTGAAGAGCAATCTGCATGCAGGATTAAAGAAAAGCCCTGGGATGTACCTCGGTCATTTATTAATATTTTTACTGAGTAATAAGAATAATTGCTGATATGTACTGAGCACTTACTATGCATTAGTCTTTGGGGTAAGTACAATAGGTGCATTATTCCCATTTATTCTTATTATTCCATGGGTAAAATTATATCTTCATTTTATAAATGGAAAAAAAGTCAAAACGGAGAGATTTTAAGTAACTGCATGTGGGCAAATAGCATCAGTATGACTAGAACTTAGGTCTTCCTAACTCCCAAGTTCTTTCTGTAGATCAGAAGCCAGGAAACTTTCTGTTAAGAGCAATATAGTAATATTTTTGGCTTAGTGGGTCATATCTTCTCTGTGGCAACTACTCAACTCTACAGTTGTAGAGCAAAAGCAGCCATTGACAACATGTCCAGGAATGAGCATGGCTGTGTTGCAGTAAAACTTTACTTAAGGACACTGAAATTTGAATTTCATATAATTTTATATGTCATGAAGTATTATTCTTCCTTTATTTTTTCTAACCATTTTAAAAATATAAAAATGATTCAGCAGATGAAAAGGACAGAGAAGATGTAATATATACATGCGTGTGTGTGTGTGTAGGTACACGTACACACACACACACACACAATGGAATATTACTCAGCCATAAAAAAGAGTGAAATAATGTCATTTGCAGCAACATGGATGGACATAGAGATTATCATACTAAGTGAAGTAAGTCAGACAAAGAAAGACAAATACTATATGCTAGTGCTTATATGTGGAATCTAAAAAAAAATACAAATGAATTTATTTACAAAACAGAAACAGACTCACAGACATAGGAAACAAACTTATGGTTACCAAAGGGGAAGTGAGGGAAGTAAGGATAAATTGGGAGTAGGGGATTAACAAATGCACACTACTATATATAAAATAGATAAACAACAAGGATTTACCGTATAGCACAGGGAACTATATTCAATATCCTGTAATAAACTATATTGGAAAAGAAATTTTAAAAGAATATATATATATATAACTGGATCACTTTGCTGCACACCTGAAACTAACACAATATTGTAAATCAACTATAATTCCAAAAAAGAACAACGATTCTTAGCTCTCAGGCTAAAACAAAAACAGTGAGCTGGATTCGGTCAAGCGTCTGTAGTGTGCAAAACCTGCTCTGAACTAGTACTTTTCTACTTTAATGTACACACACATTAGCTGGGAGGTCTGGGGTGAGGTCTGGAAATTCTGAATTTCTATCAAACCCCCAGGTAATGTTGATGCTGCTGGTCTACAGACCACCACGCTCTGAAGAACAAAGCTCTACACTGTAATGCTCTCCTAAGCAATCTCTAAAGATGCTTGTTTTCCTACACCCAGGGTTTTGGTTAATGACCTCACTGAAGCTCACAGTTGTCAAAGTTGGGAAGCTTTGAGCCCCAGCCCCCATTCTTATTGTTCCATATCTGAGTTATCTCTCCAGAGGCTCTGCCTCCTTTCCATCCCCAATTCCATTGCCAATCACATCTTCCAAACAGTTCCCTAGTCTTCAGTCCCTTCTCTCTGAAGCCTCTCCTCTATTTGGCAATCTGGGACTTCTTTCTCTTTAAAATAAAATAAAGCCCAAATATTTCCCTTCCTGACTTGCACTCATCTCAGTTGTAGCCCAGGGCATACAGAATAAGATTCAAATGTTAAGTTCTTCACAGTCTCACCTAACCCACCTTACCAATTTTGTCTCGCATCATTTCCTAATGATAATCATGATAACAGTAGCCCCAAACTTTTGTTAAGCTCTTATCATGTAGAAGACACAAATACATTTCTTTTAATCCATTGCTCCAGACTACTGTATGAAGTAAGTTCTATTATTCCTATTTTATAGGTAAGGAAATTAAGACATAAAGAGCTTCTGGTGCCCAAAGCTACAGAGCTCCTAAACAAAAGATGTGAAGCCAGAACCCTGGCCTTCTGACTCGAGCCCGCAGCCGAACCGCTAAGGTGTATTCCCTCCCAAGGTCATTTCACATGCTCATCGCGCTGAACTACTTGAGTCCCTAATGCAGGCCATGCATTTGCGGTGGCTCATCTCTGCCTACGACCTGCTTTACTGCCATCATCGCTTGCCCCCTGCTAACTCAGCACTCAACTCACAGGTCACCCCTCTCAAAGTCTCCTTTATCTCCCTCTCTCCTCATGGTGCAGAGATGCCCCCAGAGTCATTATTTTTCTTGTGTCCATTTCCCCTACCAACACTGACCTCCCTTAAGGCAGGGTCTCTGTTTATTTTTTTCTGGTACCCCCGTCAGTTAATACTATGCTTGGGAGGTAGTCGGTGTTCAATAAATATTTGACAGATGAACAAGAGGGTTGAGGAATGAATGAATGGGTGGGCAATCAATTTAACAAATCACCCTTAGCTGGATTTCCACACTTGTATAAAGAAGGGGTTGAATCAGATAAGTTCTAAATTACTTTCATCAAAACCCATCATATATTTATTATTCATTCACGCCCTTATTTATTAAATGCCTACAGCCTGCTGGGCACAATTCTAGATCCTGAGCATAGACAGTAGCAGAGGGAGCAAAGTCCCTGCCAAAACTGACTTAAGGAGCACTCTTTTAGACAGATGTACACATATGCATAACAAAAAAGACAGCTATTTACAGGTGGCATTTATAACTGTATTAATCAACTCATATGTGTACAAGTAAGAATCACTTCCTTCTGGTCTTCAAAGAATATGTATTGCCAATATGGCAAGAATATGGGATATTGACAAAAGGACAGAGGGGCACTTGAGTTTAGGTTGATTATACTGTCCATCTGGGGCCTCAAAATTGCAGTAGTTTTGCATTTGATGTATTTAGTTGCTAGCAACCCATTCCTGAGTGTCCATTTACAGAAGGACACTGCAAAGAAGAAAAGAAATATGAAACAACTTTCCATGACTTCAGAAACAGTTATCTTGTGGAGAAATGGAAAGTTATACTTGCTGAATTGCATATGAAAAGCAGAAATGATTTGTTCATTCTATTTAAGTTTACATTAAGTACCAAGTATTAGATTATTTTAATAATAATCATCATTTTGCTTACTTTTCATTTTACTTACTGGTCATTTTTACTGCACATAGAATTGTAGTTACAATAGAAATAGAAGAACTCTTATAGAAAAAATATATATATAACCTAAAATCCTTGTAAAATTTTCATAAAACCCCAGTAAGATAAACTTGTAAATTAGTATTCAGAGATTTAAAACAGCTGATAACTTGACAACCACAAATTCATAACAAAAACAGATATGAACCCAGGGGCCTAAGCATAGTGTTCAAGTTTATATAACTCAGAATTTTCTTTACCCTGTTTAAAATTCTGCTTTACTTTAAGTAAATGTATCTGTATCAACTGTAATCTACTCCAACAATTCATTTAGCCTTGATGGTATCAATTTTGCTCAAGTGCAATGCAGTTTTCAAATAAATGGTCTTATGTGGCTATCAATACCGATGTTTGTGAATGTAACTCATTGCCCTTTCTATAAGAAAACCTAGAAATATAGAAATATATAATATTTTTCTTATAGAAATCTTTTCTTATAGAAAACATAGCTAATGGAAAATAGGTAATAGAAAATAAAGGGTTTGTACTTGCAATAGTTATAGTAAAATTATTTCTAGAAAGTGCTTAAGCGTATTTATGAAATGGAATTGTCTTCAGCATAGTCTCAGACATAAAATGGAAATAGATCACTATGCCCTTCCCACCAAGGAAGGCTAGAAAATGTTAGTAGAGATACACCCAGAGTCCTAGTTGCCTTTATTTCTTAAAGAGTGTGTTTGTTAGTATGCCTTACCCCCAAAGGGTTTATTAATATTAACAGAAGGAGAAGAATTTGGAAGATATCCTAGAACTTCAATATGCAAATAAATGACTTTAGCTAGTACCCTTGATTTAAAAAATAAATGAAGCCTTTATCACTCTATGCTCAGTCCTGCTCCAAGCACAAGGTCCTTGGCATTGGAGAGGAGTCTCCCCTTTACTGTCTTATCAGCGAGTGAATGCACATGTGACTACATTGACTGAGGGTAGGCATTACACACCATATGGCCCTCTTCAACAGAGTCAACATGAGGAGGGGCTCTTTGCTGACAGAGAACTAAGCAGGGAACAAGGTGAACACCTGGTCAGATAAAACTCCATCAGGATATTTGAATCGGCTACCCAGTCTCCAAATTATTTGTAGGCATCAAGTCCGAGGTAAAATGAAATGTGCCCCTCTCGCATATTTCAGTAATTATCCTGGTGTTAGAATGTGCATGATATATCCCTGAATGGAAAAACCTTCTCAACTGGCCAGTATGACTTGTAATTCCACAGAAGGTGGTGATAAGGTATGGTGAACAGCTTAAGAGATTAGAAATTGAGACTCCCTGCCAGTGTGGCTTTGGGGAACACCACCTTCCCTAGCTTTGTCTTGACCATTTGGAAAGATGCCAACAGTGACGACCGGGCTGCTTGCTGCCCGTTTAAGCCCTCAGGTGGCTGGGAGGCCTTGGACTCTCCTGCGAAGGTAGAAAGAGAAGAGTGTAGGTGACAGGTCAATCTTTCTCCTTCTTTTCTCTCTGATCAGTACTTCTTTGTCCTTCTCATTTATACAGCAGAACTTCTATATCAGCCAGGAAGGTGATGGCAGCAGACGATTTCAAATCGTTGGATGCACCAGTAAAAGGCTGCTTATCAGTAAGTGCACCAGGCCATAGTAAGCTCAGCGAGCTCCTGTAACGAGTGCCCAAGAGCAGAGGGGAAACCTTGAGTGTGTAAAAAAGCAACCCAGCCTCTAAGCCTGGTCAGCCTGGGCAAGCGCTCAAAATGGCGATTTCAAGGCCAGACTAATGAGCTCATAAATTATAGTCACTTCTCACGCAACATGGTATGATTTTTCCTGCTGAGTTGGATCAGGTAGCAATCTAGACTAACCTTTACAAACTGATTTGAAATCTCCCAATAAGGTGGCCCGATAGATTCAGCCTCTGTTTTGGATATGAAGGCCTAAATTTTCATCCTTTTGTGTCAGAAATATCTCTAGAGCAGTGGCGATTTTGTCGCCCAGGGACATTTGGCAATGTCCTGAGACATTTTTAGTTGTGACTGCATGGGGGGGAGGGGGTGGGCAGGGATGCTTCTGGCATCTAGTAAACAGAGGTCAGGGAGGCTGCTAAACATCCTACAGCATATGACAGCACCCCTCCCCATAAAAAAAAATTATATAGCCTAAAATGTCAGCAGTACTGAGGTAGTATTAAGAAATCCTTCTCTAGAGGGTACACACATTGGTAAACCACAGCTTGTTTAACCAACAGGAGTGAGCTGGCAAAATCTGGCTCCTAATTTGAGAGGCAGGACTGAACAAAACATGTAAGTCCACTTGCATTCCACTGGGCAGGCCTTGGTCAAGTAAATCCACTATGAAGTCCTGTTGGGGTAATGAACTTGTCCTGTGAAAATGATTAAATGGAAAAAGGAATAAAATCATCATTATTTCCGGCAGAGAGCCCCATCATCTTGAATTGTGCAGTGTGTCCTGCAGATGGGTAAGGTTTAACGAGCATGCCCAATTAGCTCTATTGCCTCCACCTAGGGTGAAAGTCATCACATCGTTTCAATGCCTGAGGCTTCAAGCTCCCCTTAATCTGCCCCAATTCATAACAAAATTAAGCATCACTAAAGTAAGTCATTCCACTTTCTCTGGGAACCCGATGGACTAGTGGGTTTATAAGCACATGACAGAACAATGGTAGTTAGATTAACTACCAACTCTGTTCACTGAGCACTCTCACTTCCAGATATCAAGGAAATAATCTATGAATAGTTGCTTTAATTATGTTTCTGTGTTTCAGTCTAGCTAAGTCTACATGTTGGTGGAAAAAGCCAAAAAATGGCTAAAAGGATGTGCGTGTGTGTGTGTAGTTTTTCTAGATAGTTCTTTAAAAAAAAATCATATATCTAGGCAGCTAAAAATAATGTCAAGAATGGGGCAGGGCTTCCCTGGTGGCGCAGTGGTTGAGAGTTCGCCTGCCGATGCAGGGGACACGGGTTTGTGCCCCAGTCCGGGAAGATCCCACATGCTGCGGAGCGGCTGGACCTGTGAGCCGTGGCCGCTGAGCCTGCGTGTCCGGAGCCTGTGCTCCTCAACGGGAGAGGCCACAACAGTGAGAGGCCCACGAACCGCAAAAAAAAAAAAAAAGAATGGGGCAGGGCTTCCCTGGTGGCACAGTGGTTGAGAATCTGCCTGCTAATGCAGGGGACACGGGTTTGAGCCCTGGCCTGGGAGGATCCCACATGCCACAGAGCAACTAGGCCCGTGAGCCACAAATACTGAGCCTGCATGTCTGGAGCCTGTGCTCCGCAACAAGAGAGGCCGCGACAGTGAGAGGCCCGCGCACCGCGATGAAGAGTGGCCCCCGCTCGCCACAACTAGAGAAAGCCCTCGCACAGAAACGAAGACCCAACACAGCAAAAATAAATAAATTAGTTAATAAACTCCTACCCCCAATATCTAAAAAAAAAAAAAAAGTTTAAGAATGGGGCAGTTACACCATTTTACTATTTTCATCTTATAACAATACTATCTCTTTAGGAAAGATCTGCCACCATAGCAGAACTTCTGATGACAGAATAGCGATTTAGATTTAATTTCCCCCTGAGCAAAATTTCATCAAACTTGGAAGAGGGTCAGAATATCCTAACTCAAGTCCCAGGGCAGGACAGTTCCACTCGTGGAGGATTTCAGGGATTCAGCTAAAGTATATGACGTGATTTATCCTTACACTTCTACAGAAACCATATGGTACCCGGAAGTTCTCAGCATGCTTAATTGAACCTATTGGGGAGACCAGCCATCTCCCTTGCTGACTCCCACATTACACTTCCTATAAAAGGTTAGGGCACTTGTGGGTAACTTCAGCATGAATCCAATCCCTAGAGCAACACATGACAATTGGGCTGTCTGACAAGGACACATGGTCCCCCACCCTTTCATGTCACCTGTTACTGTGTTATAACTACATGGAACAAGAACTGGCCTTTTTCACTATGGCGATTGGGATAGGCATTGAGTGGCCACATTCCCTGCCTATCAAAAGGCCCCCTGTGCTTGTTATGCAGTGATGAGATGCCCATCGCAGAGGACTCTCCCGAAATCATCCTTTTCCCTACACGGTGACACCAGCCCTAAAGGTGTCCAACTGAATACTTTAACTAATAGGCTGTTTTGAGGACTTTGGACAAAGAAATGGGTGTGAGGATCATGACCAATAAAGATAATGAGCATTTGCACTGTTAGATGCCATTTCCAACTAAATCAATCCCTCTGGCCAGTAAGAAAAGGGCTAGAAAAAAAATCCAACAACAAATCTGCTGAGAAAGCCAAATGGGTCCACCTTCCACTACCCCTTCTCTCCCCTGTTTTTTTTTTTTTATTTTATTTTTTGAATAGCACCAGGAAGAAAAGCCGAAGTAGCAGGGGTGGGGGCAGTTAAAATGTAGTGGGACAGAAAATGCTGAATATCCATTTGGCAACAATTGTCAAATTCTACTGTATGTTGTGGGTGAGGCAAAGCATGGCTGAAAGGGACTGAAGCTAGGTTTGTCACCTGAGCATAGCATGTTAGGACCATGAGGTCACCTGGTCCAACACCTTCATTTCAAAGAGGAGAAAACTAAAGCTCAGAGAGGGTGAATGGTTCACTCACCCAATTCTCTAGTAAGAACACCAGGAAGCGAAACTTCCAATTTCATCCTGTTGCCTCCCCTCACTGGTCCACTATTTCAAGTCCATTGCTTAGATCTCTCTAGAGTCTACCATCTCTGAGTTCAAAGATGTCCAAGACAATTTGACAGTCTAAAGCAACCGATGCTTCCCAACTCCCAAATCCAAACTGGGAGTTGGAACTTGAGGTTGGCTCTACCTAGCCAGGAAGATATTTTTTCTGACTCTGAGCAATCCCAAATGTCAATACAAGACTCCTACTTGCCCAGGGCTTACTGCAGGAACTTGGTCCACTGAAAGCATATGGCCTGCTGGGTACCTGCACATATAGATTATAACCTTGACTTCAGGCCAAGTAGATGAGGTGATAAAGGCAATTGCCATTAGTCTGTGCCTTTTACCTCTTCCATTTCAATTGTCTCTTGCTCTTACCTGAACCCACAGGAAAGCTGCACGGCAAGAAACACTTAAAAAAAGGGAGGCCTCTTAAGCTCCAGGGACTTGAGCTCCTAGCCACAAATTTCCTTTCATTCAAAAGAACGATCTCCACCTTTTTTCTCAGCACAACACTTAGCATGCCCATTTGGGGGTGGCGGGGGGCAGGAAGTGTTTCTCACCAGGAATAAGCTGCAAGGTATATTTGAAAACTGATATTTTTGAATTGCAATTGGCATCTCTCGGTGCCTTTCAGATGGGGGCCATCTAACTGCAAAGTGACATTTTGTGATCAGGACTTGGTGGAGACCCAGTGAAAAACTACAGTCAGACAGTTTCTAAAACACAGGCTCAAGAAACTGGGACCTAGCATTAAACCTAGACAATCTTTCATGATTGTTCATCAAAGAAAAATCACAAGAGACATTCAGTTTTCAAATTATTCTCCCTCGCTAGCCGCTCTTATTGCTATTACCATGAGCAATATCATTCTTTACCCACTGCAGGAATCTTTTGTGAGCAAAATACCGTTGAATATCTTTACTTTCGAATCCATTCACTCCCGGCAAGAAGCAGTCCTGGATGAACTTTCGGGTGCCCAGCTCAGTAAAGGAGTGACCTTTGGTTGATCTAATTTACTTCTCTTTTATCCACATATGATTTATATTACATGTGTATTTAAGTAATGCCTTTGTCTTCTAGCACCTGTAAGCCCTTCATAATCATTAAGCCTCAAGTCCATTTGAAATAACAGATTTCTTCGCTTTGTAGAGATGGAGAAACTCTGGAAGGATTGCGGGTCCACGTGGAGACAGTCTTGACTCAAGCCCTAGAGGGAGATCAGTACATTTCCCAACCTCTCCAGGCAGCCTAACTGTCCATAAATGTGTGGCCATAATATTAAGTCCCTACTAACCACATAATTGCATTTATGAACCCAGGCAGTTCTGTATTCACTCCTGGGTGCTCTTGTAAAGTTGGCCAAAGAGATGAGGGTATTGGAGCATGGCTAGAGTGAGGAAGGGCCATCCAGGGAGGAAATATTGAAGTTTTTGATGGCTTGATCTTCTTGAAACAAATATTCTTTATAACATGGTCAAGCAACTGTGAAGAAGCCATTAGAGAGGGGTGAAGCTGGAGGCCAGGGGTCCAGTTAGGATGTCTTTATAGAGTGAATCCAGAAAGTACAGTGGCTAAGGGCACAAGTTGGGTTTTTTTATGCTTTTTTTTTTTTTTTTTTTGGTCTGTGTTGGGTCTTCCTTGCTGTGCACGGGCCTTCTCGAGTTTCGGCAAGCGGGGGCTACTCTTCGTGGTGGTGGGCGGGCTTCTCATTGCGGTGGCTTCTCTTGTCCCGGAGCATGGGCTCTAGGTGCTCAGGCTCAGTAGTTGTGGCACGCAGGCCCTAGAGCTCAGGGGCTTCAGTAGTTGCAGTGAGTGGTTTCAGTAGTTGTAGCTCACAGGCTGTAGAGCACAGGCTCAGTAGTTGTGGCACAGGGCTTAGTTACTCCGAGGCATGTGGGATCTTCCCAGACCAGGGCTCGAACCCATGTCCCCTGCACTGGCAGGTGGATTCTTAACCACTGTGCCACCAGGGAAGTTCCCCAGGGCACAAGTTTTGACATCAGTCAGCTATGGGTTGGAATGCTGGCTTTGTTACTCACCAGATGTGTGGGCAATTTATTTCCCTTTTTGAAGACTCTTGATTTCTCATCTGTAAAATGGGACTAACAAAAGTCCCCCATAGGGCTGTGGAGATTCTATAAGATAAATGTAAATCACTCAGCACAATATTCAGTGCAAAACATGTTCAGTTATAATTGCAAAAACTGAAATAACGCTTACACTTACTGGGCACTGTTCTGTTACTCGTTAAATCCTCACAACAGCTTGAGAGGCAGTGTTATATTTTGCCTCCATTTTGCAGGTGAAGAAACTAAGGTACAGAGAGGATTTGTAACTTAAGTTATGGAGCCAAGATTCGAACCCACACATTCTGTCTCCAGAATCTGTGCTGCTTATTACTCCTCTAATAATAGCCATTAGTATTGATTACTAAGGCCATAGATCTGGAATGGAGACAGATGGAGGACTGCATGCTTGGCAGGATGTAGGGATGACAAGAGAAGGGATGATCCAGACTGGTTCCCTGTGGTTTTGACTTGAGCGATGGTCTATGGTATCTCTCACAGTGGTGGGTGGTGGGGAATACAGAAAGAGGAACAAGTCTTATATACCCGTAGAACATTCAGATATAAATGGTTAATAGGCGGGTACATACATGGATCTGGAGTTCAAGGCGGAAATTAGGGTGGGTTTTATAAATTTGGGAGTCATCAGAAAATACTTGGGAACGGGAGTCCTGTGAGTGCATGAGATCACACACACAGTGTATGGGGTGAGAAAAGAAGAGGACTAAAGAGGATCCCTTTGGGGGGAAGTAGGGGGGCTCCAACATTTAAGGGTTGAACAAAGAAGAGTCCTTAAAGGAGCGCAAGAAGGAGTGGGTGGAGAAGGAACGTGCTTGCTGAAAGCCAAGAAGGAAGAGGGTTTCAACAGTCTTTCTCTGGTTTAAAACTAGATTTTTTTAATTAGGGAAAATATTTTACCTTTCCCCACTTACGTCTTTAGGGTACCACTCCCTAACCAAATACAAGGAATTTAAGTGTAGATGGATTAGTGCCATGCCAGCTCATTTCCTGGGAAAATAAAAAACTCACATCACGGGCTAAGGGGAGGTCAGCTTGTCCATCCCTCTCTCCATCTCTGACTGTTAAGGACTCATCTATTCTTCATCTCAAAGACTGCCACGTCCATGAAGCTCTCCCACGCACTCTAGTTGGAATTTAAACCATGTCCCTTTGTGGTTCTAGAGAATTCCAGACATATCTATACCATATTTTTTTGGTCTAATTCATGTCACAGTTGTTCATACAACAGTTCAATCACTTGCTAGACCAAAATTTAATCGATGGCAGGACCACATCTTAGCCTTTCTGTATCACTAGTGCTTGATGTTGTGTCTGGCACATAGTAGGTGCTAAATAAATTCTTGTGGGCCATGAATGAATTTAAATCTTTAAAATTTATTTATTTATTTTATTTTTTACAAACTTGAATTTAAATTTTTAGTGAATGTAGCCTAACAGGTACATTCAAGTCAGTCATCATCTTGCTTCTGGCTTCACCTTTTATGCACTGTACCTCAGTGCAAAACTACAGTATCAAGTTTCCATATCTGTAAAATTAATGAAATAGAGCTAGTGGGAATTAAATGAGATTATAAACGGAAGGTACTTAGAACATAGCAAGCATCCAATACTCGTTAGCTATTAAGTGCCAGGTTCTCAGCTCAATGACTGGCCAAGCCCCTCTGGGGAGGGTTTTAGAAATTCCTTGCTATGTTTGGATTTCCCGTGGGCCCCTCACAGACCCAGGGGTCCTGGTTCCCAGCCTATTCCTTTAACTCCTGTCCTGTAGGATTTAGAGTCTGACTGTGACAGCTAATTTTGGAACTGTAATGCCTCCTGTCATCTTCCATAAATTTGACATAAATAAATCACAAAATACCCTTTTTATATCGCTTTTTATCTTGCCACGCTCCTTGTTTCTTTTGGAAACAGTTTTTATGGCAAATGCACAGTGTAAATCCACCCGGCAATAAAGCATGCCAAACAAGCGTGTAGAACAGGCACCTGAGAGGAAATTACCCGGCATTTGCAGGGCTCCACACAATTACCAGCAGGATGTTGTGGAGTGGGCCTATTCAGCGCGCCGCTCTGCCCTCCTCACGCGTGATTTGCATAGCCCTTGTAAACAACATTGTCACACAACAGAGAGGGGACCCACCAGTCTGCGTCTTCATGCCGGCCTCCTCCTGTGGCAACGTGAAGTCCTGACTTTGCATGGCATCTCCCCTGCCTGCTTCCCTGAAGAGGTCCTTTCCCCTACAGCAGCAACATCCAGTAGAACCTTCTGCCATGATGGAAATGTTCTGTACAGATATGCTCGCTATCCAGGATGGCAGCCACAAGCCCCACACAGCTACTGGACACTTGACATGTGGGTTGTGAGACAGAGGAACTAGATTGTTCAATTTGAGTGTAATCAACTTAAATGTAAACTCCACCTGATAATTCTGTAGCTAAAAATATATACAATGCTGGATTGATGTAGCTAATATTTCATTTTAAATGTTTGCATCTATAAGTGAAATGATACATAATTTACTTTTCTTGTATTAACCTTACACAGTTTTTGAATGAAGATTACACTAACCTCAAAACAAAAAGTAAATAGCCACATGGGGCTAGTGGCTACCATAGGGACAGCACGGCAAAGATCGTTTGACCTGTCTTCCTTTTCAGATACCTTGTTCCGTACTTCTCCAATTTCAAACACCAGGAATCATGGTAAGTATCCACCGAGTACTTTCTCATATGGCTGCTCTGCTTTCACCCTAAGGGTGACCCTGTGGGGTAGTTATTAAGATCTCCATCATTTAAAGGAGGCCCCTGAAGTTGAGAGATTTTAAGTGACAAGTCTGAAGTCTCTCTGTGATGGAACAGAGACACGCGCCCAGGTCTGTCTGTCAAAGCTTTGCTGCCCTCAGAGTGGTGTTCAGACCAGACATTCTGGCTTCAGGTTATTATAACTGAATCATTAGGGCAACCTTTGTATGAATTTGTTAGCACTGCAGGGTTCAATACCTAGCTCTGCAAAGTTCTCTATCGGGGGATGGAGAGAGCTAGCTTCACATCGCACCCTACCGCCCACTAGCTGCAGGTGTGAGGCCATGCACTTCCAGACACATCTCTCCATGTGTGTGTACAGGCTTGTTGCTGCCTCACAGGTTTGGTGGGAGCACTTGAGAGATCCATTTGAGGATGTGCTAAAGAGTAAAAGCGCTGCACAAATATAAGGCCTTGCGATTAAAGGAAACTCTGATGAATCCTACCACACCCTCTTTATTTCTGGCCTAAGTTGCCACAAAATCCATGTGCAATATCATTACCCACATCGATATTTACTGAACGCCCCCGAAAGCCTACATTCTGTGCAGCAAAATTAAAGGAATGCATCCTGTGGCTTTTTTGTAATACCAAATTAAAGCAATGACTATCCACAGCAGAAAACCCACCCCACCGTGCACTGATTATTAACATGTTAATTTCTATGTCCCAGCTTTTGAAAATGATTCTGGGAACTACTTATTGAATTTTTAATTTGCAGATTATCTACCAAATTGGCTGCAATGGCTCTGAGCAATGGGGCCCACATGTCAGCTGAGCAGGTAAAGCAGATGGATGCAGACAACAGCGGCTCAAGTTCTGATGAGTCTGCCTACCCAGGACCTGGGCCCCTTACTGGCTCCTGAGAGCTTCGTGTTCAAGAGAAATAATCATGTGTTTCCCATATGTGTGTATCAGGAGGGGAAGGGATATTAGAATCCTCCCCTAAAGAGGTTTCTAAAAATCATTCCACAGTCTGAACCTCTAAAGTCATTTACCAAGCTTATCTTTTATTATGCAAAGCCTCCCTCTTTCTTTCCCTTCCTTCCTTCTTTCTTCCCTTCCCTCCATCCTCCCTCCTTCCTTGCACTGGGAATACCAGATGGAATAAGGCAGACCTGTCTCTGCTCTCACAGAATTCACAGTCCAGCTGAAGGCTGTGGACACAAACAGTATGTGACACAACAGTGTGACAAGATCTATGTATGAAAGTGTATAGGAATCCCTAGCCCAGAGACGAGGAGGAATAATACCAAAGAAGCCTTCCTAGAAAAAGCAAATTAAAGGGGGAGCAGGAGACAGTCAAATGGGTGAAGGGAGAGAATATTTCAGGCCGTGGGAACAGCAGAAGAGAAGAACCGGAGGTGGAAGGAAGTTAGACAGCCTTTGGTGGTCCTCCACCAGGGCTGCAGATTCTAGCCCCGCCCCCTCGCAGGTGCAAGCAGAAGAGCCCCAGCAGCTGAAAGCCTCCCCCTCCAAACCAGGCAGGAGGCAGAACGGTCCCCAAAGCCCCTAAGCACCACTTGTTAGCCATTTGTCCTCCAGAAAGTGACTTACCCTTTCTAAGCCCCCTCAGATCACTGGAGATCTCGCCTTCACCTGGAGTACCTTCAGCTCTCTTTTTCTTCCCCATTCATTCTCTACTCACTCTCTTATATACACAGTCATCTTTTTCTTCTACATACCTTATTTCTGCAACTAGATCATAACAACTTATTCCTAATAATAAATGCCTCTCTTGCAAAGGCGTTTCACCAGAGAGATTGTTATAGAGATCGGCAGAATAATCCCCTCAGTCAGTAGGGCAAGTATTAAGTTCCTCAATTTACTGAGGAGAGCGCTGTGCTTCAGAGAAGCACAGAAGCTATGTGACGTATCTGAAGCAACACAGCTGCTTCATGGTTGAGCTGATACGAGGACTCAAGCCCTAGAGCCAAGATTAGATCCTTGATAAATGTTTGGTAAGAGTCTTACCAAACATTAAATGGCTGACATTTTAAGTGCTTACTGGGTATGCTGTTCTAAAAATGTTGTATGTATGAAGTACATTAAACTTAAACTCATTGTATGAGGCAAGGGCTACCATTATGTGCTTTATTACGGACAAGGAAACTGAGCCACAAGGATGTTAAACAGTTTTCCTGGGCTCGCTAAACTAGTGATGCTGCTGTGATCCACGCCTAGATCCACCCCAGAGCATGTATCCAGAGCCTCTAGGCACGCTGCTTCTCTTGATGACAAAATTTCTTTTACACTCGTTAGGAATCCTCCAGTGCTGGGAAGAACACCATGAATGCTGAAGAGGCTCAATGAATATTTATTTATTTATCTTTAAAACAGTTGACTCTCTTGTAGGAATTAAAAGTTTCTTGACAAGTTCGAAGGCTTTGATTGTTTATTTCTTCCAAATTCCCATAACGATCACGGCTGCCCATGAATCAGCTTTCTCTAGTATCTCTTTACATGCATTCCCAGCCCTGGACTGGGGACATTCTGTTATTGTATTTCTCTCTGCTGCTGGATCACCAATCGGACCCACCCACGTTGGCTCTCCCAGACATACACCTGCCTCAAGAGCAGCCTTTCAGCATAGATCACACTCTCAGCAGGAGGCACCTTCAATACCACTTGCTCAAAACAGCCCATTATGTCCCTTAATCTTCCCCACCACCCCCCCCCCGTGGTGGGTAAAGACTTTCCTTGGTTCCCTTTTTCTTTTCCCACAGAGATGAGGAAACAATTCTCCTTAACCTTTTGAAAGCAAACAACAGACAGCAAAACCATGACATAAGATACAGATAGATACATGCTAGCTACTGTGAATATTCTATGGGATTGTTTAGTGTGTGACTGTCCCATTTCTCACTGACCAAAAGCAATGTGGACTTAGGAACACTTAGACTTTTTTTTTTTTTTTAATTTCTTGCGGTACGCGGGCCTCTCATTGTTGTGGCCTCTCCCGTTGTGGAGCACAGGCTCCAGACGCGCAGGCTCAGCAGCCATGGCTCACGGGCCCAGCCGCTCCGCAGCATGTGGGATCTTCCCGGACCGGGGCACGAACCCGTGTCCCCTGCATCGGCAGGCGGACTCTCAACCACTGCGCCACCAGGGAAGCCCAGACAGACTTCTTATTTTACAAGATATCCTTTTACCTCTGGGTCTAAGAATTCCTACATCAGTCTGCAGCAGACTGGAGAAAAAGCTTAAGTACAACAAATTCCAACTCACCATAGCAGCCATCATTCAATAAGATAGGAAACCAAATGATACGCTCAACCCTTTTCCCAGGGCTGCAAAGGGCTGAGGTGATCCCGTTGCAAATTCCTCAGACTTTGCTACTGGAGCTGAAATTTAATGGGTTAATGATGGGCCCTGAAGTCAGATGAACCTGGCAACTCCCAACCCTGCTATTTTGCAACTTAGCAGAAAGCAAGCTGTTAGCCACATGTCCTGGCCTAGCCCCTCCAATTTTTCAAATCATGATTTGTATGCTTGGCTCCTTATGTCTGGGATAGGCACTGTAATGTGTGCTGATATGAGGGGGTAGGCAACCATGGGGAAACACTACCTGGAGGTCCAATTAACAAGCTTGATTTGACCCTCAGAGAATGGCAGATACAATTCGTGGAGTCATATGCTATGTCTTTTCCCTCAATCAACTTCTTTTCACAAGTGTTTACTAATCCATACAAAATGTGTTACCTGCAGCTGAGGGACCGCGGGTCACCACTTTATGTACATCCTTTCTTCCTGGCTCAGTGGAAGGAATAGCAGGTTGGTATCTATTTGGTCTAGTGTCAGTGACTATGATTTTGGTTAAAGGTCAAAAGGCTTTTATACCCCAGGTTTTTTTTTTCCTTTGTAATTTTTCTAAAATGAGAAAAATGGTACCACTTCAGTCTATTTCTTAGTATCCTTATCATGGTATATTCTGCTCTGATGTGCAGCATTGTACAGCTGCACTGCCTGTTAAAACATTAAGACACTTCCATGCCGGCTACTTGGGTGCACCATCGATCACCCTATGACGTGATGCCACCTCTCTTGGATGCAACAGCTAAGAGGGGGGCGCCTAGCACAGCACAGTGCGGAGGGCTCCACCATTCCGCTCTGGGCTGGACCTGGGTCCATTTTGGTTGGTCATTGTCCTAGTTTTTGTACCTGTAGTTATCTATTCCAAATAGTATCTCAGGATATATGGGATAATAGATGCAAGAATCCTAACAGATTTTTGCAAGGTTCCAAGGTTCCATATAAATTTAAGATAGTATTATAGCAATAACTCATGTAATCAATACAGTGGGGGCATAGTATGTTCAGAATGACCTAATTCGCTAATTTACTCAAGGTTCACCCACTTCTGCAGGGAGATTGACTGAAGCGAAGGACCTATCCTCAAACAATATAGAGGACGGCACCTTGGACCTGCATTTCAGACATTTGAATTTAGTGATCGAGCTTTTCTCTAATTCATATTTTTAGCAGAAAATAGGACTTTTTCACCAAATACAAATACAACATCCGTCATCTGGACCATCATATATTCTCAGAAACAGCATGCTAGGCCTGCTGCGTTGCTGATCTCCAATGAGGTGGTTAAGCAAAAGGTGGAAGAGCGAAAATTCATCCTCCCCACATGACACAGGAATAAAGGCACAGACATTTAAAGCAATAAAGTAACATTTGAAATGTAAAACGTCAGAGGTGGTGCTTAGGAATAATGAAACTGTAAGAAGTTCAACACAATCAGGTTTAAAGAGATAATGATAAAAATGAAAATCTGAAATCTCTTGCCAGTAGAGTAAACCTAGTCTAGGAAAATGAATTCAATATTTCCTGCAAATAAACAGTGGTTTCTAAAAATAGAAAACACAGATGTGAAAGCCAGAAAGTTTCAGGGGATCGTAGGTAGTGATGGTCAAAGTATGACTTTTTTTTGTGACTCTGTGAAATTACGGATGAGGGATGGCAACCCTGAAGGTAACTGAGATTTTATTAAACCGACAGACTATATTTTAATACATCCCTGATGAAACATACATGTGCTCACTTTTCAGACATAATCTGTATGAAAGTGCTTCGTGAAGCACTAAACCAGTGTATCTTCAAGTGGATTGCAAAGAATCAAACCTGTGAGACACTTAGTGAAAAATCAAACTACTATTTCACACTGTTTCTCTGTTAGATATTCACAATGCTCATGAATCTATTAAAGGCTCTGAAAAGTCCTGCAATATTTTTTTAAATTCCTTTAACTTTTTTTTCTCTCTTTAATCAATATTTCCCAAATTTACCTGAGCAGAGAAACCATTTTTATTTGTCACAATTTGGGGGATGTTACATTAGAAAAATTTAAGGAATTATCATTTTGCTACTGGAAGATTTTTGAAACACAAATATTCTGTGCACATCTTCCGGTGTCTGATCCTAAGGGTCCTCAAAGGCGCCCTCTCAGGCTTCACCTGTGACTTCCTATCTGTACCAGCGATGTTGGTTTGAGGGTCTTTCAGCTGCTGGTTAAGTGAAGATGAACTGCATTATTATTCAATTGCAGTGATTCTACCCACTGTCAATTCCCTAGAGGATCAGATAAGTCCTCCCACTGTGGTCTTCCTGGGCTCAGGATGCTGGCTTGCAAGCTTCCCTAATGGCTTCACCCCCCTCACTTCCTACCCTGCATTTTTATCACTGGCAGGTGTTAGCAGGAAGCGCAGTCCTGCGGCCGAAGGAGGAAAGAAAATTTAGAGCAAGCGCCTTCTTTTAAGGAGAGCAGCCTTAGCAAAATGTTACAAATTAGCTACAATTTACAGGTTCTCATTCTTCCCTGATTTCTTCAGGTGCCTGTGCTTGGCTCTCCAAAGGCTTTTAAACTTTATTTGCCTTTCTTTGATTATGCTGGTAGAAAGATGGAATTCTAAAGGACATGCATCATTAAATTTATATTTGGGCAGTCTTATCAGCATTGGACATTCACATTGGACATTCTTTCATTGCAAAGTTTTTGCTATGAAATTGCACACAAATTCATTTCTAAAAAGAGGGACAGAGACAGAGACAGAGAGAGGAAACCCTCAATGTTTTTATGGTGTTTGACGTCTATTTTTATGTTTCTTAAAGATAAAGCATTTATTCTATGCATGATTTGAATTTTATGCATCTCTTCTTTTTGCCTTAACGGAAGTGAATTCTTATTGCATAGCCAAATTTTACACTCAATTTATACTGCAGAGTAACTCCCTTCCTCCAGATGGGACTATAAACCAGTAGAAAGAAGTTTTTTAAGTGTTACTAATTGAATATAAGGGATCTACTTCTGAAAGGAAATCAAAGGCTCAGGGGAAAGCACAGAACATTATTGGTAAAGGACACTAATATCTATAAAATAAAATAACAAAATTGGTGCCGGGGTGGCTTGGTAACCAGGTTGGGTTGGTAACTTTGAAGTCACTGCATCGCCAAGTCACAGAAAGGGCAGCATATGGGGGGAATGCAGAGGAGGAAAGGCTGGCTTATGGGGTAAAAAAGTTTCTCCAGCTTCTTTGAAAGCTATTGGAGATCAAAGATAAGGGCTTCTAATGGCCTGGAAGATGAAAGGGAGAAGAATAGCTACAAAGCTGTGGAGAGCAGGCCCAAGTATTAGATAGATCGAGAGGGAAAAACTAGTTGCATCAGGACCACCATTGTCAAGGATCCAATAATGATAACATGGAAAAAACTTCTTTGCTTAATGTGTGTGTGTATGTGTGTATGTTTCCCCACAAAACACCTGTGATAATGCTGTATGCAAGCAGCACAGACAACTGCCAGGGCACCCAAAATAATATAATAACAATAATAGTACCACCTCATAATATTTGTTGAGTACTTACTATGTCCCAGGAAGCTGTGCTAAGCCCTTTGTAATGTTTTTGTTTGTTTGTTTGTTTGTTTGTTTTTTTGCGGTACGCGGGCCTCTCACTGCCGTGGCCTCTCCCGTTGTAGAGCACAGGCTCCGGACGCGCAGGCTCAGCGGCCATGGCTCACGGGCCCAGCCGCTCCGCGGCATGTGGGATCTTCCCAGACCGGGGGCACGAACCCGTGTCCCCTGCGGACTCTCAACCACTGCGCCACCAGGGAAGCCAAGCCCTGTAATGTATTTTTAAATTCTCTCAGAAACGTTTGAGGCCAAAACCCTGTCTCTAGTGATCACATGAAAGGTGCTAAATAAATATTCATTGAATTATAAACATTGCCTTGATGTGGTTACCATTATTCTTCCTCTTTCACATACGAGAAAAATCAAGTCTCAGAAAGCCTTGAAGAGGTGAGGGAACCATACAGCTAGTAGTTGCAGAGGCTGGCTTGCACCCATGACTGTCTGTGTCTATGTTTTATTTCAGTGATGCTACCTAAATTGGGACAGAGACACACATAATCTTTCCTCACAAAGGTTACGGGGGGTGGGGTCTCAGGATCTGGAGCCATGGCTGTAGAGACAGTACAAAGCCAGGAGAGTGGAAAGAGCATGGTTAGAGGACAAAGAACCACCTAGTTTGATTTTGGGGTCCATTATAACTAACTGCTGACCTCAGTTTCCGTATCTGCAAAATGGGGAAATTGAAATCCATCTTATTCAATTGTGAAAGTTTGAGTTTATGCAGACAAAGTGGTATTTACGTGTTCAAAGTTGGTAAACATTATTTTTATTCTGCGTAATAAAAATAGCAATCCCAGCTGCCTGGAGTTTGTTGGGTGGCATTTCGTTGTATGACTATGTGAAAATAAGAACCAGTGGGCCCTGGGTTTCTTCATCAGTTTCAAATACTGAGTTACACTATGAAGGGTTTCTAGGGTCTCTTCCTGATCTCAGCTGTGCTATTCACTCCTAACAGCATCACAGTTAATAGTGCAGGTGCTAGAGCCAGGCTTCCAAGTTCAAATTCTTGCTCAGCCACTTAAAAGTTGTGCAATCTTGTGCACAGAATGTAACCTCTTTTTTTTTTTTTTTCTTTTGTGGTACGCGGGCCTCTCACTGTTGTGGCCTCTCCCGTTGCGGAGCACAGGCTCCGGATGCGCAGGCTCAGCGGCCATGGCTCACGTGCCCAGCCGCTCCGCGGCATATGGGATCCTCCCGGACCGGGGCACAAACCCGTATCCCCTGCATCGGCAGGCGGACTCTCAACCACTGCGCCACCAGGGAGGCCCAGAATGTAACCTCTTAATGGCCTTCATTTCTAATTTCTAATATGCAAATAATGACATAACAGTCTCCGTTTCCACATCTGTAACACATGAATAATGATAGTGACTGCTGGGTACGGTTGTTGTGAAGATCAAATAAATGTTAGCAGTGATGATGGTTGTCACAGAGATGATAACGGTCCTTTATCAGCCAGCTTTTGGAGTTTGAAATTCTCACCATACACGTACATCAGGTTTGGTTAAGCAGATATGAGACGTCCAAAAAAATGAAGTTCAGAATTTGGAATGGCTGAACAAGAGGGTAGGTAAGCTTTGATGTGGGGCAGGAAGTAGGAACCACGGAACTTTTATTTAGTCATTAAGCAAAGAAGGATCCTAAAATGTAATGGTTCTGCTAAAAACAACCCCACAGTAATGTGGGCTTGGGACCCTGAAGGGGAGGATGGTTGGTCTCCAGAGTGAGATGCTCTGAAGGAGAAGTGAGGTATTAAAAAAAGAGTGGGAGTGAGGGTTGGGCTGTTAACTCCTTCACAGATAGCTCTCTGTTGGATGTGAGATGGACAACTTTCACTCACCAGAAAAGATCTAATGTATATTTCATAGAATGGTCTAAATGAATCATTTATCCAGACAGCCTTTATGGTAGCTATTATAGACTGAATTGTGTCTCCTTAAAATTTACATGTTGAAGTCCTATCCCTCAAGGTGACTGTCTCTGGGGCCAGAGCCTTTAGGGGATAACAAGGTTAAAGGAGATCATAAGGGTGGGGCCCTAATCTGATAGTACTGATGCCTTTATATGAGGAGGAAGAAACACCAGAAATACGTTCATGCAAAGGGGAAAAACCATGTGAGGACACAGGGAGAAGGCGGCCACCTGCAAGCCAAGAAGAGAGGCCTCAGAAGAAACCCACCCTGCTGGCACCTTGACCTTGGACTTCCAGCCTCCAGAACCATGAGGAAATAAGTTTCTGTTGGTTAAGCCTGGCTAGAGCAAACTGACACAGTAGCTATAAGAACATGTAGGCTTAGAAGAGTCCCTCTGCTTAAGTGCTGAAGGATAAAGAAGAAAGCTAGAAGGAATTATAGAAGGAGAAAGAAGAGAAGGAGGAGGAGGAAGAAGTGCAGGAGAAGAGCAATGTTCCTCAGTGTCTGTTCTGGACCACAATTTAAAATCATCACGGGTGAAAAACTTCCCACGACCCTCTGCTGAGGATGGAGTTTGCCTGTCTACAGAGCTCAGCCGCACAAGAGCTGCTGCCTGGCTCCTACTGCCTTCTGCATGTATGCTAAAAGCACGAGGCTCTGTCATCCAGTAGCTTCCCTGGCCATTGCCTTCTCTGAAATTAAGCCCAAAGCAAAATGATATTTATTTATTTATTTATTTATTTATTTATTTATTATTTTTTTTGCAGTACGCGGGCCTCTCACTGTTGTGGCCTCTCCCGCTGCAGAGCACAGGCTCCGAACGCATAGGCTCAGCGGCCATGGCTCACGGGACCAGCCGTTCCACTGCATGTGGGATCTTCCCGGACTGGGGCACGAACCCGTGTCCCCTGCATCGGCAGGCGGACTCTCAATCACTGCACCACCAGGGAAGCCCTCCAAAATGATATTTTAAATAAGATCACCTCCACCCGAAAGAGAAGAACAGAGTGGAAGATTAGCTCATTGTAAACTTGTCCTGGTTTAAAAAAATAAAAATAATAAGCAAAATCTCAGAGAAGCTTTCCACCTTGTATATAGCTACAAAGAGTGAAAAATTAAACTAAGAAAAGGATAGTTCTAAGATAAATACAAATAGGAAAAAGAAAAGCATTTTTTCACTTTCATTCAACTTCTATCATCATCACCCATTCTCTTCTGACTTTGAAGGCTACCATGGTACCTGTTTGTCAATAATAAAAAGTAAATGTATTTTGAGACTGTATTATAAGCCTCCTGAGAGATTTTTATTGCAGTTGATATTAATTTGCCTTCTCTATTCACATACTATGGGTGCCAAACTAAGTTTAAAAAACTACTAGTACATAGTACAATAGGGCAGAGAATTACATTAAAACGACAGTATTTTCAGTTGGATTTATAGGAGGTCTCCATTCAGATATGAGTGGCTATAGTTAGCCCCCATCCCCCAGCCACTAAGCATCCAATTTGCAGCGAGTTTTGCTACTACCAGCTAAAGAAAAGACTCCGGTGTTACTTTGAACCCACTCCATTCTGACAGGGGAGGACCATTTGAAAGGCAATTATGTATTCAATAGTAAAATGCTTGCCTGTTAAGGTCACCTAACCATCCTACT
The DNA here is from genome assembly GCF_964341445.2 of Mesoplodon mirus. NCBI lineage: Eukaryota > Metazoa > Chordata > Mammalia > Artiodactyla > Ziphiidae > Mesoplodon > Mesoplodon mirus. The sequence goes on from NC_138977.1 coordinate 174,510,375, forward strand.
CTATTCTTTTTGCATTTACTGGCTAGAGACTACTTTAATTCATTTTATAGCAGAACAGTTAGATTATGCTCCATTTATTATAAACATTTGGTTTGCATAGAAGATTTGCTATGTTTTATTAATCTATCACATAGTCTTTCTAAAAATATGATGAACAAGGTAGCATAAAATGTCATTCTTTATAAACTTTAGGTGGTTGGCAATTAACGCATTGAGCCTCTGCAGCTCTTCTGACTCAAAGGCTGTTTCCTGATACGGATCCATCTTGCCCACATCATCTGTGGAATTACAAAACATATGATAAATCCAAGCATTTGACAGCATTATTTCCATCCGGTTATAACCCTATTTGATAAACTCAAATCAGCAGCAAAACTATACCAGATTAATGAAACCCATCAGAAAGTGCACCATGCCATTTAATTTCTGGGGAATTACAGCTAAGATACATGCTAAAACATTCAGAACAAATGGGACAGGCTTTTTAGAAGTATATTTTAGTTAAAGTGACTGGGAAAAAAAACACCCGCAGGATTGTATATTCACCACATCATGTCCAAGACGCTGAAACAGGAACAAAATAAAATGCAATGTGTTTTTGCCGATGAACAAAAGCTGCTTCAATTATAAAAGAGTACACTGATAATAGAATCCCAGAGACAAAGAAGTAATATGAACACATGGCTCACTGCTTACTGTATATACAGCAAGGAAACAAGTTACATCTATTGCACATAGAAAAGGCAAGAAAAAGAGTTAAAAAAAGAGAAAGAGGGGAAAATGCACACTAAGCTTCCGTTATGTTCAAAGAATAATTTCATGTCTAAAAATGATTTAACCCAATAATGTAGCAAAAATTCTGGCTTATATGTAATTACTGAAGAATCCTAGCACCATCTTTTTCTAAGAAGGTAAAATTGTCATATTCAGATGCTGACCTTTTACCACGCAATATGAAGCCATTAATAAAAATTTATGTTAACACCAACAACCCCAAAATGCTTTAAAATATCAATTTTAAAGGATACTTTCTCCTATATCCTTTATTATAAATGTTACACAGACACAGGCAGAAACCAAAAATCAATTTTTAATATATTTCTTCCTACCACAGGGCATGAGAAACATTAATAGTTTCTGCATCTACATGGCTACAATTATTAGCTTTGCTTTTCTAACGGCAGCGCTCATAAAGTATGCTCGGCTTATGATTGGGGGGTTGGGGTGCTATTCTTAAGGTTTTTCTGGATGTAAGTTAATAAGCGATAATCCAAGATCTTGAGAGTCATGCCATTACTTGCTTCCCCCATCCAGCATCCTGATATTTACATGATCACTTACATGGAAGCAGCAGAACAACTTAAAACTTAATGACCCCAATTCACAACCCTGCAGCGGGGAGAAGAAGCTGCTGTAAACCTACGGAGGGATGTTATCATGGGTCCTTGCTGTACAGGGAGGGAAAATAACCACTCCGATGGTTTTGTTTCACCTCTACTCAGATGGACTCAGACGTGCTTTATGCCTTTTCACTTGTGTCCGATGTCTTTAGGGCCATTGCTGAGGACAGGTACAGTGGACATCTCCTCTTTCATCTGCTCCCAGTAACTGGTTCTCTCTGGAGAACCAATGTTCTCTCTATGGGTGGTCTTACTGGGACTGTTAATCAGGGTACATGGCTCTCTCCTAGCCATGGGGTAAGCACAGCCCACTGAAAAGACTGCTTTATAGTTCCTAGTATCTAGGGTTTCAGGAATGCGCTGGCCCCAACTTTACTAAAACCTGGTTCTTCAGGAGTTCCTCTGATTCAGTAACCTACCCCCTAGCTTTTCCTCTCTGTTTTAGTTCATTTAGCCAGCGTCACTTCCTGTGGCTTGAATTGAAACTACCTGCCAGGAGAAAAGGGGAGATAAGCAGCTTGGTCTTTACTTTCCTCCAAACTCATGTTCATTGATGCCATTTATCTGTTCAGATATTTTCAGTAGCTCCCCTTCTCGATGGTTTAAAATTCTCATTGCTCTGCAAGGCATTCAAGGCTCTTGTCAACTGGTTTTACCCATCTATCCAAACTTAACTCCCACTTCCCAAGACAAGGAATCCACAGAAATTGTGTGAATTCATTTTCCTTGCTTAATGCTCTATTCTGGGCATATATATGTTATCTTGGTCATTTCACTTAACAAATCTCCCAGTCTTTATGAGCAGTGATTCTTAGTTGGAAACAACAGAACCCATGTGTGCCAATTTCAGCTGAGAAAATAAGTTATCAAAGGATGTAAAGTACTACCCAGAAACTCCAAGAGCTTTAGGCCAGAGGCTAAGCAACCAAAAGCAACAATCAAATTACATCCCAGGCCTGCCCAGTGGGGACCCAAGACAGTTGAGGCAGGCCATAGACTTCCCACCTCCCAGAAAGAGGCTGGCACAGGAGGCTTCCTTTCAATTCTCCCCATTGCTACCTCTGATAGTGGGTGCCCAGTGGAGCCTACTTTTTCCCATAATTTGTTTCCAAGCTAAAATCTGAGTGTAGAACTTAGATCACATGCCTGCACCTTAGGAAGGTCCCTGGGAAGAAGTTTCTGTCTTCTGCCTTCAGGGAGACACAAATGCATAAGGTGCTGGGTGACCGTGAACTTGACAAACATCCACTATACTAGCCCTTATGGGCCTACCTCTGCCAGAAGACCTTCTTCAAGCTTTTAATATGTAATGGTCTCGCTTGTCTCTGAACTCCTTTTAACTTATTATCTATATCTCAAATGTTCAGCTTGATTAAACACATTTAAACTACATTATGATTTGAAAAGTGTTTCCACACACATCATCTCTTCTGATCTTCCCAACGCTCTGTCAGTTGGGTTTCCCTAGTGTTCTCCTTTTATAGGTGAAGCAGGGGAGTGTTGGTAAAGTTGAATGACTTGCCCAACTTCCTACTTAAGACGCGCTCTCCACGTTATCCTCAGTAAACACACCATGAGGGCAGAAGTCAGGAGCCAGCATTTCCTTGAGTGTCTGTCTTCTCAAATCACCCAACTCATATCTAGAAAAGCATAAACCACTTTGCATGTGTGTTCTCTTTTTTTGAACATATAGAACAAAGTTCAGCAGCACACCAACCATGGGACATCACATTTCCAAGGAAGAGGAGAAGGAAATGTTTCCAGGATACCACTGCTGTAGAAATTCCCCTCTAAGTCTCATAGTCATGCAAGCCAGTTGGGCAACTTGAGGGAAATTAGGTGTGGGCTGGAAAAGGAGCATTTCGGGAAAAAGGGATCAGCATCACCTACCAAAGAGAAGGGGTCAGGGCGAGGAAGAGAGTTTCACTGCACAGAAACAGGTGACAGTCCCAAACCCTTCAGAGATAAGTCAACAACCAGACACCAAGGACCTGAATGCAGAAATGGCATTAGCTTTTTAAGCTTTGCAATTTCTCCATGTGTGTTACTTTTATTATTATTCGCTATTTGGTTTTGGCCTTTCCTTGTTCTGCATTTTTTTTTTTGTCTTGGTTTGTTTGATCACAAAGTGATCAGCCATGGTACTTTTCCTTGAGACCACAAGGAATGGGAAAGCTAAGGAAATGCTGGCCTTAGTGGGGAGAGAGAGCTCAGGGATGGATGGGGGTGACTGAATTAAAGAAAAGGAAAGCAGAGGAGCTTCTATGACAAAAGGGCCCTGAGGCAAAAAACAAAATGCAAGACCAAAATAGAGGCCCAGAATTAATCAAAGAGCAAGATGTTTTGACTCAGATGCGTCAAGAAAGTGACACCTTTTCATCTCATTTCTCTTGGAACACTGAAAGCGTATCCACTCTTAACCATAAGCAAGAGATTTCTGGGAAACTCCTTGGAATATGCCCTCTATCCCCAGTATGGGTTTTTATGTTAGTCAGGATACAGATATACTACTATAACAAAGATGCTCCAAATAACAGTGGTTTAAAAAAAAAAGCATTTCATACAGCAGTTCAAATAACATGCAGTCCTAGGCTGACATGCTAGGTCCATTTTAAGTCTTCATCCCAAATGGTAGATACTTAACTATTCTCAACACATTACTTTCAACTCCTGATCTAGAGAGCTGTCCCAGCTCCTGCCATCATGACAGCATTCCAGTCAGTGGGAAGAGGAACAAGACAATGTAGTAGGCACGCTCCTTTTCTTTATGGGCAGGCCTGGAAGTTGAAAACATCATGCTCACTTATCTCCCTTTGACAACAACCATGCCCCACTACAAAAAAGGCAAGGATATGCAGTCTGTGACCAGGCAGTCAGGAGCTCAGCTAGAACTATACTGTAGCTGCTATACTAAAGGAAAGAAGAAATGATAGATATTGAAGGACAACCAGCAGTGTTTGCTAAAAAGGCTAGAAATAAAAAAGACCTAGGATAAAATCCTGGTGCCGTCACTGACCAACTGCTTAATCCTAAATAAGTTACTTATCCTGGATAAGTCTTGGTTTTCACATCTACAAAGTGAGCATAAAGACACTCACCATACAGAAGAGTTATGAAGATTCAGTGGGATAATGCATGTAAAGTACTTGACCCACAGAATTGGCAATTGATAAATGACAGCTATTATTATTTTATTGTTATTATTTTTTAACAGGAGTTGGCAAACTATAGATTGAGGGCCAAATTTATAAATAAAAAGTTTTATTGGAGCACAGCCATACCTGATTACTTCTGTATTGTTTATGGTTGCTTTCACCCTACAAGGGTAGAGTTGAGTAGTTGAGACAAACTCTATGGCCTGCAAAGCCTAAAATATTTACTCTCTGGTTCTTTTAAGAAAAGGTTTACTAACCCTTGATCTATAGTCACATGTTCTGTTTCTTCAGTTGCAAATAAGTCATGAAACATACTTCACCACATCATTTCAAGAATGAAAGGAATAAATTATGTGAAGCACCTAGCACAGTGCCAAGCACATAGTAAACACTCTATAACCTTTAGTCCTATTTTACTTTCCTTGATATATGGTTACCACTGGTCCCACAACAACATTACTAAATGTATGCAAGACATTACATGACAAAAACAAGTGTCTCAGGGGCTTCCCTAGTTGTGCAGTGGTTAAGAATCCGCCTGCCAATACAGGGGATGTGGGTTCGAGCCCTGGTCTGGGAAGATCCCACATGCCGTGGAGCAACCAAGCCCGTGTGCCACAGCTACTGAGCCCGCAAGCCACAACTACTGAGCCTGTGCTCTAGAGCCCATGAGCCGCAACTACTGAGCCCACGTGCCTAGAGCCCATGCTCCACAACAAGAGAAGCCACCGCAGTGAGAAGCCCACGCACCGCAACCAAGAGTAGCCCCTGCTCACCGCAACTAGAGAAAGCCCGTGCGCAGCAGCGAAGACCCAACACGGCCAAAAATAAATGAATGAATTAATTAATTAAAAAAAAAATCCTGCTGCTCTTAGTTTGAAGCTTCCTTAAAAACAAACAAAAACCAAGTGTCTCACTTTGGGGTACTCATATATTAAACTCAGGTGCCTTTAAAACAGTGGCATCACCACCCAGGGCAGCAACACCTCATGTTAGTTATACCAGGGAGAGCTGGGTGTACCCTTAATGACTATCTGAAGTCCATGTGGGAAAAACAGGGTCCACATCACGGAAAGGAGAAGTTCTTATCTATACGTGGCCAAAGTATGCAAAGCTTTGAATGGGAAGATGCTAAATCTAAGTCAAGAATTTCTAGAAGTAAAAAATATAGAAGAAGATGGAACAGTGCCTGGTTCTAGAAACATTTATTAAATGGAAAGAAAGAAGGGAGTGGGGAGGGAGGAGGGGAGAACCTTAAATGGTTTTCCAATGTTCTTACAAAAAAGAGGATTCTTGGGCTTCCCTGGTGGCTCAGTGGTTGAGAATCCGCCTGCCGATGCAGGGGACACGGGTTCGTGCCCCGGTCTGGGAAGATCCCACATGCCGCGGAGCGGCTGGGCCCGTGAGCCATGGACGCTGAGCCTGCACGTCCGGAGCCTGTGCTCCGCAATGGGAGAGGCCACAACAGTGAGAGGCCTGTGTACCGCAAAAAAAAAAAAAAAAGAAAAGACGATTCTTAACTGGCCTATCCTATCTCCCTCTGTGACTCCTCACTCACCACCAGCCCCTCGAATTTTCTGCTCTCCAACCACCCGGCCCTTCTTGAAGTCTCTTAAAATTGTCCATATTCCTCCTCCTTTTATCAGAACTTTTGTGCATCTTATTCTATCTGGCTAAAACAGTATTCTTTTACCTTTTTTGATTGTATGTTTCTATTAGTAAAAACATTTTAGTGCCCATGCAAACACATGAAGATTTAGTCATTTACAAATTACATGTACATATATGTATGTATACATATATGTATACTCACATACTTATACAAATTGTATGTGTATGTTCTTCTCTAAAATGACAAAAATAGAAATGTAAAGGCTAGATAGAAAGTTATGACAGAGCTAATGTTTAATGTTTTCCCCCAACCCCAGGACATGCATTTCTCTCCCAGCCACTGCCCTCCCCCTCATTTTACTTCAGGTCTCATCTCGAAGGTCCCATCCTCAGAGAAACCTTCACACTGTGAGGTACTTCTTTGCTCTTACAACTCTTTTTACTTCTCCTTCAGGGTACTTATCACAGCTTAAACTACACCCTCGTTTGTAATTACTCAATTAATGTCTTCCTCCATCTCTCCCTGCCAGCCCCACTCCCACCAGTTCTAATATCTATTCAAATGTCTACTCTGCCCGCTCATGAGAGTAGAGATCGTGTCTGTTTTACTTAACCACATGTCCTCATCACTTGACACATTGTAGATCTGACTAAATATTGATTAACCCAACACACGAACCATTCTCTAAAGAAATGCATGCTTTAAAAAAAGGCTTAGAAAGGATAAATTTAGAAAATAAGAAATGTCTTATCAAGAAGGTCGCTGACAAGATAAGGCCGGGTGAATAATCACATATCACTTTCTGGGGCATCTTCATTTTTCAAAAAGCCTTTTCTATCTGTAATCATATCAGATTCTCCCAATACCTCTTCAGGTAGATGAGGTCAGACATTTTTATCCCCATTTTACAGATGAGAGAACTGGAACTTAGAGAGTCTGAATGATTTTCCCAAAGCTATACAGTTAGTTGGTAGCAGAACAAGAACTTGAACTCAAGTCTTCCCACCCACCATCCACACAGCCCACAGTCAGGCAGGATGAGGGAGCCCAGGCAGTGGGAAACTCCTAAATGTCTTCAGGAAGATAAGAATTCGAGCTGTCAGAAGAACCCACTATATGCAATACCATAGAACACTGACAAACATTTCAGAGTGGCCAGGAATTAAAGCCCCAGGAATTAACACAGAAAGATGAGAGGGCTACCGTGAAAGTTTGGAGGATGGAAACTAAGAGATGAGTTACTAACAGCCTTCAAGTTCATCAATGTTTGTTATGTGGCGGGTGGGTAGCCAGCTGCTCTCCAGTTCCAAAGACCACCAAAGAAATGGGAAATCGTTTAAATTAGATGAGGACGCACTCTCCATTCACTACACGGATGATTGGGTGAGCAAAACGGATGTTAGACTGGAGAATTCACCCCGGGTATGGAATCTCATTCCCTGCTGATGAGGGCTGAGAGGACTCCACACCTAACATCTGACGGAAAGTCAGTAGAAGAGGTAAGTTGTACTGGTTCCTGCTGACCAGCACCATCCAATGTTCAGAGGTGGATGCTATACACAAAGCAGGAAAAAACAGGAAAATTAGATCCATCCCTGCAATTTTTCCTGCTGACCATTCCTGAACCATAGACATTGATGCTTAGCTTTTTCAAAAGCAAATATTTTGGCTAAACAGGTAGGAAGCAGAAGTAAATGCACATCTAGCAAGTATGGTGATTTTGAACAATTGCCTGTGCAGGAGGTGTTTGCAAATTTCAGAATGAATTAAAAGAAAACTAAATATAAAATCACACACAAATCATAATGCTCAAGGGATTACAGAGAGCACAGAGGAAATCTGAATGTTTCTACTTTATCTTCAAGTTAATGAACAACAACCAAAAAATAGAATGGTCTCATTGGGACTGTTTCTCATGAAGGCCAATCATGCCAAAAGCATGTTATATATCACACCGCAACCAATTTTTTAATGAGAAAATGATGGTAGAAAATAGTAAACTAACTTGAAAGGTGCTGGTCAAGCAATCAGAAGACCTGCCCACCAGCCTCAACTCTGAGACTAAACCTCAAGTAAATGCCAAAGGGTCCAGCCCTGTGACCTTGGGCTTCATCTCTCAGGACCTCAGTTTCCTTGTCTGTAAAATGAGAAGACACCGCCCAAAGCCTTCTCCAGTTCTACAACAACGCGGCTCTCTGGTTTTAAATCTCTGAAGTTATTAAAAGGAAGCTATGCATTAAAGGCCTCCTTTGTGTCAATCTGAAAATTAGAGAATATCTAGTAAACATTTGGAAAAGTAAAGTGTTCACTGGGATCCATCTCAGTATTAATTGAAATGCCTTAAAGCAGAGTTAAAACGTCTAAAATATTTACATACACTTAATCGAGATTAGCTAGGGAAAAATAAGATTTTCCCTTACTTTGGTTCATGGAATTCTTCATCAATTAAACTTAAATGTGATGACATTTTGACTTAAGTTCTCAGATTAAAATGATTTGTAGGCATTTTTCACAGAACTAGAACAAAAAATGTCAAAATTTGTTTGGAAAAACAAAAGACCCCGAATAGCCAAAGCAATCTTGAGAACGAAAAACAGAGCTGGAGGAATCAGGCTCCCTGACTTCAGACTATACTACAAAGCTACAGTAATCAAGACAGTGTGGTACTGGCACAAAAACAGAAAGATAGATCAATGGAACAGGATAGAAAGTCCAGAGATAAACCCACGCACATATGGTCAACTTATCTTTGATAAAGGAGGCAGGAATGTACAGTGGAGAAAGAACAGCCTCTTCAATAAGTGGTGCTGGGAAAACTGGACAGGGACATGTAAAAGTTTGAGATTAGATCATTCCCTAACACCATACACAAAAATAAGCTCAAAATGGATTAAAGACCTAAATGTAAGGCCAGAAACTATCAAGCTCTTAGAGGAAAACATAGGCAGAACACTCTATGACATAAATCACAGCAAGATCCTTTTGGACCCACCTCCTAGAGAAATGGAAATAAAAACAAAGATAAACAAATGGAACCTAATGAAACTTCAAAGCTTTTGCACAGCAAAGGAAACCATAAACAAGACCAAAAGACAACCCTGAGAATGGGAGAAAATATTTGCAAATGAAGCAACTGACAAAGGATTAATCTGCAAAATTTATAAGCAGCTCATGCAGCTCAATAGCAAAAAAACAAACAACCCAATCCAAAAATGGGCAGAAGACTTAAATAGACATTTCTCCAAAGAAGATATACAGACTGCCAACAAACACATGAAAGAATGCTCAACATCATTAATCATTAGAGAAATGCAAATCAAAACTACAATGAGATATCATCTCACACCAGTCAGAATGGCCATCATCAAAAAATCTAGAAACAATAAATGCTGGAGAGGGTGTGGAGAAAAGGGAACACTCTTGCACTGCTGGTGGGAATGTGAATTGGTACAGCCACTATGGAGAACAGTATGGAGGTTCCTTAAAAAACTAAAAATAGAACTACCATATGACCCAGCAATCCCACTACTAGGCATATACCCTGAGAAAACCATAATTCCAAAAGAGACATGTACCAAAATGTTCATTGCAGCTCTATTCACAATAGCCCGGAGCTGGAAACAACCTAAGTGTCCATCATCGGATGAATGGATAAAGAAGATGTGGCACATATATACAATGGAACATTACTCAGCCATAAAAAGAAACGAAACTGAGCTATTTGTAATGAGGTGGATAGACCTAGAGTCTGTCATACAGAGTGAAGTAAGTCAGAAAGAGAAAGACAAATACTGTATGCTAACACATATATATGGAATTAAAAAAAAAAATGTCATGAAGAACCTAGGGGTAAAACGGGAATAAAGACACAGACCTACTTGAGAATGGACTTGAGGATATGGCGAGGGGGAAGGGTAAGCTGTGACAAAGCGAAAGAGAGGCATGGACATATATACACTACCAAACGTAAGGTAGATAGATAGTGGGAAGCAGCCGCAGAGCACAGGGAGATCAGCTCGGTGCTTTGTGACCACCTGGAGGGGTGGGATAGGGAGGGTGGGAGGGAGGGAGATGCATGAGGGAAGGGATGTGGGAACAGATGTATATGTATGACTGATTCACTTTGTTATAAAGCAGAAACTAATAAAAAAATTAAAAAATAAAAAAAATGTCATGAAGAACTTAGGGGTAGAACAGGAATAGAGACACAGACCTACTGGGGGTGGGCTTGGGGATATGGGGGGGGTGGGCTGTGACAGGGAGGGGGAGAGGCATGGACGTGTATACACTGCCTGACATGGGGTGGATGGGTGGTGGGGGGTGGCCGCGTGGCGTGGGGGGATCAGCTTGGTGCTTTGTGGCCGCCTGGAGGGGTGGGATGGAGAGGGTGGGAGGGAGGGAGACGCAGGAGGGAGGGGATGTGGGAACAGATGTATATGTATGACTGATTCACTTTGTTGTAAAGCAGAGACTAATAAAAAAAAAAGTCTTTAAAAAAATGATTTGTATATGACTCCAGGTAACATTCAGTTAAAAGAAATAGTTAATAAGGCTCTACTTGCAAGAGTAACGGGGCAGTATTTACCAAGTGGACACAGCCCTGCCTAGCCTCTCAACAAGTTCAGAGCAACTGAATTTCCCTTCATGAGGTAGGGACAACTCTTGCAGGAAAACATACAGAAACCCAGACTATATTAGACTCTTGATAATCATCATCTCATTTCACTGTTTCAGTCTCACAGTAACAGTTGGTAGTATCACCTACGTTTTACAGATGATGAACTTGAGGTTGAGAAAAGTCAAATTTGCCCTGAGTCACGTAGCCCAGCATCCAGCAAAAACAAAATTCAAACTCAGGCGTGCCAGTTTTCTCCATCCTAAGGTATCACCTCTCTAGAGTGTATTCATAAACAATGAGACATTATTGAGCCTCCATGCTACATAAATGACACGTTCATAGAGGGAACAGCACAAAATGTACAGTTGTATAGAAAACGTCATCAAGAATATTATTTCCCTTTCTTATCTTCAAATTCTCCAACGTGGGCTTCCCTGGTGGCGCAGTGGTTGAGAGTCTGCCTGCCGATGCAGGGGACACGGCTTCGTGCCCCGGTCCGGGAAGATCCCACATGCCGCGGAGCAGCTAGGCCTGTGAGCCATGGCCGCTGAGCCTGCGCGTCCAGAGCCTGTGCTCCGCAATGGGAGAGGCCACAACAGTGAGAGGCCCGCGTACCGCAAAAAAAAAAAAAAAAAATTCTCCAACGTAACTTGGCAATTACAGGTTGTTAAAGTGTATTTCAGTAGTAATTTTACTACCAAGAAGAACATAGAACTGGTTGTAAAATTAAACCCCAAGGTACCTAGGTCTACTTTCAACTCTCAAGTCCCATAACATGTCTTATGGTATGCATTATAGGTATTTGATGGGTGCAAAATGGCATCTTCCTTACACTGGCCCATGGGGCAAAAATATCAAATCAAAGGCATAGAATCACAAAAGCACTTGTGGAAAGCAATATTAAGAATACTGAGTTTGTCCACCTCCCTCTTTTTCAGAAAGGTCTACGTTTAAGCCACAGAAAACACACACACAATTCCCTCCACACCTAAAGGACCGCAGGAAGTGATTTCATAGCAATGGGATTTCTTTCACTATAGACTCTAACCGTTGCCTCTTATTAACAGTCATATGGTTAACACTCATTCCTCACCATTCTGCCCTCACAAATACATTGCCACCTTCAAGAGCTACTTTTGGTTCCCTAAGCCCATCATGGTATTCCTTGCCTCTGAGCTTTCCCAAATGCGCATGCTCACTCTGCCCAGACTGCTCCATGCTCCTCTCCCACCGCCCACCCAGCTCTCTTCCTGTAGGTGTCAGTGTGTCACCACTTCCTGGAAGCACTTCCTAAACCCCACCTCACCCACCACGCCCATGAGAGGTGCCTCTTCTATATGTTTCCACAGCATCACTCTTCTAAGTAATAACCACCTGTTTTTTAACTGATTTCCCTACTCCCCAACTATAGGCCCCAAGATAGGAGAACCTTATTTTATCACAGTAACCACAGATCCCATCTCAACACTAGCACCTTGTAGGTTACTATAAATACTTGTTAAAAGTATCAGAATGAATAGCTCTGGTGTTCAATACTGTTGGGAATACCCAAATGCAAAAACTATCCTCAGATAAACAAACCTTTGAAAGACAAATGTTAAAAATTTAGTGTACTGAAGATTAATAACATTTCTTGCTGTCTTATGTTTTTAGACTATATTTATGTTTTGTATTAGTATAATTTTGTATTAGTATAATAGAAATCATCCCAATAGTATATATGGTTTTACTGCTCTTTATAGAGGAAGTTACATACAGTATGTCCATATAAATATGTATATACATACATATTCTATATATATATATATGCAGAATAGATATATATAACACATAAAAAGAGTTCTAACCATAAAAATAATTTGCACCATAAGTTTATGTATTTATTTGTATACATATAAAATTAGTATATAAAATGTATATACTAAAAAAATGTATATACTAACTCCTTGATCTCTAGGGAACAAATCTTACATTGAAAAATATTTGCTGATGCACACACGGTTACGCAGAAAATCAAGGTTGGAAAGGTTGTCAGCAAGTATGTATTTATCAAAGTGTTTCTAATGGCCCCATCATTATAAGATCTAGTAACTTCTAAACTTTCAGATTAATGGCTTTAGAATTGGGGGTGGAGTTTCTTTTAATAATGCACATTTCAATCCTCGGTTAACAAGAGGTCATGTCAATAATTAATGGTTTCTGTAGCAGTTCGACACTGCATCACTTCCTTGACAGATTTTTTTAAATGTAGGCTTTGTCTTCATAACTAAGTACAAGTGGGGAGGGGAATAGGGAGGTGTGGCATGAGGCCACACTGTGGGATTTACTCATTTAACTTGTGCTCTAAAGTGTTCTTACATATCATCCCATTTGACAGGTACAAAAATCCTACAAGGAAATTGGGGTGAATGGAAGAGGGACAGGTAAGAAGAATGGAAGACACTATTCTTTTTTGCTTTTTTTACTTTTTAACTTTATTATTTTTTATTTTATTTAATAAAGTATAGTTGATTTACAATATCGTGTTACTTTCAGGTATACAGCTTCAGATTTTTTTCCATTATAGGTTATTACAAGGTATTGAATATAGTTCCCTGTGCTATACAGTAAATCCTTGTTGTTTATCTATTTTATATATAGTAGTGTGTATCTATTAATCCCATACTCCTAATTTATCCCTCTCCCTCCCCTTTCCCCTTTGGTAACCCTAAGTTTGTTTTCTATGTCTATGAGTCTATTTCTGTTTGGTAAGTAAGTTGATTTGTATTATTTTTTTAGATTCCTTATATGAGTGATATCATATATTTGTCTTTCTCTGCCTGACTTACTTCACTTAGTATGATAAGCTCTAGGTCCATCTATGTTGCTGCAAATGGCATTATTTCATTCTTTTTTTGGCTTAGTTATATTCAATTGTATATATGTACCACATCTTCTTTATCCATGCATCTGTTGATGGACACTTAGGGGGTGGAAGACGCTATTCTATATGTTTTATAAATTGTAGAAACCAGAATGTAGAGAAGTTATGTAACTTACCTAAGAACATAAACTCCACAAGAACAGGAGCATTATCTGCTTTCGTGTTCATTGCTGGTTTTACCCCTAGCATGGTAGTTGCTTGATAAATACTTAGTGAATTAAATATTGAATGAGTGAATGAATGAATGAGTAAATGAGTACTAAAATTTGCTGCAAGAATAGGACCTCAACTCCAACTTCCTGACTCTCAGTCTCATGAACTCCCAGATATATGAACTCCTTTGTCCTCAGACTATCCCTTAAAAAGATTAAAAATGATTTAAAAGAAAATAATTACATATATTCTAAAAGACATTAATAAGTTTTATCCCCACTTCAAAAGGCAAAAAAATTGTTGAAGATTTTTTTAAATTAGCTTCCTTAAATAATTTGTCCCTACAATTAATGTTCACTTCTAATATATATATCCTGTGGATAATAATAATAAAAAAGAACTGAGCCTCTTTGCTGATAATTTACCAGGTACTCTGAATGCACAGAATAATAATAGCAACAACAGTAAATTATGTTATATAAATACTGTATTCCCTATACTATGTACCTCGTAGGTATTAATGTAGCAATTACACTTCCTCGCCTTACCATAGTGTTAAGTGTCCTATAGATTGTACGTAGCAAGAAGTATTCTACTGATACACATAGGATAGATCATTTCCCTACAGCAATTACTAGGATGCTGCATCATCCATAAGAAAGCTGTCACGTGCTTTCAAGAAACATAAAGAACAACATGCATCTCCTGTTTTATTGAAGGCAGAACTCAGCCGGCCTCTCTGAAGAGTAAGTTCTCGCTGAGAAACACACTTGGCCTTTCCTGATCACTGGAGAATTGAGTTATTGCACTCAGGTCCAGCTCAGAGGTGGAATCAGCTGTCCTGACCTGCAGGGCTTCTGTAGGCATCACCAACTCACGGACGATCAACAGAAAGGAGGAGCACAGAAGACTTAGGCACAATTGTGATCAATTCCTGTAATTGAGGGAAATAAACCATGGCCACCTGACAAAGTAAAAATCAAGTCAAGTAGGAGAGAGAAAGAAGCATCGCCATCTGATACAGAAATTGACATCTGTTGCTAAAACTGCTCCCAGAAAGGCTAAAATAAAATAAAAGTAGCTAAACATCTCACCCCGTGAGAGTCTGGAAGCTGCAATCAAGGCATCCTTATAAGCCGGAGACTTGTTTAAATTTAGTTTTTGATCCTTTGAAAATAAGAAATAAAAGAGCTCTCCAGAATCATACTGTTGACCCAGAAGGACAAGCCCAGTCCCCCAAGGTCAGTTACAAATGATAGGGCCACCCCACTTTCTGGAAATCAAAGCCATTCCTCCAGAGTCAAGGCCATTTGAGAGACATGGGCGGGCAGATGGTTTGCTTCGTTGTCTTGAGGAGTAGGAATGCAAGACAATGAAAGTTTTATGAAATTAGGAACTATGTCTTCTCCACCTTGGTAACCCCCAGTGCTGAACACAATGCTGTTTAATAAATATTTGTTGAATGAATCAAACAATTGATTAACCTGGAACTAACAAAAATTAACCAGGTAAGAGAAGCCTCTGACCCTGAGAAAGTACTCAGACAAAGGCAGGCAAAGCTGCTTTCCCCTTGGGGCTGGGGCCTCCTCCACTCTGATCCCATCTAGGGAGCAGGACCTACCCCCCAGAAAGACCTTCAAAGAGCGTGTGAAAGGGAAACCTGGGTGGCAGAGGCAGTGACATACGAGAGCCTACAAAGAGTCAAATCCTTACTCTGGGAGCTGAATCTACATCACCAGGGCTTACTTCCTAGCAACCTGCAAAGGTGTTTTTTTTTTGTTTATTGTTTTTTTTTAACATCTTTATTGGAGTATAATTGCTTTACAATGGTGTGTTAGTTTCTGCTTTATAACAAAGTGAATCAGTTATACATATACATATGTCCCCATATCTCTTCCCTCTTACATCTCCCTCCCTCCCACCCTCCCTATCCCACCCCTCTAGGTGGTCACAAACCACCTAGCTGATCTCCCTGTGCTATGCGGCTGCTTCCCACTAGCTATCTATTTTACGTTTGGTGTATATATGTCCATGCCACTCTCTCACTTTGTCACAGCTTACCCTTCCCCCTCCCCATATCCTCAAGTCCATTCTCTAGTAGGTCTGTGTCTTTTTTTTTTTTTTTTTTTGCGGTACGTGGGCCTCTCACTGTTGTGGCCTCTCCCGTTGCGGAGCACAGGCTCCGGACGCGCAGGCTCAGCGGCCATGGCTCACGGGCCCAACCGCTCCGCAGCATGTGGGATCTTCCCGGACTGGGGCACGAACCCGTGTCCCCTGCATCGGCAGGCGGGCCCTTAACCACTGCACCACCAGGGAAGCCCAGGTCTGTGTCTTTATTCCCGTCTTACCCCTAGGTTCTTCATGACATTTTTTTTTCTTAGATTCCATATATATGTGTTAGCATATGGCATTTGTTTTTCTCTTTCTGACTTACTTCACTCTGTATGACAGACTCTAGGTCCATCCACCTCACTACAAATAACTCAACTTCATTTCCTTTTATGGCTGAGTAATATTCCATTGTATATATGTACCACATCTTCTTTATCCATTCATCCAATGGTGGACACTTAGGTTGCTTCCATCTCCTGACTATTGTAAATAGAGCTGCAATGAACATTTTGGTACATGACTCTTTTTGAATTATGGTTTTTTCAGGGTATATGCCCAGTAGTGGGATTGCTGGGTCATATGATAGTTCTATTTGTAGTTTTTTAAGGAACCTCCATACTGTTCTCCACAGTGGCTGTACCAATTCACATTCCCACCAGCCGTGCAAGCGTGTTCCCTTTTCTCCACACCCTCTCCAGCATTTATTGTTTCAGAATGGCCATCATCAAAAAATCTAGAAACAAAGGTGTTTTTAAGACCTCCTTTGGCCAATGAGAAAATCGAGACTGGAAGAGCTTAAATCAGTTGCTCAAAACATCCCACAGACAAAAGACAGCAGTAATGTGAGCTCATGTTTCTGAAACCCACTGTCACTTTCTCTCCTCTATACCTATCCAGGAGTTTCAGCAACTAGACTAGAAAATGAATAGTATAAATGAATCACTTTGCAGTACAACAGAAACTAACACAACATTATAAATCAGCTATACTTCAACAAAATAAAATTTTAAAAATAAATTAGATAAAAAATTAACATGTAACAAAGGCCAAAAGCCAAGACAAAGAAAAAGGGATGGAAAAAAACCACAGCAAGAAATCTCAACCAAGGAATGCTACAACGGCAGAGCACAAAATCATTGGTGCTGAGTCTCCTGGAATCGAGCAAGTTTTCTCTGTCTCACAGTAGGTGAGATCTCAGTTAACAGAATAAGGTTTTCCAAGCACTGTATTTTTGAGGGAATTTACTGTGGTATTCTTTTTATAACATTCACTGAACAATGTAATAAATGATTCTCGCACCAACCACTGCTTGGTGATTTTTTCCCCTTCTTTCAAGTCCTTGGAAAAGAAAATTTCAATCATATTTCCTTGTTTCTGTCACATGGAAGGTAGAATTCTCTTAGTAGTTCCATTGATGCTGTTGTGCTAGTACAGAGGGCAGGAGTACACCTGATTGCATTACTATTAATATTATAATTACCATCAGGTAATATTATTACTATTATGTTCCATTCTTAATGTGTGCCAAGCATTGTTCTAAGCATTGTTCTGCATACATTATTTCATTTAATTCATATAACAACCCTATAAAGCAGTTATTATATGTCTCCTGTTAAAATAATCAGGAAACTGGGAGTCGAAAGGTTATACAACTTGCTTACAGAATTGTACCCAGAAAACAGCAGAGTTGGAATTTGAACTCAAGTATGGTCTGACGCCAAGGCCCATCTTTTTTTTTTTTTTTTTTGCGGTACGCGGGCCTCTCACTGTGTGGCCTCTCCCATTGCGGAGCACAGGCTCTGGATGCGCAGGCTCAGCGGCCATGGCTCATGGGCCCAGCCGCTCCGCGGCATGTGGGATCTTCCTGGACCGGGGCACGAACCCGTGTCCCCTGCATCGGCAGGCGGACTCTCAACCACTGCGCCACCAGGGAAGCCCCAAGGCCCATCTTTTTAACCACTGCTAAATGAAGGATGCCTGGCTTTATGACTGCTAATCGTACCTTTTGACAAGCTGCATGTTCCCATTTTAAAAGAGTGATTGAAAGGCTCGATATAGTCCATTAATTTTATACCCACTTGTATCAAAATCTCTTCAATTCCCTTTGCAGCTTTTCCTGCTACCATTTTAAGCTCTTCCCCTTCCCTCTACTGCTCCTGCCCTCCACATGTGCATCAAAATGAAGTCTGGAGGCTCCTTCCAGCCCAAGTCTTTCAACATTTGAAGAGCCAATGAAAGCACACCCTCTACCTTCAGTTAAACAATATTTAATTCACACAGCACTTTCCTTCTGAAAAATTCAAAGAGCCCTAGGTGCTT
The DNA here is from genome assembly GCF_964341445.2 of Mesoplodon mirus. NCBI lineage: Eukaryota > Metazoa > Chordata > Mammalia > Artiodactyla > Ziphiidae > Mesoplodon > Mesoplodon mirus. Next base: position 174,528,667 of record NC_138977.1, read on the forward strand.
TTAATCAGAGTCTCTTGGTACCTAAATGATTGCTTAAGTTTAATTGTGTCCCCTTTAGGTGACAAATTAGCTTCATCCCCTAACCTTAGAATCTGAAGGGAATTGATCCTACTCTGTCCTGCCTTAAAGAACAATGGCCACTGAAACAAACAAATAAACAAAGCAAAACAAAACAAAAAATAAATGGTGTGTAGATAACAATAAAACATGACTAAGGAAAAGCTCTACTCTATAGAAGCTTAGAAACTTAGTAAGAATAACGATGGTATTTAACAATTATTGAATACATTCTATGTGCCAGCTAACTCTCCAAGTGCTTTACACAGATTATTTCTTCCTTCAACACTGAATCCCGTCAGACACCAAGTCGCTGCAAAAGCAGTAGACTTAACCCCCACAATGTATAGAGAAGATAACAAATGGGGACAGAGGAGAAAGTTCACTGGACCAATACAGCAGGAATGAAACACTGATATCAAATGATCCCCAGTCAAAAAATGTTTGCCGGGCTTCCCTGGTGGCACAGTGGTTGAGAGTCTGCCTGCCATACAGGGGACACGGGTTCGTGCCCTGGTCCGGGAAGATCCCACATGCCGTGAAGCAGCTGGGCCCGTGAGCCATGGCCGCTGAGCCTGCGCGTCCGGAGCCTGTGCCCCACAATGGGAGAGGCCACGACAGTGAGAGGCCCGCGTACCACAAAAAAAAAAAAAAAAAAAGTTTGCCAACTTCCTCCATGATGGTCAAAATGTAGATTCACGTTTGGGGTAGCATGGTGGAAACTAACCATGTTCTACCTGTTTTAGCTGCTTATATATTCTGATCCTAGTTTACCTCTATGAGCCAGGGATTACTGTCATCAGCCTCATTTTACAGATGTTGAAACTGAGGCTTGAAAAGAGTGAATAACTTACCCAAGGACACACACCTTTTCAGGGCTACAGACAGGGTTTGGACCAAGCTCCCCAGTCTAAGCTCTTGACTACTAAGCTAAAAGTACCTGGCTACATGGTCTCTGGGTTATTGAAAAGTCAGCAAGCATTTAGAGGAGAGAAGGAAAGAAATGGATTTTTGTAAACAGTACAGCAAAGGCATAATAATTTCTTGAATGACCAGGATGCCATTCAGTACCTAGGAGTACCTAAAACTCAGCATCTAAATTAATTTAAGAGTAATTTTTTCAGTAGTATCCTAGGGGCTTAAAACAATCCACTGGACACTTCTTCCTTCCTAAAGGGACTTCAAAATTTAAAAGATTGTCATCTGTGTTTGACAATTTCTCCTGAGAGTAGGAGTTTCCAGGTAATGTGAATTGAAGGTAAAATGTCCCAGTCTGTTCAGATACCCATGCTGTGAGCTAGTAATAAGCTGAGGTTTAGAACCCTGGTCATCTCATTTCCAGACAAACACTCTTCATACTGGCTATTTTCGCTCTGTCTCAGCTTAAACCCATCCCGCCCCCGTCTATGTAATCCCTGTGTGTAGGCAGTCACCAGTTAAAGGCTCCTGAGCAGATTTAAAACGTTCTGAAGCTCCAGGAGTACAGAGTTCTTTTGATCCTGCCTGGAAGATTCAGCAGAAAGACTTTTAAAGTATACCAGTCAGAAAGTACTATAGAAAAAGGCTGTTTTGTTTCCTGGGGTGAAAGTCTTCCAGGGGGTTGAGGAGAGAAGTGATCTGTAGGGAAGTTGGTCTTTCCTCATGAAATAAACACTCGCCCAGATTGGGCAGAGAAGGGAAGTGAGAAAAACACTGCTACTAATCAAGCCCCATAGCCATCATTTTCTAGGCATGTAAATTGCAGGAAGTACAATGCTAGGTACATTCCTCTGGTCTAATCTAAACCTGACCGTGATCTACGAGGTAGGTACTAGTCATTTCATTTTTACAGATGAAGGAGTGGAAGATGTGAGAACTTAAGCAAACTCTTTCCAAGGTCACAAAGATACTAAGTGACCCCTCCAGGTTTCCTCCTCAAGTTTGTCAGAATTCAGAGTCAGCATTCTTTCCCACGTGCCCCACTCCCTCAAGACCAGGGAAGCAGCAGCAATCCAGAAGGAGGCAAGAGAAAGAAACACATTTTTCAATGCACGAAATACAAGGAAGAAGATGATAGGATAAGAAGGGAAGTTGGAGAGGCTTTGCAAGAAGGGCAGCCACAGATGAGTGCTCTCAGAAGTGACAGTGACCAGACACTACCAAGGAATGGATTTGGTCACTGCAACATATGAAGCAGATGACGCTTAGAAGCAACAATCACCAGAGCAAGAATGAGACCAACCAGCCCAGACTGAAAATGTTTACCAGTTCCCTCCATGAAGAATGGCTGGCCTAAAAGAAACTCACATTTACAAGAGTGTGTTTGAAATTGATCCTGCCCTACCTACATTAGCAGTTTAATATAATTTAGTGTGAGTCTAAATCATGGTTGTATAATCAATCTCTTTCTGTGACAGGTTCCAGTTTAAAACTCCCAATGGTACTGATTATATTAAAACTCCTTAGGTCTGAGCAAAGTCTGCAGAGGAGTACAGTACCCAGACGAGGACTGGCAGGTTCTCATGGGTCCTATCTGCATCCTGGGCTTACACGATAGAAAATAACGTGGGAAAGTCATGTAGATTGACTCCATGAAAAAGAGACACACACACACTCACACACACACATCCCTTGCTTAGATGTGTCCATCTTGCCATGGGCTTATTCTCCTTGCAAGTATCGTATTTCAGTTTACAGAACCTCTCTGATCTCCAAAATACTATCCTATTTTAAAGACCTGTTCACCAATTGATGATGTCACTGCCCTGCTCAGTGGTCCTCTGTGGGATGGCAGAGAGAATTTAATTCTCTCAGCTCCACTGCCTTCCCAGCACCCTCCAGCAGCACCCAATGGCACAGAGCTCCTCTCACTTTAATTTCGACTTTTTCACCTCCTTACTGTCCACGGGTCTGGAATCCTCACCCCACCCACCTCCTGCATTCTAAACATTCTATGTATCACTCAAGATTTGGCTAAAGAGCCCCTTCTGTGGGGAAGTGGCTTTCCAGGGAAGGAGCCAGACCCTCCTGGAGCACTGCCATGGCCCTACCTCTTCCCTCCTCATCCTAATTATCATCTACTGAGTCATTTTCACTCTTAGATGCTCACTGATTAGCTGAATGAAACAATGAACAATCCCTTTCAGCAACAGAGAACACTTTAAACGGTGAGGTAAATTCTAGTCAGCCTTCCAAAGGAAACCTGACTTTGGGGCAAATCCAGAAGATCCTCAACGGCTAGAAAGAATGTAAGTCTAGAAACTCTCAGAGATGCTAAGGAGAAAGCATGTGCTTCTCATCTTCAGCAGGAATTATATCTGCATGACAAAAGCAAGAGAACTGGGACTTCCTGGTGGTCCAGTGGTAAAGAATCCGCCTTCCAATGAAGGGGACATGGGTTCGATCCCTGGTTGGGGAACTAAGATCCCACATGCCGCGGGGCAACTAAGCCCACGCGCCACAACTACTGAGCTCGTGTGCCTCAAGAAGAGAGCCTATGTGCCACAAACTACAAAGCCCATGTGCTCTGGAGCCCACGCACCACAACTAGAGAGAGAAAAACCTGCATGCCACAACTAAAGAGAAGCCTGCGCACCGCAGTGAAGAACCTGCACTGCAGCGAAATATCCTGCAAGCCTCAACGAAGATCCCGCATGTTGCAACTAAGACCCAATGCAGCCAAAAACAATAAATAAAGAAAAAGCAAGAGAACTGTGCACAGTTTGCTCAGACATTGTATTTATAAGCATTTTCACAGCTATGATAGCATTTTCTACCTTTGATGAAATGGAGGTGATGGAGATGAACAATGATTGTACCCATACTTTTACCAGTACTTTTCATGTGTTATACCATGTAACAACCTGAAGAGGTAAGTATTTCCCCATTTATTATGCAAAGCCCAATGTCACCCAGGAAGTGAGCAGTGGTCTTGACTCCAGCTCAGGTATGATGATGGGAAAACCTAAGATCTTTCCTCGATAGTTCAGCTTCCACAGAAGAAAAGAATCCTCCTATTTATTGGTCTTAACCTGTATCAGTCAAAAAGGATTTCCCACTCAGAACTGCAGAATAAGCTTCCCCATGAAGCAAGTTCACTGCTTCTCATTCTCAGTGCCACTTAGACCTGCTCAGTACCTAGAGATCAGCTCACGAAGCTTGGCTGGACACTAGGCTTCCCCCCTGCTCCATTCTTCCTATCTTCCCTCCCTCCATCCCTCTCTCCCACCGTGTTTCCCCTGAGAAACTTCTTAACATGTTCTATTTCTGCAAAACAAGGAGAGCCTAGACACAGGAAACCTATAAAGACCTGGGCCGGAGGTCAACAAAATTTTTCTGTAAAGGGCCAAAGGGTAAATACTTTTAGACTCTGACAGCCATACAGTCTCTATCACCACTATTCAACTCTGACATTGTAGCATGAAAACAGTCATAGACAACATGTAAATGAATGAACGTGGCTGTATCCCAATAAAACTTCATTTTCCAAAATAGGTGGCCAGCCATATGTGGCCCATGAGTTATAGTTTGCCAACCCCTGGTCTAGACCAAGGGCAATAAATAAATTTCATCTCATGTGCCAGCTTTGATCAATGAGTGGTAGTTGGCTTCCTGGAGCTCCATGTTCAAAAGACTCCAAGGCTATCTATGGGCTTAATAGGAAAAATGCTGTGACCCATTACTGATGTCTGCTATAGGTGTCAGAAGGATCATGGTGGGACATGTGCCATATTTGCCATCTTTGGTTAAGCTTTGAGTACACAAATGAGTTTATAAAGAGGCCTTGAAACAATGTATATTTCTCAAATACCCTGAGACCCACCAAAGTTGAGTGATCACCAAGCCACCACTCTGCCACCACCTCTTTCCCTAGTAAATTTCACCTAGCTTCTATTCTAAATGATTCACAACTCAAGAACCAACGATTTGGAAAAATAAGAAAGTTAGAAAATCTATCTGTAGATCAAATCTAAAGGTAAATCACACTTCGAGAAGTTGGATTAGGCAAAAGTCCTTTCTTATCTAAAGTTTGTACCCTAGATTACCTAGGATTAACAAAGCATCCTACTCTCTCTGTAGCAAAAGCAACCGTAGCAGGTGGGAACTGTTTTTCTTTTTCAAAGAGACTCACCATCAATAACTGCCAAGAAAATCTTTTCTATAAGCGGCGTTGTCATCGACAACAGAGATGGTTCAAGAATCACACTTTGAGTTAACATTGAACTTGTAAGTAAATACATAAAGCTTCAGTGCCATAAAGCTAACTTAAAAGGGACATTTCTCTTTATAGTTCCCTGGAGTATTATGGACTCAATGATATTCTTCTGCTATAATGTGGGATTCATTAAAGAACTAAAGTTATAATTTTCTCCATCAGTACATACAGGCCGCCAACCAGATAAATCGTCCCAATGAATTGGTTAATACAACCTCAAGTCCTTGGTATGAAGTTCTCCACCTGACCCCTGGCAGGTGGGCAGGAAACCCAAGGCTGAATTTTACTTGGGAGAATATCAGAGAAGGAAATTCAAAGGGCATTTCCAAAGCATGACAATCTTTACACACATAAGACAATTTCTACCTCACAATTTTATTCCTAAAAATGGAAAATGATATAGGAAACAAATGCATACATGTGTATTTTTAAGATTTATGTAGTAATTAATGTAATTGTTGATTGTGATCAGTACTGTCTTTCTCATTATATCAATAATGAAAAATTTAAATTTAACTGGAAAAGTATGTATCATTTGAAGGCATTTTTTTTAGCCATCATATTTCTACATGATTTCTGTATAATGATATGGTAAAGACATGAAGTAACAAAGAGAAAGTAAAGTAAGAACTATGCAAACTGATATCCTCTTAATTAATCAATGGGAAGGCCATGTGATAGCAGGAAACTTAGAATAACACAACTTTTACTAAACTCACTACCAATTTTACTGAGAGCAATTTTGGAAGAGTAAGACAATGCAGAGTACATTGGCCAGATACAGATATTATTTTGTCTGTTTAAGGTTTCTGTGCATTATCATTCATAAAATATGTATGGCTTTATTGACTTCCTAGTGAGAACAAGAGGTTGCTTCCCTTTAGAATATAAAAAGTCAGAGAGAAGCTTGAGAGTCAATATCTCTCATACTAAATGCTGCTGTAGCTTGGTGAGTGGCCTATATTTGAATGTTTTGATCTCCCTCAGTTGTTGTCAAGTTTAAGGACTATTTCAACGATTAAAATTCTAAATGAAATACTGCGGCTAAAATCAGAAATGAAGATGCTTGATTTATTATGTATCATGAACATTGCTATCAACCTATGAATACATATTTATTTATTACAATAAAAAGAGGCATTCATGAGAACAGGGAACCCTGGAGATTATTTTGCCCATGTTTTATCTGGGCTGGTTACAGACAACAAAGAAAACAGCATATGTAGCATTTCTAGCAAGTGTATATCTACAAGAATACCAAGGGCCTCTTCCTGAGTGCTTTTATAAGCCACGCTATTCCCTACCATCTTCTGTGGAAGTTATTGCTGTATTAGATGTTGTTGAACATATTTGATATGAAAGCATTGTCTGTTTGCTACCAGTATGTAACGAGTCTCTCCCCCAGAGTTGCCAGCAAGGTGCTGATTAATTAACTGAAGTAGTGAAGCTGAATCGTACAACAGCTGTTTAGAGAATTGTCATTAACTTGGTCTCCTTTCCTGTCTATTAGCTTTCTTGCAGCGATTCCACTAAAATGCAAATCTGGGAAACTCAGCATCACCATCTTAACCTCTGTGTCCTCTTTGATGCAAAAAAAAAAAAGAGTGAATGGTCTGGGCTGATTTGTTTTTGAGGGAAATCCAGAATCCAGTGAGGAAACAGGAATGGAAAGAAGGCATAAGAAGGTAAAGAAGGGATTTTTGGAAACTTCCTAGAAGTCCCAGTTTGTCTTGTCACTTGTCATTGGCAGCTGACAACAGGACAGTCCTTTGGGCTGAATGTCAAAACGGAAGGGCAGCTATCCTAAGCTTATTGAACAGTCCAGCTATCTGACAATCTCTCCCTGGGACCTCCTTGCACTAGAGGGAAAAAGGCAGTCTGTCACGGAGAGAGACTGCAAAAGCCAAAAACGAGCAGTGTGGCGAGGCAGATGTAGCTGCTTCTCTGGAATGATGACAGTTGGCGAAGGATTCCAACCTGTAGACCTCAGCTGCCCCAAGAACCGGAATGATTATTCAGAGGTGCAGAATCTATATTAAGTGGCAGATTGGAGGGAGGGCCGACTTGATGAGACACAAGCATGTCGTTAAAACATTCTGCGGCCAGGTGTGGTGACTCAGACCAAATAAAAATGATGCGCTTCCTTTTTTTAAGTTCATTTCTTCCTTGCTTTCTTCCTTCTTCCCTCCCTTCCCTCCTTCCTTCCCCCCTCCCTTCCCTGCTTTATTCTTTTCTTTCCCTTCTCCCTTCTTTTCCCCTTCTTTTTTCTTTTACATATATATTTTGAAGTCTCCCTGGCACCTTTTGTAAAAGGCAACATCTTCCACATGTAGGCCAACAAAATTAATTCATAACAGAGGCTGTCACCGTTTCATCCCAGGTATCACCTGATAACCCCGGTAAGCTCTGCTTATTCCCTCTGACATGAATCTCAGAGACTTAGTACCAGAGAGCTCAGATGTTGACAACTTCTGTCACTGTAACGGTTACCCCGTGCAATTTCATTTGCCGTGTCACCTCTTCACATCAGACTCACTTGATAAAACAGCTAAGGATTTTCAAATCATAAAAAAGAAGAAATGAAAGATGTGATGAAGTAGCACGTAATCGGGTCATCAAGACATAGAATAAAGAAGCCAAATACATCCCCCAAATGCAGCAGGTGCTTTTTTTTTTTAATGAAGCAGATAAATGTAGAAACGAATACATTGATACAGACAGAGGCATCTGCCTCATGATAAAATTAAGTCTTGTGACAGAAATAAATCACTTTGGGGGAGAAGTAAACCATTATCCAGTGGGATATTTTCTTTTCTTCTTATGTGACAGGACTTATTGGATTCCCTGACGCTAGGCAGCTAAGTGCATCCACAATTTGATGATAAATCAGAAAGACTGCAGGATTTGAAATTTAACAACTACTTATTTTTCTGTGATGTAGAGATAAGGGGAAAATTTTGGTGAGTAACTATTAAATTGGGAATCTCCTTCTTCTCTAATAATCTGATCTTCTGGTACTGTGTCACATCATCACACAATGCCAACAACCAGCTGTGAGTAAACTAGGTTTTGGACTAAGATGAATAAGGGAACTACTTATCTTTCCCTTTCTTTCCCAATAGTCATCTAAAGAGTACCATAGAAAGTTTACTTTTGACATAAAAACATACCATTCTTATTACACTTTCCTTTTTATCCACTTCAATATTTTTTAAAATGGCAATAAGGCATGTTTTTCTTTTTAAAACATTTTCACATTTGAACAATTGAAAAGGAAAATCCATATATCATGTTAAAAGTACACAGGAACTAATAGGGCTCGGGATTACTTTACCATGTTTGATAAATGTGACTTGAAAAAACACACCTTCACGTTTTCATGATTCCCTTTGTTGTAATACACTATTAATTACTGGGAGTGGGGGAAATGATTTATCTCTCCAAGATGGACCTTTATTTTTCCCATGTTGGATCTCTGCAGTACCTTGAGGGCTTAGCTAATGCTTGCACCAATCACAAACTCTCCTACTGAACTATATACATTGCCCTTCCAAGAAGCAGAGAGGGAGAAATCAAACGATTTTTCTCTCCAGGTAGTTTTTTTAAGTGGGAACATGGTATATCTTCAAGAGGAACCCGATCCATTGTGTAAAAAATATAGTAACAATCTAACAACCGGCATCCTAGAGAACACTCAGAAACAGTGCATTTTTGAGCCTGGGTATATTTCAAAAGCCAGACCAGAATCAGTTTTCTTATAAACTAAATCAAGCTCACTGTCAAGCTGAGATCTGATATTTTTTTCCTTCTAAGTACTGTCTTGTAAAGAGCCGAAGGTGGGTTTGGATGGAAAGGCATTAAACACTGATCACTGGTAATTACGGTAATCTCCTTCAAGGCTGCAAACTCAGCCTGTCTTCAGAGAGAGCTAACTCCTTGTGACAACACGAGAAAAGCTGTTGAAGAACTGTAGACTCCTACAGCTGGGTACCAGCCTTTAATTAGAGTGTGGCACCGAAACAGACATTCTTCAAGTATCCGAATAGGTATAATGAATCTATTAGTTCATGAAGTAGAAGATATCACCTGCCAAATCCTACATCTATCACAAAACATACCAAGAAGTGAAGGAGGGGGGTCATACCATTGGCCAAACATCATGACCATCAGGAAGAGAGTCATGCAATGTGGTCTGGTATTTAGTTGTTCAGTTTCACACAAACTGGGTGATAAAAACAACAACCAAAAAAATTAAAAAGAGAGAGAAAGACACACACTTCTGAGAGTGTCTAGAAATTTGGAACATACTTTTATGCTTTAGAAACTCAGTTTGACTTGATTCGTCATTTCCAGAGAGCAGAAGTCACTGATCTCCTTGTAATTTGCTTTTGAGACAGTGGAAAGGGTTTTACAAAAAAAATCAAGCAAGAGATCCTGGCATAATCCGAGCGTTAATTATGGTTCTCAAAAGTGCACGCTGCTATTTTTTTTTTTACTTTTAACTATCATGACAATATTTTCCTAGTTTTGTTTTCCACAAAAACACAAACAAAAAGAACTAGACGCAATATTGAATTGGCAAGCTCTCCATAGAAACCTCAAGATAAAGGACTAGAAAATGTAACTCTTAGTGTCCTTCATTATATGCTATCATCTCACAGTTTGGCTCCAGCTACCAGGCATTCCACACATACCTACAAATGTCCCATTTTTTTGTTGCTGTGATTTATTGCAGCCCAACACGCTAAACATAATTACAGGGAGAATATGGACCTTCATTATATGGAACTGAGTCCACCTCGTGGGGTCTTAAATCCTTCCCAAAACATAGAAATAATTTGAAACGGACAGCCGTGTTCATTTCAATCTTGTTGGATTTATTTACTCTGGTCATCTCTTGATTACCACAGAGAAATCCATTTTTATGATCACACAAAAAATCAGAGTAATGTTTGAAAGCTATGTCCATGAATGAAAAGAATGAGATGGTTTCCATCTTCCAGAAGGAAACTCTAAGACCCAGAGAGGTGGATGTGTTACCTACACCCACACAGCTGGTTATCAAGTCGGCCAATCTAGAGCACAAACCCCTGAACTCAGAATCCAATACTCTTTTCACTAAGCTGTCAAATATCTTACCTTCTTACCCTCTAGTGAACAGCACCGAAGGGGGAAATCACAGAAAAATCAAAGATACGCTACTTCAACCTCTGGGAACTAAGTTGAATATATTTTCAATGGTACATAAGACCTAACACAGATGTCCCGTAGATGGAAGAACAGAATTAAAATAGAAAAAATATGTAGTCAAAGAAGTTCTGAGTGAGGAAGAGGGTGGGAGGGTGGGCTTTGAAATAGTAAACATCCATGAGAATCACCCAGGCCGTGAGGATTAATTAGCTGACACCTATTTCAGGCATCAAGGAGACAGCCACACAGACATCTTCACCAAAAGCATTCTAGGCATGGCAAACAGCAAGGCCAAAGACCCTGAAGCAAAAATGAATCCCAAGAATAAGAAAAAGACCAAAGAGCGTACAACTGAGTCAGCAGGAGATAAAGAAGTAGGCAGGGGTCAGCTCCTGTAGGAACCTTTAAACCATGGAAAGGAGTTTGGCATTTGTCTTGATGGCAACAGGAAGTGATTTTAAGTTAAGGATGTGATATGATCAGATTGATGTTCTGTTTTTTAAGATGACTGGCTGCAGTGTGAAGAATGGAATGTAGGATTGAAACAACATCATAACTTCCTTTAAAAAGAAAGTTAAGGAGAAATCCAAATGGAAGCAGTGGCTGTCATTATATAAACGGCATCATAATCTTCAAAAATAATAATGCAGTGATTTTTTTCAGAGAATGTCTTAAACTCTGGCACTAGCCAAAAGTATATGGTTTGTCCATGTTCTAAAACCCAGAGTGATAGATCTCTGAAACAGAGGCAAAGATGAAACTGATGTTGGGCCTCACTGGGTCGGGTCGTCATTGGAATTCAAGCCACCTGTGTTGCTACTGCAGCTTGAGAAAGCTCAGACCTAACACAGGCAAGTCTCAGGTGTTTAGAATTTCAGAATTCTGTCACCTAAGCATTCCAAATTGAATAGAGGGGAAATGATACTTCTTTACAAAGAAGAACCCAAATAAGTAGAATGAGTGAGCTGAGGGACAGGAATGCGGCCTCTGCATTGAGAAGAATCAACGTCTTAGGACTTTAGGGATCAAGAACCAGATCAGTTGGGGTGATTAAAACACAACTGGTGATTTTCGACAACAAAGGAGTAGTCAAGTCCTGCCCCACAGCTAAATTCAAACTGATCAATTTCATCTGCCAATCTCCCTTTTGGTTTTTGTTTTAGGTTCTCATTAGTTACCTATTTTATACATAGTATCAGTAGTATATATATGTCAATCCCAATTCTCCCAATTCATCCCACCCCCGCTCTTTGCCCCTTGGTATCCATACGTTTGTTCTCTACGCCTATGTCTCTATTTCTGCTTTGTAAATAAGACTGTACCGATTTTTTCAGATTCCACATATATGCATTAATATATGATATTTGTTTTTCTCTTTCTGACTTACTTCACTCTGTTATATTGGAGTATAATTGCTTTACAATATTGTGTTAGTTTCTGCTGTACAATGAAGTGAATCAGCTAGATGTATACATATATCCCCTCCCTCTTGGACCTCCCTCCCACCCATCTGGGTCATCACAGAGCACCGAGCTGAGCTTCCTGTGATTTATAGCAGGTTCCCGCTAGCTATCTATTTTATACATGAGTGTATTTATGTCAATCCTAATCTCCCAATTTGGCCCACCCTCCCCCCGGCCCTGTCTCCACATGTCCGTTCTCTACGTCTGCGTCTCTATTCCTGCCCTGGAAATAGGTTCATCTTAAAAAACTAAAAATAGAACTACCATATGACCCAGTAAACCCACTACTGGGCATATACCCTGAGAAAACCATAACTCCCTTTAGTTTTGGTAGTGACTTTGAACCATTAACCCAAGGTAGAGTTCACCTCTAAAGTCCTGCCTGTTGATGACAAATTCCCAGGGATGTTCATATAAGACAAAAAAAAAAAAAAAAAGGAAAGTGATGTTTTATAAAGCTCTAGGGAAATCACTGATTGTGATACTGGTCTTCAGTAAGATAAAAAATTAAATCAACAGCTCAAGAACCACACTAGCCACACATTATGAAAAACTGAAGTTCTTGGATCTGCAAAGAAAAACTACTAGAACACCAGGCTTCATAAAGAGACAGGTTTGTGTTTGAATCCTGGTTCCACCTCTCACTGAGTGACTTGCCAATCCATTATGTTTTACCTCTCTGGGCCTCAGTTTCTTTATCTGTAAAGTGAAAGTCACATTGACAGCTGATTGTTGGGAGGGTTAAAATGAGGTCATTTTGGTAAGGCACATAGTAGGTAAGACACATAGGAGGTATACAAGAAATGTTCGTCACAGTACAGCTTGCCCACCCTTATCTCCCTGAGGACTTTCCAACAGCATTCATGACTTAGAAAGACTCCATCTGTGCTACTGACCGAATTTTTGTGTCTCAAAATTCATATACAGAATCCTCATCACCATTGTGATACTATTTGGCCTTGGGGACTTTGGGAAGTGATTAGGTCATAAGGATGGATCCCTCATGAATGGGATTAGTGCCCTTATAAAAGAGACCCAAGAGAGTTCCCTTGCCCTTCCACCATGAACTAGGAAGCAGGCCCTCATCAGACACTGAATCTGCCAGCACCTTGATTTGAACTTCCCAGTCTTCAAAACTGTAAGAAATAAATGTTTGCTGTTGTAGCCACCCAGTCTACAATATTTTTGTTACAGCAGCCCGAGCTAAGACAATCTAGTTACAAACAGAGATGAAGTCTTCAGGGGAATGAGAATCTTTAAGATAGGATCCTGAAGAAATATCCTGAGTCCCCAGGTTATTCCTAAGAAAAAAGATTTAAATTCAAAAGGCAGCAACAAAGCATTTTGAAGTTGGTGATTTAAAGAAAATTATAAGCACTAAACTTATAAAGGAATTCATATTCACATTCTTTAAATGTGAAATAAAAGAAGAGCTTTTGAAAAAAAAGATATTCTTTTTCAAAACAGGTTTGCAAAGCTCAGAAGGCAAAGTAAATAGACACTTAAAATAGGGTACAGGAAACTATTGTGCTCGGTATTGTTAAGAATGAAGTCAGCTTGGTATATGGAGAACACATGTGATGGAGAATCCTGTCCTGAGTCTGCCAGAACCAGCTCTGGGTAACCTTTGGTAATTCATCCCCCTCAATTCTTCTGTTAAATGAGACAGTTAGCTAAGACAATCCCTACAGATCCTGTCAGATACAGCCTTTTCATAATTTATGTCTATGGCGCTTAAGATCATGGGGACCAAGAGGGCAGTGTTAAGTGCCATGCTGTTCACATTTTCATTTCTAGATAAAATTGGAGGTTTCTGGATTTTAGGTGCTACACGTAAACTGGTGGGAAGGACACAGGGTCAAACCTATGAAGAGAACAAATACCAGAAATCAGGAAAACATGCAACAGAAGCAGAGAAGGGCAGAAGTCATCACTATGGCATAGTAACTGGCACTGAAAACGTGTTGATTGGTGAAAGAGAAAGATGGAGAGGAACCAATGGGAGGAGTGCATACTTACACAAAGCCTAGAAATCTTACAATTTCATTAACATATGGGAAGGGGGACTCAGATTAAAAGTGGGGATTGGAAAAGTCTTGGAGACATGTAACCCCACTGAAGCTCACAGGGGTGACATAGTCACTCAGCTAGTTATAGACTCAGGATCAGAATGAAGACTCTTGACTCTTGACCAGTTAGTCTTCCTTCTCCAGCTGGACAGCAAGAGTGATGGCTTTGCAACCTTATAGGTTTACCCCTAACTATTGACTGAAACCACTGTTAATCCATTACTCCTCTTCAGAGTAGCCTGGTGCCAAAACAATCACAGAAAGATGCCTAACTATGCTATGCTTTAGGCGTTTAGGGAAAACATATGCTTGGGCACCTCTTTGGACTACACTCTGTACTGTCTGTAACTTGCTAGTCCATTGGTTAGTCTACTGGTAGCCATGATGTCTTCCTCTTGCCAGACTGAAGACTGCCCCTCCTATCCCAACCACCTGAAACTCAAATGTTATTTCTCACTAGATGAGCAAGGCATACCTGTGTGACTAAATGTAGCCTAATCTGTGTCACATTACAGAAAAGAAAAGAAGGAAAAAACATTGCTGAGGTCAGCAGTGGCATCCTGATATTCGACATTGGTGGGCAGTAGCATTAATCCTCAAGGCCATCATTCTTCAACCCACATCCATGTGACTATTGATTGAGCTCATTTTCCCTAGATTTAATGTAATCCAACTCTAATGTGCATCAATTCTAAGATGTTCATCTTTTCACATTTTGCCATCTGAAATTTTGATGTCTAAAGATTGGGAGACATTTTACAATCAATAGTATCTCATAGTTTAATGGGCAGTGTTTGTTCTTTCTTTGTGATAAAGAAAGTAATCATGTATCATACAATTTTGTACCTTAGACTCAGTGAAATGTAGTATTCAAAGCATAAATGGAGAACCATTTCATCACTCTCTTCAGCAAGCTACAGGAGAGTGAACTGCCCATTTTTCTCTTTGTCTCTCTCTCTCTCTGTGTCTCTATGTCTCTCTCTACCTCCCTCCCTCCCTCCCTTCTCACTTCCCTCTCTCTCTTTTGTGTGTGTGCACATGCTCTATCCCTACCACTCTTTCTCATTCTCTTGTCCTTCCCATGTTTTAACTTAGATCTTTCAGCTGTCTCCTCTGTAGCAGGCACTATGCTACTTACTAGAGATGAAATGATGAGTCCAAACAGAAGTGGCCCCTGCCTACATGAAGCTTACCAGCTACTAGGGAGAGACAGATATGGATCAAATAGTACAAGAACCAATGTAAAGCTACAAGCATAGTAAATGTTTGAAAGGAGAGGTGCCTAGTGCCACGAAGGAGTACAGAACAGGGTAATGACCTAGTTGGGAAGACTCCCCTGAGAAATGAAGAATGAGTTGGGATACCCTGCTTGAGAATAAGTAAAGGTGAAGGTTACAGGCAGAGGCTTTTGTGTAAAGGGAATTTCATATCAAAAGGTCCTTTGGTAGACAGAAGTAAAACTTTGAGAAGGCCATGTCGCTGGAGCCCAGAGAACAAGGGGGGCCTGGATATGGGGTGAAATGGGTCAGGAGTAAGACTATGGTCAGGTTCTATCTTCGTCTTAAGAGAATCTGAAGGCACTGAAGAGGTAAAACTAATGGGGAGGGTGGGAGAGGCAGTATATTCAGATCAAAAACCACATTCTAGGGCTTCCCTGGTGGCGCAGTGGTTGAGAGTCCACCTGCCGATGCAAGGGACACGGGTTCATTCCCCGGTCCGGGAAGATCCCGCATGCCGCGGAGTGGCTGGGCCTGTGAGCCATAGCCACTGAGCCTGCACATCCGGAGCCTGTGCTCCGCAACGGGAGAGGCCACAACAGTGAGAGGCCCGCGTACCGCAAAAAAAAACAAAACAACAACAACAACAAACCGCATTCTAGCTACCACATGGGGTCCACTGAAGGGTGCGGGCTAGGAGACCGTTCTAGTGGTCCAGGCAAGAACTGATGGAGGAAAGTGGACTCAGGGCTACTCTCTTCACCAGTTCAGCCATGCAGTCCTCAGCTCTGCAGTGTAGGCCTTCCTGTCACTTCTTCTGTGCACAGACCTTGCAGTGACATCCTGGGAGCAATACCCATAGATTGAGGTCAGAATATTCAGTAGAGGTTCCTGCCACAGATGGCAGAGAACTGTGAACAAAGCAGGACAGGGGAGGGGGCTTGGAAATGCACGAGGAGAGGAAGGAAGCATAGCCCATATGGTCTGCCAGGTCTCCCCCAGCTGGGATGTTATGTAACAAGGCTGGACACTCCTGAACTTTCTGAGTCAACCTATTGTATCACTAGCATGGTCCTCATTAGATAGATGCATTGAAGATCTCACAACCAACTTGGGGAAGATAAAAGTTTATTTGAAGCCTGGAGAAAAAGAGCTCTTTATTTAAAGGAACACAAAGGGTCCTTAGGAGCTTTTTTTTCTTGGCAGATATTGACTTAAAAACCGATCTTACTCCACTGGTTGGAATATATCTATTTCCAGTCCTTGTACCTCTACCCTATGAATTACGATTTGATGAAGCCATATGAACAACAAATAAAGCCTCAGTGTAAAAACACTAGATGTTCTTAGGAAGAGAAAACATAAAACTTCAATCCATGGTTTATTAAAATCCCTAGGTAAGCACAGTTTACAAAGCTAAATGCCAATACCTATAATTCACCCCCATGATAATGTTAGCCACAGAGTAACTGCTATCTCTAGCTGCCTTTAAGTTTGGTTGCCCTTCAGAAGTACTGAAGATCTAACTCCTAATGGCTTTTTATATAAAAAAACAGTCTTTGATTGACAGAATCTAATCACTAGAAGGGCAGCAAACAAAAGCTGGGCAAAGCACAGTTCCCTTCTGCTTTTTTATTTTTTCCTTGAAACCTCTATAAGCATCTGATCACACAGTTGTGCAATTATTTGCTAACTGAAGATGTTATTATTCTGTTACTGTCTTGGAAAAATAGTAACCTTTCTCGGCAAAGATAAAGATATGTGGGTTCTTTTCCCACAGTTTATATGCCTTAAATCTTATGTCGTTTTTACAGCAGCTTTCTTCTCAACTCTCCCACCATTTATCTTTCCATTTTCTGCAAGGGCTAGTTTACTTAATACAGCAAGACCTTCACATAACTTTTTGACATTAATTATTTCGGTGGCACAAACTCCTGTGTGAAATATTTGCTGCAATGTGTCCCACAGCCTATTAAAAAAAAATACAGTGAAGGAAAAGAAAAAATGGAAGGCAAAACACTTCTGATGATTATTCACTATGTTACAAGAATTTTACATAAATTAATGGAGAGTTTGATTGTAAAGCACAGAGCCTCTCCCAGTACAGCCTTGCATCAGTAAGCTAACAGAAACATTTTGAAACTGTGTTGGCAAGTAAAGGAAGCCAGCAAGGAAAGTGACGGGGTAGAACACAACCTTTATTCTGAGAACAGGATCTGAGCCTGCCCTGGCTAGGGGTGTCTTCTGGCGACCGCATGAGGATTATGAAGCACTGTGAGTGACATTAAAATAATTCAGCCCTGGGCTTCCCTGGTGGCGCAAGTGGTTGAGAGTCCGCCTGCCGATGCAGGGGATGTGGGTTCGTGCCCCGGTCCGGGAAGATCCCACATGCCGCAGAGCGGCTGGGCCCGTGAGCCATGGCTGCTGAGCCTGCGCGTCCGGAGCCTGTGCTCCGCAATGGGAGAGGCCACAACAGTGAGAGGCCTGCATACCGCAAGAAAGAAAATAATAATAATAATAATAATTCAGCCCTAAATGAAAACTAATAAGCAGTTCTGAAGAATCAGCCCGCTAGGATGACTAGCAGTGAGATGCTGCACATTTTAGGGCAGACAATGTATTGCTGGCTTTCTTCTTCTCACTCTCTCCTTCTTGTTAACTACAAAGAACTCTCTGTAAACTTCCATTCTGAGAAGAAGTGAAGTGGGTAAAACACTGACTGGGTCAATATTTTAAGGGACAGCTCTGGGTTTAACTTGACCGGAGAGAAACTGACAAGATCTCCGTTTTAGAACACAACACTCGAGTCTGTTTTGGAAGCAGCCGCCGGCACCTCCTGCAAACAGACTGTCACTCTGGTCCAGCTATGGGGCATTTCACTCTTCATTACTACCCCCTCCATCGGGAATATCCGGGAAGTAAACTGGCCTGTAATTTGTCAATTTATCCTACCAGTGCTTACAGAGCCACCTACACCTCTTCCCCAAATCCGTGCCCTGCCCTCCTCTCCTCCTTAGCAGGTAGAAAAGGCAGGGACCACTCTGTCAGGCACCCAGCTTAGCGCCTGACACATAGAGAACCCTCAGTAAGAGTTGGTTAGTTGATTCGTTGGCTGAATAAGCAAGTCATAAAAAGACACTGGAATGAGGGTTCAAGGAGTGATGGCTCTGGCGTTAGGGAAACCTGGAGTCGAATTGCTATCACTCACCTTATTAGTCCTGTGCTCTTGGGCACAACTATAACCTCTGCACACTTTAGTGTCTTCATTTACAAAATGGGTGTAATCATAGTACATACCTCACAGAACTGTAAATAGAAAATTCATTCATATGTCAACAAACTACTTATCCCCAGCACCTGGAACGCAGTAGATCACTCAGTAAATATTAACTTTCAAGGCAGTTTTGTGCAGGCTAGAGGATTTAAAGGAGAAGCAGCTAAAAACCACCCTGTAAAGCGGAATTTGACGTTGCTGCCGCCACTTGTTCAGTGGCAGTCCCCATGGCTGAGCCATGCATTTAACAAGTATTTATTAAATGCCTAGCCTAATCTTCTTCTGAGAAAGCTGTATTGACTCAAACAAGATTCCTGCTTTCATAGAACTTATATTCTAGTGAAGAAGGCAGATAAAAACACATCAGGAAATTTGTAACGTGTCAGAAAGCACTGATGCCCAATCATTCATTCATTCATTTCATGTATATTTATTTAGGATTGCTTTCTTCAATCACTGAGTGTATAGAACATTTTTTTTTCTGATCACAGGATAATAATTTTTGATAAATATGTACCAAAAATATCAAGAAATGGAGTGACAAGAAATTAGAACAGTCCACACAGCCTCCTCAGAGCAGACTGCTTCCCCATAACATTTGCCTTAAGGGGCAGAGAAGTGCTGACTATTGTGACTACTGAACATTCCAGGTTGGGGCAGTGTCTCCAAATACCAAAACTAAGATCTTGGTTTTAGAATAACAAAGGGTCCCCACAAGTATTAATTTTCACTTGGCATCATGTGGAAATCCAGAGAACTGCTCATAACCATCTGTTCAACTATGATGATGAGGGCTAGTGAGTTTCTTTGAGGCATGTACTGGGATGGATGAAGAGCCAGTAGCAGAAGTAGGACTTTGCAGTTTCAAGAGCTAGTAGAAGTGGCCACCATCATCCTGGGGGAGGACAGAACTCCAGGAGGGCACTCCTTCTGTCGACTGTAAAATAAGGCAACTGAATAAAAATAGACTTTAAAGTAGGGGCATCTCCTTTTTAAGAAAGGTCAAAACTCTCTATCCCTTCTCTCTGAAGTTCATGCGCAAATGTACCCATGGAGAGACTTTACCATCTGCCATCAGGACATTGCCTTCCCATGTTAAAGTCTTGACGGAAACAATACAGCACCAATTATACGCTCATGGACTCAGGCACATATGACTCACACATACACACTCATATGTGCAAGTGCATACTGGGGACTCTCATTCAAGTTTATAGAGCATTTCACTCCCATGTTTGGAGAGTAAACAAGGCAGTTTGAGCCCCAGGAGGGAACAGGCCTAAGTCCCTTGGCTTTCTAGTCTGTGGGCTCTGGGACAGTCACCTGTGACCATCTGAAGGCTGCACAGAAACCACTCCCTTGTATCCACAAGGTCCTGGATTTTCCTTTCCATCAACCTTCTCTGACCCACAGTTACCAAAATCCAATGTAACAACTCTAGCTCTTTTGTGTTCAATACCTGAATTCAGTCAGCTCAGAGCCTACAGGGAAATGGCAGGAAGAGGATAAACGACCACAAGCTGTGGCAGCAGCTTCCAGTGGAATCAGTGGCACTCTATACCATTTGTGCACAGATTGCCTCTTTAAGGACAATCGGAACTAGATGCAATATATCATTTATTCTGGAAGTCACTGGTTTGTGAAAGTATGGGAAAACTGCCAACTCACCTGAACTGCAGTTATGAGTAATAACAAGGGTTATAATTGACATTCAGATTCCATTTTTAAGTTAATGAGGTATCTAACGTGCAATCCAGCAAAAGGCCTTTTGTGCACATAAGCTCCAGCTCCCTAAAATAGAAATCTGGGTTCTGATCGTAACTTTCAGATTTATCAGAACACTTACAATATTCACTGAGAAAATAGTGATAGAGTCTAACTCTTCACAAAATGGAGCTGCCATCGTGTGCCCAATGAAATATTTTTGCGAAGTGTCCAGAGTGGTTAAAGCTAAAATTGCCTGTATATGTAGAAGTGAGCCTTTGGGGAGAAAAAGTCTGTTGTGAACCAGCCAACCTCACTGAGCCACCATAGTATTGGTAATTTCTAGGTGAGGATGATATTAGGGAAGCCAATTGTCAAGAAATATAGCTCAGCTCTTAGCGGTTGACCTGAACTTATTACATTCCTGACCCATTCATCAGACTGGACATAGGATTTCTGCTGTTCAGTGTTACCTCCCCTCCACAGAAAGCATCTCCCTGGACTTCTACCTTTGGAGTATTCTGTGGCCATCGCCAGCCCATTTGGATTGGACTCTCTTCCCTGTGCCAGATTCTTGATGACCTGGTGCCGCCCTGTTCTTCTGCTCTGCAGCCCTGCTTCATAACACTTTCAAGATCTGACTCACATGTCTTGAACTCAGGCCTGGCTGCCCACTTAGCCTCCAAAGCCCACTATGATCCCTAAACCTGGTAAAATATCAAAATGGAGAGCCTGCCAAAGCCTCATGAAGTCTTTACTCATTCAGAAGGTCAGATGGGAAGGTAGACTACTGAATGAGATACTATTATGGAAAAAAAAAAATATATATATATATTGTACATTCAAAATATCCAGTGAATCCCACTGGACTCTCAATGAATTCATTTACAGCCTTCCTTTGGAGCCCTGCCTTAATGAATGGGAAACAACGTTTTGTGATTGAGCGACCATTTCCATGTTAACAGTTTGTTCTTCCCACTTTTTTGTTTTTATAGATGCAATCACACAATATTATTAGGAAACATTTTCAATGGGTTGCTCAGTGGTGAGATTCACTCACTGAGCCTCCAGCTGTGTTTGAGCATTCCCTACAGGCCAAACTCTGAGCTAGGCATCGTGGATGCAACAGAGAACAAGAAGGCAATGGCTCCTGCCCTGGGAGAATTTACATTCCCAATTCTCACCAATTCTAAATCAGCAGAGTATTAGTTTGTTAATTTTCATTCTGTCATGCATTGGGTAGTACAAAACTTTCCTAAAAGTACACCCAGTTTCAAGTTCAAGGCATGCTGAAACACCAATAAATTCTTCATCACTCCATACTCTTTCGCTTCTGCAAAATTCCATCATCCAAGTCTAGTTCAAACGCCACGTCTCAGATGCTTTCCTTCCCGCCAGACACAGTTTGTCTCTCTATCCTCTTCTCTTTCATGTCTTTGTACATGTAGTTGCACCATCTATCAAGTTTATGAGTGATCTTCTTTGCATGATTGCCACCCTAACAGACTGTAATCTCCCTGAGGCATGGTTCAGCCTCCATGAACCATGGATGGTCCTCTTCCAGGGCTCCAGAGCATAAAATTGCAAATAAAATGACTTAAGAGACCAGAGCCCATGTTCTCAAGGATTCCCTCACTGTCCTCCTGTGAATTCTGCCCTTACCCTCTTATGCGTGCAATCACCATTCCCATTCCCGCTAGAGCAAGTTCAATAAATGATTAATTTTTGGCAAAAGGTAAGGCAATAAGTGCACATGTCCCATGCTTGGACGTTTAGTCAGTCAGTTCGTACCTAAGAAAGTCACAGTTGTGAAGTACTGCTAGGGTGCCAAGAATTAATTACCCCAAATAAGTTCTTGGGGAGGGACCAAGTTACCCACATCAACATTCAAGGCGGATGCCACCACACAAAGGGAAAGAGGAAGAAAAAGCCCAGAAGTCTGAACAGGAAAGAACATTTAAAAAGAGAGTAAGGAAATTAAAAAAAAAAAAGTATATTATAGCAGCCACACGCCTTTTTCCGCACGCAGTGCTGTAGGATGACGTCTCTGCAGGGAACAGTCCAAGACCCCATTCCTAGCATCAAGTGTCTGATGTTTCCAAACCAAGAACAAGCTAAATATTTTTCTTCCTGAAAAGAGAATTTCTCCCTGTTGCAGTAACAGAATGAAGCAAATAAGAATAAAGCTGAGTTCACAGATATGGGAGCAAAAGCACCAGCTGAAGCCAGAATGAACACAAAGGTCTCTCGGCACCTACGTCTCTTCCTTGGGATGGGATAGAGGTGGATGAAGCAAGAGGGTGAAGGTGCAGATGGCAGCAGGCACGGGTGCCGTCAGACCCTCTATCTGAAAGTGCAGATCTCGTTATGTTATGTTTGCCCATTTTCTATTGTTGCATAACCAGTGACCAAAACTTTAGTGGCTTAAAACAGCACACATCGAGCACACCTTAGCTCAGGGTCTTACAAGGCTGCAGTCAAGGTGCTGGCCAGGCTGTGTCCTCATCTGGAGCTCAAGGTCCTCCTCCAAACTCAATCAGATTATTGACAGACTTCAGTTCCTTGGATAGTAAGACTGAGACTCTGAGTTGCTAGGGGTCATTCCCCTCCACAGGAGGCTCACAATATGGCTGGTCACTTCATCACAGCCCTGTCAGGGTGTCTGTCTCCTGAGGAGAGACCCAGCCTTCTTTTAAAGGCTCTCACCTGACTCAGATCCACCCAGAATGATCTCTCTTTTGATTAATTCAAAACCAACTGACTTGGGATCTTAATTACATCTCTAAAATCCCATCACCTTTGTCTTATAATGTAACCTAATCACAGGAATGACATAGCATCATATGCACAAGTTTTGACCACACTCAAGGGGATGGGATTATACCAGGCACATACACCAGGGAGTAGAAATCTTGGAGCCATCGTGAAATTCTGCCTACCACAATGTTGCAATTCTCTCTTGACACTTCCAGCTCCTGGTCATTTCTCTAGCATGGGAGGAAATAGGAGAAAAGTGGTAGGGAAGGCAGGCAGGAACCTATTCTATGGTCAGAGTTACTGGGCTGAACCATACAAAATCACCAATAACTCACCATTTTTTTGGCCAAAGAAATAGATACAGCATGCATGAGATATACGTGTGTGTGTGTATGCATATATGTAAACATACATTAATAGATATAATTAGATATAGGTATAATCTATTTACTAGATATATAGGTATCAGTATAGATGATGTAGATGCAGATAGATATAGAGATAGATGTGTATCACCCTTTTTTCATAAAATCAAGTCTTCCAAACCACTCTGCCTCTGGGGTACCCAAGAAAACCCTTTTCAGTTTGGTATATATTATGTGTATTTAAGTTAAGATTTCAGTGGTTTTATGGGTAAAAGAGTTGTTATTTACCCTCCCTTCTACCAGATTTTCTTTTTCATCTTCACCTTCATTTTTGTAACAACCACGGAGTCTCAAGGAAAGGAGAAACAAGAGAAAGCTCATTCCAAATCAGGCTTTCACCTCTTGGTAAAGCTTTCTTCATGGCTGCCTAGATCTTCAGCAATGCAGAGCTATTCTCAGTTCATGGTGGCATATGTGTGCCTGTGTGTGCCTAAGTGTGGTGTCCTCATGTGTGCATACACTTGGGAGACTCTGGAAGGAAAAGTCTCCAAAGTACTTGTCTTTTCTGACAGATGAATTAAGTCGGGTCCAACAAGCAATCCATACAACTCATATAAAGCTGCACAGAGAAAGCCTTGCCCAAAGTAGGAAAACAAAGCAAAACTAAACTAAACCAATGTTCATTTTGTAAGGTGGCAAAACTTCAAGAAGACATCATAAATGAACTTGGAGTAAACATTCCATGTTCAATGCCAAGAGTTGCTAAAAGAAGTGAGATTGGCATCTGTGGACAAGCCGGACAGCACAAAGGCATGAATTGTTTGCAGGCTGATAAGACACACACAAATATGTGATCATGTGTACTTTCGGTGGATAAACCCACTGCCAACAGAGTGGTACCACAGGCTGTGATGTTTACAGTATGAATAGGAAATTATGAACACAAAATGTGAGAATTTCACCAATCATTTAAGCAAGGAAATGGTTTGTCAATGTTCTGAAAATCAGAAACTATTATTTGAGTTCAATTCTGCTGGAAGCATAAATTAGAATAAGAATCACCAATACCTGGGACCATTTCAAAGGCTCATGGTAAGTGAAAATTGAACCTTTCCTGAAAAGCTGGGTTACAGTGCCATGTGATGGGAATTAGGAATAAATGGGGGAAGGCAGCACATAACTAAATGTTTGAACTAAACAGCCAAATCTAACCCCAGTTTTCTCAGTGACTTCATGTATGACCAAAAGCAAGTTGTTTCTCTGCTCTCTGTCTCGTTTTCACAAACATATATAAAAGTGTTCATTCATCTAAAGAACAACTATTGAATGCTAAGCATAGGCCGGGCACTGGTGTGCTCTTGGAATATTCAGGGAGATCAGTACAGCCACAAGGGGCAACATCAGGGAAAAATTATCAAATATTTGTGGGGGAAAGGAAAACTCAGATATGACCCCATGATAGACCCCTTCCAAATCCCAGAACCATGAATATATGTGTATTATTGAAAGCTAGACAGGCACCAGTAGAATTTTAAAGTTCTTTCAACTTTTGTTTCTGTTCAAATTATGATAAAATATATTTCAGTTCATTGTATGTCCCCATATCTTTAAAAAGATAAATAACACATCTGAAAAATACCAGAGAACAAATTATACCAGTAAGTCTAAATGGCTGATAGACTCAGATAGCAGTGACCTCAAGTAACATTAGAAGCTGTTCATAACAGTTATCAACATTCTCTGTCTTGAGTTCAGCTGATATGTAAGCTGAGGAGTCATTTGAGGGATAACCAAAGGTACCCTCTCTTATTGGTCCAGCCATCGCAACTGGAGTTCCCAATGTTCACACATCTTTTGGGGGAGGAGATAGGGGAGTTCTGGGAGAGGAAATTCTAGGACCAGGAAGGAAGGGAATGGGAGTGGCAAAGCACTGCCTCCAGAGAGCAGGGCAGGAACAGAGATGAATGAAGACCCCAAAGGGTGGGAAAGACTGTGATGTATTAAGAAGCTGCTACCTCTCCACTTCAGCTCACTATTGCCATGTGGTAAGGTACCCAAGATGGTTAAATCTTCTGATCTTTTTAAGAAGATCCAAATTTCCATGTAGAATATTGAAGCCCTAGTAACCAAACAAAAAACTTTGAACAGCATTTGGATCAAAGCAAACAACCAGCTAGCCAGTTGAAAACCCTACCAGTAGACCATAAAGCACTGACATTTTCGTCTCCTAATACTATGCATGAAATTGTAATAATATATAATATAATCCCTGATGGCAAAACGTGCTCTGAGGAAATGAATGATGAGGGTAAATTTTATTGGGAAAGCTAAGATCTCCATGGTAGGAGACGGGATTGGAACAGTGGGGAGGGTTTTGTACATAAAAAATAAAAATGGTGTACATCATAATGCAGAAAAGACAAAAGCTTAGACAGAGAGAGAGAGAGCACAAGGGAGGGAGAGAGAAAGAGAAAGAGAGAGAGAGAAAGTGCCAACACGCAGGAACCAAAAGAAAAAGGAAAGAGCAGAAATGGGCATTTGGGGAAAGTAAATATAATTCCTTTAAATCTTCACTTAGAACAGTCCTGTTAGCAAAATAATTTTTAGAAATTTTTACTGACAATGCCATCATTTTTAAAATAACAATCAGCATTCCTTATCATGCTCAACTTTTGGGTTGTCTTCAAGAGAGTGAGGCCCCAGAAAAAAACTCATTATTCCTGGAATTGAATTCTTAACACATAGAAAAAGTGCCTGTGGACATATCTGAGAGTATGATGGTTTTGAGAAAAATATAGTTTTTCCCTTGCAAAAAACTCAGAGTTAAAAAGACAAAATATTCATAAATATGATTTAACCCTTTGGAGAATAAAAAAGGAGGCTTAATAAGCATTAGGGTACAATTTTATATGTGAGCACATATGCACCTGTCTCTAAAATTATGTATTCAGCAGGATGCCCTGAAAATTCCAGAACCCTAAGGGTCAAGTTGTAGCATCATAAAAATTAAAAACCTCCATGCGTGAAAATAATTTTCGATTTATGAGGAAAATTAAGGGACCTGGCCCACTCCTAAAGTATGAATATAAATAGATATTTATAGCAATCATGTGCCCCTTCCAAACATTATTTCAATTTTTACAAAATCCACTGGGATTTAGACCCAACTATTTCAATAAAGACTTGATATGAAACTATTCTCAGCTCTTCTCGTTGTTTTTTTTTTTCCTCTCTGAACAGGTACAATTTTCTTTTTTCTGCTTTTTTTTTTTTCGTTTTTAACAAGAGTCAGTAAAAGTGTTTAAAATGTCACAAGTTACTTTTTCAAATTTCTATCCAGATAAGTCATATTTTGAAAACCACAACTAGTCTTTCCGCATATAGCCATTTTAGAAAGCTTTATAGCTGATCCAATTTAATTCAAAGGGTGGATGGGTGAGGGTTTGGATGGGGGGCAAATAATACCTTATACTGCCCATAAATGCCAATCAACCTGCAGTCAGTGGCACAGGCCTCCATCTTTCAAATGTCAGTAAGTCTCCTATTAAAAAAAATATACGGGGCCAAGCGACTATGTAGTTCTCATTCCTCAAGATCTCATTTTCAAATGTTCCTGATCTTTCATCCTTTGTTTATGTTTTCTGATAGAGTGACACACCACCAGCACACCCAAGTTTACATCCTGAATTCTCTGATAAAGCCACACTGACACAGTGACTTTTGTTTTTTCACCACTAAACGAGATAGTCTCCAACTGGGAGTCTCACCCCCACTTTAATGTTTTCTTTTTTCCAATCAAAACTATATTTAAATCAAGAATAGCGTGTGAATATTGTAAAAATCTCAGAGAAGCCACAAAAATAAAAAATTAAAATTAAAACATTAAAAAAATTGCATTCCAGGGCCTCCCTGGTGGCGCAGTGGTTGAGAGTCCGCCTGCCGATGCAGGGGATACGGGTTCGTGCCCCGGTCTGGGAGGATCCCATATGCCGCGGAGCGGCTGGGCCCGTGAGCCATGGCCGCTGGGCCTGCGCATCCGGAGCCTGTGCTCCGCAACGGGGGAGGCCACAACAGTGAGAGGCCCGCATACCGAAAAAAAAAAAAAAAAAAAAAAATTGCATTCCATCACCTAGAGATATACCTAGATAAACTTTTTTGATGTGTGAGTATATACTTAAGTTGTTACTGTTTAAACAAACCATAGGATGATACTATTTTGTTACCTAATGTTTCACTTGAATTATTGTGAATACTGTTCTATCAATAAATATCAACCACATGGCTCTTAATAGCCAAATAACCACGAGTCATGTATTTAAATATTTGCTATGATATATTTGGCCAATCCAATTTTTCACTATTATAAACAATGCTGTGAGGAACATCTTTCCAACTAAACCTTTGTACATGTTCCTACATATGTCTTAGGCTAGGTTCCTAACAACAGCAGCAATAACAATAGAAATAATAATATATATGATGACTTACTTTATTATACCAGGCTCTGACCAATCAGTTTCCATTCATTATCTCATTTAACCATGGTACCAATCCCAGTTTTACAGGTTAGAAAACTGAGGTATGATAAGGATTAGTCATTTATCTTAGGAAGTAGTATTCCCAGATCTCCCAAATTTGGTTGAATTCAAAAATCCATTCTTGGTACATGTATCTTTTTTGAATTATGGTTTTTTCATAATTCAAAATATGAATTCTCATAATTCAAAATATATGCCCAGTAGTGGGATTACTGGGTCATATGATAGTTCTATTTTTAGTTTCTTAAAGAACCTCCACACTGTTCTCCATAGTGGCTGTATCAATTTACATTACCACCAACAGTGCAGGAGGGTTCTCTTCTCCCCCACATTGCATCACTATTTACAATTTCCAGGACATGGAAGCAATCTAAATGTCCATCAACAGATGAATGGTAAAGAAGATGTGGGACATATATACAATGGAATATTACTAAGCCATAGAAAGGAACAAAATTGAGTTATTTGTAATGAGGTGGATGGACCTACAGTCTATCATACAGAGTGAAGTAAGTCAGAAAGGGAAAAACAACTACTGTATGCTAATGCACGTATATGGAATCTAATAGAACAGTACAGATGAACCTAGTGGCAGGGCAGGAATAAAGACGCAGATGTAGAGAACAGACTTGAGGACATGGGGGGAAGGGGAGGATGGGATGAAGTGAGAGAGTAGCATTGACATATATACCCTACCAAATGTAAAATGGATGGCTAGTGGGAAGCTGCTGCATAGCACAGGGAGATCAGCTCTATGCTTTGTGATGACCTAGAGGGGTGGGATAGGGAGGGTGGAGGGAGGCTCAAAAGGGAGGGGATATGAGGATATGTATACTTATAGCTGATTCACTTTGTTGTACAACAGAAATTAACACAACATTGTAAAGCAATTATACTCCAATAAAGATATATATATTTTAAAAATCCATTCTTTTTCCCACCCACACCATTCTACCACCCTGGAGGTGAAATTTTCAGCTCAAACAATATTCATTATTCAAAGCATTTCAATGAGACTCGACAAACAGCCCTCCAATTATAATAACATCCACTGTCTCTTTGGATCCAGGGGAACAGTTGTCCTGGCTCACCAAGCCCCTCCAGAAATACCACCAACACCACCATTTAAACACCACTTGTAAGTTATCTTTAACACCTCAGAAAATGGTGCTATAAAAATAAGCAAAAGACCTGGGACTCAAATTGAACATGAAACTTACTGTAGATATTGTTTCTTGACAAACAGTCTCTCCAAACCACATAAATTGTCCAAAATCCCTTAAACCTTTGTTCTCCATTACCCACATAGGAATGCAAAGGAAATGCCACCAAGGAACTACAGGCTAATTGAAAAATCACTCACTTGAGATGCAGTCAGGATCACGCTCCATTTCTACAGACGTATATAGAAACTAGAAATATGTGGAGTCTTCCCTGAACTGGCTAATTAGCAAACTCAAAGAGAAATCATCTGTTTTTTCCTCCCCTATGTTGCTGGATTTGCATTTAATAATTCAAAAGAGATGCCAAAAAACCTAAAAAAACTCTACAGGGGAGACCATGTATCCAAACTCCTTCCACCCCTCAGTCCTAGCTGCTCCGCTTTCAAAGAAAAACTATAGCCTTGACTGGGTGGGAGGCCAGCCTACCACCCAAGAGCTGATGTTTCTAAAACCTGCTGTTTAGAGATCATGATCATGGGTTTCCATTAACAGGACTAAGTAAATGCTTTCCTAAATAATCCTGTCAATGGTTGAAAAAAACACATGTATTTTTGGAAGAAAGGCTCAATACCGTACTGGCAGGGGATAATACTGATCCTCATTTTGGAGGCTTTTCCCCCCCTGCTTTTTGGAGAGACAATTAATATTGACTGTACCTATCATTAATTTTCCACAGTCATCAGGGGCTTTTAGGTTTTATAAGTATAATATCAATACAGACTGTCTTCAAAGCTATTTCTTTTAGATTTTCCTTCTGCATTCAGTGTTCTCTACTGCCGCAAGACAATACGTCACAAGTTTAAGGCATGCGGCTACTAGAGAAAGTCACTCTGATACTAGTAAGGAGATGGGCTCTCATTATCTTTCCAGAGGGACTGGGATGTATGAGTAAAACGCTTTGATTTCCCAGATCCCCAGTCCTAGGGGATGGGGAGTGTGTGCTGAGAGTAGAGAGAGGACAAGGGACGGGGGAGAAAAGGGGTAGAAGCGCACCCCTTTCTCTTCTTCTGCATCCCAGAGCTCAATTCCTTTCATCTCCTCTCTTTTTTTTAATTTATATTTTATATGGAAGTATAGTTAATTTACAATGCTGTGTTAGTTTCAGGTGTACAGCAAAGTGATTCAGTTATACGTATACATGTATCCATTCTTTTCCAGGTTCTTTTCCCATATAGGTTATTACAGAATAATGAGTAGAGCTCTCTGTGCTATACAGTAGGTCCTTGTTGGTTATCTATTTTATATATAGTAGTGTGTATATGTTAATCCCACTCCTGGGCATATATCCGGAGAAAACCATACTTCGAAAAGATACCTGCACCCCAACGTTCATAGCAGCACTATTTACAATAACCAAGACATGGAAGCAACCTAAACGTCCATGGACAGAGGAATGGATAAAGAAGTTGTGGTACATATATACAATGAAATATTACTCAGCCATAAAAAAGAGTGAAATAATGCCATTTTCAGCAACATGGATAGACCTAGAGGTGATCATCCTAAGTGAAGTCAGTCAGACAGAGAAAGTCAAATATAATATATCACTTATACGTAGAATGACAAATGAACTTATTCACTCCCTGTCTCTTTAAAGCCCCCATGGAGCATGTGGACATCTAGACATGGACGTAGTTTTCTCCTCCTGGGGAACATCAATACTTTAGGTGTAGTTTGATTCATGTTCTCTCTCTGTTCTTTCAGAAATCCTCTATTCTTTCAAGAATCCCTATGAGGGGCTTCCCTGGTGGTGCAGTGGTTGAGAGTCTGCCTGCCGATGCAGGGGACACGGGTTGTGCCCCAGTCCGGGAAGATCCCACATGCTGCGGAGCGGCTGGGCCCATGAGCCATGGCCACTGAGCCTGCGCGTCCAGAGCCTGTGCTCCGCAATGGGAGAGGCCACAACAGTGAGAGGCCTGCGTACCGCAAAAAAAAAAAAAAAAAAAGAATCCCTATGAAAACACCACCAAAGTGCTGACTGACAAGAGCTAAACTGTGGCCTCCATGGCTCTGCTTGGGCCAGTGTGGCCTGGTCACCATTCCTGCCATCCATCAGTCTTTGGTCTAACAGCTCTGAGGCTGCAAGAACATGAGTGATTCCAGTCAACGACCCAGGTTTCTTGGCAAAGACCTGAATGGTCCTTGGGGAATCAGAGACCTCTATAACCTTTGAGATGCCACCTGAAAGGTTTGGCTTGGAGGCAGGCTTCTTGGTCCATAGGAGGGAAGCAGGGTTCCCCTCATCTGGCCCTCTTGCCTCTTTCAGGCACATGAGAAATTATAGGGAGTCTGCTGGCTGGGCAGCCACCTCCAGAGGGCACAGACCATCCACTTCCAAAGGCCTCCTGACCCAGGAATATCCCTCCTCTGGCATCCTGTGCTATCTCAGACAGGCTGACCCTGGACAATGTCACACAGGGCTTCCAAAGCCATGACAAAGAAGCCCACAGGTCACTTGCTAACCCTTCTTCTGTTGGGATGTTCTAACCATGTTACATTCCTTCCTTCCTCAGGGATGCATTTAGAGCTGACTTTCTGCCATGTGCTAAGCTACACACCAAAGATGCCTGTCCTGTCTTCAAGCAGTTCCTCGTCCAGGAGTGTGTATATATTATCTGGGGGAGGGGAGGGAAGGAGAGGCACAGAAACATCACAAAAATGGTGATAAATCTGGTGTTAGGAATGAGAGTAACATGTATATATTTGCTGAAGTTAGAAGAGCAGGCTGCTCTGCTATTTAGAAGCCTGGTTACCTTGGGCAAGTTTCTTAACCTTTCTATGCCACAGCTTCATCACCTCTGAAGTGGATGTTAGAGGATGTTCTGGATGCATCAAATCTGGATAACACCATGATTTGGTGTAGAAGAGATTTTAAAAACCCCAAACACTGTAACACAAGATAGAAATACAAAGCGGCATAAGGAAAGTCAAAATAAAGCATGTGGGCTGATCAGAGCAGGGGGCATCTCTTAACGGTAGATGGCTGAGGTTTCTTTGTTACAAACCTCCAAAGCAGGTAGAATCAAGCTTCTCTTTGGAGAACATTCCAAAGTGCAGCCAACTTAAGTGGAATTTTATAGCTAAAATGCTATCCTGGGATGTCCATGTTGCAACCATGGCATAATTCACTTATTTCTGCTTTCCTTATGGATGTAATAAACACCTGGGGACCACAGCCCGCCTGCACCTACCAACAGACTAGAATAAGTAATGACAAACATCCTCTCTGGGTTTGAATCAGTATTCAAGCTTAACTCACTAACAGACACCTTACTAAGTTCAGGGTCAGACTTCTGCCAGGACCAGAATGTATCAAGCATGTTCTATGTTCCAAGCGCTGACCCAGGTAACTTACAGACAAAGAAACTGAGTCTGAGAGGTTAAGTCACACAGCCAGTGAGCAATGGAACCAGATTTCTGATCCATGTGTGTCTGATTTCATAGAACAGGATCTTCCTATTGCATCAATAGCCAGCTCTTCCCTGGCTTAGTTCACAAGAAGCAGCTTCTCTCTTCACTCTCACTGTCCACCCACGTCCTCCAACTTAACTAAATTTCTCGTTTTGCCTTTTTTCAACAGCCTTGTCACAGAGCTGCTCAAGACCCAGTGTGACAGTCCCCAAATTCTGATGGGCAGTAATTTAGATCCACGTCATCCTGTCCAGTTCTTTCTCAGAGATTGACTTCAAGGGTTCCCTGGAAATGGAAACCACCAAGCATTATGGTGTTTGATGGCAATTTCAACAGATCAGCCAGTGGTCAAGCTCTTCGATTGCCTAAGAGTATCAAGTTACCCCCAAAGAAGCAAGTCCTAGGTCCTGCCATAGCACAAGGCAAGGGTGGAGAGGCCCTGCCAAGTATCTGCTGTGCTGCTCAGTTTGTACCATTTATCTAACAGCTAATATAATATCAAGTGACAGCTTAAAAAGGCTACGTTCACCTAATCTGTGCATGCTGTATGCAAAACAACTCTGACCCTGGCTTGGCTCCTTAAAGCGTGTAGGATTTAATTAGCTCCCACTGTTATAGAAGTAATGACAAGTTACTTAGTACTTTTAAGACTGATAAATAAAGTCCTTTTGACAAGTGAGTTGAAAACTACCCCATTTACAAAGTTGTGATACAAATGCCCCTTGTCCCTAAACTCAGGACTTCCTTTCTTAAGTGAAAATGATCTCTAGTCCCTGGACTCTTTTAAATATGGTACACCCAGAGCAGTGAAGTTATACAGTGTCTTTTCTGAAAAGGGGGATTCTTCAGGTGCTAAATGAGATAAATTGACAAAGAGGAAGGGAGAGCATGAGGGAAGGAGAAACAAAGAGAAGCATCTATGTATTTTATTAACACTGAACTTCAAATAAACACCTGTGTGAGTTTCAATACACTTGACTACACACCATCATCTTTATGTCACAGCTAAGGCCCTGGACTGGAGAGTGCAGTAGAGATTTATCTGCAGTGATAAAATTTCCAGTTTCTTTCAATTCACATTCATTTCTCCCATCTTTCTAGAAGGAATAGTCTCTCCTCCCTCCCCAGTAATCACAGATCTGTTCCCCCTGCCCAGACTCCATGTCCAATCTCTCTTATTTAACTGAGTTTGACATGTTTCTAATACTTATTTAGAGCTGTCAGTCACCTCTGTCCAATGCCTCACCCCCTCACAGAGGGGTATTTGTCACCAGGAAAGAAAGTATGGAGATTCATACAGAAGTCAGCAAGGCCCCAAGTGCAACAGACTGAGGCAGATAAAATAGGAGACATTGTCATAAATATATGTAATGTTCAGTAAAGGAGGAGTTGCTCTCGAATGACTTACATACAACTCCAGGCTTAGATGACTTTTTAAAGATCATTATGTAATTCAATGGGAAAAGAAGCAGGAGAAAACCTGTCACCTAGTGCTGTAACTGTCATTAGCAAAGCTGGCTTTTCCCCAAGTTTCTGCAGCATGGTTTCTCTCTAGAATCTGATAAGAGGTATAAATCCATGTTTGCAAACATGTGGCCCATAGTTGATATCTAACCCAACATCATGTTGTGTTTGGCCTGCACTACCTTAAAAATCTTTGAATGAACTGACAATATAAAATTGAAATATTTTACATAAAGTCCAGAAAATTTACTTCTCTTGAAAAGTTTAAAGGCCTGACAATACTACACCAGCGTGACCCCATGGTAACAACTGACTGATGCTAGGTAGCAACTTTTCCTCTCAGTTGGGTAGGTAGTGTCTGGTTGGCCACACTCTCTACCAGTCCCAACTGCCCTCCACCTGACTGCATCACTCATGTGCATGATCTGTAGAACCGTGAGTTTCCAATGCCTGCCATAAATCTTCTTTTCCAAGAAATATTTATACGCACAAAATTCAGAGTAAAGGTCCAGGGGTGGATAGAGCCCTTGATATAGATTATCCACTAGCCAGAGCTTCTTAAGCTTGGCCAAGCCACCTGTCTGATCTTCAGCTTCCTTGTCTGCAGCATAAGAGTGTGCATGATCATCTTTTAGGTCCCTTTCTTCCCTTGAAGTGAAAGACAAAACCACTTTTTAAATGAATTCTCATGATGGAAAGCTCAAAGTTTCAAAAATCTTTTTTTTTTTTTTTTTTTTTATTCTGTAGACCAACAAATGAGCCACTACCAACATCACGTTCAAAGACTCCATGGGGAAAACTGGCAAATCTTCAGATACACACTTGCTCCAAATAATCATCCATCCTTCACTCTGAGTCATGGAGGGTCCATTCTGCACAACAAGAGATCACATGCAGTTTCCCTAAGGAGCAGGGTGTACAGGAAAGCTGTGGGATAAGAAATCCAACCTGAGAAATCTCTCGGTCCACAGCGCAGTTGTATGGGTGTAGGAAGAGAATGAGCACTCCAAGACTAAATCCCAAGTGAGAAGCTGATAATGTGCTTCAAATTGCTCTGTTGAACCTCCATCTTTACTCCTTTCCCCAAAATTGTATAAACAGGGCCTAAGTACAAATTAAGCCATTCACGTGATGGCCATTTTCTAGCGGGTCAGTATTGTGGCAGAGACATACAAGGAAAGCTGTATTTTGTCCTCCTATTTACAGAGTCATAGGCTTTCAGTGGCAGAAAGGACTTTAAAGGGGCCCTAATGCAAGCCTCTAGTTTTACAGGGAAGGGAAAAGAATTAACCCAAGAAACAGGGTAATGCATCCCTGTCCCAGGCTGCTGTATGTGTGTGTTTGTCTCTCCCCATTTTTAGCATAGTGTGGCCTATAGAACAGACTGTCTGAGCTCAAAGTGTGGTCCCATTCTCATTACCTGAGTCCCCTGCTTCCTTTGACTCTCTTTCTTCATCTATAAAAATTGGGATAATGGTATACTTATAGGATTTTGTGAGGATAAAATGAGATGATTCATGTAAAGCACTTGGAATGGGGCCCAACAATTAGAACTAAGTAAATGCTAACTCATTATTTATTATCAGTTTTGCTTCTGAGTAGAATTAAGTGGAAAACAGTGTGGGGTGCAGCCAGGTGGATCCTAGGTTCTACTTGGGGAGCCTCTATGCACTCACTATTGGAACATTGAGCAAGTAACTTGACCACCCTGAGACTTAATTACTAGTCAGCAAAATGCTGAGAATTACATGAATAATGTGTGTGGAAATGACAAGCACTAGTTCCAGCATGCTATAGATGCTGGACAAGTAGTTCCAATAATTGACCATTAATATTATCATTAATTTTTGCAAACTTTTCAGTTAGAGGCCACATAGACTTAATCTTGGAATCCACCCCCCTTTCCCCACAAATCAGCACCCATAATAATGACTAACATCTGCTATGTGCATTTATCTACAAGGCACTGTGCCAAGTGCATTGCATGTATTGATTCATTGAATCCTCATAGCAACACTCTGAAATAGGTCATAGTATCATCATCCCCATTTTATAGATGAGGAGACTGAGGCTTGGAAAAATAAACTTAGTCAAGATAACATGACTAGTAATTGGAAAAGCTGGAATTTAAAACCAGGCATCAGACCCCTGCAGTTGTTTTACTGGCTCCCCAAGGAAACAAAATCCATTCTCTTAATAAGTTTTGTAGCTGGCCACTTCTGCATAGGGTTTAGAAATAAATGGGCAAAAATATTAAAATGATGAAGTTAAACTTAATTTCTTTCACGGAATAAAAAAAAATACTAAGTGCTTTCTGACAAACATGACAGTTGAGACACACTGGTATGTGGAACAGTAACTGCAAGTAATCTACCCTAAATCATTATCAAAGTGCCACTTGGAATTTTGACTTTGTCGAAATGAATGGCTTCTCTTTGTTAAACACCTACATCATGCCAGGGGCCATCTATGAGCCTTTGAGATGTCATTTCATCCTAATGTCATACAGGTGCTAAAAGATCAAGTCAGGACTTGCCTGGGGTCCATCTCATTCTGAGCCCAAACCCCATGCACTGTGCGTGCACTACGTGTCAAGACAGAATGTAAGAGGTTCACAGGCAAGGTCTTGGAACCAGCTGCCTGCCTTCCAATGCAGGCTCCTCATCTCACTAGCTCTGAAGTCTTGGGAAGTTAATCC
The DNA here is from genome assembly GCF_964341445.2 of Mesoplodon mirus. Taxonomy (NCBI): domain Eukaryota; kingdom Metazoa; phylum Chordata; class Mammalia; order Artiodactyla; family Ziphiidae; genus Mesoplodon; species Mesoplodon mirus. Next base: position 174,565,291 of record NC_138977.1, read on the forward strand.
CCCCATGTTGCCTCCATCCCTTCTCCTGCAACATGAGGAAGACAATCTTCCCAAGACTGACTACATGTAAGTTGCTTAGGGAAGGGCTACTCAAAGTGTGATCCATGCACTATGCCAGTCTTCATCCTGTGTTTCATCATTTCATGATCAGATAAATACTGAAATTGAGCTTCTGAGAAAATAATTTTTATGGCCATTGACCCAATAATAATAAAAAATGGGGCTTGTATATTCTATGCCATTTTACAAAATTGTTTTTTATTAATTGTTAGATTTTAATAGAGCAATAGTCCATGACACATTGAAATTTTTTAAGGAAAAAAAAAAAGGAAGGGAGGGGTGTCCTTCCCCACAAGCAGTCTGAGAAACACCAGATGAGATGCTTACCAGTTATGCAGAAAGTTCTCAATAAATATTAACTATCAATATTAATATCATTATTTGCTACACTGTTTCTCCACTTCCTAGGAAGGGAGCCAAAAATTCAAGCAGCAACAAGAAGATAAATTCTAAGACATAGGATGCTGGTAACTTTACGGACCAGAGCTTGACTCTTTCCAAGCCCTGGTTCATGATCTATGGGGAGAAATCATGAGGAAGTTCTGAGGATTTTGCTGGATCAGCTCAGTGGACTTCCAAGATGCCCATTAGTAGAAATGATAGAAAATAACTCAATCCCTCAACTTTTCCCCTGTATTCCGTGTCCAATGTTCTCTTATTTTCCAGTTATAAAGCCCTTTGCCTTAACCTTTCCCTGGTCTTCTCCTTCCCCTTACAGATGGTATTTGATGGGATTCACCAGAACATTGGAGCAAAGATAAATATTGATTGGAAATCCCAGTTCTCCACTTACTGGCTCTGTGATCTTAGGTGTATTACCTAGTGTCTGAGAGCCCTGATTTCCCATCTGAATAATTGGGATGACAATGTATACCTTAGAGGAAGGTTAAAGGGGGCGCCATATTGAAAACCCCCAACAGACTCCATTGGTCTTCTCCACTCCCCTCTGTAAAGCAGGTAATGCAGCAGTTGGTAGATGTAGGTGGGGAGAGGAAAATTATAAAGTCTGAGAACTACATCGATAGAGTCACTTTGCTCTTATTATTTATTTAAAACCAAGACTCCAAAATGTCTGTTAGACCACAGGAAAAAAAAATAATAAATATGAAATCCAACACTTTCATACTATTGCCAGAAAAAAGAAAGTCTCAGTGAACAAGGCCATTGACTGAAAACCTAAGAGAAACGTCCTATATTAAACAATTGCTGGAGGAAGTACAAGCTGCCCAGGAGCCTGTGTACAAAGGAGGTGAGTTGTCTGGAAAGGCATTTACAGGAAGAAACCAACATGAGGAAGAGGCTCCTCACTCAAAAATCAGCCACCCACCGTGCAGATAGAGTGCTTTTGCTGGTGAAGTGAAAGGGAGGAACTGAACTATAAATTAACACTAATAACCTATTGACGAGGACAACAGACCATTGACCAACTTAAGCGACTCTAATAGAACGGAATTAACTGCTACACAACAGAGTTTAACAAACACAGTCACTATCGGATTGGTTGTAAGTGTCTTTGCAGTGAGTCCGAACTTTTGGTTTCGGTAAGGGCTGCGGGTAGCAGAAGCTGCAGTCACCTACATAAAAGTATCCAGTGCATCCAAAAGCTGCCTCCCCACTCCCACACCGTAAGGCAAAAATACTGTCTCTACCAGAAAATACAGTTCACATTGGGAACATCATTTATAATGGCTGATGCCACCAGCCTGAGAAAGGTTTACATTCAGTGTAAATAAGGTAGATTTGTGAAGTTAATGAGTTCCACTACCCAAATTCCTTATTAATTCATATACCTCAAAGACATCTACCAAAAATAACACCTTTTGAGTCATATACCATCTTTATGGAGATTGTTAATATTTCCCCATAATAGAGCAGTTACCGGTCCCATTCTTTCCCTTGGTCACTTTTGCACTCCTGACCCACAACACCGGCTTATCCACAATTCTCACTTGTATTCCAATTGCCCTCAGATCCCACTAGCCTCCTTTTCTCCAAGTGACCGTCATCTCTATGCAACCCTAGTGAGACCTTGGCTGGATATCTGTCCTCCGCACCTCTCCCCTCTCTCTTTTCAGTCTGGGATTCACAGAGCAGACTGGGATGAAGGTGAAAAGGAGATGGAGTCTTAAAACTGCATGAAGACTGGTTTATGAAGCCCTGCCGCATTCATTCATTAATTCGTTTGTTCTCTCGCTCATCTTTTTTTTTTTTTTTTTTTTTTTTTTGGCGGTACGTGGGACTCTCACTGTTGTGGCCTCTCCCGTTGTGGAGCACAGACTCCGGAAACACAGGCTCAGCAGCCATGGCTCACGAGCCCAGCCACTCCACGGCATGTGGGATCTTCCCAGACCGGGGCACGAACCCATGTCCCCTGCATCGGCAGGCAGACTCCCAACCACTGTGCCACCAGGGAAGCCCTCTCACTCATCTTTTGAACAGTTTTTGAGTACCTGCTCAGCGCCAGGCACGATGCAAGATGCTCAGGATACAGAGAATAATGAGATCTGAACTCTGCAAGGAAGCAGACAGATAAACAGCTGAATAAGAAGGTAAGTGCAGGGCTCAGTGGGAAGAGACAGGAGGGCACCCAGCTCACCCTGAGAGAGTTAGAGAAGGAAGATTCTCTGAGCTGGGTCTGGAAGGATTAGGAGGACTTGCCTGTGGATGAAAAGGGGGAAGACACAGGAAAGCTCATATAAAAGAGCAGAGCTGTGCCATTTTATCCTTGGCTACGTACCCTCAGCAATGGCACAGAGCCTGGCAAGCAATAGAGACTCCATGCACAGTGAGCGAATGAACTAATGGCACAAAGATTCCCACGAGAATCTACCACTCATTGCCCCATCAGTCCCTTAGCAAGAGAGATGGTGACCCCTTTCCATTCCTTTTGTGGCCCTTTAATACAGAAGTTGTTTCATGCTCTCCTCTCTAAAGGGTCTCTGATTCCATTTCTTACGTCGTATGACACCTCCTCTATGTTCCCAGCTTCCTGTCACAAAAAGACAGAAGAGCATGGGAGGAAAAGACTCCTTAACAACAAAATTTGTATGTGGTCCCTTCAAATGACCCAGATGCCTAGTAAAACAACTGTGGATGGGGGCTTGGATGCATCTACATGGCTGAGCCCCCATGTTCGGAAAACACAAGGACTTCTCAACCTTTGTACTATGGACACTTTGGCCCAGATTACTCTTTGCTGTAGAGGTCTGTCCAGTGCATTGTTGGATGCTTAGCAAAATCCCTGGCTTCAACCCACAAGATGCCAGTAGCATGCCCCATTCTGGGACATCAAAAATGTCTCCAGATGTGGCCAAGTGTCCCTGGGTTGGGGGACAGTCAAAACCATTATAGATGATAGCTTTCTTGATAATCCACCCCTCTGGGGGTCTCCAGCAGTCAAATGTACAACCTTAGAAGGCCATCCGAGAATCCCAGTGTAAAAAGTGACCTTGGAGCTCATCCAACCCAATACAGATTTTGCCTGTGGATAGACTATTCCACTATTCCAATATGCCTTCAAGTGGATGATAAAGGAGAAAAAGTGAACACACAAACACACCAAAGCCATTACTCCTGTGTCATGCTGCTACCCTGTGTGAAACTGACTAGGCAGGGTTCTGCAGAAATGGCTTCAGATGATTGGAAGAGATCAGGGTGACGTGGGGCCGGCAGATGGGACGCTTAACTCCAACTCATATTCATTTACTACTACATTTAGGCTGCTTTCAGGCCGCCTTTCTCTCAAAAATACCTTTCATATCAAAATGGCAAGGTTCTGGCTCTGAAGCCTTAGCATGCTGACTGATCCATTTTGCTTTCATCTTCCTAAACACGTGGGTGAGCAGAGTCTTGGACAGCTTAGTGTTGCCATAACATCATAAATACATAATTATGTAGATATCTGCTGGACATGCAAAAAATATATTTCTAAACAACAGCAAAAAAGAATCCTCATTATTTCTCCCAAGGAGTAACTCAGAAGTCATTCCTAAGGTCTTCTTTCAAGATACTGAAGATGGAGAGAAAATCAACTCCAATATCCGTATTCCAGTTTGTTACTCTAAACTCAGAAGTTGGACATGAACCGTCTCCAGTAAATACATTAAAAGGTAAAACAAAAGAGATGGGAGGATATATAGAGTAAATGAAGCTGAAAAGACAAATCAACCAATAGCAACACATGGACCTTATTTAGATCCTTATTCAAACAAACGGTTAAAACATGGTATTTATAAAATAATTGAAAGTTTTGATATTGACTGCATATTTGATAATAAGAATTATTGTTAAATTTTTGATTTGCCAGTGGTATTGTGGTTGTTTTTCTTTAAACATACACAATAAAATACAGAAGAAAGAATATCTTGCATTTGCTTCAAAGTTATATGAGAGGAGGAAGCACTCTTAAAGAAATAAGATTGGCCATGAATTGTTAATTGTTGAAGCTGGTTACAGGTACACAGTGGTTCATTATACTATTTTGTCTCTTTTTTATGCGTTTGTGATTATAGAGTGAAATAGATTAATTTTTAAAGAAGCAAGAAAAAATATTTTAAAAAGGAAGTGATTGAAGACAAAGATAGAATGGCTTTCTTTGCCTCTGATCAAAAGTGGTGCATATGATCATCAACTGCTGTCTCAACAGTGTGTTGGGAAGCATCTGGATGGTATGACAGAGCTGTCTGAAAGACAATCACGTGGAGAACCCTGAACGGCTCTATAGAATGTGGCATATTCTGCCTTCCAGTACTATTACTTGTAGATGTACCTAATTCCCCGTCCTCTTTCCTTAGATTGTAATCTCTATGACAAAGACTGGATCTTGCTTATCACTCTGCCTCCTGGAGAGCCATACCTAATACTTGGGACATAGTAAATGTGTGAGAATCACTTGTTGAAAGTATTGAGGCAGTGTTTGTGCCTCTATAGGACTGATAAATTGAATTTAATGTTAATTTTTTCATCAAAATATTTAGCAACAAAATTTTTTAAAACTTCTGAGAAATGAATGGGTGAATTTTGGCAGGCAGATCATCACATGGCTTAAATCAGTGTTTCCCAAAGTATAGTACCATAGTGATATGTATGCAAGGTGATTTTATATGGTTCACAAACAACTTTTATTGAGGAGTTATGTATTTACTTTTAATATTTTTTAAGATGAAAGTACTTGGTGTTTACATAGATGCAATAGTTTAGGAAGAGGCTACAATGATTTATATTTTAAATAAAATTTAGTAAATATTCATACTATTGGCAAAGAGCTATGGCAAAAATGTTTGAAGGTACTATTCATAGGTTTAAATAGCAGAATCCCAAAGAACATCTACCTGGTTACCTCTCATAAGTGCTCCACTGTTAGCAAAATGTTTTGGAATGTGGACTCTGGAACGAGACTATCTGTATTCAAATATAGGCTTTGCCACTGACTAGCTGTGTGACTTTGAGCAAGTTACTTAACCTCTCTGTGCCCCCAGTTTCTTCCTCTGTGAAGTGTGGATAATGATAGTGCCTATCTCCAGGGTTTATTTTGTGGATTCAGTGTAAAGCATTTAGAAGAAAAAAAAAATAAGATACTAGTATATATCCATCAGGATGGCTAAAATGAAAAAGACTGACAATACCCAGTGTTGACACAAATGTGGAGGGACTAGAAGTCTCATATATTGCTGGGGAGGGTGTGAGTTGGTTCAACCACTTTGGAAAACTACTTGGAAATATTTACTAAAGCCAAACACATGCCTACTCTATGGCCCTGAAACTCCACTCCTTGGTTCACATCCAAGAGGATTGAGTGTATAAGTCCATCAAAAGTCATGTATGAAAATGTTTCTAGAAGTTTTAAGTGTATTAGCCCCAAACGGGAAACAACTCAAACTGTCCATCAACAGGAGAAGGACTAAATAAATTGCAGTAAATTAATAAAATGAAATACCGCACAGCAGTAAAATAAAGAGAATTACTAATATGTGTAACAGCATGAGTAAATCTCACAGGTATTTTGTTTAGCAAAAGAAGATAGGCACAAAAGAATAAATAATGTATGATTCTATTTACGTGAAGTACAAGAACAGACATAACTGATAAGGACAGAGGGAACCTCTGGGAGTGGTAACCCCTTGGGTAGGGCATTGACTTGAAAAGGGCACAAGGGAATCTTCTGGAGTGTTGGAAATATTGCATACACATATAAAGACCCATTGAGCTGTACACTCAAGATGAAAGCACTTACATACTTTACCGTATTTTTTGTACATGGCTCAAAAGTAAATTGTAATATAAAGTACTTAGAACAATGTCAGGTGCATAGTAAGTACTCTGCTATTATTATTTACTCTTATCTTCTAGTTATCTATCCATTTCAAAGAGTCTACAGAATTTCTTGAGAACCTAAGTATTCTATGATGGTACAGGGTTATCAAATACAGTCCCCATTTTAACGAGGAGACAAGCTATTTGAGGAGACCTGTTAACCAGTTCCAGTCACTCCTCAGGAAGCATCGTCATGGCTTAGCAATTCAGCGTACAGTCTCTGAAGCCAGAAAAACCTGCCTTTGATTCTTGGATCTGCCATTTACAAGCCTTGGCAATGTTTCTTAACATCCCAGAGTCTTGATTTATCTTTAATATATAGCTGATAATAGAAGCTGCTTCATAAGATTGCTGTGAGATGCTTATAAAAAAGTTAGCTAATACTACTATTTTTAGATTAATTTCATCTTTAATTTTCAGAAAAAAAATGATCAGGGCTAAAACTGAATATTTGAGAGGCATTAATGACAATTGAGTTATAGCTGTGTTCCCGTATTCACCTTCCTTTGAACTGTTTCCGAATGTTTATATAGACATCACCTGAGAAAGGCTAAATGATCTTTCAAGATCACAGAGGAGTTTCAACTCCAATTTATTTACAGACATGCTTGTGGAAACCTGTCAATATGGCAGTCAATTATGATTTTAAGTATTATCTCTATTACCAGCAGAGAAAGCAGGGCGTCCCTAGCTGTATGTTTGCATTCATATCTGGATTACTGCATACGTGAGTATATATTGCACCCGTATTTGTATATGTCCCTTCCTCAACCTTTCCAAACCATCCTCAGCCTCTCTCCTCTTTGTATCTATGACATGCTGTGTGTATAATAATTTTATCACTGCATATATTTCACAACAGTGCCTTTATCCATTTACCCAGTTGCCGGCCCCATGAGACCACAAACTACTAAAAAGCAGAAGCCACGTCTTGCTCATCCCATACCCCCCAGAACTTAGCGTGGTGCCTGGTACAAAGTAGGTACTCAACAATTTGTGTTGACCTAAATGTCTAGAATGATCCAGGCTGCTGCTAGCCTAAACGGCAGCTTTTGAAAAAATCAAAGACACCTTTTTCTTCCATCACAAGAGGTCCCACACCGGGACACACAGCTTAGCAAGCTGAGAATGGACTGGATTTCAGCCCCCCACTTGCCCTCTCAAGTCAAGTTCCCTTGTGAAGTAAACACCCTGCCCAAACATAAGTGGACGAACAAGAGAATGCTATGACCTTGTGGAACAAAACAACATAAAGGGCCGATGGCTTCACTGTGCATAATTCTCTGTTTCAGGATTATCAGCAGTCCCCTCTATAAACCTAGTCTGGATGTCTCTGTCACTTCTGGATGAGATTACTTCAACTCTAGGGGTACCCAAAGAGTAGTTGAGCTGGGTGCAATAGCGGTGGCCCAAACCTTCCTTAAATGAGAGAATCGGTAGCACTCAGGTACCTACTGAGCCAATGCGATTAACTCAAGGTTGGAAAAAGTCTATAAGTGATATTTAATATTCAAGGGCCAGGTACCAGAGTAATTGCCCTGATTCTGACCCTCCAAGGTTATTTGATCTAGCCTGCTCTTCTAATTCTCTCCCCCAGGAAGTGTAAAGCAGGAGCATTCCAAATCAGGGCCCTGACACCATCCCAACTGCTCCCCCTGAGGGCGATATTCCCTCTGGGATCTTCAGAGTAAGAGAAGAGTGCTTCTATATGGGATGCTGGCTTGGATTTTTCCTTTCAGTTCTTTTTTTTTCCCTCCCTCTGGTTGTATTTATGAAAGCAAACGGCTATATTCAGTAGTGGACTCATCTCCAGTTTAATTTCTATTTACACCTTGTAAGTGCACCCCAGACACTGAACTGAAATGGGCATTCCAGAATCCAAATAGAGCAAGTGATATACGGCAGAAGCTGGCAAATCCTTCCTCTTAACTCCCCGGGTTTAGTAATTCCCCACAGAACCTGGACAGCCTCACCTAACGTCGCCACAGAGATTTAACAGCAAAGAGCCACAGTGACGTCTTGTCTTGCACAATTTAATTACACTCACCAAATAGACAACAGTGCATTTACTGGCCCACCATTAAATATTATCATAAGTAATTTAAACCCAACTTCACTTGTCCAAATATATGGACAAAATACATTCTGTCATCCCAAAGCTTTAATGTTCCCTCCATAACTGTGAATCATCGACAAACCCTCAGTAATTTATTCTGCTTTCCAATTGGAAGCATATCTTAAAGGAAGAAAAGTCAGAATGTGCAACAATTCTGATAGTAAACTTGTCCACCTGCTATCCAACATAAATTAAGGAGCCATACTTTAGTGATTCAATTACACCACTGAGTAATTGAAAATATGCAATTACAAGGAGTTGAGGTTCTTATGAGAAACATAATGTCTGCATTCCAGATTCCCTAGTATTTGATTTATAATTGGAATATTGGCATAATATTCTACATTTGAGAGGAATTGCTCCCTTCTGGATAGTTCTAGAATCTGAATATTTAGGGCTACAAAGAACTTACGAGCTCATCTTGCTTAACCCCTTGTTTTAGGTATGGGAAATGGAGGCTCAAAGATCAGTCAGCTTATAAAAGGCAAAGAGGGGCCTTCTGACTCCAGTTCAGAAAGTTTAGCATCACGGTCAAACTCACAGTCTCTGGAGTAAGACAAGATTCAACCTTGATGCTATACAAACCAATTAATCTTTCTATGCCTTTGTTGCTTCTTCTTGAATATGGTAACTCCTAGATCAACTAGATACTATTATCTAGTTAAATAAAGATGCCTTTGCTTCTTCCTCTATTAAAGAGAGATGATAACTCCTAAAGCAATTAGCCACAAATAGAGAACAACATCTAGAGTTCCTGACAGAGTATGTTTTCTGAAACACTTAGCATAATGTTAGACACACAGTAAGTACTCAATAAAAAACTAGCCACCACCAGCACCATCATCATGTCCAGTCCCAGTCACTGTATCATTTCATAGTCTTTTACTTAAATCCTATTGTTACTTTCAATATCTAACCAACAATTTGGCCAAAACATATTGCAGTTACTGTTCCACATTTAGCCAGAATATCTTTCCGCTCTATTCCAAAGACCATACACCTTACAGAATACTTCCCCAATTTGAACAACTGGATCCCCCTTTGTTTTGAGGACAACATGCTAACCAACCACTAAACCTCCAATGCTCGATTCATTTCTTGGGTTCTACGCTGACGAGGTATGTCTGCATCAGGTGCAACACTTTATCCAATCAGGCTTCCTATGCCAGCTGTCCCAACTCAAACACATGCACTGATCTTCCATTTTAGTCCTGTAACTAACAGTTGCATCTTAATATGTAAATATTTTAAAAATCACAAATGATTATTCCCATCATTGACCTCCATTCTTTCTCTTGACAAAAGAAACCATAGCTTCTTTGAAACCCCAAATAAGCACATGTGATCAAATGCTAATTTAGCAATAAACAGAAAATTGACTTCAAATCATCTCTCTGTCACTCTAATTGATTAACAGTCACATGAAAATTGATAACATGATTTTCAGCAACAGAGCGCGTGGCACAAGCTTGTCGGTTCTATTGGCTTTGGATATTTACTTCCTTCCAAATAAAGCTTTTTAAGAGTACATTAGTGAGTCCACTAATAATCTTAAAAAGAAGTCTAATTACAACAATGAACTCTGTACAACCAGTTAATGCAATGCTGAAGCTTATAGATCTGAGTCTCTTATTGCAAGAAAAACAAAGTACAAATTCTGTTGAATATAGGACAATCATAGTTTTGTTTCACTGGGAGTGAATAAATGACTATGGTCTTCTTTGCTTCTCTAGCATTCTGGCAAAATATACTCACATGATATCTACCTGCCTTAAAATTGCCCCAACATCCATAATACTTATCTTAACACAAAATGAATTTTAAGCTGCTGACCCTCTAGTGTTCACATGGCTCAGTCAGAAACCATCCTTAAGAAGTAGAAGACTGAAAAAAATTTAACAGAAAACAAAGCTGCATTGGTCTAGGTTGTGAATATTCCTAAACTGAGTAAATTATTATAGCAGAACTTGACTTCAGCTCATGTTGGCAATACAAAAACAGACATTGAAATGATGATAAAGCATGCTAACTTTCAGTGCTCTGAACATTCTCTATCTGCTCCTTTAGTTCTCTGCTTCTCCCTTCTCTATTCCTGCGACCCCTGAGGCTGACCTTTAGAAATTGTGTCCTTGGGCCTCCTTGCCCTCCACTTCTGACTAGATTGAGTAGACCTAAGGTCAGTGGAAAAAGGAGGTGGGTATTTTCCTTACAATTCTCTCCCTGCTGGGCACAGGTTGAAAGGAACCTCGTTCCTCCACCAAAGACTGCACTGCTGAGATGTACCCTATCCACCAGCTACAGGTCTCTGGGTTCCAAAAAAAGCTCCCTTTCCTGGCATCTTCAGGTCTAGGGGAGGTCTTGGCCTTCCACTGCTGCTAACCCTGGGGATTCATCATTTGTTGATTTCCTTTAAACCCTTCCCACATCCTTGAAATTAGTCTCTTCATTAAACTCTAATCCCATTTGAATGTGCCATCTGTTATCTGCCAGAACCCTGTCTGAGATGTCTACCTTCCATTAACACAGTGGTCCTCTGCCTGTTGGGGGTTACAAACCCCTTTGAGAGCCTAAATGAAAAAGAAAAAATTACAGAGACCTCTCTGTGCCAAAATGCACATAGTCACATACATGTGACTTTTCTGATATCATTTCAAAGAGGTGACAGACACTTTGAGTCACATCCATGGATCCCCAAGTATGAACCCCTACTATATTTAAGAAAACAGTTTTTATATTCAGAAGAGAATTATATGGGTACTATGTTGTTCTTTAAAGAGTCCAAAATGGATATCAGATTGTGGAATGTGAAGTTATAAGAAAGCACCCCACTCCTAAAAATATCCAAATAAAGAATAAATATAAAAGATATTGCTCAATAATGCATCTTTAATTTTACTATTTTCCTTGCTTGTCACATCATTTAAGTATTTATCACATATACCCTTAGAATGTTTTTCCATCAGCCAATGTTTTATTTACTTGTAAAGCTGATTGTTCATCACTTCAAGTGCCATCTGGACTACTGATAAGTAAATGTCTTTAAAAATCTCTGAAAGCGATTTCTGGAAGTTTTACCGTCTACCAGACCCACTCAGCCTTCCAAAGCCTGATCTCCAAGGATGCTGATATGTATTCAGCTGTTTTTTTATTAACACTGGTGGCTTCATAGTATTAAAAATGTATACACCAGGGACTTCCCTGGTGGCGCAGTGGTTAAGAATCCGCCTGCCAATGCAGGGGACACGGGTTCGATCCCTGGTCCGAGAAGATCCCACATGCCGTGGAGCAACTAAGCCCATGTGCCACAACTACTGAGCCCATGCTCTAGAGCCCACATGCCACAATTACTGAGCCCACGTGCCACAACTACTGAAGCCGGCGCGCCTAGAGCCCATGCTCCGCAGCAAGAGAAGCCACCGCAATGAGAAGCCCGCACACCGCAACAAAGAGTAGCCCCTGCTTGCCGCAACTAGAGAAAGCCCGTGTGCAGCAACGAAGACCCAATGCAGCCAAAAATAAAATAAAATAAAGAAACTAACACAACATTGTAAATAAACCATACTTCAAAAAAGAAATGAAATGTATACACCAAGTTACACCAATAGGAAACATGCACGGATTGTGATGAAAAATAAATTCCACTTCAAAGAGTCACCCTCTCTGCCTATATGCCTTCCCCATGGTCCAGGATGAGCATCTTTCTATAGGAAAATCAAAAAATGAATGCTGAAGTCCAATGCTCCAGCGTGCTTGAATCTCTTAAGGTCTCTATCAGTGGCTATTAAAATTTAAAGTGCACTGCATAGTCCTTGACTCCAAAAAACACATGCTACTTATATTCCTTAAGCTACTGGCAGCTTAAGTTATTCTGTGTGGCTTGGAGGGGAGCAAAAGAACCAATGCAACAGACACTGGATCATATAAATGTCAACTGAAGACCATGGGAACAAAAACTTTAGTTGATGTTTTCCTTCCAATGGCAGTCATCTTAATGACCCTGTATTTAAAAGTCACCTTTTTTATATAAACCTGTTTAAATACCATGATATAGTGTATATAAACTTGTATGAGTCCTATGGGCATATACATTATTCTTTTTTCAGCCCCCAAATAAATTAGCATAAAAGACACCATTGGTGTTCATAATTTTAAAGAATACATGGATATTTAGTTGGGTGGAACTGATGTTTTTAAAAAAGAAACTGAAAGGAATAAAACAAATTGTACCAGAATGCATCACTTGTATTAAAGGTGAAATATTGTTTATTAAAAAAAGTCTAACAAAAAAAGTCTATCAAAGGATATGTGGATACATAAGCTCTACAGTTCACATACTTGATAGTAGTGGAGCACCTCTTTTTATTATTCTACATTATTTTCTTTGTTAACCAAGATCGCCTTGACTATTTTGGTGACAATCTTCAACACCAGTCATCAGCAGTACTGAGAGAGTGCCCTTATCCTCAAATGGTCTTTTTGTCCTCATGATTTTCTAATCTGCCATGAAGCTACCAATCTTATAGGCAGCTCTCTGGGGTCAGCGAACTGTGATGTCTTCCCTTCATCCTTTCCCCACACTGATCCTCTCCTACTGAATCAGGAGATGACTTCTGTTTAATCTTAAAAGGAATAAATATGCAACTGGATTTGGAAGTCCAAAGAAGATTTCTCTCCTTGTTGTCTCCAGCTCACCTAGGGATCCTACCCCTGATTCCATCAAATACATTGCTGCCAAATTAATCTTCCTGAAAGCACAGCCTCAATTGTTCCCCACTGCCCAACCACCCTGTTCAAAACCTTTCAAGGGCTCTCCCTGCCTTTCTGAAAAAGAAATTGTTTGAACTCTATAGCCTGGGATTCAGAACACTTAATAATCTGGCACTGGGTTTACCCTAACTTTCCACCTTTCTTCTGTGTTATTGTGGGTTACAAATGAATTACATCACCATTCCTTGGATGTACCATGTGCTTTATAATCATGCCTTTGCCCATCTCTCCCTTATACCAATACAGATGGCTTTTCTAAGGCAGTTCAAATGTTACCCCATCTATAACACATATGACATCTTTTCTATACTTTCTGGCCCACTGCTCACCAGCCCAATCCCAGGGATTTATCTGGTAGTCATTAACCTCTCTGTAAACTACCAGACCCAGTTTAGCTATTTGTAAAATGGGGTTAATAATGCCAAGTAATTTTGAGGACTAACTATGTAGAATACTTAAAGCACAGTTATGGTTTTTGTGGTGGTGGCCGTGGTTATTGCTTCTGTCTTCAAACAGTTACTATACAGTAAGGAATTGGAAAACTAAATGTGATTTTGTTGATTTTTGTATCTTCCACTGCCCCTGCCACAGTATAAATAACTTAGGAAGAAACAGAGGAAGGACATATGAAAGAAACTACATGCCCTCAATTTGGGGGCACAGAAAGAACCAACAGTTTCAGATTCTGAGTAGATCATCTATGTAGATCAGTTTGGCCTGGAAATGCCATATGTGTACACTGGCTTTCACTTAACAAAGTGTTAAGTTGGGTCACTGCACTATCACTAATTGAATTCTAAGAGATGTCAACCATGACTCCTAGGCTGGGGCTCTTTTGTTGTCAAGATGGCAGTTGAGTGTAACAAGGACTCCTGCTGCTCTTACCAAAAGAACTGAGTCTGTCTTTGAGTCGGGCCGTTTCTTCCTTTTCAGCTTTCCTGAGCTCTCACTTACAGAGAAAACAAATTAGATGCCACTTTGTCATCTTGGTCTGCAGTTTCGCACAAAGCCTTCCTCTTTTAAAAGACCTTGAGGGTCAGATTCTAATCTGAGTTGTACTGTGATGAGTCTCTTAAAAGAACCACTCTGATGCCTGCAAGCACAGCAGAAAGTATTAGGAAATACAACCTCATTAGTCAAAATCATGGCCACCTCCCAGACACCTGACATAGAAGCAGGGTAGCCATGTTGGATTTCTTTTAGTAAGAAATACGACTGAGCACAAACAGGTTTCATCTTGTCAAAAGACTGCTTCTTTAATCCAGAGCTTGGAGTGGAAAATATGAGCTGAGGCATATTCAATGGCTCTGAGACATTTTAGGCATCGTACACACTCAGTTTGCAGGACCTCTGAGCCAGGAGTGCACTGGGTGCATCTCAAAGTGACACATGGTGACATAGAGTTCCACCAGAGCACAGAGCACTGAGTTAATTGGCAAGGCTGGTCACTAGAAAGCACACTTCACTCTGCAGAAGCCGGAGGCCACTTGAGAAGCACCCAAAGAAACATTTTAAGTGGGCAAGAGTCACAAAACTGCATACAGCTCACATGACAACCAAGAACTCCTCCTTATTTGTACTCTTTGTGCTCTTGGAAGGGAAAAGGTAAGCCCTTTCCATACAGGCAAGTATTTTAAGTCTACTGAGCACAGAAGTTCTCAGGGGAACTACCCACAGCTTGAAGGGTCACTGCTTCCTAATTTCCCTGGGTGGTGCCTAATGACTCAGCAAGAGTCTACATCTTAATTCTTGCATGGAAGGGATCACTCTAGTTCCAGGAATGAGTACTGAAGCCAGAGGACCTCAATACCACTCACTAGTCATGTGAACTCAGGCAATTTTCTTAACTCACTAAGCCTTAGTTTCTTCTCCTCTACAGAAGAAATTATGTTTTATGAGAATGAGAATATGTATACAAATTATGTTGTAATATAAAAATATTTTTAAATTAAGCATTAATTTTAATGCTGAGCAAAGATAGACCATCCCTCTGTCAAAATATCTCTGTGTTTGGTGCCCTTAGATCCCACACTCTGCATTAGTCCCCTAGGGCTGTTATAACCAAGTGTTACAAACTGGGTGACTTAAGACAATAGTTATTCTATCATAGTTATGGAGGCTAGAAGTCCAAAATCAAGGTGTCAACAGGGCCATGTCCTCTGTTACGGCTGTAGGAGAGTAATTCTGTGATGGTAAATTTTATGAGACATCTTGACAAAGCCACAAGGTATCCAGATATTTGGTTAAATATCTGGGTGTATCTGTGAGGGTGTCTGAATTGGTAGACTGAGTAAAGTAGATTGCCCTCCCCAGTGTGGGTGAGCATCGTTCAATCCATTGAGGGCTTGCATAAAACCAAAAGACAGAGAAAGGGAGAATTTGCTCCCTCTGCCTGTCTGAGTGGGGACATTGGTCTTCTCCTGCCTCCAGATTGGAATTTACATCATCAGCTCTCCTGGTCCTCAGGCCTTCAAGTTTGGACTGGAACTTACATCATTGATTCTCTTGGTTCTCAGGCCTTTGGACTCAGATCAGAACTACATCACCTTTCCTGGGTCTCCAGTTTCCAGACAGCAAATTGTGGAACTTCCCAGCCCCATAATCACAAGAGTCAATTCCTTATAGTCTCTCTCTCTCTTTCAATGTGTATATATATATACATATATATATATATATATATATATATATATATATGACACCCTGGATTTTCCAAGATAATCCTGTGCTGGCCCTACAACTTCACTTATGCATGTCAGAATATATGCTCCAATATTGGTTTCAAAACCAGGCTCACTAAAATATAGGCATCAGAAGAAAAGACAATGGGGTGGTTTGTTCTTCAAAACCTTCATTTCCCTTCACAAATTTTTTCTCCCCCTATGTTTCTTCTCTCAGTGAATCAGAGTTGGGGGTTCTTACTCCTTCTATATCAATTCCTGTCTTCTTCACTCCCATCCACTAATCTGTAACCCTGTCTATTCAAACTCTCCCACATTTCTCAAATCAGCCTCCTCTTCCCCAGCCCCACACCACTCATTTGGTTGAGGACTCATTATGTCTCAAATTATTCACTTTGTTAACTTGAATTTTGGGCCTCACCAATACTCCTACCAGATTGAGCTTTCTAAAATGCAAACATCATCATTCACTGGCTTCAATTACCTTAGTGACTATCTACTGCCTTCAGGATTAAATCCAAGATTCTTAGCATGCCATGTGTGGCAGATACTGCTGGCTATGTGTTCATCAAAACTCATTTCCTCTTCTCCTGGGCATACAGCTGGAGTTCATTGCCTAGCCATCCTTGCAGTTAGTTGTGACCATGTCAGTGGGTTTCTAGCCAATAGAACATGAAAGAAAATGACACATGCTATACCCAACCTGGTCCATAAAAATCTCCCGTGCCATCCTCCATGCTCTCTCTTCCCCAGTTGGCTACTAGGTGCAGAGAGTCCACTACAGGGCTTTGGGGCCTTAGGAAACAGTAGAGCCATAAGATGGAAGAAATCTGGGCTCCTGGAATAATACTGAAAGCTACCTGCTACATGAATGAGATATTCATTTCTATCGTATTAAAATCTCACGATCCCACTGTATTAAAATATTCATTTCTATTGTATTGTATTGCTGAGTTGTGAGAGTTGTTTATTACAGCCATGTGCCAACTCTGACCAATATACCATTTGAGGCTCTCAGTTTTCTGGCCCCTACCTACCTCTCCCATCTCATCATTGATTCATTACTCCTTTCCATCCTATACCATCTTTCTGCCTCAGTGAACTATTATGGTCCTCCAAACTCATTACTTCCCTCTTGACTTTGGTTTCATTAGAGTAATTCTCTCTCTACTTAGAAGGACCCTACAAGATAGACTATTCTTTATCTTCATTTTACATATAAGGAAACTTAAGGCTTAGAGAGGTTAATAAGTTCCTTGCCAGATTGTCAGCTAGTATGTAACTGAGTCAAGATTTGAACCTAATCAGATGGATACGGAACCCTTGCACTTAACCACTAGTTCATGAATCAATAAGTGTTTTGGAATGAGTCCTTCTCAGCCAACAGCAGAAAAGTACTCAAGGTCTAGCTATTGCCAGGCCTATCCCAGCCCACTTGAAAGGCTCAGACACCGTTCAGAGATTCTGTTCATGAACACACATAGAGAAGCTATATAATCTCCCATGCTTAATGTCACTCTTAATCTTAAAGAGAAGAATGTTAATAATATCATTCCTTGAAGGTAACATAAACACTTAAAATGTTTTCTTTCCAACTCTTCTGCCTTTACACTTCACTTCCTGCCTTTTCTGGTTCAGTGTCATTGAACTTAGTTGGTAAATGGGCAAATATATATCTCCAGACCATACTAAGCATGTCTTTTGATGTGCTCAAGTTCCAAAATGAATGTCACTCATGTTACAACCTCTCAGGTGCTCAGAAGGATTAGCAATTTCCCTTTTCCTTTGCTGATTTTTTCTCTAGGCTATCTATGCTATATTATTTCCATCTTTTTTTGTACAGTAAGTCATGCCCTCTAATCCATTTATCATTCTCGTCATCCTTGCTTGCAGTATTCCTTTTTCATCTTTTTTGAAAGAAAAATGGTGCCCTAATAAACACACATTTATACAAACACACACTACAAAATCTCAGGCATTCCAGAACCAGTCTTTCCATCAGAATCCTCTCTTGACAACAGTTGTAATTTTTGGCCTGCCTCTTCCTCCCCTCTGCTCTTTGGTCAACATTTCACTTTTTTATCCAGATCTGTCCTTCTCATTTTTGTCCAAGTATCTTCAACAGTCACAAGTGGCTCTCTGATCTGCTATAATTTATATAAGTAAACACATTTTGTGGTTCTTTTTTTTCTTAACTCAAGTATTCCAAAGAGTGATGAACGTCAGGAACTATAAATGGACCCTTGCAGCATCCTGTGAAAATCAGACTTCAGACAGGATTCAAGCCAGTCTTTCCAATACTGATGAAAGGCATCTCATCCCAAATGGTGCTTCGGAGAATATTGTCTATACCCAACCTGAGCCTAGAGAATTTATGAGGGAGAGAAATTTTTGCATTGCTATTCTCATGCCTTTCTATAACTTCCTCCAAGATGCTCACAGATCTTATTTTCCACCCAATCATCCAGTGCTCACACTCTAATCTTAGACACCAACCTCTTTCAACCTATCAGTCAATTGATTTGATAAATTAATGCTAACTAATGGAAATTAAGGAAAAATCTTCCTCTCTTTAGGCAACATATGACCTCTCTGAACCTCAGTTTCTTTGTGTGTAAAATGGAGATGATATTCTGCTTTCCGTATTTCCGCATGTAGGGAACTCTCAATTATTCATATGCTTGTTATAGGGACAACACATTAATTTTCAGTCTCTTCCCTTAACCCTCCCACTCCCAAGAAAAATTCTAGTATCAGTATGTTCTCCTCCTATGAGGCCTTAATATATACATTAGGATAATCAGGGAAGGGGAGAACATGAGACCGTCCAAAGATAGGATTTACTCTAAAAAAGAGCAAAACTAATAGTCTCAGGAATAGGGTGGAGGAATAAGTCAGTAGCTTCCTGGTATGGATTTGGGGGAATTCTGGGGGAGAATGGAGAGGCATGAGTATTGAGGGGAATGGTTATTGTCTATCTGAAAGACAAGACGGGAACAGAGGAAAGAAGTCGTGGGTGTTATAAATGTCCTACTTCCGGAGCGTTTGTTGGAGAGAGAACAATGAAAACTTAAATCAATGTCAATGACTATTTTCCTTTGACTTGATCCTTGCCAAGACTGTGCTATGAGAGGTTTTGGCTTTATAAAGGTTCTGTGTATATAGATTATTCACTTTTCCATTATCCAAGACCATGGTTGGTTCCACCTTCCCAAATCCAGAATGGCCCACTTTAACCTTTGTGTGCCCTTTTGAGACACTGGCTCCCAACCTTAGTCATCCTTAGTCAATGTCTACCAAGGGGTTTCGGAATGACAGTAGCAAATATAATTAGAAGTTTTGTTCTCCTCCTGTGAAGGGGACAAGCACAGAAGCACTTCAAAGCCAAACCAACAGTTTAAGGATTATCCAGAAATGTGATTTATCTGAATTCTCCTCCATTAGTGTGTTTAATCAAGGACTGACTGTGTGGAGAACTGCATATTTCCATAGCTTCTAATGTTCACTCTGATTTTTCTGAAGATTGTTTTTCATAAATTACTCCCTTGTTAGCTCTTTAAGAACCCTTGGAATAGATAATATGATCTTACTGATTTATATGGTATAGTTTAGCAACTAGAATATTCTTTTACTTAGCCTCTTATGTAGCTTTCTGACTCTCCCACCAAAAATCTCCTTGACTGCCGCGTCTAAGCTTCTCCTCTGTATAATTTAGTTAAACGCGGAGGCCAAGTAGTTGCTAACTAATTCCTCACATCGCAGTTCTCTAGTTATCTAGCTTTCCTCTTCACATAAAGTGGCCTGTCTGGCCTCCCATTCTCCTTCATTTTCTAATTCCATTGCTTAGGAGAAATATTTTGGTTGTAGTTGTCCTTGGCATTGTGGAATCAATTACAGCAAAACACAAATAGTCCGAGGCAAGTCTGATCCTTAAACACTCATTGACAACTAGCTTATTTCAAAAGCGATTTTTACAGCCTTTTTGCTGAATCCAATAGACATTTTATTTAGAACATAGTCTATTCTTCGAACCTCATTCATTCAAATATTTTATGGAATTCCAGGTAGTGTACTAAGAATAGGGAATATGATAAAAGATATGGTTCCTTTCTTTGGAAAGGAGTTTCAAAGGAAATATCTTCATATTTGAGAAAAGATGAAACACATTCTTTTAAAGGCTACATTCTATCATAAGTGATATCAATAATAATGACAGCTATTTACTGTGCACTTTATGTGGGCTCTCTCTGTGCTAAGGGTTTTATCTTCATTCTCTTTTTTGATTCTCACCACACCCTATGAGTTAAGTGCTCTTGTTACCATCTATTTTACAGATAAGAAAATAGAAGATCAAAAGAAATTAAGACACTAGATCAAATTATACAGCTTACCAGTGGCAGAGCTATAATTCATATCTACAGTGTCTGCCTTCTTAAGTTCTAAAAATGTAGCATGAGCATGAGTGTGTCTGGCATGTAGTAGGCACCCAGTCGATGTTTGGTTAATTGTTAGTAAGAAGAGGGTCCTGGAGGACAACGGTGTGGCTTAAATAGCAAATTTGAGTCAAGGAGCAATGGAAGCAAGTGGACATGCAGGCTGAGGAAGTGGCCTTGGCCTCCTCTTGGAGGCCAGGTTGTAGAGTGAGCTCTGAAACCTGCAGAGAAGGGGAAGGCACTGAAGACTTCTGAGCAGGGAAGAAACCTGGCAAATGTGTCAACCAGGGACAGCTGTTCTCAGTGGTGATGTGCACAGAGGATTGAAAATTGGAGGCCTCAAGACTCATTAGGAGAAAATAATAATAGTCTATGTGTGGGATAATAACGAACTGAACTAAGAGAATGGGTATCACAGAAAAACAATGGGCAAAATTTGGATATGGGATTTTGTTGTAGGGTGTAAACAATGATTCTGAGGTTTTGAAGCTAGTAACTGTTGCTTTCATCGAAAATCATTTAGTCAGGAATAGGTGTCAGTTTGGGCTTGACAAAACAGTGGGTACAGAGTAGGCACTCAGACGTTCTTAAAATGAACAAAAGGATGAATGAACAGATGAGTAAATGAATGAGTGAATGAAGTGTTCTTGAGAAGTTCAGTTTGAGGAAATGGCAGAGCCTCCCAAGTAGAGTCAGATCCCAAAGAATTGTCCCTGGAAGCAATGTACATTCCCTGCGCTCTTTCCTTCTTCTTTTTTTTTTTTTTTTTTTTTTAATTTGCCCCTGTTGTAGCCAAACCTCCGTATTCTCTTTAAAACTCTTCTTCTGAGTTAGTGTAGGTAATGTGGTAAATAGTCAGATTTATAAATTTATAGAACTAATTCCTGAGAAACTCTCCTGTCATGCAGCCAGATATATATATATTTTTTAATCCAGCAGGATTTCTCATTCTTGGAGAATGAGTTCTCTGGGAACAAGAGACTCAACCAATACATCTATTCAGTTAATGCAAGGTTTTGTAACTCTCCTTCAGAATATAAGTCGAATAGAGGACCCAAAGGGTTACCCAATAACCTAAGGAATCAGTCTTATGTCATGTACTGGACACAAGGCATATGTGAAAAGGGCAAAATAGAAGAGGACATGGAATAAAACAGGTGAAAAGTCACATTCATAAAAGCCTAGGCACCAGCTTTGATAACCACCACCAATGTGCCTTAGGAGCAGCACAATGTGCCTAGTTAAATAAAAGATAAAAGATGAAGGGCAACAAGAAAAAAAAAAAAAGTAACTCGGGGTTCATCAATCCTAAATTTCTGAGACCATTAAACATGGAATTTCAGGGACTTCCCTGGTGGCACAGTGGTTAGGTGTCCACCTGCCAATGCAGGGGATGGGTTCGAGCCCTGGTCCAGGAAGAACCCACATGCCACGGAGCAACTAAGCCCACACGCCACAACTACTGAGCCCGCGCTCTAGAGCCCTCGAGCCACAACTACTGAGCCTGCATGCCACAACTACTGAAGCCCACGTTCCTAGATCCTGTGCTCAGCAACAAGAGAAGCCACTGCAATGAGAAGCCCCTGTACCGCAACGAAAAGTAGCCCCCGCTTGCCGCAACTAGAGAGAAAGCCCGTGTGCAGCAACAAAGAGACCCAACTCAGCCAATAAATAAACAAATAAATAAAATAACTAAAAAAAACAAAGTGCCATTTCAGGTGGATCCATCCATCCATCCAAACGCTATATTTATAGTGAATAAGAATGAAGGTTTTGAAGTCACACAGATCTGAGTTTGAATCTCAGCCACTTTTGCCATTAACCGAGAGACGTCGTGTGAGATGCTTCACTTCCCTTTGCCTCAGTTTCCTCACCTATAATATGCAGATAAAGCCTCAGGTTAGCTGTGAGGATTAAATAAGATAATGTGCTTAAACTCAGCATCTGCCTGGGGCACAGCAAGTAGCTCAGTAAACTGCGGCTGTAATTTGCATCATTATCAGACTGTGCTTCGTACCAAGGCGAATCCAAAAAAATCTAAGTCCTGTTCCTTCAAACCCCCACTCCCCGCCAGTCTCAGCCAACTACACCTCTAACTGTAACACTGCTTCAATCATCAGAACACCATGAAGATGTAAAGGGAACAAGAAAATGTGTGGAGTATATGAGAAAAATATACCCTAGTTACTGGTCTAGCATTACCGCTGCTCTGGATTAAGGAGATTTGGGTCATCAGCTAACCAGTGTTGCTCAAAGCAGTGTTGAATTCTCTAATGGAGAAAGGATTAGAGGACAGAACCAGCTGTTTGAGGTACTGGAATTATAAGTATCTGAACGTGATTTTAAGAAGAGATATCCTAAGGAGAAAAAAATTCTCATTTTTAGATGCATAGCATTATTTGCTCCTGAGGCTGTGGAGGGGGAGGGGTCTCTGGGAGGGAATGAAACACATTCCTTAATATCCTCTTTGAAAAAAAATTATATGGGCACATAAAACACGTGTTTGTTAAAGGAAGTAACCCATCTGAGATAACAACCTAAGACTGATGTCTTGTGAAAAAGGAGAGTTTTTTGGAGATGCTTATTCCACTTGAGATTTCAACTTTATGTTTTGCATATGTCTATTTAGGGTTTTTAAATACTACTCTCTTCTCGCTGCTGCTAATCTTATTTGTACTCTGAAATAAGTTACACTGTAGTGTGGTGGGTGCTTGAAAATATCCTTTCAACTGAGCAAAAATTTACATAATTTACATTTTACATACATATTTAACTCTCATGGTAAAAACATAATCTCACTCAACTGGCAAATGAGCTACTATTAACATACTTTATTAATAATATGAGAAACCCTATTTAAATTAAGAAATTGAAACTCTTTAGAACTTCAAGTCAGTACATAGCATCTAGCAATTGTGCTTTAAGGTGTATTTCACAAGATATGTCTGTATGCAAGAAACAGTCATGAAATGAGTCATGCTTTTAAGCAGGCAGATGACTCCATTGTTGCATAAGTAGTGACTTCAGAAGTAATAACAGTAATTGTAACAGTGGCAGTAGTAATAGTATAGTTACAATATTACTAAATTGCTGCAGGCATTGCTCTAAATGTGCCGTATGTGTTATCATATTTAATCCTCACAACCCTATGCATTTTTATTACTATCCCTTTTTACAGATGAAGACATTGAGGCATAACAAGGAAGTTAAGTATTGCCCCAGATCATGTAGAGCTGGAATTTAAACTGAGAAAGACTTCAGAACCTGAGATTTTTTACACTTCTCTAGAACACACCTCACTTACATGACTACAAGGAAGGTGAGATTGGATTCTAGCCCATGTCTGTGTGATTACAGAATGTACTCCCTGATTATAAAACTTCAGTTGTTTTTTAGCAGATTCCCATGTCTTTTGGGCAAATACGATCCTGAGGGACCTGTCTCATGAGTTCAGAGTGTATGACCAGCCATCTTCATCCAAGAAGCAGCTATGAATTAAGTCTGGATAGTGATGGAAATTAAAATGAATGTGCATCAGAAAAGTGGTTCCATAGGCCTTAGTTGAGAGCCTTGTTCATTTCCAGAGTGGAAGTGGGAGGGATGAAAGGATGAAGGAAAAGAGAAGAGAAAGGAAAGATAAAATTTTTATTAAACAACTATTAAGTGCCAAGAACAGTGCTGAGCACTTTATGTATAAGAACCCATTTCATCAAAGCACAGAATTCACAAAAAGAGCCACAAAAATGATCAAAAGACCAATGTTAAGTTACAGAAAAATTAAGAAAACTAGATTGACTTATTAGGAAAAAGTCAGCTCTTTATTTTGCAAATTTGAGAACTTTAGTTGGGAGAGCTTCAATGCCATGCCCCAAGTTACACATTAAGTTAACACTAAATCCAAGACTGGACCGGTCCACTGGATTTCCCTCTGCCTCAGTGTCCATGTTTGCATCCAACTCAATGGGGGTATCTTTGCTGTGCCCTCCCACTTCTCCACTGCTGCCTGGCAGTAGATCATGTCTCAGCTGAGACACGCTATCCCCAGTATTGATTAGTGACAAAGTCATCTATCTGAATCAGGGATACCCCTTGTCAGACTGGACAAAAGGGAGCAGTGGTGGGTACCAAGCTTGACTTTCTAACATATATAAAAGGTTTTGTTTGCTCTTCCTCTTTCTTTGGGGAGAAAAGGACAGATATTTGTATTTTATAGATGGGAAAACTGAGTTTCAAAGAGGTGAATAAATTGGGCTAAAGTTACTTATCTTGGAAATGGCAGACTTACGGCCCAGCTATAGGATTACTGAACAAAAGTTTCATCGGTGACAATGAAGTGCATATGTTTATGTCTATGCCTTTCACTTTGGATCTAAGATAATACCTTCCAGGCAAACAATTCTTTTTTTTTTCAATCTATTTATTTATTTATGGCCGCGCTGGGTCTTTGTTATGGTGCACGGGCGTTCTCGAGTTATGGCGAGCAGGGGTATTACTCTTTGTTGCAGTGTGCGGGCTTCTCCTTGCAGTGGTTTCTCTTGTTGTGGCACACCGGCTCTAGGCGCGGGGGTTTCAGTAGTTGTGGCACTTGGGCTCAGTAGTTGTGGAACATGAGCTTAGTTGCTCGGCAACATGTGGGATCTTCCCGGAGCAGGGCTCGAGCCTGTGTCCCCTGCGTTGGCAGGTGGATTCTTAACCACTACGCCACCAGGGAAGTCCCCCAATTCTTTTTTCTAAAGGCATGTTCTGCTTAGGCTGACAGAAAATAGCCATTCTCCTTCCAACCCTAGGAGGAGTCACCAGGTCGGTTCCTATCTGCTCAATTAGGGAAGTATTATGGCACAGAGAATAAATTACCCCCTTGTTGTTTAGCTTAGTTTTCTTTTGTTTTTCTTAGAATAATAAAAGAAGAATGTCTTCTTTGTGCTCATATGCAATGTGCAGAGCTCTGTTTCTAGTAATTTTAGCCATTAACTGGAAAAAGAAAAGCCCCCAATTCTTTGTTGATATGCTGTCAATATTGCCAGTACAGGGGACCTTACACAACAGGGACCTTATTTTTCCTAGAATGATTCCAGAGGCAGCTAGATTGGAGTTAACTAGGTGTGTAGCCTTGAACAATCTCTTTGACATTCCCAAGCCTCAATTTCCTGACCTTTCTTTTCCTAACTTCATTAAAGTATAATTGGCAAATAAATTTGCAAGTTATTTAAAGTGTACAACATGATGATTTTACATACATTTACATTGTGAAAGGATTCCCCCCTCCCCACTGCACTGAGTTAATTAACACATCCATCACCTTACATATTTACTGATTTTTTTTTTTTTTGGAGAACATTTGAGTTCAATTTTCTGATCTTTAAAATGAGGAAAATAATACTTCCTACTGCACAGGGTAGTTGTGAGGCATAAAATAGTTAGGGTGCCACCCTGCACCCAATAGGATGGCTACTATCAAAAAGGCAGAAAATAACAAGTGTTGGCCAGGATGTGGAGAAATTGGAACACTTGTGCTCTGTTGGTGAAAACAAAAAATGGGCCACTGCTGTGGAAAACTGTATGGAGTTTCCTCAAAAAAATTTAAATGGAATTATCATATGATCCCATAATTCCACTTCTGAGTATACACCCAAAAGAATTGAAAGCAGGACCTCAAAGAGATATTTTACACCCATATTCATAGCAGCATTATTCATAAGAGCCAAGAAGTGGAAGCAACTAAAGTGTCCAACAACAGATGAAAGATAAGCCAAATGTGATATACACGTACAGTGGAATATTAGGTGGCCTTAAAAAGAAAGGAAATTCTGACACATGCTACGACATGGATGAACCTAGAGCATATTATGCTAAGTGAAATAAGCCAGTCACGGAAAGACAAGTACTGATTCCACTTACACGAGATACCTAGAAAAGTCAAATTCATGGAAAGTGGAATGGTAGTTCCCAAGAGCTGGAGGAAGGGAGAATGGGGAATCATCATTTAATGGGTATAGCGTTTCAGTTTTGCAAGCTGAAAAGAGTTCTGGAGATAGAAGGCGGTAATGGTTGCACAAGAACGTGAATGTACTTAATATCATTTAAAATACACTTAAAGGGCCTCCCTGGTGGCGCAGTGGTTGAGAGTCCGCCTGCCAATGCAGGGGATACGGGTTCGTGCCCCGGTCTGGGAGGATCCCATATGCCGCGGAGCGGCTGGGCCCGTGAGCCATGGCCGCTGGGCCTGCGCATCCGGAGCCTGTGCTCCGCAACGGGAGAGGCCACAACAGTGAGAGGCCCGCATACCGCAAAAAAAAAAAATAAAATAAAATAAAAAAAAATAAAATACACTTAAAAATGGTTAAGATAGTTAAAAAAAAAAGGCAGGAGGACAGCCAACTTAGGGGAGGGGAAGCAATGACATAAATTTTAAATGCCTGCAATGAAAAAAGAAAAAGTACTTAGCACATGACTGGCCCACTGCGATTATTGAGTGAATGTTGAACCACTGGTAAAGATGTCAGGGAAGATGGTGGTGAAGTGGGGATGATGTGGTGGAGACAGTGATGCACAGGGTATTGATGCAGCGTGTGTATACCTCTCCTCCTTAGAAGAGGCCGGCTTCCTCAGAGAGAGATGCACACTCTCCATCTCAGAATGCAAAGTAACACGAAATGAACGGACTTTTCCTGCACAAGATGAGCCCGTGTGAGAGCCCAAACAGGTAGGAACTGAGCAGGCCCAGCATGGTAGTGACAGAGCATAGCACTGGGGAAACTGTTCCAGCAACTGGAAAAATGTGGGGGTTTTTTTGTTTCTTTTTTGTTTATTTTTGATCATATAACTTTTCTTCTTTATTCTGCTAATATGATGAATTGTATTGATTGATTTTTTTAACATTTTCATTGGAGTATAATTGCTTTACAAGGGTGTGTTAGTTTCTGCTTTATAACAAAGTGAATCAGTTATACGTATACATATGTTCCCGTATCTCTTCCCTCTTGCATCTCCCTCCCTCCCACCCTCCCTATCCTACCCCTCTAGGTGGTTACAAACCACCTAGCTGATCTCCCTGTGCTATGTGGCTGCTTCCCACTAGCTATCTATTTTATGTTTGGTAGTGTATATATGTCCATGTCACTCTCTCACTTTGTCCCATATCCTCAAGTCCATTCTCTAGTAGGTCTGTATCTTTATTCCCGTCTTACCCCTAGGTTCTTCATGACCTTTTTTTTTTTTTTCTTAGATTCCATATATATGTGTTAGCATAAGGTATTTGTTTTTCTCCTTCTGACTTACTTCATTCTGTACGACAGACTCTAGATCTATCCACCTCACTACAAATAACTCAATTTCGTTTCTTTTTATGGCTGAGTAATATTCCATTGTATATATGTGCCACATATCTTTATCCATTCATCTGTTGATGGACAATTAGGTTGCTTCCATGTCTTGGCTATTGTAAATAGAGCTGCAGGAATCAGGCTCCATGACTTCAGACTATACTACAAAGCTACAGTAATCAAGACAGTATGGTAATGGCACAAAACCAGAAAGATAGATCAATGGAACAGGATAGAAAGCCCAGAGGTAAACCCACACACATATGGACACCTTATCTTTGATAAAGGAGGCAAGAATATACAGTGGAGAAAAGACAGCCTCTTCAATAAGTGGTGCTGGGAAAACTGGACAGGTACATGTAAAAGTATGAAATTAGAACACACCCTAACACCATACACAAAAATAAACTCAAAATGGATTAAAGACCTAAATGTAAGGCCAGACACTATCAAACTCTTAGAGGAAAATATAGGCAGAACACTCTGTGACATAAATCACAGCAAGATCCTTTTTGACCCACCTCCTAGAGAAATGGAAATAAAAACAAAAATAAACAAATAGGACCTAATGAAACTTAAAAGCTTTTGCACAGCAAAGAAAACCATAAACAAGATGAAAAGACAACCCTCAGAATGGGAGAAAATATTTGCAAATGAAGCAACTGACAAAGGATTAATCTCCAAAATTTACAAGCAGCTCATGCAGCTCAATAACAAAAAAATAAACAACCCAATCCAAAAATGGGCAGAAGACTTAAATAGACATTTCTCCACAGAAGATATACAGATTGCCAACAAATACATGAAAGAATGCTCAACATCATTAATCATTAGAGAAATGCAAATCAAAACTACAATAAGATATCATCTCACACCGGTCAGAATGGCCATCATCGAAAAATCTAGAAACAATAAATGCTGGAGAGGGTGTGGAGAAAAGGGAACACTCTTGCACTGTTGGTGGGAATGCAAATTGATACAGCCACTATGGAGAACAGTATGGAAGTTCCTTAAAAAACTAAAAATAGAACTACCATACGACCCAGCAATCCCATTACTGGGCATATACCCTGAGAAAACCATAATTCAAAGAGTCATGTACCACAATGTTCATTGCAGCTCTATTTACAACGTGTTTTAATTAGTTTGGCTGGTCAGTGGTTCCCAAAGCAATGGGCTAAGAGCAGAAGGCAGAGAGTGTGCATGTGCATGAGTGCAAGACAGCAGCGAGAAATGGAGAAAGAAGGGAGAATGATTGACTGGGGAGAAGGGGCACAATCTGCTGTAAACAGCCCATTACGTTCTGAGTGAGCGACTCGAACTGCAGAGAGCGAACTCCTGCACTTTTGGATCTTAGGGGCCAGTGGCATCTTCTTGTGGCACCTGGTGAGAAGCCCTGCCCTAAAGAGATGGCGGGGGCACCCGGTGGCTGTGCCATCACTCCCACTTCCTCAGCTGACTCTGCCTGTTTTTCGATGACTACGAAGGCCAGTGAGGTGAGCGTCTCAGAGTCCAAGGCTAATAACGATAATAAACCTGCAAGAATGAAATTGACTCCACAGAATAAAATTTTGAAAGTGAAACAGTTCTCTACAGTTCTCTGTCATTTCTGTCTCGGATTATGCTGGGGAAGGTTGAACATAATTTTAGTGAGAAATCGATTGTAATTGGCACTCTGCATGCTCTCTGGCAGAGGACACTGAAAACAGGCTCTCCTGACATCGGCAGGCTAATTCACTTCTGCTGCCAACACCCTTGCAAAGGAGCCCGAGTTAGGGGCTCCTCTTCCCACCACTGTACTGGGAAGACATTGATTTTGCAGCCCTCGCCTCTTGTTGATGAGATCAACGATAAATTTGGGAAAGGAAACAAAAGGATGAGTGCAGGGCAAATAGTGAAAAGTACAGCTGAGAAGATAGAGATAAAACTTGAGGTAAGAGTCTGTGCTAAGGACTGGGAATTTCTAGGATACAGCTGACCAGAGAGAAGAAGGAAAAATAACTCTATGTGTGTGGGGTAGGGGCGTGGTGTTGGACATGATTTTTTAGTGTGTTTTACCAATAAAACCCAACAAAAGACCTCTTCCTAAGCTCTTTTCCATGTTTCTTTCAGTCAAGCTGCACTACTTTAACCAAAGAGAACATGCCAATACTGCACTATCCGAGAAGGAAAATCTGAACGAAATGCACAGTAAGTTAGCAGGAGCAAAAAATAAAAATGTGCTTTCTAATGCAATGCTATCCTGACCTTTCCAAGGGGAACAGCAGCTGGCCTCACCAGACTCACGGATTACAGGACTTTCCTCAGAATTTATACAATGTATTGATGCAAATCCACCCAAAGTATCCTTTATTTAGGTGGGAATTGCAATGTTGGAGGCTTAAGCCTCACCCACATGTACCTCGGGATGCACTGTCCCCATGACAAGGCCAAGTGAACTGCTTTTGAACAGTAAACAGCCAGCAGTTTTCAAGCTTCATACTTAGCATCTTACTGACAAGCATCCTGAGTCTCTCCCGAGGTTTTCTTTGGTGTGGGAGAGAGAAAAGGACAGCCACAGCCGTTTCTCAAACTCTTCCAAAGGGCCAGATGCATTTGACTCTGTACCCATGCTCATCCCTGCCCAGCCTCCCTTCCTGGGCACAGCTGTGGCTGCCACACATTCTTGACAGGGGTCACTTCCCTGAAAAGCATGATGGCATCTTCAAGACAACTTCCCATGCGGAACGACAGCCAAATGTTGCCAGCTTCCCAACTGCCTTCACAATCTGGGGTCAGCACCCTGAAGGAGGATGTCCCTCCCATCCCCGCCTGTGGGGTCCTCAGCTATTTTCAACTCCTGTAACAATGATACCTTTTCTCCATGTTATTCCCAGCAGCCACCAAAAGCTAGGGCAACATGACCCTAAATGATTGTTCTTTCAAAGTCCCAGAAATTCCAAAGCCACCCAGGTCCCTGTCTCTCATGACGCTATTCTAGAAGGAGTGAATTGGGAGTTGCCTCCCTGACCTCCAGCTCCACCACACACAAGCTCACCTTCGACCCTGCCTCATGCACCTGGCACTGGGGAACTCTCAGCATCTACCTTCCACAAAGGTTCATCACAGAGCTATTTCTTCCAGACTCTTGAGCTTACTAGCAGCACGTGGCTTTGAGCTCTGAAGATCCAAATCCAGAAAGACTGAACTTCATCTAACTAAAGCCCAGGAAGTTAAAAACAAACGAACAAAGATATAATACAATAAACAAGCACAAAAGTTGGAAGTATTTGCTGGTCTGCATACTGCCACACAAGCAGACCTTGGAAACAGGCTTTCTTTCATTTTGTAAGCAAACCACCACGGAGCACAATTTCAGGAAATATATGCCATTAAAGAATATTACAAGCAGCTCACTGCAGTAACACCTATAATTTTTCATTCATTTTAATATGCCCATTTTTCACGTTTAGAATTTCTAGTAACTCTCCCTTATTATGTTCTCTTGGTTGATGTGCCTACATAATCGGATAAGCATTTGTCTAATACTGGGTTGTGCTATTTTTAAAAGTACTTTTGTGGAACAACAAAAACAAAAACAAAAAAATCACTATAAAAAAAAGGCTCCCAATCACTGCATTTTAATATTTAAGTCTTTCTAAGGTTGAGGAAAAGATGTATTTTTTAAAAAGGGATTTTAAGGAAATGCGTTCAGGTTGTCAATTGACCACAATGTCCCTGCCACTTGGACTTCTCAAATCAAATCCTTCTTTTTGCCAGGTGAAGGGGAAAGGGTAGTGTTTCATGAAGTCTTCCTTGGAAATCTTAATATAAATGCATAAAATAGCAACGAGTACACTTTAGTAAAAATAACATTTATTGAGTGATCACTACATGCCAGGGATTTACATGAATTAACCCATTTAATCCTAACAAAAATCCTGTAAGATCCAAATTAAACATATCCCCATTTTACAGATGAGGACATTAAGGCACCTACCACATACCAAGCACAGAGCTAACTATTTTACATACATTACTACTTTCATCCTTGCAACTCTCATGGTTATCCTCATGGCATCAACATCTTTGCCTTAAAAATGAAGAAAAAGTAGATCAAAGACTTGTAGGATGTGCCAAACATCATAAAGGAATTCGGCCCAGAGCCACTCCTTCCAGAAGCCACACTCTTAATCACCACGTTAATGTAGTGCTGATAAACTTTCTCTACAAACTGACCCAGTTTTCACTGTTCCAGCCTTAAATGGGTGAAGGCAGTTGGATTCACGATGCTGAAGAACAGCCACCTAGGCTGGGATCCGGGTTTGGCTTGATGACTTGATTCCATGCGTGCAGACAACTTGGGAGAGGCTTCACTGAGCTGGGCAAGTTTGGCCAAAGGGAGGCTGGACAAGTGTCTTAGAAACTGCATAAAGTTCATGGCCACAACCATCCCGTCGCTGCTTCCTTGGCGCTCACACCAACCACCAGAGGAAGATGAAGATCCTCTTTCCCTTCAAGCACCGAGAATTATCCTCAACACAAGAAATATTTGCTTGTCCTTCAGAGAGGAGTCAGGATTGGGAGAAAGATCATATACTGGACCATGGTCAGCTGACTGGGCCAAGAGAAGGTGGTCAAGGACATACTCACACTGTGGAGATCTAAATGGCCTCCTTTCTGTTGGTTTTATTCCAACTCCAAGCCTGTCTTAGATGCCACTTGTGAGCATCAATTTAGAGCAACAGTTCCAAGAGAAAGGCCACAGAGACCAGGATGCCCAAGAGCTTGGATTCCAAGGGAACACAGCAAGCTGACTCAACCGCTTCAAGTCTCTTCCTCCACCATACCTTCACACAGTACCATGACAGAGTCTTGGGGGACCAGAGTCTAAGTTATTAATTGAATGTGGTACTTTGTCATCCATGTAATCTTCTTCAGGCACCTCATGGGAAGAAGTGATCATGGCTCCAGCAGGTCTGGTCAAGGCTTTCATACACGGAACCCTGGACCCTACCAAGTACACCATGCCATAAAACATATCCTACCATCTACTTATACTCGAAGCAACAAACAAAGCCCCTCACCAACTCCATCCTAGGATGTTATTCCAACATTAAAGACCTGAGAAGCAGGGAAATGGCATGACTTTGCCCCAAGAGAGCAATGTTGATGTCCTTCCCTAATGGTACTGGGGATGCACTACAGGTGACAAGGATACTATTCTCATGCCTGCAGGAGACTCTTGACTCTTGATACCTCCTAAAATCCCATAGGACATGACTAGCATTCAACTAGATCAAGTGTTTCAAAACAGCTTTTGTTTACCCATTAAATGAACCAGGTGGTCACCGTCTAATTCCTAATAGGTAAAATGTGCCAGCCTCATCAAGGCTAGTTTGGGAAGAATATAACCTGAAAGTAGAATTTCCCTGACATGAATCACCTCTTCCTCTGTACTCGCACAGCACCATAGACCAATCTCTATAGCAGCTTATCTCACAACCCTGTGATTATTCATCTGCAGGTCTGCTCCCCCGTCCAGCCTGGGGCCAACCACCAGCAGGGCAGAAGCTCCATCCTATGCTGCTCTGTATCCCTGGTGCCACACAGTCTATGGCCCATCATCAGAGCTTTACAAATGGTTAGCAAATGTTTAGTGAAGCACCACCCCAGCCATTTTTTCAGTTTTCTTCCATAGCCAGACACTAAGTGCTGGAAAATAAAACTGCAGCATTGTCTCCTGGTATCAACCCAAATAAGTCAGATACATGCCTTCAAAATGGATGGCTCATCTATAAATGTGTTTCAATCATTTTTTTAAATCCATGTATTTTTTTCCAGACATAGAAGTCCTCCCATTTACACAGAAAAACGCAGAACTACCCTTTATTCCTCCTGAACAACTTCAAAGTAAAGAACAAAATACAGCCATAGTCCTAGAATTCTGAACCTTATAACGGTTGGTCTACCCCCTCCAGAATCCTCAGGACCCCTTCGCTTTGGATGATATTCTCCTCTTGGCCGCCATCTTTCCAGACTGAGAGAGAGATTTTTGTTGCCTTTCTGTGAGAGGGCCCCTTCTCCTTGACCATTATAGATGTCCTCCCAAGTGGGCCTTTTTCATACTTTCTGAAAGTTCTGTAACTGAAAACATTCACTGCTCTCCAACCATGGATTCTGAGCTGGCAGATATAATTGGCAAGGTTGGCAGAGAAGTGAAAAACCAAACAGGCCGTAAGAGTCAACTCCCTCAAGCCTGACAAGAGGAAAGCCAAAGTCAGAGAGAGGAGACGAGACTAATCGCCCCGTCTCCCTCCAGCTTGTTCAGGGCACACCATGTTTTCTTTCGTTTAAACAAAGGCCCTTCTCCCATTCTGCCAAGGGCTCCGAAGACTTTCCTGGGATCTGGCCCAGGGCATGGCCCCGCCACTCAGTAGGTAGGGAGCGACTTCTGCCAAGTCACTTAACTGCTCAATCTCCAGTTCCTCATGTGTAAAATTGGGATAATATTTCTCCACTGACATCTCAGGTCCCTAGCGATAAATATTAATGTCCGTAGAGGGCTTTGAGATCCCGCGGTGAAGGATGCAGCAGGGTGTTATTTTTATGACGTTGCAGCTTCCATAAAGCATCAAATTCAATGAGAAAGAGGAGAGAGGGGGCACTGGGCTGGAACTAAGACTAACACAGGCAGATGCTGGTGGAGCTTCCCCTACTGCTAATGCATCCCGACAGTCACCTGCAAGTCTGCTGCTATTCCAGTCCCAGGGCTTTCATTTTTACTGGTGACCTCGTTCACTGCTTCCCCATCCCTGCCTCTGGCAAGCATAGGAATCCCTATTTAGCATCCTATTAATATGGAACTTCATAACCATGATATGGATCTTTGTATTCCCAACATCAGGGGGCCTGCCCGGCTGTCTTCTGGCATCAATATGCTCCTCAGCAGGGAATCTGTGCTCGAGGCTCTGGAGTGGGCCAGCCTTCCAGAGCTGGCCAGGCGCCCACATCCCACCTGCCCAAGCAGCACCTCCCCACCCTCCTTCCCCTCCCAGCAGAGGCTTTCCAGGCCCCCAGGCACCAAAATGGAATGAAGATTGCTGTGCAGAGAACTCTGTGACCAGAAAAGTAGCTGATTTTATTTGGGGATAAAAACGTAGAAGAGGAATCCAATAAGGACAAAGAACGGGGAAGATAATTCAATGGTCATAAGAAAGGATGGAAGGGGGTTGTTACAGTGTGATGCCCTGGCTGCATAGCAGGTCAGTGATCATTCATTCTTGGTGTGTCCACAAGGTCTCTGGAGACTTGGTTGAGGAAAAAGGACTACGGGGCCTGCTGCAGTGGAGGGTCAGGGGTAGTGAGTCCAGGGGTAGTTGCAGTAGTTCATTGTGTGGGATGTGGACCACAGACCAAGAGGGAAAGAGTCCAGGGCAGGAGGGAATGGGAGTAACTCTTCCCTCATCTCCCTGATGTGGGTGGGGAAACCAGAGCTGACCCAAGAGGTGGCAAACCAGGACTGTCAGATCTGGTTAGAGCTGTCAGTGAGCAGAGGGTGGAAGCCAAAGTTTGGAGAAGATGCCATGGAACTAGACTCTGCCAAAAATGTGATCAAAAGCCCACTCAAGATGCTCATATACATACACACAAGGCAGCTGTCCTTCCTGACATGACCCTCTGCTGCCCCTTGTCCTCTTGTAACAACTCTTCTTCAAAATCCCCTCTGCACCTTCCTTTTTCAGATTTCATCTCTATAAACCCCTGTCCCAGGGCTTCCCTGGTGGCGCAGTGCTTAAGAATCCGCATGCCAATGCAGGGGACATGGGTTCAAGCCCCAGTCCGGGAAGATCCCACATGCGGCAGAGCAACTAAGCCCGTGCACCACAACTACTAAGCCTGTGCTCTACAGCCTGTGAACCACAACTACTGAGCCCACGTGCCACAACTACTGAAGCCCGCACACCTAGAGCCCGTGCTCCACAACGAGAGAAGCCACCGCAATGAGAAGCCTGCGCACCGCAACGAAGAGTAGCCCCCACTCGCCACAACTAGAGAAAGCCTGCACACAGCAACGAAGACCCAATGCAGCCAAAAATAAATAAATTAAAAACAAACAAAAAAACAACCCTGTTCTTTCTGGATTTTTAAGTGCCAACATGTACATCTTGCTAACTATGAAATGACTGCTCATCCTGCCTTATGAAAACTGCCCCTCATGGTCCTCACATACAATCCAGGTTAGTGGATGTTGGGCTTCAAAAAATAAGGAAAATAAAGATGATCATCTAGAACATAAAAGCTGAGGGACTTGGTCCTAACACATCATTAAGAAAGTTGTGCATCAAGCCCTTTAAAGAATGGATTCAGGAACACCTTACAACCTGTTAAGGAGGAATGGTTATTCCTCACTTGTCTTGTTTCCATGGGGGAAGCTGTCATTTAAAGACTAACAGCCTCCCTCTACCCCTTGCCTCCTTTCTTTCCAGGGCAGGAGAAGAGACTTAACTTGACTGGCAAATTTGGAAGAAGAACCCAACCTGTGTAGTTCAGCCCCTTCTGGGTCCTCTCATGAGGTCCTTCCTTACCTGCATCTACTCTCCCAGGAAGGACTCTTGGTCTGCCAGTGTCTGGGTGGTCAATTTAACTCTGGGGTGCAGACTTTAGAAAGACTCTCCTCCACAGAGTGATGGCATGTCCTTTGTTCAAGCTTTTATCTGCCAATAGCACCGACCGTTTGATCTTCAGCTAATTGTCCCCCATGCCTACCCAACTCAGGTGGAGAAGTGATCCCCAAACCCCAATGCAACTCAGCTTCTTCTCTGTTTTGCCATGCACTCAGTGTGGCTAAGAAAAGGGGTGCATTCATGAAAAGATGCTCAATGTCGCTAATTATTAGAGAAATGTGAATCAAAACTACAACAAGGTACCGCCTCACACCAGTTGGAATGGCCATCATTAAAAGTCTACAAATAATAAATGCTGGAGAGGGTGTGGAGAAAAAAGAATCCTCTTACACCGTTGGTGGGAATGTATATTGGTGCAGCCACTATGGAAAACAGTATGGAGGTTCCTCAAAAAAACTAAAAATAGAGTTGCCGTATGATCCAGCAATCCCACTTCTGGGCATATATCTGGAAAAAACTACAATTCAAAAAGATACATTCACCCCTATGTTCATAGGAGCACTATTTACAATAACCAAGACATAGAAACAACCTAAATGTCCATTGACGGAGGAATGGATAAAGAAGATGTGGCACATATATACAGTGGAATACTACTCAGCCACAAAAAGAATGAAATAATGCCATTTGCAGCAACATGGATGGACCTAGAGATTATCATACTAAGTGGAGTAAGTCAGACAAAGACAAATACCATATGATATCACCTATATATGGAATCTAAACTATGACACAAATGAACTAATCTACAAAACAAAAACAAACTCACAGACATAGAGAACAGACTTGTGGTTGCCAAGGGGGAGGGGTGGATTGGGAGTTTGGGATTAGCAGATGCAAACTATTAGATTCAGAATGGATAAACAGCAAGTTCCTACTGTATAGCACAGGGAACTATATTCGATGTCCTGGGATGAACCATAATGGAAAAGAATATGAAAAGGAA
Organism: Mesoplodon mirus; assembly: GCF_964341445.2. Classification (NCBI taxonomy): domain Eukaryota; kingdom Metazoa; phylum Chordata; class Mammalia; order Artiodactyla; family Ziphiidae; genus Mesoplodon; species Mesoplodon mirus. The sequence continues at coordinate 174,602,591 of NC_138977.1, forward strand.
TATATATATAAGAATATATATATATATATGAATATATATAAGAATATATATACATAAGAATATATATATAAGAATATATATGTGTATAACTGAATCACTTTGCTGTACAGCAGAAATTAACACATTATAAATCAACTATACTTCAACAAAAAAAGAAAGAAAAAGGATGTGTTTAATAGAATCCATCCCTTGCTTCTGTTGAACTGCTCATAGGCCAGTTCAGTGCTACAGTTTGTCCCTGCTGAGAACAGCCCTCAGTCTGGGAGCTACAGCCTCCATGGGCTTTACCTCCCTGACTCTCAAGAAGGCACCACAAGGTCTGAGCAAATTCCCTTTCCTAGGACACTGACACCTGAGGGGGTTATGAAGCCAGTAAGAGAAAAGGACAAAAGCCAACATCAATCTTACGTGTCCATTCACACATCTCTTGATTCATCATGCATTTACTGAGAAACCACTGTATGCTGTGCCCTCTGCAAGACCAAGTCCAGGTGGGAATGAGCACCCTCCATCCCTTCTCAGAAGCTCTGGAGGAACTTTCCTGTGGGATAGTAGATACCTACCAACCCTAGGAATCAGAAATCCGATTTCCAATGCAAATGGGTTTCAGCCTCTGGTTTCCACAAAATCTCAAACTACAACTTCACCTCTCTTTGCCTTGGTCTCCACTGAGCCCCTCCCTCTCAGGGGTCCTCCAAGACTCGTGACTGATAGAGCCACAGGGGGGAGGATGATTGAAGTTGAGCCCCGAGCTCAGGGCAAATCAGATGGAAGGATGTCTAGAAAACAAGCGGAGGGAAAATCGCCTTCCACAAACTCTTGCTAAGTGAGTAAAATAACCATTTATTTTTCGGGGGTGGTAGGGATGGTGATTGGTTGTTTGCAACAACAACAACAAAAAAAAACCTAATATTTAAAAATGTATTTCAGATGAAAGAGAGTTTTAAAAGTAGAATTATGACCCTCTAAAAAAGAGCTGACACAAATCTCTATTAGCATAATGGCACCACAATGCTATCAAAACCCTGTTCATGCAGCCCTCTGTCCATCTCTGAATACCAGATAAAGGGAGCAAGAATATCATTCAGGGGTCTGTTCCTCCATCAGGGAGAGGACAGTTTGTATATGGGGAGCACCCATTAGTGTTAATGGGAGCCACAGATGTAAATCCCCAGGCACTGGAAGGGGAAATGGTTCCCTGGGATTTTCTGCCAATAACCCATCCAGTGTGAGAGGTACTTAGGGACCAGAAAGTCTTCCTCATCAGCCCAGCCCCACTCTGGGAGTGATTTGCAACTTCACCCCAAGTATGAGAGATTGAAATAGTCTTTCTTTGCTGTGACATCTACAGCCTCCCATGTTTTTTGCCTTTAGATATTGTGCCACTGAAGCCTAGTCTGAGACAAATGCCATTTTAATTTGCTTTAGGCGGTGAAGGCCAATACACATTTCAGTGGAGAAAGTTATGTGTTTTAGTTGCTTTATGAAGACATAGCATATGCCCTGACACAGTTAAATGATTAACAGATTACTTCAAATGCCTTTGGCATAGACTATCTATACATTCATTAGCCAGAACCATTTGTCTTCTTGATAAAACTAAAATTACTTATATAGCAGGTTTACTTTCCATGATTAATAAATGATAAAAATCTAAATTATCCATCTGAAATGTCTCTTTTTGGCCATTAATCTCACATTTATCAGCTTCTATAACACATATTAGTAATACAAAAATTCAATTTTTCAAGTATTTTAATTTGCTAAGAGAAACAAAACACGTTCAATGCAAAGAAGGATCTCAATGCCTAGGAAATTCTATAATGATTCCGAAACAGTCATGGAGTGAAAAGACAGAGTTAGCTTTAAATATGCTTTATGAAAACAGATAAACAAAATCTGGGATGTAGACAGGCCTCAAAATGTTCCCAAAGCAATCCCTCGCTCAAACTTCTTTCCAGTAGCAAGCCATCAGAATGAATGGAGAGTTTAGTATCATTTTGTCTGTGCTCAAAAGGACAAAATGAAGAGCACGCTCAGAAACAGAGCTGAGCGTGGAACGATCTAGAATCCACTAAAGGTCAAAATGCAAGCATCGCATGTGTCCGAGAAAGTGAGCTTCCAGAACAGGTTTAGCTCAAGGGGAAGCCTTGGGAATTGGATCCTTCTGTCAGCTTTTTAAAATGTTTAAGACCGTCTGTCCTCCAATTAAACTGATCAAGGGAGTCCAGGATGGTTTGTTAGCAACTCTGCTCAGGAGAACACTCATTAAAAGGCCTGAGGCTGATTCCGGACCTCCATCTCAGGCACTCACTTCTGCTGTCAGCGACTGATTTCTCTGAATTCCAACTGCCAGAGTAACGGTGGAGGCTGAGCCATGCCACCCCCGCTGCCAGAAAAGGAGGAGGGAGACATCTGCCACTGTCCTGAGTCACCTGTTACTCACCTTGGTGACTCACTCTCTGAGAGGCCTGAACAGAATGGCTCCTGAAAGGACGTGTGTGTGTGTGTGTGTGTGTGTGTGTGTGTGTTCACTCACCTATGTTTACAGACAGGCCCTGGGCCCTCGTGGGGGTCTGACACTCTGCTAGGCATAGGGCATGTGGTGCTGGGGAAGAAAACCTCTGTCTTACCCTTCAGGAAGCCACAGTTAAATGAGGTAAAAAGACTAATAGGGCTTCCCTGGTGGCCCAGTGGTTGAGAGTCCGCCTACCAATGCAGGGGACACGGGTTCGTGTCCCGGTCTGGGAAGATCCCACATGCCGCGGAGCAGCTGGGCCCGTGAGCCATGGCCGCTGAGCCTGCGCGCCCAGAGCCTGTGCTCCACAATGGGAGAGGCCCCAGAAGTGAGAGGCCCGCATACCAAAAAAAAAAAAAAAAAAAAAAAAAAGACTAATAAAGAGGGGACTGCACTGCCATTTGCAGCAACCTGGATGACCTAGAGATGATCATATTAAGTGAAGTAAGCCAGACAGAGGAGGACAAACACCATATATCACTTCTATGTGGAATCTAAAAAAATGATACAAAGGAACTTATTTACAAACAGAAATAGACTCACAGACATAGAAAACAAACTGTGGTTACCAAAGGGGAAAGGCAGGGAGAGATAAATTAGGGATTGGGCATAAACAGATACACACTACTATATATAAAAGATAAACAACATGGACCTACTGTATAGCACAGGGAACTATAGTCAATATCCTGTAATAACCTATAATGGAAAAGAATCTGAAAAAGAATATATATATACATATATATTTACACATAACTGCATCATTTTGCTGTACATCTGAAACACTGTAAATCAAGTATACTTCAATAAAATATATATATATAGAACAATAAAAAAAGTTCAAAAAAAGAGGGGATTGCAGTACAAAGTGATAAATGCTGGGGAAGGAATGACTATGGTTCTTATGGACATGTGACTCAGGTTTTAAGAAAGGAGGAGGGAAGACGCAGTACACGCCTTCTGGAAGAGGTGACTGACAAAGCTAAGTTAACAGAAGGTGGGAAGATTGTTCCAGTCAGAGGGAACGGGATGTGCAAAAGTCCAGAGGTGTGAGAGAACCCTCTTTTACTTAGCCCTTCACTTTTTCACCCATCCTTCACAGAGCATCTGCTATACACTAGGTGCTACCCTAGGCAGTCGGGTCACAGTGGGGGGTGACCAACAGGGCCCTGCCTTCAAGCGGCTTCGGGGAATTGCAAATTAATTCTGTGCGACTGGCGTGCAGTGTGTGGGAGGGGCGGGGGAGGGGAGGATGAGGGCTGAGAGCAGAAGCTGGGGCAGTATGCATGGCTTAATCCGTGTCACATTTAGGATGTGGATGTTATACCCAGCGCCACTGTGTCTGTGTATATGTGCACATATGCATGTGTATTGTGGGATGAGTGTGGTACCAGAACAGGACACACACACCTGGCCTGAACTGAAGTCAAAGGGAAAGGTACGTAGTCACAGCCTTAAGTGAGCAGTGCATCCTACCCTGAAGGGGACACTAGTACTGTCCCCTACACACCCAACTTTCTCTCACACCACTCAGTACCCCCAATCCTCTGCTTCATCACAGCACTCTCCTCACGGCCCTTCAGGTACCATCACGGTACCTCATCCTGCGCTCCAGCCTTCTCCCATGCTGGATCCACCAGGACCACCTTCCACAATGGGGCTGGAGTGAAATGAGCAGCACAGAGGTAGAGTCAGACCTGCGTTCTGACCTCAGCCCTGCTCCTGGGCAAGGTGCTTGGTGGTGATAGTCATAACTGTACCTGGGGTCTATTGAGCATTTAATACATGCCAGGCACTTGCCATGCATTAACTCCACTAACCCATTCAAACTTCACAGTAATGCTACCTAGGTCGGTACTTTTAAGACCTCCATTGTACAAAAAGGAAAACTAAGGCAAAGAAAGGTTCAGTGTCTTGCCTGTGGTCACACAGCTAGTAAAATGGTAGTGCCTAGAGCCAATCCCAGGAACTTCGGCTCCAGAGTGTATACTTTTAACCACGCTAGACTACCTCTCTTGGGTGCCTTGATTTCCTCAACTTCAAGGTGGATCTAGTAATACTGATGTTCAGTGGGGATTAAATGAGTAACTTCAGTGCCCAGCACAGCACACACTCAATGCCCAGCACAGCACACACTCAATGCCCAGTGCAGTACACACTCAAAAAATATTGATTTCCTCTGTCTATTTCAATCCTCCTTGTTTCCAGAGGCCAGGTCAAATCTGTGCTTTTTCATGAAGTCTTTCCCAGACATTGAGTCTATATTGACCTGCTCTTTCTTTGAAATCTCCTTCAGCTTAGCATGTCTGCCACTAATGTTGGCACTGGTCATACTGTTATGTATTGTTATTGAATTATTTCAAGATTTCTTGGTTTTTCCAACATCGTACATTTCTTGGGTCAGTAATCAGGTCTTATCTTCCCCAAGGAGCCTGGGCATTGCTAAGTGCATAGGTTTTCAGAGTGGGCTGGCAGAATAAAGAATAAGTAAATACTACAGGCATCCACATGTGGAATAAATACTCGTTGGAAAAGAAATCAAGTAATTTATAAATTAGTTGAGATAAGGGTTTTTGTACAGATCTCTATCCATCCTACAGATTCCAAGGCACTTAAATTTCAAGTTATGTCCTAATCGTTTATTTAAATTCTCTTGCTTCCTTAAGTATCTATTTTCTTCTACTGTCCAAAGGCAAAAATCCCCAGGTCAACACAGTGAAAGAGGGGCTAATTGCTCAACAAATTTGAATGTGGGTATTCATTTTTCACTCTCTAAAGCATGAGATGCCCTCCTACATTCAAGTCAATGACTTTCACTTAGGAGGAAGCAAACACATTAATAAAATACATAAACACTCTCTAATGGCAATAAATCTTAAGAATAATTGACCTCATCTAATCAAAGTTTACAAGTGGCTTTAGATCCCAAGCCTTATAAACTCTAAACTAGAGGCAAGGCTGGGTGGCTGAGCAGAAAGAAAAATGCATCGGGAGTCTAGTTTGGTTTTTTTTTTTTTTTTTTTTTTTTTTTTGCGGTACGCGGGCCTCTCACTGCTGTGGTCTCTCCCGTTGCGGAGCACAGGCTCCAGATGCGCAGGCTCAGCGGCCACGGCTCACGAGCCCAGCCGCTCCGTGGCACGTGGGATCCTCCCGGACCAGAGCACGAACCCGCGTCCCCTGCATCAGCAAGCGGGCTCTCAACCACTGCGCCACCAGGGAAGCCCTTCTAGTTTGGTTTTGAGTGGTGGTTCCACAACTTTCTACCTGTGTGACTTCCCTGAGTGCCAGTTTGCCATCTGCATCAGGGTTTGTTTGGTTTTTTTTGCGGTACGCAGGCCTCTCACTGTTGTGGCCTCTCCCATTGCGAAGCACAGGCTCCGGACACGCAGGCTCAGCAGCCATGGCTCACGGGCCCAGCCGCTCCACGGCACGTGGGATCTTCCTGGACCGGGGCACGAACCCTCGTCCCCTGCATTGGCAGGCGGACCCTCAACCGCTGAGCCACCAGGGAAGCCCTGCATCAGGGTTTTAGATGGAAAAAACCTGTCACCTTGAAAGCATGCCACGCATATATGGTATTACAGTCATAAAAAGGGCCAGGAACCAATCCAAAGTGTAGGGATTAGAAATATGAGTCATACTAAGTACAAATGATTGTGAGGGATGTAGCCCGGAACTCTTCACTGAGTGTACTTCTGGGGGTGGTTAGCAAGGTAGAACCCCCCCGACACATGGGAGGAAGTCAGAACCCAAATGACGCATGGAAAGGTTTTCCCATGCATATACGCCACACAGAACTATATCCGAATGCAGGATGCACTTCAGAACAACAAACTTTTTCAGAAGTGCTACACCTTAGTCACACTGGCAAACATATTCAGCAAATGGTCTGTACAATGCAGTAAAGAACCTCTTTGTTTTATCTGCTGGAGTGCTTTGTGGATCAGGAAGTGAGATATTAGAGTGAAAAGATCACACACAGATCTTACTCTGTCTTCTGTCGAGACCACTGGTCTATGGAAAACAAAGCAAAACAGAGAGTACTTAGATTCCAGAAACCACAGAATTCGAGACAGAGAAAAGGGGCAGCTCCTCTCCACTCCTCTGCTGGGACAGCAGAATCATTTCTTAAGTGCTAGACCCTAACCCTTTGTTAGCCCAGCCCAGTGTTCCCCAAACTATGATCCATGAGCCAAATCCAGCTGACCGCCTATTCCTGTACAGCTCTGTGACCTGAGAATGGTTTCTATAGTTTTAAATGGTTGAAAACAATATGAAGAAAAGAAGACTGTGTGACATATGAAAATTACATGAAATTCAAATTACTGTGACAATAAATAAAGTTTGATTGGCCCATAGCCATGCTCACTTGTCTACATCTTGTCTGTAGCCACTTTTGTGCTACAACAGCAGAGTCGAATAATGGCAACAGAGACTTTATGGTTGGCAAAGCCCAAAATGTTTACTCTCTGGTTCTCTATAGAATAATTTTGCCAACTACTCATCTAGGCCAATTATGTTTTCTTTCAGTTGGTGAAACTAACCTATCTAGCCTGGCTGCTACCTGATCAAACTCTTTCTGACCTTAAGACTGGATTTCAAATGTGTCAGCCTCTGTTCAAGATAGTTCCTAGGGGCTTCCCTGGTGGCGCAGTGGTTGGGGGTCCGCCTGCCGATGCCGGGGACACAGGTTCGTGTCCCGGTCCAGGAGGATCCCACATGCCGCAGAGCGGCTGGGCCCGTGAGCAAAAAAAAAAAGATAGTTCCTAGAACTCCAGAACACTTTCTTGACTCTTGCCTCTAATTTACCATCACCACTTCCATATATATAGATAGACCCCCATGAACACATGGACCCCAAATTCTGGTTTCTATTTCCCCACTCTGATTTCCTCTGTCTATTACACTGTCTTCCATAATTCCTGAACCATCAATACTCTGTTTCTCATCAAATGACAAACTGAAGGAACCATCAGGTATGGAAAGATGTTACTGGAACTTAATATTAACATTAGAAAGTTCCTACCAGTTATGCTTTCTAACATTACATAGTTCCCTGTATCAATAATGCTTTATTTTTCCTGTTCCAAATTGCCTGTTTCTTTCTTTTTTTTTTCTTGCCAAACTGGGTCGATTTTACAGGTACATTATAATTTCATAGGTATGTTATAATTTGCACTAGTCTCTAAATGACAAATGCACCACTCCTATTGCATTCACGTTAACTAGCATTTTAAAATAGTCTTAACTATCTAAAGAAGAGACCTAGTTTATCACAGCACTACTCAGGATGTACCTGAATTGTATCAAAACGCATCCTGAGAAGCAGTGTAGTAATGGGGAAAGGGCATCAGATCCAAGTTTTCGTTCACAGAGTGCCATAAACTAAATGTTTGACCTTGGACTAGTCACAGACAAGTCACTCTTTAGATTTGGTTGTCTTCATTTACAAGTGAATTACTTCAGATCCTGAGGAGCTTTCCCATTCTCACATTCCCTAATTCCAGGACAAAAACTCACGCATAGATTCTAATTTGTCATTTAGCGTCACAAAAGAATTTGAAATATTAAATAGCAATTTGAATCAGAGTATTTAAGTTTTTGTTTTGTTCCGTTTTGTTAGGGCCTGAGAAGCAGGACGGGGTAACCCACTAAGGAACAGGGCTCAAAGTGAAGAGAGGTAGGTCAATTGTTTCTCATTACAAGTCCTTTTGAAACATTTGATTTTTTAAAGAAAATATAATCTCATATTATAAAAAAATATATAAATTTTTAAAAAAAATTTTAATGAAACCTAGAAGAGACTTTAGATTACTTGTAATCCACACCTTGATGGATGGGGCTAGACGTACTACTGAATTTTAGACATGCATGTGGATTTTACACACATTTCCCAAGGGTCACTGAGAGGACCAAGTGGGGCTAAATGACCCTAACGTCCCTTCTAATACCAGATTCTATACTTCGACCTCCCCTCAATGCTCTCATTGTCTCTCTGAACAATTCTCATTTCATGAGCAAGCTCCTCCCTGGGAACTAGGCAGGTGGAAAGTTTCAGCTTTTAAACTTGATTTATGTGTGAGTCCTCCCAGAGCAACAACAAAAAAATTAATGAGATTAAAATAAAAATACTTTACTGCTTCAAAACCTCAAAAAAAATCATTTAAAACAGGTCTTGTATGAGATTTATCCCTTGAGGCTAAAATAAAGCATTAGAGTTTTTTGTTAAGAGAAACATTTCCTCAAATTGAAAGAAAACAGAGCTGTAATGGAAATATGAATGCAGGCTTTGCAGTTGCAACCATCTAATATAACATTAGAATTCTGCATTTGTGAATTGCTCTAATTTTATGTACATATATTTTTCAACAGGAATAGCATTTCTTTAGCTTTATAGATTTTTTCACTTATTTAATTGGTGATATAATTACTTGCTCTTATAAATCTGAAAACTGGGAATTCAAACACACACAAACAAAGAAAAGCTTGATTCTTAATGGCTTACCCATTTTCCCCAGTGCATTGTCATCCCCTCAGCGGGAATCTACAGGCCCTGTGCACCCAATGATCAAAGATTTCTAAGTTACCCTTCCTGAAATGCACATACAAACTTCTCCAGGCAACCTCAAGCAGCCTCAGTATTTTGAACCACGATTGTCTGAAAGGTCTCTGGTATTTTAAAGGACTGAGGGTGACTCAGACTTGCTCAGAGGTGCTACAGCAATTCAATGACTCCTAGAAAGGCCCATTGGTGCCAGGGAGACAAAACCAGGTGGAAACGTTGGCACAATGCAACTGCATGGGGATTGCTGGCCAAGAGAGACTTGCTAAAGGAAAGTCACTGTGTGGAAGTTGCTTGAAGCACTCAGAGTCACAGTGACTAACTTGCATTGAGTCACAAATTAAGTCTAACTGGAGTTACACTAAAGAGATGCATCAACAAGCGCTCCCAGGATAGCTTGGAGGTCTAGATGTCTTAAAATGCTCCCTGATGTCTTCCTTCATTTACTACAGCAAGGTGATCCAGAAAAGTTTTAGTTTTTCTAAGAGACAGCCTGCAGAGCATTCTGACTACTGGTGAACTTTATCCATAATAAACATGGAGAGGTATGTGTGTGTATGTTTGTGTGAGGGAAGTGGCTGGAATATTCGTAAGAGTCAAGAGGAGAAACATGAAGGACAGTGGGGAGTTTATGTTCATAAGCCTTGTTCTTATTTCTGCTTTTCCTTCTCTTGAACCCTGGACCTCCCCAAACCTCACCCCTATTCCTGCAAATCCAAACTTCAAACAGCTGAAACCAATCTCAGATGAAAAGAGCCACATGCCCTGAGCACCTTGTATGTGCAGGCCCTTTGGGGGTGGTAGTGAGATGATGACGACAATGATGATGGTGTTATTTTCTTGTTTAATCCTCATGGCAGCCCTATGAGGCAGCTACTGTTATTATCATCATTTTACAGATGGTGAAACACAGAAATTAGCACAAAGAGGTTAGGAAATTGTCAAGTTCTCACAGTTTTTAAGAGGTAGAACCAGGGTTTGGACCATTTAATGCTACTGACCGGCATTAAACTTGACCTCTCCCCTTTACAGGCAAGCATGAGGAACTGCTGGTCAACCGCGGGTCTCAATCTGTGGAATGCGAGCCTGTTGGGGTGGAGGAGAGAGGACAGGGAAGAGCTGTGATGTCTTTGGACGGCTCCTGGTGGGTATCCAGCCCCCCTACCCAAAGGCAGACGTGGAAACAGCACTCAGCCTGGATGCCCAGATCCTCCTCCTCACCCAGGTAGAGGGTCTCATAAAAGCAAGTCATCACCAAAAGGAAAAGGGGATTGGTCCAGCAAACACTGGGAAGGGAGGACCCCAACAAATAGGATTTCCAGTAACTGTAAAATACCTAGAAAAGGAAGGGGGAAGGAAAATGATAGTCTTGGGGGCCAGAGAGACCTGAGAAGTCACTACCTACCACTACCTATGTGGGCTTGGGTACCCGCCAGAGAACCAACATCCCCATCCTTCAGCTTCCTCATCTGAGAATGGGAATCATTATATAATTATACATCTGTAGGTTTGACATGAGAATTAAACATAAACTACCACACACATCAGCATTGTTCCACATACATCAGCATCGTTTTACCTAAGTTGCCTTCCCCCGATTTCCTAATTACTTCCTTCTCCATAGAAGTCATTTCTCCCACATGCTCCTTTGCCTACCTTTACATGCCCTAATCTTTCTACTGTAAAATCAGCCTTGCTCTTTCACTACTTCATAGAATTCTCTGAAATTTTGGATAAAGTACTCTCCCTGTGATAACTCCCACTGACTGAAAACATTTGTCCAGTGCAGTGAGATGCAAATAATTGGATGCTTTGGTCCATAAGCGTCTGCCCGACCAAGTGTTTCCTATATCCCTAACTCTGCACAGAGATATGTTTATATTTTTTGAACCACAAGCATAAACAGAGGACAATGAATGAAAGATCCCACCTTCCCTAAGTGGCAGAGTGTGTTTTCCCTAAAGCAGAGGGATGGAAAATCCTCCTGATACCCCTCACAGATTCCAGCTTTTTTGCTCCAGAGATACCTAGGGTGCCCTAAGCATCCCCTCTCTTCCCTTCAAGCCCCAGATGCCAATGGCAGTCTCAGGTGAGAGAAACAAATGCCTCATTTCCCTAGAGGTGAAGACAAATATTTTCCCTGCTTCAGAGTCCTTCAGGTTTGTATGAGCCCATCTCCACCTCATATATCAGAAAATAGGGCTTGTCATCAAATAATACATCATGTTTTGAAAATACTCTGTACCACAACTGGTGTGTTTCTTAAGAACAAGAAATTGCCACATGGGCTTCACACTGTAGACCAAGCAACCTAGTGGTCCATTTTGCTTCCTTGTGAAAATGTGTGATCGGCAGTGGTCTCCACCAGGGCTAAGCTCTAAAGATAGGTATCAAGGCTAAGCATCTCCCTTTTGCTTAGCAACTTCTTGAAACTATCATCCATGAAATTTTCAAATAATTCTCAAGCCCACTTTCATATTCAGAGATGTCCTATGGAGAATCAGGCTGAATTACTGAGAGAAATAACAAACCTGTAATATATTATTACTACCAGTTCTGCTCCAGTTGTCAAATAACCACTACCAAAGGTCAGACCTTTTTCTAACCCATGCCAGTGGTTGGTGAAGGCAGGAGACCTAACACTGGTACCATACCACTTTGACTAGATTCCCTACAAATCTCCCTGTTCCTCCTATATTTTTATGTCATAGTTCCCAACAACCATGTAATGTAATATTAACATTATAAATATGTTTAAAAGGTACAGTATGTGTAGTGATTTCTGGGATCAACTTCTCCCCCTGCTCCCCACCCCACAACTACGCTTCTGCTGTTACTACAATCATTAACATATCAAAGGTCTTCTGTGACCTGGGCACTGTGTTCATCCCTCTACATTCATAACCTGATTTAATCTTATGAAGTGGCTGCTATTTTTATTCCCATTTTACAGATGAGAAAACCAAAGCTTGGATAGATGAACTAGCTTGCCCAAGATCAGACAGCTAATCAATGGAAAAGGTAGCCCTCAAACCCAGACCCAGAGTAACAACAAAGGCAGCCCATTCAAATCACAATTTATATATAAATTCTGCCTAATCTTAGAAAATAATTTCCTTAACAGCACAATTACTGCATCTCAGAGTGAAACTCATGTAAAATACATGATAAAAATCACTGGTTACCTATTTTAATTCAATACAAGTTTATGGAGAGAGGAAGTTCTATTGAGTCAGCCAACTTGGAGGTATGGGAAGAGCTAGAGAAAGGCAGATGATGTATTTTGATAGACCCTTCTGCCACAGTCAGGACCAAGACTAGACAGATAGCTAAGTTCTAGTTCTGGCTCTACCAGGAGCTTGCTGCAAAACCTTGAACAAATCATCCAACCCTTAGGCTCATTTCCTTGTTTGTAAATTATAACAGTCCCTCTAACCAGGTTGTTGCATCAGATATTATCTACTGACTTCTAAATATGGAAGTGGAGGATTAGGTCTTACACCACCCCTACTGACACATACACTTCCTCTACTCTCACCCTCTCAGTATAGTTATGTCATAGTGTTTTGAAAAATAAATTATATTCATGTTATGTTACGTTATTAAAAACTGTTTTGTTCACTGCTGAGCTATGTAGTGTCTCATAATTAAATTTTCTTTCTTACATACTTTTTTGTTTTCCCTGGAGTTAATAGTTGTCTGCATTTTTTATTTCCCTTTTCTTTTTTTCACTCAGTGACAAACTCTTTGTCAGAGCTGAAAAAAACTTCTCAATATGTTCACTTCAGACAGATGTTCCATTCCATTTTTTTCCAGAAGGCATCCCTCCAGGAGTCCTTAATCCTCTTGCTCTGATCTGGACTGGCTTCTCTTCAGGCATTCAGCACAGCTGACATCCTAGAGCTCCCTTCTGCCATCATCCCAGGAGTATCCTTTGCCTCTCTTATTTCCTGGATCCCATATCTTCTTCCTTCTTGATTCACTCTCTTGTTTTTAATGGCGCACATCCTTTAGTAGCTTTCTGAGACATTTGTAAAGATCTTGCAATCTGAAAATATCTTATTTGAACAACTTTACATTCATTATCTTATTTAATCCTATGAGATGCTTCCAATTTTATTCCCATAGCAGTGAGAGGCAGTAGCAGTATATTGACTTCTAGGTTGAAAATCAGTTAAGATTTTGAATATAATACTCTAGTCTCTTCTAGCTTCGAGTGGTAATTTTCAATGTTATTCTCAGTCTGCTGTATGTGACCTGTTTGGTTTTTTTTCTGGAATCATTTAGTATATTTTATTTATTCCAAATGTTCTGAAATTTTTCAGTGATATGTCTACGTGTGTGTGTGTGTGTGTGTGTGTGTGTGTGTGTATTTCATTTGTTATGCTGGCATTAAGTAAATGGACCCTTACATTTGTAAACTCATGTCTTTCGGTTCAAAAGAATTCTCTTATATTATTTATTTAACAGTAGCAGTCCCTCCATTTTATCTGGTATCACTTTCTGGATCTCCTCTGGATTTTAGACTTCCTAAGTTGTTCATCAAATTTTCTTGGTTTTTTTTTTTCTTTTGTATTTTCCTTCTCTTTGTCTTTTTTTACCTAATTTGTCAGAGATTTTTTTCAAACGTGTTTTCCAACTCTTCTATTAAGTTTAATTTCTGCATTCATATTTTTATTTCCAAGAGCTCATTCTGGTATTCTGAATGTTCCTTCCTATAGTGGCCTGTTCTTATAACTTGAATGAAATATATTCTCTTACCTCTCAAAATAAATCTAAGATTGTTTAAAATGTTTTCCTCTGGCCTGCATAGCCTCCATTTGTTCCAATTATTTCTGTTTGTTTGTTTCTGTTTTAGTTTGTCTCTTTCATATTAGAATGCCTTCCAGTAATATCTGGTCATTCAAGAGTAAAACATCCAAGGCTGACTGGAGGTTCCAGGAGCGTGGAAAGGAGTTATAGGTGGTGGGCTTTCCCGCAGTATGGCATGGAGGAGAGTTATCTTTTCACAGCAGCATTTTTTATTGGACTGGTCAGTTTCCCCAGAAAGGATCCCTTCACTTTCCTCTCCAGCAGAGAATGAAACAAGGCACCAACACTTTGTAAGAGAAGAGAGAACTGGGGTCTCACTGTTCAGTAGGCAGATTTTCACTTGAAACCTTCTTATTTTCATATTGCTTGTTACCTGTCCCACCATGGTGCCTGATTGTCCTCAAAACTCAGATCGTTTCTCAACTCTGTTAGGATATGAACTATTTGTTTTCTGCCTTCATAAAGTGGAGAAGAGATCTGGTCTCTTTGCTCTTTCTGGATACCTTCAGCCTGTTCACCTATTTTCCATTCTACTTCTCACCCTCATCTTCTAAGATACTTAGCACATCCAATTCCTGAGCATTTCCAAAATTTGGCAATGCCAAACAGCCTGCTGTTTGCTGATTTCTCCCCCTGAAAGCTAAAATTTCACTATTATTTTAATGCCGTGCCAAGTCAGTTACTAGTTGTTTATTCTCTTTCAAGCCTTCAGACTCCAGTAGACAGTTCTTCACCAATGTCATCTCCTCTTTCATTCTCTTTGTCTTTCATTGTTTAAACCTTTTTTATGTCTTTATTGTCTTTTGCTGGGTTTCAGTTACCATATTTAATCCAAAGTATATTGTCCATGGTTTTCACTTAATATTCTATCAAAAGCATTCTCTCCCTACAGTAAATATGGAAAACACAATTTCTGATGGCAGTATCATAGTGTGTTTGACCAACAACCTAGAACTGGAAATTTACAATGGGCCAAAAGTTTATTATTATAAACAACATCAAAATAAACATCCTTTTACATGAAGTTTTATCTTTGTCACTGATAACTTCCTTAAGATCTATTTCGAGAATCACATTCAGTCAAGTTTTTAAATAATTTTAAGCTATTGATACATATTATATAGTTGATTTCTAGAAAGGTGGCAATATTTCACACTCTCCCCCAAAAGGCAGAGGTAGTAGTTACATGGGATTCATTCCACCATCACCAACATCATCACCAACATAATTGTTTCTCAAAATCTTTACCAGTTGTGTCTCACTGTTGTTTTAATTTGAATTCCTCTACTGACAAGTATGATTACAATTTTTTCATGTATTTATTGGTAACATTTATCTCTTGTTAGTTGTTCTTGGATCAAACTCATTTTTTTTCAAGTGGAATATTAGGTTATTTCTTATTTATAATCTCTTAATTTGTTAAAGATATCAAGTCATTTAGACTAGACTTGTCAAAATATTTTTCCATTTTATTATTTGTTGGGTTTTTGTTTATTACATTTCTGACATAGAGAATTTTTAAATTTTTACATAATCAAAATTATCACTCTCTTTCTTTAAGCCTAGAAAGCCTTATCATTTCAGAATCGGATAAATATTACCCTATATTTTCTCCTTTCATTTGTATTTTTTACATTTTACTCTTTCTCCCTGGAATTTAATATGTAGTTGTTTCTCCTATTATTAGTTAACCAGGTGGCTCAACACCATTTATTGCATAATTGTCAGCTCTTCAACTAATATGTAATCTAGCCTTGGCCACATCCACCTCCTAAAACTCTTTTTTTTACTAGAGTCTGTTTCTGGTCTACTTCAACCCCATTTGTCTGTTGATTCTTACTCCAGAGCATCCTGTTTTAATTACCATAACTTTACAGTACATTACAATATCTACTAGAGAAAAGCCTGCTTTACTGCTCTTGTTTTGAAATATTTTTTAGCTCTTTCATTCTATTTACTCTTCAAGATTACTTGAAGATTACATTCTATTTACTCTTTAGATTACTTGGTCAAGTTTCCAGAAAACAACAGCAGCAAAATGATTTCGACTAGAATTACATTGAAAATGTATATTCATTTGAGAGGAGCTAACATGTTGACAGTATTCATTCCTCCTTTCTAAGAAAATGACTCCTTTCCCATTTATCCAAGTCTCCTTTTATGTCTCCTGCTAAAATTTTACTGTTTTCTTCATACAGAATTACTCAATGAGTTTATTTTTAGATAGTTTATATTTTAGTGCTATTTTGAATGATTTTAATCTTCATATTTTCTAACTGGTTATCACTACTACACCAGAAAGCTATTAATTTTTGTAAATTTGTTTTCTGTTGAATCAACTAACTCTCATTTTTTAAAATAATTTTCCAGTTTTTCTAAATATCTTTGCTTTCCCATATAGACAATAATTTTAGCTGATAACATACTTTTTTGTCTCTTTTTTCTATGTCTTACTTCTGTCCCATATATGAGTAAATTGGCATAAATGGGATTGTGAACAGCATTGTCATAATCCTGGTCTTAATGGAAACACCATGCTAGCCACTTTGCCAAAGGATTTAGGTATGTTATTTCCTTTAATTTTCATAATCATTTCAGAGTAAAGTTACTATTGTAACCTCATTTTAAAGGTAGCAAAACTGAGGCTTTAAAGCAGAAATATATCCAAAGTTATCCAACTAGTCAATGGCAAAGCAGAATTCAACTTTACACTGGTTTGACTTTAGAGCTTATGTTTGTGTATAACTAATATTATGTTCCAGAATTTCAAGTATGAGTTGGTGATAGGAGTTTTTATGGATGACTAGGAGATTTTTTTTTTAATTTTTGATTGAAAAAGGAGATGGGAGAGAGAAGAGTGGATTGATTTTAGGCAGATGAAACATAGACATAAAAAGTACAATAACAGTGCAAGAAAAGAGCAACATAAGATGTTTCTCCACAGTTCCTCAAGTTACGTGTGAACACCAAAACCAATTACTAACAAAAATAGTATATTTCAAACACCACTGAATCTAAGAGTTCATTATTATTCCCACAAAAATAACAAAAGCTGTACTGTGTAACCTCCTGACCATTTCAGTTTTCAAAAATTTCTAAAGAAAACATTTAGTTTCATTAGTTCAGATGTTTGCTTCGCTGAAATTTTGATTCATCCAAAAGGTGGGATTGAGGTGATCCATGCTATTTAAGTCACATCTTGGCAAGGAGCTAAGTTGCAGGAGATGGTGTGTCTCCTCCTCCAATGTGAAAAAAAAAAAAAGGCATCTAGCAATGTTCAAAATAAAGTCTTTAGAGTGTGACACAAAATTATGTATCTCTGCAGCATATCCCCAGATAGTGGTAACTGTGTAATAGCCCTCCTGGACTCCCACCACTGCGAGAAGCCCACGCCTGAAGCCTGAGGAGCAGCATGGAGAAACATGAACATCTTGCTTTCTCACCAGACATTTTCATTGTTGGGTTGGGGAGGGGAACTCTTCCTCAGAAATGATTACATAAAAGTTTTTAGCTTTAAACGTCACCCTTTTTTAGGAAGGGGACAATTGATTGAGGTTAACTAAGTATTAATTTAATAACAATTTTTTACAAGCTTCTGGAAAGCTTACCCTTGGCCAGTAAAGAGAGAGGTAGCTGGATCTGAGCACACAAGTGCAGGACTGTACTTCGACTCAGGTTCTAGTCCTGGTTCTGCTGGGCAAGGCTCTTAAACCTGTCAGCCCTCAGTTTATACATTTGACGATTGGTTATAATAACACGGTTGCCATTTCCTTCATAGGGCTTCTATGAGATTGAAAAAGGAGTATAAATGGATAGGTGCTTTTGAAAACTGAAATACACTTGACATGTATAAGGAAAGATCCAACAGTTTCCAGGACGCGCTCCCTATAGAGCAGTCCTATTTATCGCTCACCCGAACTCCTCTGAAAAAGACAAACGGTCATCAACAGTAATGGAGTTCTGCAGAGAGCCAGCCCGTTTCCATTTCGATTCAAAGCCCTGGAGGCAGCAAACTTTCAATCCAGGCACTACCCCAGAGTCTCCAGTAAATTTGTCTGTTTCCCCAATATATGTGGTGAGCATTTGACCAGAAGCATCAGGCTATGTCTGATCAGATTAGCCTATCAGGCGGAGATAATTACCATTTAAAGGCTAAAGGAGAAATGACCTATTTTGCACGGACTTTGTGAGAGGCGCTAGGGAGAGATGCTGTGTGATCCCAGGACTACTTGGTAACTTAGCTTTGGTCACCACGTGGCTCCGTCTTCCCCTCAGTCCCTTTGGCCAGTCATTTCTTTATACACTGTACAGTGGCTCCGTGTACTGGGGACTGAACTTAAATTGAGCTTGAGACAGGGGCCATGGAGTGATTGAGGAGTGAATTAGATAGAAAATTGCAGCTTTTGCACCCTAAGTGAGAATCACTGCATTCAACCAGCTGGTACAAATTGAGTATTTCTCACTTCTTTCGACATTTTTCAACAGGGGAACTTGATGTAAAACACATTTGTCTCTTTAGAGTCCAGAGCTGCTTTTTCCCCCTCAACCTTCTTTTAAGATCTGCCCTTTACAGCTCGAATGTTCTGTAGCCAACGTCAGCGTGGATTGTGACCTATGTAAGCCAATTCTCAAGAAAGAGTTCAAGAAGGGAAGAGTTTAAGACATAAAGTCAATGTTCATTGGGCCCCCATCAGAATAATCAGCCGTGAATGTGGCACACAGGAGCACAGGAAGCCAAATGTAAAAGGCAAAGACACCACAGGGAGAATTTGTTTCTCGAATTGGTTTTTTGGGTTTTACACAAAACTACTCCCTTCTCAAGAGGTGCTCGAAATTGAGTCAAATTTGAAAAGTGTAAAATCCCTGGATGCATTTATTAGCATGTGTTCATTCATGCATAAGCACAATTGGTTGTCCTTGAACAGGCAGATGAGGGCACTGGTTATACACAGCGAACTTGATTTCAACACACATGACTTAAGCCTGCCCCGTGCCTGGTACTATGCTAGGCCCTGAGAGAAATAGGAAAATGAATAAGTTTCAGATTCTGGCCTCTAGGGATTGATACATAACTCTGATCCAAGACAATGCAAGAAAACTCCTAGAAGAGAGACATCAAATGCTGTGGCAGCCGCCCTAACACATCTACAGCTTTTTAAAATAAAGCCCCATGAGCATGGATTAGGCTAAGGATATGGAAAATGCCTCATCAAGGCCTCCTGCTCCATTCACAACCTGAAGCTACCCAGATGAAAGAGCCTCTCCCAGCATCACTGCCCATCACGCCCCCTGACACAACAAGCCACCCTCCATCTTTCAAACATGTGCCAAATGTCTACGCTTCTAATTCTTTGTTCACAAGCCTCCCTCTGACCAGAGTGCCTTTTCACCCTCTTTACCACCTAGAAAGCCCTTACTCTTCCCCTAAGATCCAACTCAGTCATCTGTAGGGTGAAAATGAACAAGGAGGTGTCATCCCAAGGTCTCTCCCAGCCTTTTATGTCAACGATATGTGAATTTAAGACGTGCGTCCAACAGTCCACCTTCCTTGAACCATGAAGCCATTCCTGATGCCCTGGGGCATGATTCCTCTTGCACCTCCGAACCTGCATCCCACATGCTCAAACTGCTACCAGAGCATCGAACACACTGAACTGTCATTAACTATTTATTAGTTCATCCTTCCAAGTAGAGTGGGTTCAACTAGAGGGCAGGATCTCCATCTTATTTCATTTTTATTTTCTTTAACAAGGAGTTACATGACCATAACTATGTGTCAACCACTATTTTTAAGTGCATTACATGTATTTATCCATTTAATCCTCACAACAAACCAATGAGATAGATTATTGATACTATCGCTATCTCATTTGGCCCATGAAGGACGTGAGACATAGAGTTTAAGTAACATGCTCAAGGTCACACAGCTGGTAAGTAGTGATCCGTGATACGAGCCTGGCTCTTAGTGATACCTCATGCTGTTTTTACTTATCTTTGTACCCTCAGGACTTTGCCCAGAGGTCTAGTATTTAGAACATGGAGCTCAATAAATGTGCAGCAGCTGATTAAATAAATGAGCAGATGACCGCTACAGGTTAGCCCTGGCTAGATCCTCTTGAAAAGTTCTAGACTATAGAAGCTAAAGGTAATTAGTGTATATATATATACACTAATATGTATAAAATGGATAACTAATACGAACCTGCTGTATATAAAAAAAAAAGAAGCTAAAGGTAATGAGCGGATTTGGAGAAGCTTCACAGAAACTCAAGAAGATGGAAATGAAGAATTATACCTAAGGATTTAAGTTGCTTAGCCTTGAGAAGCAAAAGCTGAAGGCTGCTTTCATAATGATCTTC
Organism: Mesoplodon mirus; assembly: GCF_964341445.2. Taxonomy (NCBI): domain Eukaryota; kingdom Metazoa; phylum Chordata; class Mammalia; order Artiodactyla; family Ziphiidae; genus Mesoplodon; species Mesoplodon mirus. The sequence continues at coordinate 174,622,842 of NC_138977.1, forward strand.
AAGGCCAGGAAGGCTGATTCCTGAGGACAGTGACTGAGCTGTTTTTCTCCACCTCCAGGGAGGATGAAGGAGCAGGTATTGTCCTCAGCTTCAATGGGAGCGGTTTAAATCCACCGCAATGAAGAATTGCCTTAGCTTAAGAATCATTTGTTAGACCTAGGGATGAGTTATGGACAGAAGCTATAGAAGGTCATCTATCTTCAGCATTTTGGACTTGCTTCTGCTCAGAGTGAGGAACACAGAGGGTGAAAACAAACAATGACATGTCATCTCAAGGTCTCTTTGAGTCTTATAAATCGATGACATTTGAATCTAAGAAATATGTCACTTTACCTTCCTGGACCAAATGAATGAATGAATGAATGAGTTCCAAATAATTTAAAAGGCAACAAAAAATTATAACCAGCAGAAAAAGAGGTCATCTCAAACATACTACTGTGCCAGAAATGTAACAATAGAAGAAAAACAGAACTTGTTTTCTGAGAAACCTAAACTCTTACAGTTTCTACATTCAAACCATTTCTTGCTAGGTCCATCATACTCCTGACATAAAGTTAGAACTGGTCAGTCTATATCCTCGGGTACTGCTTTTACCCTATCATCACAATTTGCTCATTTGATAGATGACATTAGTATCTTGAAGCAGATTTCTCTAAATATCACGTAAACTCAAAATACGAACCACTATTCCATCGATACCAATGTAAGGTGTATCCAACATAAAGAAATGAATCCTTTCCTGAGAGGAGGAAACAACCTCGCACATACTTTTTTCCCTTCCTATATGGAAACTGAAACACAAAATTGCAATGGAATTGGAAGGGAAGGTAGAGAGTAACACGAAACTATTTTTGTATTTGGTATTATTTCAAAGATACAATTCTACTTTATTTTCTATTATTAGAGATAAAAATCTTACATTCTGTCTATGCTTTACATTAGACAAATTCTTTTAAACACACATTATTTTACCTGGGAAGTGGGTATTTTGTCTTGTTTACAGAGGAGGAAACATCTCAGAAGAGGGACTTGCCTGAGGTCACACATCTAAGTCCAGTTGCCCTTCCCCAGTCAGGCCCTCTAGTTTCCAGGCCTATCATCTCCCATACATCATGGACTGCTGGGCACTGGACTGGCCTTGCTAGAGGCCTCCTTCACCATATGCAAGCTCTTTTGGGAGCTATGAAGTTGGCCTGTCCCACCTTGAGAAACTCAGGCCAATAACCTTAGGAGACCCATTGAACCCAGAGACACATACAAGAGACTGCTCTATCTGCCCCGAGTAGAGCATATCCACCACCAGTGAAGCAGCAGAGCCCAGATTCTAACTCAGGGTTTCACTACTTGCAAATTGCACTCCTTAAAAAACCCAGCTCAAATGTCATCTACTCTGTGAACTCATCCCTGGCCCCTAGCTCCATGCAAATGGACATAATCCTAAGTGCTTTGAAGCTCTGGATCCAGGCTGCTTTGGCCTAGGCTCCATGGACTGGTTAAGTGATCTTAACCTCTCTGAAACGTCCTCACCTACACCATGAGGATACAACTCGTATCTCTCTAACGCTGTGATGGTGAAGATTCTGTGAGTTAATATGACAAATGCTTAAAACAGCTCTTGGCACAAAGTAAGCTCTTGGTAATTGTTCAATATTCTTGATATTATTACCTTCTCTGGGTTTTCTGAGTCCTCACGAGGTTTTGTTTATCTTTCTGGTATAAAACACTATATTATTCATATTTCTTATAACTCTCCTCCACTATTTTGTTAGTTATTACCCAGCCCATCATGAGCCGAGAGACCACCTTCTTCTCTGGCAATCTCTTTTCAGGTGATGTCCCTGATATCCACTTAGCCATCCTAAAGAGTCATTGGACTCTCCACACCCTCATTCCCTGCATCAATCGGTCACCAAATCCAGAGGCCCCTGTCCTCTAGATTTTTCTGAATCTACCCCTCCATCTCCATCTTATTTCCACAGTCCTGCCAGCCCTCATTTAAAGTGGTGAAGCAGCTCCTTAACTGGGTTTCTGCCCTCTAGTCTTGTTACAGTCTAATTTATCTTCCACACTGAAGCCAGAAGGATGTCTTTACAAAATGGTGATCCCTATCTTATGGCTCTGTTTAAAGCCCATCGATGGCTCTCCACTGCTGTTTGAAGCTGTTTGGTCTAACCATGCAGGGACTGTCTCCTTCCTGCCCCTTCAGACTCATCTGCATCACTCCTGCCTCACCCTGAAAGCCTGGCACCAGAAGACAACTGGCTCCTCCTGCCTCTGATACGTTCTTTATTTTGGCCTAAACACTCTTCCGAGTTCTTTGTCTGGCTTAAGTCCTTCTCTTTGTTTAATTAGCACCAGTATCACCCCCTCCGTGGAACCCCTTAGACGGATCAGAGGCCACTCCTCAGTGCTTCTGTGATACACTGAGCGTTTTGTGGCTATTCTATAATCATGATGACCTGCTGTGCTCTCCCCACCATGACCTCAAGTTCAAGGGCAATGTCTCCTGTCACTGTCTCACTCACATAAGTATGGATGTGCTTTGCACACAGTACCTATTCAAAAAAATGCTAAATGGCTGATCTCATTAAATAGGTAGTAGATCCAGATGACACATATAGTGCACACTATGGGGCACTAAACAGTACTTAGTTGAAGGGTTCTTCTAAGGGCTTTTCATGAATTGACTCATTTAATCCTCACACAACCTTAGAACGTAGCTGGGATAATTATCTCTATCTTATAGGTGAGGAAACTGAAGCACAGAGAGGTTAGAAATGTTACCAGTGTGACATAGTTAGAAATTGATGACACCAAGGTTGGAACCCAGAAGTCTGACTCTAGATCCCATGTTCTTAACCCTGGTGCCATTGTTCCTGTCAGATATGGGTACCATGATAAATAAAGATATCTAAACAGACACAGATAACATATTCTAGTTCCAATTCTACAGGTGGGAAAGTTTCGACATTGGAGTTTCATGGAGAAGCAATCCAGGAAAACGGAAGAAAGCTAAACAGGGAGATTACCATCTTTGCTACTCACTAACCAGCAGTAGAACTCAGCGCAGTCAGCCTTGCTCAGCCTTGGTTCTTCAAGTGTCAAATCAGGGCTTTGGGGCAACATTACACCTTAGCTTTTTTCCAGATCAAATTTGCAATTCCCTTCAGTTAGGCAAACATCATCAGGGTTAAGTGTGTGTCAGGCTCAGTGCTAAGGGCAGAGACACAGAGTCAAACGAGATGTGTCTCTGCCCTTAAGGAATTTGTCTTCTTGTGGGGGAGATGGACACAGGCAGACAACATTGACAGAGGAGTTCACAATGGCCACACCACTATTACATTGGTTATTTTCAAGGGAACCACCCCAAGATAAAACATTACCCAGAAATTAGCCATTTGCCCCTCCATAATGTCTTTCAACTGACCATTGCCCAGAGCAATGAAGCACTGGTATCTCCTCCCATCCTCTCTCCAATGCCCCACTCAAGCATAATCACCTCAGTCTACAAGTGAAGAAGCAAAGTTGCTGCCTTAAGTAAGTTTGCTAGTAGCCCGATGGTTACCTGGTGGCTGAAGCCCCTGCCATCTTGGTTCCCAGCTTCTCCCAGAGCTGAAGCGGGCCATGGGCAACAGGAGCATTAACCCAGACACAGCTACTGTTAGTTTTCCAGTACAGGTTATAAGCTTAAAAGGATTTTTAGATTTACAGTTGATTCTAGAAATTGCATCTAGCTCATTTTCAACTCCATGGGTAAGCTGGTTCATTTAAGGCAAACAGCATCCAATTAAAATACATTCTGGAGAAATGAGTGAGCAAGGCATTTTTGCCCAACTCTTAATTTATTTACAAAAAAAAAAAAAAAAAAAAAACTATCAGGATTTCTCAAGGACCGAATCCCATCACATCATTGTGAGATGAGATAGTTAAAGTATGTATGATCAAAATGTAATTTGAATATACAATCTGAGAGGCAGCCTTGTATAAGAGTACAGGATTTGGGGCCCGTCTGAGTGGGCTCACATCTCTTTTCATCATCTCAGTAGGTATGTAACCTTGAGCATGTTCCTCAGTTTCCTTGAGCTGAGCCTCAGTTTCCCCATCTGTATAAGATGAATAAATAATATCTGTCAGAGTACTTGTAAGAATTAGAAATGCAGCTTAGTGTCTGGTAGATAGTAAGGGTTAAAAAAATCAACTATTAAAAAACATTTTATTAAAGTCTTAATGATTCAGAGATTGATTATTCCATTAGAAGATCGTCACGCTTTTTCCCTTTCTTTCTCTTTCTTCCTGCCTGCCCACGTCACAGCTGCTCATAAGCTATTATTCCATGAGATAAAAAATGAGATAAAATTCAATTCAGATGGTACAGCAAAGTGGGAAGAGCACAGGCACTGGAGTCAAATAGGACTGGACCTGAATACTGGATGGCTTTGGACAGGTTAGGTCTTAATTTCTTCATCTGTAAAAAGGGGTAATCATATGTACCTTCTAGGCTTCTTAGGAATGTTGGAGTGTGTGTGTGTGGACAAAATATTTAAACTAGGAACATGAAATCCAAATGTTTCTGTGAGAAATCATGTGTCCTATCAACAGTAGCATCCCATATACCTTTAGATTAGTCATTTCCCAAAAGGCAGATAATGAAAATGCTCTCTCTGCTCCTTGCCTCCAAAGATGCAATCCTGTTCAACACATACACACACACACACACACACACACACACCTGGCACTGTGATTGGTAAATAGTAGTTAGTTAGGTAAAGAAGTATGGAATCAGTTTCTACAAGAAATGTAGTACTAAAGTTAAATTAAAGTTTCAGTATCAATCATAGTTTGTTTTTAAATTGTCCCCAACTCCATCACTACCATGGAGGGTCAAAAGAAGTCACTCTCACGACAAAGGTCTTACATCTAATGCCATCAGATTTTATTGCCTCCTTTAGGGGCAGCTTAAGTATCAGCTGAAGAGGGGTGACTCCGTGCATGTGGGGACCCAGCATGGCAACACAGATGGCTGTACAGTGTGGGCAGCAGGCAGGCCTCACTGGGGGTAGAGCACCAGAAGCAGAGTAGCAGGGGCTGACATACCGTGATACACAATGCCACGCATGGCCAAGAGTCAGGGAGGGTCAAATGGGAGCCTGGGATGTCCTTCCCATAACCGTGACCTCCAGGAGCTACAGGGAGAGCTTCGGTTACCATAATGGAAATGGCAAGGGTCAACTTGAACACAATCACATCGTTGGAGGCAAGGAGCGGAGAGAACATTTTCATTATCTGCCTGTTGGGAAATGACTAAGCTAAAGGTTCATGGGACGCTACCATTGATAGGACACATCCTTTTTACAGAAACATTTGGATTTCATGTTCCTAGTTTAAATATTTTGTCCACAGAGATCTCTGAGTCATCTCCTCACATGCTTCCTTCCTTCATCCTCCTTTGAAATGAAGACTATATATAAGATGCCAACTCTCTAAAGGAAAACACATAAACAAAAGACAAAAATCCAAAAGTCACATCAATATACCATAAAATATCTGGATATTTGTTTAGAACCCCTGGGGACCTACCACATGACATTCTCAAAGTAGCATGCAGAGATTTATTTGTATGCCTTCCTGCTTCCTAAATAACTCTCCCACTCAAAGTGGAAGGACTCCAATTTCATGACAGGCTGGAGGAGGTTTTTTTCTGAAGCTCCTTACTTAACATCACATGGCTTAGAACAGAACATACCTGTCAATATCAGTATTACATTTCACTGACATTTCAATAGCAAAGGAGACTCTTATGAAAAGTTTCCCTCCTTTTATAAAAACAGACAATTATTTTTAAAAATTGATGTTGAAAATCAACTCATCCTGAATCACCATTTTTGTAGGAAACTGTCTGCTATAGACAAAATGGAAAATCACAGTTGCACTTTATCCAACACCACCCATAAGAAATGCTTCATGCACGGAAGTGTTCTTTTTCCATAAGGAGCAGCATTAGAAAAAAAAAAACCTCTGGCATCACTCTTCAATATTGTTGTCTAATTAAACGGCAATGGAGTGGATGCATAAAAATATGCATTAGAGGTGTGTAATGTGTAATGTGAAGAAGAGTAATCAAAGCCATTCAACAGGATTTAGGAAGGGATTTCAGTTGGCAGCTTATGAGACAGGAGCATATAATTTTGCTAATTTGAAATAGGTATTGTAATGTATAAACATTATTGCTTTGCATATTTTAATGAAAACTGCCTCTACACCAAAATGAATCCTTTAGCTTGAACTTTCTGCATACCACAGAGCTTCTACCTATTATGAGTTCAGCATAAATAAGAAAGGCACGCAAGCCGCATTAAAAGAATGGTCACCTCATTAAAATAGGTTAAAACCAAGCCCCTTATTCCAAGCTACTATAACACTATAAAGTAAGTCTGGTGACAGGTGTTGTATTAAATTTTTATGTTGCAATGAACTTGTACTCACACAAACCAAATCTTCATGCTTCCTTTGATATACACCTGCAACTTGTTAATTCAAGGGGCTTTATTAAGAAAGTATAAATTTAGCAACATCTGTAGATTTGTAAAACTCTATTAGCTTGCTCAAGAATCTAGAGGAAATTCATTTGGAATCTTATCTGCATGGTTTACAAAGAAATGAAAACTAATGATGACTTTTCCCAAATGGATGTGTCTGCAGATAACGCGTTTGTGCAAACAGACTGATGTGAATTACCCAGACTTGGGCTAAAAGAGTTTAGAGAGAGCTCTGGGTCCGTCTGGGGCTGAGGACATCACTTACCTGCCAGCTCGCTTCTCGCTGAAGTCCTTTTTTCCAGTCTTCTTCCAGCCTGGGGGAGGTCTCATCCATTGCTGATGCTGCTTGCACAAACTGGATTCGCCAGTGGCTGTTACTCTTTCATTGCAAGCCTTTACCAAAGCGGCAGCGAGGGCAGTTCAGGGGCAGACTGTCATGGAGAAAATGCCATGCCAGAGGATGAGGGATCAGGCAGGAAGAAGCCACGCAGGAACAAATTTGGGATACACGGGGCTACCCTGACAGCTGCCAAATGGCCAGGCAGGAGGCCAGCTCAGCCATTGAGCATCCAGAGATTAGGAACAACCAAGCTCCAGGGCCAGTGGACAATGGGTCATTCTTATGTTTCTGGCATAGAGGTCAGAGGAGGGAGGTGTGAAGGCATGCTCTATGACCTAGAAATATGCATATCTATGTGTGCACCTGTCTTTGCCTCATCCCCAAACACACACACACACACACTCTCTCTCTCTCACAGCAGGATTTGCATTGTTCTGCAGGGTTGCATCAGTGGGCCGGAGTATCCTAGAAGAAATAAGCTACTTTACATAGAAGCAACACATTTCATTTGAGCACATCTCCCTCAACACCAGATGAATCACTCAGCAGCCAGTAAACATGAATAATAGCAAGTCCCTTTGGGGGAAAATAGACTTTTCCTATAGTTGAATCCTGAGTGTCTACAGTCTCTGGTTTCCCCCCTCTAGGAAGTTCTGTGGCAGGCGTTTAAACTGAACATGGACCTCAACCCTTTACCCAAATTAGCCAAAATGGCCAGAGGCTTCAGTTTGGATGGACTCCTCAATATTTGGGGCTCAACGAAGCCAAACCCAACCAAACTCTGCCCTGTTCCATTACTATTTCTCACACAGAATGATACTCTCTCCTGCTATTCAAAACTGATCACCTACAGTTTTAAGAGAGGCACTACTGCCAATGGCACCTGCTTCTTTCTGTTAAAACAGTGGTTATCAAACTTGGCTACACAACAGAATCAACTGGAAAGATTGTGAAAATACTGTTACAGGAGCCTCACCCCTAGAGATTCTGATTTAATTGGTCTAGGGTAGGGCCCAAGACACTGCTATATTTTTTTAAATCCCACTGGATGATTCTATTGAGTGCCCAGGATTAGAATCACAAAACTCAGTGTTGAGTATCATTTAAGGTTTCTCTAATCTAATCACTCAGCTGATGCCTGAATCCCCAAGATACTGCCTATACCCATGTGAACAATGTTCTTACCACCAATGACAGTAAACCCACTACTTCCCAAGACAGTCCAATTCCATGGTTGATTGTTCTGTCCCACAGTGAATTGATATCCTTTTCCCTGCAACTTCCATGGCTGTACTGTTTCTTAATTCCATAAAGAATACTAGAGCCTATTCTGTAGGACAACCTTTCAGAGATCCAAAGACAGTAGCAGCCCATGCCCTCAAACCACTGCTAAAGTATCTCTTTTCCAAGTTATATCTTGCTAGTTTCTTCAGCAAACCATGGAAGATGGTTTCAGGTAAACTCTCCATCCTGGATGCCAGCCTCAAAATATATTTCACTATCTCTAGTGATAGTGATTCTAATATTCCAGAAGTGATTGTAATATCCCCGCTATGGTCTATCATTGTACATAGAGCCTAATAATCACATGCTTTATTTTAAAAATCCTCACACTAACAACCAACATAATAATAAGAGCAGCCAGCATTTACTGAGCATGGACCTATACACCCGGTACTGCAAGCACTTTATTAACCTTACATCATTTATCCTTTATGAGTATACTGTGAAGTCATTATTTTGCTCCTGATTTACAGTGAAAAGTCCAAGACAGACAAAGATATTTGCCGAGATGATGGGTCAGAGGGTAGCCCAGATGTGACCCCAAGGCCTGCGTTCTCCACCTCTACTTCATGTTAGTCAGTCCCTTTCACTGATGCAGTCCCAGGTCCCACTGGCTACTTTGACAACCACACCTCACTGATATGGGTCACAGTCAATTAGTACACTGAGGTTTGCTCTCATCTTCAGATTATATATGAACATGTTACGTAGGCTACAAATTGCCATACAGGCCTAACTTGACATTGGTATCCCTTTAATAATTACAAGACTATACCTTCCACCTCTAGCAAAGCAGAGAAATGCAAGATCGCTCCTTTACTTGCTCAGCTCCTCTCTTTTATCCATAATATTCAGATGCTTCTTCAGAGGTTACCCTGAAGGGTAAGAGAGAACGGCCAGAGGAGAAAGGGTCCAGAAAATTTCCCCAGAGACTAGACTCAATGGAAGCCTCACCAATCACCTGTTCTTCCCCATTTCCTCTAAATTCTATCAAGAGCACTCCATAAGGAAAACTGGGGGCAATTAGTTTTACCATTTGAATCACATCATCTTCAAGGTAGCTGACTCAGTTCTTATGGAAGGCAGTACACAAAGTGGTTGAACAGATAGCCTTTGGAGTCAGACAGACCAAGGTGCGAGTAGCAGCTCCATTATTATCTGGTTCTATATCCCTAGGCAGGTCACCTAATACTTCTGAACCCTAGTTTCCATGTCTGTAAAAGGGAAGTATTATTGTCTCAAGCATATTATTATTCATCAATATCTGATTCCCATTTGTCCCAGGGACACAGCAAGATGGCATTTCCTTTAACCCCCTAAAATTAGCCTTAATCACATGTCTTGTTTCAGCCAATAACATGTAAGAAAAGTGATGGCTATCACTTCTCAAGGGGAGACCTTAATCACCAGCTCTTGACTCCTAGCCAACCCTTCCCCTACTTCAGTGATTGCATATGTTGATAAGACATGCCTTAACATCGAAGCAGTCTAGAATGCTGAGCCAACTCATGGAGGACAGTTGTCCTGGAGAGTCACCTGGACCAACAACAGGCATTATGTGAACAAGAAATAAACCTCAGGGTTATTTGTTTCCACAGCATAACCTAGCCTACACTGACCAATACACTCTCCTTACGATAGAGTCATTATAAGAATCAAATGAAATAATCTCACTAGAGCATTATCATGAGCATCAAGTCTGCAATATTATTTTATTTTAAATAGATTCCGTTACAAGTCAGTCTGTTCTACCCACGTCCCACATAATCCACTATTTCCTCCTTCTTTTACAGCCTGGGTTTTTCCTGCTCATAAGATAGTAGCATTAAGTGTGGCAATTTCCATAGATGGTGTAGAAATATGAATTTTAAAAAGGAAGGGTAAAAGTGTTCAATAATGCAGCGTCACTCTGTCTCGGAAAGCAAACTCAGAATAGCATGACTTTAATGCCACTTATCATTTAGCAAGGAAATTAATGAAAGCAAAATGAAGCCTCAAATACTAAATGTAGCTCAGTATGAATTCACTACTGATAAAATAAAGTACACGCCTTCAAAATGTAAACATAATGAGAACATACAGGAATATGGGAGCTTATTAAATAGCATAGCTTTTATTCATGATTCTTAAATCAAGCAATCAAAAAAGAATTCATTTTGTTTCTTTCTTTGTAAATATTTTCATTAAAGGAAGGTTCAACTATGAAAATAAAGGGTAAGGAAAGCATATATAACACGTTAGCCAAATTGCAATGCTGACATTTCAAGACACAAACTCAAACCTGCTTTGGGACACCACTGGGAGAGTCTTTTTTCTTAATGTTTTGCAAATGCAAATGCTATAAACTATGCCCTGTGTCATGAGTTGAATTGTGTCTTCTCAAAAAGACAGGATGGAATCCTACCCCTAGAACCTCAGAATGTGATCTTATTTGGACACAGGGTCTTTACACAGGTAATCAAGCTAAAACAAAGTCATTAGGGTGGGTCTTAATGCAACCTGACTGGTGTTCTCATAAAAAGGGGAAAATGTGGACACAAAGACAAATGCACACAGGTAGAAAGCCATGTGAAAATGAAGGCAGAGATTGGGGTGATGCATCTACATGCTAAGGATTGCTGGCAAATCACTATTTTTCCTTCAATATAAGCAGCTTATTGAGAATATGCTAACTAATAAGAAATAGAAAGAGTTCTAGAATTTGTAACATTTTCCTTAAGGAAAAGTTATATAAAAAAATTAAAAAGGAGGGCTTCCCTGGTGGCACAGTGGTTGAGAGTCCGCCTGCCGATGCAGGGGACACGGGTTCATGCCCTGGTCTGGGAAGATCCCACAGGCCACAGAGCGGCTGGGCCCGTGAGCCATGGCTGCTGAGCCTGCGCATCCGGAGCCTGTGCTCTGCAACAGGAGAGGCCACAACAGTGAGAGGCCCGTGTACCGCAAAAAAAAATAAATAAATAAATAAATAAATAATTAAAAAAAAAATAAAAAAGGAAACATCTGTACAAAATGCATCAGTCCTCCCTTGATTTTAAGGAAAATTCCTTTAACTTATAGAATAAATATGGGTTAATATTTCATTTTTAAGAATCAAAGGACTAGAAAATAAAGAGTTTTCTAAGTGACTTAAGCCATACATTCCACAGAGTTCTATGATGGCAGAACATGACACTTTAACCTGCTCTATGGGAGGCAGGTATTCGGTCTAGAGGAGAAAATGAAAGAAAGCCTGGGTGGGGAGAGCAGGGGGACATTGATGAAAATAAGTACAGAGCCAAGGAGTCCCCAGGTGTGGAAGGAACTGATGGGCTTTCACCCACTAATAGGATTTTGTACACACTTTCACTTAACACCTGGGCTAGAATTTTTATGAGTTCCTACCATCCATTTTATTATACATTCTCACTTTAAATCCATTCTCAATGAAATTTTCCAAGACGTTTTCCCACAAACTTTTACTTCTGTTTTTGCTCTCTTTTTTTTATTAGAAGCTAAGAGTAAGGTGTTTACCTTCAGAACTTTGCTTCACAGAAAAACTACAATAATGTATCAAATCCACAACACCAGAGGTGCCTGTGTATTAACTCTCACAAAACAAAATAAATACAAACAAACAAAAACAGGTGTCATAAGAGTGATAAATCTGAAAAGGATGAACTTTGGTAGTGTAGTCATAATTTGGAAAGAAAAAAAAAAAGAACATTGGTTTCCAGTTCACTGTTTCACTGGAATAATTAATGCTAATCATTCCCTCTGTAAAATATCTAAACCGAACTACAGTGATGCCCACAGGACGGTGGACAATAAAGCACTGTGGCTAGGAGAATATTCTCTTGTGCACCTATGTGCTTTGGCTCCCATGTGGCTGAGTTGTATGCTTATCAAGATCCATTTGTGTTTGTTCCCAGTCCTATTTATACCAGTTGTGCCTGTTAATGTAATTACATAATATAGCTATAAAATATGAGTTTCAATGGAAAGGGAGCTATTGCTTTCATGAAACTAGTCAAATGCTTTGGAAAGACCCAATAAAGAAAAGTTGCTTTAAAAATATTGTCGCTGTAGGGGCAGGTATTATAAAGGTCTGCACAGATTCTACTCAGGTTACTGGTCACTGCCTTAAAATTCTTAATTCACTTTAAAGACACTGAAACTGGAATTTGTAGAGGTTCCTCTAGGGATATAGCTTACTCACACAAAAAAAAAGACTCCAAAATTCCACTCTGTGGACCCCTACTTAGAGAAAAGGCCTTAGCTCCACAGCAATACACTGGTGAATAAATGTGCATCTATGGATTTTAAGCAAAAGTCAAATTTTTGTGTAGGTATATGATTTATGATCCCCCAACTTAATCAACTTACATGATTAATCAGTCAACAACCATTTTCAATCATGGAATAAGAAGGTAAACTAGAAAGGACCTTTTCTTAACCGACTCCTAGTGAACAGAAATAGAAAGCAATAGACTCAAATATTTAAACCAAGAAACAGAATCCATTTCAATAACTAAACCTACTTATATCGCTTAAGTGAGAAACAGCCTGGCTATAACTATAAACATTAATCATTGTATAAATCTGAGCCACGTAGACTCCTATTAATTAGTGCATAGCATCCCCATGTCTTCCTATAACCGTGTAATAATACCAACTGCCTATCATCGAAAGGATTTAGTAGACTTTTATTGATGGAAATCAGATGATTTCATCCACAGTGTCTGAATCACTTTGATATGTTTGAGCCCGAAGCAAAATAATGTAATAAAAAGCAACATACAGATGAGAACCTCATATGAATCTGTCGCTGACTTGAGAAGAATCAAATCTAAGTCTGACCAGGTGAAGATATTCCATACATCATCCTTCCAATTCAATATAAAAATAATATTTCTCCTTCCAGTATGTTTATATACTGTTCCTGACTTTGTGAGATCCTGGACATCGAGAGAGCCCGTAGACACAGAGCGTTGCCTTAGCAAATGGTACACAGAGCAGAGATGAATTACAGAATACTTCCTTGAAAGAGATTACTTTAAAGACTATCTGAAAGTCATAAGCCCCCAGAAGTCATAACCAACAGACTCATGAGTAGAGTGGGAAGGTAGATCTTATGAGTAGGATGAATGAATGAGAAATAGGCTATGTGGTAGGCTGGAAACATCATTCCCTCTTCCTCCCCACCCCCCGAAAAGGGTCCTCCAGTAGACTGCCATGGGGCTAAAATTCCACCAGTCATATCTTTTGATTTTAAAAACTTTTCTGTCACTGTCTATGAAATTGCACACACTCCTAGGAGGGGCCACCTAAAGCTTTATCTCCTAACACTTTGTCACAAGTTATTTTTCAGTTCAGCTTAGAGAGTAAGACTCTTTGCAACCTAGCAAGAAATGAAGATGGAGGCCAGAGGAACCTCAGAAGAGGAGAAGGGCTTAGAACCGAAGAAGTGAGGGATTGCCAGAGCCCCTCAGGCACAAATAACTTTAAGAAATATAAATTCAAAGACTCATGAAAATTGACTTTACTAACCACCAGATTCTTGGAAGATTATTAAAAGCTATCCAATTGGTTTAGGGATTTGTAACATACACCTAGGTTCTCATTGCCGTTAAAAAATAGAACGTTGGAAAAATATAATGCTGATATAACTTGGTGGGGGCAGGAAGGGGGTTCATCTCTCCCTCTTCATTTACTCCTAATACTAACATCTGAATGCCAGGGGAACCTCAGATACAGTTCAAGAATTTCAAAATACGAAGGAATCAGAATGGGAATTTGGTTAGTAGGTGGGCTAAGGACTCAAAGTGTACAGACCAACATCACCTAGGGGCTTGGCAGAAATGCAGAATCTCATGCCCCACTCCAGATCTACAGAACCTATTTGCATTTTATCAAGGCTGATTCATTAAATTTAGGAAACAAAGGAAGAATTATCTGGAAGGTGTATTTGCATAGCAAGCTTTATTTATTTTATTTTTTCTTAACTTAGAGCATAGGTTTACAGTAACTGAGGAACAGAATAACTGATAAATGTTACATGGAAGAATTGAGTCCCCTACTAAGAAACTGCTCGATGCTGCCTCTGGAGAATCTTCTCAGTGATCTCACTTTCAAAATTCTGTAAGCATCTTTATAAGCATGATCCAGCAGGTGTGACGGGTGGGACTCCAGCCCTTAAATCACTCAACAACCTCAGTGTACGTGACTATTCCACTTACTAGCTCAGAAAAACAGCTGATGACAAGTGAATGACACCTCCTCTGGACATTTAGATGACTGATTTTGTATAAATCAATATTGAGTGCCACAAAATGTCAGAAAATACCAAATGGGGAGAAAAGAATCAATAGATAACCCTGGAATTGAATGAGTGATGAATAATCTTTACCAACTAAAATAAATTAAACCAGGAAAAGCAAGTTAAAGTAACATGAAGAATCTGGCTTAAAACCACACAAAAAAAATATAATTTAGAGGTAAGACCACTCGTGACAAACATGCTGTTCATTTTTTTTCCCAGGAAAGCATTATGACAGGAACTACAAAATAAGAGCTAAATTTGTACCTTCTAGCTTCTGTCCGAACAGCCATAATTTTTTAACGTTCTACAACAAATAAACTCCAATTTGCAGATGCAGACCATGTGATAACCTAGCAACCATGAAATTGAGCACACATTTGATTAACACTTTTGGGTTCTAGGAGACAGAGGTAGGGAGACAAATTCTGTAATTTATTTAATTCATTTTAGATTTCAAACATGCCTCTTAGAGCTATCAAATAAACCATAAATTAATAGACAGACCAAATGTCAGAATTCAAATCCAAATGTTTTTCTTAGTCCTAAACTGGCATCAGAGATAAATCCAGGCCTGTAACAGAGATCAAGATAAATGTCTTTCTTTATTACTAAACAGATGCAATGTGGTTTTTCACATTATTTTATAGCTCGTGGATTCTAAGATCATGAACTAAACACCTAATATGTGCTAGGAACAGTGCTGGGCATTAGAGATGAGAGGTGAGGAACACACTCCTTGCCCTCATGTGAGGGAGACAGTCAAGTAAGCAAATCATCTCAGCCACAGTAATATCTGAACATGGAGAAGGAAGGATGCTGGCATTGCCCCAGGGATCCATCCATCCCAACCCCCTATGCCAACCTAGCTCAATGCCAGGAGGTCCGCTCCTGTTGCTGTGTCCTTGGAGAAGGCAACGTGGAGACCCTGCCCCAAACCTGAGTATATAATCTAGGCTTAAGGTTTTTGGTGGTGATGTTTTTAAATCAAATAGTTTCTGAAAGGTTTCTACAGAAACACAGACCACAGCACCAGTAAGACTTCACAGCACTCTGACCCATGAATTCTTTTTTCCTTTTAGATTGATTTCCAAATCCAAATATCCACGGACACCTACAGGACACTGATGCCCACACAGACAAACTCTCCTCTGCTAGATTCCAGTCAATGATGTGTATAAACAGAGAAATTTGGGGACAAGGGGTTTTCTGACCTAATATCCCCAAGGTGTCTAAATTCGTACTTTCTAGCTTCTGTCTGAACAGCCATGATTTATCTAAGGGAGCCAAAAGTCCCCTTAGAGGCCAACCAACTAGAGATCAGCAGAGATGTTAAGTCTTTTGAATGTCATTTAACAAAAGATGTTCCTTTGGAGAGCTGCCTTTCTTAAGACAGAGGGACAGGAGCACACACAAGCAAAGAGATTTAAAAATGCAGCTTCTGTTGGAAGGTTTAGGGAGTAACTGGGGACTGTATTTCTTGGACTTGGGCAGAAAGAGTGCCATTCAGGACCTTTTGATTTCTACCCCATTAGAAGAAATCCTTCAATGTTTCCAGCCG
The DNA here is from genome assembly GCF_964341445.2 of Mesoplodon mirus. Lineage (NCBI taxonomy): Eukaryota > Metazoa > Chordata > Mammalia > Artiodactyla > Ziphiidae > Mesoplodon > Mesoplodon mirus. Next base: position 174,638,858 of record NC_138977.1, read on the forward strand.
TAGTTCCGTCTCTCAGGCAGAGTTGTGGGTCACTCTTATTTCCTGGGGAATGACAGAGGAGGCAGGGGGAAGACCTCTTCCCCAAGAGGCAGCCCACGTGAAGCACAGATACGGCACTTAATATAGATGCAACTTCTCTGAAACGAAGGCTGCCACTCTACCTAGAACAACACTAGGAATCAGGACAGTGAGCAGATTTAGAAACCAAATTAAGGCAAGACCATCCTGTAGATGGTTGTTAAAACATAGTAACTACATCAAACCTTGAATCATGTCTCTGCTCTAGAAGATGCACTGGGCCCAGACTTTGTTACAAGGGTAGACTTAGAGGCTAAAGGATGTTGAGTGTTTACTACTCGCCATGCACAGCAATCTTTAAGACAATTCTGTATGAGATTATCATTATCTCTTTTTGACCGATGAGGAAACTGAAGCATGAAAAAGTTGAATAATTTTGCAAAGTTCTCATGGCTTTAAGGGAAGGAATCCAGGACCAAATGGGTGATTCCAGAGCCCATCCTGGGAGCCACACTCCCAACTGCTTCCCTTCTTAATCGGCCTCCAAAGCAACCACAGGTAATGATGGCACCAGCGTCAGATCGAAGATGCATCCCAGCCACATCCCCAGATGCTGATGATGTAGGGATCCACCCAAAACAAGTGGAAACAATGGATCCTGAAGGTGTGTGGGAAACGCAAAGGCCCAAAAGAAGGCATGAGACAGAGAGCAGAGCCCTCCGGCCCAGATCCCTCAGGCTTAGGGCAGCCGCAGTAAGCTCCAGTCTCTCCTTCTGGTCCAATGGGTACGCACAAAGTTGTTTGCTTTTAACAACCACTTAATGCCTTCTTTTTAAAAAGAGAGAAGAAGAAAGCTCGTAAGTATATAATAAACCGGAATTATAGCTGCTGTTCTGATGCCGTGTGTTATTTTTGGCTGACTGTCCGGCTCTTCTGGATTCTGTTGGTAGGGTGCTGAAGCTCGCTCCAGTAACACAGGCTGCCTGCTGTCCCCAGAGGACCCTGAGGGAAACGAGAGGAACTATCTCGCAGTCTTCAGCAGACAGGGGAGGTTTAACATAAATAAACTCCCACTTCACATCTTCTCCAAAAAGAATCCATTCATTATCTTTATTTCCGACATGGTATTTATGAATTTCCTTGCAGCAAGGCCCAGCAGGGCAAACGTCACAACTCTGTGGTGAAATATCATGTGCATTTTCTTCTCCTCCCAGGAAGATTAAGGCCAATGAATAAAAGAAAGGGGGATGTGGCCCCTATATTTAGCTCTCCTTACAACATCATGTCTCACGGGTATTAAAAATAGACCCAAATCACTTGAAGACATTCTGAAAAATCAAAGGCAGAAGAGCTTTCCAAGAGGAAGTTTTAAATGTTTTCTGCTTTCTTTCTCGTTGAGATTCTTAAGGAGCAAAAGCAGTGGTGTAGGGCCCCCTCTTCCTAGGAGGGCAAGCTCATCATCCCCTCAGCTTCGGTTCTTTGTGGACTGGATATTAAGAGGAATCTGGGCCGGCCCTTGGCAAAAAGTGTGAAATAGTCTGTGTAGAGAAATTCTCCTCTGTTAACAACCTTCCCTACACCCGAAGTCCTGACACTCCCAAGGTCCCTGTCAGAGAGAAATCAGCTCAGATTCAATTCACTGAACAAATATGTGTTATTTGTGATGTGCCAGGTGCAGTGCCAGGCAGGGCAAAGTGGACAGAGGGGAGCAAAGGATGGAACGTCCTTGTTAGAGAAAGCGTCAGGTAATTCCCTGAGTAAGGAAAGCTTTCAGAGGACCGCAGGCAACACAGTTCGAAGAAGAGAGAGTTGCCATCTTGTTGGAAGGAATCAGAACGGACCTTCTTCTGGAGGCAGCACTGGGAACAGACAATGAAGACAGTGTGGGGATGTGGACTCGAAATACGCGAGCCCAGGGGTGGACGAAGATCAGGAATTAGCTTAGTGTAACACCGCTTCTCAAAAATATATGCCTAGTAAAGCTAGAGGAAAAAGCTTTCCAGAAGCGAAAAAAGGAAGTTCCAGCTGGAGAAATCACAGAGAACTGAAGAATGTAGCCTCTTTCAAATCCTGCAGTTCACCAGTTACGCAACTTTGGGGAATTACTTCCCTTCCCTGAGCCTCACTTTCATATCTGTAAAATGGGGATCATGTTCCATTGGGCTGATGTGCTGATTAAATCCTAATATGAATAGATAACTGGCTCAGGATTTGGCACAGGGTTCATGGAAAAGACTCAAGGAATGCGTATAACTCACTCAATTGGGAGCAATTTAAATGAGATCATATTCTAATATGCCCCTAATCACACACAGTACCCACTCTCCTGGCAGAAAGCCTTGATTAATATTAGGGTATGGCGAGAGTAAGACAGAGTGTCCTTTGCTTTCGTAAATGTCTAATTTCGGACTACCTTGTGGCTCACACCACATTACAAAGGAAGAAGACCCCACAGCCACCACCAGTTTCCACTTACCCAAGCAAAGAAGCAACCTTGGGGGGAAAAGGTCTTTTTAATGGGCCTTTATGTCAATCCACAGCAGGGAAACTCATCACACTTTGGATCACTCATACAGAGTTTAGTGAAAAGTGGATGAACATTTTCTGAGCTAAGGTAAGGGGGGAAAGGGCCTGGGGGAGGTTAACAGTGAAGGAACAGAAATAGCAGGGGTGAAAATCAATGTTTGTTGAATAGTGCAGTGTTTCTCAAACTTTCATATGCCCACGGATCCCCTGGGGATCTTGTTCAAATGAAGACTCTGATTCAGTTGGGCTGAATCATAGCTCCCAGGGTATTATCTATGCTATTGGTCCATGGACCACACTTTGAATGTCAAGGGAATGATGTTTCCGCCTGGTTCAAGAAAGGACTGAGTGGGGGAACCAGGAGAGCCCCCAAGGAAAGAAGGGCAACTTGAAGAAGAGTAATGTCCACACAAGATGGCAAGAAGACCAGATGATCTGAGAGGCGGCCAAGCCAGAGAGGTAAATACAGAGACACGAGCTCCAAGGGGAAGGTTTTCAGAATAGAAGAGGCCCCAGCTCACAAAGCTCCCGTGCATTACTCACATTGGCTGTGAGTCACTCACAGCCTTTTAAAATTGTGGATGGCAAACATTTTAGAGAGTGCAGCGATAACAAAATGTGCTCACAGCCATTAACTATGAAGCACTAACTCATTTCAGCAGCCTGACACAAATTATGCTCCGCACTTGAAAAACAGCTATTGATCAGTCCCTTCTTTCTCATGCCTTCCAATACTCCAGATCAGCACTTCTATGTGCTCCCCGCCCCACAGATACCTTTACACACCTGGTTAGATCCTTCCCAAACCCAAAGATGTCCCCCGAGACTTCACTCTACTTTCTTCTAGATTTCACCTTTGAAAAAACAGCCAAGAAAGAGGCAAACCAAAGCTATCTCTTTTCATTTCTCTACATATCTGCTTCCTAGGAACTTCCCAGTCTTTTATTTTATCTACTCATTAGAGACACAAAGGCAACAAATAACTGATCTATCATTTCCTGTGTTAGAAGATAAGAAACTAAGAGGGCATGAAAAAGACAGAATATAGAATTAGGCTTTAAGGAATTAAATCAGCTTCAGGGGCAGATTGAGTAGTAATACTCTGAGTACCTTAAGCGGCAGCTTGAGTATCAACGAGGCAAAAGGAAGTTCATGGTCCCTCAAGTTAGAGTAATGTGTATCTTCCTTTGTCTCCTTCTTAATCTCAAGAAAAACTGACGAAGCATGTAGGTCTGCCATGGCAGACTGACTGCAAAGATGGATGTCCCCAGCTCTCTGTCTCTCCCTGCATCTGCGCCCTTTGCCATATGACTCTGCAGCTTCTCCCACTGAGAAGTGGAGAACACCTCCCCATTTCTTGAAGCTTGGCTACATTGTCTCTTGCTCTAGCCAATACAATATGATGGAAATAACAGTGTGAGTGTGTGATCTGAGGCTAGTGGTCCTTGCATACTTCTATTCTCTCTCTTTTTCTTCTGCCTTCACCAAGAGAACAAAAGTTTGGGCTAGCCCATGACCACTTAGAGCAGAGCAAAGCTTATCCTCCGACTCGCCAGACCCCAGCTGGCCCACCAGCTGGCCCACACACAAAAGTGAGCCCAGCTGAGATCATCTGAGCCTGCCTCAGACCAGAAGAACTGTACAGATAACCCATAGACTTATGAGGAATAATAAACAGTGGTTGTTTCAAGCCACCAAGTTTTGGAGTGCTTGGTGATGCAGCATTATTGGGCAAAAAAAAAATAATAATAATAACTGATATTGCACCCTTTGGAAAAGCCATGATAAAAAGTCCAGGTATATAAATAATTCCAACAGGACACTGGCTTTCCTCTGACAAAACTATTAATGGACATAAACACATTATAATAACATAACTGCATCATTTATAAAACAAAAAGCACATTAGGGGATTAGATAATAAAACACATTTCTATATTAGTTTTCATTTTTAAAAGGGTTTAATCTATTCAGTAATAGACTATATAAACTTGTGCAAATTTTTTCACCAATTTGGTTGGTCATTCCTTCTTTTGTGCATTTGTTTGTTGAGGATTATGGTGGGCAGAGCTGACAGTCATGTACTGTGGAGGTTCTAATAGCACATTAGTCCCTAATCTCAAATAATTTCCATCTAGCAGGGTTGACAAAAGCACATATTCACCCTTAACACATTGCAGGGAACATGTTATGCTCTTGCTGCCATCTCTACGGTTTTAAATCTTACCCACCTTACCAGGTCCAGGTAAAGTGGTTCTTTCTCTTTTTCATCTTCCCTAATCCTACCCTTATTTTTTTCCTTCCCCAGCCATAAGTAAAGTTTCTGAACTTTCAAAACACATTTTGGGAGGCATAGAGCAGGTTCAGGCAAGAATCCAGGGAAGTCATAAAATTTAAGGTTAAAAAAGAAGCTTTATAGCAGATTGATCACGAAAGGGCTTGAAGATTGGTTGCAGAGTATGTGCTTGATTCTACAGGCAATAGGGAGCCATGGAGAGTTTCTGAGAAAGGGAGTGACACAATCAAAGCTATCATTCAGGAAGTGTTATTAAGATGCCTCAGGCCCTTACTTAAGGATCATGGAAGCCCCAGGATGATGGAGTTTCAGAAAGGATGAGACGGTTAGTTGCAGGTTCTGCACAGAGAAAAAACAGGATGAAAAACCCATTGGGTTTGCCAGGCAGATAGTCTGGTGACCTTGGAAAGGAAAACTTCAATAGAATACAAAAAAAGAATGGGACGGAGTAGGTAGGTGAGAAATTCAAAGTGCCAGTTCCCATCCCAAATTCTTCAGAGAGGAGACAAGGTTGACTGACTGAGAGTATTTACGGATGCAGAGCATTTGAGTCAGCCTCCCTCTGATAAATGGCTTTGGCTGGTCTAAAAGGCCTAAGAAACCCTAGTGTTTCTCAGAAGTGCCTTACAGGCTGTTTTGTGGAGAGAAGGGAAGGTTGAAGTGTCAAGGGGTACAGGCTAAGTGGGCAGGATCCTGATTTCTTGCTCCCATTTCAACAAGCTTCATCCCATTTATCTTCCTTATATTCTGAGGTTCCCTGCCAGAATTTCATTGGAAAAAATAGGGTTCCTTCTATTGATTTAAAATTATAATAATTTGAAAACCATTAAACCAGATGATTTCCATGATCCATCCTGGCTCTAAGATAAAAATCTATACTAATTATCTTCCAAAACGTAGAATGAGGAAAAAAATCAGGACGTAAGTACCCAACACCTCTTGAACATACTGTAGGTCAGGCAGTGTGCTGTACACTTTCCTTGGGTCCTGTCATTTAATTCACACCACAGATCTCCAAACTAGGAATCATTAGCCTCACTCTGCAGATGATGAATTGAAGCCCAGAAAGATCCAATAACTTGCCCAAGATCTCAGTGCTGACTACAGAGCCTGGGCTCTGACCACAGCTGTACACATTTCCATGCACAAGCAGTGGCTCCAGGAACTCATCCACGAGTTCTCAGGGGCCTCTGAATTTGAATTTCTAGGAAAACATACAGGGGTAACTTTGGGCAGAAGATGCTACTAAACTTAGGAAACAGAAGGGATATATTGAGAGAAAGAGATAGGAAGAGGAAGATTGAAAGAACTGGAAAGAATTGGAAAAAAGAAGATTAGAGCATTAGTGGAACCTAGAAGTATTGGTGAAAACAAAAATCTTGACTCTGGAGCTGTAAAAAAACCACACATACACACACATGCACGCATGCATGCACACACACACATCCCTATCTGCAACTATAATGCCATTTCTAGAAAGGATATCTACATAACAGAAAAGGCATTCTTTACCCTAGGTTGAAATAGATGTTTTTTTGAAATAGATTTTAATTTGGAAAATCTAAACTCCTTGGTAAGAATTAATTATTAAAATACTATAGCCCCAATGAGGCCTTGTCTAGTTGATCCCATTTAAAACTGCACCTCTCCCCAAGTCCTTATACCCCTCTCTGCTTTATACTTTTCTCCATAGGACCTAACACCATTTTTTGACACTATATATCTTATTCCTTTGCTTACTGCCTATCTCTCTTCATCAGGACATAAGTTCTTTGGGCAGGAGTTGGAGAGGAGGTTTATCGTCATTTCTGTGGTTGTTCCCTCTGTATCTCTAGCACCTACCATAAAGTCTGGCTCCTACGAGGCAGTCAGGCACTCAATAAATATTTGTTCAACAAATTAACGTGTTACTTTGTCATGATATTTATGGAATAAGCATTTATATCTATTCATTCCCAGCCCACCTTATGGTATCTGAGACGTTAGCATCCCCATCAATTACAAGTCTATTTAGCATTTATATGACACTTCACATTTAAAACTCACTCTTCAATTATTGATCCCCAAAATCGACCTTGAAAATAGATGCTGACAAGTGGTGTAGCCCACACCTCTTTTCTTTCCTAGGCCTTCACAACAGATGTGAGCAATGGGGTGGGAAGGAAAAGCAAGTTCGAGGATGTGGGAGAAAAGGGAAGGGGCAGGGATGCGAGGCAAAAGGAGTTGTTGAAACGCCATTCCCTGGTCTAACTTGGCCTCCTAAGAAGTGGTGGCACAGAGCCAGAGATCCTCCTCTCCAGCTGCTACAGATGAGTTCAGCATCCCCACAGAGGAGGAGGAGAAGGAAGAAGCCCCAGGAGCCTAGAGAGGAGGAGAGGCATGTGGGAAGGGGGGCCTCCCAGCAACCTCCTCCCAGCAGGGATCGCTGCCTCTGCCCTCTAAACTCTCTATCCTTTTCACAGGTGACAAGCAGACTGAACATTTTTCCACACCACTTCTTTGCTTCCTTAGTGTTCTGCTATCTACCACAGCAAGCTTGAGGTCCTGGGCCTGGATGCGAGTGCCCTCCCCCAGCCATCTGGTCTACCCACCTATCTCAGCCACGTGACTTAGCCTTAGGTGGGAAGACCAATGGGCCACTTTATGTGTAGAGGTGACCCGAGTGGTAAAAGACAAACCACCAGATTTTAACCTAAGAGCTCGATATGTCCTGCTTCATTTCTAAATATCTCAACCCCTTGGCTTTCAGGAAGAGGTTGACCTGAATATGGAATCAAGTGGACATTGATATGTTCTCTGAACTGTACATATTAAACAAACACCTGTCTAAATCACTTAATTTAGTACCATAGGACTTAAAGCCTCAGCTCCTAACCTACCACACCCTTCCCAGCTCAGCAACAAGCATCACCAAATCATCAGGAAAATAATCAATAGAAAGGAGGACCAGGCATTTGGTAGTTAGGTGGGTATTTCTGGATGAGGCAAGAAACACAGGTAGGAACAACCAGATCATTTTCATAAACCTAGTACAATAATGTTGGCCATTTCTTTGAAATTTCTAACATACATTGTGTAAAAAAAAGCCTTTCTTCATGTAAAAGGAGAGGCAACTAACACTTGACAAGCATGTTGAGTATCTCCAATGTGTCCAGCACTATGCAAGCTGCACACAGAAATCATCTTACTTTCACTTCTCAAGAACCCTATGAGGTGTATAGCATACATCTCATGAAGGTATACCTTCATTTAACAGGGGAAAAGACTCATAAATGTCTAATAACTTACTTAAGGTGCACAGTTAAAAAGTGGAAGAATCAAGTCTGAAAACCAGGCCTTCTGATTTTCAACCCCATTATATATAAACAATTTAAATATTGTTTCATTTCTCACCAACTTTAACTTTTTGATCATTTCTTGTTTTAAAACTTAAGGGAGAAAGCATTTAAGGCATTTAATCTTTCTTTGGCGTTACTCTGACATCACACCATTTGCACTGCCCCGGGGAGATTATTGCAAACATGATTTGTTACAATACTGTTTGATCTCTGGGTATTTATTGAACACCTATTGATTGTTCATAGGGATTCCTAGGTGACAGAAAGAGTGGGAGAGCCAACTTTCTTGATTCAGTGTTTTGTATATTGACTTCATCATTTGAAGCCTTCACCTTATCCTCATGAATGTTCTCTAGACATATTTGATTCAAAGACATGTTCACTCCATTGATGTTTCTAATCTTCAGTAGGTCATATATTGTATACACATCAGCTAGTGAATACATTTGAAAAGATATTTTTGATACACATAAATTCACACTGCATGATACTTCATGGAAGAAACTTCCAGACAGCTAACTTGCTACCAGACCATTAATAAAAATGTTGTGGCAACTGCTTCTAAAAGCTGGCAATTAGCTACAATGATTAGACAAAACATGGTTTCACATTAAATTAAATTGATATTTAAATGTAATTGTTTTTAGCTCTGTGGTGTCAAGGTACTACATAAATCCATTATTACTACTATTTAACAGCAATGGTAACAACCAAAATAACTCAGCCAAATTTTCCAAGATTGTAATTCACAGTGCCCTGAAGAAGTTAACTGCATACTTGGAAGGTGAGTTAACCCTTTCAATCCACTTGGGATCATTTAATGACAGTTCTTAAAGAGTTAATTGCCTTCCAAATGCTTCCCAGTGGAGAAAGTTCATATATATATATATATATATATATATATATATATATATATATATATATATATATATATATATATATATATATGTATGTATATATATATATGTATATATATATGTATATGAATAGTATATGTATTCATATTCATATACGTATATATATATACATATAATATATACATATATGAATGATATATTATATGCATATATGACTATATAGTCTATGCATTTATGAATAATATGTGTATACACGAATATTGTATGTATATATGAGTATTATATATATATATGAATATTATATATACATATATGATATATATATAAAACAGCTCTGAAGAAGTGTATTAATTTACACTTGGCTTGATTAACTCCAAAGAGTTTTACTCCATTTCTAAAGCTAACTGAAATATCAACACAGTATAAAGAGAGCTGTTAGCAATTCAAATATAAAGTTATTCACTACTTTAGACAAAACAAACAAACAAAATAATGAAACCTTTAGAAGATAGTGGTGAGCTTTCTCTGAGGACTTCGAAAGATAAGAAAAGTCAGTAATTTCTAAATGGGTAGAGTCATCTGTTCTGTGTTGCCTAAGTTGAACTAAAGTCTCTAACTCAGGGAGGCAAAACTCCAAAGTTTTCACTGTCTACCAGGGACTACAAGTGAATCAAGTAGAGCCAGTGTGAGGCAACAGAGAATGGGAGGTAATGTGGCAAACTGAAGGAAATATGCCCTGTTCAAGGCAGCTGGAGCTTCATAGTTCTAGGCAAATATTGCCCTGCAGGAATATGGACCCAGAATTTATATACAGTTCCATTCCTTAGGCCCAAAATCTGAATTTATTTTTTTGAAATTCCATGATTTTTAAAACACCATGTACACCTAACAAAATATGACCACAGGCTGGATTTGACACATAAGCTTCAAGTGTGCCCATCTGCCCTTAGTGGTTTTCTGACTTCAAGTCTAAGTTAGCAGGTAGAACATTTCTAGATGTATACCCAGAAGCTATTTATGTCACTATGCCTTGGAAATGTAGCCAGGTAGAGGGCTGTCTGCTTCCAAGAGGAAAAAAAAAAAAAAAAAAAGACCACATCAGTGCCATGATCATTCATCACTGTTAATGTGGCTGATGATGTCTATTTCTTCTCTAGGTTTTTGCTGTAGTGATCTTGCCCTGGATGCACCACTTGGAGTCACTGGTGACATAATTCCAATAGAAATCTCATCAAAACCAGCCACCCAATTCATCCACAAATTCAAATACACTCATTATCAAGTGAGGCGAAAGAACATCAAGACCCATCCCTTGCCCTTCTCCACTCCTTTTTTAACCAGAGACCACTCCACCCCAAGATGTGTCACAGGAAGCTGGGGCAAGAGAAGCTGTCAAAAATAACTTCTGAGAGAATTATGGACATTTTTTCCAATGACAAAGATACAGGAAGGGCTATTGTGTTTAATATATGTATTAGATAGAAATAAAATGCTCAAATCCAATCTTATTCCAGAAAGCTTCCCTGGGTCTCCCACTTCTGAACTCTCAGGTCAATTCATACTTTCTATCTTGAGTTATGATTACTTAGGCATATGTCTAATTTCCAAATTATAGCAGGGTTGCTTTTAGAGCAGAATCCATGTCTAGTTTATCTCTCTGTTCCACATAGCAGTTAATATGTACCAAGTACATAGTAGCTATTATTCAAATGTTTGGTAAGTTAATGGGCGGGAGTGGATGGAAAAATGGAAGGAAAGAGGAAGGACAGATGGGAAAATCTCTATCTTGACCGAGAGAACAATATCACAAGTGTAACTAGTAGAAATATTTACTGAGCAAAAACAAACAAACAAATAAGCAAACAAACCTTATAAATTGATTTGTGACCAACAAGGCAGATAACAAATACTGGATATTCATTACCCAATAGCCATATGCCCTCTTTTTCCTTGTTGAGAGAACCCTTTATCTTAGGGAACAGGGATCCCTCTCCTTACCATAGTCCAATCCTGGTAATTTTATTGCTTATTAGTCATTTGTTTGGGGGAGGAGAGGGTCAAGTGGACCAGTTCTGATCAATGAAATTTAAGATGAAGATGGCAGAGGTTGAGGGAGGAGCTTCCTCTCTATGGAAAAAAAAAGATACAAACTTACAACACTTGCCTGTGCCTGTCCCTTTCTGCTTGCAACACTTAGTGTAAAGACGTGATACTTGGAGCTGTGGCAGCTATCTTGAGACCATGTGGCAACAGGCATGAAGAATAAGCTGAGAGCGGGCTTCCCTGGTGGTGTAGTGGTTGAGAATCTGCCTGCCAATGTAGGGGACACAGGTTCGAGCCCTGGTCTGGGAAGATCCTGCATGTCGCGGAGCAACTGGGCCCATGAGCCACAATTACTGAGCCTGCGTGTCTGGAGCCTGTGCTCCGCAACAAGAGAGGCCGCGATAGTGAGAAGCCCATGCACCGCGATGAAGGGCAGCCCCCGCTTGCCACAACTAGAGAAAGCCCTCGCACAGAAACGAAGACCCAACACAGTCATAAATAAATAAATAAATAAATCTAAATCATATGGGCTTCGAAGAAGACCTCTGCTTAAAAAAACCAAAAAAAAAAAACTAAAAAAAGAAAAAGAAAAAGCTGAGAGCTTTAGAGAAGAGGGATGGAAAGAACCTGTCTTTATAATACTGCTGAGCTAATGAACAAACCCTGAGACCACCTATCTCTCCTATTAAGTAAATAATAGATATGAAGTAGATACTTAATATCATAAACGACTATCAGTTGGGTTTTCTGAATTTTACAGTAGAAACTATTCCTAACTGATACAGCCTTTGACTCAAAGACAGATGACAATAAACAACCACAGCCAGGATGATAACGGAGCAGAGAAATGAGTGGCTAGGTCTGAACGATTTCCACTAACCTACCCTGCAACAAGGCAAAGTCTTCGATAAAAAAGAGCAGAATTTTAACTATAATAGTCGAGCACCTCCTTACTCCATCCCATCAGGCAACCACACACACCAAATGAGTTTCATTCCTGAGACTGACAACTCAGGGACTCATTCTTTTGTTCCCATTTGCCTCAAATCCCCAAGTCCTTTGGCATGCCTCCTGGACACTATTTATGCAGGCTTAAATATATGGCTCACATTAGAACAAATAGAACTTCCTAAATTGGGCAATTTGTGACTTTGCACCCCAAGTTTCACTCACTCATCCCTGATTTGAAATGCACTAAAAGCACATTATTCCTGTTTAAGATGCAAACTACTGCCCTGAAAAATATCACTTTTTACCTGAGGTGAAACCAGTTATAAGTGAATGGTTGGGCAAGGGTAAGCTGCGTTGATAAATAGAAATTCCTTAGAACCATGTGTAGGCCATTCTGCTAATATGATGAGGTTACACTTGCTAGTGGATTAATTACTCTTTTCTTCTAACTTATTTATTTCATACTTTAAGAAACCAAAATGTCCAGTAGCCACTATGCTTGTGACAAAGAAACACAATAAAAGCAATTTCTCCAGTACAAAAAAATAAAGCATTCCCGGTAATGCATTTTTGAATCCAGCATACCTTCCCCTAATGAGGTTTCAGCATGCTATAAATAACACTAATGAGACTTTGTCTTGCCCGTGTAATATATTTCCTTGATATAGCCTTAGATTCTCCATGTTGTGTGGAAAACTAACAGCCTCAGAAAGAAACGTCGTCTAATAGCACATTAAAACCAAAAGCACAATTAAATATAAATGAAGTCAGTAATTTAATTGCACAATTGTCGCTTTAAAAAATTCAAAAGAAAAGTAATGATGTCATTTTTTTCAATCAGTAAATAATAAAAGTGCTTGTGGGGATGGTACAATATTTAAATAAACATTTTTCTGGTAAAAGGTAGGTAGCAAAGACAGTCAGACGTGTTTAGGAAAACCCTGGGGCTTGCAAAAAAAAAAAAAAAGGAGTATCTTGGCATACATCATTCTGCCCATGTGACACATGGAGACAAACATCTCAATTTCAATATTTTTTGAAAGTGTATCCCATATTTGGAGGGTCTTCTGATTCTGAGCATTAGCAACCAGGATTCACATTATTCCAATTAAAATGAAATGCCAAGTGCCAATGCATCTAAGAGGCTCTCTAAACAGCTCCTGGTGAAATGAGAACACTGTGTTATCAGAAAGGCTATCGTTTTCATAGACCAGTGATGGAGCACTTTCATGCTGACCAAGTATTCGAAAATCATTAAGGGCTATTCTTGAGCTCCTTTTTATCCAAAGACTGACCCAACACATCCTCCCTTTGATTGTCCTCCCTGATAAGATCAGAGACATGGAACTTTGTCTACAGGAAGATCTAAAGGAAGGCTTCGGGCTTCACTTTACATTGATTTTTATTCAATTCCAATCAAGAACATACCCAAGAAATTTACTTACTCAATTCCAGCATTATGATAAGGAGAGTGGGGGGAAGAGGCTTTTTAATTTTAAGTTAGCTATTATCTTGCCTTCCAGTTCCTGGAACTGACACAAGCAGGTCACCTGAGCACATTCTCTGATGGAGCACCTAGCTGCATGTAAATATCCTAAGCAGATCTGCCCCTTTGTTGTCACTGGCTTTGTGCTTGATATTTACAGCAATTTGTATACAGGACTTTCATTTACTTTATCCCAAATAACTCTCCAACAAGTAACTCATTTAGTCATCTGTTCATTCCTTCTTTCAACAAATATTTATCGAGCGCCCTCTCTGCTCCAGGCACAGTACTGGGCACTGGACTTACGTCGTTAACAAGATGGTCACATCCTTACTTTCAGGGGCTGACACTAGCGCACTTGGGGTCACAGATGATCAACAAGTTAGCAAATAAAAAGATCATTTCTAAAAGCAGTAAGTATACTAAGAATATAATAAGAATAATAAAAATATGAAAGAAAATAATACAATAGGAGCTCAAAGGTAGAGGGCTGCCACTTGAGCATTGTGGTCAAGGAAGAATTTTCCAGAAGCTGATGTGTGATGAGGGACAGCTAGACAATGCAAAGATCTGAGAAGGGCACTCCTGGCAGAAGGAACAGCACACGCAAAGGCTTGGAGGGGAGAATGACTCGGCAGGTCCAGGAACATAATGAAACAGGCAAGATGAGTAGGATGGTCCCGATTTCACAAGGGATGAAACGAAAGCCCAGACAGGACTTTGCGAAAACTCATTGGAGTGTCAAACTCAGACCTCCTCAACCTCTCCCCGACGCCACAGCCCTGCACTTCTCAGGTTAAAACATTCTGTCACACGCTTTGGTACAGAGTTCTGAGTGGCCCTTGGGGAACCCAGCCTCAGAAACTGTGCTGCATTTCCCACTGGCTTCTCTTCTAGACTTCACCAAGTTTAAAAAAAAAAAAAAATGATGACTACACAGCGAAGTAGGTAAATTATCATTGGAAAGAAATTGTTTTAGATTCCTCTGAAAGGATTACATCTGGACTGAGCAGGGGAATTCTCAGAAAGCTTTTTGAAACCATAAAGTAATAACATCCTCATAAACAGAGAGCTTTATACTTTTCCAAGAAGACCAAATGGCCTGGATTCGAATTCTGCCAATGCCTTTACCAGCTGCGTGGCCTTGGGCTCATTCTGTGCTGCGGTTTCCTCTTCAGTAAAACAAAACTAATAGCAAGACCAACGCTGTCCGGTTGCTGTGAGCATTAAGTGAGGGAATCCACGCGAGGTGCCAGCGAGGACAGGGCCAAGTGCATACTAATGTCTTTGGATGTTGTTGTTGTTTATCAACATTATTTCTCTAGGAACAAGTCCACCAAGATGAGAAACAGACCAAAAACAAAAAACAAAAAAAAAAAACCCTTTTCACCCCTTATTTTCTTATTTGTAGAGGGCTTTTTGGAGAACAGCTATGACATGTTTAGCATTTGCAGTTTTCTCGTCTCTTTTGCCTAGAAGTGCCTAGTGGGCAAAGAATGTGTCTTTTTAATTAACTTACAACAGCGCCTGGTACCTAACAGGAGCCGGGTGGCTCCCCCGAAAAGAACACCACCCCCTCTATAAATATCTGCCACTTGGTATGAGGATAAAATGAGATGACAGAGAAGAGCACACTGTGAAACTGAAGTCCCTTGTAGGAACAAGACATAATTGCTATTAATAATAAACAGTCATAATAAGAAAGAGCAATACATGTTGGATGAGTTATCCCCACGTCCACTGCCGTAATGGAAAAATAACATAAAAGTTCTAAGCATCTCTTACAGCGTCATCACAAAAGTCCCCGCTCTGTGACACAAGTTGGACCTCATTTCTAATTCCCACATCTCCCCGGCACCATCTCTTTTTATGTGTCCTTTGGAATTCCTCACGACGGGAGCAACAGCTGTGTCAGGCCAACCCATCATTCATCTTGGTGCCCCTCGCCGTAACTCAAAAAGCCTGTAATCACTTGGAAACCAGCTCTGACGGTAGGAGGCGGCCGGGCAGACTGAATTTACAACAAAGCCCTGCCTGCAGAAATCTTCCTGTCACCTGCAGGCCACATAAACCATTAGCATCCCAGCCATCGCGCGTGGTCAATGAGCTACACAGGCATTTCAAAACCAAACACTTTGCCGCTATTTATGGGCCAAGTCAGGGATTCCAGCAGCTCTCTGATTTTCTTGTCGGCCTGCCAGAAGAGAAGCTACAAAGAACAGCTGTGTTACCCACCCTCCTACAGTTGGAACGTTTGAAGAAAATTAAAAGAAAAATCCCCAAACGTTAAAAGGTGCTGCTCCCCGATGCCGGCTTCTCCTTGCAGCGGCCCTGCAAACACTTTTAGCTCCACTGCCAGCCCCTGCCTTCTGCTAAAGAGGAAATTGACAACAGAATATCATTTTTGTCTAATTGCCCTACGCAGAGCTCTCACCAAAGGCAAGCCACAGTGGAATATTATTATTTTTAGAACACTACCCGGTTTTAACATTTTAGCAGCCACATGATCTCTTAGAACCACAATGGTCCTAAATGAACCATTTTACCCTATTCTCAGAAACAGATAAATATAGACACACACATATATATATTTTTTTAAATAAGCCCTTTACCCTTACACAAGCTGATAAAAATATACTCCAAAGCCATACCTACATCTATTTATAAGTACAACATATACACATGGGATATTTAAAGCGTGGACTGGTCCTGGAATAGGTTTTTTTCATTTGCATAGAAAATTAAGTAAAGGTCAACACAATGAAACGTTTTCTAAGTCACTACTCCTCTTTATTAGGAAGTTCAGGATAATAGGCTCCAACCCGAAAAAAAAAAAGTCAGTGCAATCTAAAAATAACAAAAGGTGCATAACAAATCTGTCCTCATTTTGTTCTTAATAGAAGGTGTTTCTAGTGCATTGGTGAGAATGACCTAGCAAACGCATCACCTTGTACAGTCAATTTATTCCTTTATCAGACAGTCATCAAGGAGGGATTTTGTTTTGCATTGTCTCAACATAAAATGGAATGCCAAGCCTGCTTTCCCCGCTGCCGTGAGGGAGGCTCTTTTGTCAGGAAACCTTTCAAAAAGACGACTGATCAAAACCAAGAAGATGAGACCCGGACGTGTTCCTCCTGCCGCCCTCAAGCACTGCTCCCACTGTTGGGTATGAGAACCTCTCAGTCGAAGCGCTAAGTCCAAAGTAGGACCCCTTTTGGCTTTCAATACCACTGCTTCACCAGAAACACACAGAACGTTCCCCCCAAATTGTTTCCCGAGACATGAAAGCCCTGGGCTCAGAAGGCAGGAACGTGCCCTCTCAATTTTTCTGTTGTAAAATTGAAGGGAGGAAAGATACAGGGGCTGCTCTGTGGCTACCGAGCAAACGGTCAGGAGATCAAAGGAGCGTGTAGAGCCATCCACTAGGGTCACCTCTTCATTTGCACCTCGTTATCTGAACAAGCCAAATGAAAAGCTGAAGACCTGCCCAACTTTACAATAATATAGTATACACACTTGGCAAAAGAAAATCACAGAATAGAAACCTGTTGGAGGATTTTAATTTGGGTAATATGGTGCATGTTTTCATAGGGAGAGCAAGAAACGAAGAAGTGGATGCTTTGATCCATTTTTCTGTGTCTGGGATAAGTTCAGGAGATGTGAACTCCGCGTAAGCCATCCTTTTGGCCCAACAAATCCATCCCACCAAAACCCTCCCCCTCTTCACTCACTCAAACACCCCCAAAATCATCTTATACTTATAAAAGGGGCCTGAACTTCCTCCACCGAAAACATATCCTTTGAGTCTCAAACACTTTCCTGATCCTCACAAGTCTCCTTCGTAGGTTATAAGAATACCCAGACGGATGACACTGTAAAAGGCCTGAGAGCAATGTAAGTAACAGAGGAAGGCAGCTGAGAGCAGGAGAGGGAAAAATGTACCAGCGTAGAATACCTGCTATGCACCAGCAACATTACATTATATTGTTTCATGTCACCTTTGCAAAAAACTCTTAAAAGTAGACACCTAACACCACCATCTGGTCCTACCCCAGCCAGGCGGGCCGACAGGGATAAGGGTAGGGGCGGCTCAGATACAGCAGGCACAGAGTGTCCCTCCACGGACCTTGGCAGAGGCAACAGCATGATATTCACAACCAAGATTTAATGTGCGCTGACTCTGTCCTGATTCCTGTCCATATGTGCAATCTCTCATTTAATTCCCGTAAGAATTTTGAGATAAGCTTTGTTCCCATTTTACAGATGAGAAAATCAAGACTTAGAATAAGCCCAAGGTCTCACAGCTACTAATGGCAAAACCAGGCTGCAAAACAGCTCATTAGACCCCTCTGCTTCACGCTCTCCAGCAGTAACAAGCAGGAACTAATTCAGATTGCTTGTCTCATTCCGGCAAGCTACTTAACCTCTCTGGTTCTCAGTTTCTTCACCTAAAAAACAGAGGTGGTAATAACCACCAGTCAGAGTTACTGTGAGGACTTAGGATTACACATCCGGGCCCTCCAGTGTGGCTGCATCAGAGCCCAAGCACCTGGGTGGCTGAGGTTCACGGTCACGGGACAAAGGTCTGCAGCCCCTTCAGAGAGCTAGTTTGGCCAGGAAAAGGCCAGTGAGAAAGAACGCAGGCTTCTGGCTATTGGAATGAAGGCTTCTTCCGCCATCCCTCTGTTTCGAACAAGTGAGAACACCAACTAACTCTGTCCTCAGGAACCTCTGAGCCTGGCCACCAGTCTCAGGGGTCCCACTCACTAGAGTTTACCTCCGGTCCCCTTCCTTCTCCTTGTCATCATTACAGCAGTTGCCTAAGCACAACTGCTGGCAACCAAGGAAGCACCACTAAGGACTCAGACAACTGCCACTGAAGGAGAGAAGCAGATCCAGCCAGAGACCCCACCGGCACCACCTCAGACTCAGGAGCCATCCCTGCCAGGCTTGGGCACCCTGATCTTCCCCCTACTCCTGGACCACCCGCACGGGTGACCAGAGGTGAGGACTACAGAGAAAACCACAAGCCCCATCCACAGCTACATATTTTAAATAGAATCTCCTCTCTGCAGTCCTACGTGGGAGGGAAACATATGGTCCTACATTCATTATACTCCTGAGTTTAGGTTTGAAACATCATATTTTCATTACAAATAAGCTTTGATGACACTGCCTATTGCAATAATTTCAATGCATGGTTAATTTCATCTGCAGCAGTGGTGAGCATGGCATACCAATTTACTGCCAGATGAGAACAATCTGATTTTAGCATCTTAACCCTGAACTTGAATTCCCTTTCTTCCTGAGAACCTCGTTTTAGCAAGACTTGAAGTGACGGGTAAGAGCACGTCACTGACGGTGACTCAAAGAGTGGAAAAGTTGAAGGGGGAGGAAATTTGCCGAGGAACTTTAATTCTCGAGTTGGGGGAGGAGGGGAAGAAAGTGGCAGAAAGTTCGGGGTCGGTTGTGACAGTGTGCTTAGAACTTCAACGAGCGTGTCAAGTCTTTGCAGTTTGGCTGGCAACCTGGCAAGAGCAGATCTATTTGTAAGGTTCCTTTCTGCCGCATCTGACTTCAGGCCAAGCCAGGAAGCAGCAAGAAAGGCTTCACTCATGGAGACCTTCGTTCTGGGCCAGGAAGTTCAGAGCGAAACTAAAATGTGGAATAATGTGGCTGGTGGACGGGATGGAGAGAAAGGTATGCTCACTTCTTAGCTCCTCTGTAGGAGCCAGAATATAATATATACATATTATATATAATTTATAATTATATAAATTATATATAATTTGTAATATTATATATATAATTTGTAATTATACATAATTAATATAATCTATAATCAATTCTATATTGATTACATGTTTCTATATTAATTATATATTATTAAGAATTACATATATTTATAATGTGTGATTATATTTTAAATTAAATATTACTATATATTATATTACTATACACTGTACATATTATTATATGAAATATATTCTATAAAATATATATACTAATATATATTATGTTTTCAACCAAACTGCTTCATTCTTACTTGGCAAACTTTTCTGTAGCCATTTGGCTACACTTCATTTCCATTCTTCTGTCATTCGACAAACACTGAGCATGTGCTAGGTACTGGGAAAAGGAAAGGGTACTGAGAATATGGTCCCTGTCCCCAAGCAACCCAGAACTAGCCTGGGACACAGAGTAGAAGGAACCAATTACAGAGATGTGATAAGTTGTTCAGATGTACCAAGAATTCTGAAGAGGAAGTAAGTGACTCCTCCCAGGGACTCGGAGAGGTCTTCAAAGAGGTGGTTAAATAGAAATTGAATCCCCCCCCCAAATTAAGAGGAGTTAACCAGAATGATGCCACCAGACACAGCAGCCCTTACAGAGGCCCAGAGGCTAAACACAGCTTAGTGCTGACATTTGAGGAACTACAGGTATAGGAAAACCCCAGGATAACATGTCGGGCAATAATGTGAATTTGAATACAAGATTCGGCTCCTGCCCTCTCTCCAGTCCCAGTTCTCAAATGGGGACAGCTAAAGTTCTTTGCTGTGTGTGTGTGTGTGTGTGTGTGCACACGCACGTCTGCCTGTATGCGTGCACGTGCAAATGGCGCTCATGCACATAAAGGAAGGCTGATGCTGGATCCCACATGTCAAGTAACCTCCCATCCCAATTGCTCCAGAGTGGGCCAAAGAAATAGATGACAACCAGCTAAGATTCCCAGAATCACTGCTGCTATCCTGACCAGAATGGTTCCCATCAAGAACTAAGCCAGAGTAGACGTCCACCACCAGGCTGTACCAAACCACAGGTGGGACTAGGATGGATTTGGGTCTTGCAGCAAAATCCCTGAAACCTGTGTGCCTCACTGCACTGGCTCTCCCGGTCATTCCATCCACCTCATAGCTCCCACCCCCCTCATTCTGCACAGTTGACTTTTGGGAATCCACTGATTGCACTGTGGAAGGTTTTACTATAGTGGGTTCAGTGTGAGTAGCATTGGGACTGGTGGGAATGGAGTGCAGGGTAGAAGATAAGCATAGAAACAAAGCCCTGATTATTAAGAGTTGCATATCCCATGCCGAAGAGTTTGGAGTTATCTTAAGGTCCAAGGGGGGGACCAGTGACTGACTATAAGCCAGGGATTCAAAAGCTGTGCACAGATGCAATTTGTTTGGCCTGTACAAAGTTTTAAAAATCAAGCATTCTGCATAAACCTCGATCTTTCCTTAAGAAGCTGGGCTGACTTTCTCATTAGCCAGAATACCAGTGCTCTCTTTGTTAGGAGACACTCCCTTAGTCACCATAGGCCCCATCATACCTAATCAGATTCATGCCTTTGGTAAACCTGATCCCTTCAGGAACCTGGGTTTTCTTTCAAAAAAAAAAAAAGGAAGAAGAAGAAGAAGAAGCTTTAAAAGAATCAAAATTTGCATGTTACAAAACTCACTCAATCATCAGTGTCCAGAATAGGTGACAGGAATGGGGAGGGACTGGAGGCAGAAGAAACTGTCAGAGGGTTACAGTGATCATCAAGGTTTCACATGCAGAACCCAAGGAAAAAATGTCAGAAATGGCTCTGACTACACCTTCAATAAGCACGCTGTAGCTGCATATACCATCTTACAATGCTAACCCATAACCCCATAATCTAAATGCAAATGTCGAGGTGTCAGAGCGGCACCACAGTTTGACAATACTGATGGGAAACACAATAAATACCGAAGCAAATACACCAGTCAGAAGTAAAGTAAATTGATAGTACAGCTTAGCTGGGATCACAAATGAATCACTCTAAAAGCAATTTTGTCCTGTTGTAAAATGAGATAAACACCTACTTCCCAGTTATTTCAGGAATAACACAAATCAGCCCATCTGTCTTAATTCAGTGGTACTCATCATACATTTTTTGAAGTTATCACTTCCTCAAGAGTCATCCTATTGGATGCCAACAGACACCTTACGGTGACAGTCTGTGGCATGACCTGCAGTCTGGGTGTCACTTCAAAGCAGCATGGAAACCCTGAGCTACACATCTCTACCGGAAGTGACTCGTTTTCTAGAAAGCCGGGGAGGGGGAACCCTCAGGCGTTAGCCAGATACAGTCTTCAAATGACATTGGAGAGGTAGCTGAAGGTAGAAACACATTTTTTTAGGAAGGAAATGCAAATGTTAGTACAGGCAACAATTGACTGCAAACTAAATTACTAATCAATATCTGATAGTGGGACAGACTGTCCACCAAGGTTGTAAGAGTCATATTCAGCATATAACGGGAGATGCTAGAAAGGGAGCCTGCTCTGTTTAAATTGTATTCGTGTTTTGTACTCAGATATAAATAAGCTTGCTGATCGTATCACTGTCTCAGATCTATGGTAAACACAGGAGAGCACAAGAATTGCAGAAAACCTCCCTGGGTCTTGCAATGTCTCAGAGTAAATACTTTCCTCTCCCTCCTTGAATGAAAGAAAACATGGGGTGAGAGTCTGAAAAACTCCTGAAATTCACAATTAGAAACTTAAGGCTCCATAGAAAATATTGGGTTAGACAGCCTGAGGTTAGGGCAGCACTATGGAAAGCTCAAAATATGTGTTATGACCAACACAAACTGCATGCAGAATAACTATCCCCTGCTCTATAGAGGCCAACAATGGTATTTCACACATCTTAATCATGATGTGGATCACATAATTAACCCCCTCTTATCATTATCATTCTGGGCTCTCGAGAAACTTGCCAGGTTCTCCCTCCATGAGAGTGCCAACAAAATGCCTGTAAATAGGGCTTCCCTGGTAGCGCAGTGGTTGAGAGTCCGCCTGCTGATGCAGGGGACACGGGTTCGTGCCCCTGTCTGGGAGGATCCCACATGCCACAGAGCGGCTGGGCCCATGAGCCATGGCCGCTGGGCATGTGCGTCCGGAGCCTGTGCTCTGCAACGGGAGAGGCCACAAGAGTGGGAGGCCCGCGTACCGCAAAAAAAAAAAAAAAAAAAAAGCCTGTAAATATATTTTCTTGTCACAGACAGTGAGCATGCAGAAAAGCTTCCTCCCCATCCCCTTCCCCAAGGTGGTCTCCAGGCAAATATTCACTGCCTTTCTGATTATATAATATATAATATGGAGCTGTGGATTCCTGGCCTCTGAGTCTTCCAGAGGAGCCACACACACCCCAAAGCATCTGCCATTAGTTTTGAAGATACCACAATGCTGAGCACCCACTCTTCTCATAGAAGTGGTTCTGCAAGTCCAGCTCCTGGTCTACTTTGGTGATGCTACCAGACTTCAGTGGAAAATTCCACTCCTGCCCTCCTCCTTTCTCCTTCCCTACTCCCTCATATGCTTTATTTGTAATTATCTCTATAGGAGAGACCAGCAATTTATAAATAATGGCATCAAACCCACAAAGTTGCCAAAAAGTTTCCTAGATTATTAGAAGTTCATGTAAGAAGAATTGAGAGAGAAAGACTTCACACCCCAAATTTATTCAATGTGATCTTATTTCTACAGAGGGCAACTGGCTCCTTGGTTCCTTGAGGTGAGGCAAAGGGTTATGTCTCATATATATCACCTGCCCACCTCCCTTGAGGGGTGGCACAGGGCTCCTTGAATCAATCAGTGAATAGTTTTCCTTGCCTCTATGAGAGTGAGACCAAAACAAGAAGAGGGTAAGCTCCGAACTGTAATTTTCTAAACCCTCGGCTATGAAATGAATGTTGCTCTTTAATCTTCACGATGACCTTGTGAAGAGTCATCATTACCCTCAGTTTCACAGGTAAGGAGAAAGAATGTTGAGAATCAGAGAGATTAAGTGACATGCCCAGTGTCGTGACTGCCCATTGTAAGTGACAGAACGAGACTCCAATCCAGATCTCGCTGGCTCTACAGCCCAGTGTAGATGCCAACAGTGCATCATTCGACAATGACTAATTTCTCCTCCCTCGGTGAATGTTGACACAGTAATTTAAATCATTGACTGGGCCTGGCTTCTCACCACACACAGACAGAGTCATTTTTCACGTGGGTAAACTGACCCAAAAGGTCTTCTAAGTTAACTAAGCAGTAATGCCCTTTGCACTCTAAAGTTACACAAGGGACAGAGTCCTTTCTGTAGTTCCTCTGATGAAACATACCTTAAAGGGACCAAGAAATGGTGAGTGTTTTATTTGGGATGTGTGACCTCAAGAGGACTGAGTAGAAGCCTGGTAGCAAGAAGAGATGGGTACTCTCCTTCATCAGCCCAGGACAAGTGCGTCTCAGAGGCAGTGAGGCAGGAACCAGGTGAGTTTTCCTGGCTTTTTTCCCCTTCCTGAAGATGATGTCTAGGGGCGGCCTAGCCATGAAAGCAGGAGGCCCCAAAGGTCACCCCATGTGGATAAAATCATCAGCAGAGGTGGGGAAAAGGTGGAGTGCATGCAGTGCTGATGATAATGATGACTTCCCAAGGGCTTCGTTCCAGGTATATTACCTGAAAATTTCAATCCTGGTGCTCTCTCTGTTCAAGTGAAGGAGCTGCCACAGAAGCTGGCTGACCAGCCAATTTCTTGGATACAATTACATTTTTATGTTGACGTTCAAGAAAACTCAGGACATCAAGAGGACTGCTGGGCACCACACATCACACCCAGAGCCCCTCTCTTCAGGTTCCATTTGTAAAAGGACAAATCAGCTGGTGTGGCCATTTTCCATGCCTGAACCGAACGGTGGGTCAATAGCAACCATGCTTTTCCTCACACTGTGGTCACCTCCCAAAGTCCTGGGTCACAGCTGACTAAATGAGCTGGATAATTAAAAGAGGGGATGAGCCATGCCTGAGATTTTTCCTGCCTCATCAAGAACACCATGCCCTTTTTATCAATCTACTTGGTTTTTTCTTTTTTTTTCCCCCTTTGAAAAATGATTAGCCTTGAGAAACTTCCAAACCATGGCACCCTCCACCATTAGCTGTCATGGCCAGAGTATTTGAAAGGTTTCAAATGTGCCCTGTGCTTCGAAAATTCAACTAATAAATCCTGGGGTGGGTGTGGGAGATCAGGAGCCTTTCCTGGGTTGTTGTTGTTGTTTTTTTTTTTTTTTTTACACATCAAAAACCAAAACCTCAAAACCTCAACATGTTCTTCCAAATTTGAAGATTTTCTATCACAACAAAGTCTTTGTTTAAAAACATTTTTATCTGGTGGGGAAGAGGATGGAGTTGGGGGTGGATCATTCTTTGGCAATTAAAATTTCAAGACAGCAATTCTCAAGGATCATATGAGATATATATATTTTTAAATATATATAATATTATGTATATATACACACTCATATGGTGCATGTATATGGATATATATATAATATTATATAACATATACAGATAGAGATAAAGATACAACTTCATAAAAACTTAAGTTCTATGACAACTTTCCACTACTTTCAGGCTTTTAACAAAAAACATTCGTATTTCTCCAGCATGTCGCTCTCTCAGAGGCCCTCACATGCAGTGGCTCACCTGAGCCCCACAGCAATACCTGTCTACCCACCTGCATGGCAGGTAAAATTACCATCTCCATTTTAAAGATGGAGAAACTGAGGTTCAGAGAGTCTGAGCGACTTGTTCAATGAAATGCAATCCCATACGATGGCCAGATCCAATTTGGACCGCGAACTCGTCCACCTAGAAATCTCTTTCATCTTCCTGTTATGCACCATGACCTCCAAATTACTTCACATCTCCAGGCCTGAATTTCCTCATCTGTAAATATCTTAAATATTTATTCTAAATCTATTCTAAGTCTACCACTAGCTCTAACATTTGATGCTTCTATAAATGAAAATCAACTCATGCCACAAACTACTCAAGACTCATCGGCAGCCACTCACAACCTACGAGACACAGTCCAGCCTCCTTTGTATAGGGGACAGGCCCCACTTATCTCTCTGGGCTCATCTCCCAAGCATGACCCCATTTCTTTGCCCAGATCCAGCCTGTTGAGCCAGGTGGTCTGTACTTTTATTCCCTCAGCCAGGAACATTCTCCTCACCATCACTACCACCACCACTCTTTTTTCCCAGCAAAATCTGCTGAGATTTCCCCACCCACTTCCAGTAGGAAGTGTTTCCTGTCCCTTTCAGATAGAACTGACCATTTCCTCACCTCGGACCCTTTACCACCCTTCTGTCACAACCCCTCTCCCGCTTTATTGCACTTCCTTACTTATATGCCCACCCCCCTTGACTGTACCCAGGGGCCATGTCTACCTTTAGAACCTAGCACAGTGTCAGGTACACAGAGCTTGGGAGAGAAATATATGTTGAATGAGCAGACAAAAAACTTGTCATCTGAAGTACTGAAAATGGTTTTAATCTGAATGCTAAGGTTCTGTCTAGCACCCAAAACATAATCCATTGGTTGCACTGAAAGCATTAAGAACTGACTCCACTAATTCTGTTTCCACTCTATTATTACGACTATAATCAGTCAACAAAAGATAAACGAGGTCTACAAATGCCAAGCATTGTTCTGGGAGTATACATCATACCGATAAATAAGGCGTAGTCCCTGCCCTGGTAGAAATCAGATGCTAGCTGAGAAGCCAGGTATGTAACGTACATCAGTAACTACTGAAATAGGACACATGGTGTGAGAGGGAAATTTTATGCTGGACCACAAAAAAGAGAAGGTTAAACATACTTCTATTTCCCCAACCAATTAGATTGGACAAATGGAAAAGAAGTCACTTACTTTGATTTTATATGTATTCTCTTTTGCAATTTATATGGTTTGCCAAACAAAAATAAAACCACATTAGTTAAAACACCACTACTTAAAATAATAAACAGAATGTGAGGTATTCTAAAGGTGACCTTGATTCTATTCTTTAAAAAGGAGCTTAATACGCCAATTAATGCTGAAAACAAGATCAGAAAGGATGCCCACTCTTCTGAGCACTTGAGAAGGAACCACTTTGTATACAAACACACCTCTCACGATATAAGCAGAGGCCAGAAGCCCTGATACGTAAATTTTGAAACATACCACCAAATCACTAAGGCACAACTCTCTAGACAGCATGGCATGATTCTCATACACACTTGAAAATAACGAACCCACATTTATGTTAAAGCACAGCACATGATTCACTTTGTTATAAAGCAGAAAACTAACACACCATTTTAAAGCAATTATACCCCAATAAAGATGTTAATAAATAAATAAATAAATAAAAATTTAAAAAAAGAAAACATAGCACAGTTTAGGCTTTTCACTAATTCACACTGGCCTCCCTCTGAATTTGTCTGGAGCATTCACTGAGTGCTGAGAAAGGCACTTCTCATGCATCAGCTATCGAATCCTTCCAACAACCCAATATAGGTGGTGTTATTATCAAACCCATTTTGAAAAAGAAGAAACTGAGGCAGAGACATTAAACATTAAACACGTCCAATGTTGCAATTTTGCAAGGGGTGAAACCAAAGTTCATTTTCAGTCCTTTTGGACTCCCTACACTCCCTAGTCATCAATAAGCTATGGTACCTTCATGGGGTTTTACCAGACCAGAAAAAATAAAAGCCATTATCAAAATAAATTACCAAACCTCTTATTGTTTTTTGAAGAAAGTGAAAACTGCTGTAAAGCTCATTATGAAGATGGCTTGGAGTCCCCATGACTTTGCTGGGACAAAATGCAGTGTTTCCCCTCTACGTAGCTAAATGGCACAGAATTCTCAAGTAATCCAGCAGCTGCTAACCACCATTACATTGTTTAGTCAGCGACTGTACCTCAATGACTTTTTTCTCTTGATATGTGCTTAGGTTACCAAGAGAAATCTGAGAACTTGCTAACGCAAAATTCATCTAGTGCAAAGTGTTTTCCCTCTACCCTCTGCTCTCCCAAAACTGACCTTATGCTTGGGATCCTGATAAACATTCCTTGATTTAAAGCTTGATTTAAAATCAGATGGAGGGGGTTTCCCAGGTATTCACGTATTAACATTTGCAGTTCAGGTTTTGTTTTGTTTTGTTTTTCTCCCAGACAAACAACACCCTTTCAAAGGGCTCCTCTGGTACCTTCCTCACCTGACCTAGCTAATTTAGAGCTGTCCCTGGTGCCATCATGGTGGCCACATGGCTCTGTGATAGCTAATACACACGCATACTTACTGCTGACATTTAAAAACATTCCTAACAGTTTGTGTGAGTACATGGTAAACAGATGCTGTGGGATTTTTTTACCCATTATCAGTCATCTCCGAAGACTGCAGTCAAGTGACAGGCTTTTGAGGCTTTTCGGTCTAACAGAAAGAGATTTATTTTTAATAGAATATTGATATTATGGTACAAAATGGCATTTGATGTTTATTCGCGCCCCTTTAGCGATGCAGTTCAGCTTGGTGGGTTATTTTGAAGCCCTAGCACCCTCTATGCTATCTGTTACTCTGTTCTTTTTTTCCTTGGTCGGGGGGAAAGTTGCAGACTTTTATGAACTCTGATTAAAGTACCTCCATCTGAATGCAGATTACAAGTTCCAACACCTGAGAGCTCAAAACCAATGAATATTTATACCAAAAACCAGCAGATGAATACACTCTAAATCTTCAAATGCAAGTCTAGTCATGGGTTTTATCTTATTTTAGGACTTACTTTTTATTAAAATGAACTCTTGCATATTTACACTACAGAAATAAATGTTATTTGGAAGTACAATACAGTGGAGACCTTACAAATGCATTGCCTCTGGGGAAGGCAACTTCTTTCCTCAAGCAGATTTTTATTTCTTTATCAGGTCTTCACTGAAGAAAGGTTTCATTGCATATGATTGACATAATCTGGGAACCCGAAAACATACTCACTGGGGAGAGATTATTCATTTCGTGGTCAAGAAATTGTGAGTCCCTCCATACATGGTGGATTTCATCGATTTAACAAGTTTCTCCCTTTCATTGGAAACTTCGTTCTGGACTGCTTCTCTAGAATGTAGAGATTGTATAAACAAGCACAAAGGAACATTATTTCAGAAACAAGTTTACCTGCCTTCTCTGTGAGGTGGCCTAACACATTTTGGTTTTGAGGTATACCCTTAAATCATGATCTGTCTTTTCAGTATGTAATCAGAGTAAACAAACACTGGCCTTCAGGACAGCTAGCTCTAAGAAGTGGTAGTGGTGGCACAGCCAGGCCAAACCAGAACCAGAGGTTCCCTACCAAGCTTATGCAGTAACACAAGTGAAAGTAACCACTGCCACCTACCAACATCACAGGATAAGTAAATGACTCCAAAATGCATTAAAAAGTGATTATTTCAAAGATAGAGAAATCTTCTGTCTTAAATTAACTAAGCTGGAGGTGAAAAAGAAACCCATTCCTTCCTCAATCCCCTTGCAACCTCTTGCTGTTCATTAAAGCGCAGTAAACCTCACATAAAAAGTCAAGTGGGCTTATCAGAATTTGGGGAAATACAAATTTTGATTGAACCCACCAAGCATCTTGAGGCTTCTATGCCCTCACGACACTGGGGACTGAGAATGTGCAAATTTGCCATCATGTTCCCAAACTTATTCCTTCTTTTTCATAAAGTAAGCTTAGAGATAAATGTTTACAAATCAATCCAGTCATCATTTCTTCATTTTAATGCTGAAACGCTTCATTTTGATTGCCGCCTTTTTGACATTTCACTAAGGAAATATGTTTGTGTGTTCGCAATGCCATTGAATCAGCAATTAGATCTCCATATTCCAGATGTCATGAGAGTTTTCAATGCATCGCCCAATAAAATTTATTTCTGAACTTTGAAAAAAAAAACAAACAAATGTACTTTGTATAAATTAAACACATTATCCTTATTTTTCTAATTGCTACATTTAACACAGTCAGGGCTTGAACTTATGAATTCAAGAATTTCACATCATTCTATACAATATTTTTTTCTTGCAAGGAAGACAATTTTGGATTATTTATGGGAATGACTTAGGCATTTTGATTCACTAATTTTTTTACCCCTATTGGAACAAGAGACATGGAGACAAATTCACGCCATTAGCAGCATGCTGCACTCTCCATCCTTACCAGCCTCTCTTGAGCCTTGGCAGTCTGGCTGAAGCAGGAAGTTTATTGTGAAAAGTGGACAAAGAAAAATGTAATTCTGGTCTCATGCATGCCTTCATTAAGATTTTTTTTAACTTCTTAACTCCCTTTCAGCAGACCTCACAATGCTCTCATTCTCCTTTAGCTCACAGGGCTAGCTCCAAAATACCGTTTCTGTGACTGCTTGGCTATCGTGTGTCACTGCAGAGCAATCCGGCGCCAAACCTTTCCTCTTTCACTCCTTGGTGAACTGAATATACAGCTTCCCAGCTCTTTTCAACACACTCTAACTGACTATTAAAAAAATACAGTAGGGCTTCCCTGGTGGCACAGTGGTTGAGAGTCCACCTGCCGATGCAGGGGACACAGGTTCGTGCCCCGGTCCGGGAGGATCCCACATGCCACGGAGCGGCTGGGCCCGTGAGCCATGGCCGCTGAGCCTGCGCGCCCGGAGCCTGTGCTCCGCAACGGGAGAGGCCCACGTACCGCAAAAACAAACAAACAAACAAAAAAACAAAAAAAACAATAAACTAAAATGACTATACAACATGCAATTTGGCACCACCGGAACATTTAAATGGCAGGGCAGAGGTACCACGGTAAGGAGCCACCCTGGGTGACTTCAAGCATAGCTGTGTCAGGGAGAAACAAGTTTGCTCCAGGACTCTGTTCACCTGAAATGGAGATACACACCAGCTCTTCATCTTCATGAATGGAGGAGCATGGCTAAGTGAGTAGAGAAATCCTTCCCTAAAACCCCCTTTGCAGGGCATGCCCATCACCACAGAGGACCCTGGCAGACAGCAGAGGGTCTACTCCTTCCATTATTCCCAAGACAACTCATTGGCATTTTCTCCTTGAATAAGAAAAATGACACAATCCAGTGCTCCTTCTGATGGAAGGATTTTGCTTGGTATTTACCCAGTTCCAAAGGGTAACACAAGAAGAGCCTGACTTCCTGTTCTCTTCCCATCTATAAAATGTTTTGTAGATGTCTCCATCTAGCCCATCCTACCTCCTGAAAAATGTGCCTGAGCAAAAACTCATCTGTTGGTAATAGAACTGGAAAATGCCTCATTCCAGCTAGAGGTGGTACGAGAGCTGCTCCTGCTCCAGCAAATTTATTTTGCCTTTCAAGGGTGTAATTGCACACAACATAGTGCAGTTTTGATGAATCCTTCAGAACTTAACACATACTCGGGGGTGGGGGTCCAATATGTTGATTCTTCATGCATCGCTATCATGGGAGTAACCAGAACGCGTTTAAACACCACAGGAGGTACACTTCAACTTACCTGGTCCTGCCAAGGGGAAAAAGTGCTCATTAATGACTCAATCCAGGAGAGGAGCCAGCAGAGGGGGTGCTTCCTCTCTGACAATATTTCTGGTTTGCTTGGCAGTCACGTTTCCCTTGGGGAGGTCCCAGGTGAGAGGCACACTGGAATCTTCCAGGCTTATGCCCTGATCATTTTAATGAGAAAGCAGCATCAAAATATTGGCACCTTGCATCCCACCAACATATGGAGCCACTGTACAGGCACTTAATTGAACTCCTTCAAGATTATGAAGGGTAGAGTCAACCGGGTCGATGAGTGTTTATTCTGTGAACTTGGGCTCTGAAGAGGTGATGCACAGGTAATAACAAGTCCATTTGCCATTTTCACAGAGAATGATCTTTTAAAGTCTAGATTCTATGTTCCTGTAGTTGGATTTCTGATGAAGCACATGGGAAGTCTATGAGTTACAGTGCATTAGTAAACATGTGGATGGGTGTCATAAGACCCTATGGTTTGAGTGTAACACAAGCAGACTCTAAGTTACCAACCCTCCCCAGAAAGTCAGAATCAGAGGTGAAGAACCACAAGAACAGTGCTATGGAAACGCTGCACTTGCTTTTTTGTTTGTTTGTTTTTTTTGTGTGTGTGTGGTATGCGGGCCTCTCACTATTGTGGCCTCTCCCGTTGTGGAGCACAGGCTCCGGACGCGCAGGCCCAGCGGCCATGGCTCACGGGCCCAGCCTCTCCGCGGCATGTGGGATCTTCCCGGACCGGGGCACGAACCTGTGTCCCCTGCATTGGCAGGCGGACTCTCAACAACTGCGCCACCAGGGAAGCCCAAGGAAATGCTGCACTTGTGAAGTCATTGTACCAACTATCTCCGGGAGGGAGGTCTGCTTCAACAGAAATAGAGAAACGAAATAGAGCACAGAATGTAGAACCAGAGAAGGATTCAAGCCTTGGCCCTGCTTCTCTCTGTGTAATGTTAAACAGCCTTTTCCAGCCTGTTTTCTCACCTAAAAATTGTGACGTTGAACCGATGCACAGGGGCTATGTTACGGGCTGCATTGTGTCCCACCCCAAAATCCCTATGTTGAA
Source organism: Mesoplodon mirus (assembly GCF_964341445.2). Taxonomy (NCBI): domain Eukaryota; kingdom Metazoa; phylum Chordata; class Mammalia; order Artiodactyla; family Ziphiidae; genus Mesoplodon; species Mesoplodon mirus. Next base: position 174,670,815 of record NC_138977.1, read on the forward strand.
GTCCTAACCGCCAGGACCTCAGAATGTGACTGTATTGGGAGATAAAGCCTATAAAGAGGTTATGAAGGTAAAATGAGGACAGATGGGTGGACCCTAATGCAATATGACTGGTGTCCTTATAATAAGAGAAGTATTAGATACAGATCCACACAGAGGAAAGACCATGAGAAGACAAAAGAAGAAGAGAGCCATCTGCAAGCCAAGGAGAGAGGCCTCAGAATGAACCCTGCTGACACCTTGATCTTGGACTTCTAACCTCCAGAACTGTGAGAAAATAAACTTCTGTTGTTTAAGCCAACCAGTCTGTGGTGTTTTGTTATGGCAGCCCAAGCAAACTCATACAGGCTGTTCTGAGTCTCCAGTGCAATCAGATGTAATAGGTGCTCAGCATGGCACAGGCCTTCAGAGAATGTTAGTTCCCATTCCAGTCTCTCCAGTCCGATTACACTACACAAGATGCACAAACAGAAACAGATCAATTAGGATGAGTTGCCTTAATGTGATATAGTAAGGACAGAAGGAGGAAGTCACCTTCCAAAATTCAGAGGCCAAGCCTCGCGGTCCATGCCTCATCTACTGGACCATTCTGCCTCTGCAAGAAATGGAAGCACAGTGGGCATAGGGAAGCACATTAAACAAAACCCTAGATGACATTCCTGGCTTCTAGCCAACGGCAGATTCATATCTCAATGTAGCTTCAATATTTCTAAGCCACAAACAAGGGGTCAGAGGGAAATCACTGTGTACAAGCAAACAGCTTTTTCAAAAATCCCTTCTCCAAAGTGCTAGCCAAATAATCAAGCAATGTCTAACCCATTTTTTCCCCTTCTATCTAGACAAAACTGCCTGACAAGTCTAAGATGAAATTAACCCAATTCTTAACTACCGCCCCCCAAAAAAGCCATCTCCCATGACTGTGGAAAATGTTCCAGTCATATTCACAGACTGTCATGCAAGCATTTGAAGAGCTTCATGCCAAAGAGAAAACCAGGGACCCAGAAGGCCAAGGTTATTGTGGAACCCAAGATTCTGAGTATAAACTCTCCACACCCATGGTCTGTGTGCTCACCAGATTAAACTAGCTATGAGACATTTAAAAGTTAGAACAACAAACGCCCTGCCAGGTTTGCAGTGAAACTGCAGTCAGACAGGGCCACCTAGTCATGTGTGCCCCTCTTAATCCCCCCCTGAGGGTCAGGTAACACACCGAGAACCTGAGAAATATGCATATCCACCCACAGCCTGTTCCAAGTCAGTTTCTCTCGTTAAGTCAGGTCTCTCTCAACCTCCAATTCTTGGCAGTTTTCAGAACCAGAACCAAAGGGACAATGGGACACAGTCCAATTGCAGTGAAATTCAAAGTTGCCTTAGATACGCCAGGGTATACAGAGCAGGGACTTGCTTACTCAACATATAAGTTAAGGTCAACAAGGGAAGGAACGCTTCCTGTTCACAAATCCTTTAGGGCTGTTTGTTTTGGGGCCTCTGGTTGTTCCTGGTGAAATCCCAAAGTATATGCCTGGGACTAACCAGCTTGGTCACATGAAATGCATTCTCCTTTGCAAATCACTGAAGTCTTACCAGGCCTAACAGCATGCAGTTCCTGCTTGTTCTCGCTAGGAAGCGAAAGAATAGAATTATCTCTCTTCTCAGAACAGCCAAGGCCTTTGACCATTGGAATGGTCAGCTTTCCCGTTAGCCTGCCAACTCAATTCAACTGGAAACATCAGGAGAAATCCGTGTAAATGCAAAGATCCTAGTGTGTGCATATGAATACGTTTCATCCTGCCTGGAAACACAGCGGGGACCATCTATTAAGTGAGAGTATTGATTTTGAGACTTGCTTCTTTAACCTACAAGACACTCCGTGGCTTCATATCCAGTACCTCTTTTAACTTCTGTGTTTTGGGCCCTATATTGTGATCCACCAAGGGAAGCTTGTTTCCATCAGCAATATCTCCGTGTGAACTCCGTGCAGTTCTCCAGTACAGTTTTTCTTCCTCTGAATCAATGGTGGATGCAAAGTGGGTTAAGCTATTTCAAAAGAATCGGGTTACTAAATTGTTTTTCTCTACCATCAGAAACTTTTAATTACATATATTTACTAGTGAATTTTTGCTAGATGATTATTTAAAAAATCAACTGACATTAATGGCTCCAAGTGTGAAATACAGATTGCTTGAGTAAACACTGCTTTCTTTTTTTTTTTTTACACTGTTTAAGTGGAGAGAAAAACAGACTTGTGCTATTAATTGATGCAAATTCACCCAAATGATCCTGTTTAGTGAGAAATAAACACAATCCCAACATGAAGATTATTGTTTGTTGTCACCCTGACTTGTTTCCTGTGCTCATGGCCCTGAGGATACCTGAGGATTCTTGACGGTGCATGAAAGGATCTTGTGCGTGTCCCACACAAGGGTGCCCGCCCTTCCTTCCTTCCCACATATTAATAAGCATTTGAGCAAAAGCATCAGGCAAACTGCACCCTCAGTGGCTCACAAGGGAAGTGCTCATTTGTGGGCTTAAAGGCTGGAAATGAGCACACCAAAAAGGAGGTGTGTAAAACTCTGGTCCATTACGGCTCAATTATCCACAGGATTAAACCTGAAAGGCAGCACCTCTGAAACAAGTTCATCTGAAAACCCAACGGGAAGCCTCTCCAAAAAACAAACAAACAAAAACAGGCTGGCTCCTTCCCAGCAGAGAATGGGGAAGAGCTGGGGTATCTCCAGGTACCAAGCAGAGGTGAACCCATCTTCTGCCCCATCACTCCAGAGGTTATGAGGAGATCATCACTCAGCCAGGGGCCAAAAACTGCCCGAGATGCCTGCCTGACACCTGGCTGTGTAGACACTAGACCACAAAGGCACAGGTGAGGGAATGATTCACCCTCAGCATGGCATCAAGGGTAAACACCATGGTGGAGGGCAGAACTGGAAATAAATCCAACAGGCATGTCATCTTCAAATGCAAAGGATGCGCTCAGAGATAAAGGTGGGGACAGTACAGATAAACCTGAGTCACATTCAGGAAGGCATCCATCTTGGGTCATGTATCTGATCACGGGCCCTGTAATCACATTGCCTGGCGACAGGAACAAGAAATTTCTTTTGTTCACAACAATGCCCAGGATCTGTGATTTCTTGGCCTGATCGTTGGACAATGCTACACTGGCAACTTGCTGAAAATAGCACGCTCCTCAAATGTACGTATTGCCAGGAGAGAACTGAGATAATACACTCTGCCCTAACTTAGTCACATACCATGAATGGCTCTAAAAATTCCTAAAAGGAATGCCAGGACCTGGTTGTAAGGGAAGCTGAATTATATGCCAATGACTTAAAAATAGGATTCTGCTGACGAAAAGGGAGACAAAGAAAGGTGAATTTCTTTCTTTGTGCTCACATAGCTGAGAGAAGCGTGACTTAGGATCCTTTCAAACCATCAGTCCCTGATGAATATACATCTTCAAAAACCACTGAGCAACACCAGCTTTTCAGGCTAGTAGGAGACATTACCCCCAACCCATCCCACCTGGAACCAACCCCAGAAGAAACCAAAGATAGATAGTCCCATCCAAAAATGATGAAGGGTGTTCTTGGCAACACAGATTTATCTGTTTTTCTTCTCCTCCAAACCATATTGAATGATTCTCCAGATAACAGAAGAACTAATAGGAGGTGGGAGAACTCTAGGGAAGGCTAATCACTAAACACAGGCTTCAGACAGCCATTAGAGGTAACAGAAGATGCTGAGCCAGGATCCTTAGAGCAATGACTTAGGGAGAGAAGTAGGGAAAAGCCACTTCTTTTGCCTGGAGCAGGCAAAAGCCCTCGCTCCAGAAGAATTTCAACGAAACTCCGACAAAATGCCTTCTATGGTTCACAAGATGGCAGGCACATCAAAGAGGTCCAGAGAGCGACTGGCCTCCAAGTCCACACATTCAGTCCCCTGCCTATCGTGAGCTTGCCCACCCCTCAAGGAATGCATTGCTAGAAGCATCTACACAGCTATCTCCAGCAGCTGTGAAGTCCTTCCATCTTCAGTGTTGCCCCTGTGCTCAAGTATTGCTGGGCTGATAGAGTTTGACCCCAGATCTGGGTTTTGCTAACCAGCTATGTCAAATTATGCATTTCTCAGAGGAACCAGCAGGGTCTCCAAGTAAAGAGGATAGAGGTAAAGAACGTGGACTCCAAGGAATTACTTTATTAAGCAAAAGCAGGAGGCCCTGAGGGAAATGGTGTATGTATTCCCCCTTCCAATGCAGAGACTTTCTTATAACCAGCTATCATCTCCAACTGACCACCGAGGCATCAAAAATTCAAATGAGAGACAGGCTGGTAAGGAAAGTTGCTCGTTTTTATGGCATATCTTACTTGCTTAGAGGCAAAATCTGTTGCTGCATTTGGACTCCTGAGAGAATGGGCCGCGGCTCTTGCTTCAGGATCTAAAGATGTGACCATCTGAAGCAAAGAAAGAAACACTCAGTTTCCTCCAGTGAAAATAAGACACTGCAGGTTGATAGGTTCTAAGAACAGTTACCAGGGAAAAGGGACCACACTTCTAATCAGGGCACAAAATCTGCTACCAAACAGTGGCTCAAAAAGTTTGGCGTCGTGCTAAAAATGATCACCCATAAGACAAAGTTATGACCCTTTCCTAAGGAGCTCAAAGAACTATTTAACTTTCAAAATATTATTCTATTATAAGAGAGTCAGCACATAGTGTTACATTCACTCAAAATTAAATCGTCATGGCCCATACAGTACAACCACCTAATATAACCGTGTTGAGGGCTAATCCCTTCAGCAAAGATTTATTGAAACCAACCTCAATAAAGTATTCCAGGCACTGATCTAGGCCCTCGGGATCAGCAAAAAAGAAAAGAGACAAAATGCCCTGCTCTCATGGAGCTTACATTTGAAGAGGGGTGGAAATGGAGCAGTAAGAAATAAGCAAAATATATATTGTCAAACAGTGGTAAATACCATGGAGAAAAACAAAGCAGGCAAAAGAGAAAGAAGAGTGTTGGCATTACAATTTAAAAGGGGAGAGAGTGGTCAGGATCTCCTAGAGGAGATGAGGGCATTGGTCATGTAGATATTTAAAGTAAGAGTTTCCTAGACGTGTGTAAAGGCCCTGAGGCAGGAAAGAGGCCTGTTTGAGTAACCAAAGGTATAGTAAAGGTATGGTAAGTGAGGATATGTAAATTAGAATAGCATGAGACAGCGTGAATATGAATAGATTATATGTGTGTATATATATATATGTATATACACAAAAGATGTATATTATAATGTGTATGTATTATAACGCATAGGTATATAGGTATACATATACAACGTGTATATATATATATATATATATATATGTGTGTGTATGTGTGTATACATATAGTCTTACATAGTTATATGACTGTGCCAAGTATTTTGATCACTCATTTATTGAACATCTATTATACGCAAGCAACTGTGCTAGGAATAAGGTTGTAAATAAAACAGACGCTGGTCCCTGCTCTCAGGAAGGCTTAAATCAAATCAGAGGCAAAACCAAGATCTCAGAACTCCCACTTGGCACTACAGCAAATTGGGAAAGAGCCAGCAATGGATTTCAGGAACCGGGCAGTCTTACCCCAAGTTTTCCACAAGCATTAAGCAAAAAATAGCAGGTAAACTGGTTTTCTTTAGCACACTCTTGACTGAACAAGAAGTCTATGTGCTTTTCACTTATTTGCATTCATATTTATCAATACATTCAACCAGCCCTACTGACCACAGGCCCTATGCTGACCCAGTGCTAAGAGGTAAAGGTGTAGAGGTGAAGAAAGTTTCCCCTTACGGAGCTTCCTATTTAATGAGATAGACTGCAAACAATTACAAGTATACAGTGTCCCAAGAAAGTGCCTGCACAATTTAGTCATGTGATGATTAACTTGTAGCAAATAGGATAGATAGAGGTTAACTGTTTTGATTACCTTAAAGTCACAAATATTCAGAGCCCTCACCCAGTGCCATCGCATACGATTTATGATGTTAACTTCAGAAAGGTGAATATGGTCCAAGAAAACTCTGGGGTAGGAACATGCAGGTCTGTGAGTAAGAAATAGGGAAATACCTGTTCGATGGCTTTAAGGATAACTTCCCAGGGGAATTGATGGTGGAGGTGACTTTTAAAAGAAAGTGAGAGTGAATTGGAGCCTTGGAATTACCACAGACAGTCGTCCCTGGGTATCCACAGGGTATTGGTTCCAGGAAAACACACACACACACACACACACACACCCCACAGATACCAAAATCCGGTTGCTCAGATCACGTTAAAAAAATGGCATAGTACAGTCAGGTCTCCGTATCTGCGGCTTCCACATTCACAGAAATTCTACCCTCAGTCGGTTGAATTCCTGGATGCAGAACCCGCAGATATGAAGGGCTGACCGCAGGAATCTGCAAGCTGGCACTCGCATGCATGGAGGGGAATTCTGAGTTCCTGGCAGATGGTGAGACGGAGGCAGAATGAGAGTTCCTGGGAAAGGGCACCAGTCTTCCTCCTGTGGCCCCTCTGGTCTGTCTCCTCTCCCTCCACTTTCTCCCTGGTTGTCGGTCCTCCTTTGAACCTTCATTGTCACCTCATCCAGACAGTAAAAGAATAGAGCCAGCCTCCCCACAAAATGGATGCACTGTTCGAATAAATGTTAGTCCTCCTCTGATGTTGACATTTGGCAAAATAACCGAAGTGTTATTTTGTTTCTCAGCCAGGGGCAAGCGTGCTTTCACGCCCATGCTCTGTGAGGGCAATAAACATGTTTCAGGGTCTTTTTACTTTTGGTCTCTGGATACTTGCCAGCCAGGGATAATTAATATCTTGGATGACTCCCCACTTTCCCATGCATCCAAGGGCATCTGTTTTATGTAAAAGCTAGTGTTTGTTGAACATATAGATTTCATACCTATATTTATATAAGTTATATATTACATTATACCAATATATATTTATATAACCAATTATAATATATATTACATAATATATTCATATACATATATTAGTGTTTGTTGAGGAGATATATATATATACATGTGTATATGCCAAGCACTTTACAAGTATTTACACACTTAATCCTCACAATTTCCCTATAATTACCTCCACTTTTAGAGGAAGGAGGAGACGAAGTACGTTGCCCAAAGTCCCTCAGCCTATACCAGCAGGTACAACCAGCCAACTCCATTCTGCATTTGTGAGAGCAGGGTGCTTCACGCCATCCTCCCTGGTGGATCATGCTCTAAGCATCTCTACCAACAGATAATGGCACAAGGATTCCGCAAGTCTCAGTGCCTTGCCAAGGTCACACCATCAGACCCTTAACTTCCCTGAATCTACTGCTGGTTTTTTCTGTGAAATCATGGTACTCTGAAAAGCTTTATGACCAGAATGGCAGACATCACCATGGAAAAGCCAAAAACTGCCCTTCCCAGCCTTGGTCATCCCCTGTGTGGGAGAGGAGATGTTAAAAAACCAACTCACTCACAGAAAAACAAAGTAATACTACATTCTACATAGGTTTATAAACACCCAGTATGAGACAGCTAGAGACAGGAGGATAATTCCAGATGCATAATGAACAAACAGTAAATTTCATAGTGTGGGCCTTGTTTATACTTCTGCCATCAACTTTAATGATGAGCCTATTTATGCTAAACTTTACTACATTATCAGAGTCATTAGTGCCTGTAAGTGAGTGATAATGTGCTTGAAACTTCCACAAGTATGTGGGGCTTTCTCTGAGCCTACATTTCAATGTTGGGAGATGCAGGGTCAGTGAGTATTTACATACGAACACCTAGCACAACTATTTGGTATCGTACCCCAGAAAGCAGCGCACTGGCCAAACAAGTTTGGGAATGTGAGTTAAAGAGAGCAAAACAGATGTATTTAACCTCAAAATCTGTAACATAGTATAAAACGTTAATATGTCCTTTCTCCAAGATGGAACGCATCATGTCACATTTTCTGAACACTGACCAAAGAAATTTGCTTCAAAAGAGGACCTATCTGATTATTAGTCTATTGAAACACCAGTGTAATGGGTGTTGAATCAAAGAACTGTAGCAAAGCCAGTATTTAAGCATAGCAAAGAATAAACAGAATATGCATTGGTTCATCACTTAGCATTAGCCATGTGTATATTTGGGCCTGGCCAAGTTATCTGTCCTCATGTGCAGGTCTTCCTAAGCATGTACATGTTACCAAGAATGCACATTTCTGCAAATGTAAAGTCCTAAAGGAAAAAGACTCAATAAAGTTAAAATCAAAGCTTCAGCAAAGAACCTCAAAACTTTGCATGAGTGTTTCCCCTCTGTCAATATGAGCCAGAAGTTTCACATAACCTCAAGTATCCCTACACCTTTACCCCCTGACTAAGAAAGCACCGCAACATTAGATCCTAAAAGGAAGTACACATTAAAGATTCCAGTCACCATCAGCATTTTCCCCAGAGATGAACCACGTTATTAGCAGACAAGCTACATGCAACCTCAATGAGGCCTGAAAGATAATCAATACAACAGCCAACACTCGACCTTATGAGCAGCTCAGAATGGGGCCGGTTGGAATGGGGCACTAGGACATTCTCACACAACAGACCTAAGCACCTTCTGACAGTGTCCCCACATCAGAGAGGTCCTCTCCAACCACCTACGTGAGGTTACCCTCCCAGTGGCTCTCCAGCCCATCTCCCTGTTGCTGTCTTCTACAGCACTTACTGTCTAATATTGTCTTATTATTTTTCTTTTTTATTGCCTGTCTCCTCCTACTAGACTATATGTTCCATGAGGTCAGGGACATATCTGTCACATTCATCACCATAGCCCCCATGGAACAATACTTGCCACAGAGCAATCACTCAGCAAATACCTGCTGCACACTGAATGAATGTTCTGCTTTCAGGAAACCTTGATTCAGGGGACCAGATCCCCTGCCTTGGGGAATGACAGTCCTGTTTTAATTTCCTTTCCCACCTTGACACAATTATCATGCCTCCTTACACTCCTCTCAGCTCCAACCTAACCCAGGGCAAAAGAAGTAAAGAAAAAAGGGGGCAGGGTAAAGGAGGCAGAGCTCTGGTGTAGACATGACATCACACGTATCCTTGAGCTCATACTCTATGCAGAAGGTCACGTGCTTCAAGATGGACCCAGTGGTAACACACCCTATGAAAGGAGCTCTTTCTTAGCTTCTTACATCAGAGCAGACAATGCCTAGCATTTGTACCAGCCCTCTGGCCACAAGGAGTTTGTCAAACCCTTTAAACATTGGAGAGGACCCCTCTCTGTGCCTTTTCTTGCGTTGGGCATATTTTATTGCCATTCCGGCCCAAAGCCCCTTCTAAAGAATGTGAATCGCTCAAACACCCTGTAAGGTCTGACTGCCCCCTCACCCAGTCTTGGCCAGCTGAGTAAAGAAATGGCCACAAGGTCACAGACAGCCAACCTGCTGACTGACCAGTGGCCGATCAGCTCATATTCTCCTGAGAGAGTATTTAAGGGCCACAGAGACCATCATCCACAGGTTGTGGGCAATAGAACTGTGAGGTCTTAACAAATCAGGACGTGCAATATTGGCTGATAAATGAGCAGAAGCAAACCAATCCAAATACAATGGAGATGGAGAAAGCAGGAATGAGATACTGTGTGTGGCTTCTGTAGTTAAGAAACTTGCAAAGCCAGGCCCCACCCTTGTAGACATGACAAGAGATGTTCTCCACTCCTAGTAGATGCCTAACTCCAACTCAACTGAGCAGATTTCATTTCCTGTATCTGTGTTTGCTCTTCATCCAGCCACATATACCCTCTTCACTTCAAGTAGCCTGTGTGGCCTTTCCTACCTCACAATCAAATCCTGGATGGAACACATGCTTTGGGGCTAAGATGCATTTGACATCTTGTTCCTTTATCTGTGTTCTCAGGACTATCCTCATAAATTCTGTTTTCCACCCTTCCTTCATGGCCCTGCTATAATCCTACCTGTTGTTTTTTAAATTTTATTTTATTGAATTATAGTTGATATACAATGTTGTGTTCATTTCTACTGTACAGCAAAGTGATTCAGTTATATATATATGTATTCTTATTCATATTCTTTTCCATTATGGTTTATTACAGGATATTGAATATAGCTCTCCATGTTATGTGGTAGGACTTTGTTGTTTATCCACCTTATATATAATTGTTTGCACCTGCTAATGCCACACTCCCAATCCATACCTCCCCCACCCCTTCCCCCTTAGCAACCACAAGTCTCTTCTCTTTGTCTGTGAGTCTGTTTCTGTTTGGTAGATAAGTTCATTTGTGCCATATTTTAGATTCCACATGTAAGTGATATCATATGGTATTTGTCTTCCTCTTTCTGACGTCACTTAGTATAATAATCTCTAGGTCTATCCATGTTGCTGTAAATAGCATTATTTCATTCTTTTTTATGGCTGAGTAATATTCCTTTGTGTGTATGTGTGTGTGTGTGTGTATATATATATTCCACGGTGTGTGTGTGTGTATATATATATATTTCATTCTGTGTGTGATAATATATCACATCTTCTTTATGCATTCATCTGTTGATGGACATGTTTCCATGTCTTGGCTATTGTAAATAGTGCTGCTGTAAACAACGTAGGGGTGCATGTATCTTTTCGAATTATAGTTTTGTCTGGTTATATGCCCAGTAGTGGGACTGCAGGATCATATGGTACCTCTATTTTTTAGTTTTTGTTTTCCATGGTGGCTGCACCAACTTACGTTTCCTCCAACAGTGTAGGAGGGTCTCCTTTTCTCCACACCCTCTCCAGCACTTGTTATTTCCTAACTGCTCTTTAACGTCTTTTTTGAGCCCTAGTAGAAGGAACACAACCCCTTACAAACTCAGGCATGATCTCTGACTCCATGTGATACCCACTGAAATTCCTCCCCTATGTGTTGAGCATCTACTATGTGCTCTGTCAGGTTCTGGGAATATGAAGAGGAAGGAGACACAGTCTCTGACCACAAGGAGCTCCTAGGAGGATGAAAAGGAACCAGCGCATCAACATAAATTACAGCACACAGTGTGAAGAACTAAACAGAGCAACAGGGCTGAGAGCCCTGAGATTGCTTGTGTAGGTACAGGGTCAGAACTGGTGCCTTGGAGCTTCAAGATGGCAGAAGAGTAAGACGTGAAGATCAACTTCCTCCCCACAAATACACCAGAAATACATCTACATGTGGAACAACTCCTACAGAACACCTACTGAACGCTGGCAGAAGACCTCAGACCTCCCAAAAGGCAAGAAACTCCCCACGTACCTGGGTAGGGCAAAAGAAAAAAGAAAAAACAGAGACAAAAGAATAGGGATGGGACCTGCACCAGTGGGAGGGAGCTGTGAAGGAGGAAAGGTTTCCACACACTGGAAGCCCCTTCACTGGCGGAGACAGGGGATGGGCAGGGAGGAAGCTTCAGAGCCACAGAGGAGAGCGCAGCCACTGGGGTGCGGAGGGCAAAGCGGGGAGATTCCCGCATGGAAGATCACTGCCGAACAGCACTCACCAGCCAGAGGGGCTCGTCTGCTCACCCACCGGGATGGGAGGGGCTGGGAGCTGAGGCTCGGGCTTCGGAGGTCGGATCCCAGGAAGAGGACTGGGGTTGGCGGCGGGAACTCAGCCTTAAGAGGCTAATGTGCCACTGCTAGCCAGGAGGGAGTCCGGGAAAAAGTTTGGAGCTGCTGAAGAGGCAAGAAATGTTTTCTTACCTCTTTGTTTCCTGGTGCACGAGGAGAGGGGATTCAGAGAGCTGCTTAAAGGAGCTCCAGAGACGGGCGTGAGCCGCGGCTATCAGCGCGAACCCCAGACACGGGCATGAGACACTAAGGCTACTGCTGCCGCCACCAAGAAGCCTGTGTGCGAGCACAGGTCACTGTCCACACCTCCCTTCCGGGGAGGCTGTGCAGCTCGCCACTGCCAGGGTCCCGTGATCCAGGCACAACTTCCCCGGGAGAATGCACGGCGAGCCTCTGTCTGGTGCAATGTCACGCCGGCCTCTGCCGCTGCAGGCTCGCCGTGTACACCGTGCCCCTCCCTCCCCACAGCCTGAGTGAGCCAGAGCACCCAAATCAGCGGGTCCTTTAACCCCGTCCTGTCTGAGCGAAGAGCAGACACCCTCACGCAACCAACACGCAGAGGCGGGGCCAAATCCAAAGCTGAACCCCTGGAGCTGTGTGAACAGAGAAAGAGAAATCTCTCCCAGCAGCCTCAGGAGCAACGGATTAAATCTCCACAAGCAACTTGATGAACCCTGCATCTGTGGAATACCTGAATAGACAACGAATCATCCCAAATTGAGGAGGTGGACTTTGGAGCAATGATATATATATTTTTTTCCGTTTTTCTCTTTTTGTGAGTGTGTATGTGTATGCTTCTGTGTGTGATATTGTCTGTATAGCTTTCTTTTACCATTTGTCCTAGGGTTCTGTCTGTCCGTTTTTTTTTGTTGTTGTTGTTGTTGTTTTTGCAATACGCGGGCCTCTCACTGTTGTGGCCTCTCCCATTGCGGAGCACAGGCTCTGGACACGCAGGCCCAGCGGCCATGGCTCACGGGCCCAGCCACTCCGTGGCATGTGGGATCTTCTCGGACAGGGGCACAAACCCGTGTCCCCTGCATCAGCAGGCGGACTCTCAACCACTGTGCCACCAGGGAAGCCCTCTTGTTGTTTTTTTTTAGTATACTTTTTAGCACTTGTTATCATTGGTGGATTTGTTTTTTGGCTTGGTTGCTCTCTTTCTTCTTTCTCTCTTTTTTTTTTATTACTTAAAAAAATTTTTTAATAATTATTTTAATAACTTTATTTTATCTTCTTTCTTTCTTTCTTTCTTTTTTTTTCTCCCTTTTATTCTGAGCCATGTGGATGACAGGCTCTTGGTACTCCAGCCAGGTGTAAGGGCTGTGCCTCTGAGGTCGGAGAGCCAAGTTCAGGACACTGGCCCACAAGAGACCTCCCAGCTCCACATAATATCAAACGGCAAAAATCTCCCAGAGATCTCCATCTCAACGCTAAGACCCAGCTCCACTCAATGACCAGGAAGCTACAGTGCTGGACACCCTATGCCAAACAACTAGCAAGACAGGAACACAACCCCATCCATTAGTAGAGAGGCTGCCTAAAATCATAATTAGGCCCCAGACACCCCAAAAAACACCACCAGACATGGACCTGCCCACCAGAAAGACAAGATCCAGCCTCATCCACTAGAACACAGGCACTAGTCCCCTCCACCAGGAAGCCAACACAACTCACTGAACCAACTTTAGCCACTGGGGACAGACACCAAAAACAACAGGAACTACAAACCTGCAGCCTGTGAAAAGGAGACCCCAAACACAGTAAGTTAAGCAGAATAAGAAGACAGAGAAACACACAGCAGATGAAGGAGCAAGGCAAAAACCCACCAGACCTAACAAATGAAGAGGAAATAGGCAGTGTACCTGAAAAACAATTCAAAATAATGATAGTAAAGATGATCCAAAATCTTGGAAATAGAATGGAGAAATATAAGAAACATTTAACAAGGACCTAGAAGAACTAAAGAGCAAACAAACAGTGATGAACAACACAATAAATGAAATTTAAAATTATCTAGAAGGGATCAATAGCAGAATAACTGACGCAGAAGAACGGATAAGTGACCTGGAAGATAAAATAGTAGAAATAACTACTGCAGAGCAGAATAAAGAAAAAAGAATGAAAAGAATTGAGGACAGTCTCAGAGACCTCTGGGACAACATTAAACGCACCAGCATTCTAATTATAGGGGTCCCAGAAGAAGATGAGTAAAAGAAAGGGACTGAGAAAATATTTGAAGAGATTATAGTTGAAAACTTCCCTAATATGGGAAAAGAAATACTTAATCAAGTCCAGGAAGCACAGAATCCCATACAGGATAAATTCAAGGAGAAACACACCAAGACACATATTAATCAAACTATCAAAAATTAAGTACAAAGAAAAAATATTAAAAGCGGCAAGGGAAAAATGACAACACACAAGGGAATCCCCATAAGGTTAACAGCTGATCTTTCAGCAGAAACTCTGCAAGCCAGAAGGGGGTGGCAGGACATATTTAAAGTGATGAAGGAGAAAAACCTACAGCCAAGATTACTCTACCCAGCAAGGATCTCATTCAGATTTGACAGAGAAATTAAAGCCTTTACAGACAAGTAAAAGCTAAGAGAATTCAGCACCACCAAATCAGCTTTACAAGAAATGGTAAAGGAACTTCTCCAGGCAGGAAACACAAGAGAAGGAAAAGCTGGTACAATAACAAACCCAAAACAATTAAGAAAATGGTAATAGGAACATACATATCGATAATTACCTTAAATGTAAATGGATTAAATGCTCCAACCAAAAGACATAGACTGGCTGAATGGATACAAAAAGAAGAACCGTATATATGCAGTCTATAAGAGACCCACGTCAGACCTAGGGACACATAAGACTGAAAGTGAGGGGATGGAAAAAGATATTGCATGCAAATGGAAATCAAAAGAAAGCTGAAGTAGCAATTCTCATATCAGACACAATAGGCTTTAAAACAAAGACTATTACAAGAGACAAAGAAGGACACTACGTAATGATCAAGGGATCAATCCATGAAGAAGATATAACTATTGTAAATATTTATGAACCCAGCATAGGAGCACCTCAATACATAAGGCAAATACTAACAGCCATAAAAGGGGAAATCGACAGTAACACAGTCATAATAGGGGGCTTTAACAGCCCACTTTCACCAATGGACAGATCATCCAAAATGAAAATAAGGAAACACAAGCTTTAACTGGGTACATTAAACAAGATGGACATAATTGATATTTATAGGACATTCCATTCATAACAACAAAATACACATTCTTCTCAAATGTTCATGGAACATTCTCCAGGGTATACCATAACTTGGGTCACAAATCAAGCCTTGGTAAATTTAAGAAAACTGAAATCATATCAAGTATCTTTTCTGACCACAACACTATGAGACTAGGTATCAATTACAGGAAAAAATCTGTAAAAAATACAAACACATGAAGGATAAACAATACACTACTTAATAACCAGGAGATCACTGAGAAAATCAAAAAATACCTAGAAACAAATGACAATGAAAACACGACGACCCAAAACCTATGGGATACAGCAAAAGCAGTTCTAAGAGGGAAGTTTATAGCAATACATTCCTACCTTAAGAAACAAGAAACTTCTCAAATAAACAACCTAATCATACACCTAAATCAATTAGAGAAAGAAGAACAAAAAAACCCCAAAGTTAGCAGAAGGAAAGAAATCATAAAGATCAGATCAGAAATAAATGAAAAAGAAATGAAGGAAACGATAGCAAAGGTCAATAAAACTAAAAGCTGGTTCTTTGAGAAGATAAACAAAATTGATCAACCATTAGCCCGACTCATCAAGAAAAAAAGGGAGAAGACTCAAATCAATAGAATTAGAAGTGAAAGAGGAGAAGTAACAACTGACACTGCAGAAATACAAAGGATCATGAGAGATTACTACAAGCAACTATATGCCAATACAATGGACGACCTGGAAGAAATGGACAAATTCTTAGAAATGCACAACTTTCTGAGACTGAACCAGGAAGAAATAGAAAATATGAACAGACCAATCACAAGCTCTGAATTTGAAACTGTGATTAAAAATCTTCCAACAAACAAAAGCCCAGGACCAGATGGCTTCACAGGCGAATTCTCTCAAACATTTAGAGAAGAGCTAGCACCTATCCTTCCCAAACTCTTCAAAAATATAGCAGAGGGAGGAAGACTCCCAAACTCATTCTACGAGGCCACCATCACCCTGTCACCAAAACCAGAAAAAGATGTCACAAAGAAAGAAAACTAAAGGCCAATATCACTGATGAATATGGATGCAAAATTCCTCAAAAAAAATACTAGCAAACAGAATCCAACAGCACATTAAAAGGATCATACACCATGATCAAGTGGGGTTTATCCCAGTAATGCAAGGATTCTTCCATATACACAAATCAATCAATGTGATAGTGATACACCGTATTAACAAATTGAAGGAGAAAAACCATATGATCATCTCAATAGATGCAGAAGAAGCTTTTGAGAAAATTCAACACCCATTTATGATAAATACCCACCAGAAAGTACGCATAGAGGGAACTTTCCTCAACATAATAAAGGCCATACATGACAAACCCACAGCAAACCTCGTCCTCAATGTTGAAAAACTGTAACCATTTCCACTAAGATCAGGAACAAGACAAGGTTGCCCACTCTCACCACTATTATTCAACATTCTTGTGGGAGTTTTAGCCACAGCAATCAGAGAGGAAAAAGAAATAAAAAGAACCCAAATCGGAAAAGAAGAAGTAAAGCTGTCACTGTTTGCAGATGACATGATACTATACATAGAGAATACTAAAGATGCTACCAGAAAACTACTAGAGCCAATCAATGAATTTGGTAAAGTATCAGGATACAAAATTAATGCACAGAAATCTCTTGCATTCCTATACACTAATGATGAAAAATCTGAAAGAGAAATTAAGAAAACACTCACATTTACCACTGCAGCAAAAAGAATAAAATACTTAGGAATAAACCTACCTAAGGAGACAAAAGACCTGTATGCAGAAAGCTATAAGACACTGATTAAAGAAATTAAAGATGACACAAATAGATGGAGAGATATACCATGTTCTTGGATTGGAAGAACCAACATTGTGAAAATGACTCTAGTACCCAAAGCAATCTACAGATTTAATGCAATCCCTATCAAACTACCAATGGCATTTTTCACAGAACTAGAACAAAAAATTTCACAATTTGTTTGGAAACACAAAAGACCCCGAATAGCCAAAGCAATCTTGAGAAAGAAAAATGGACCTGAAGGGATCAGGCTCCCTGACTTCAGACTATACTACAAAGCTACAGTGATCAAGACAGTATGGTACTGGCACAAAAATAGAAATATAGATCAATGGAACAGGATAGAAAGCCCAGAGGTAAACCCACGCACATATGGTCACCTTATCTTTGATAAAGGAGGCAAGAATATACAGTGGAGAAAAGACAGCCTCTTCAATAAGTGGTGCTGGGAAAACTGGACAGGTACATGTAAAAGAATGCAATTAGAACATTCCCTAACACCATACACAAAAATGAACTCAAAATAGATTAAAGCCCTAAATGTAAGGCCAGACACAATAAAACTCTTAGAGGAAAACACAGGCAGAACACTCTATGACATAAATCACAGCAAGATCCTTTTTGCCTCACCTCCTAGAGAAATGGAAATAAAAACAAAAATAAACAAATGGGACCTAATGAAACTTCAAAGCTTTTGCACAGCAAAGGAAACCATGAACAAGGTGAAAAGACAACCCTCAGAATGGGAGAAAATGTTTGCAAATGAAGCAACTGACAAAGGATTAATCTCCAAAATTACAAGCAGCTCATGCAGCTCAATATCAAAAAAACAAACAACCCAATCCAAAAATGGGCAGAAGACCTAAATAGACATTTCTCCAAAGAAGATATACAGATTACCAACAAACACATGAAAGAATGCTCAACATCATTAATCATTAGAGAAATGCAAATCAAAACTACAATGAGATATCATCTCACACCGCTCAGAATGGCCATCATCAAAAAAATCTACAAATATTCAATGCTGGAGAGGGTGTGGAGAAAAGGGAACCCTCTTGCACTGTTGGTGGGAATGTAAATTGACACAGCCACTATGGAGAACAGTATGGAGGTTCCTTAAAAAACTAAAAATAGAACTACCATACGACCCAGCAATCCCACTACTGGGCATGCACCCTGAGAAAACCATAATTCAAAAAGAGTCACATACTAAAATATTCATTGTAGCTCTACTTACAATAGCCAGGACATGGAATCAACCTAAGTGTCCATCGACAGATGAATGGATAAAGAAGATGTGGCACATATATACAATGGAATATTACTCAGCCACAAAATGAAATGAAATTGAGTTATTTGTAGTGAGGTGGTTGGACCTAGAATCTGTCATACAGAGTGAAGTTAAGTCAGAAAGAGAAAAACAAATACTGTATGCTAACACATATATATGGAATCTAAAAAAAAAAAAAAGGTCATGAAGAACCTGGGGCAAGATGGGAATAAAGACACAGACCTCCTAGAGAATGGACTTGAGGATACGGGGAGGGAGAAGGGTAAACTGGGACAAAGTGAGAGAGTGGCATGGACATATATACACTAGCAAACGTTAAATAGATAGCTAGTAGGAAGCAGCCACATAGCACAGGGAGATCAGCTCAGTGCTTTGTGACCACCTAGAGGGGTGGGATAGGGAGGGTGGGAGGGAGGGAGGCACAAGAGGGAACAGATATGGGGACATATGTATATGTATAACTGATTCATTTTGTTGTAAAGCAGAAACTAACACACCATTGTAAAGCAATTATATGACAATAAAGATGTTTTAAAAAAAGAAAAGAAAAGAAAAGAAATACAGGCTGAAAGGGATATCCGGATCCATGAAACTAAAAAATCCTAAAGAGGATCAACCCAAAGATACACTACACTCATACATATTCTGTGTCTGTAATGAATCCCACATTCAAATGGGGCAAATCCAGGGAAAGGATTGGTTGCTCATCATATCAAAGCTAAAAGTATATGCCCAACACAGAAATAAATACACTTAGAAGTGCTGCTGTCATGTAGACATGGACATGATACATGTTTGTCAAGGCAGATGAAAAATATTTCCCTCCATGAGTAAGGACATTCACAAACAGGATCTGTGACAACCCATTAATGACACAAGACTAAATGCTGCTCTAAATGCAATGTAAACACATGTGCTTGATTTATCAGTCAAATCTCTTAACATGCTCAGTGGCATCAAAGGCTGTATTCAAATCATGCTGTGCCCCAAATTTAATCTCTGAATGGTCTTCCCTTTCACCATGCCCATTAAAATTATTATTGCATTTATCTTTAAATGAGGAAGCACACTTAAATGAATGACAAAAATAAAATTGGCAAAATACAAAGAGAATGCTCATAACTGCGTGGAATTAAAGGATACAGTAGTTCTGATCAAGAGTTTTCTATATGAGTACAGTTATTATTAGCACTATCTGTCTCACATGGTAAATCAAGAATAATGAAGATATGCTACCTATATAGAGTTCCATAATTCATTATTTGTTCCTAAAGCCAATATTCCTAAAAGGAAAAACCAAGGTAAGCAGTGTTAGTGAATTGTTGGATTTAGAAGTTTTAAGAAGATTTTAATATCTAGCATATTTTATGACAAGCTGCTAATAAAAAAAAATAAGTTGGCAGTGAAAAGACAGAAGCTGGGTCTAGAGAATTAGCCTGGGGTTAAAGCAAAAAGGCCTATTGGGTTACCATTTGTATTACTAATTTGCTTTGTTCATTTAGGGAATCAATTTGTTGCCATTAAAGGCTTGGGTTTCATATACTTTACAATCTACACACATTTCCTGATGTGAAAGAGCTATGCAGTTTGTAGGAGCTCAGACAAGCTGTCCTCTAATGGTCCAATAGATGCACATGTTCTTAAAATGCACTTGAAAAAGAATGGAAATGCCACCATGCCTACCATTCTCCATAAATGGGAAAAAATCCTGAGCAGTGTTGAAACTTGGTTCAGCAGGTATATATTAAATAAACCAGATGTGAAATAATAGAAATTAAGAGGGTCCTTCCTAGCCTGAACTATTTTCATCTAAATCTAAATCTAATTGTTCCTTAACTTACAGCAAACCCCATGGGAGTATTTGAAATTCATTGATTTGGAATAGGATGGATGACTATCCTTCAGGAAGGTGGAGTATCCCCAACTTTTGGGACAAAAGAGTTTTTACAGATCATAGTAAATCAATAACTCATAGACAGTATGACTTATACCGAATATCCTTACTTAAGATGAAAAACAAATTGTGCATTGCGATCGTTAATCAATAAAGAGCCAACAAATCAGCAGTGTAAACAGGATGAGAGAATCTTATTTCATCCTCAGACACGAACTGAAGAGATATACCGGGCTGTGTTCTGTGGATAAAAATTGCTCCCGGGATGGTGTGCTCGCGAACTATTGAGTAAGAAGGTCAATGGAAACCAGCTCCCTCTGGGATCTGCAATGCAGAAAGGACAAGTGGGTGGAACATAAAAGGGCACACTACATACATATCAGTTAATGTATTATTCTTCTACAAACTTCCTTTAGCAAGTATTTTGGTGGCTTTAAAGCCTCTGTTCTTCTCGTGAGAGCAAGAGGGAGACTCCTTGCTTTAGCTTTTCATTAAACGATGTTCAGAAGAAAACCTATCAACATAGACTAAACACTTCACATTAAAACTGGAAGGCTTGACCCACCCCATTTAGCCCAAATTCTTTGAAATTTTACAACGAAGAGGTCCTTTCTTTTCTGTTGCCAGTTAACTCTAAAAGATTGCTTTTGGAGTGTAACTCTTCAATTGCAAAAACTCCAGTGTGCACTGCACACAGGAGATACACTAATTGGAGCCATCCTTTGAGTACTTGGAGCATTAGCACTTATGTAAATGATGCTTATTTTATAGATGAGGTATCTGACACTCAGAAAGGTACACTGACATGCCCAAGGTTGTACAACTGAAAGAGGCAAAGCTGGGACTCATATCAAGCTAGTCTGAATCCAAAGTCCATTCTCTTACGCATGACACTGCTATAGCCGTAACGGGCTCAACCTAATTTTCCACTGCCTCCCCACATACCCCCCTCTTCTCTATTCTCACACATCTCCTTTATGTCCCAAATATGCCTTGTACTTTCCCACTTTTATAGTTTGCCACATGTAATTCCCTGTTCTGGGGTCCCCTCCACTTTTTAAAGTCTACCATTCCTCAAGGTTCTGCTGTAAGCACTGTCTCCCCTAAATTCCTATTGCCTCTGGTTGCTGCCAACAAAGCATTTCTACTGCCATCTAATTCTCATTTCTCTACATCACCTCTCCTTCTGGCCCCCCACATTATATGTTGCCTGGGGGCAGAAACTCTGTGCCTAGTGTTTTAATCAGCTCAGGCTGCTGTAACAAAATACCACAGACTGGGTGGCTTAAACCACAGACATTCTCTCACAATTTTGGAGGCTGGGAGGTCCAAGATCAAGGTGCTGGCAGATTCAGTTCTTGGTGAGGGCCTGCCTCCTAGTTTACAGATGGCAGCCTTCTTGCTGTGACCTCACATGGTGGAGAGAGAGAGGGCTCTAGTCTCCTCCTCTTCTTAGAGGACACTAATCCAATCATGGGGGCTCCACCCTCATGACCTTATCTAAACCTAATCACTTCCCAAAGGTCTCACATCCAAATACTGTCACACTGGAGATATGACTTCAAAATATGAATCTTGGAAGAACACAAACATTCAGTCCATAGCACCTAACTAATATCTATTGAATGTGCATATTTTTGTGCTAAGCACTGTTCTAGGCTCTTTATATTATTAGATGTTTTCATTCATTTATTCACCACAATTACCCTATGAATAGGGTAATTCTATCACTACCCCTATCCTACAGATGGGAATACAAAGGCACAAAGTGTTTAGTAACAGATCCCATACATCATGGAGTTAATGAATGTACACAGGCCTGTGGTTCCAGAGGTCATACTCTCAACTTTGACACTGTAGCATCCCCATATATGTCTATGCTAAAAGAGTACCTAGATAAGTGCCTCAGACATAGGCAAAACCAAATCATTGCAGAGCGGTTGGAACAATCAAGTTCAGAGTTTGTGGTCTCAGGAAGCATCTGGTTCATATGTTTAAACAGTAAGGCACAGAGAAGGGAAATGCATGGCTAGAGCTGGTCTTTTGTTATGGAAATTGAAGAAGAAAAACATTGCTCCTCAACTGAGGGACTTGTTAGCTACTTCAAGGTTTTTCTTTCTTCTTTTTAAGCCACATCCCCCCAAAACATAAAGGTAAATTTTGAAAGAAGCTTTTTCTTAACTACAAAGGCCTTGTAACTATGTCTCTTTTCTATCTGTACTTACATATTTAAAAAGAAGCAGCTCTAAGGGCAAACTAGTTCCTTGATTGGTATGAAAATCAATGAAACGCTGAAAGTCAGCCTTCCATTCATGCAAACATTTACGCAGCACCTGAAATGTGTACAACACAGTGAGTGATCATGGACACCATGATGTAAGTCAACACCTGCGGAGAGAGAGGGTAGATTTTCACACAATGCGAAGTATACCACCACGTGAAATATAGAAATAAGGAGTTATGGGAGCACACAAATGAATCAGAGATGGAATTGGGACTTTGAGGCTGAGAATAATCAGTAGCTACCTTCTTCCAATACCACAGCATGAAATGTGAAGAAGCCTTTGTTGAAATATTTGAATAGTTTGCCATTTATTATTATTATTATTATTATTATTATTATTATTATTAGTCATAGCTATGAAGTACCTTCCAATGATTGCAACAGGCATTAGCTAAGTTCATTCATTAACTCTTTATTAAGCATTCCCAAAGTTAACTGTTGAGATTGAAGCACTCCTAACCTAACTCTAGGTCTTCGACAAATAAATATCTATTTACATCTCACAAATAAGTTGGAATTTCTCAAATCCCACCTTGTTTGCCACTCAGCAACACTTCCATGTGCTAACACTGCTGTTCAAGACAGAAGATGTTAATTAAATGATTAGCCTGAGCTCAGACATGTAAACAAACACAATTCATGAATTTGTTAATTGTTCTTCCCTGCTGTGGACATGAGCTATTGTTAGCAACAGTAATAATAGTGCTGACTGATTTCCAAGAGACACTTTGGATACAGAAAGCGAAATGAGCTCAGGGGTGGCCAAGGTGCTGAAGAGGAGCACAGAGTATTCTCTGAAGATGCCAATTGTACGATCGTTCTGTTTATGCAGTCACGTGGAATACTGGTCAAACAAAACTAACCTAGTCGATGGATATGAGAATTTGCACCAAACACTGACAATTCAATTGTTTTTGCCAGGCTCCCAGCACTCAGAAATAAAATAATTTAGATAATATCTCCAAAAAAATGCTATGCTTTGAAAAAAATATCAAGCATTAGCCCCTCCTCTCCTTTCAGCAACAGGAAGATTTGATCTGAATAAAAATGAAACTAGACAGTGCAGATTGATGTTCCAACATTTCCCAGGATTTCTTTATAAATTAACTATAAGTAGCAATTATCAGCAGACATGTGTACACTGGACATGGAAGACATATGCTGGTTGACAACAGGTTTCCAATAGGAAATACAAGGATAACTAGAAAGCAAACCAAAGTATTTTCTCTGCTGTTTATTAACATGTCAATTACTGCTTGGTCCATAAAAATTTCATAAAATCCTGTAAACATTTCCCCATGTTCTTCATTCACATGAAAACCTAATGATACTATTTCCTGTACCATGTTAATGGGGGTTGATGGTGACTCTGTTGATGAATGAAGTGGTGTGATCTGATTTTTATGGGCTGGGCTGTAGGTTTTCTATCACTATAAGCCTGGAAATAAGATAAAATTGAAATCAAACTGGGCCATTGGCCCAAGAGAGGGATACTCTCTGCCAAGCAAAGACAGACTCCTCCAAATGACAGACGGGGTGGGGAGGGGAGAAACAGTAGGGAACGTACATACTTGAAAGGGAGGGAAGGGAGAAGTGAATACAGGACAAAAGATCCCAGAAATGCCAGAGTTTCTTACAAAGAAATACAGAGGACCATGGGGCAAAGACAGGAACCCACAAATTCAAACTCAGGAGCCACGTTTCCCATTAAGACACTTGAGATTGATAATCGCTGTTACTTTTAATGTTTTACATACTTCAAGGCCCAGTTTAAATCCCATCTCCTCTAGGAATTCATCCAGTGTCACCTCCTGCATGATGTGTTTCCCTCCATCTTGTGAACTCATAAGCTGAATTCTACCACAGTGATTCTTGTGCTGTCTTGGCTCTCCAGCCAGACTGTGAAATTCTGGAGGGCAGGAGCTGGGCTTCACACCCTTCATATTCCCCACAGGACCTGCACATGGCATCCCTCACACTGCAGATGCTCAAAGACACACTTGTCAAATAAATTAATCAAGCAAATGACTTTCTTCTTTTTTCATTGAAGTATAGTTCATTTACAGTGTTGTGTTAGTTTGAAGTATACAGCAAAGTGAATCAGCTATATATATATTCTTTTTCAGATTCTTTTCTATTACAGGTTATTACAGGATATTGAATATAGCTCCTTGTGCTACATAGTAGGTCCTTGTTTACCTATTTTATATATGGTAGTGTGTATCTATTAACCCCATACTCCTAATTCCTCTCTCCCCCACTTGCCCCTTTGGTAACCATAAGTTTGTTTTCCATGTCTGTGAGTCTATTTCTCTTTTGTATATAAGTTCATTTGTATCACTTTTTTTAGATTCCTCAAATAAGTGATATCATATGATATTTGTCTTTCTCTCTCTGACTTACTTCACTTAGTATGATCATCTCTAGGTCCATCCATGTTGCTGCAAATCGCATTAGTTCATTTTTTATGGCTGAGTAATATTCTATTTTATATATGTACCTCATCTTCTTTATCCATTCATCTATTGATGGACATTAAAGTTGCTTCCATGAATTTCTTCTAATAGTCATAGAATCTGAACACTTTTATTGCCTGAATGGCAGAACTTAAAATATTATGAGAAAACTTGGGGAAAATACTATGGGAAGGGTATTCTGCAAGTCGTGGTGGTCGACACTTAAATAAAACTCAAAATATATGGCCAGCCAACTTGCTTAAAGAACTTCCTCTCTGCTTTCTACTATCAGATTTTCCCACTGACATCAAACAAGGTGAAGTGTATGTCCTTTTCCCTTCACAATGGAAATGTAAAGGGTCATCAAACCTTGAATGAATGAGTGAATGAATGAATAAGCAGGCACTTGGGAGCTGGGAATTCAAAACTGAGTGAAGCTCTCATCTCTGCCTTCATGAAGCACACAATCACCCAGGAAATATAAAGTAAGACACAGATATGAAAACCAATATTGTGAAAGGCAGGGTACGATTAAGTGCCAAAGCAAAAAACAACAATGTTGATTCAAATAAAACAGGTAAGGGCATGAGGGAAAGCCTCTTGGAGTAGTTGCTAAGCCTTGAGCTAAGTCTTGAGACATGTACCAGAATCCACCCACCAAATGAGGGGCAAGGATGTTCCAGGCCGCAAAAGCAAGAACCAGCACAACATAATGAAAAAAGTCCAGGCTTTGTTCAGTGAAGATCTGGGTTCTAGTCTGATATCAGCCTCTTACAAGATGGATGGCCTTGTGTGAATCACTCTCTTCTCTGGACCCCAGTTTGTTGATCTTGAAGTAGGAAGGTTCACTGCCAACCTTAGTGGATTCTTGTAATAAACTTGATGATGAGAAATTGCCTGGCAAAATATTTTGCAGAAGGCAAAGGCTAAAGATCTCAGGATGTATTTGGGAAACAAATCAATCAATGAAGTATTTGCAAGAGGGACATACTATGGACCCAACACCCACCACCAAAACACAAGGAGAATATGAGCAATCAGTATATTTCACTTCCTGTGAAAGCCCTCATGAAGCTTGTAGTCTAGTTGCCAACACAAAAACACCAAGGCAAGTGTGACCCAGGGCTCAGTGGAAACTAGGGTGACCAATCGTCCAGGTTTGACCCAGACAGAGTGTGCTACCAAGACCTGGGATTTTCCATGCTAAAACCGGGGGAGTCCTGGGCAAAGCCTCATGAGTTGGTGACCCTACAGGAGACACGCAAGTTACAAGTTCTGCAAGAGCTCCAAGAAAGGAACTGGTACTAGAATTTATATAGTTGGGGGACTTTGTAAAATTAGGACTTTTTAGACCCCTACACTCAGCTATTTCTCCATCTTTCTGTTTGCAGAATTCTGAACATTTTTTTGGAAAGAACATCCACTCACCTTAAAACTCAAATTCAGACAGGACCCTGAGCTTTGAATATGAAACCTGGTTTTCAGGTTCTGTTGGATATAGGCAAACACTGTTTTTCTCATTTTGAAGATGGATAAACTGAGCTCCACAGACAGGTTAAACTACCTGTTCAAATCAACGACACAGCTGGAAATAAAACCCAGTTTCTTTACCTCCTGGTTCAGTATGTATTTTGGGATATATAACATAGGCTTCAAACAGTGTTTAAGTTCTATTTAACCTTAGTGGGGAATATTCCAATTAACATATCCACCCCTAGGGTGTTTCTCCCAGTTGAAATTTTCTTCCTTTTTTTTTTTTTCGTAAAGTGGAGACACTCTCCCACCAACCCCCCAACTCTTTTTTTTCTCCTTACTAAAGCTGACAAGTGTCTGTGCCTTTTTGGCTTTCTGCTCAATTCAGCTCAAGAGAAGCTTGAAATGTATTCCATTTTTTGTAACAGTTAGGAGAGAACTGTTAAGGGGTGGGGAAGATCAATCACTTGTGAAAAATGCTAGGTGTCCCATTATGGTGTGATAAGTTCAGCTGCATAGCATATGCATTTTTTTTTACTCTCTGAATAAATGGCAGAAGTCAGTTCCCCATAAATTCAAAATGTATATTAGAACATGAAATCATATTTTAAGTGGATTTCACATATTGCTTCTCTTCATCATTCTAAATACCAAAGATTAAGATTGCCACCTGCTCTGGAGGTCTTTTCTCTCTCTCTCTTTTTTTTTAACTTTTGTTTAATCAGATATGAAGAGTGGTTGGTGGCCTTTATCGCTCAGAACTACCTGAAGAGTAAAGGGAGGGAATGAGCTCTGCTTGTTGTCTCCATTCCAAACGAGATTTATTTTCATTATGACTGTTTCTAGCCTCTTTCAAAATGGCACCATCACCCAAATGGTGAAGCTGACCAAAATATCTTTTCACTAAGCCAATTCCACTCCTTTGATACAGAACATTCTTTTTTTTTCCCCCCTCATTTATTTTAAACTCTTTCAAGGATCCCACATAGAGGCAGTGTAGTACAGTAGTAAAGAATCCAGATGCTGGAGCCAAGATCTTTGAATTTAAATCCCAGCTCTGTCGCTTCTTAGCTCTGTCACCTTGGTCAAGACACTTAACCTTTCTGTGTTTCAGTTTCTGTAAAATGAAAGGTAGCCACTCCTTTGATCATCATCAATATTGCTCCCAGGAAAACTCTCTCTACCAGACTCCTAGCCCAAAATGGGTCCATTAGTCTGGAGCTATGATCCAGCTGTCAGTGTCTTTCATCTTTTTAAAATTTTTCTCCTCTTAATTGATCTGCAAAACTCACCATCTTCTCCTAGCAACACCCCCTGTGGGCTCCTTCTCCTCTTCCTCTAAACATCTCAACTCTATCTCCTTTCTCTCCTAGAAAACCTTACCTGAGCTTTAAATAATATCCTAAATGTATACCTTTTTTTTTTTTTTTTTTTTTTTTGGCTGCGTTGGGTCTTCGTTGCTGCGCACAGGCTTTCTCTAGCTGCAGCAAGCAGGGGCTACTCTTCCTTGCGGGTGCGCAGGCTTCTCATTGCAGTGGCTTCTCTTGTTGTGGAGAACGGGCTCTAGGCACGTGGGTTCCAGTAGTTGCAGCACGTTGGCTCAGTAGTTGCAGCACGCAGGCCCTAGAGCAGGTGGGTTTCAGTAATTGTGGCTCACGGGCTCAGTAGTTGTGGCGCATAGGCTTAGTTGCTCCGCGGCGTGTGGGATCTTCCCGGACCAGGGATTGAGCCTTTGTCCCCTGCATTGGCAGGTGGATTCTTAACCACTGAGCCACCAGGGGAGTCCCCTAAATGTATACCTTTAACAGTGATTGCTCCTCTGAACGCCTGGCTCACACACCTTCCTCCTGTCCCCCTCCACTTGGACGACTAACAAACGTCTCAGTGGTAACCTGACCTTAGATATCTCCCTGAATGCACTCCTCCAGGCTCCTTCCGACCTCGGTAAGTGGCATGACCAACCATTCTGTGGCCTGGTTCCAAAGCCTAGGAGTCAGCTTTGATTTTTCTCTTTTCTTCACCCTCCCAAATCCTTACCCCAAGACCTCCACCTCTCAAATCTGCCCCTATCTGACCACATCTCTCCATTTTTATCGCTGCCATTTTAGATTTGGTCTGGATCTTTGTGGTGTCTTCTTACTTCAATTTTTGTCCCTGTACCCCACCCCACAATTTTCTCTCTACTCTGCAGCCACAGAATTCAGAAAAAATTAAAAGCAAATTAGATCTTATCAGTTCCCAGTTTCATGACCTGCCCTTGTCCACTGATCTGCTTTTAGATTTAGAATAACTCCTGTCTCTTTACCTTGACCTTGTCAATGACCACCATGAGTGAGCCTCTGCAGACCTCTCCACTTTTCTTCCCCTGCTCCCCCTACATTTACATTTTTCACTTCTTTCTGTTTTGTAAATAGTCCAAGCCCATTTCTACCTTAGGAGGTCTTTGCAATAGCGGTCTCTGACCAGAATATTCTCCTCGGCCGCACCTCCCCCCCACCCAACGCCAGAACCATTCAGGTCTCTATTCATAGTAACATCTCCAAAGAATTTCCTTGCTGTTCTACCTACAATAGCCTCAGCAGCAGTCACTTTATGTGTCATTATCCAGTTTTATTTTTGTCATAAACTTCATCACTATCTGAAATATTATTTCTTTGTTATTCATGTATTACTGGTTATCCCCCCAAATTCCATGAAAGTGGGCATCTTGTCTAGTTCACAATCCTATTTCCAATATTTAAAAAAGACCAAGTACGTGTTATGCTCTCCATGTCTTGGTTGAATGAATGAATGAATGAATGAACTTTTTAAATCTCTTAATTCCCTGAACTCATCCACATTACACTGGTGAGATGTTTTGCAGGCCTAGATAATTATATTGTAATTAGACTGAAAGAAAGGCATTTAAGTTGTAAATTAACAAGCAGATGAATGAGTGTTCTGAGGACACTGGCCACTTGTATATTGTCTGCAGAGTGAAATAAACAAGTCAAATCTGGCTGAAATTGTTGTGGGACAACTTGACTTGATGTAAGAAAAATCTTTTTGATTTTGAGGGTCATGAATAATTGAGAGAGGAAACGAAGAAAGGTGCTGGCATTCAATTCCTAAAGCACTTGACAAACAATAGCCCATGATTTGCCTTCAATGCTTCGGTAATTTGTTAATGTACTGTCATTATTAGTAGGCTACATAACCTATAACATAAACATATTTCACCCATTCTAAGGTGCACATTTTCCCATCTCTGATATCAGAATGTATCTTACAATTGATAGTGCATGATAGTTAAACTGGAAGCATCTTTTCTTAGTGGTATATAAAATGATGGTACTTAACATATGGCATCTTAGACTCAATAAAGTATAGTGATTTATTATAAGTTACATTCATTGAATGCTGGCTTTGGGCAAGCACTTGCAAGTGTTATCTTATTAATCTTCCCAAGAAGCCTATAGAATAGGTAACATTAGACTTATTTTATAACTAACAAACTAAGGAACACGGAGATTAAGTAACTTCTCTAAAATCATACAGCTTCTAAGTGCTAGAGCCTAGAATCTAATCCAGATCTATCCAACCCTCAAGCCAATTCTCATCACCACTCTACTATGATAACTATTAATTGTTAACTTAGGTTCTGTACCTAAAATACAAACTCACAAATGAGTCACAAAGCAGGTATTCAATTCATGTTAGTTCCCTTCCTCCCTGCTCTTTTACATTTGCCTGAATGTGAGAGCACAAACTGTGCTCTGATTACATGATTTACGTAAAACCTCTTAGAGGGCAAGCTTTGGCAGTCAGAGCCTGAGGTCCAGTTTTTTGAAAAGATCTGAACCCATATCAAAGGCAGGAAGTTAGCTTGTAAATCAGTGGGACCATATAATGATTGGGCTGCTAAGGACCACTCCCTGAGGAACAGGGCTGAGCAGAACAGCCAAATTAACCCCCTGCCTCAGTCTTGACTCAGTGGGATGCTAAAAAGATTAGACTTTGGAAGCAGGTGAGTCAGATGTACTAGAACAAGCATAGGAGGTACAGCACAGTAGGAAATGCATTGGTTTTTGAGTCTGACAGTCTTGGGCTCAAATCCTAACTCTTCTTCTTAATGTCTCTGGGCCTTAGTCTTCTAATCTCTAAATGAGAGGAGGTGCTATTTCCGCTACAGGATTGCAATAAGGATTTGTTTAGCTCGCAAGTGTTTATTGAGCATTTTCTATGTGCATGTGAGATATATCATTGAGCAGAACAGATAAATATCCTTGCCTTCACTTGGCTTACATTTTAGCAGTTAGTGCTAATGGATACAGAGCGTCCAGCATATTACTTGGTGATTCGTAAATAAAAGTTATTGTTAAAACTATTATATAGGAGTATTCACACCCGATATTATGATTAGAACTGCAGTGCAGTTGAAGTTCGCCCAAGAATTCTTAATGAAGCAGCAAACTGATCCCATCTTGGGGCCCTTTGTGCCTAGGTCTCCTCTGCCAATAGCCTTCTTCCCCAAGACCACCACACGTCTGCCTCCTCATCATGCCATATCTGGTCCAAGGTCACCTCTCAGAGGAGACGCTGCCTAAACCAGCCTCTTCTTCCTGGCCCAGCCCCATGTGTCTATCACCTCACCTTAGTTATTTGCTTCAGAGCCCTCACCGCAATCTGAAATTCTCATTTTTAAACGTGTTTGCTTGTTTACGTATTTACTGTCCTATCTCCGACTAGAATGTGAGCTCCCTGAGCACAGAGACCCATGCTCTTTGCACCTAGAACAGGCCCTGGCACTTAACATTTGTATGAATTAGCATCAGTTATACACCTTGCCTTGCTAGAAAAGAGCTGTAATGTATATACATGGTGAGTCAAGGATAAAGCTGGTGACCTCAGGAGCAAACACTCAAACTTTACTACCAGCAGCCAAAGCAATACAGAGTTAGCAGAATGCTACAGAGGCTGGCTTCCAGACCCTGAAAAGACAAATCCCTTCATTTCATTCCGAGACCTGCAAATTCTTAGAATCAAGGTGTTCAAATCATTGCACAGTGAAGACAACAAAACCAATGGGAGCATAGGAATAGGATTGAGGTAGGAGACGATGAATTCAGGTCTGCTTGATCATGGAACTCCTCTGAGAAGGCAAGCGTGGCAACTAGGAGAAACGAACGTCTATCGTTTATGTAGCCTCAAAAAAAACCCTGCTGACAATATTTCAAGTCCAGGGCCATTAAAACACTGAGTCATCCTGGGATTCCGGGAACTAGCCTGACAAGGAAAGGGGATCAATGAATCAACAAGAAATTTATTGAACATGTACTACATACCTAACCTGCATCAAGTGAATTGGCTTAAAGACAGAATGCAACAAGAGAGCCCCAGAGGCTACACTGACGTTAGCCTTCTTTAATATTTTTATAAATGATCTAATATAGTAGTATGCACCCAATTCTCCAGCTCTGCTGAACAAACAAACTCTTCAGGTTAATGAAATACTGAGCTGATTGAATAAAGGGGCAGAAAGAGTTCACAATGCTACCCGATGCACAAAAGAATAGCAAAGGAGGAGCTTTGTGAGTGTAGAAAACTGTCTTGAACAGGCACGAGTCCTGCCCCCCTAGGGAGAGTAAACTGAAAGGTTATGGAGGCCAAGGGCCTTATCTATCTTCTTTGTCACTGCATCCAGAACCTAAGACATAACAGGGGCTAATTTGGTGAAATTGAGGGGGAAAGGCACTAGACAGCTAAGATATGCCTTCCATTGGATTTCAAGGCATAGGTGGGGTAGAGGCACTGGATAGGAGGAGGAGAAGCTAAAACTGTGCTCATAGCCAGCCTTGTTTCTTCATTCCTGAGACCTGAGCAGACAATGGGTTGACCGTGCAACCGTCAAGACCCCTGACTCTCCTGACAAGGGGGAAGAAGTGGGACAGAGAGAAGAAGGTGGGTAATTTTCAGCCTGAACAAAATGGCCAACACAAGAAGCCTCTGTCAGATGAGAACATTTGGAAAATCAAGACTCTCCTGCTTCCCTCGGTCTAGCAATGCAAGATCTGAACAGCTAAGGATTTTCCTTTGTTGCATGATCTAAAATAAACATTTGACAAGTTTGATATCACTGGGCTTTCAAATTATACCACATTATCACTGGAGCTCAGCAGTGACACTGTCTATGGTCTAATTTCCTAATTTCAAGAGTCTCCCCAGACAGAAACCTGAAACTTAAACAACAGCACAAGAGGAGAAAAATCGAAACCGTTTCATCAGGAATGGGCTTTTTTGAGAATCTCTGGCTCTGTCAAATGTTTTCCCTCCTGCTGCCAAAAACCAGGTGTTTGCTGGGAGGAGTAACCATGGACGACGTGATGGGAGACGGCGGAGATGTTTTAACCTGTGCACCTTGCTGTGCCTTTAGAATGAAAAGCCAAATGGAGACAGAGCCAAATCTTCCTCTGGGCCTGGAGGAAGGCAATCACAGAAAAGGTACAGCGTGGATTCCTCAAAACATGAGGGAGGTGGCTGCTGGCTGCAGGATGAGTGATTAGAAAAGGAGTTTGTCAAAGAGCCAGAGCTACCCTCCAACTAAATGCTTCCCAAGTTCTACTGGCTGGTCTGCAATAAGGAAGAGCATGATTGAGGATTACAATGGTCAAGAAGCAAGAACACAGCATTGTTAAATGGCCCAGGCCCTCCCTTAGCAAACAAATCTAAAACACCAGAATCCTGATGACTTTATGCAAGGGTGCCTCTTCTCGGGGCCAGCCACACGCTCTCACACCTTTGAGCTTTTGCTCGTACTTCTTAATTCTAGCCTGTTCCCACCTAGAATGTCCAACTTAAAAACACAATTCTATCCTTTCCTTCAAGACCCAGCTCAGATTCCATGCAAAGGAACCCAGGCTTTGGAACAGGGCACATGAGGAATCTGACACCAGGTCCATCCCACATGAGATCTGTGCCTATGGGAAGTCACTTAACTCCCCCAAGCCATTCTCCTCACCTGGAAAATGGAGCTGACACGATCTATTTCATTCATAGGGTTACAGATACCATGGGAGAATTAGAGAGGAGAACAGAGGTGGACAGGTAGCAAATTCTAAATCAGCACTACAAGGGGGTTTTAACTGAGAGTAAAATATGAAGGAGTAGCTGAGGGAAAGAGGCAGTTTGCAGAGGTTCAGATGGTAAATTTGGAGGTCAGCGAAGGGATTGGCAGGGAGCTATCATGTCCCTGAGGACCAGCCATTGCATAGGGCACTGGGAGATACAGAGGTGAGCAAAAATATGACCCATTCGCTCAAGAGCCTTCAATTGAATGAAAAAGAAGTGGCCTTTGGAGCCAGGCCCACTTGGGAGTGAATTCCAGGTCAGCCATATTCTAACAATTGGTCCTGGGCAAGTGATTCAAATTCACCCAAGCTACTTCCTTAGCTGTAAGATGAGGTTAATATTAGCTACCTCACAGCGTTCTTCTAAAGATTAAGTGGGATACCTCTGTAAGAGCCAGTCCTACAGGAGAAGGCATAGACTTTCCTTATTTCCTTCGTATTGGAGTTTTCTGCCATGCCAGAAACATCCAAGTGTTTTGTTTTCATAAAGGTAATAATATAAGATTTGTGGAAAACAGACACCAAATGTATTTTTTTCCAACTCCCTTTCTAAAAAACTACCAGTATACAAACTATTGCCCTATGTGTATTGGTTTGGATGAGCATTGTGGCCTTCATACAATATTCTTTACTTCTTCCTGAAAAATAAAGGATCTAATGATTTGAATGCTTCCCCCGCCCTCATGATCAACAGCAATGCTGATCTGTGTATGTTTCCACTAAATTATGTGCCATGCTAGATAAAAGATTTGTTTTGAAAAACAGCCACTTCCAAAAATAAGAGAGTTTATCAATTCCAATCATTCTTATCCAAAATTAGTTGTCAAGTTTCAATGGCTGAAATGAATTTAACCACATAAATTTGGTACCGCTGCTGAATGACTAATGCAACCCTGTAGAGCAGGCCTGGATACGCAGCCCTGCTGGGGTTCACCAGCTACGTTTAAAATATCAGCACTTTTGTGTTATGATAGAGCCTATTAACAACACTTGACTGACATTAGATGTGGTCAAACTAAGCATCAATTAAAAAAATATGCTGACCTCCCCCAAATTTAAGAAGCCATTGTCCCACACTCACCAAAGGGAAATCGGAATAATTACTGTGGTGTTATGAAACCAACTTATTTGACCAATAGACAGCAATATTTTTTCACTGCCACAAAAAGCCAGCAAATACATTATGATGCTGTAGCAATATTGATATTCATAAAATCTCATTAGGCCAACTGGAAGTCAAACATTAGCCAATCATGCTCCTGACTCCTACTTACAGATCAAAGTTAAAGACGTGCTTTAGCCAGCTAGAAACAAAATTGAATTTGAGATCCGCGTGGCTCTCATTAAGTAGCACTCTGTTAGGCTGTGTTTAAGATGAACAGCCCACAGGGAGCTTTTCCCAAACCAACAAGAAGACCTCCTTCCCACATCAGACTAGAAACACCATGACTGTTCATTCATTTAAATAAACACATTTTCAAGCAGGCTGGATTTCCATTGCCCTGCCTTCTCTCTTGCTCGGTCATTTCACCTTAAGCTGATTTATTTACAGCAAAATGAAAATCCTGTTTGAACCAAATAATTCTCATTTTCCAAATACGCATCTCTGTATTGTGTCCAGAGTACACTAGGCAACTATCTTCCTTGTGTGTTTCTTTCTTTCCTCTTACATTAGTGCTTAATGAAAAGGAAAGGCAAATAAACTGATTTAAACAGGTGTCATGAGTGAGCTGAGCTTCATGCAGAGGAAAACGAAGTTGAGTCAGGTGGTAGCGGAGTTGAGCTGGCACCCGGTGCAGAAGCAAAATCTCAGAATCCCCAGTTGTGGGGACAGAGCAGGGACTCCTTTTCCTAGATGAGACCACGTTTTGAAATTCCAATAAGCAGCACATGCCAGCAAAATGCTTCTCCCTCATGCTGAGATGGCTCGCTGCTTCTTCTACATCATTTATAGCCCACAGCTGGGGGTTATTCCACAGGGTCGCCAGGCCAGGGAGCAATACCCAGAGACTGACAGCTTTGAGCTGAGCCTCAGGTCCTCAAACACTGACTGTATCTCCATGGTGCCATTTTATATATGTGTGTGTTTGTGTGTGAATCCCACCTAGTTGGTTTATACAAGGGACATCAAACAGAAAGAGGTTGATGTGGTTTTCTTTCTTTTTTTTTTTTTTTTTTGTGGTATGCGGGCCTCTCACTGCTGTGGCCTCTCCCATCGCAGAGCACAGGCTCCGGACCTGCAGGCTCAGTGGCCATGGCTCACGGGCCCAGCCGCTTTGCGGCACGTGGGATCCTCCCGGACTGGGGCACGAACCTGTGTCCCCTGCATCGGAAGGCGGACTCCCAACCACTGCACCACCAGGGAAGCCCTGATGTGATTTTCTTGTACCCTTTCAAATGAGTTGCTTTGGAGGATCTGTTTTAAAATAACTGAGAGCTTCACCACATTACCTACAAGGCACAGCCTTCATTGCTTGCAGTGCATGGGGAAAGCATGAGTTAGTCTATGCCTTGTTCCCAGTGCACAGATTGGAAGGTAAATAAACCGTCTGACTCTGCACACTGGCAGACCCAGAATTTCTATTGGAGGGGCAGAGGTTGGGCAAGCAGGTTGAAATGGGGGCTGAGGGAACCTGTCTCAATGTGACATTTTGCATGGCAAGCGCACTGTTTTGACATAGCAGATTCATTTGGTGCGCGAGAGGAACCTGCCGTGGGGAAGTCTCCAAGTCTCTCCAAGCTACTCTGATATACCTACTAGGAGTAACTACAGTTGTCTCTTGGTTAGTATCTGACTTGACTCCTCTTAAAACCTCTTAAAACATGGAAGCATTTGAGGAAAGGAAAATAATTTAACCAAAATATTAGAAGCTTTCCTTTTTCACAACAGAAATTTCCAATGGACATACTACCAAATAAATTCTAAGATTAAAAATTATAAATTACTTTTCATTTAAAAAATAACTGGATGCTGATGTTTAGGATCCTGTACTTGAAAATGCATGAAATTTGATCAAACTAAAATTATGACAACAGGCACAACTTATGCAGAAGTATTACGATGAAAATTTTAAAAACCTTTGTATAGAAATTTCCAATTCAGGAAGTGAATTATTATTATTTTCAAATAATACGAACTCTCTGGATCTTTGTTGAAACTCTGTAAATGAGGTAGACAAGATACCAATATACCCATGCTGTACATCACAGAGGAAACTGAGGCTCACAAGTGAAGTGGATTGCTTGCATTCAAACATACAGTAACATGAACGAGTGCATCCCAGTGCCCCAAAGAACAGTTTCAAGTTCGCAGCCTCTTCTACCATACCACAACTTTGTCTCCTCAAAAAAATGTTTGTGTTAAAGATAACCCTTCTGGGTGTAGAACAATTATATCCCAGTAACAATGAGAACTCTTAGAACCTAGTTTTTGGTTTCCAATACCATTCTCCAATAAAAGAAACCAGAGATCCTTACATAAATGCCTGATTCTCAGACTGGGGCAAGAAATAAACTCTGGAGTATCTTGCAATGCCAGAAAGTAAGGAAGTGCTCAAACACACATACACACATACACACACACATACACAATGATGGGAGCAAGTCAAAGGAATCCAAGAGCCAACCAAAAGAGTTACCAATTGCCAAAGCTGAAACAAAATAAATAACACAGATTACTTATTTCTTAGAACTCAGAGTATAAAATGAATATCCATGAATCCCTACTGATATAAGTAAATAATTGAAATAAATAAGTAAATGGAAGAGAGGAGACAAATATCCCACGCAGCAAAATTCCAAATAAGTTCTGCACATTCGCCACCCTCAAAGAGGCGGAGTATAACTCCAACTTTTTAAGTGTGGGCAGTGCAATGAGAATCCCTTTCTTCCAAAGAGTACAGTATGGGTAAAGGAAAAATAAAAGAATAACTTCACGGTGGAGAAACCTGACAAACACTCCTTCAGATCAAGTTCAACCTCAGCAGTGATAAGTCATGTTAATAGTATACACCCTTGACATGATGTGATTTACCTCTGTCACCTTCCTCCCAAAATCCCATAAGCCTAATCTAATCATGAGAAAAAACCATCAGACAAATCCCAATTGAGGGACATCCTGCAAAATGCCTGACCAATCCTCTTCAAAACTGTCAAGGTCATCAAAAACAAGGCAAGTCTGAGAAACGGTCACAGCCAAGAGGAACCTAAGGAGCCGTGACAACTAATGTAATGTGGTGTCCTGGATGGAATCCTGCTGCAGAAAAAGGACATCAGGTAAAGAATTAAGGAAATATGAATAAAGCATGGACTTAATAGTAAAGTATCAATAATGGTGCATTAATTGTAACAAATGTACCATACTAACATCAGATGTTAATTATAGGAGAAACTGTGGGTGGGTGGGATTATATGGGAACTCTGTATTACCTTTGCAATGTTTCTGTAAACCTAAAAGTGTTCTAAAATTAAATGTTTATTAAAAAATGATGTGTGTGTTGTCTCTGCAACAAAGCCACATACATGACACACAAACCATTCTACATGATCTAAGGATGGTTTTTAATTCAGGGTAAACAAGGAAACTTAACTATGCTTTCTGTACACTGGCCCTAATGGAAGCCCTAAGCCTTCAGGCATCTAAATGTTTTATAATGAATATTTTAAAGTTATAAGATCCTCCATAACCTGTGGGTCATCCTTCTTTACCACTGAGCAAACTAGTAAAAGATCAGAGGCAACAGCTGCTAAGGAAACAAGGGTAGCTTGGGGAAAAAAAATGTGTTGCAGGTTGGTCCCAACTGTGCTCCCTGATTCCAGCCCCAACAGTACTCTACTGAGTGGTGGTGAAAGATGAAAAATCAGTGAGTCACTCACAGCTGGGGGAGTAAAAGGAAACAACTTCAGCTGGAGTGTGTGTGTACCCGGTGTGAGAGATCGGAAAATTGTAACTCTAAATGTCTTGGGTATTGACAGAGCAATCAATGTGGTGGCTAAGTGGACATTAATGTACTATACAGTACCTGTCAGAACCTCACAAACTAAGTTATTTTCCCTCCTACCTATACACCAAGAGCATATAATCTACTGAGGGGAAAAAAAGAATTCTTCATTTTTAAATTGAGCTAAATTGCAATGCCCAGGCAGGGAGTGGGGCCCAAGTAAGACTCTAGTCAGTGAAATGAGATGTTGTGCTGAGCTCCTCCGAGCCTGGTCACTTCAGATCACCCACCTCCAGCAAATGCCAGGCAATACCCCATCAGCTCGTTGATGGAGTGGAGGCCCTCTGACATCTGCTCTGATAGCCCATCTTTTTAGTACCGAACAGCATTTTCCTGTCTCAAAGAATTATGGTGCGGTCTCAGTTTTGCAAGAAACCTGAAAAACTCTTGTATTCAGCAGATCATTTGATACCTGATGCATTACCATAGGATGTCTGCCAAAGGATCCTTCAGCCTCTCTTTGGGACGAGAACCTCACTGCCTTTCAGGGCATGTCCCGAGGGCATCATTGTCCTTTCTTGATCCCATTTCTCTGACTTCCTCTCTTACTCTTGCTCCCCCACACCAGCCATCTGATCTTCTCACTGTTGCTTGTGCACTCCATGCACACTCCTGCCACAGGGCCTTTGCACTTGCCTCTTCCTCTACCTGGAATGCAATACTGCCATATACTCACATGACTTACTCCCTCACCTTCTTCATATCTGTGCCCAAGTGTCACCTTCTCAATGAAGCTTTCCCTGACCACCTCATTTTAAATTGTCCCATTCCCACCTTCATCCCCAACACTCTTTAACGGCTTAATTTTTCTCTACAGCATTTATCTATCTATCTAATCTAACCTACTATATATTTTCCTGTTTATTTCTTTATCATCTTAGTCTCCCCTCTAGAATATAAGTTCCCTGAGGTCAGGGTTCTTTGTTCACTGTTGTACCCCCAGCACTCAGAACTGTGGTTTGCATATGTCACTAAGTTCATACAAATTCATGAATGAATAAATGCTTAACTCTCAGCAAAACTTTCTTTCTGTTTGAGCAGCTCACATTTATAGAAACCTTATCCACCACCCCTATTAAAAAACTTAATCCATAATATGCATATATATGACATTCCACTTTAATGGTATTATAAACTTTTTATCAACATGTCTTTTAAGGGCTTCCCTGGTGGCACAGTGGTTGAGAATCTGCCTGCTAATGCAGGGGACACGGGTTCGAGCCCTGGTCCGGGAGGATCCCACATGCCGTGGAGCAGCTAGGCCCGTGAGCCACAACTACTGAGCCTGCGCGTCTGGAGTCTGTGCACCGCAACAAGAGAGGCCGCGAAGGTGAGAGGCCTGTGCACCGCGATGAAGAGTGGCCCCCGCTTGCCACAACTAGAGAAAGCACTCACACAGAAACGAAGACCCAACACAGCAAAAATAAATTAATTAATTAATAAACATGTCTTTTAAGACTAACTTTCGGTGCAGAAAATACAATCACCTTATGTATTAAAAGTGATGTTAAAACCATTTTCCTTTGTTTCTTACTTAGGTAGTGAGTGGGGAAATTCACAAATACATGTGAAATTCACTTCTCATCTCTGTACTCCTCTCTTTTACACAGAGCCCAGCCCACTGCTTTCCATATATGTCCACACTATAACTTGTACATGAATGTTCATAGCAGCATACGAATCAAAAGAAAAAAGAAAAAAATACAAATGTCCATCAACTAGTAAATGGAAAAACAAAGTATGATGTGTCTATACAAAGGAAAACTATTAAGCAATAAAAAGAAATAATCTACTGATACACACTGCAACATGGATGAACCTTCAAGACATTATGATACATGAAAGAAGCAAAATTCACATAGTATATGATTCTCTTATATAAAAAATGCCGAAAAGGCAAACCTACAGAGACATAAAGTAAATGAGTGGTTGCCTGGGGTTAAAGGTGGGATTGGAGCTTGAGGGCAAATGGACATAAAGATTCTTTCTGAGGTGATGGAAATATTCTAAATGTGGATTGTGGCAATGGTTGTACAGTTATGTAATTTACTAAAAATCATTGAGTTGTATGCTGAAAACAGATGAGTTTTATTTTATTGAGTGTTAAGTGTACTTCAAGATATTAAAAAAAAAAAAACTGTTCAGGAACGAGCCAGGTGCTGTCTCACCATTACCATTGTGTCACAAGTCAATACATTGGACAGAGACAGAGGAAGAACAGCCCCAAACAGTGGTTCTCTACAAGGGCAAAAACTAACTCTAGTTTTATCAGAGTGAGAAAATACTGATGACACTGAACCTCAAGATATATTACAGTATCACAGAGGAGCACTGAAAAAGAAGTTTAAAAGTGGTCTCTGCCCTTCTGGGTATTTTTCAACGGAAAGAAATGAGATGTTCAGATAAACTCCCAATTTAAGAATATCTTAATTCCTGAGCCCCCAAAGAGAAAGCAATTCATCAAGCATTTATTCGTTCAATTTTCAAGACATATCGTGAACATTTACTTTGTGCAATCACTTGCTAGGTGTTGGCGACACACAGATGCATCAGACACAATGAAGCACAGAATAGCTCTGATACTGTCACTCAAGGCTCAGGAAGATCCAAAAGAAAACCCCCAGTTCTCTCTCCCTACAGCTGAGACTTCCTGGGAGGATAGAAGAGAGGGCTTTGGCAAGCTCACAGATATATCTCTCTCCAGGATTCTAAGAGAAGGATTAAAGCCCTAGAATGTGCTCCTGGGTTGACCAAGAAAGAAGAGAGGGCCTGGGGTGTTTTATATGTAATTCCCTCCCTCCCTCGAAGGCATGGCCTTCTGGGTTTCTGCTTCCCTGTCAGTCTCTTTTTCTCAGGCAGACAGTTCATCTGTTGAAATCAATAGGTAGGAAATCAATAAAATGCAAACATGGCACTTTACCCTTGCTGGTTTAGACTCTCTCCTTTGAATCCTGAAAACACCGCAGCGTTTCCTTCACGTCAGCCCCCTTGGTGACTTAAAAGCCTCTTCAGTTTTTGCCATCTTACCGTTCTCCTCCACTCTGATGAAGTCACCTTGTTGTTTATCCAAGGAAGGTGACTATTCTAAAATCCAGGGACTCTGTGTCCTGGACTCAGTCAACCACTATGAACTGCCCATTGTATTTTAGTCCCTTGAAGCTTTCCCATCAGCCCAACAGAAAATGGAAGTAAATGTGGACAGATTGTGTTGTATGCCCAGGGTGGTCAGAGACAGCCTATGATCATAGAAATTTCTCTGTCCCGGGAGCCATTCAGATGGAGGGCTCAGGATGTGTCAGAGATCCTGGAGTCAACATTCTGACAATGTTCAAGGTTGGCCTACATGACCATTAAAGTCCTTCTGATTCCGAGATTTTGTTATTCTAAATGGGTGTGATAGATCCATATATTATGAAAGCAAAATAGCCTTGATCGATATTGGGCTGGACAAAGAAGCCCCCTCCCCACAGAAATTTCTAGAAACATCCGAAGAGAAGCAGATTGTCAAAGACCAGAGAAACAAGTCAAGGAGGTGGGGCCTGGGTGCCTTAATATCAGTGGGACTACATCTGTACAGAGCAGCTGGAAAAGTCAGAAATATTGGGATACATTATGAGGAGAATAATACAGTATGATGGTCAAGGTTTGAGGCTGAACTGGGTTGCCGTTTCACTTCTGCCATTCCCTACGGTAGCTCAGCAACCTCATGCAAGTTATATAACGTCTTCTGGACGCTCTCAATTAATAGGTCAGTTGGGGGACCTGGGAATCTGCATTTAACAGAGGACAGAATACTTGTCTTAGTGCCAAACCATTCTTGTTGGATTTGTTCCTTGATAAGCACTCATCATCGAGGTCCTGGAACATACCAGAACCTTACTATAGTAATGCATGTGAGACATGCCTCTCAGTCCTCTCAATTTCCATGTGACACAGTGACAGTTGTCCCCATTTTAAAGACAGACACTGAAGCTCAGCCAGGTAAGTGACTTGCCCCATTAAGCATCAGAGCTGGGGTTCCAACTCACATCTTATGACTGCCGCCCAGGGCTTTTTTGCCATGATCTCATGGTGCTTCAGTAACCTAAATCGCTCCTCTATCAACAACTCCAAGACCGATGATCCGGGCAGCCATATGGGACTAGTCATGGGATCTTCCCAGACTAATTCTGACATGTCTTTCATAGCAACAAAGAGCAGCTGCATTTCAAATACGATGTCACTGGCTGGAAATGGCACGCCGCCCAATGCATGGCCTCTTTAGACATCCTGTGAAAATGTCCTAAGAATGCTCTTGCAAAGTGTTTATTTTCTCTGGTAATACTAAATACAAATGTTGTCTCCCTGGAATCTGGTAGCTTGGGGCCTATGTATAACTTTATGAAAGTAACTAATGCCTCTACACAGTTCCCTACAGAAGCCTCACTATATATATCATTAGTTCACAAGCTTCACTGTTGGGTAAAAATGCCATTAGAAAATATATCATTTACCCAGTAGACTGAAATGGATCCCAAGGAGCTCTTCCAGTCTATCAGGTAATTATGGGGGAAACCCTTTATTATCTACCGGAGAAAAAGGAATGCCGCTCCGGGGGGCATGAAGGTCCTTCCTCGTTCTTCGTAATAAATAGATGATCTCATTTTGTGATAACAACCATTGAACCTACTCTGATTTCTGAGGCTTTTTTCAAACATCCTTTTGTTGCTTTTCTTTTGTATATATATATATATATATATATATATATATATATATATATATATATATATATATATGGCTAATAGCTCCAAGCCAACCATAAATAATAAAATACCTAAAAATGTCATTGTAATCCCATTCATAGCTCTATTTAGCAGAAGGGAGTACAAAATCCTCTGGAATCTCATTTATTTCACAACTGTGGTAATGACCACTTAAACAGGCAGCATATGGCATCCTCTTATCTCCCAGGGCCTTTGGAAGCTTAGAAGCCACAGGCTCAGAGTCAGCTGACTCTTCAAATGCAACCACTCTGGGGACTCCAACTAGAAACACAGTGAATAACAAGGACTTAACCTTCACTCTCATCATCTCGAATCTTGAGGATCACTGGGCTAGGACTTTGCTTCCTCCCAAAAAAGCCACTCTTCAGAGTCTTAGACTGGAGTACGGCTGTATCCCCTGGACCTACCATGGTCCCTGGCATTCTGAGGCTCTGTGATAAAGGTATATTTCATGAGAAAGTCCTTTCTTCCAGCTCTAACATCCTATAACTCAGTCACTATATTCACTGCTTTGTTCCAGCACCTAGAACAGTGCTGACACAGAACAGAATTACCTTTTTAGCTGGTGATGTTTCTTTCCTTTTTGCAACATGCCTCAACTGCAGTATTAATACGGCCTTTACTTCCTGAGCCTCCATCATCCCCCACTGTCCCACCCATGGTGAAAAACTGTAATGGAAGGAGGCAAATGGGGACATGACACGAGACTCATCCTTGAAAACAGAATGGGGAAAAGGAGAGCAAAGAGATGTTCAAAGGCAGAAGAGGATAGTGAAGATTACAATAAGGAGGGCTAGTGGGGAACCAGAAAAGAGACACAAACAGAAGATGGAACCTGTATATTTCCCGACCATGCAGAGTGTGCAAAGCACCGTGCCAAAGACACCCCTGAGAGGCATGAAGAACAGCTATCGCTTCTTAGTCAAAGACCCACAGCACTCATCAGAGAAGAGTCAACCTCCTCAGAGAAGCATAACCCAGGTTAAGACAATAATAATAATAGTAATGCCAACTCAGAGAACCACGTGGAAAAGATAGAACTAGAGACAAGAAGGCAGTGCCAAGGAGGAAAGGTCAAAGGCGAAGAGTGCAAGCAACATACCTCAAACCACGGGTAGAGTGCCCGTTTGCTCTATTTTTCACATTCTGCACAAAAGTCAGTCAAAAGTCCTCACGATTTTTGGAAAGAGGTCTTAAAACTCAGTCTTTATGGCTCTCTGCTGTCTTAACACTAGACGGGAAGCTCCTTGAGGGCAGGGCTTGGGCAGTATCTTCAAGCCGTGGAAGAATTCTTGGGCTTCTTAGTGCCTAGTAGATGCCAGGCATTCTCAGGGGTGACAGGCATTCAAGTGACAAAACACAGTTGCTCTGTCTTCAAGGAGTTTACCATCAAAAGAAGGGAGCCAATAGGAAACATGGTGCTTTCATTACATCTGGGATATCTTAGGGTAGACACGTGTCATGAGTCAACCACCACTTATATGTAATAATGAAAATTCCATTTCTAGGAAATCATCTGCAATCTTGAAGGTTAGCTTACAAGGGAACAGGTTTCTCTTTATGCCATACACAGGTTATCTTACAGTAGTATACTGCAAATAGCATGGGGGGAACAGCACAACTGAAAGCATCTTTAGTGGGATGTCTCATGTCTTTAATCAACTATAT
Organism: Mesoplodon mirus; assembly: GCF_964341445.2. Lineage (NCBI taxonomy): Eukaryota > Metazoa > Chordata > Mammalia > Artiodactyla > Ziphiidae > Mesoplodon > Mesoplodon mirus. The sequence continues at coordinate 174,715,466 of NC_138977.1, forward strand.
GAGATTTCAGTTAAAAGATAGCCTTCAGGAAATGAGATTCCCCCTTAATCCTCTTTGCCCCTCCCTTCCAGAAAAAGGAAAAAGAAAAAAAGAAATGAGATAGAACTCCATAAACCACCATTATTTTTTTCTTGAACTGAAATGCATCTCTTTATTCATTAGGCTCTCTTGTTGGAAGCCAAAGTAGGAATGGATCAAAAAGGGTGGAGAAATGTGAGAGAATGCCCTCAGGATGGCACCCAAATATTCATTTTAATATACAATTATTTAGCAGCTAGTATTTGCAACTCACAGAGATTTAAGTAAATTCCAACCTATGCCTTCCAGAGTCATACAATCTAGTGCTGGAACACTTTTGCTAGAGGGGTTACCTGCTATTATGATATCTAGCTGTCTGTACTTTAAAGCAATGCCTGTGGGCTTCCCTGGTGGTGCAGTGGTTGGGAGTCCGCCTGCCGATGCAGGGGATGCGGGTTCGTGCCCCAGTCTGGGAAGATCCCACGTGCCGCGAAGCGGCTGGGCCCGTGAGCCATGGCCGCTGAGCCTGCGCGTCCGGAGCCTGTGCTCCACAATGCGAGAGGCCACAACAGTGAGAGGCCCACGTACGGGAAAGAAAAAAGCAATGCCTGTAATGAATAAGGGCCACAAGTACTAAATGGCATGTTGTTGCTAGTGGTTTTTTAGAAGCATTACTCAAATAACATCATAAACACACGTGAGACTGCACAGCAGAAGAAAAGAAACAGCAAATGTACCGAGTCCTTTCTTGGAAGAGCTAACAATAAGACCTTCATTATTGTTTTTTTTAAAATCTGACTTTGTACAACATCACAGCATGCTCTACAATCTTACTTGAAGCAGTTAACTGTGGGGTGGGGGGGAGTTGAATATTCCTCAGAAAAGACTGTCCATTTCTACCTGCTAATGGGCCAGCTAAAATGACCATTTATATGCACAATCATTTACCTGATGCATAATACTTAACTCGAAAATTATCACTAAGAGGTATTGCCAGCGCCAGCATTTGAGCACAGGGTTTTGCTGCAAATGCTAAAACATTTCTACAGATGATGAAGCACTCAACAAAGTGCCCTTTGTTAGACAATAAAAATAAATGACTTCAAAAGCCATCAACGGGTGATGAAAAAAATATATTTTATAGTAAAGCAGTTGGAGATTTGGGGGTCAGCTCATATTTCACTATAATGGGTTTGTTTTGTCTTTTGTTTTTCTTTCTTTTTTAATCACAACCTACTCGGTATTCTCCACCTATAGCTTATCTTCGTTTTTTTATTAATAATAAAAAGAGCCACTGTCATTTACGGACTCTTTCTTTGTGCCAGGACTGGGCTAAGCAGTTTGCAGTCACTATCTTATTGACTCTTTGCATCTCTTTATGAGGCAAGTTCTGTTATGACGTCCTGTTCTACAGAGGAATTTGTGCAAAGTCAGCACAAAATCATACCTTTTTAAGAAACTTTGTAGCCTTCAAAGTGTTTTGACATAGTTGGTCTGATTCATGTGGCCTGGTTGTAACTTTGAGCACTGAAGGGCTAGTGTGTGTGTGTGTATGCACATATCTTTTCTTAGATTTTTTTTTAGATACAAGAATACCACAACCTAGAGAAGTGAAGTAACCTGTCCAAGGTGATATGTTTGCCAAGTGGTTGTAGTAGACTACACCAAATGGCCACTTGCTGTAACTGTAATGCTGTAATGCTTCACTTCCCTGTAACTACTCCCTTTTGCAATGTAATTTTGCTGTTCCTCCCACCAAGAGGAGGAGTCTCTTTCCTCTTGAATCTGAACTAGCCTTGGAATTTGCTTTGACCAATCTAATGTGTTAGAAGCAGCAATGTGCCAGTTCTCAGGCTCAAGAGGTCTTACACTTTTCTGTGCTCTATTCGCCAAGAGAAGGAGCTGTGCTAGCCTGATGGATGGTGAGAGACATATGGCCTAGCCACCACCCTCATTCCAGGTAACGAGCCCCAAATCAAAGTGCCTAGCTAACCATCAACTCACTGCAGACACATGCGTGAACTCAGAGGAGACAAACCCAAATTACAAAACCACAGAACTGTGAGCAAAAAAAAAAGATCATTATATTTAACCATTAAATCTTGGGGTGGTTTGTTACATAGCAAGAGCTGACTGACACAGTGGCAGTGCTGAAAACAGAGTTCAGAAGTCAGTGTTTTTTATTTGCTACAGAAAAACTAGATTACTTTCTAATTAAAAAATAAATATCAGGTGTGGGAGGGTTAAAGCAGCAATAAAAGATAAAAACATGGAATTATTTTATTTAAACAAAAGGTAGGGGTTAATTAATCCTCCGTGTGTGTTTCATTACCAGATCATACCCACCATGCTACCAAGGAATGATGTCTCCCTAGGATTTACCATAGCTATGTCCTTACATCTCCAATCTATCAGTGCTTCTTCCTGCCATGAGAGACTGTATCCACAGTGACTACATGCCCAATTTGAGCTCTGAAAATATAATGAGCATGAAAAACTTTTAGCAGTATTTACACACATAAAATTACCTTTTTAATTAACATTGCATTAGCTCAATATTGTCCAAATCTTATTCATTTACATATCACTTTCACAATCTTTGCTAATCTGCAAACTACCAATATTGTTATTTACTGAATATTTTTCTTTAAATGAAATTCAAATTGACTCACGTTTTTTACTTTGCTTAATCCTGAGATAATAACCATGAGATCACTTATTTTGTAAACTAATGACATATTTTTCTACATAACTGTTAAAATTAAAATGCATACATTCATCTGTGTACCATCTAAAATCATCCTGCTTGCCATACTCTGAGAAATATTGCATGACCCATATTTGATTGACTTCAACTCTTTGACTGACTTCATACCTTCGACTATTAGCTATAGGGGAAGGGCAACTTACAAGGCTTTTCTAGGCCAAAGGGAACTCTGATGGGGATGACAATTCCATTGGTTACTTACTTGACCAACACCCTGCCATCTGAAGAACGATGAACAAATGTTCTAGCCCTGGGCCCAGCAAGCAAATGCTATTTCATTGGTCTCAACTGAGTTTTTGACTCTTTTAGGCACTCTTGATCTGAATAAGCTATCAACAGGCCCTCAGATGGCTTTGAGTCCATGAAACTGTTCATTCCCATCCATGAGGACTAGAAGATGGGTTTGCAAAAGTATTAGAATGTTCCCAATGCCCTGCATCATTTTTTTAATACTTTTGATCCTCAACATAAACCTTTAAGTAGAAGCATTTAAAGTCGTGGTTCCTGTGTCATTTACAAAATCAAGACTCAAAAAAATGACCTCTCTGACCTCCTAGAGAAATGGAAATAAAGACAAAAATAAACACATGGGACCTAATGAAACTTAAAAGCTTTTGCACAGCAAAGGAAACCATAAACAAGACCAAAAGACAACCCTCAGAATGGGAGAAAATATTTGCAAATGAAGCAACGGACAAAGGATTAATCTCCAAAATTTATAAGGAGCTCATGCAGCTCAATAGCAAAAAAACAAACAACCCAATCCAAAAATGGGCAGAAGACCTAAATAGACATTTCTCCACAGAAGATATACAGACTGCCAACAAACACATGAAAGGATGCTCAACATCTTTACTCATTAGAGAAATGCAAATCAAAACTACAATGAGATATCATCTCACACCAGTCAGAATGGCCATCATCAAAAAATCTAGAAACAATAAATGCTGGAGAGGGTGTGGAGAAAAGGGAACACTCTTGCACTGCTGGTGGGAATGTGAATTGGTACAGCCGCTATGGAGAACAGTATGGAGGTTCCTTAAAAAACTACAAATAGAACTACCATATGACCCAGCAATCCCACTACTAGGCATATACCCTGAGAAAACCATAATTCAAAAAGAGACATGTACCAAAATGTTCATAGCAGCCCTATTTACAATAGCCTGGAGATGGAAACAATCTAAGTGTCCATCATCGGATGAATGGATAAAGAAGATGTGGCACATATATACAATGGAATATTACTCAGCCATAAAAAGAAATGAAATTGAGCTATTTGTAATGAGGTGGATAGACCTAGAGTCTGTCATACAGAGTGAAGTAAGTCAGAAAGAGAAAGACAAATACCGTATGCTAACACATATATATGGAATTTAAGAAAAAAAATGTCATGAAGAACATAGGGGTAAGACAGGAATAAAGACACAGACCTACTAAAGAATGGACTTGAGGATATGGGGAGGGGGAAGGGTAAGCTGTGACAAAGTGAAAGAGCGGCATGGACATATATACACTACCAAACGTAAGGTAGATAGCTAGTGGGTAGCAGCCGCATAGCACAGGGAGATCAGCTCGGTGCTTTGTGACCGCCTGGAGGGGTGGGATAGGGAGGGTGGGAGGGAGACGCAAAAGGGAGGGGATATGGAAACATATGTATATGTATAACTGATTAAATTTGTTATAAAGCAAAAAAAAAAAAAAAAAAAATGACCTCTCTGGGACAAAACAAGTTGCCTCTGATTCATCCAAGTAGGCACCTGCCAGTCCACAATAAACCAGCTCCAGCCCTGGGAACATATTTTTGCCCCTTCAATTATTGCCCACAAACAATATCAAGGAAATGCCATAAAATGGAGTAAACCTTAACTTAATCAAAACATTAAGTAAAAGCCTCCATGGTTTCTTTAATATAAGATGATGGACTTAAGTGAATTACTAACAGCCAAAAATCACTGTAATCAGGAAGTATGGACTAATGGATTAGTATCTACAGGAAGGATCATAGGGTAAGGTGTTAGAATGAAAAACACAGGCTCAAATCCTCTCTGGGTTGAATCCTAATTCTGTCTAAATATCATGAGGTAAATTATTTAGTTTCTCTCTTATTGGTTATTTATTTCCTCCATGTATGCATGGTGATAATAACGGTCATTACCTTGTAGGGTTCTTGCGAAGATTAAATGAGCTAATTCATTCGAAACTCTTAGAACAAGACCTCACATGAGTTAAGTACTTAACACTAGCTATTGCTGTAAGTAATTCTGATAGTTTCCTTTTATGTCAATATGGGATAGCTACTTTGGGTGTCACAGGCTCTATCCAGCTCCACATGTTTGCCAGCTCCTTGGAGTGTGTATAGATCATGCTGATTAACTATGTATGGGTACCTGAAGATAAGAAAGAGAGCTCATACAATAGATGTCAGAACGAAAGTTCTAAGATACCTTGACAAACAGAACCTTGGGCATGGAGCCAAGAAAACTCAACAAGGATAAAAGTAAAGTCCTGCATGGTCAACTATAATAGTTGAAGCAACTCTAAGGAAAACCTTGCTTCATAAAGTCTGGTTGGCCAGTAGCTGACGTGTGCTCCTCAACTGAGGCGGAAATGAAAAGAGCCATTGATGTTTCCCCCGACAAAACAATACGGAGGCCCATTTTCCTGAGAAGAAACGTTTCTGCAAGCCCTCGGGTCAACAAGATCACATCTGGTATAAGGTGCCTTGTTTTTGGTGCCACATTTTAAGAGGAATAAAATGAATAGCAGGCTGGATAAAGTATTGAAACCAAGTCACCTGCGGAATGGCTAATGGCCTCAGGGGTATCTCCACTTGGGCAAGAGAATCAAGTCAGTCAATATTTATGAGCACCTACTATGTGCCAGGCCAGGACACCAGGAATCACATGGTGAACAAGACAGACAGCATCTCTGCCCTCAATAAGCTTACAACCAGTGCAGAGAGTGACACAATAAACATGTAATTAAAGAAATAGCAAAAATTACTTTAGGCCCTGAAAAGTGCTGCAAAGAAGATAAAATAGCTTATGCAATGCCTTTCTAAGGAAATGGTTCCAAGTGGAAATAATATAAAGACAACCAGATGGGAATAAGGAGAAAATGATATGTTAGATGTAAAGCATTTATCAAAGTGCCTGGCAAATGGTACAAGACTCCATCGTTGGTAGTAGCATCAACAATAACCACAGCAAATATTTCTGCAGCACCTACTGAATGCCAGACACTGCTCTAAGCTCTTTATATGCATTAAGTCATCTCTGTTGGGTAGGAAGCCTTATTACCCCATTTTATAGGTAAAGACACTGAGGCACAGGGCACTTAGTAAGTTGTCTACGATCACACTAGTTACAAGCTAATGAGATCCAGGCTCTGGAGCAGGCAGCCTGACTCTAAAGCCTAGGCTGTTGGCTACTATGCCTTCCAAATACTGAAGGATCATCTTATAATCTCATTGAAAGGAATTTTCTAGGTACTGAGTTGGAACAGAGGGCAGAAATAGAACCAAAGTGAGGGAGTTTCTTTAAGGTCTTGAAAAATAGCCTTGTGAATATGAATCAACAAATGGTCCTTGCACACCGGCATGTTTCCTTCACCCTGGTAGGCATGAGACTGGTGAAAACCACATGTTTATATTCAGAATAGACTTGTAGCAAGTGGATCGGCATTCCTGTAATATAAAATCATCTTCTCATGGGCAATGGTTTCCCTTCCTCCCTCTGTTCTTTCATTCTCCCTTCGATGACCTTGTTATCTATATCAGGAACATCTGATCTTGAAAAGGATCTGCTGGTGATAAAAGGAAAAATGCAAGATTCGACTTAGTGCCTTGCCTTGTGGAGATGTTTTTTTAATGAAATGTTACAGGAGTCTAGTTTCTGGGAAATAATCAGTTTGCAAGTTGAAGAAAAAACATAAAACTCCATGGACACAAAGACTGGTGTGAAAAATACTTGCTTACCACCCCCCCAAAAAAAAGATTGCCTACTGAATCTTCCTTGGCTGCATTCCTAAAATAATGCACTGCCTTGACATCCTGTGTCCAAGTTTCTTAGTTGCACTTCTGTCCTCGGCCATCATTAGAGGAAGTGCGGAGTTGTAAAAGTATTGCTGAGCCACCTGGAATTGGGGATACAAATTCTAGGAAGCCAATGGACAATAACAACAACAATAAAAGTAGCTAACAATTATTGAACAGAATAACGTATTTGGCACTGTCCTAAGTATTTCACCTGGAGTTCAGTACTTTTATTATCCCCAATTTGGAAATTAGAAAACTGGCTTCTTAGGGAGAATATGTAAATTTACCAAAAGAAAAAAAAAGAATATTCTATTTTCTGGTGAGACAACAGATGGTCCAGTGGTGAGCACTGAACTATATTTTTCTTTCTCACCTCCCATGGGTCTTTAAAGAACTCTGAAACTAACATTGAAGAGGTACTTGAGAAATTAATCAGCCAGTTCTTACCAGGTATTTAGTCCATACCTGGTATGTGGGCGGTCTCTCAGTTTTGCAACCACCAACCCCATCAGGTCGCCAAGGGCAGATAGGGTGCCTCCCAAGGACCTAGCTGAATACCTTGCACATAGTAGGTGCTCAGGAAATACCTGCTGGTTGACTAGTTTCCTCCTCTAGGCCCAGCCTCTGCCTGGGGCCGATGATACTGAGGATGCTGTTCTTGGTGCTGGTGATGGCTTTCTCTCCTTATCCACCATTACTTTTTTGCTCTTTTTTTGTCCTTCAGGGTCCAACTGAAGTTCCATTTGGCTCAAGAAACATAGAAGGAGGGGCTGGATCCCAGTCTGACTCAGAGATAGCCCAGCTAAAATAATTTTCTAGAGTCAAGAAACTTTTCCCCAGGAAAGAAATGATGAGGAAGAGGGAGAGGGTGATAAGAAGAGGCAGAAGGAGAAGGAGAAAGACGAGAGGAAAGAAAGAAAAAAGAATAGGATGGGAAAAAGGGAAAGAGACAAGAGAGCTATGTACCTCTCCTGTCCTTGTCTCAGTGATACTATGAGCTTCTTGAAAGGCCCTGTGTTCTGAGAAGAGGATTTTTTTCGCAGTCTAACAGGTGTGGAGGCTTAATTATTATTTTAACAGTGTGTTCGAGAAAAGTACAGACACTGATCTATACAATTACTCTCCTCAAATACAGACATTTGCCTCTGTTTTCACACATATAAAATGAAATCATCAGATGTACCAAATGTTGACATTTTCCCTCATGAAATACCAGATATTTCATGAAACTTGGGTAATTATGTCCTTCACCACCCTCCACAAAAAAAAAAAAAAAACTCAGCCTGTCACAATATAATTCCAAAATCATTAAAATTGTTAAGTTCTATACTTGAGAAACCAAGAGAAATTGAGAAAAAACAAGAGGTGGATGATTTTCTCATCTTAAAACTGAAAACTAGATCAGTCACATATTGACAAAACAAACCTTGGGATTCTCCAAAAGAGCTAGGATGAGCATGCCTCCAGAACCCTGGAAATGCTCATCAATGAAATTGCGGCATTTAAAAAAATATGTATTTATTTATTTTTGCCTGTGTTGGGTCTTCGTTGCTGCGCACAGGCTTTCTCCAGTTGTGGCGAGCGGGGGCTACTCTTTGTTGTGGTGCGCGGGCTCCTCATTGTGGTGGCTTCTCTTGCTGCAGAGCACGGGCTCTAGGTGCACGGGTTTCAGTAGTTGTGGCACGTGGGCTCAGTAGTTGTGGCTGGCAGGCTCTAGAGCACAGGCTCAATAGCTGTGGCGCACAGGCTAAGTTGCTCTGTGGCATGTGGGATCTTCCTCGCCAGGGCTCGAACCCATGTCCCCTGCATTGGCAGGCTGATTCTTAACCGCTGCACCACCAGGGAAGTCCCTGCAGCATTTTAAATGTACACAATCACGTGTAACCCCTGGTCCTCTCAAAGGCAGTGACATCAGCGTAGTAGTTCTCCCCATGCCAGCCTAAGAAGGAAGGTAGAGCAGCCGCCAACTTTCAGTTCAAAGATTAGGCTCTTTGTATGGGTGATTTATTACATGTTTATAGCTGGAGAGAACAAACTTTTTTTTAGTTGAGAATATTACTTTCTTTCAGGCCTTCGGGATTTTTACCTTCTTCCTCTCCTTTAAAGCAGCAAAAGCACTATATATATGAGGAATCATCCCTGGGCCAGATTCTATTTACAGATATTTGGGGGAAGGGGGAAAAGGAAAACATTTCTTAAAGCAATCTTTGGTTGCTCATGTACAGCAAGTTCGATTTGAACGTTCATGAATTTGTGGCATGTTGATACCTTTGCTGAACGTGTCAATTATCAGGCTGCAGGCAGATTGGAGCCTTTAGCCCTGCATGAGGCAGAGAGAAGTTAGGAGAAAGAAGACAGAGAGGGGGAGAGAGGGCAAGGCAGAGCAAGAGAGAGATAAGAGAGACACATAAACGAGAGACAGACAGACAGATGGAGATGGAGGCACATACAGTGCCAAATGCCTCAGAATGCAAAGAGGACCCTTCTGTGCAACCATTAAGTTACAGTCAAACAACCTCAGAGTGAGTATTTGGGCTTCAAACAACCTCACCTGTCACCTCCTACATCTGTGCCTCATGAGGCAGGATCACCCAGTTATTAAGAGTGTGGGCGCTTCTGAGTCAGACACCTGGGTTCAGGCCCATCATGTGCCACATGCTTATGTTGCATGCGACCTTGGGTAGTTTATTCACACTCTCTGTGTCACAGTGCCCTCAGTCTACAAATGGAGCCCAACAACAGGGCTATTGGAACAATTAAATGAGTGTGAATGCAGGTAAAGAACCTAGAACACTGCCTGGCACGTGGGAGGGAAGGACTCAGTACACTATTTGCTGCTGCTACTCACACCTTATCATCACATTATCATATTTGAAGGTAGGTAGCAGAGAGGTTGCTACCCAGTTCGAGCCACTTGGAGCATGTGCTCCTTTGCGTGGGGGCATGATGGCTCTTCTAACCCATTTAGTGCTACTGGTCACCAGAACCATGGGTGGGATCACCAAGGAAAGACAGCCACTAATTGCCAGCAAAAACTTGTGTACCTGCTTGACCACTGAAACTGCTTCTGCATGCGCAGCCAGAGGTGTTTTCCAAATGAGCATCTACTTGTGAAAAACTTAATGTGCTTTCCTTTAAATACACCTATTTTTTCATTGCCAAACACTGCACCACCTAGAAAGAAGACAGTGCAACTGCAGCTCCCATCGTCTCCAGGGACTTTGGGGTTTTAGGGCAATACAATTCCATGAATATTAGTCCTCTTGGCTATGCACCTTAAAATGATGTCACTTGTCATCTGGAAATGCCCTCCTTGACTCAAGATAATGATAATGGCAGTGATGATGGTGGTGGTGATGGTGGTGGTGGTGGTGATGGTAGTGGTGGTGGTGATGATGGTGGTGGTGGTGATAATGGTGATGATGGTGGTGGTGGTGGTGACGGTGGTGATGATGGTGGTGACGATGGTGGTGATGATGGTGGTGGTGGTGATAATGGTGATGATGGTGGTGGTGGTGGTGACGGTGGTGATGATGGTGGTGACAATGGTGGTGATGATGGTGGTGGTGGTGGTGACGGTGGTGATGATGGTGGTGACGATGGTGGTGATGATGGTGGTGGTGGTAGTGATGGTGGTGATGATGGTGATGGTGGTGACGATGGTGATGGTGATGATGGTGGTGGTGATGATGATGATGGTGGTGGTGGTGATGACGGTGGTGGTGATGATGATGATGGTGGTGGTGGTGATGATGGTGGTGGTGATGATGATGATGGTGGTGATGATGATGATGGTGGTGGTGGTGATGATGGTGGTGGTGATGATGATGATGGTGGTGGTGGTGATGATGGTGGTGGTGATGATGGTGGTGGTGGTGATGATGATGGTGGTGATGGTAGTGATGATGATGGTGGTGATGATGATGGTGGTAGTGGTGATGGTGGTGATGATGGTGGTGGTGGTGGTGATGATGGTGGTGACGATGGTGGTGGTGATGATGATGGTGGTGGTGGTGATGGTGGTGATGATGGTGATGGTGGTGATGATGGTGGTGGTGGTGATGATGGTGGTGGTGGTGATGATGGTGGTGATGGTGGTGATGATGATGGTGGTAGTGGTGATGGTGGTGATGATGGTGGTGGTGGTGGTGATGATGGTGGTGACGATGGTGGTGGTGATGATGATGGTGGTGGTGGTGATGGTGGTGATGATGGTGATGGTGGTGATGATGGTGGTGGTGGTGGTGACGGTGGTGGCGGTGATGGTGGTGGTGGTGGTGATGGTGGTGATGATGGTGATGATGGTGATGATGGTGGTGGTGATGATGACAGGTAACATTTATTGAGCACTCTCCATGAGCTGGCACTTCTCTACATGCTTTACCTAGATTATCTCATTTACCTCTCATGAGTACCCTAGGAGATGGGTAACCTTTTATACCCATTTATATAGATAAGGAAACTTAGGTGCTGAAGAGTTAGGTATCTTGCCCATGGTCATACAGCAGATGACTCCAGAATCTTCACTCTTAATCACCATATTAGGCTACCTCTAAAATTATCTAATAGAAAAATCACTGGTTTGGGAAATCCAATTGCGAGTTCTGGTTCTGCCCAACTACTTTTTCACCTATTTAACTAACCTGGCTTAAGTCACTTTGCATCTTTGGTTTCAGTATCTTCTTCTAAAAATGAGTAGCTTTTACATTAAATGTCTGTTAAGGTCTCTTCCAGATCATCAGTTGTATGATTTATTCATTCATCTAGTAAATAATAATTGGGGATTAAGCATCTATTGTGTTATAGGCACTGTATTGGTCCTTATGCAACAGGGGTGTAAAAACAGATATGTTCCCTACCTTTCTGGAGCTCATGGTCTAGAAGAGGAGATGATGTTAAGTAAGCAGACAAGGAAATATATAATGACAAATTTTTATAGGTGCCCTAAAGGGCAAGTACCAGGGTCCCATGAAAGAGGATAATATGAAGAACCTGATTTAGACTGAGGGATCTTTTGAAGAAGTGATATTTAAAATAAGGACTTCAAGGTAGTAGAAGCTGATTAGTTTAAGAGTCCAAGAAAGGTATTCCAGGTTGAGGGACCAACATATGCAAAGGCCTGAGATAGGAAAGAATATGGTGTATTCCAGGAACTGAGAAAAGGCAACTGTAGCTAAGACATAGTGAATAGGGGAGAAAAGTGGTACCAGACAGATCTGGTAAAGCAGGCAGGTGGCAGACCATTGGTGTCTTTGTCCATCCATGTCCTGTATCCTAAGACTACATCAGAATGCTAATAATTGCCACAGTAGAGAATTCTTCCCCATTCCCATCTCCAAGCCTTCCATCTCAATATCAGGCTTTCCTCAAGGAAATGGATATTGAGCTTAGGGATCAGGCAGAACTCCCAGGCACCATTAGTGCTTTGACAACATTTACCTATATTATTCTCTTTACCAACAGGAATGGTCCTGGGGGAAATAGAGTAAAGAAGGAAAAAATGGACAACTACCTGGATAATTCAAGTTTCCAATATTGCCTCAAAAACTGACCTGAGGGATCCAAATAGCTACTTGGATTCTCCATTTCACTCCATATATGTAGATACAACTGTAAGCCCATCAAGAAGCTCTGCTGTGCCCTGAGAAAGCCCTACCTAAACACTTCAGCCTACCCTCTGGCAAGACTATGAAATAGGAAGCATTTGGGAATTGTCCTCTTAGACTTCCAGGTCCTTCTAACGTCACCCTTTCCAGGGAGCCTTCTCTAATTGCCCCTCTGAACCCACTCCTTTGACTACTATAATTCTTGCATCATACCTGCATAGGTGGTTATCTTACTCTGACTTGTACTCACAAGTTGTTCACTAGGTGGTGAGCACCTTGAGAACAGAGCCTGACTTAGTCAAAGGTCTCCTTGCTGGAACCTGGCACAGTGGCTGCACAGAGAAGACCCTCATGCTCCATGCATTTAGTTTAATGGACTTAACCATCTGTAGCCCTAAATCTTTCATTGCCTCCTACACCCCATCCCTACCAGCCTGCCCTGAGCACCCCACCAAAAGATTTCACCTGGCAACTCTGTTCCTTCCACCATTTCTCAGCAGCCTCTTCCCAAGCACACCTGCTCTGTGTCCCATTTCTGCAAGGCCCTGCCACTGCCTGCTAGGTTACAAGGGATGGAAATTGGTTGATCCAATACATAAATATGGTACTCAGCTAAGGAGGTTCCCTCCCAGGCAATCTCATACCATAACCCAATCAAGATATCCAGAGTTACAGAAAACTTTTAAGAATTGTGGACCTCTGGGCGATAATAGGGGTTCTCTGCTGCAGACCAGTCTCTGGTAAAATCACAACACAGGGATGGCTACCAACTCCACTCATGGTTACAACTGAGCTGTAAGTAATCTCATGAAAACAATAAAAATAATTATCTCCATTATTTCCCGAACCCCTACTAACTCTCAGGTTCTAATCCTCTCCAAGCCCTATAAATTAGGTTTTATTAGCCCCACATTACAAAGCGGGAAACTTAGCCTCAAAGAGATGAAGTGACTTCTGCATACCATGTAGCTGAAATCCCAAGGCAGGTTTCAGTTGCACTCTCCATCACCTGGGCTTTCTACTCTGCCTCCTCATGCCTCTAGAAATAAAGGAAAACTACAGCCAGTGGCCAACCCCCACTCTCTTCTCAAGCTCAGCATATTTCCTGCTGCTGGAGGAAAGTGATGAACAGCTGCAGCATCCTCCAGAGGAAGATCAGTCTGCCTTTCATTGGAAAAAGAGCTTCCCAGAGAAGAGCGCAGAAGGAGCTATGTGGAGCCCAGCACTGCCTGCTTCCGTGAAACAGGGCAGCACAGCCAATCCCCCAGATGCCATGAGAGGAACAGATCCCACCGCTGCTGGGTGAAGAAAGCTGCAGCCCCTCTATTTGTGCTCACAGTGGACAACAGGCAGGTCTCCATAGTTCTCAACACCAACCTGGGACATTAACAAGGCATGAAACTGTCACGTGATCCAACATCCGTGAACGAAGAATTGAGCTCCATGTGTTCTTTGAGCAGAAGTTACAACTCATCAAAACAGGGTCAATGTCAGCCTGAACATGAACGAGGGAAGGGAAATAATATCCAGTAGGTACCAGGTACTGGGATGGGCATTTGATATACCTTATCTCTGAACTGCCTCCAGAGAAGAAGTATTAACTAGAGTCCCACTGTGCAGAAAAGGAGACTGAGGCTCAGGGAGGTGATTTACAAAGGCTGACATGGCTAGCAAATGGTAGATTTTGGTTCCATGCCCACGTCTGCTTCACTCCCAGGCTGATGCTTTTTCCATTATACCATAATGTCTCGCCTTTGCATGCTTTCTGAACTCCATTTGTTGTGATTTTCAGCTGCTTGGATGGATTGCACACTTGGAAATCCACCAAAAGCAGATCCTACATCTTTAGCAATCCACATAAATGCTAGGCCAAATGCCAACCATCTTTTTCACAAGAGAACTCTCCACCCTGAGTAACGGGGCTTTAAAAAAAGAAAAGAAAAGAAAGGAGAAAGGCAAAAAGTAATTTGCAGAGGAGGCCTGTGTGATTCAGATGGGTGTGGGTGGCCAAAGCTGGCACAGATATAATCACAGCCCATCGTCAGAACAATGAAGCCATAAGTCCAACTTCTGAAGAATGCCATTCGTTCACTCCACAATGATTTCTGAGTGCCTCATTTCAATAGAGCAAAGCACTGTGGGAGTGACAAAGGAGCAAAAAGCTTGGGCCCAACCCACAGGGAGTACACAGTACTCCCATTCAGGTTCTCGGACATGAAAATGGGCATCTATACTGAGGAACATTATATTTTTCAGACATACTTAGATAGACACCTCTGATATGAACCTCTTCCCCTGTCTCTAAGCTTATATGTTTGGTCCATGGCTCCAGTAGAATTTCTTCCTTATTTTCCTTTCTTTCTTTCATACTCCTCTAGTTCTATTTCCTTACCTCTCTGGTGGAATGTGTAGTGCAGGAAAAAACGTTGTCCTGGAGATAAAAAGTGTCCATCCAGCTCTGTCATCTTCTAGCTAATGTGACCTTGGACCAGTCTTTATGTCTCCTGAACCTCTATTTGCTCATCAGTAAAGGAAATGTAATAATCCCTATTTCAAGGGTTATGTGAGGATTAATTGAGATGATAATAGGTAAAAGTCCTTTGGAAAATAGCAAACTGCTAGAAAAAAATGTCCACTTTTACCACCAATGCTAAGATTTATTAGATTATTTATGTTAATGGTTAATATTCAGCTGAACAGAAAGCCCTGCCAATTGGCCGTCATTCTTTCTGGTTTTCCTTGGGCAAAGGCTGGCTAAGCAAAAAAGAAAAGCCAGACAAAGAACGTTATTTTGTGAATTCTTCCCCAGAAGGACAGCATTGTAAGTCTGCCGTGAATAAAGAGTGTAAATTATATTCAGCATGATATAAGTAATGACATATCAATTAACTGTGTCAACAAGGTCTAAAAATATGCAAATTACTGTACTTCAATTAGAAAAACTACATCCTTAGAGAATATTGTAAATCAGGAAATTTGGGAGACATTAAGAGTAATCAGTGAGGGAAAGCATGTACTTTTTGCCGTACCCTATTTTTATACCTACATAATGAAATAATTATAGCTACACTGTATTTATGCCTCTGCAAAAATATTAAAATCTTAAGATCTTTACAATGATAAGTTAAATCTGTATTATGTTTTCAGACAACATTAATTATAAGGAAAAGAAATCTATTATCATTCAATATAAGTAAGTTGAAACTAATTTGGACATGTAAATTAGAAATGCTGTTTTTTCTCAGTACCAGAACGTTAGAAAAGAAGAAGCAAGAAGACATATCTAGATCAATTACTGAGTCTATAAATGCAAAAGCTTTAGTATATTTAAGTTGTAATGCAAATTTAAGAATGTTTAGTAACTTTTCTCAAAAATATCAAACTATTTGGTTTTTGCATTTTAGAGGTTCTCCTTGTTTTCTTTGTTTAAAATGCATTAATCTATCTGTTTGGGATGTATTTGCTCTTACCTAAGTGGGCCCCTAGCTGTAACTCCCAAAGAAACTGCAAGAGACAAGGCTGGGATTGTATAAGGTGATGCCAGTTTTCAATGACAGGGATATTCACCACAGTAACAGAGGAGTGCTACCTTTGCTTTGAAATTCAATTAGCATCAATTACAGAGATGCCAGAGGAATGCAAGGGAAAGAGACAGAGGACTTCATCAAAAGCAGCTCACCTCTCACCAGCCTTCCAGGGAAGTACATCCCTTCTGAAAGTCCTGCAATAAGCCTCCTTGGCAACTGATGGGTTTTACCCTAACTAATTACAAGCTATATGAGGCTTCATCAGGATCTGAAAATTCTGACCCCATAATGTTTTTTCTCACGAAGTTTCCATGCTCTGCCTCTTTTCCACCTGTAGGGATGCCGTTTACATGTCAAGACCCAGGGTTCAACATCATCTTTCATAAAATCTACCCCAGCAGTTGCAAGCAGAGTCACTCCCTGCCTTAGTTTTATGAAGCCTAGGGCATTGTGACTCTTAGTGTGTCCATTCCCCAGGCTAGGAGCAGCGTGAGAACAGGTACGGTGCGTTTTCTCTGTTCATGCTCTAGGGAGGCACAACAACTCTTACAAAGCAGACACTGGATCAAGAGTACACCAATAAACAAAAAGAAGGAAGAAGACTGGGCAACTCTCTACCTGGAAGAATGTACTCTATCAGCGCTAAGTGTGGAAACTTTCATTAAAGCACCCAGTACTGATTCAACTCTTTCCTTGGTTAAAACAACTAAATAACCAGAATTCGAGCTGGTTTAATGAAAAATGGGGAAGAAGGTGAAGTTTACCTTCACCCTTAGCATCCCTTTTCTATTCTCCAACCCCACTTCCCCCAGTAACTCCCATGAGACTTCCATTCTCTGCATGCTTTCTTTACCTGCCCTCATCTAAGTCTGCTTCTCTAGAAAACATCTGATCAAATTGCTCACAATAAGTGGCAGGGTTTACTATAGCAACCCTTCCAGGAGTTTTGTTCTGAACATGGAATAAAATGTTATGTCAAAAAATCAAAAAATATAGCAGAGAGAGGAATACTCCCAAACTCATTTTACGAGGCCACCAACACCCTGATACCAAAACCAGACAAAGATGTCACAAACAAAGAAAACTAAAGGCCAATATCACTAATGAACATAGATGCAAAAATTCTCAACACAATACTAGCAAACAGAATCCAACAGCACATTAAAATGATCATACACCATGATCAAGTGGGGTTTATCCCAGGAATGCAAGGATTCTTCAATACATGCAAATTAATCAATGTGATACACCATATTAACAAATTGAAGAATAGAAATCATATGATCATCTCAATTGATGCAGAAAAAGCTTTCAAAAAATTCAACACCCATTTAGGATAAAAACCCTCCAGAAAGTAGGCATGGAGGGAATTTACCTCAACATAATAAAGGTCATATATGACAAACCCACATTCAATATCGTCCTCAATGGTGAAAAAATGAAACCATTTCCACTAAGATCAGAAACAGGACAAGGTTGCTCACCCTCACCACTATTATTCAACATTCTTTTGGAAGTTTTAGCCACAGCAATCAGAGAAGAAAAAGAAAGAAAAGGAACCCAAATTGGAAAAGGAGAAGTAAAGCTGTCACTGTTTGCAGATGACATGATACTATACGTAGAGAATCCTAAATATGCTACCAGAAAACTACTAGAGCTAATCAATGAATTTGGTAAAGTGTTAGGATACAAAATTAATGCACAGAAATCTCTTGCATTCCTATACACTAATGATGAAAAATCTGAAAGTGAAATTAGGGAAACACTCTCATTTACCATTGCAACAAAAAGAATAAAATACTTAGGAATAAACCTACCTAAGGAGACAAAAGACCTGTATGCAGAAAACTATAAGACACTGATGAAAGAAATTAAAGATGATACAAACACATGGAGAGATATACCATGTTCTTGGATTGGAAGAATCAACATTGTGAAAATGACTATCCTACCCAAAGCAATCTACAGATTTAATGCAATCCCTATCAAACTACCACTGGCATTTTTCAAAGAACTAGAACAAAAAAATTTACAATTTGTACTGAAACACAAAAGACCCTGAATAGCCAAAGCAATCTTGAGAACAAAAAACGGAGCTGGAGGAATCAGGCTCCCTGACTTCAGACTATACAACAAAGCTACAGTAATCAAGACAGTATGGTACTGGCACAAAAACAGAAATATAGATCAATGGAACAGGATAGAAAGCCCAGAGATAAACCCACACACATATGGTCACCTTATCTTTGATAAAAGAGGCAGGAATATACAGTGGAGAAAAGACAGCCTCTTCGATAAGTGGTGCTGGGAAAACTGGACAGCTACATGTAAAAGAATGAAATTAGAACACTTCCTAACAGCAGACACAAAAATAAACTCAAAATGGATTAAAGACCTAAATGTAAGGCCAGACAGTATAAAACGCTTAGAGGAAAACATAGGCAGAACACTGTGTGACATAAATCACAGCAAGATCCTTTTTGACCCCCTTCCTAGAGAAATGGAAATGAAAACAAAAATAAACAAATGGGACCTAATGAAACTTAAAAGCTTTTTCACAGCAAAGGAAATCATAAACAAGTCAAAGAGACAACCCTCAGAATGGGAGGAAATATTTGCAAATGAAGCAACTGACAAAGGATTAATCTCCCAAATTTACAAGCAGCCTGTGCAGCTCAATATCAAAAAAACAAACAACCCAATCCAAAAATGGGCAGAAGACCTAAATAGACATTTCTCCAAAGAAATAATACAGATTGCTAACAAACATGTGAAAGAATGCTCAACGACATTAATCATTAGAGAAATGCAAATCAAAAATACAATGAGATATCACCTCACACCTGTCAGAATGGTCATCATCTAAAAATCTACAAACAATAAATGTTGGAGAGAGTGTGGAGAAAAGGGAACCCTCTTGCACTGTTGGTGGGAATGTAAATTGATACAGCCACTATGGAGAACAGTATGGAGGTTCCTTAAAAAACTAAAAATAGAACTACCATACGACCCAGCAATCCAACTACTGGGCATATACCTTGAGAAAACCATAATTCAAAAAGAGTCATGTACCAAAATGTTCATTGAAGCTCTATTTACAATAGCCAGGACATGAAAGCAACCTAAGTGTCCATCGACAGATGAATGGATAAAGAAAGTGTGGCACATATATACAATGGAATATTACTCAGCCATAAAAAAGAAATGAAATTGAGGTATTTGTAGTGAGGTGGATGGACCTAGAGTCTGTCATACAGAGTGAAGCAAGTCAGAAAGAGAAAAACAAATACCATATGCTAACAGATATATGTGGAATCTAAAAAAAAAAAAAAAAAAAGGGCATGAGGAACCTAGGGGCAGGATGGGAATAAAGACGCAGACCTACTAGAGAATGGACTTGAGGACACGGGGAGGGGGAAGGGTCAGCTGGGACGAAGTGAGAGAGTGGCATGTGCATATATACACTAGTAAACGTAAAATAGATAGCTAGTGGGAAGCGGCCGCATAGCACAGGGAGATCAGCTTGGTGATTTGTGACCACATAGAGGAGTGAGATAGGGAGGGTGAGACAGAGGGAGAGGCAAGAGGGAAGAGATATGGGAACATATGTATATGTATAACTGATTCACTTTGTTATAAGGCAGAAACTAACACACCGTTGTAAAGCAATTATACTCCAATAAAGATGCTAAAAAAATAAATAAAGAAGAAGAACCAAGATGTAGCAGAGGAATTTCAGACACTGGTGGGGCAGGGAGTAAGGCACATTTCTAGTCCCCCTTAAAACACACACGCACACATGCATGCAGAATCAGGGAGCTACATGGTTTGCCTGTGTGAACGTCAGCTTTGATGGGTACAGATATTTCTTAAAATGGGACTACACAAAATATTTTTTAAATGACTGCTTAATTGGTGGTGGGAATGGAGCAAGAGAAAGGATGCTCTTTCAACTGGGAGAAGCTAATATTCAGCCTAATAAATAAATGCCACCACATCAAAATCTTTTCCAGCATACTTTCTCCAGTGGAATGGAGAATATGGCTAGCAGTTGAGATTTAAAAACTAGCATCCTTCCTGGTTCACCCAGTGTAAATCCTGGCTTATAACAGGTGAGTTTGGGGACCAATGGTATTTGACAAGCTAGTACTTACCCCCAATTTTGCAGGCATATGGTACCTACTCCTTGAATCCACATGGCTCAAAGTAATTCATCTGCCTTACTTGTTTAAGAATTTAGAGAGGTAAATATTTGGGCCAGATTTGCTTAATCAAATTTCCAGAAAAACGGGAATGTCAAAGATCAAAGAAGCAGGATTTAAAATAGCAATTTTAAAACCGTTAATTCGATACTGTTCCTTATGCAAAACCATCACATTATCATGCTTTTTTCTCTGTGTTATCAATTAATCCATATTTTTCTGCTCATTGTCTTCATTTTCCTCATTCTCTGAATTTTTATCCCTCACCATCCATAGTTTTGTGTCTTAGATACTCTAGGGTTTATAGCAAAAGTACCAAGTTCACACGCAGCTAAGGTTCTGCTGCTTGATCATGCTAATAAAGAAATACACTTGGGGCTTCCCTGGTGACGCAGTGGTTGAGAGTCTGCCTGCCGATGCAGGGAACACGGGTTTGTGCCCCAGTCCGGGAGGATCCCACATGCCGCGGAGCTGCTGGGCCCGTGAGCCATGGACGCTGAGCCTGCGCGTCCGGAGCCTGTGCTCCATAACGGGAGAGGCCACAACAGTGAGAGGCCCGCGTACCGCACAAAAACAAAAACAAAAACAAAAAAACAAAAAACAAAAAAATAAAGAAAAAGAAATACACTCAAGGTTTAATCACCAAGTGTAGCCCGAACTTCAGAGCATCAAGGATCACAAAGAAAGGAGTTCCAATCTTTTATTTAAAAGTTGAGGAGTCAGGATGAGATGACACCAAATCTGCCTGTCTGATCCAAAAGAGGCCAGGGGACTTTTCTCTAATTCATCTCATCTGTTTTCTCACTTTCGGTCCTCAGAAATAGAGAGAGCATTTACCCATCATAACTTCTGACTATCAAAAGTTAATTTTATTGAATGCCACAATCTATATCCTGGTGCTTGTGCCGGATAGATAACAGATTGGGGTAAGGATAAATTCTATAACATTGACCGAGTCATCAGTCTTTGTAAAAATAAAGGGAGCGCTAGGGAGGAAAGTCAGTCACCCCTCTACCACTCCCAGAGAAAGAAAAAATAAAAATAAAAACAAGAGAGAGAAACATGCGGTAAACACAGCCCACCTTTCATTGCAGAGCTCCTGCTCGGTATCCAAAGGCTTTGCAATTATTTGGCTATTACTTATCTTTAAATATCAGCTAAAGAGATCTAGTGTTTTGGAAAGGTAATTATACCATAATGCAGATGGTAGTAATAACAATTACCCAAGATAAGCCCTTGCAATGATCTTTACAAAGCAAAGCAAAGCAGAAGTAGTACTGACTCATGAAGGACCTCCAGTGGAGAAGGTTGCAATGCAGGAGCCGGGCTCTAAGCACTTCCTAAGTTTAAACAATTCTTGATGGAGAGAAAATTTCTGAGAGCGGCTATTTGCCATGAATCCTACCCATCTCAAATGGAAAAGGTTTCTTCCCCAGCCTCGTGCATGCCAAATTTGGCCCTGATTCCTATATCAGAAACTGCCTGCCACACACATTTCTGTGGGGAAAGAGTTATCCTACAACATGATAGTTCTTGAAACAGGGGGGATCTAATTGCTTAGAAATCATTAATTGCTATAAATAGATGACTTCTGGGAGTCAATGAACTATAAGCAGAAGACACAACGTGTTTGAATGTCACGCCTGTGCTCTGGATATTTTTATGACTTGTCAGTGGTTCCGTAAAGAACTCGCACAGCAAAAGGTGCCTAGTCAACCTGGACTGATTGAAATTGCCAGTTAGAAATAGATCGTCCCTCTTTTAAACCTTGACCACCCTTCTAACAAATCAGGATGTGCATTTATGATGCATTACTAAGGAAAGTTAGCATCAGCCATCCAAGAAGGAAAAAAAGGAGGCACTATCTGATCTTTGTTATTTTCCAGGGCATAAAATAACAACCCATCATCTACGTTTTGCAGGTCATTTTTATCACATTGCAGGCCAAAATGAAATTTGACCTCCATTTCCCAGCTATGCTGGTGAGGATAAATTTAATGCATGCAGAGCAAACGAACGGGAGGCCCAGAGAGAGTCAGATTAGTGGGATTATTCATTTCCGAGTTTCCACAAGGGAAAGGGGCATTTCTCCCCTTAGAACTTTTGTCATCTTCCTTCTTCTGGGTCCTCACTCAGTGCCCACATCTTGACCACTTGGCCTGAGTAATTCCACACAAAGCCCTTCTGCCTTCCTACACCACTAGGCCCTTTGCTCCTAAGACTTAAAGAGGAAGGGCCATCATTTCTCTGAGTCATCTCATTTTGTGTTCTGATCAGGGTGCTCATTTTTTCAACAAAGCAGTAAATAAATCCCATAAACACCTCTTTCAAAAACCCCAGCATTGAAGCAGAAAGGTGCCGCCTTGAAGAAGAGAAACTACTATGGAACCCAACAATCCCGCATGGCTTCGCCGCAGGGAACGCAAAAGTAATTGAGCTGCCAGGTAGCAGTTTCTTACAAACCTGATGAATTAGCTAACATCCCCCTTAGCTGTAGAACTGGATTTTATGAAACAGGCTTACCTTTCCTTGCAGCTCACCTGCTAGAAAACATGGTTAAGCAGAGGGCATTCTGACTTAAAGCCACCCCCGTCACAAAGCAACAAAGAGTCTGTGACCTCGAACATCATTTTCAAAATCCTCAGTGCCCAGGGGAATTCTAAACGGCCTCAGATTCCTGTTGTTCCCTTCTTACTTTCTCCCTCCCGCACAGACTTACCAAAGCCAAGCAACTTTTGACCATAGCTAACTTCAGCACTATCGAAGTGTGGAATCCAACTGGTGCTCACTAGAAGAGTTGGTTGTGATGCAATACTGTCTTGTGAAATACAATTGCCCTTCAGATCTGCATGAATTGGGATCTCTGAACAACCAAATTATTTGTGAGGTCTGTTTCAATCCTAAGTACACATGCATGCATTCATTTAAAACCTCAGTTTTATCCTACCTCTCCTCTGTTCAAAGGCATCCAATTCATTCATCGAGAATGAGTGACAAACCCCATACCTTGGCTTACAGGGTCCCCGCTCCTACTCTGATATCATCTCCTGATTCCTCCCCAGCTCACATCTGCTCCAGCTGTTTCTCTTGGCTGTTCCTCAAAAAAATGCCAAGCACACGCCCACCTCAAGGTTAGGGTTGGGGTTAGACTTGCTGTTCCTTCTACTGAGACACCTTTCCTCCAGGTGTCCACAACATACTCTCTTTACACTCAGGTCCCACATTCAAAGAGTCCTCTCCTAACTCCCCATTATTGATTCAAAACCTCTCTAGCATTCTCTGTCTTAGTTTGGGGCAAGGACTTGTGAGCAGAATGTTTATCTGAAAGGTGATGCTGGGAAGCTGGAGTGAAGGAGTGGCAGGAGAGAAAGCCAGTGCAGGGCGAAGAGGAAGCTGGTGACCGCTGTGGGTAACCGGAGCTCAATCCTGCTGGAGGGAAGGCTGCTCCTCCCAGGGGGTGCTGGCTCCTCAGCTTTGGAGAAATTGCTTCAGGTAGGGGGCTGTCATTAGCAAAGGAATCTCGCTCAGTGGCAGCTGAAGTCAGAGGTGGGTTGAAAGGCCGTGATGCAAGGCAACGTCAACCTCCACTCCCTCTCCCTCGCCTTACTTGGATTTCTTTCCCTGCAATTTTCATCCCCTGATGTAGTATACATCGATTTGGTGATTTATTTATTGTCTATCCCTTTTCCATCCCTGCTCCCATCCCAACAAACACATCCATGTGAACAGACAGTTCACAGGTTGGTTCTCTGCTACATCTCCAATGCCTAGACAAGTGCTTAGCAGATTTTGTTGGATGAATTAATTTATTAATTATTTGTTCATGCATTTATATAATAACCATTGACTGGGCTGTACCTGGGCTAAGTGTTAGTGTGTCAGAAGTGACAGGAGCTCAGTTCTACTACACAGCTGGGGCCCTAACAGCATTCACACAACAGTCGGGAGGGAGAGACGATGCCAAGTAGTTTTTTTGTGTGGTTGTGGTTCTACGGAACCTAGCACAGGCCAGGCACAAGCAAGGTACTCAAGAGATGCTCGGGCTTCCCTGGTGGCGCAGTGGTTAAGAATCTTCCTGCCAATGCAGGGGACATGGGTTCGAGCCCTGGTCTGGGAAGATCCCACATGCCGCAGAGCAACTAAGGCCATGAGCCACAACTACTGAACCTGTGCTCTAGAGCCCGTGAGTCACAACTACTGAGCCCACGTGCTACAACTACTGAAGCCTGCGTGCCTAGAGCCCATGCTCCACAACAAAGAGAAGCCACCGCAATGAGAAGCCTGCACACTGCAATGAAGAGTAGTCCCCACTCACCGCAACTAGAGAAAGCCTGCACGCAGCAACAAACACCCAATGCAGCCAAAAATAAATAATTAATTTTAAAAAAAAAGAGAGAGAGATTCTCATGAATTGAGTTGCCTGCCTATCATCCCTTCCCTGGAAAATCTCACAGTCCAGCCATGGAAACAGCCACAGAAAATGATAATAATATAACATTGTAAGTGCAACAAGTGAGATCTATACAGAGAGCCATGAGAACAAAAAGAGGGAACAACAAAGAATCTGGGGGAATCAGAGAAAGTGTCCCAGGGGCAGGGATATTTTAATTGGGACTTGAAAAATCAGTAAGAGTTTGCCACTCAAAGGCAATAAACGCATTCCTGGCAAAGGGGATGGCTTTTACGATGTTCAGATAGCATGTGACATTACACAAATCTGGAGCATGCAGCAGGTTGGCAGGGGTTGAACTTGTAACATAGCCTTCATCAGCCAGAAGTAAATTCCCTTAAAAAATCAAAAGTGAAAGACTCTGATACCAAGTGTTAGTGAAAATGTGCAGAAGCAGGCATTTTCTTACACTGCTGGTGGGAATGTCAATTAGTACAACCTTTTTGGAGGACAATTTATTGATATCTAGCAAAGCTGAAAATACAATTCCCTCACTGTTGAGCCATTTTACTTCCCGGTATTTGCCCAAGAGGGACGTGCTCACAAACAAAAGGAGGAACATCTGTGAGGATGTCATTAACAGCGCCATTGATAACTGTGAAAAACTGGGGGCAAATCTAGGTCTCCATCTATAGGAGAACAGATATCTTACCTATGAATAAGCAATAAATACACCACAAAATTTGTGTATAGGGGCTTCCCTGGTGGAGCAGTGGTTGGGAGTCCGCCTGCCGATGCAGCGGACACAGGTTCATGCCCCGGTCCAGGAAGATCCCACACGCCGCAGAGCGGCTGGGCCCGTGAGCCACGGCCGCTGAGCCTGTGCGTCCGGAGCCTTTGCTCCACAATGGGAGAGGCCACAACTGTAAGAGGCCCGCGTGCCGCAAAAAAAAAAAAAAAAAAGAAAAAAAAAATTGTGTATAGAGGAGTTAAATGAATGAACTAGATCTACATCATCAACACAGAGAAATCTCCATTATAATATTGAGAAAAGAAAGCAAGTCAGAGAAGGATACATGCATCATAATACCATTACGTAGATTTTAAAATTCACAAAACTCTAGGCTGTTGGTGGAGCCTATGCTCACATAAAAAATCAAAGGATAAAAACATGTATAGATCCTGTAGACTTAGTGGTTACCTCTGAGACTTGAGAGAGGCTAATGGGATTAGACAGGAGGCAAATGGAGCTTTAATGTATCTGAAATATGTTATTTATTAAGAAAAAAAAATCTGATGCAAATGTGCCAAAGTGTGAGCATTTGTTAAATATGGATTTTGGACACACGGATGTTTTTAGGCGTTTGTTACGTTCATCTCTGTGCTTTTCTTATTGTTCAGAAAGATTTCATAGTTTTTAAAATGGCCAAAGGAATAGAAAGATAGACTTATTTTATATAGTTTTCATTCTTTGGCCTCATTTTTATTGTGTTGACTCTGTTTTCTATATGAAAACAAAAAGTCAGGGACTATTTACTCTATTCATAAATTCAACCATTCACTCCAACAACAAGAATTTATTCAGTGTCCATTATGTAAAAAGCTACCATTTTCCATTATTATAGGGGCTTCCTGTGACCCAAAAGACAAAAATCCTCAACTTCAACATGTATATAATCTGTCTAGAGTCAAAAGACATATACATTCAAATAGCTCCCAAACACCTCAGTATATAGAAATTATATGCCAGAAAACTACATCACCATAATGCACTTTATTTTTTATTAGTATGTGGCTGGTATCAGTGTAAAACAAACTTGGAGCCATAAATACAATATCATGTCTTGGCAGTTGTCAAGATCTAAAAAAGCAATGGCAGAAAAGGACCTTACACACTCATAAGGACCTTATGCCCTTCTTGAGGACAAGGAGTCAAAAGTTACATTGTCAGCCCTCACCCCCACTAGCACAAACATGCTGGCAAAGAGAAAAGGAAGACAAATGGTGCGTCCCCCCAACCTGCATTGTGTTCAGAAGCAGAGTCAGCCATTTTTTAAGTCATATAGATTATTGCGGTTACTTTCTAGGCCTGGTCCTGGGAAGAAGCAACTCCAGCCAGGCCCCTGGTCTTTTGCTCAAATAAGACCGCGGCTCAATATTCCAGGGTCAAGAAGGAGAGGGCACTCACTGTGTCCCTGCTCTCTTCTGATCTCATATAATCTAGCACTTACTTCCTTATTAACTTTAATTATATAAGTAATATATAAATACATTATCCTTATGAAACAGAAAAAAAAGTTCACATGTAAATATCATGGAAGTCTCTCTTCAATGCATTTATCTACATCCACGAATATATATATTTTTAATATAAATGGCTTATAGGGAAAGTAAAAATTTTTTTTCACTCGACAATAGTCTTGGCAGTCTTTCAATGTCGTTGTCTTCCTTTAAACAGGTGCAGAATACTCTACGGCATGGTTATAGCATCATTGGTAAGCATTCCCATACTGATCGACATCAAGAATGCTTCTAATTTCATTGCACTTTCAAATAATGCTGCAATTCATTTCCTTGTAAAGCTCAATTCTACACAGCCAGGCACTGTTTTCTAGCCGCTTCATATATCTCTGCCTCGGGCCCCAGTATGACTCAAACTACAGGTGGGAGGGAGAGACTATGTCACGTTGTTTTTGTTATGGTTCCTCTGAATGTAATGCAGAGCCAGGCCTGTGCATGTTTTCGAGAGATGCTCATGAACTGAGTGCATTTGTGACCTTGGTGCCCTCACTGTCTCTAAGTGGAGTGTACCAGGGTGAAAGCTGACAACTGGCACCTTATGCAGAGTAGACACTTTAATAAATATTAAATGACCCCAACAACTTGAATAAACCAAAGGATTGTGCCAGAAAGTTGAAAACTGTCCATGTGGGTCAACTCTCTTCCTCTTTGGCCTTTTAGGAGCAGAGAGGACACAGCCCTCTCCGCCTTGGACAGAGAGTGGGCCCGTTCATCATTCTGCCAGGCCCCTCCAGACAAGATGCCTGCAGGCTCCTCTCTCAACTGGGTCCAGGCAAGGTCATTAACTGGCAACATGAACTCTCCTTATCTCCCTGGCCCTGTTTCAGAAAAGAGTCATTGACAGCAGGGATTCGATCTCCCTTCTAAAGCCCTTTCCCAGATAAATAAGCTTTAAAGAATCCACCGTGTGCACGACCTTTTGAGAAGCCAAGTCATCAAATGGACAGGGAGGGGCTGAGGAGTAGACTGCCCCTCAGCAGGAAAAGGTTCTCTCTCCAAAACAGGGTTGTGGCCCACGAAAGGACGTACAACAGAGAATGCGCATCCGTAACCACAGAGGCAGCTCTGAAAATGAACCATTATCAATTTAACAGGGCACGGCTTTTAAAATCCAACCCGTGGTCCACACGCAGGAAGACTTTATGATGGAAGGGAGCAGACTGCTGGCCAGTGGAAGCACAGAAATCCCTCCCAGGACTGTTTTCCACTAAGAATGGACAGTACTTGAGATTCATCCCTTCAATACAGAAATAATGAATCATTCAAAGAAAGTGAAGGAAGAAATAACTAGAGAAAGATAGACAAGAGAAAGAAAAAGAAAGAGAAAACAGAAAGAATAAAGAAGTATTTACAAGTTTGGCTTTAAAATACAAAAGCATAAAACATCTTTGAATATGAAAATCTATCTTTTTGCCTGCAGACTCACAGAGGGCGAGGCAATGATGAAACCCCATCGTGAACGTCTGATGGATAATGTGAGGATCAAGGAGATAAAGCAGGCAAGTTGCTCTGAGCTCTTTGAAAGGAAGGGAATAAGCCAAAGTACTGACTTAGGAGTGGTTTAAATTCTGGATAACTTAAATATGGTGAGCTTGACTCTGTCTATGCTTATGGGTACTTCTGAAGTGTTCACTGGAGTATGTATTGTTCATTGTTACTGTGAAATTAAGTTGCTGGAGTGGAGCATTACCTCTAAAAATAAATGCTTTAGGGATCTGCTTATTATAGATGTCGAACCAAAACCATCCTTGAGTCAACTCCTGCAGAGACTCTGCCTGGAAATGAGATAAGTCAAGGATGTAGAAAACTGAATTTTAAAAGGAAAAAAATGGCATATAATTAGGAAACTGGCAGAATCAGCCAAGTACTGATCAACAAGCACATCATGAGGGCCTACCATGAGCACAGCATGATGTAGATAAAACTCACACAGGGCCAGCAAAGAGTTAAAGGGCTCAGGGAGACTTAAAGGACTCAGGAAGCCAGCAGGAGCTTTTCTGCTAAGACAGCATGGTTTGATAGCAGCAGAAACATCTGCATATGGAGCACTGTAATTTGGTCCTTTAATCAGTGCCAATAGGCTGACCCACTGGAACATAAGCTTTTTGAGGCCAAGAATTTTGCCTATATTCATCATCACTGTATCTCCATGCTGGTAAATAGCAGCTGCTTAAGAAATATCTGTTGAGTAAATTAAATAATAAATGACAGGAAGGAAGGAAGGAAGGAAGAGAGGGAGGGAGGAAGGACTCGAAGAAAAGAAGATAGAGAAGGCTATATTCCTCGGTGAACAGCCTTCCTAGGATAATTCTCCTAGAAACTATCCCTTCCTATATCCACATACCCCACAGCATCCTGCAAGACAGAAGCAGAGAATAAGAGCCAGCAGGAGAGCTGTGAATGTCAGTGTATGTATGAGCACCAAATTCATCTTTTGCAATGCCATAATGTTTTGTTCACAACTCCTCTCTGGCACTTACCACCACTCTGCCTTAATTGTTTGAGTTTGTTTACCTGATCCTGCCCATTGAGAAAATGGGCCTGACAGAGGCATACACAGGGGGCTCTCAAGTTCAAAACTGAATATTGACCACAGAAAATGTCAAGCAGCAGACACCATGTTTTCTCTTATTTTTCGATGGGGTTAGCCATGTATACACCTTAGTGATGATGATCCAAGGCCTCACCCAGCCCGCATATCCCATACTAAATTTTCTTGCTCATATTTCTAGTCCCTTAGAACATAGCAAGAGCTCAACATGTACCTTTTAAATGCATGAAAACTTCTTTTCAGACCAGACTAGCAGTGGTTATCACCAGTGTTATCAAAAGAGTTGACCAAACCAGAAGGAAGACATAAGTAGTGAGACCCTAAGCTGAAAACCTAGAATTACCAACCAAAAGGAGAGAATTCAAGTTTACAGATAGAGTTTTATTTTTGTTTTTTTAGCATCTTTATTGGAGTATAATTGCTTTACAATGGTGTGTTAGTTTCTGCTTTATAACAAAGTGAATCAGTTATACATATACATATGTTCCCATATCTCTTCCCTCTTGCGTCTCCCTCCCTCCCACCCTCCCTATCCCACCCCTCTAGGTGGTCACAAAGCACTGAGATAATCTCCCTGTGCTATGCGGCTGCTTCCCACTAGCTATCTATTTTACGTTTGCTAGTGTATATATATATGTCCATGCCACTCTCTCACTTTGTCCCAGCTTACCCTTCCTCCTCCCCATAACCTCAAGTCCATTCTCTAATAGGTCTGTGTCTTTATTCCCATCCTACCCCTAGGTTCTTCATGACCATTTTTTCTTTTTTTTAAGATTCCATATATATGTGTTAGCATACAATGTTTGTTTTTCTCTTTCTGACTTACTTCACTCTATATGACAGACTCTAGGTCCATCCACCTCACTACAAATAACACAATTTCGTTTCTTTTTATGGTTGAGTAATATTCCATTGTATATATGTGCCACACCTTCTTTATCCATTCATCTATTGATGGACACTTAGGTTGCTTCCATGTCCTGGCTATTGTAAATAGACCTGCAATGAGCACTGTGGTACATGACTCTTCTTGAATTATGGTTTTTCTCAGGGTATATGCCCAGTAGTGGGATTGCTGGGTCGTATGGTAGTTCTATTTTTAGTTTTTTAAGGAACCTCCATACTGTTCTCCATAGTGGCTGTATCAATTTACATTCCCACCAACAGTGCAAGAGGGTTCCCTTTTCTCCACACCCTCTCCAACATTTATTGTTTCTAGATTTTTTGATGATGATCAATCTGACCGGTGTGAGATGATATCTCATTGTAGTTTTGATCTGCATTTCTCTAATGATTAATGATGTTGAGCATTCTTTCATGTGTTTGTTGGCAATCTGTATATTTTCTTTGCAGAAATGTCTATTTAGGGCTTCTGCCCATTTTTGGATTGGGTTGTTTGTTTTTTTGATATTGAGTTGCATGAGCTGCTTGTAAATTTTGGAGATTAATCCTTTGTCAGTAGCTTCATTTGCAAATATTTTCTCCCATTCTTATTATTGTAACAAAAAGAA
The DNA here is from genome assembly GCF_964341445.2 of Mesoplodon mirus. NCBI lineage: Eukaryota > Metazoa > Chordata > Mammalia > Artiodactyla > Ziphiidae > Mesoplodon > Mesoplodon mirus. Next base: position 174,746,378 of record NC_138977.1, read on the forward strand.
TAAAATATCTAGGAATAAACCTACCTAAGGAAACAAAAGACCTGTATGCAGAAAATTATAAGACACTGATGAAAGAAATTTAAGATGATATAAATAGATGGAGAGATATAGCTTGTTCTTGGATTGGAAGAATCAACATTGTGAAAATGACTCTACTACCCAAAGCAATCTACAGATTCAATGCAATCCCTATCAAACTACCAATGGCATTTTTCATAGAACTAGAACAAAAAATTTCACAATTTGTATGGAAACACAAAAGACCCTGAATAGCCAAAGCAATCTTGAGAAAGAAAAATGGACAAGGAGGAATTAGGCTCCCTGACTTCAGACTATACTACAAAGCTGCAGTAATCAAGACAGTATGGTACTGGCACAAAAACAGAAATATAGATCAATGGAACAGGATAGGAAGCCCAGAGGTAAACCCACGCACATATGGTCACCTTATCTTTGATAAAGGAGCCAAAAATATACAGTGGAGAAAAGACAGCCTCTTCAATAAGTGGTGCTGGGAAAACTGGATAGGTACATGTAAAAGAATGCAATTAGAACACTCCCTAACACCATACACAAAAAGAAACTCAAAATGGATTAAAAACCTAAATGTAAGGCCAGACACTATCAAACTCTTAGAGAAAAACTTAGGCAGAACACTCTATGACATACATCACAGCAAGATTCTTTTTGACCCACCTCCTACAGAAATGGAAATAAAAACAAAAATAAACAAATGGGACCTAATGAAACTTAGAAGCTTTTGCACAGCAAAGGAAACCATAAACAAGACAGATAGAGATTTAGTATAACCTACAGACATTTAGCAAATTATATCTGTCATGAAAATTATAATGTGAAATTAGCAAAAGAAGTAACTTGAAGCAGATGTTCAAAATGTTTACCCTTGACCTCTCCACATGGTAGATCAGCACACACATGTCCAGATTCTATGCTTCCAACACGAATAAGAGCAATCAAGGCTTTTCTTCATGGAAACACGATAAATGGATGGTACAATTTTTGCTCTAAACACAATCCTCATGTAGAAAACACTGAAGTCAGAGTCAAGATATTTGGGAATCCTTCTGCTGCAGGTTCATATTGGAAAGTCTGTTACTATGGTTAATAAACCATGCATTTGTGGTATAAAGTAACCCATGTTCAATAAGAACAATATATGGCTAAACACAAGAAACTTCTGACAATTCGAGATTTAAAGTAGGTTTTGGGGAAAGCTAACCTTGAATTATTAAAACTCAGCTTTAAAAGTCAAGGCCAAGTTCAGCCAAGTTTCTCTCTTGGCTGAAGGCAACTATAGCTCCATTCTTTGGGCTCAGGGCAATAACATTTCCACACTGGAGGCAAGATTTGGAAGTCAATTACAGGAAATCACCAGGGTCCTTTATGCCTGAAACCATCCCCTGGTAAAGATGTGGAAATTTTATTAAAAAGATAGAAGGCCATTTGGCCTAGTAAAAAAGCCAAGTTAAGATACCATTGAAGGAGGTATAAGCAAATCACAAAAGTATGAGAATGAGAATATATATCTGGGCCAGACCACTCTCACCTAATTAATAGATCCACAGTTTTGTGTAACAAAAATAATGGTAACTTAAATATCTAATAATAGAAGAAGAGTTGAGTCAAATATGGTTTACTCACCAATGAAGACATTAAACTGCTATAAATTTACAGTAACACAAAAGTATGGCTATAAGTTACATGAAAGAAAAATTCGGATACAAAAATGTATGTGCAACAGGGAACTACATTCCATATCCTGAGATAAACCATAATGGAAAAGAATATGAGAAAGAATACATATATGTATAACAGAATCACTTTGCTGTACAGCAGAAATTAACACATTGTAAATCAACTATATTTCAATAAGATATTTTTTAATTTATGTGCAATATTATCTCTACTCTTTTATTTGAACCCATCTATAGAGAAAAGCCTGAGACCATATTTTTAAAAATGCTAACAGTAGTTGCAATTAGATGACAGAACTTTATGTAACTTTTAAATATTTTCTTTTGACTTTAAAAAAATATTTCTGCATTTTTCACATATTTTCATAATTGGGGAGAAAAAAATTGAAACCCCCAGTTCCTCAGTTGTTTACTTCCTTTGAATCTCAACAGCCTTTCCTAGACACAGTGGGAATAAAAAGGCTGGCTGCTCTTGCTTTCAATTTTTTTTTAATATTTTGATGTGGCTAGGCAATTACATATAATTTAACATAAAATCAGCCTTTGAATGATACCAGACAAGGCAAAATGGAAGCTTCTATTCACTCATTCCATTAATAGCTAAAGAGAGGTTACTCAATGAAGTTGAGAGGCAATATGTTTTTGAATACATGCTTTTCGAACAAAAGGAACATTCCAATTTCATATCTCGTTTAGGTTAAATGAGAAAAGCCACATGCCTACTTACATACACACCTCTCTAACACACTCCCAATACCCATACAAACACAAAAACAAGCCTATACTGTTAATTTTGCTTTTATAAAACATATTCCGAAAATTATAGGTTTGAGGTGCTGAAAATTTGAAGAACATAAAACATCAACGAGTCAGAAAATGGTGGAAAATTTTCCCCTTTTTTAATGTTAAGATCCAGATCATCAGCAGTCATTTGCTGAAAAGAAACTTGCTCATTTTTAAACAAGACAGAAATTAAAACTGATGTAGCTCCTGTGTTTGTTTGAGTAATGACGCAAGCAGGCATTAGTTTAAATCAGCTATCGCTGCTGCAATCAATTTTCTCTTAAATTTATCAAGCACTGTTATGCCTGGCTTATTGATGATTTTTGATGTATTCTCAATAAAAAAAAAACTTCCTCAACCTCATAAGTTATCTTTTTTTCATAAAGCCACAAAAGAACTCTAATCTTTCTAAAACTAGCCAGAGGAAACAAAGAATAAATCAAAAACCTGAAACCAGATAAGCAAACTTGCGTTATGAAATGGAATTCAGGAAAATATCATGACAGCAAGCATCTCAGTCAATTCCAAGGGAACAATTAGACAATCCTGATGATTAAATTTCTGCATTTCCATTGACTAGATCAAATTATGATGAATTCCCTTTCCTTAAGCTTCAGGTCCTTAAGAAGAGTTTGAGCTCCCTTTCCTCCCTTTTTTCCATGGTAGAGCCAAGCATACGCATTCACACTGAGCTGCAGAAGGTGAAGGGGGAAGGAGAATTTCTGGGAGTGTTACCTGGCCAGGACCATTAGGTATGATTCTAAAGCAGACCAAAAAAGATAATGATCCCACATTTTTGATGGCTTAAAAGGAAGAACACATGCATTCATGGTTTCACAACAAACAATTATTGACCACCTATTACATGTCAGGCTGAACTAGGCAATGATGATCAAGTGATAAATAAGACAGGTCTTGTCTCTATTTCATGGAATCCCTAGTCAAACTCACCAAACATATACATATACATATACATACACAGAAATATCTATACTTACAGTATACATTATGATAATATGTATCATTCATTGAGTGCTTACTATGTGCCAGGCAAGAGTCTGAATGTTTTATACAATCATCATCATAATCAAAATAATAGCTACTACTGTTTATTAAGAGCCAGTAACAGTCATTGTGCTAAATTCTTCATTCTTATGATACAAGAGTTCTCCTCCCTTGTATGTCTTATCACGATGAGGAAAGAGTGGCCTAGGGAGGTCGAAGGAATTGCTCAAGGTCACAGATAATAATGGCAGAAGACAGATTTGAACACAGGTCTACCTGATTCCACCTCACACTGGACCACCACGGTCTTCCACACTGGGCTTTGTCAAAGTCCATTGGCAGTGAAGCGCAAGACGTTAAAATTAGACATGATATGCCTGGGGACAGGAGACATCCCAAGGCTGATAACATCACTGAACAGCTGGACCTCTGTTCTGGCTGGCCAGTCTCAGGAGCTGCTGGACACAGGCTAAAACCAAGCCCAAGGGTCCTCTGGATGAATTTCAAAGGGCAAGAAAAAACATCTTCCAAACTGGTGCTGCCAGATGCCTTCTTCTTTGACATTAGCAAGGAGGAGAACATTCCTAATGATTACCCTAAAATGGTGGTTCTCAACTGGGGCGGATTTTGCTCCCCCTTCCCCCAACAAGGAACATTTGGCAATGTTTGGAGACATTTTTCTTTGTCATTCTGGGGAGGGTGTGCTACTGGCATCTAGTGGATAAAGGCCAGGGATGCCACTAAATATTCATAATGAACAGCCCCTCACAACAAAGAATTACCTGGTGCTGGGCTTCCCTGGTGGCGCAGTGGTTGAGAGTCCGCCTGCTGATGCAGGGGACACGGGTTCGTGCCCCGGTCTGGGAAGATCCCACGTGCCGCAGAGCGGCTGGGCCCGTGAGCCATGGCCGCTGAGCCTGCACGTCTGGAGCCTGTGCTCCACAACGGGAGAGGCCACAACAGTGAGAGGCCCGTGTACCGCAAAAAAAAAAAAAAAAAATCACCTGGTCCAAAATGTCAATAGTGCCTCTGCTGAGGAACCCCACCCTAAAGTATCCCTATGCTGCCTAGTGGATTTTTCTAAGAAAATGAGCTATAGGAATGAACTTTGCGCCCCTTAATTGCCAAGAAAGGAGTATAGACTAGATGGCTGTCTTCAAAATGGAGTGTAGCAAGAAAATAGTATGTCTTCCATTCATCGGTATGCATCTTTATGTTTTTATTTCCTGTGTATGTTTTATAATGTTCCTAAAATAGTAGTACAATAGTACATGCAAATAATTTGTGTATAAATAAATACATATTTATTGGAGGTAAATGCCCAGAACAGTAAAACCACATAATCAACAAGTTGGAAATGTAGAGAAAGAGCTATAGATTTGGAATCAAGGAGATATGGGATCCAATTCCCAATTCAACCTCTAAATATTAAATGTATGACTTTGGTTTAACTGTCTGTAAAATAGTTATAAGAATACTCATCCCCCCACCCCAGGATTGTGTGATGAATTAAATTCAACTGTGTATTGAACACCTAGCACATAGTAGCTTCTTAATGAATATTCATTTCCTTTACCCTCTTTTCCCTCCCCTGTGTTTTAGGTATAAAAGCCTGGGACAGGTCACAAATTCCCTGTCCTGAGTGTCTTCATCTATAATCAAATTATGAATATTCCATCTATTTGACAGAGTTGGCACGAAGGATTAAATTAGAAAATTGGTATTAAAGTGCCACCAAAAATACAAAGGATTTATAAATATAAAGTTGTTTTCCTAAATTGTGATCGTACAACCTTTTATCAAGGGTATTCCTGATAATTACTCCTTTGCCCAATTTGGAAACTCAAAGATCAACATTCAAAAAGGAAATGGCTTGATTCTAATAACTCCATGCAGCTTTTTCTTTCCTGCTTACACTATTTCACCATCTTAGCTGAGAGAGTGCTTAAATATTGCAAAATCAGGAATTTCAACAGTGGTATATTCAGTTCAACAGCATGGTGTTTGTTGGTTTTTTGTTTTTTGTTTTTTTTTTCTTCTCCTAGAGGGAATTGATTCACAGGCTGTGAAAGCACATTGCATCACCAACTGACCACGCAGAAGGGCCCAGAGGCTGTGTACCTCCCGGATGGTGCTGACGTCAAATCGCAGGGCACGTGGCCCTGTGCACTCCCAGCTCAGCACAATTCTCCCACACGCCTACGGCCTGGGATTCGTGCTCCATCACCTACAATTCCAAGTGCGTATTTTTAAACTTTTGAAGGTGAAGTGTGTTCAGGCAAGCACTCTTCACAAAGGTCAAAAGCAGGCGGGAGCCATGGCGTCCTCATTGGAGGAGCCTGAGCTCTTGGAATCTCTCCCAGTGGGAGCCTCGGAGATGCTGAGAACTCAACCCCAACCTGGATCTTGCTGGCATTTTCTGACTTTCTCCCCCCACTCTCCCTAATAGTGTTAATAACAATAATAGCACACCATTTCAAAGCACTTTAGATTTTAAAAACCTGTAATGAATATTATCTCCTCGATTCTTTGAATTTCAACAGCTTATTTACTTACTTAACAGCCACTAGACTCTGAACACCTAAGAACATGTCCTATGACTTGCTTCTGTCTTGGTATCTCCAGGACCTACCTAGCATGTGTGTGGCTCATAGTAGGTGCTCAATAGCCATTCCTTGAAAGCACAACTAGATGAATGAATATTATAATCCTTACCTTAACCGTAAGAAACCTGAAACCCAGGGACCATAAGTCGTCATGTGCTCAAAAACATGCTTTTCTAAGTTACAGAGACAGTCCTAAACCCAGATCCTCTGACCTCATTTTCACCAGACGTCAATATAGAAGGTAATTCCTACCTTAGGGAGGTAAATAGAAAGAAACGTGAATGTTGCTCTCCTGAGTACAGCCTTGAACGAGCTGCCAGGATATAGGAGGGGGCACAAACAGAATCATTGAACTCACTATGTCAATTCTCTTCCCATGTGCCCTACATGCATTTTGTCCTAGGGAGATAGGGGTATATGGCCCTGGGTGCATGCATGGCTGGCACGTCTAGGAAATGATGAGTTGGACCCTAATACCCCGCCTCAGTTCAAGGTCTGACACCATGCTGGCCAGATCTCAAGCTCTGGAGTGAAAGGGGCTGAGATTGAATCCAGGCTCAGCCACTTACACATGGTGTCACCTTGAGCACTCTTTGTCTCTCCATCCCCTCATCTGTAAAACGAGGAAAGTAATATAACTTACTTCATAGGGATGTTCTAAGGATTAAGTGAGTTCCTTTTTTTTTTTTTTTTTTTTTTGCGGTACGTGGGCCTCTCACTGTTGTGGCCTCTCCCGTTGTGGAGCACAGGCTCCAGACGTGCAGGCTCAGTGGCCATGGCTCACAGGCCCAGCCGCTCCGTGGCATGTGGGATCTTCCCGGACCGGGGCACGAACCCATGTCCCCTGCGTCGGCAGGCGACTCTCAACCACTGCACCACCAGGGAAGCCCAATGAGTTCCATTTGTTTAAATGCTTAATACAACGAGAGGCACACAGTCATAGGATAAGAAATACTAGCTATTGCTATGCTTGCACTGGCATATTCTACCTCTGTGACGCTCTTTCCTACTTGTTTCATCACCTATGCCAGCCTACACCTTGGTGTTACTCGACTGCCTGCCTATGGCCCCACCTTTCCCTGAATCATCTTCTTTCTAAGCTCTTTCTGAAAATCTCCTCTGATAATGTGACTCACTTGCCTGAACACCAATGGCTAAGATGCTGCCCAGATTCCTTCATATGACTGTCAAGACCTTTCCCAATCCAACTCCAAGCCTGCATTCAAGCCACATCTTCCATGCCTTTCTCATGTTCTACTTCCTTGATACCTGCACAGAACTATAAAAACATTCTAGGTGATTTAAACATACGTTCATGGAATTAACTTCATAAAATAACTGAATACTGAGTAATGTCATGATTAAGAGCCTGGGCATTGGTGGCAGGCAGATTAGAGTTTCAATCTCAACTCTGGCACTTATTAGCTCTGTGACCTTAAACAAGTTACTTAACCTCTCTGAGCTTCTATCTCTTCTTTGGTGAACTACAGCTATTGTGTGTTATATAGAATATTGTGAGAATTCAATGGAATAATGTAATTCAAATTAGTTCTCACAGTGCCTGGTGCATAGTAGACTCTCAAAAAATGGCAGCTAAAACTAAAAGTTTCTAGTGTACATCAAGAGTAAAAAGGCTTATGGTGATAATTGGGCAACTTGTTGAGAATCCTGGAGCCTACTTGCATATCAAACTAAGCCCCCTAATGCGTAAGCCCCCGGCGAGAACCACAAGGCCTGCTTCTAGAAAAGCCAGTGAACATATGCTCTGAGACAGCTTTAAATAAGCACAAAGCACTCAGCAGCCCACACACATTCTCCAAGCCCGTTCTCACCCACGGAAAGCAGAGAAAACACTGGTCACCATCATTTCCTATTCTCTTAGCAGAAATGACTATGGCCTTGGGCAGGTAAGAGTGCAGTCATTCCAAGTCTATGACAATGGCCTGTCCAGAGCTTCTCCAGGCCAGCGGTGATTCAGAGATGACAGCAGCTGAAGGCAGAGCCCTTGCTGGTGGCCCACTGCTAGCCTGACCTAGAGCAAAGATCTATCAGTGGTCCCCAGAGAGGCTCCATGTCACACTTACATCCTGCTCTGGGTGACACACAGCCTCTTCTCCATGGCCCAACCGTATTCAGCTGACCAGAGCACAAATGAATATTTAAATCAAACTCCCATGACCTATTGTGTATATAACCTTGTGTACATAACACTTATATAACTCCAGCCTACTTAAGAGCGACAACTCCTGATGCATAGCTGCACAGAGAGAAATGCATGACACTGCAGTCTGTCTCCTGAGAACTAGAAATGATCCCTTTTTTAATCAGGTAGCTTGAAAAAAATATGATGCAACTACACAAGAGCGTGTGTGTGTGTATACGTGCACGAGTGTGTGTGTATGACACAGAAGGAGAAAGAAAAAGGAAGAGATTCCTCTGTTTCCAAAAATTCTTAATTGATTATCTAATATGGCATGTTGGCTCAGGTAATTTAGGAAATTGAAATATATGTTTGTACAGAGATAATCTATGCTTAAAAATATCTGGCATGGTAGGAGGAACATTGATGAAAAGTTTAAAAACTTGCTTTGTGCGGGCTTAATATGGGGCTAATTCAGACTTACAGAGTTGGAGAGTTATGGGACTCAACATAAAATGTACCAGTTCACTGAGCACCATAGTGGTCAAGAAAACACACATAAAAATTCCAATAAGAATGGAATGTGAGGCAAAAGCACAATTTCCTCCCAATCTGGAATATCAGCAGGATTTGCACTCGTTGTTTGTGGTTTTCGGGGGTAGATGGTACATTCCAGTGGAGCATCAGCAGTAATGCTGCATGACAGCTCCTTGGAATACCATCTGCTTCCCTGGGAACTGTTAGTATCGTTGTAATTATCTACTTCTAAGCACTTTATTGAGAACATCATTTGCAAATTAATCAACTACAGACCAGTAAAACAAATGACACGCCTCCCCGAAAACAACAGCATTATTTCACATTATTTTCCAAAGGATTTAGGAAAGCTGAAGGGGGCGTTAAACATGCCTCTAAACCTCACCCTGTGTACATAAGTTGAGCTGAAAGGCTTACAGAATTGGGTGTTCTAGAAAGGTCTTTGGAGGATTTGGGCAATGGAGAAGAGGAGGAGAGCAGCAAAACCTAAGAGATGGGTCACATTACCACATGAGACAAGAGGCGTGAGAGAGACTCCAGCTGACGGCTACATGATGGTGAAGACAAAGATTTCCAGACTCTTCTGCAATCGCTCCCTTGACTACAGTGTGTTGCCTTCTCAGTCTTGCCCTCCAAACCTTCCAGCTGTCCATAGTGTGTGGATGGCCCCTCCATCCCAGGCCATTTCTTTTTTTTTCTCTTTGTGAAAAATTAATTTCTATTTATTTGAAGCCAATATCTTTCTGAAATTTGAATTGTAACTAAATTTTAATAATGCAAACAAATACTAGTTAAGTAATATAAATACGGCAGGAAATATATATCAGAAATTCAGCCAAGGCCATTTCTTTTGGCTACAGGACAAGAAGCAGGGAGTACAGGAGGAGAGAGAGGAAGCACTGGAACTCTAATCCTTAATTCTCCTGCCATAACTGACCAAGAAGGTAAAGCTTTGAAAGCAGAAAAGCAAAGAGGGGAAAAGGCAAAGTATCTAAATGGCAGAAATGACCCAGGAGTCAGGGGACTCAGGATTGAGACAAACCCCAGGCAGGCTGCCCCTCACTCTGAGTAAGCGGCATACTTGAATGGGTCTGAACCATGAGTCTTCAAGTCTGTGGCTTCAACCTGGAGGCCCAGAGGAGAAAAAGAATCCCAGTCACCATCACAGAAAACTCTAAGTGCACCTTCTGTTAGCAGCAAATCCGAGAGCTGAGGGAGAAGGAAATATTCACTGCCCTGGCCCTCCCCCACAGAGGCACTGGCTCTAGTCTGGGAATAGAGGGGGTCGGTCTCCCCAGGACATGCCCAGGCTCTCAATAAACAAATGGCTTCAGACCCTCCTGTGATTTCCCCACCATCTTGTCAGTTCAGATGTCACAGAGCAACAGAGAGCCAGAGCCACACCCAGAGAGAACAGTTTGTCCACACTTGTATGGCACATGGATGATACTGGTACCTGATCAGAGGATGCTGGTACCTGGTCAGTTTAAGAAGACCCAAGCTGAATTTCACTGATGGAAATAATGGTTTGTTGGCCTCATTAAACAATTTTTACAAGAATGTATGAGGGTCTTTCTTAAGAGGGAAAAAAAAAGTGTTTAGAATCAGACAATCCTGGTAGTAAATCTTACCTTTGTTAATGACCAGTTACTTAATCTTGAGTAACTGGTCCTTTAGTTTACTTTTTTATTCATGGGAGTTTGATGTCTTCTTGAAGGAGTTTATGTGCAACTTTAAAATAATGCTACATGTGCAGCGACATGGATGGACCTAGAGATTGTCATACTGAGTGAAGTAAGTCACTTATATGCTTATATGTGGAATATTAAAAAATGGTACAAATGAATATATTTACAAAACAGAAATTGAGTCACAGATGTAGAAAACAAACTTATGGTTACCAAGGGGGATGGGGGGGCAGATAAATTGGGAGACTGGGATTGACATATACACACTACTATATGTAAAATAGATAACTAATAAGAACCTACTGTATAGCACAGGGAACTCTATTCAATACTCTGTAATGACCTATATGGGAAAAGAATCTAAAAAAGAGTGGAAATATGTATATGTATAACTGACTCACTTTGCTGTACAACAGAAACTAACACAACATTGTTAATCAACTACACTCCAGTTGAAAATTAATTTAAAAGAATAAAAAATAAAATAATGCTACACTTACTATGGAAGAAAAAGGAGACACAAATGAAGACTTTTCAAACAAACAGAGAGGTTTGTCAGGGAAGAGGTGGGAGAGAAAAATGAAATAACACCACATGGTGGCCCATGGTTCTCCTGTAGGTCCAGAGGGAATGACCAAGATGGCCATAGTAGGGAAGTGCCCACATCGAATTAATGTAAGAAACATGTATTGAGCATTAACTGGGCTAAACAGATTGGACTGTCATACATTGGATATCTCTGTAAAAATGTGCTTTCCTATGGAAAGGACAAAGCCCATGTCCTGTTTGTTCTCATAGCCCACCCCAGAATAGACAGTGAGATAAACAAATGTCATAGACATGGGGTTAGGTGCTGTGGAGAGTACACCTCAATCAACTATTTCCAGCTCCTGTTAAAATACCTGTGAGGCTGGTATTTTCACCAGTTATATTTCAGGTGGGTATCATTTATCCAATCTGACCAGACCTCCCTACTGTATGGCACCACCTCACACAAGAAGGCTTATCCATTTTGCAGCTAACTTCTTATAAGATGGTACATCATGGGGCTGACTTACTCAAAATCAGCTCTTCTGATTTTTCTGAGGAGATAATGAGGTTCTTCAAGAGTTGAAAAGATCCACTGAGAATTATGTTGCCCTTCAGTTTCTTTTCTGGACCAAATTATTTCTTCCATGAAACATAGCTTGAAATAAAAAACACTCAGAGGCCCCAGCCTCTTCATTATTCAAATATTTGAGTGGATTTAAAGGGACAGTTTCCAGAAGCTACAAATGAAACTTACTACCAAAAAAAAGGTAGAAAGAAAACCTTACCCAGGAAGGGATTTTGTTAGGAGCACCCTTTGGACTTTCTGATCATCCGAGATTCTTCCCAACCCAGAGAGTTTGTCAGGCATCAAGACTTGGTTTTGAAACTGTGACCTTGGGTACATTAAGCTCTTTGTGTTTATTCCTCATCTTTTTTTTTATTTAATTTTTATTTTATATTGGAGTATACTTGATTTACAATGTTGTGTTAGTTTCAGGTGTACAGCAAAGTGATTCAGTCATACATATACATATATCTATTCTTTTTCAGATTCTTTTCTCATATAGGTTACTATAGAATATTGTGTAGAGTTTCCTATGTTATACAGTAGGTCCTTACTGATTATCTATTTTACATGTAGTAGTGTGTATACATTAATCCTAAACTCCTAATTTATACCTCCCCCCCACCTTTCCTCTTTTTATCCCTCATTTTAATACAGAACTAAGTAATATAACTACCACCATTGTAAAGACTACATAAGAGATAATGCATGCAATGTGCCCAACACACAGTAGGTCCTCACATTAGGGCTCCATCCCACAGAGTCTGGGGCAACCCTTGGCAGACTCTGGAACGGAGGTAACGTGTGTGAATATACGCATATGATATTTTGAAGCTGGGAGAAACATAAGTTAGGGATCTGAGGGAATGAAGAATTTATTTGTCCCTTAGGTATTTCCTCCCAGAGATCTCAAGCAAAACTTCAACTGGCATGTAGCACATCCATGTCCATAAGAAATAGTAGATCATTAAATTGATTAAAGAACTGTAGTACTGCCTTAACTACCAGAGATGTAAAGGTAGTATTAACAGTTTATTGATAAAATGTAGGAACCTAACCTTCATTCTTGATCATATTCTCTTCTCTAGACCATTCCACACCTTCAGAGAAGTAGGCCTTGGGGACACTGAAATGTGTCAACCTAGAGAGACCTAGGTGGAGGCTATTGCCATTGTTCAGGTGTGAGAACTTGAGCCATGGTGGGTGTTAGATGGTGTTCATGGGGACAAGAGAAGGGGCCCCATATGAGGAAACAGGGAAAGACAGAAACATCAGAGCCTGGCAACTGATTTGAAATGGCGAGTAAATTTTTTTCCATTTTTAGCTAACGTGTGTTCTTCTAATGTTTCTAGAAGGAATGCGTAACATTTATTTAAAAAATTGTTAAAGTCAATGACATATTCAAAAAAAAGAAGGCATTAGTGGTTACTAGAAGGCTTTAATCTTGAGTGCTGGGAGAAAATGCTAGTGCCACTGATACAAACTTAGAAAATCACCATAAATAAGGTTTCCAGAGTATGGATTGGAGAATGGTGAGAAATTTATCCAGAGACATCTTGAATCTAAAATGTTGGTAGAGCATACAGCAGCAACTGACATACAGCATATGCCCAATAAATGCTTCTCAAATGAATAAATAAATGACATAGACCATCTGCTCTGGGAATTAAGGAACAGCTAGAGCAAACTCTTACCAAGCCTGGTACACAAAAGACTAAGTCGTAATTGTTGTCACAGAAAAAGAGATTCCATGATGAGTTTGGAATATCCTAGACATAACCATTCACACCAGTTTTTTCCCACTTTGGAGGGTACAGAGAAACTGGCAGTGCAAGGAAAGAAGGAGGAGGCCCCTGTCACCTCGGCCAGGATGCAGGGCTGAAACAAGTCATGTGGGTCCCCCAAGAAGCTGACAATGCGTCATATTTTCCAAAAGGCATTGAAGTGTTGGTTAAATATTTCTTTAGAAGAGTGGCAAAGAGCTTCAGATAGGAAGAGGGCAAGAGGTAGCAGTTCTCAATCCTTTCTGTAACATCCCCAGCAATTCAGCTCTGGCCCAAACTTCCCCATCCTACTCAGCACACCAGTTAACTGCTTCCATCCTCCTTGGAAGGCAGGTTAGGGAACATCCATTGTCCCCCAGTCTACCTCTTGAGATGATGAGCCCCAAGCAGCACAATCATGGCACTCTTTCCAACCACATTTTAATCTTTGTCCGGAGTGGAGTTCTGGCAGCTAGACATCATCTTCCCTTCACCCCCAGTGCTGTTTAAATGTCCCTTCAAGATTGGTGTCCCAGTGACCTGCCCTGCTGCCCACCCTTGACTCCACTCTAAGGAGACACATATGCATAGTCTCAGTCCTCTTCTAGGACAATCACCAAGTCCAAGATGGGGAACACACAATCCTCTTCCAATTAAAACAACTACAGTGCTGTTTGGGTGGAGTGAGGGGGTACTTAATTTCCCCTTAGAGTTCAAATTTCAGCTGATTCAGAAGTAGTGATGGCAGAAAAGTGAACAAACAGGGTGACTGGTACCAGTCCAAACGTCCTGGCGATGTTTCACAGCCCCATGCCCCTTGGAAATGGAGCCAGGGAGACCGCTATGCTTTTCTGCAAGTGCCAGCACACTGCTGGGGGTAGTCACACCTGGGCCAACATGCTCTGAACTCTTGTTATCTGGCAGCAACCATCCAGAATCTCTCTACGACGCTGAGAGTAGCTGTCAGACCAACACCTGCAGGCTGGAATCGCTGCATTCCCAGGCAGAATCTTACAAACAACAGCAACCAGGTTATCTGCTCCATCATACTGGGCTCTTGCTTCCCTTGAATTGTTCAGGGATGGAGTCAATTTTCTGTCACCATCTGCACTGCTGCCTCTACCCCATGAGAGCAACCATCAAGATAAAGTCTCAGGGAAAGGGTCCTGCTCAGTTAACGATCAATCAATCAATGAGTTGTCTCTATTATTCCCTTAACACTTACCTATCTTCACTAAACACCTGCAGCCACTGGCTGGACTCCAGAGGCTCATCTCCCCTCCCCCAAATATGGGCATTCTGGAGACTAGTTAAAAATGTGTGGATAGGAATGGTGTTTGGATATTTGATGCTCTGTGAGTGGTGCCTTGGACCTGGTATTGGAGGCCATTCAGACATGAGCCAACATAAAGGCCACTGCCACACTCTGGTGCTAACCATCCACCATCCAATCCCTTCTGTTGAGAAGCCCCTTGGAGGGGCCCTTCCTAATGATAACATCAAGTAACAGGGTCCTACCTTTAAGAAGGGATTTCTCTCTTTGAACCGATTTTAGACAAGGAGTTTAAAATTTTCACTTCTTAGAAATAAGTCCACTTACTTTACAGTTCCTTTGTAGAACTCCAGAAACTACCATAAGAAATAGCACATCCTATCCCCAGATGGGGAAAAGAAAATGAGGATGTCTCCAACATTTACCAAAATACTGTGACATTATTCTTTTTAATCCATAGACAAATTAAATCTTAATTTATTCTACTTTCCAAAGGAAAATTTTAGAGGGGAGATATCACAAAATTAAACAGTGAGAGAGGCTGGGAGTCATTGATTTGGAGAAAGAGAAACAGGAAAAAGATGGAACAACTTCCCAAAAAAGTTTCTGAGTTTGGGCTTTACCTAAATGTTGATTACATTTTATTAAAATTTTATTACATGGGCTTCCTTGGTGGCACAGTGGTTGAGAGTCCACCTGCCGATGCAGGGGACACGGGTTCGTGCCCCAGTCTGGGAAGATCCCACATGCCGCTGAGCGGCTAGGCCCGTGAGCCATGGCCGCTGGGCCTGCGCATCCGGAGCCTGTGCTCTGCAATGGCAGAGGCCACAACAGTGAGAGGCCTGCGTACAGAAAAAAAAAAAAAAAAAAAAAAAAAAAAAATTTATTAATTATGTAGTTCTAGTAGTAGCTAATTTATTGAACACTTAGTATGCACCAAGTACTGATGTGCATTTTATAAGCATTTGTTCATTAATTTTATTTAATCTGTACAGCAAATCTATGTGGTAGAGTGGTATTATCCTCATTTTGTACCTGAGAAAATCAGACAACCTGTCTAAGTGATAGCATAGCTAGGATTTTATCCAGGTCTTTCTGACACTAAAACCTGTGCTCTTAATCACTGGGCAAAATTATCTTCCAAACAAGAGTAAAATTTCATATAAATAAAACATAATACTAATTCTTGACAACAAAACACAGAGGAGATATTTGCCTGTGATGTAGAAGCACAGAGGAAATACATAAAATGGTTAAGTTGGAGGAGCAATGGAACAAGTGTAATTAAATTAGCTAGTTGAAATGATTTGTTTGTTCCAATAACAGTAAGACCTTTCTTTGCTCAAAGTTCACCATTCTGGGCAGAAGAGAAACAAAATGTTCTAGAAACATCCCAGATGCTGTGGCATTTGGAACATTTGCATTAATTTTAGCAAGTCCCAGTGTTTCGAACATCTGCCTCACTGAGAGACACCCATTGATAACACTGGGAAGATGGTAAAGGGTACCATCTCCAAGGGCAATATCATCGGGGTGTTTGGCTCAGGACTTGAGTCAAAAGGCAGAGGTGGCTGGAAAATGTGCTTTCAGTTGGCAAGAGAGTAAATCTCATCCTCCCATCTGAGATGTGGAAAGTGAACTCATTAGCATAGAGTAGAAAATCCTCCAAGCCCTAACATCTCCATCAACCTCTGCAACCTCCTGTACATTGCAGTGTGTTACACTGGTAGTAGGAAGTAACTTGAGGTAGTTAACAAAATATGCTGTAAGCCAGACTGCTTGGCTTGGTATCCCAGTGTTTTTACTTACTAGATACAACAGCTTCTCTGTGCCTCAATTTCCACATCCATCAGTGTGAATAATAATACCTATCTCATGGGGTCATTGTGAGAATTCAATGAATATACAAAGTGATTGGATCTTTTTCCAGCAAATGGTAAATGCTATACACAAATGTTTGCTGCTATTATTATCATGTGTTCAAAGTGATTAAACTGAATCCTTCCTAAAATATCTAGAGGCAGTAGATTAGTGATCGCCCGCAGCTGGAGGTGGGAGCAGGGATTTATTCAAATGGGCACAAGGGAACTGGTGGAGGAAATGTAAATGTTCTAAAACTGGGTTATGGTGGTGGTTGCACAACTGTAGAAATTTACTAAAAAAAACAAAAAATCCTTGACTTGCACACTTACAAGGCTTGAATGTTATGGCATATGTTATACTTCAATAAAACTGTTGGGGGGAGTTGGGGGAGGAGGGATAGATTGAGAATTTGGGATTAGTAGATGCCAACTATTAAATATAGAATGGATAAACAACAAAGTCCTACTGTGTAGCACAGGGAACTATATTCAATACCCTGTGATAAACTTTAATGGAAAAGAATATGACAAAGAATATATATGTATAACTGAATCACATTGCTGTACACTAGAAATTAACACATTGTAAATCAACTATACTTCAATAAAATAATTTTTTAAATAAAAAATAAATAAAACTGTTTATCAAATTAAAAAAAAAATCTTCCTTACATAGTCTGTGACAGAGACAAGCAGTGTCAAAGTTCCCAACAGAAATTCTTGAAAATTTCAAGGTTAGACTGTAATACCTTTTTTAAAAAATCCTTGGGAAATGGCAAAAGTCAATTAGATTTGTCCTTAGAAACACAAATTGTTTTTCTTTTTCAATAATTCTATTAACTCAATCTTCTCCTTCACTCCAGCTAAAGATCAGAATTTGAAGAACAATTCCAGTCTCTGTCACCTGAGTAAGATAATCTTACATCACTTTGTCAAAAGCAACATGTTTTACTAGCAGTTTAGACACATCACTCAATTTGCTACTAATGTAATTTATACCACCTTCTAAATAATCAAAACAATGCAAATATAAACCTGCTATGCATATAAAATTAGCAAAACCCAAAACCTAACAAAAATTGATAAAACCTAATACTGGCAGAGCTGCAATTAAGAACAGATATCAAGCATATATTTTGGGTAACAGTCTAAGATATTTTAATCCTTTTAAAAAACATAGCAATATGCTTCAAAAGCTTTTAACTGTCTGTCTGTATCCCAATGAATTTATACCAAGGAAACAAGTCAAAAGATAAAAGTTATAGGCACAAAGACGTTCACAGCAGGGTTATTTGTAGTAAAGTAAATTATGTAAATATAAATGTAAAGTAAATGTAAGTGTAAAATAAATATACATACTATGAACTATTTTATTTTTCTCAATTTTAAGATACCTTTTTTGGTAAATTTTCAACATTTCTGAAATTAGACTGCATCTTACATTCATTGTATACATTTAAAGTGGTAATATTTCTTCTCTTCCTTGAAAAGCTGTTATGAAAGCAATGGTGCATCTTAAAATCAGTAGCATCTTATGATCAAGAAAATGCAGTAGCCTGCAGTCATTAAAAATCGTAACTATAGGGCTTCCCTGGTGGTACAGTGGTTGAGAGTCCGCCTGCCGATGCAGGGGACACGGGTTTGTGCCCCGGTCTGGGAAGATCCCACATGCCGCGGAGCAGCTGGGCCCGTGAGCCATAGCCACTGAGCCTGCGCGTCCGGAGCCTGTGCTCCGCAATGGGAGAGGCCACAACAGTGAGAGGCCCTCGTACCGCAAAAAAAAAAAAAAAAAAAAGTAACTATAGATGTTGTTTAAAAACATGAAAATATCTAATACAACCATATTAAATTTTGTATGATTGGGAGTTAGAGTAGAAAGCAAGTAGACAAATGCAGGTTGACTTACAAGTAATATTTTCCTTCCTTTCACTTAGAGTTGCATGAATGTCACTATGATATTATGCATGTGTTAACATTTCTTCTTCGTTTTTTTTAAGAAAAAACCATGCCTTCACTGATATTCACTTCCCATGAAATCCTGGGTAGAAATATCATGAACAAGATAGGAGTAAAAGCCACCTAAATGCCCTATTCATTGTAGAAACAGAAACTTAAGAGTTTTTAGAGACTTATCTGGTGGTTCAGTGGTTAAGAATCTGCCTGCCAATGCAAGGCACATGGGTTCGAGCCCTGGTCTGGGAAGATCCCACATGCTGCGGAGCAACTAAGCCTGTGAACCACAACTACTGAAGCCCACATGCCCACGCTCAGCAACAAGAGAAGCCACCACAGTGAGAAGCCTGCATGCTGCAATGAAGAGTAGCCCCTGCTTGGTGCAACTGGAGAAAGCCCACGCACAGCAACAAAGACACAATGCAGCCATAAATAAATAAATAAATAAATAAATAAATATTTAAAAAAATCTTATTTTAAAAAAAGAGTTTTTAATCCTTATCTCCTACTTCCATTCCAGGAGGGGTTGTGTAGGAGCAGGCTGGGGAGAAGAGCGGGATGATCCCTGAGAACATTTACCCCTGCAAGCTACAGTGGGTTGTCAGGAAGCCTAAAACAAAACCAAACTCCCTAAGGTAGATTATGGGACCTGTTCAGACTGCACACCTACTGCCACATTGGACCAAAGAGAATTGGGCTCCATAGCTAGACGAGGAGAATGAAGATAAGGCAGTAGGAACACAACTGTTATTGAAAAATGAGAAAGATGTCAGGAAGTTGATGTGGAGGCAGGAAAAAAGGGAGCCCTGGAAGGAGAAATAAGTTAGGAAGAAAAGAGAGAATGAACTAGAACATCCTCAAAGACACATGGTGTAAGTCCTCACCAAGTATTTGGTAAAGGAATAAATAAGGGAATGAATGACTTCTATATGCCTAAATGCTAATGCCATGCCTGGCCCATAGTAGTTGCTCAATAATTCATTCAACCACTATTCATTCATTCATTTAACAAATATTTACTAAGCATCTGTTATGTGGCAGGCAATTATCTAGGCAAGGTAGACAAAGCACTGAACAAAACAGATAAAAATCCATGCCCTCAGAGAGCTAACACTCTGGTGGGGATGGAGAAAGGTAGAAAGGTTGGTAGAGAAGACTGACTATAATAAACAAGACTGTAAAACATACAAAACACTAGATCGTGATATGTGCTGTGGAGGAAAGGCAAGAGTCCAGGTGGATGAGAGTGCCTGAGAGTGAGGGAGAAGCTTACAACTTTAAATAGAGTATTCAGGGAAGACCTCACTGAGATGGTAACATTGGAGAAAAGACCTGAAGGAACTATAAGAGGAAGCCATGTGGATACCTGAGGGAGAGGAAATAGCACATGCAAAGGCCCTGAGGTGGGAATGTGTAAAGCCTGTTCAATGATCAGCAAGGAGGTCAGTGTGGGTGGGGCAGAGTGATGAGCTCAGAGAAGGAATGAACAGGTTGGGGCCTCCGAGACCATCTTAAGACCAAAGTTTTACTCTGAGTGAAGTGGATAGCCAGTGAAGAGTCTGGACCAGAAGGGTGACATGATCTGACCAATTTTAACAGGATCCATTGCTGTGCTGAGAATAGTCCATAAGGGAAAGGAGAGAAGCAGGGAGGCCAGTTTGAAGCCTATTTTAATAACTCAGCTAAGAGTCTTGGACCAAAATGATAATTGAAATGTACTAAAAAGTGATTGGATCTGGGAATATTTTGAATATGGATCCCAAGAGGTTTGCAAATGGATTGGATGTGGTGTGTGATAGAAAGAGAGAGGTCAAGGGTGACCCCAGGTTTTTTGGTCTGAACAGATGGAAAATGGAACTTCTGTGTGCTGAGATGGGAAAAGTGGTGAGAGGAGTAGGTTTGGATGGAGAAGGCCAAGAGTCCACTTTGGGGACACTGTAAGTTTGCAAAATTATTAGATAGTCCAGCAAAGTTGTCCTGTTGACTGGTGTTTAGGTTGAACCAATATCTGAACAAATGCTCAAAAAACAGAAAAATGAAAACAGAAAGAAAGGAGAGAGAAAGGTAAAAAATATAATGCTGTTAATAAAATAAAAGAACTTCGAAAGCAAACTTATGGTTACGAAAGGGGAAATGCGGTGGGGGGGAGGGATAAGTGAGGAGTTTGGGATTAACATATACACGCTACTATATATAAAACAGATAATCAACAAGGACCTACTGGATAGCACAGGAAACTCTATTCAATATTTGGTAATAACCTCTCTGGGGAAAGAATCTGAAAAAGAATGGATATATGCATATGTATAACTGAAGCACTTCGCCGTATACCTGAAATTAACACAACATTGTAAATCAACTATACTCCAATATAAAATAAAAATTAAATTAAAAAATAAATGAAAATAAAAAACAAAATAATAAAACAAAATGAAAGAGAGGGAGGCAAAGAGAAGGAACAGCCTCTGAAACAGGGAAGAGAAAAAGTGAGGAGAGGTGAGCGCTGATGCTGAGCCCATGCTGACAGGGGTCTCTAACCCTCCATCCCCTGTCAGCGGAGGTCTGAGTTTCCTCCCAGCCCCACTTTCACCACTCTTGCTAAACTAAGAGCCTGCATCCTAATCTGCTGTTTTCTGACACTGTAAAGACCAGTGACAAGATGATTTCTCGCACGTTTGTCTAAAATGTGCTCATTCCACCTGGGCTGTAGGATGGTTGGAAATTGGAAATCTGGGAGCAGGGCAGAGGCACCTGGCCCTCTGCATCACACGCTGTCAACCCTGCCTGGGTCTTCTTAAAACTCGTTTGCCATGGAATAGGAATTGTTCCAGGCCCTTCCTCTGCACTCCTGACTTGGGCAGGCTGAGAAAGGCGGTTCACCGTGAATAAGGAGGGTTAGGAAGACATGGGCAGAGGGAGGATGACGAGGCAGGAACTCACTTGCCAGCAGCTCTATCTTCAGAGTCAAGGGGAAATGCTGATGTAAAACAAAGAATTAGCTCCTCTGGAATAATCCTGGGAAAACTGTCTCCCAGCCTTTCCTTCTGAGTTGATTTCTTTGGCTCCGTGTTTGGAGAGAGCTGAAGTCACCCCCAGAAGTCCTGGGGCCCAGGTCTCAGCTAACACTCACTGTGTCATCTTGGGCGAATCACACAACTTCCCAGGACTCAGTAGCTCATTTGGAAAAATAAAGATAATTAGCGTTTGCCTGCCAGAAGGCAGGATGACGGACCAGATGATCTGGCTCAGGCCCTTCCAGCTCTAAGGTCTATGATTGTGTGATGGTTATAGAAAGTGAAATGCACAAGGGCAGGAGTTTAGAGATGTGTGCAGGGAACAGATGTGCTCGGTCACCCTCCTTCTCACAGTAGAACTTCTTATGGCATCTTCAGCAGAAAGCGAAAACCCCTATCCTGGCTCTTTATTCTGTGAGAAAACCATATATTTTGTATTCAACCAGAACTGCGTTTAAATTCTTGGTTCCAACACTTCTAGAATTATAACCTGGGGAAAAGTATTTAACCTTTGCACGTCTCTGTGGACTCATTTGTAAAATGAATATAGGAGAAGGCAAAGATTTCTGGGTTGCTGAGAGGATTAAATATGATGATAAATGTAAAACACTAACTCTATCAGTCATGGTCCAGTCATAACAACAGAGATCACTCTAGGTATTTAAAGGATTGAATACAGAGGGTTGGTTACTGCAGTGATGGAAGAAAGCCCAATATGCCTTCACTTCCAACCTCACTTTCAGCCTCCAGACCTCCAAACCCCAGCCTTGATCCTATACTCCAGGGTCCCCTGTATCTGGAAGAGAAGACTGGGCATGAATAAAAAAAAATCTAAGGGCAGATTCCAAAGAGGAGGGCAGTGAGCACCTAAACCGTGGAAGTACAAATGGAGGTGGGAGGCCAAAAATAATTTATAGGGCTCCCTAATGAGAGAGAAGCAACTTTTCTTTTCTCTGTTTCCATACAGGAAAGATTGCCCTAGGAAACAGCTGCCTTTCCCCATCCTGTTACAATGGGGCAGTGGAATGATCCACTTAACTTGAATTTAGGGAAAACAATTGAGTACGCTGAGCTCAGCTCTACACTTCTCATCCTCAGCATGAGCTACCCTCAGGGAGCTGGCATATTCCAGCTGGTTATTCCACCAAGTGCCAGAGGTGAGGGGGGCCTATCCTTCAGTGACCAGGTAGATCAGTCTACTTCACCCTGAGTAATAGTGATGGGCCATTTGCCTTTCTTGGCCAAGCCTGGTATCAGCAGCAGTGGAAATGAAGATGGCCTCCATTTTGACTCCTTTATTTCTCAATTTGTTCAAAACCCAGGGAGGGAATAAAGGTAGGACTTCTCAGAAGCCCCCAACAATGAAGATGAGCCCTGGTCTTTGATTTAATGCTCTAGCTGCACACATCACTATTACCACTAACTAATTAAGGCTATAATTATTCATGTCATCAAAAGTAGATATTTATCACCACAGTTCATTTCTTTGTTTGCCAGCGGATTTATCTTTCAACTCCTGTCATTGTCATGGTCACCTAGGAAATTTGTTCAAAATACAGATGCCCAGGCTCCAACCTTTGGGATTCTGAGTCAGTAACTGTGTCTTTTATAAGCACTCCCAAGGTATTCCCACACTTTGAGAAGCAAGGTATATAACCAGTGGCCTTCAATCTTGGCTTCACTTTGAAATAACCTGAAAAGCTGTTTTTTGTTTGTTTGTTTGTTTTGTGGTATGCGGGCCTCTCACTGTTGTGGCCTCTCCCGTTGCAGAGGGCAGGCTCAGCGGCCATGGCTCACGGGCCCAGCCGCTCCGCGGCATGTGGGATCTTCCCGGACCAGGGCATGAACCCACGTCCCCTGCATCGGCAGGCGGACCCCCAACCACTGCGCCACCAGGGAAGCCCGAAAAGCTTTTAAAAATAATGATTACCTAAATCCCACTCCTAGAAATTCAGATTTAATTGGTTAGGGATGACACCTGGTTCTGTGGACTTTTAAAAGTTCTCTAGGTGATTCTAACATGCAACCTGAGTAAGACCCACTGGTACAGCCCCCCTCAAAAGAAATCTTTCTTTAAGGTTGTTGTTGTTTTTAAAGATCTTTGCTGTTGTTGGTGGGAAGAAAGGCTTTCTGTTCACTGAATGCCTCCTGGTATCTGGAGTTCCTCTTCCTCTGCAGACACAACATGGTAGCTGAATCCCCAAAGTCCACACCAGCACCAAAGCGTAATACCACTCTGTGGCAGCCCAGCTCCTCATCCCATCTTGCTCCACTGTGGTTCTAACTTGCTTTCAGATGAAACACAATTTACATCTCTTTAACTAGATGTATTGGTGTTATTACCATTGCAATCCTATTGATTGCAGTGCAGCTCTTAGCTACACATTCCAATTTTATCATCCTTAGTCATTCTTACATGAGTATATGTGTAGAAACAAGCTCTGGTATTTAAACTAGCACACAGTTGGGGATGAAAAGGATCAACTGCAAATCTCTAACCTGCCTGTGAAATGAATCCAAAACAATAAATGTCCCCACTTCAGGGACTTTTCTCTTGGTCCTCTAGATTTTCCTTCTGGGGAGAAGCATGGGTAGGACAAGGATCTGAGACCAAGTTTAATGGGAGTCAGTTCCCATTTTATGAACTGTTTCATTTTATAGATGAAGGATGCAAGGACAAGAGATATAAATTAATTAACTTAAGGTCATCAGCTGGTTAACGGTGGAGCGGTGAGCAGAACATACTCTTTCTTAATTCCCATCTGGTACTCTTGGACCCAGCCCACATGGCACCTTTCTTTGCCTCAATATTGGGTCTGTAACTTCAGCCATGAGTCCTCCAAGAGAAGAGAGGAAATTTGGGGACCATAGGATGGGTTCCAGGGTAGAATGACTCTGGGCAGTGTGAGAAGAGAGAGGAAACTCAAGGTAGAAGTTAGGAAAGAACTAAAAGTAGAAGAAAACAAAGAAGGCCACTTGCATCTTGCTGTCTTGAGACAAATGTGGGTAGGATGACAGAGATAACTGCCAACTGTACATGTCAAGTAAAATTAGCTCTACTAGTATGGATTTCAAGATATGATATAGAGGGCTTCCCTGGTGGCGCAGTGGTTGAGAGTCCACCTGCCGATGCAGGGGACACGGGTTCATGCCCCGGTCCGGGAAGGTCCCACATGCCACGGAGCGGCTGGGCCCATGAGCCATGGTCACTGAACCTGCGTGTCCAGAGCCTGTGCTCGGCAACGGGAGAGGCCACAACAGTGAGAGGCCCGCGTACCACACACACACACACAAAAAGATATGATATAGAAACAAGGGTCAGGGGGAGGAGGGGTGACAATCAAAGGGCTATACCTCTCAGTGAGGGGCACAGGAGAGTAAGGAACCAGACAGATGATCAAATTTATAGAAAAGAAGAAAAGGTTTTATTGTTTGACAAGAGATGATGTCACTGCAACTTTATAATTGGAAAGCTCTCATCAGATATGGAAGAGGAACAGAGAACAAATAGCGAACGATCCAAAGCAAGATGTAGATGAGCAGTTGTAGGAAAAAAGGGCTCCAAAGTGCTTCCAAGAGAAAGTTCAAGTCCATAGCCTAAATCCCAAGTCCCTGTCTGACTCAGCCACTGTCTGTGTCCTTAGTCTCAGGTGCTGACACCAAAGACCTCTCTGCAGCTGTGGGCTGTACTAGTAAAATAAGGCCAAGAGTCTGGAGCAAAAGCCCCGAGCTAAAAACCCAGTTCCACCATTCACTCATTTTGTGACACCAGGGTGGCGACTTTATTTCCCTATCCATCATATCTCTTGGGATATTGACCTATAAATTCCACTAAAAATTCTGGACCCTTCAGAGCCCTGAGAGCCAACATTTCAAAGAGATGTAAGGCCTTCTCCAGTCTGGTCCGGTCTCTCTCCTAAGGGTTCTCAGTACAAAGGATTTGCCATGCTCCCCAGAGGGGTACACCCCAAAGGGCTCAGTCCCAGAAATCTTAGGAGATGGAGCTCACATGGGGGGACATTACCCAGGCTCAGAGGCTTCTGGAGAGGGAACTGCAATCCTCCCCAAATTAGCTGTCAAACAGCAATTTGTAAGGGAGTTCACATACCTATTTCCAGAAACTTCCACTCAGGAAGAAATCACATTTCCATAAGGGAACACAAAGAATGAGGGTGCCACTAAACATTATTTGGATATTTGGGACATGTGCTTTTTATTTTTTATTTTTTGCCAACTCAAAATCCAGTCCTTTTCTTGTCAAATATAATACTGCCAGAGTGAAAGTGACAAGACATACAATAAAGTTGAGGAAGAGAAACACAAAGACCTAGATAGTAACCTATTTATTTTCCAGAGGAAAAAAAGTAACAACTATTCTGGCAAAGAAAATAGCCCTGCATTTGGTCTCTATTTATTTATTTATTTTTCCTGTTTTCCCCTCAATTTAAGAGAAAAACTTTTCAAATTCACACAAAATGGTATACCCTGTCTGCTTTTCTGTGGCTATCTTCAAATACATAACCTTTCAGGTCACCACAAAACACTTTTCTGAAATATGTCTCAATCTGTCTTTCAGTGTGACAATGAAATTACCAGTCAGTTCAGCATGTGACGTGACTGAATTAGGCTGTAGCTGACCAACTGCTATCATCATCATACTTCATTCTTTACTTCCTGGCCGGGGGAGCGGGGGGCAATCACTGAAAAATCCTGGAACAGAATCACAGCTGATTATTTGTACAAAGGAAGTGACCCTGTGGAATTACACTGTTTCCTTCTCCTAGAGATCTCAGGTCTGGAGAATTACTGATGCAGAAGCAGCTTTGCTTAAAGTCTTCTGTCACCACCTTGCCAGCCTCCAATTTGTGACTCCATTAGTTACATACCTGTCCAACTCCCTTTGGACTGGTAGCGAACACCTTGGAATGTCTTCAGATGAAAGTTATATAGAAGTACTTGACCTTTTTTAAGAAACACTGATCAAGTTTGCCTTGACTATTTCACTGTATCACGGGAACAATGATAAATGGCATAGAAAAATTCAACAGCTGCTGGGATCAATAAGCTGTTCACTCAGAAAAAAAAAAAAATATATATATATATATAACATATATAATACACAAATGCACTTAAAAAAATTCACAAAGACTTGTTGCTACTCCAAGTAGAATTGGTTTAGTTCTTATGCTAGTACAGAGAAGCTGGCTTCCAGCCGGGCCTGACTGAGGAATACCCACAGGATCAAATGAAATTCCTACAATGTACACCATCTTTTTGACTTAGGGCATTGTCTCTAGAAATATTCTGTTAAAATACAACTATTTGATCTAGAAGGGATAACATACTGAGTAATTAATAGGTTCTAACACATTTGCATGGGTGTGTTTATTAACATAGATGGCAGAAAGCAAATCCCTAAGGATAGGGATCAAAGACACAGTGTGATGAAGAGATGGGCAGAGAAAGAACCCAGGGCATGACTGAGAATGTCCAGTAGAATAGCCACAAAATGTGCCCCAAGGCTGCATCAGGGCCCTGGTGCTAGAGAGTCGTAGCATTGTCTGCTTTTTCATATTGCCCTGGGCCCCCTTTCTTCTTGAGGAAAGCCTAGAAACAATGTATCTCCAGTGTATCTTTGGAATTTGTAGGAACAGCTCAAAAGGTCTCACTTAGAGGTATGTGCAAATAAGATGCATTGGAGAATTTCCTCTCCAAGGCAAAACAAAGAAACAAAAATATTCTGACAAGTCACCCAATAACCAAGCAAATATGATATGTTGGCCTGTTCATGTGTCATAAGCCTTTCACATACACATTGTACTAGAGAGCACCTCATGCCCCCCTTCTCCCTCTCTCTCTCATTCCCCACACACACACAACCCCCTCCTCTCTCCTTCTTTCTCTCAACTGGATTCAGAGGAAATGAACACATTGTCACAATGGTCCCAGTGAAATTCCAACCCAAAGTGGCTAGAGGAAATGCATAGACAGAGAATACCCTACATGTGCCAACTCAAGAGGCTCTAATAGCTGGAGACTCCCTCAGTGACCTGCAGTGAGGACACACACACACACACACAGTTTGGCAAATACACCCATTTGAAGACCTTCCAAACATTTCTCTTCTCTCTCCCAAATGAAGCTACCTCGTTGTCAATGAGATTTTAAATAAAATTGAAGCATATATTTGCTTTAACGGTCACATAGGTTAAAAAAAAAAAAAAAAAGAATTAATAGCCTAAGAAGCTGGGGCAAAAGACCAAAAAGTTAAAGCGCTTACAAGGCAAATAATTTGAAGAGGCAGGATAAAATCAAAAGCAGAATTTAAATGATCCCAGCCTAAGAATTTATAAAAGACCAAGTCCTGACCTATGACAGAAATGAGAACTTTATTGGGCACGTAATTCAGAAAGGCAGGAAAGGCTGATACACAGAACACAATGAATGTCAGGTTAAGGATTTAAATCTCAGTCTGACAGGGTCGGGAAAACCAATACAATAATGCCAACGAGAAGAAGAGGCAAAGGAGAGACGTGCTGTGCAAATCTAGTGTGGTTTAGAACTTGGACGTCATAATTAGCCCACGTTGTAATTAAGAATCTAGAGGGCCTATTGAAATAAAAGCACAATGGGCAGATTTGGATTTTGCTGCATGGAGCAAGAATACTTAACGCAGTAAGAGTTTTCCCTGATTTTGGCTAGATCCTTTCATAGCTGACAGCCAGCAAGGCTTATAAACATCCTTGTGCTACCTGTTTCATAACAATCACGACTGACAGAAGGGAAATATTTTAAAAGCCCTTACATGATGGTTTCATCTTTGAGTTTTCTATCTCACTTCAGGAAAACACTTTTTGGGGTTATGTTTTCACCATCTGATCACAGGAAACTGAGTTCATTACAGGCATGAGGTCAAGGCTGAGTTGATCTCTAAGCCAATGATAAACTGGCATTACAGGCTCATTTTATTTATAGAGACCCATGATATCAAATTAGATGGAAAGGAGGAGAGGGAAGAATTTAGCTTTATTTAGAATAAGTGTCTCTGGAAGGCATCCACAACCAGTTATCTAAAGATATAAGACAATGCCATGGGTTCTGCCTTTGCCTTTAGGAAAATCGGAAGAGGAAAGCAAAATGCTTACACACTACTGTGATTATGAGCGAATTCAAAGGACCCATCTTCATATGAAGGTAAAGTAACCTGAGGAAAATAATGCATTTTGTCCATTTCTACTGCTCTTTCATACAATCCAATAAATAGACCCTAGGGGTCACTGACTCAGCTTGCCACACTAATTGGGGAAAATGAAACAAAGAAAGATAGGATATTTTTCCTGTTTTTCTTTTTTTTTTTTTTTTAAGGATAGGCCTTTATTACAACTAGTTGCAACGTGAAAATAAAACATCACATGCTAGAGAACTCATGAAGAAATGTAAGCCTTCATAAGAGCCCCACAGCACAAATTCTCGGTTCCTGCAGTTTCTGCAATGCTCATTTAGGGAAGATTTTTTAAGACAATATAAGAGCCCTTCAATAATCTCATTAGGAAATTAGGAATCTCCATCAAGAAAAACTCCACTGGCTACTTGACACCCATCAAGGTACCCAGAATAAAAAGAAAGGATGTCAGAGAAGCATCCACTTTTGAGTTCAGAGTTCTTAATCCAAGGGAGGCGGTGACTTTAAGAAACTCTTTGGTGAAACTGACATTTATAAGAATGAAGAAAGGAAGCCTTCAGTAAAATGTGGTGAGCAGAAGCTCTTGGGCCCTTAATATAGTTTATCTTTCACATAAAGGTATCTTGAAAACCTTTACACAAGTCCTTTATGAGGGAATAATTTCTGAGCTAGGGCAGACAATGGTCTTTCAAATCCATTCTCAGTTTAGAAAGCATTTGTAAGGAGGATTTTCCCAGCCACCACATGAGAAGTGTGTGATGCCCTTGGAAATCCCTGTAATTAACAATAAGCCTCTTTCACAATTGAAAGTGGACCCTCATACCCTAAAGTAGCACTGATGCTTCTATTTCTGACCTACACCCTTCATTTTATGCAGTGTCTTTGTAAAAACCAAGGGCAAGAACAACCTGGAGAGAAATTTTCAAATTTTGGACCAGAGCCACCAAATCAATAATGGTGGAACAAAATGAATTATCAACCTCCACTGCTTCAATCACAGGGAAAGGCAAGGAGTTAGCCAAATGAGAAACTGCGGTCAATGTTAAGAAACAGAATGAATTGACTTTGAGGTAAGCTTATATCTAATTAAATGAGACTGGGGGCAAAGGCAAGGTAGACTCATCCGCAGCTGATAAGGAAATGATCAGAGGCAGGTGACTCAACTCAACTGAACTGCATTTTCCAAACTGGAAAGGAGAGCAGAGAGTGTGATGGGAGGAGGTGGGGCGCACAGGGAGGAAACGGCAAGTTTTTCAGAAGGTATTTTCCCTCATCCTGGTACTGTATGTAGTAAACATCTCAAACTCTCATCACTAGCAATTCATGTCCCAAGGTTCAACAGGAGTAAAAAGGAGCAAAACCACTGCTGTGTGGGACTGGCATATCAACTGAATGCAGCAGGCAAAGAGAACCAGTGAGGTATACCTACCATTGATTTCTAGTAGTGAACCTAGGTTTTAGTGGTGAACCCTTTGTCATGCTCGTGGAAGCTTGTCATGAAACTATGGTTCCCAGACTCTTGGATTATACCATCACCAGCCACCCACGTAGTGCCATGTGAGTCTGGGAGAAAAAGAACAAAATAATGCCATTTGCATCAACATGGCTGCAACTAGAGGTGATCATACCAAGTGCAGTTAAGTCTGAGAGAGAAAGACAAATACCATATGATATCATGTATATATGGAATCGAAAATAGGGCACAGGGCTTCCCTGGTGGCGCAGTGGTTGAGAGTCCACCTGTCGATGCAGGGGACACGGGTTCGTGCCCTGGTCCGGGAGGATCTCACATGCCACGGAGCGGCTGGGCCCGTGGGCCATGGCTGCTGAGCCTGTGCTCCGCAATGGGAGAGGCCACAACAGTGAGAGGCCCACGTACTGCAAAAAAAAAAAAAAAAAAAAAAAAATAGGGCACAAATGAACCTATCTACGAAACAGAAACAGATTCAAGGACGTAGAGAATGGATTGTGGTTTTCAGGGGGAAGGGGTTGGGGAGGGATGGAGTGAGAGGTCTGGGTTAGAAGATGTGAGCTTTTATATATAGGACAGATAAACAACAAGGTCCTACAGTACAGCACAGAGAACTATATTCAGTATCCTATCATAAGCCATAATGGAAAAGACTATACTAAAAAATGAATGCATATATATGTATAACTGAACCACTGTGCTCTACAGCAGAAATTAACACATCGCAAATCAACTCTACTTCCATTAAAAATAAATAAATAAATAAATAATAAAGGCTGAAGATACTCCTAGTGGTTTCTTCACGTATTCTCTGTGGACTTGGCACTAGTAGAGTCATAAAATGAGATCCAACTGTCCACCAATGATGACACCCTTTTTTTTAGAAGAAAGGGGGTTTCCAAGGATTCCATGCAGTACCCTGAGTTGTACATGGAGATGCTGTGTCTGACAGCCCAATTAACACCTGCTTTTAGCCTAGAGGCCTTGTCAGGACCAAGAGCCTGAGCAAAGAAATGAAATCCCATCTTTCTTACCCCACTCACCACGTCCACATTGACCTCTAGTGAGCCCTGTAACTTGCGCTAAGGAAAACTGCACTCAACTTTCACGCAGACACTCAGATCAGAAAAGCTACAGCCTTTTCCCACTGTGCCCTGAGCTTTACCAACATATATTAACACTTCCTGATGCACTTGCAAACACACAGTGTTCTTTAAATGTGTATAAGTGACACTCAGTGCTTTTGAAACACTCTTAAATAAGCCCAAGATGACTCACCATTTTCTGGTCCTATACTGCTAATTATATGTTCAAAAATCCCTTTAAAAGTCACAAAATCTATCTTGGTACTCTCAATGCTTTTAAATGGCAAAAGGGTTGGCCATGAAGGAGTAGGCCTAGCAAGGCCAGTAAGAAATTAACATGAACACTGAGACAGACTTGGGCCCTTCTATAGATTCACAAGAGTGCTGCACGCCCTTATCAGGAAATTATAGATCTTATTATTGGGGAACTGGGTGGCAGGTGCCAAAAACATTTAAATTCGCTCCATTTCTAATTCATGAAGCCCATTGTAGCTTGGTATTATGGTTTTATTAGATTTGTGCATTTAGCCGGGAACCTATTATTATAATAAAATACAAAATACAATTATTGTTTTCTTGCAGTGAGAACCTCAGAATTATCGACCAGTTTATTGTTTCCCCATCAAAAGAAAACCCGAGTTTAGATTTTTTTTTTTAGACTTTTAAAGAAACGTTGCTTCCTCTATCTATTTCCATTATAGTTCTTGCTTTGTGCTGCTTAACAGGAAAAGAAAGAAAAAGGAATTGAGATGGAGGCCATAAGTCACAACGGTTTTCCTTTAATTACAGTATTATCCTTATATTTCTCATATTTTCTACCGTTATCTCTGCCCAGCCAAATCTCCATTCCTCATTCAGTGCTCATTAATTGAGATGGTGCTTGGGGAAAGCTGATATATAGATGCGAGTTTCATATGGCCAAGTGCTCACCTACTATTACACACCAAATGGAGTTCAATACCCATAATGGTCAATTTAGCTACTTGTCATACGATACCCACTCTTCATCCATCCCTCACCGATGCTCTTACAATTCCTCTTTTCTCCTCTCTCTTTCCACTTCACATTATTATTTTCTCTCTTCATCAGAGAATGAAAACGTTTTAGAAATACTGAAGGGAATCACATCAGTTGTGAGACACCACAAAATTATGCTCAGATCACTGATTTTAGAGTTGGAAGGGGCCTTATAAATTGTGTCGTCCAAACTCTCATTTTCCAGACGAGGGTAGCGTGACCCAGGAAGATCACACTGCAGTTAGTTAAGGACAGAAGTCAGGATGTGTCTCCTACTTCTTAGGTCGCTACCAGTGAGTCCTGACTCTGTGCCCAATAGCCAAGGCATCATCTCCCATAATCTTCAAGACAACCTCATGAAGTAGATGTTAATACTGCCTCCATTTTGGAGATGAGGAAACTGATGCACAGAAAGGTTAGGTATTTGCTCAAAGACACACAGAGAATAAGTGGCAGACTCAAGATTCAAACCCAAATTTGTCTAATTATAGAGACTTATCTCTAAACACTACACAGGACTATCTTCTCAAAATTACCATGGACTGCCCTTATCCTTAGTTGTTATATATCCACATAAATAAAAACATCATTAGTGGTGCTATTTTACAGTAAATAAAATAAAGCACAGACTTCGGAATGAAAAGTTGTGGGTTTGACTCTTGGCTCTGTCATTGATTAGCTAGGGAACTTTCATCAGGATTATCAACCTCCTGAGAGTAAGTACTTCATTGACCAAATAGAGATAATGACAATAACCTCCTCGAAGGGTTATGGTGAAAGCCAAATAACGTCATTCAGTCACTCATCAAACATATACTGAGCACCAACTCTATGTCAGGCACTGTTAAAGGGCTGGGTATGCAGCATTACCACTCCCGGGCTCCATCTCAAACCCAAACCCAAAGCAGCAAAATGGGTGCTTGACAGCAATGGAGGAGGGGAAGGGAGCAAGTGGTTGGTCTGTGTTAGTTAGAGAGAGAGGTGGCCTCTGTCTGCCTTGTTTTTTTCTCTCTGACTCTCCATGTCTCTGTTTCTCTGCATTATGTGAAATACAAGAGCTTTACAAACATAAGTCATTATATTAGTCATGGAGTGATTGTATAGTACAAGAAGCTCTCCATTTCTTAGGAACCTTGTACCTGTCCACCACTGGGCATTTTCCCTCTTCAGAAGATCTCTTAAGTGAATCCAGTCACACCAAGGGTGTGTGTGTGTACGTGTGTGTCTCTGATTACTGATTCCCCCTACTTTCAGATTTAGATACTCTTTGGAAATTTTTATTGTACTTTCTATAGATACTTTTCCTCTAATTTACTAAAGTTGAGGAAAAACTAAGAGTTAACATTTGAGCCCTGACTACGTTTCAGGCACTGTACCAACACAGCACATGTAGTATTTGTAGAAGACAATTACTAGTAAAAGGAGTTGAATATCAAGCACTTCATCAGAAACTGAGACTCCTGACTCTAGAGAAGTTTGCACTGGAAAGTCAGATTCCACTTACACAATTGTTTTACCCACACAATCATTTTTTTTTTTTTTTTTTTTTTTTTTTTTTTTGCGGTACGCGGGCCTCTCAGTGTTGTGGCCTCTCCCGTTGCGGAGCACAGGCTCCGGACGCGCAGGCTCAGCGGCCAAGGCTCACGGGCCCAGCCGCTCCGCGGCACGTGGGATCCTCCCGGACCGGGGCACGAACCCGCGTCCCCCGCATCAGGGGGCGGACTCTCAACCACTGCGCCACCAGGGAAGCCCCACAATCATTTTTTTATTGAGCATCTACCATGGACCAGGTACCTAACTGTCCCAAAGACATTCTGCTTTCACAGAGCTCACAGTCTGGAGAGGGGAACAAACATGCAAATGAACCATGATGAGAAAACTGGGCTTGTGCTATCATCGAGGTGAGGTGTTGTAGGGCGCACAGAGAAAAGACTGGTGAGCTCTCTCGTAGAAAATAAGGTGAGGCTTCCCAAGCCTTCTCTATGAAAGCAGACCTCAGATATTTAAGGGCTGGGTGTGATCCTACTTGTCTCTTCACCACTAACTTTCTGTGTGATCTTGGGCAAGTCACCTGACTTTCTTGCCCTTAGTGTCCCTACATCTAAAGCAAGGTTAGGGATAGAAAAGAAGGTTAAGGCTACCCACCCTCGCACAGTGATGAGGAGGACCCCCTTCTGAAGGAGTTAGAACACCTACACACATAAGGGGGAAAGCGTTCTATAGGCAGAATTCAGGCTCCATAGTAAGTAGTTGCCTTGCCTTTGGGAGTAAAAAATGTGGTGCAAAAAACAAACCACTTGGGCTTCCCTGGTGGCGCAGTGGTTGAGAGTCCGCCTGCCAATGCAGGGGACACGGGTTCGTGCCCCGGTCCGGGAAGATCCCACGTGCCCCAGAGCGGCTGGGCCCGTGAGCCACGGCCACTGGGCCTGTGTGTCTGGAGCCTGTGCTCCACAACGGGAGAGGCCACAACAGTGAGAGGCCCGTGTACCGCAAAAACAAAACAAACAAACAAACAAAAAACACTTTTCTTTGAACTCTGGACTCTCCCTCAGGGTGGCCATTGGCTGCACCCCCTGAAGTGGGGCACCAGGGGCATGCTTGAGTCTGCTGGCCCCTTACTACATCTCCATTTCCACCATCCTCTCCACGTGCAGCCTTCTCGCAGCTCCTGTGCGCCTTCCTCTAACCCAAACCCAAAGCAGCAAAAGAGGTGCTGGTTGACGATGGAGGAGTGGAAAGGGGCAGATCGCGGGTCTGGCTAAGATGTTTAGGGAAAGGTTGTCTGTCTGTCTTGCTTTTTCTCCCTCTGATTCTCAATGTCTTCGTTTCTCTGCATCATCTCCCCAGACTCTCTCCCTCATCCCCTGCACCCCCCTCTCCCCAGTTTTATACTTGAATCCCAGTAAGTTCAACGAATGGAAGGTGAACGTCACTCTATGTTAAAATGCTTTGCATCAATGGAAAGTGGAGTCCAAATGCTGGTGACTATTATTAGTTCACGTTAATGTCGTTAAAAGCCTCCCGGTAATTTTCCAGGAAGGTATGTCTTATGCTGAGGTCCACAGGAAGATATAATAGACTTCAGAAGAACTAGAAGCCAAGGAGAAGGAGTCTTAAATCAGAGGCTTAGAGACACAGAAGTCCTTAGGAAGTTCTGTGTGTCAGGTGAGAGGAGGACTTGAAAGCTTACTTCTCTTTTAATTATCTGATGCTCACACCCCCCTCCTTTGTTGCCTTCAGCCTGAGCTGATAAGGAAAGACACCAATAAATATCCTGCGGTCTGAAGGGAGAAGCTATGTTTCATGGGACTCCCTGCTTCTACAGCTGTTGTTAAAATATTACTGCTAATTAGCTGGCTAGTTATATATAAACCCTTACAAAGGAGTATTTTTACACAATCATAAAATAAATTAAACTACCAAAAATTCACGCTGTTAATTAAAATAACCCCTGTAGGAGGGGGAAAAATCGCTACAAGGCTGAGGTAAACAGGAGGCAATTTCACAAGCACAAACTGATTAATTTTATTTCCCATTACATGTATTTGCTAATATCATCAAAATTAGAAAATAAAGCAATTTTGCCTTGACAGTAGTTCAAAAGGAGGCACTTCCTAGCAGAGGAATGTAGCTATTCAGATACACCCTTGGCCGGAGAGCAGCTCTCAAAGACACCTCTCTGGAGAGACACACACCAGGTAGGGTGAGAGAGAAAGGGGACCCCTCCCCAGTCCCCAGAAGCAGCCTCATCCAGCTCATGGAATATCCATGGCATGACCTGTCATAGTCACATCCCCCTCCCAACCAAAGAAAAAACCATGAGCATACACGAGAAACTAGGATGCTGAGGGGTGGCGGGAGAAGGATGTAGAAAATGAACTCATCTACCCCTAGTTCCAGAATGGCCGAGATAGTTTATTCACAATTTATTAACACTGTTTGTGTATTCTCTCTTGCATGTTTCTCCTGCCCCAGATATTGTAATGGGGTTGCACTATTCTAAAGTTTGTGTATAATTCCTGTATATAAGTAATTGCCCAAACCTTTTGTGGATCATTCCTTTATAAAAGATTACAAGAGGTTAATCAAAAAGTCTAGAAAATACTTTTGTAGCCCCTCAAAATATGCTATTTAGGAAAGAATGAACTCAGCCTTCAAGTTCTTGCCTCTTTGTCTGCCAGCCAAGTTAAATGATAGACTTTAATTCAGCTGGGGAACCCCTCCAGACACATAACATTTTATCACCCCTGATCTCTCTACCCCAAGTTGTTTCAAGCAAACATTCACCTGAAAATATATTCCTAAAAAGCCTAGATACACTACTTTATATCCCTTTTAGTCAACCAGAAATATTCTCAATTCCCTTGGACCTGTAATTTGTTTGGTTATTTTATAGCACCTTGAAGCAGGGTTTATTCACTCTTATACCCCTTAAAATTCATCTACAAGCTCAAGCCTTGGGTAGCACCTAGTTTTATGGATGGCTCTTCACAAAGACTCCCAGGCTTTGTCAACAGGACACCAAATAGCTGGAAGAAGAGGTAAAACTTCAGGCCTAACTCCAGATGTTTCATCTGTGCAGCTCCAAGTATCCAGATGTTTAGAGGGAAAAAAGAACCGCATTTTATAAACGCCGCCTTTGACAAAGAAAATGAACAGGTGCATGAACAATCCAAAAGAGCAGATAAAATGGGAACTCATGGTTGCCTCTGTACGTGTTGAAATATTTTATTCCTGTCCTTTTGTTCTGCTGTAAGGTTTTCTTCCAAGCAGCATTTTGTATAGATTCACGATACCATTAGCCAGTATTTCCCCAGCTATTAAGGAAGCAATAGTCAGGATGTCTGAAATGCCAAAGCCCCAACACAAAATCCTGTTGATGCTCTCTCCTTAAAAGCTCCAGCTCACTGCTGCAGCCCTGATGAAAGATCTCTTTATTCCTCGTCCTGACCAGCGCACAGCCCTTCAGTCAGATGTTCTGGCTTCCGATCTTCACCTCTATACAGCAGCCAAGTGACTGATCCAAAACTGCAGCTGAGAGGCCCGGAGGAAGATGGCGGAAGAGTAAGACGCGGAGATCACCTTCCTCCCCACAGATACATCAGAAATTCATCTACACGTGGAACAACTCCTACAGAACACCTACTGAACGCTGACAGAAGACCTCAGACCCCCCAAAAGGCAAGAAACTCCCCACATACCTGGGTAGGGCAAAAGAAAAAAAGAATAAACAGAGACAATAGGATAGGGACGGGACCTGCACCAGTGGGAGGGAGCCGTGAAGGAGGGAAGGTTGCTACACACTACAAGCCCCTTCGCGGGCGGAGACTGCAGGTGGCGGAGGGGGAAAGCTTCGGAGTAGCGGAGGAGAACACAGCAACAGGGGTGTGGAGGGCAAAGCGGAGAGATTCTGGCACAGAGGACCGGTGCCCTCAGGCACACACCAGCCCGAGAGGCTTGTCTGCTCGGCCGCCGTGGCGGGCGGGGCTGGGAGCTGAGGCTCGGGTATCGGCTTTCAGTCGGAGTGCAGGGAGAGGACTGGGGCTGGCGGCAGGAAGAGAGCCTGAAGGGGTTAGTGCACCACGGCTAGCCTGGAGGGAGTCCGGGGAAAGGGTCTGGAGCTGCTGAAGAGGCAAGAGACTTTTTTCCCTTTTGTTTCCTGGTGCGCGAGGAGAGGGCATTAAGAGGGCTGCTTGGGGAAGCGCCGGAGACAGGCGCGAGCCGCGGGTAAGGCGCGGACCTCGGAGACGGGCGTGGGCCGCCGCCCGCCGCCGCCGCCGCCGCCGCCGCCGCGGGGCCTGTGTGCGAGCGCGGGTCACTGTCCGCCCCGCCTTCCGGGGGGCCTGTGCACCCCGCCACTGCCGGGGTCCCGAGACCCGGGGACGGCTTTCCCGGGAAAGCGCACGGAGCGCCACGGGCTGCTGCAACGTCACGCAGGCCTCTGCCGCCGCAGGCCCGCCCCACACTGCGCGCCCCTCCCTCCCCTCTGCCTGAGTGAGCCAGAGCCCCCGAATCAGCGGCTCCTTTAAACCCATCCTGTCTCAGCGAAGAACGGACGCCCTCCGGCGACCTACGCGCAGAGGCGGGGCCAGGTCCAAGGCTGAGACCCGGGAGCTGTGAGAGCAGAGACAGGGAAATCTCTCTGTGCAGCCTCGGAGGCAGCGGATTAAAGCTCCACGGTCCATTTGATGTGCCCTGCATCTGTGGAGTGCATAAATGGACAGCGAATCATCCCAAATTGAGGAAGTGGACTTTGAGGACAAGATTTAAGACTTTCCCCCCTTTTCCTCTTTTTACAACGAATTATTCCAAATTAAGGAGGTGGACTTAGAGAGCAAGATTTCAGACTTCTCGCCCTTTTCCTCTTTTTACAACGAAGTAACCCAAATTGAGGAGGTGGACTTGGAGAGCAAGATTTTTGATTTTTCCCCCTGCTCTCTTTTTGTGAATGTGTATGTGTAATCTTCTGTGTAAGATTCTCTCTGTATAGCTTTGCTTCCACCATATGTCCCAGGGTTCTATCGGTCCTTTTTTTTTTTTTTCAATAATTACTTTCTAATATTAATAACGCTACTATATTTCATACTTTATTCTATTTTACTTTACCTGCTCTTTCTTTTTTTCCTACCTTCCCTTCCTCCCTCCGCTCCTCCTTTCCTTCTTTCTTTTTCTTTCCTCCCTCCCTCCCTCCCACCCTTCTTCTTTCCACTTTCTTTTTCTTTCCTTCCTCCCTCCCTCCCTCCTGTCTTTCTTTCTTTCCTTCCTCCCTCCCTCCCTCCTTTCCTTCTTTCTTTCCATCCTTCCTCCCTCCCTCCTTTCTTTCTTCCTTCCTTCCTTCCTTTCTTCCCTTCTTCCTTTCTTTCCCTCTCTCTTTCTTTCTTCTACTAATTCTTTCTTTCTACTTTTTCTCCCTGTTATTCTGAGCCGGGTGGATGAAAGGCTCTTGGTGCTGCAGCCAGGAGCCAGTGCTGTGCCTCTGAAGTGGGAGAGCCAACTTCAGGACACGGGTCCACAAGAGACCTCCCAGCTCCACATAATATCAAGCAGCGAAAATCTCCCAGAGATCTCCATCTCAACACCAGCACCCAGCTTCAGTCAACGACCAGCAAGCTACAGCGCTGGTCACCCTATGCCAAGCAACTAGCAAGGCAGGAATACAACCCCACCCATTAGCAGAGAGGCTACCTAAAAACATAATAAGGCCATAGGCACCCCAAAACACACCACCAGACGTGGACCTGTCCACCAGAAAGACAAGATCGATCCTCAACCACCAGAACACAGGCATTAGTCCCCCCCACCAGGAAGCCTACACAACCTACTGAAACAACCTTAGCCACTGGGGTCAGACACCAAAAACAACGGGAACTACGAATCTGCAGCCTGCAAAAAGGAGACCCCAAACACAGTAACATAAGCAAAATGAGAAGACAGAAAAACACACAGCAGGTGAAGGAGCAAGATAAAAACCTACCAGACCTAAAAAAATGAAGAGGTAATAGGCAGTCTACCTGAAAAAGAATTCAGAATAATGATAGTAAAGCTGATCCAAGATTCTATTTCCAAGATCCATAATCTTGGAAATAGAATAGACAAAATGCAAGAAACAGTTAACAAGGACCTAGAAGAACTAAAGATGAATCAAGCATCGATTAAAAACACAATAAATGAAATGAAAAATACTCTAGATGGGATCAATAGCAGAATAACTGAGGCAGAAGAACGGATACGTGAGGTGGAAGATAAAATAGTGGAAATAACTGATGCAGAGCAAAATAAAGAAAAAAGAATGAAAAGAACAGAGGACAGTCTCAGAGACCTCTGGGACAACATTAAACGCACCAACATTCGGATTATAGGGGTTCCAGAAGAAGAAGAGAAAAAGAAAGGGACTGAGAAAATATTTGAAGAGATTATAGTTGAAATCTTCCCCAATATGGGAAAGGAAATAGTTAATCAAGTCCAGGAGGCACAGAGAGTCCCATACAGAATAAATCCAAGGAGAAATACACCAAGACACATATTAATCAAACTGTCAAAAATTAAACACAAAGAAATCATATTAAAAGCAGCAAGGGAAAAACAACAAATAACACACAAGGGAATCCCCATCAGGTTAACAGCTGATCTCTCAGCAGAAACTCTACAAGCCAGAAGGGAGTGGCAGGACATAATTAAAGTGATGAAGGAGAGAAACCTGCAACCAAGATTACTCTACCCAGCAAGGATCTCATTCAGATTTGATGGAGAAATTAAAACGTTTACAGACAAGCAAAAGCTGAGAGAGTTCAGCACCACCAAACCAGCTTTACAACAAATGCTAAAGGAACTTCTCTAGGCAAGAAACACAACAGAAGGAATATACCTACAATAACGAACCCAAAGCAATTAAGGAAATGGGAATAGGAACATACATATCAATAATTACCTTAAATGTAAATGGACTAAATGCTCCCACCAAAAGACACAGAGTGGCTGAATGGATACAAAAACAAGACCCATATATATGCTGTCTACAAGAGACCCACTTCAGACCTAGAGACACATACAGATTGAAAGTAAGGGGATGGAAAAAGATATTCCATGCAAATGGAAACCAAAAGAAAGCTGGAGTAGCAATTCTTATATCAGACAAAATAGACTTTAAAATAAAGACTATTAGAAGAGACAAAGAAGGACACTACATAACAATAAAGGGATCAATCCAAGAAGAAGATATAACAATTGTAAATATTTATGCACCCAACATAGGAGCACCTCAATACATAAGGCAAATACTAACAGCCATAAAAGGGGAAATCGACAGTAACACAATCATAGTAGGGGACTTTAACACCCCACTTTCACCAATGGACAGATCATACAAAATGAAAATAAATAAGGAAACACGAGCTTTAAATGATACATTAAACAAGATGGACTTAGTTGATATTTATAAGACATTCCATCCAAAAACAACAGAATACACATTTTTCTCAAGTGCTCATGGAACATTCTCCAGGATAGATCATATCTTGGGTCACAAATCAAGCCTTGGTAAATTTAAGAAAATTGAAATTGTATCAAGTATCTTTTCCGACCACAATGCTATGAGACTAGACATCAATTACAGGAAAAGATCTGTAAAAAATACAAACACATGGAGGCTAAACAATACACTACTCAATAACGAAGTGATCACTGAAGAAATCAAAGAGGAAATTAAAAAATACCTAGAAACAAATGACAATGGAGACACGACGACCCAAAACCTATGGGACGCAGCAAAAGCAGTTCTAAGGGGGAAGTTTATAGCAGTACAATCCCACCTTAAGAAACAGGAAACATTTCGAGTAAACAACCTGACCCTGCACCTAAAGCAATTAGAGAAAGAAGAACAAAAAACCCCCAAAGCTAGCAGAAGGAAAGAAATCATAAAGATCAGATCAGAAATAAATGAAAAGGAAATGAAGGAAACGATAGCAAAGATCAACCAAACTAAAAGCTGGTTCTTTGAGAAGATAAACAAAATTGACAAACCATTAGCCAGACTCATCAAGAAAAGAAGGGAGAAGACTCAAATCAATAGAATTAGAAATGAAAAAGGAGAAGTAACAACTGACACTGCAGAAATACAGAAGATCATGAGAGATTACTATAAGCAACTCTATGCCCATAAAATGGACAACCTGGAAGAAATGGACAAATTCTTAGAAATGCACAACCTGCCAAGACTGACTCAGGAAGAAATAGAAAATATGAATAGACCAATCACAAGCACTGAAATTGAAACTGTGATTAAAAATCTTCCATCAAACAAGAGCCCAGGACCAGATGGCTTCACAGGCAAATTCTATCAAACATTTAGAGAAGAGCTAACACCCATCCTTCTCAAACTCTTCCAAACAATATCAGAGGAAGGAACACTCCCCAACTCATTCTACGAGGCCACCATCACCTTGATACCAAAACCAGGCAAGGATGTCACAAAGAAAGAAAACTACAGGCCAATATCACTGATGAACATAGATGCAAAAATCCTCAACAAAATACTAGCAAACAGAATCCAACAGCACATTAAAAGGATCATACACCATGATCAAGTGGGGTTTATTCCAGGATTGCAAGGATTCTTCAATATACGCAAATCAATCAATGTGATACACCATATTAACAAGTTGAAGGAGAAAAACCATATGATCATCTCA
Organism: Mesoplodon mirus; assembly: GCF_964341445.2. Taxonomy (NCBI): domain Eukaryota; kingdom Metazoa; phylum Chordata; class Mammalia; order Artiodactyla; family Ziphiidae; genus Mesoplodon; species Mesoplodon mirus. The sequence goes on from NC_138977.1 coordinate 174,788,756, forward strand.
ATAGATGCAGAGAAAGCTTTCGACAAAATTCAACACCCATTTATGATAAAAACCCTGCAGAAAGTAGGCATAGAGGGATCTTTCCTCAACATAATAAAGGCCATATATGACAAACCCACAGCCAACATTGTCCTCAATGGTGAAAAACTGAAACCATTTCCACTAAGATCAGGAACAAGACAAGGTTGCCCACTCTCACCACTCTTATTCAACATAGTTTTGGAAGTTTTAGCCACAGCAATCAGAGAAGAAAAGGAAATAAAAGGAATCCAAATTGGAAAAGAAGAAGTAAAGCTGTCACTGTTTGCAGATGACATGATACTATACATAGAGAATCCTAAAGATGCTACCGAAAAACTACTAGAGCTAATCAATGAATTTGGTAAAGTAGCAGGATACAAAATTAATGTACAGAAATCTCTGGCATTCCTGTACACTAATGATGAAAAATCTGAAAATGAAATCAAGAAAACACTCCCATTTACCATTGCAACAAAAAGAATAAAATATCTAGGAATAAACCTACCTAAGGAGACAAAAGACCTGGATGCAGAAAATTATAAGACACTGATGAAAGAAATTAAAGATGATACAAATAGATGGAGAGATATACCATGCTCCTGGATTGGAAGAATCAATATTGTGAAAATGACTCTACTACCCAAAGCAATCTACAGATTCAATGCAATCCCTATCAAACTACCACTGGCATTTTTCACAGAACTAGAACAAAAAATCTCAAAATTTGTTTGGAAAAACAAAAGGCCCCGAATAGCCAAAGCAATCTTGAGAACGAAAAACGGAGCTGGAGGAATCAGGCTCCCTGACTTCAGACTATACCACAAAGCTACAGTAATTAAGACAGTGTGGTACTGGCATAAAAACAGAAAGATAGATCAGTGGATCAGGATAGAAAGCCCAGAGATAAACCCACGCACATATGGCCAACTTATCTTTGATAAAGGAGGCAGGAATGTACAGTGGAGAAAGGACAGCCTCTTCAATAAGTGGTGCTGGGAAAACTGGACAGGGACATGTAAAAGTTTGAGATTAGATCATTCCCTAACACCATACACAAAAATAAGCTCAAAATGGATTAAAGACTTGAATGTAAGGCCAGAAACGATCAAACTCTTAGAGGAAAACATAGGTAGAACACTCTATGACATAAATCACAGCAAGATCCTTTTGGACCCACCTCCTAGAGAAATGGAAATAAAAACAAAGATAAACAAATGGGACCTAATGAAACTTCAAAGCTTTTGCACAGCAAAGGAAACCATAAACAAGACCAAAAGACAACCCTCAGAATGGGAGAAAATATTTGCAAATGAAGCAACTGACAAAGGATTAATCTCCAAAATTTATAAACAGCTCATGCAGCTCAATAGCAAAAAAACAAACAACCCAATCCAAAAATGGGCAGAAGACTTAAATAGGCATTTCTCCAAAGAAGATATACAGACTGCTAACAAACACATGAAAGAATGCTCAACATCATTAATCATTAGAGAAATGCAAATCAAAACTACAATGAGATATCATCTCACACCAGTCAGAATGGCCATCATCAAGAAATCTAGAAACAATAAATGCTGGAGAGGGTGTGGAGAAAAGGGAACCCTCTTGCACTGCTGGTGGGAATGTGAATTGTTACAGCCACTATGGAGAACAGTATGGAGGTTCCTTAAAAAACTACAAATAGAACTACCATATGACCCAGCAATCCCACTACTAGGCATATACCCTGAGAAAACCATAATTCAAAAAGAGACATGTACCAAAATGTTCATTGCAGCTCTATTCACAATAGCCCGGAGCTGGAAACAACATCCATCATCGGATGAATGGATAAAGAAGATGTGGCACATATATACAATGGAATATTACTCAGCCATAAAAAGAAATGAAATCGAGCTATTTGTAATGAGGTGGATAGACCTAGAGTCTGTCATACAGAGTGAAGTAAGTCAGAAAGAGAAAGACAAATACTGTATGCTAACACATATATATGGAATTTAAGGAAAAAAAATGTCATGAAGAACATAGGGGTAAGACAGGAATAAAGACACAGACCTACTAGAGAATGGACTTGAGGATATGGGGAGGGGGAAGGGTAAGCTGTGACAAAGTGAGAGAGCGGCATGGACATATATACAGTACCAAACGTAAGGTAGATAGCTAGTGGGAAGCAGCCGCATAGCACAGGGAGATCAGCTCGGTGCTTTGTGACCGCCTGGAGGGGTGGGATAGGGAGGGTGGGAGGGAGACGCAAAAGGGAGGGGATATGGAAACATATGTATATGTATAACTGATTAAATTTGTTATAAAAAATAAAAATAAAAAATAAAATAAAAAACAAAAACAAACAAAAAAAAAAACTGAGCTATTTGTAATGAGGTGGATAGACCTAGAGTCTGTCATACAGAGTGAAGTCAGTCAGAAAGAGAAAGACATATACCGTATGCTAACACATATATACGGAATTTAAAAAAGAAAAAAAAATGTCATGAAGAACCTAGGGGTAAAACGGGAATAAAGACACAGACCTCCTAGAGAATGGACTTGAGGATATGGGGAAGGGGAAGTGTAAGCTTGACAAAGCGAAAGAGAGGCATGGACATATATACACTACCAAACGTAAGGTAGATAGATAGTGGGAAGCAGCCGCAGAGCACAGGGAGATCAGCTCGGTGCTTTGTGACTGCCTGGAGGGGTGGGATGGGGAGGGTGGGAGGGAGGGAGATGCATGAGGGAAGGGATGTGGGAACAGATGTATATGTATGACTGATTCACTTTGTTATAAAGCAGAAACTAATAAAATAAAAAAAAATAAAATAAATAAAACTGCAGCTGAGATTCTCTGTCTTCCCCAAGGCCTCATTTCAGGATGAAGCCCAACACCTCTGCAGAGTCTACAGGGCTCTTGGCCAGTGATGCTCACCACTGACACCAGCCCTGTGCTCCAGCCCGTGAAGGATAACTTTGCTGTGTTTTGGAAGATTCCTGTAAATCTTCATGCCTGCCTGTCTGTGTAGTTGCAGTTGTCCTACTGGAACACCAGCTTGGAAGACAGCCACTCTTATTTCATAAGGATTCAGAAGTTGCCTTCTCCATAAAGCTTGCTATGGCCTCACCAGCAGGGTCGCTCGCTCCATCCTCAGCACTTAAGAAGCATTTATCTCAGTGTGTTCTCTCCATCCACTGATCTGATCTGCTCCATATCTAACCTGGCCAAGTCTGTCCATTTACCCCCTAAATAGCTCTTAACGTCCCTTCAACAGCCTTGATCTTAAGACAAAGACCAAAATCGATAGCCCCTGAAGCCCTGTGGATTGCATCCACATCTGCTGTCTGGACTCCAGTCCTGCTTGGCCTTCATCACTCCCTGGGGCCCCATGTTTCCTCCTGTTTCAACACTTGCCATCCTCCTGATTGGGATACTAAACCTACTCCTCCCTTTCCAACCTCAGAACATTTAATTCCCACTCATCCTTCACAGCTCAGAGAAAACAGTCTGTTTCATGTAGAAACACTTTCTGATCCCCCTTTTCCACCCAATTTGAGTCAGCTTTTGTGGTTATATACACACAAAACCATGTCCCTTTCCATCAGTACACTTAAGTTAGTGCAATCGTCTTATATATTTGTTAAGGTGAAATTTTGATTAATGTCTTTCTCTTCCATTAGGCTGCAAGCTCCATTGAGAGTAGAGATGGTATTCTTGCTCCACTGCATCCCCAGCTCCTGGCAAGGTACCTGGTTCATCATAACTGCTCATGTTTGTTGAATGAATAAATGAATGATTTATATCCATGAAACATATCACTATGACCATAATTCGCTCCTTGAGGGCAGAAGCTATCTTTTATTCATATTTGGGTCCCAGCACAGGTGGATCCTCAGAATGCACTTGTTGAAGGAATACGGGGTGAAGATACAGAGAGGCAGATTCTATGCCCGTAACAATCAGAGAGAGTGGACCAGCAGTTAAGCATCCTCCGTCACCTAACCGTGAACTCCCCGTCTCTAGAATCATTCAAGGATAGGACAGATGGACCACATCAAAATGATCTAGAAGCAATTCAACCAAGGGACTTGATGATCTCTCAAATCCTTTCCAACCCTCATGTTCTATGGTGCAACTAGAAAGAACTAGAAAGAGGGTAGGTGTAAGGAAGAGAGATCCGCAAAACATGAGTGAAATTGCAACTCCCTCCCTCCCAGAAAAGAGAGTTTCAGAACAAATGGGAAGAGCAGGTTTTTGCCAAGGTTTTCTTAATTGCTGGCAGGTAGCAGATATGAGAGGCTCTGTTAAAATATGCGTGTGATGGCTGGAAGGGAGATGTCAAAGATTACAGTCTCAACTCCCTGTCTGATGTCTACTCCTTCATTCTTAACCCGGCCCTTATTTCTAGATTTAGATATAGCTCAAAAGAGACTCAGACTTTGAAGACCCAGGCAGAAAACTGTGCTAGTCACATGGAATCATTTTGACTGTTTTCTCAGCTGTTTCCTAAGAAAACAGATTTAACATTTGTCACCTTCATTCCGGAATAAGGAAAGAGATTTCACTTCCTCCTGAAGCAAAAACCACAAGGTGGATTTGACATTTGTTGAGTATGGAGTGGGGTTCACATTAATGGTGTGTTGAGCGTTTCTTTGTTTTTACAATCTTTCTATATTTTCACATTCAAGAAGCTAAATGAATTGCCCACACCTTTTCATGGGGCTCCCTAATAGAAAGATCCCACTGGGAAACTGTTCTCCTCACCTCACCATTTCTCTTTCCATTCTCCCTGTTTCACATCTTTGGCCATAATTAGTCAGTTTCTGGAATATAAGAATGGCTGGGGAAAAAAAAAAAAAAGAATGGCTGGGGGATGGAAGGGGAGAGGAAAAAGAAAAGGATGAAAGCAGAATTGAGCAACACAAGATGAAAGGGGCCCACGGGACTGCCTTTTATTTCTCTGCATGTCTAAATTGACAGTCATAATATTTCCTATGTCAGGTCATATAATCAGATCATCAGTTTTTGAGCATGTATATATGCCATATTCTTCATACATATTAGTTCACTGATTTTCAATTACCTTATAAGTTAAGTGGTATTATTGTTATTTAACAGGTGGAGAATTTTAGGCTTCAATAAGCTAAATATCTTGCCCAGAGTCACATTAATTAGTGACAGTTAGAGTTGGAGCCAGGATTCAAATCCAGGTTTTCTGCCTCCAAATCCAGGTCTGATACCTATATCTGTACATCTCAGAGAGAGTCAGTGAAAATTTTCATTAACAAAGACCCAGTTAGCTGTCATACTAGATCAACCAGGGGTAGTTTTGCTCTGAGGGGACATTCAGGAATGTCTTGAGACACTTTTTGGCTGTCACAATGGGTAGGTGCTGCTGGCATCTAGTGAACAGAGGCTAGAAATGCTCCCAACATCTTACAATCCACAGGACAGCCGCCCACCACAAAAAAAATGATCAGGTCTGAAATATTAATAGCACCGAAGCTGAGAAACTCTGTGCTAGATGCTCCCATTATTATGTAAAATGGTTCTCTGCCACCAACTCATGACTTTCTGTGTTAAACAGGGGAACAGTTTGTAACTTCTTGATATACATGTTTAACGATGTCTGGAATTGGCCAAGGTTCTTTTTAAGAATGTTAAAAAAAAAATGAGGAAGAAGTAACAAAAAGAAAGAGAAAAAGAAAATGAACAAGAAAAAGAGAAGGAGACAAGTAACATTAGACACCTACACTGCAGCATTCAACAGCTGGATCACATTACATGGAAATCTGCCGCAGCAACAGCACAACAGGCTGCTTTTGTGTCTTCATGAATAACGCCATGTGCTGGGTAAATGCTTTTCCTCATTTAGAAACAGGTAGTTAATGGGAACTGAAGTGATCAAATGCTGTGTACCCCAAGGTTACTTACACCTCAGGCCTGGGTGGCCCAGAGCTCATAAATAAAGCATTGGAGCATCTTATTTTAGGCCCCAGTCAGATAAGCAAAAGCTTGCATCATGTGAGCCGAGCCCACAGCGCGATATGACACTGAGCCTGCTAATTCCAGGACCTCTTGGAATGTGACATTTCGAGCACAGTACACCGAGTTCATGCCCTGTGGAAGCTCCATGGCCCACCAGGACTTAACGTTCCATCACCTCCTTGATTCAGCTGCCACGAGAGACTCTGTCACCGAGCTAGATTTTCAGTGATGCCTAGCTCCTTCCCTACTCTGCAGAAGTTAACGTGAGGCATATTTGCAGCTTATAACTCTGATTTACTCACTTGCTGGGACGAGGACCACAGACAGCTTAACAGCCCGCCAGCTCGCACAGACCATTCCCTCGGAAAAAGTTTGGCCCAACTCATGACACAGCTTGGCAGCTCAAAAAAACAGCTGCCGGACCATGGAGGAATGGGGAGTTGAATATAAGAAAAGAAAAATGTCTGTTCTTTCCCTCAAAGTTTTACATGTAATTATGTAATCATATCCCTATTCAGATACTTTGACATAAATTGTGCTTAATTAAATTGTTGCTAATTTGTTGTTTTATTGTTAGTTCATGGCTTGTTTGTTGACATCTACCCACAAGCCATGTGCAACACACACACACACACAGACACACACACACACTCACACTGACGCTCAGCCATACTAGTGTTGTTGCTTTGAAAATAAAGAAAATGTTCTCTGTGAATAATTCCTCTATTTGACAGAAACACAAAATTTTTCCAAGAGTGCTTATTCACATGGTATACAAATGGCTGTATGAATAACTCTAATGTGATAATTTGCTGGTGTTACTGTTTCTTTTCTCACAGACTTCCTATAATCTGATCCTATCAATCAAATAATATATTCTCTGCATGAAATAAATTCTCCTTACTATAAAAAACCAGCTCCTGTAATAAATATATTTCCCAGTGATCAGTATTAACACTGTTTCTCATTCAGATCCTGGCTCCAAGAAATTATCTTCAATATATGTTTGTACACTTGAATCTGGGGTAAGATACATGCTCTGAATTTCCTACAAGGTTGTATAATTAGTCATTGACTAAAAGCCACCACCCAACTACCATGAAACCATCTTCTGGGAGAAGGGACACTTCTGTCCAGCACACATCACCTCTCCCATTCCACTTGGAATCTGTCTAGGTACCAACTCCTCTGCCTCTAACACTGTTTCTCAAAGTGTGGACCTCAGAACACCTGCCTGTTAGAAGTAAAGATTGTTATCAGCTTTTTAGGGTGCGTTTTAGAAACGGTGATTCCTAGATGCCATGCCAAACCGATTAGATCTGACCCTCTAGGGGAATCTGGATTTTCAACAGTATGTGCAGGTGAAATTGGCTTTCTTCTTTGAGTCTTGAGGAATATGGACTGAGGGGTAGAGGAGAGAAAGCAAAAGCACACTACTAAACAATTTTCCCTGGAACAAGGGATGCAAATGAGATTGTGGAAAATGTGCTCATTAACTCACTGCATTTGAAGTAAACTAATGTCAAAAATTTCATAGTAAAAATCATCAGTTGGCTAATGCCCTACATCCTCTGAACCTACCGAAAAAAAAAAAAAATCTGGTCTTCAGAAAGATAACCCTGAGGTTCCACAAAAAGAAAGAGGCACGAAAACAGAGATATAAGCATTTTTCCATGATATCCTTTAGAATGAATTTTCAACTGCAAAGGTTTAAAAAAAAGTTTTCCTAGCTAAAACTCCACTTACCCCCAAGGCTTCTAGTTCTAGCTCCATATTTTGCCAGATAATCAATCATCTCTTTGGTTTTCTATCCCAGATCATCATCATTGTGATGACAGAGTAAAGTGACTTTAATTCAGAGCTCCAGAAGAGGCTCAAAAGTAAGACAATAACCTAATTTACACCAAAGAGATCAGCTCTACCTTCGGAATTAGACCTGCACCCACACAGCACACCCAGGGGTTGCTGACTTCAAACATCTTTGTTAACTTTATTCCAGGTAGTTGCTGAGACTGGCTGAGTAAGTGTATGCAAAGTGTTCACGTAGCAACAGTGTAATCACTGCAATCATTATTAATATCACTTATTAATATTGTGCTGTGGTCCTGTGAGTGGAGTCACAGGGCCTGTTTCACCCACCAGCCCACAAATGAAGGTATCTGAGGATACAAACTGGCATTCAACCATTCTCATCAACCCAAATGTACACACTTGGGGGGAAGAACTGTGTTTTCTGTTTCTCTCTCCCCCTAAATCACCTAAAAACTAGTTGGGCATATAGCTGCCCCTGAAAGATACATGTGTCATGATAAGAACCATCGCATGAGGATTGTCAACCAACCTTGTTCTGTGGTTACAAAGACCAAATAAAGCATATTTTGAACCTTCTGCTTCCAACACAGCGACCTGGATTTCTTCCCCCAGAAAGTCAGAGATAAGATGGCAGCCTCACTACACCTGGGCAGAAAGTATATCACGCGCAAGCTCCTTGCAAATTCAGATCCTTTTACTCCAGAAGAACAGAAAGGGAAAGTGCCCTACCCTCTCCCAGGAACCATGACACCTCTGCCTGGATCCCAGCTCTATTCGAGATTTACTGTGTGGCCTTGGGCAGCTCATTTAACCACTCAGTGTCTTAATTTCTTCATCTGGAAAATGAAGATGCTACCTACAGCATAGGCACAGCGTTTCAAGGTTAATGCGTGAGGCTGACATTGAAACATAACCTTGCAGGGGAATGTCTAATTTGGGGGAAGAAGTCAGGCACAGCAGTGCACTCCTGGTGGTTATAACATATGCAGGATGGCAAAACTGGGCCCTAAGGTTAGCAGCGCACATGACGAGTGCAATAAGCCATTCACAACACACCACCTGGAGTCTTTTATTCTTATTGCCAAGTGCAGTTGATAAGCAAACAAAGCACGGGGCGGGAGCCCTTATCTATCAAATGTGTTGATGCAGATCTGATATTGACAGGCAACGGGCCACTTTTATATTCAGATCAATAAATCCATTTCATAATACAGTACAATCCCAACACTTCGTTCCCAAATCCATCCATCTAGATATTAGAAATCCATCCTGCTTTGCCTGCAGTCTGTCAAGTGTCACCACAGAGTGCAGAAGCCACCCTGCCAAGTCTATATCCTGAACTAAATCCCAATGGAAACTTCCCAGATATAAATAACCACTATGAACATACAGGGAAGAAAAATAGCTATGAAGTTTCACTCTTACTTTTTTTTTTCCTTTTAGCCTGTGACAAGTAAAAAATCATAGAGTTACTCACTCTCCAAAAACAATCTAAAACCAGAAGGTTTAACCAATTCAATTTTCTAGTCACTGTGACAACTATTTTCATCTGTGGAACAGCATCTGGGGCACGTATACAGGACTAATCCCAGGGTGCTTTCATGGGCAGGCCCCACTGGAAACTCTGAGGGAAGCTTCTGTTCCTGGACTCACTGTGGGCAGTGGCATTTGATGACACTCAGAGTCTCATGCCATGAAGAAAGATTCTTTATTTACAGTCAGAGAGGGAGAAACTTTCCTTCTACTTGGGAGTTGATTATTGAGATCCTGGGGAGTCAGTTGTGAGGAGAGTCCAGTTTAATAGGCAGTGGGGAAACCCACTCAATGCTTGCAAGGCCCAGGAGAGTAGCATAAAGAAAACAGAAAACTGAGCTTGAAAATCGGAATATCCAGCCTTGAATCGTGCAGAGCTAAGAATGTGTGGTCTTGTTTAAATCATTTGGCCTCCCTGAGCCTCGATCTCCCATTGTCAACAGGTGAAGGGGTCTGTGAGAGAATCAAGGGTATGAAAGCCCCTGGCACAATGCCTACACATAGTAAGTGCTCAGTAAATATGTGCTGAAACACAATCTGAAACAAGAAATACTGGATTACTGATATCACTCCTTAACCAATGGGCATAAGCTTAATGTACTGAATGCACACCATAGGCCAAGCACTAAATGATGGGAATAGAGAGGTAAGAAGACCAGATTATGATGTTTGTCCTCAGGGTAAGACAGAGGAAGTACACAGGACTGGATTAGGAGACCAGTCATCTCTAAATATGGGACCCAGATCTGGAGCCTGAGGGGCAGCCATCCTACCCACACCCAGGTTTGGGGGGCTGTGAATTATCCAAAAATGCATTGCCTAAAAATAACCGGTTACACTCTGGTTTCTTGCAACTTACAGACTTAATTCCTGTGCTCATTTGCCCAGGATATGCAAACTCATTTTAGTATTAGCCTCACACAGGTTGTTAGGAAGATAACTCTGCTGCAAATATAAACACCTAGGCATGGATTGGTTTAGGATTATCTAAATATCCAACAGAAAGAAAGATTCAGGGGCAGACACAAGTGCCATCCTGGAAAGCTGAAGGTAAATTAAAATGCCATGTAGAGATAGCACAGGGAGATCAGCTCGGTGCTTTGTGACCACCTAGAGGGGTGGGATAGGGAGGGTGGGAGGGAGACGCAAGAGGGAGGGGATATGGGGATATATGTATACCTATAGCTTGATTCACTTTGTTAAACAGCAGAAACACACAGCATTGTAAAGCAATTATACTCCAATAAAGATGATTTTTTAAAAAGCCATATAGAGGATTCAACTCTTTTTCTATTGAATTGCATTACGCATTTGCATTCTTGGGGTATGGCCTCTTTGAAATGTGTCTCATGCACAATAAAAAGAAGAAGTGGAAGAGGTAGAAAAGAGAAGAAAAGAAGAAGGAAGAGAAAGAAGGGGGGCAGTGGAAAAAGAGGAGGAAAAACTAAAAATCTCCCAAACAGCCCAGATCTCAGTCTGGCCACTCCACATTAGGCGGCGGGTTGGGGGTGGAGCAGACTTTTTTCCCCTTCCCAAAGGAGCTGTCAGAAATGGGAGTAAACTCAGCAAGCTACAAGGACTTCCTTCTCCAAGCTTCCTTTCCGAGGGTAAAGAGACTTGCTTCTTGCCCAGAACTTAACTGTTGTTGTTTTACACAAGAATGATTTAGAGGCAACAGTCTCCTGTCGTAGCCCCAATCTCTCCCTGCCCCAGAATTTCCCAGGCCAAAATCATCGGGGAACCAGACACAGGATTTTCGTCATATTAGATGTCACCCCTACTATTATTTGCTTCATATGACTCATTTAAATCAAGTTACTTTAAAACATTTTACTATTGTTCTAGGCAGTAATATCTATAAAACCATGGTTTTTATTGTGCTAGTTATATTTTCCTCATACACACTGAGATAAATCATTATTGTTAAAATAGCATAGCATAGTGGTTAGAAGTACAGATGCTGACTGCATTTAAATCCTGGCTCTGCCACTACTAGTTGTGTGATCCTGGGCAAGTGACTTAACCTCTCTGTGCTCCAGCTTTATGGTCTGTTAAATAATAATACCTACTTCACAGAGTCACTCTGAGGATTCAATTAGTTAATATTTGTAAAATACTGGTATTGTCTAGAACATTCTACATGAAGAACACTACTGGGAACCCTGAAGGCATTCAAGTATACGCCATCTCTTACCTCAGGATTTGCCTATGTTGTTCCTCTTCTTGAGGATATTCTATTGCTTCCTCTCCCCATCCCATCCCAAAGCCAAAAACAAAAGCAGTAGACAACACACCCTCATTCCTGCCTTCTTAAAAGCCTACCCATTTTAAGGTCCATTTTGAATAGACACAATAGTAATTACAAACACTTATTGAGCATCTATTACTTTGCAAGCCCTGTGCTCAGTCCTTTGAATATATCATCTAATTTAATTTTCATTTTTTACGCTATGAGGAGGGCCCAAGCTTAAAGAGCTTAGGTAAATTTTCCTAAGGTCCTACACCCGGTGAATAGGAGAGTCAGGATTCAAACCCTGGTCCATCTGACTCCACAGCCTACACTTATCCCATTAAGCCATGAGGCCCCACCATGAAGTTCTCTCTTCCAAGAACCCACCACAGCTTTCAGACAGACATGAACTTTCTTTCCTCTCCCACTGGACTTAGTAAAGTCCACTTTATAGTATAATTATTTACTTGTTTGTCTTTCCCCCTCTGTTATTCAAGATAATCTTTTCTATTTTAAGCATTTTGGAAAGAAATCATCCTAAAATGTCCCTGAATTTGAAAAAGGGCTACATTATACTGGGCTGAATGTAACGTTTTCTTGACAACTCCAGTCATCTTCATCAATGACAAGCCCTATGATATCCTATGCTATAGACGTGACTTTAGGGCAATTTTTATCTGTGTGGTACAGGGTGACTGTTAAAAAAAATCAGACTCATGAGCCCCTCCCTGGATCTATTGAATCAAAATCTCTGGGTTAAAGACCAGGAGTCACTCAAGTTTCAGAATCACTGCCTTAGGCTATGTGTGGGCATTTGACCCTGCTTTATACTCCTAGACACCAACTGTATCTTAGATCTTGTGTCTGTTTTTCATGGCTTTTCCGACCTCTTCCACCCTGCAAGTTGACAGCTATCGTTTCTCACTGCCAACCAACATTGCAGCATAAATTTTTCCTATTTTATCTTCTAGCTGCCAGTGCTATGGTTTCCAAGCTCTTTCTTTTTACTTTTAGCACACTTTCCTGAAAACTGATTCTTACGCAGATGCCAGTGTAAAGCACATAATATCAGAGTTATTCTGATGCAACAGGGGTGAGAGGCTTAGATTCCAATGCTGGTCCCACTCCCTTTCCTCTGCCCTCCCCCTTTGTCACCATCCATCGTGGTCCTGAGTCCCCTCCCAGATTCCCTATGCTTCACAGAAAACACTTCCAAAACCACTGAAACAATGCAACCTTCTGGGGCATCCTGCCACACACTTATAGTGACGGATACCTTATTTTTTATAAATATTCAAGATTATCAGAAAAGGTTTTTTTTCCTGAAAGTTTGTCAGTATAATCTAAAGTCAAGTGTGTATTCTTTTTTATTTGAGATCATACCACCAAATTTATAAATAGCCTCTATATTATATTTACAAAGTCACCCCTTACAGTGAATATTCTTAACGTGGGAAACGATGATCGCCCTGTATTAGTATTTGGACTATCGTCTACTTTTGAAAGACTCTCAGAAAAATAATGGTCAAGGAAATTTGCCTTTTCAAGAAAATCTCTCCTCTGTGAAAGAGAACGTAAGAGCATCCAGAAAAACTTTCTAACCTTTTAAAATTTTAGGCATCTTATATTGGCCGTGTTCTAAATAAGTTAGTAGTATAAATAGTCTAAAAATAAGTTTCAAGCAGCAGTTTCTAAACTTGAAAAAATATTTAGGCAAAGTTCTCTTATGCTCTTTTAGGATTTTTCCTCCAAAATTTATAATGTTAGATGCAGAATTTAGGAAGTCAATTTAACATTATGTGCATTATAAGCAGGGGCACATGGAGGGTACAGGATTTCTCTGGTGAATTAGCATGAGGTTCAAAGACATGTCTAGAGAGAGAGATATTATCACTGTGGCCAAAGTTTGACACTTAATGAATACAGGGAAAAGGTGTACAGTGTTCCTTTTACTATTCTTTCAACTTTTCTGTAGCTTTGAAATTTTTCAAAATAAAATTGGGGGGAATGTTCAAACACACATACAAATGAAGCACAGTCATCGGGGCCTGGACTAGGGTGAGGAAATTGAGGCATCTAAGGAAGCACCTGCAGGACTCTCAGAGGGTGAATGCCTCCTTGGCACTGGTACAACTCCGAGAGTGAGCGCCTCCTTCAATTTTGTACCATAGGTGCTCACTTGTATCACCCTAGTGTTGGCCCTAGTACTCAACCTTAGCAAATACACCTGCTTTCTCAAACTGACTGTAGTAATCCTAAAGAGAAGAAGTTTACAGTCAATGTTATCCATGCACTGATTCCTTCATTTATTCACCAAGCATGTATCTCACCCCAGCTATATGCTAAGTGACCGCTCAGCTAGGAACCTATTCTGTGCTAGTAAACAATTTTGACACTTGAACAAAAGAATCTTAAACCAAGTTCCTGCCACTCGTTTATTCATCCATGTGTTAGGTGCCAGAGACACTGTGATGACAGATCAGTCCCTACTAAAATGTCTTACTATCTGCCAGACACTGTTTTAATGCTATTAGTTTCATCATCATCATCATCGATTGGCATGTCTATTTTCTCAATTCCATGGAACTATTTCAAGGTAGGGAATGAATATTAATCATCTTTGTTTTTTTGACACCCAGGATGGTGATAGATAAAGTATTCAGTAAATATTTCTTGAATGGATGAAACCATAAATCTACTTATTTGCTCTTCCTCAAAGATTTGCCACATTTAGATGACTATGAAACTTCTTCTCAGATTGCCTAATATTGTAATACTAGCTAACATGTACTGGGTGCTTACAAACTGCCTCATATTTTCTAAGCTCTTTCCATATATGAACTCAATTAAGCCTTGCAACAAGGCTAAGAGTCTCCTTTTATCAATAAGCACACAGGAGAGACTTTGTATCCTTCCAAGGGCCGCACAGCTGGTAAGAGGCTGTACCAGGGTTTGAACCCAGGACCCCAGCTCTGGAGCCTGCCCACTCAGTGACTCTTTTAAGTCATCTCACAATTCTGACCCAAAGAGGTGCTCCCCTACCCCAAACAGCACTCATCTTCAGCTTACTTTTCACCAACTATTTCCTAGGAAGATCTAGAGGGCACCAGGGACCCTTTTAGTGAAATGATCCTCAACTCCCATGGCCAAGTCAGACTTTGGGGGACTTCCTGCTTAATTTCACCTTGTCTAAATATAACCAGCTAAAAATAACCCAAAAGGGAAGTGTCTCAGAACCGCCAGAGGAGCCGCAGTACACTGCAGAGGACGTGATGTGAAAGAATGATCCAGCCTCCCTAAAACACTGAGATGCTTCCCAACCCCAGCCAGTGGCATATTGGGATGAAAAAACAGTCTCCAATTATTGAAATACCACAGTGTATCTAATTATGCAATTGTCTTATTGTATTAACAAGAGCTAAGGCACAACAGCAATTGCTGAGATTTTTGCAATTTGGAACTGCAGGATTTAGTCTTCTCCTCAGCTGACTACTTCTCATGAGTCTGTCCATTTTTCTGGGATTATGGAAATGATCTTATTTTTGAACTGCTTCATTCAGAAATCGAAAGTAAATCAGACCCCCATTTTTGCCACTCCTTAAAATATGACCCCGTTACTGACTGAGCATATTTCAAGGGAAAAGATCTGCAAATTCACATCATTTTTGTTTTCACCAATCACTTCAGGCTCTTTCCTCCTTTGAAATTCAAGTAAATATAATGTAAAATATAAATTTAAAAGCAGTTATACAAATTACATATTTACAATGATGCGAATACATTCACAAATACATTCCTATTCATCTGCTTAATAAGGACCTATCCCAAAGGGTTCCTGTATCAGACTGTAAAACCCAGAGTATTTCATCAAAACATCTAATATAAGTATGCTGTGATATTATCATGCACTTCTATTTGCCACCATCACCTCAGCAAATATGAAATATAATCATGCAAAATTAAACATTCCATACATTTTCTATTCATTCTCTAACACTCTCCCTATACTCCAAAATAGGCTATCACACTTTCAAGTTTACAGGGACAAAAGGTAAATCAAATTTCTTGTTTCTGAAAGCATTCCAAGTAATAGGTCTTTTCACTTTAGGCTTTTCATCTAAGTATCACCAGGCTCTTTACACATAAAATATAATTAATCCATACCATTAGCTATATCCCTATCCAATGGGAGTCCTCCTTGCTGATATTCACTCATGGAGAAGCATACCTGCATTTTCTCAAGCTAAATTTGGTCCAGGCTATTAGGAATGATGTTTCATTTACTTGAGCATGACTGGGAGGCATAATCTTATGTAGGAAAACCTGGCCCCTTCTCCCAAATAAGTGATAGCTAAGAACACAAACGCGGGCCCCCAGTTGCCTGGTGTTTGAATCCCAGTTTGCAATCATTTAGCTGTGAGATGATGGAGCAAGTCCCTTTTGCTTTCCTGAGCTCCATTTTTTGCAGTAGTAAAGTTGGGATAATCACAGTACCTTTCCCATAGCTTTGTCAGGCAGATGAAAAGAGTCACTCTATGTAAGTCACCCAAAACATTAGCCTTGTCCTGCCCAAATATGACACCTGATACCTTTCAAAGCCATTTCCGAAAGATGACATCACTGGGGTCTCACCGTCTTCCTGGGAAACAATGGGAGCAGATGCTATGATGCCCATTCTACAGGGGAAGAAAGTGAGTTTCAGACAGAGCTCCTGGTGGTCAGGACTAGAACCCCTGAACCTAGCCTAGGATTCTTCCACTATTTCTCTTTACATTCAGAACACACTGACTCAGTGTCCCAGACATGTCCCTGCTTATGTTTCTTTGGGGTGGTGGCAGCAGCGCAGGGGAGAGCGTCTTGTTTCAAACCCCTGTTTCTGTTGCCAGGCTTGTCTTGCATAGCAAAAGAGCCCCCGATCGGCAGAAGACACATCAACAAGACTGCCTTAATCATGCTTTCTGCTAACTACGAAATGAAAGTTAATTTCATGCCTTTCATTCACAGACAAAAAGGTTCAGAGCTGTTTAAATTCTCTTCAGCCGAATGACAGTTAGTAAACAGGAGGCTTCGTGTTCTAATGCTTGAAATCACCCTTCTTATCTCAATATATTATTTATGCACTCGGCTTAAAATAAACAGCAACTTGCAAGTAGGTGAGTGGTCTCATCCAGGATGAACCTTTTCTTTTTTTTCACTCTGACAGTTACTTTAAAACGTCAGTAAACAGCCTTAATTCACTTCTAATGAATTAGTAGGCGACTGCTGCATATCCAGGAGGCAAGCAGATTGGATTATTAACCAGAACAACGGCCTCCCTGTCAGTCATCTGCACCTCACAGAGGGACGTGGGTTTTGCTGTGTCCTTACTCAAACCAATCCATGGGCGCATGGGACTCCAGACGATTCCTTCGAGGTCATTCTCTTCCAGACCTCTGATTAGATCTCTTGACTCTGAGATGCAGAATGAGGCCAGCAGAAGGGAGATTCTCAGTGCTGCTTGTTAAGAAAGATGTAGACAATGAGAAACTTCCAGAGGGGTAAAGAGTCAGGAAGTCAAAGCAGACAAGCTCTGCTTGTGGAGGGAACTGATGCAGGGGGACCCAATAAGTACCACCAAATACTTGAAAAAGGGTGTCACTTTGGAGGAGGAAGACTGGTTCTTTGTAGGGATGGATAGTAAAATTAGGACCCGAGCGTGGAAGATACATAGAAGGTGGATTTGGGTTCAACTCAAGAAAGAATGCTCTAACAGAAAAGAGTTGCCTTTCGGGGTAGCAGGTCAGCCTCTGGGGGTGCTCGGGCACCCATCAGATAGAATACTTAGAATTGGCCAAGACATAGGACTAGAGATGAGACATGCATGGACCCTTCCAGATATAAGATCTTACAGCCTTGGAAACCCCAGGGGGACTCACTAAACTGGGCTTTGCTAAGCAGTCACAACCCTTTTAAAATTTCTCTCTGTTTGGAGTTTTTAAAGGGTGATAGCTACCCTTTAAAAAATATATATACCATGAGTTAAGCTGGGCATGTCTTTGGCCAATCTACAGTTGTTCACACAATACCAGAGCACTGGTTGACCTAACAAGATAAAAATATGTCCCATTTAGCAGGGAAAATCAGTTGAAGCAGCTGCTGTAGGATTATACAGTTTCTGCCTGCTCTTGGGTTTTGTGGCTTGCAGGCCTCGGCCATTCCATGGACAGGAGTCCACTCCCAAGTCACCTGAGCTGTCACAAGGTCGCAAAGGGGTGATCCACACTTAGCTCACCACTGTAGCCTCCTCCCCCAAACCCAAGTCTGAAAACACAATACTTAGCAACTTAAGGAATGTCTTGTTCAGTTTCATCATTAACAAAACATAGCTGACCTCAGTGAAACATGCAGCATCTCCCTGAAACCAATCATTTCTTTGAGACACAAATGGACTGATCAAAACACAGAGTTAAACGCAAATTAAAAAGAAAGTGAGAGAGAGGTGGGGGAAGATAAATACAGATACCTTGCATTCATATCCGGGGTTGATATCAACATTTTTACACAATATGCAGACATGTATTCTTCCAAATTGTCTAGTAAACATTAACCAAATATTTTGAGGGGTGGGTCAGGCTCTTCTACATCCAACATATTGACAAACCATTAGAGAGTTCAGAAAAGTTAAAGTCTTCAAAAGAGGTCAGATTCTCAATATTTGGGTGTGAAACTTGGTGTTACTGATTCCCTAATATGGCAAAAAAAAAGACATCTGATATTTGCACTTTGGAGTAACAGAACATAACATGACAATAACGTGGTTATACTTACAAAGTACCCTTCATCCATGGGGCTCCAATTTTACCAATATTAGTTCACTGATTTTCGCAAAAAACCTGAAAGGCAGAGGGTAAGTTTGTGTTACCCCCACTTTGCAGATGGGGATATAGAAATGCAATAGGAGAATAAATTATTGGTCTGTTATAGTGAGAGAATTCAGTAACAGGAGGACAAGAATTACAACTTTGATCTTCCATGTCAGAAGGCAATTTGACCACCCATCTTTTCCTTGGGGACTGATATTTCCCATGGAATTTCCACCACGATCTCAAAGTATTAAACACATTCTACCCAGAGTAAGACAGTGCTGACCGGCACTAGGTCCAAAGAGCCCAGAGACCAATATGCCTTTAATACCAGAGAAAAGGTTAAAAAAAACTCCCATATCCGTCTAAACAGGAGGAAAAATTAGATTGACAAAATACAATCATCCAAGTAAAATCTGGCCTGAAAATAATGTTACTACTGTACAATTTGTTACATACATACTTATGTTCCCATGTCAGCATATGGACCTGTCTTTAAAAATTATTCCAAGGAAGTCAGAAGCTTCAGAAGTAATCTTGCTAACAACATTTTTAGAAGGGTGTATTTTTAACAACCCTTTCTAGGACACCCCATCCTTTCTACCACTCTCAGGCCATTTATTCACGCATTGGCCAAATAATCAGTATTTACTGAGCTCCATGTTTAAGTTTAGCACTCCATGTGGTTTCTTAGAGGACACAAAAATGTGTATGACACAGGTCCCATCATCAAGATACTTATAATCTTATGGTTCAATGATTCGAATACAGTAACAATCTCTCTGATCTAAAACACTCTGGAAAGATTTGATGGTTTCTGGACACTCCTGGTGAGTCGTGAACACCAGTCCCAGAAGGATGGTTCCTTTGGGGAATGTGTTCCAACAAGATGAGTTTGGGCTCTGTTTATGAGCCATACTACTTGGGATTACAGAAATGCTAAAAATTGTGTCTCCTTAAAAATGTCTGACCCAGAGTCTTTCCAAAGCCCATGATTTGAGGGTCATGATCTCTCCTACTATCTTCACGTCCACAGACACACTGACCTCTTTGCCTGTCCCCAAATACTTAATCACAGGTCTTTTGCCCCTCCAATGGTTTCCTTCTCTTGGGAAAAGCTTCCTGCAGGTATTTCCATGATCTCTGTTCGTATCCCTGCTCAGTGATTTCTCCCCTGAACACTCATCTAAAATAGCTGCATTGCTATCAAAAAGTATGCTAATAAAGACTGTTTTATTTCTTCTTTTCCAGTCTAGTCTAGTGCCTTTAAATTCTTTTTCTCACCTCCAGTACTCTGTTGAAGAGAAATGGTGAGAGCAGATATCCTTGTCTTATTCCAAAACTTAGAGGGAAACATTCTTTCACCATGAAGCTAAACTTAACCACCCGACAATTCCACTGTTACCATTTATTTCTATGAAATTTCCCGAAAAGGCACATCCATAGAGACGGAAAGCAGATCAGTGGTTGTCTGGCCCTAAGGGAGAGAGCCAAGACTGACTGCAAATGGATTGTGGTGATGGTTGCAGAACTTTGTACATTGACTAAAAAATCATGGAACTGTACACTTACAATGAATGAATTTTCTTTCATGTTAATCATAATAAAGCTGTTATGAAATGCTAAAACAAAAAACCAAAAATAAAATAAAACAGCTGCAACTCACCAGGCTCCATCCCCTTACTGTTCTTTCTCTTTCTCCACGAGGCTCCTCACAACCTAACATTATCGGTCTTTACCTGTTTTTGTTACCCTATGCCTCACCCACTAGGATATAAGCTCCATGAGAGTGGGCACTTTTTTGTTCACCACTAAATCAATCCTAAGGTCAAGGCACCCCATAAATACTGGTTGAATGAATGAATCATAGGGCTGAAATGTGTGCTCTGCCTTCCTCCTGCATCTTGTTTTACTCTCACTGGGATACTGTTATAATTACTAACAAATACATCTCGAAATTGGCTCATAATAGGTTTTTCCACCTAAAGGGAAAAAAATTCACAAATAGTCAATGAAATGTTTCTGAAAAATATAATAAACACCCATTTTTAGCATTTTCCCTTCACTTGATTGTTTGAGCACTGGGCCAAGAGTCAGGTAACCCTGCTCTCTGACCAGCATCACTGTGGGCTGCTCTGTGGCCCTGAGCTCTTCACCCTCCAGGGTCTTTGTTTCCCAATGGTAAAATAAGAAAGCTTAAGAAGCTTATTTCCAGGCTGCCTTCCGGTTTGGAAACTATGGAGATCAACATACAGGTGATGGGCCAAATTATATTTTTACATCTTCTGATTTCATACCACTTTCTAAGTATAAGCTTATCTTAAAGGTAGCGAGGTCATTTCAACGAAGCAAGAGGAAATCCCAGAGGGAAGGAGTTGATTATCTAACCATATCTACAAGCATGCCGATTTTGGAGAAACACCACAGATATCACAAAAAGTTTGTTCCCCACCACCATGCATGATCACACCACCAACATACAACAGACATGCAAAGAAAGATGCCACATCAGCTGATTATGACATCCTGAGTTACAGACACTTCAGTGGGGCCTCTAAACAGATTTCTTATTTACTTGCACATTAATAAAACTCGTACCTTTGCCAGTCAGAATTTTTTCCCCAAGCATCTGAACATCCAAAGAGATTTAGAAGCAATTAACATTCACGAGTAACAGAGTAATCAACAAGGGAATCGTTAATGGGACTGGACAGAATCCAAAAGCAGATATTAGGATAATAGTGAGTCCCTGGCATAGGTTATAGTGTTAATTCTGGAGGGCAGACTCGTGGTATGTTTTCAATAGCTTTGTGGGGCCTGCTGTCAGAGCCACATATGCCTCCTCTATATATGGTTCCTAGCCCCCCGCTACAACATACTTTTTTTTTTAACTGCTATCGAAAAGAAGGCATTTTTGCATTGTTATAACACAACCTCTAGCATTAATGGTATATATTGAATTCGAGTTTATTTTTAAATTGCCTACCTGACAAAAATGTTAAGATGTCATTTTTTCCCACTTTGGGTCTCTAGACTATCTTCACCTGTTAGCTCTTGTAGCTAGAGGCCACAAAAATAATAGCTATGAATATCCACCTAGACGCTTCCCCAATAAATTTTGCCACTTACTTGTGTGCACACGGGTTGATACGTCCCAAGTACACAGAAAGACATGGGCACTCCCATTCCAACGAGCTCTATGCCTGCCTCCCTGTCAGTTTTTCTGACCTGTTTTCATAAATATCACTCCAAAATCAGCACACACACCCCCTTTATCTTACCCTACCAGGAGGGTCTCTGGGTAATAGAGAATGTTCCCATTGTTACTCTTCCTGCTTCCGTTTCCTTCATCTCTCATCACTACCATCCATCTAAAATGCCAACGCCAGGCAAATCGATCTTTACCTCCCTTTGGACCACATTCCTGAATCCTTGCCTGGCGCTCCTTCTCCCTCAGCCTAAAGTGTGAACGGCTCAACCTTTAGGAGGCTGGACCTCTCCAGACCCACACATGCCTCTCAATCCTCAACTCCCCTGCTAGCCTTCCTGCGGGGTCGTCTTGTCACTCTCATGACCATGACATTCATGTCTAATCATGGGACATCTTCCCTTACGTAAGGACTCTGGGCCCCAGGTGGGCAGAAAACCTAGTTTATTCCCATTTTTCAGTTTGGGTGTAATTCATCACTGCTTATTATGGTTTGCTTTATTCTGTGTGGCCTAAGAAAATAAATTCCTTCTAAGGTTGGGCTTTTAAATTTTTTCAAATACTTTAACATTAGATACGAGTATATAATTGGATAAACACCATTCATTTTGACAGTAGTAATATTTTTCTGGTGGTTCTACAGCATTCACGCTCTATTCCATTTCCTTCTCCTTCTACTTTGCTGTTTCTAGCTATGAAAGGATCCCTTCTTAACAATTCAGCTTTTTTTTCCCTTCACCTCCCCATCCCAGCACACACCCATTATGAAAATGTATCCCTATTTAAAGCTTTGGTTTATTCCCTGAATACAATCAGCCACTGATACACAATCTGCCACCACCAGGCTGTGCGTGCTAAAAGCCTGTTTTGACAAAGATTTTATACAACAGAATCCAAATTAAAGGGAAGTTATCAACAGACCCATACTTGAGAATCCCTCACTTTATCTCTGTGGCAAGTAGTTTCATATTCCCAGCACCAGCCCCAAGGCTGGGAGACTCAAGCTTCTGAGGGCCTCCATGGCACACACACAGCTCAATCACCCAGTCATCACCTCACCTCCCCCAGCTCCCTCCCCACCCCAAGTAGCAGCAGTTGAGATTAAAGTGCTTCTGGGGCTGTGGTAATCCAGTCAGGGCTGGGCGTGCTTCAATCTCTACCATTCCATTCGGCTGGAAAACATTTTGGCAGGATGCCTTTCAGCTGCACTCTGCATTCCGCACTGGTCCCGTGTTTATTTTTGACCGCTCCGCTCTGCAGAAGTGAATGTAGCCAAGGGTCATCCTGCCCCGGGAACAGGGCTTCACCTGCCTTCTTAAACCACAGGATATCAGAAGCACTCCTGGCATCAAGGAGTGGAGTGTGTGTGTGTGTGTGTGTGTGTGTGTGTGTGTGTGAGAGAGCGAGAGAGAGCGAGAGAGAGCGGGAGAGAGAGAGAGAGAGAGAGAGAGAGAGAGAGAGAGAGAGATTCTAATGCACCCACCTACAGGTGGGGAGCAGGGACAGCAGGGGCAAATACTGCACAAACACATAGTTTTTTTTAACTTTAAAGATTAAAGGAAACCCATTTTTCAACGCTTTGCCTTACCTAAGCACAACCAAAAATATTCCCCCCATTCTATATTAGTCAAGGCTTTTCAGGGGTCCTTATCCTTTCTAGATCCCTTTGGCTATCAGATGAAATCTATGGACCCCTTCTAAGAAGAACGGTTTTCAAAGGATTACAAAGGAGATTAATTACATTGAAACATTTTCCATCCTGAGTTAAGAAGCCCAGTGGGGTGTGGTTTTAGTGGATGGGAAGTAGAGATGCTGTCTGGATTTTTATTTTTTGAACTTGGGACTTCTGCCCTGGAGACTTGTGCTGGGAGAGTGATGGGCGATGGCAGAAAGCGGAAAGTGGCCTTTGCATACTGTCCCCGTGACTGTACACCTTCCTGTACACAGGCTTTGCAGCTGTTTCTGTCTTGCAAACAACCCAGACCCATGAACCCAGAGCCCTTCAGTATTTGATCCACTGAAATAGCTAAGAATGTAGACTTTTATTTACAGCCTTGAGTAGGTTTTAACTACTCATGAGAAAGAAGCAGAGGAATAAAGAGAGAAATTTGAGAAATTTTGGAAAAGTAGAACTAATGGTAAAAAAAAACCTTTATTCAACTATTTATTCTTTCACCAAATATTTACTGAGCACCTTCCTTAGATTCACAGTGGTGAATAAATGACCTATAGAAATTTCCAAGGAATTTACATCCAAATGTAGGGAGACAACCTGTAAGTAAATACATAAGTAAATGTAAAACAAGTAAACATATGTCTAGTGGTGATGAATGCTTCAGAGAAAAACAAAGCAGAGGAGGTTAGGGAGTGTAAGGACATGAACTCATACTTCATTATAGCATTTATTTCCCCATTTCATGTCACTAAATATTTGTTGCTAAGCTCCTACTATGTTTCAGGCCCGGCAATGGGCTCTGGGGAAGCCATATATATATATATATATGTGTGTGTGTGTGTGTGTATGTGTGTGTGTGTGTGTGTGTGTAGATGGATGGATGGATGGTTGGGTGGATAAATAGATATGGATATGGATATATACACATCACACACTTAATTTCCAGTTATTTGCATGTGGAGGGTATACAGTCTTCACCAAGAGGGGTCTGTGTGTAATGGTGCAATCTGACTGCAGTTTCTTTTAAAGGGCAACTGATGAATGCCTCTAAAGGGTACCCGAAGTCGGAAGGGTGTACTGGGGTCTGTGTCTGCTGTGCTGAAGGACATGGGTGTCGGAACCATTGAGAACCCTGGTTCGGGGTCCACAACCATGATCCTCCCTCAGCTCCACCACCTGCCTCACTGAGTGGCTGTAAGCAAGTTACATCACCACTTTGAGCTTTAGGATCCTCATCTACAAAGTGAGGATCCCAGGTGCTGTGGAGTTCAAATGCAGTCAGGCAAGGGGAGTGGCCAGCACAGTGCCTGGCACGAGGAAATTGACAGATGAGTCCGTGCCTCCCTCATCTTCTCATCCAGGAAAAACATGCACACCAGAAATGCAAAAGCCCTCAACAAAGGGCTGTGTGCCCAGAGTAAGGATACAGTAAACGCTTTTGCTTATTTGTTTTCTTTGTTTTTTGACCCAAATAGTTCTATGGAATATCAGATGGTACTTTAAAAAAAAAGTCCACAATCAAATAAGTTTTAGAAACAACAAATGAACTGAAGCAACATGGGTCTTTACTTCAGGTTTTCCTGTTCTGTAATACGTGGATGTGAATCACATAGCTCCAGGAAATGTGAACAATGGCATGAGTGTTTCCCACCTCATATGACCCTGGAACCCTTTGGCAAATCGTATATGACAGTCATTCAATGGAACCGACTTCAGGGAATATAGATTTGCTCTAAGAATAAATGAATCAAAAGATAAGGATTCTATACCGTCTTTGGTTCTGATGGCCTTCTTTGAAAAGGCAGACTTGGGCATATTTTCTGCAAACCAAGAAAGCCTGGTGGCAGTGTTTCCTATCCACTGGACCACAGCAACTTCTTTTCCTAGAAAAGAAGTCGTTATTCTGGAACCACACCGCATTCGGGGGAAGTGTTGGCAACATCTGAACACTTCTCATTCCTCAGGACAGGTAATTCCCCTATTTTCTTCAATAAATGGGCTCAGACTGTCATACAGAGTGAAATAAGTCAGGAAGAGAAAAACAAATATCGTATATTAATGCATATATGTGGAAACTAGAAAAATGGTACAGATGAACCGATTTGCAGGGCAGAAATTGAGACACAGATGTAGAGAACAAACGTATGGACACCAAGAGGGGAAAGCAGGGTGGGGGGGCGGAGGTGTGTGATGAATTGGGCGATTGGGATTGACATGTATACACTGATGTATATAAAATTGATGACTATTAAGGACCTGCTGTATAAAAAAATAAATAAAATAAAATTCAAAAATTAAAAAAAAATGAGTTTTGTTAATTATTCTCTTGAAAGCCAAATCCTCTTCTGACTACACGGGGAAGGAATCCCATTACTTAAAGTCACCCGGGGTTTTCTTTAACATATGAATACTTCACAGTGAGTGTGCATTACTTTCATAAACAGAAGATCAATGCTGGGGAAAAAAAGAAAAGAAATTCTGTAGATATGTGTTGATACACCAGTGATTAGTCCAAAAATTACCTACCTGCACATGAAGATTTTTATATATGGGGTTTTCCTGAAGATCTTACTTAATATTAGTACACTTGATAAAACTGAAGCAGAAGGGGGAGGCAAGGAGGAAACTGGGCCAAGATTGTTCCTCACATGCTTAGAATTCAATCTCAGGAGGAAGGAATCACCCACATTCTCCCATTCTCCAAGGCAAAGATAGAGGGAGGGAGGGAGACAAGGTAGGAGGAAGGCAGGAAGGGAGGTAGGGATGGAGAGAGAGAGAGAGAGGGAGAGGGAGGGAGGGAGGGGAGGAAGAAAGAAATAGAGAGAGAGAGAGAAAGCAAATGAGAGAAAAAAAGCAAGAGCTGTTGAGAAGCCTAAAGTGGGGGGAGGGGAACACAAACCCACAGATGAAGTTGACCCAAGTCAATACAAAAGGCTTTGTGCAAGGGCTCTGGCATTAATGGGATTTGGACCGCTAAAGACCTGCAAATCAAGTACAGAACAAAACCAAGATGCAGGAGTTATTTGTGAAATTAATGTCTTAAGTAACATGAAGCTCAGACTTCCAGGGTGGTGCAGTGGTTAAGAATCCTCCTGCCAATGCAGGGGACACGGGTTCGAACCCTGGTCCGGGAAGATCCCACATGCCGCGGAGCAACTAAGCCCGTGCGCCGCAACTACTGAGCCTGCACTCTGGAGCCCACAGGCCACAACTACTGAAGCCCGCCGCCTAGAGCCCGTGCTCCACAACAAGAGAAGCCACCACAATGAGAAGCCCGCACACCACAACGAAGAGTAGCCCCCGCTCGCCGCAACGAAGACCCAACACAGCCAAAAATAAATAAATTTATTAATAAATTTAAATCTTAAAAAAAAAAAGTAACATGACGCTTAACTAGCAGGGACAGTCGCAGCATTTTGTGTGACTGCTGGCGGCTGGTGGCCCGGCTGGGAACCGGAGCTGCACAATCAGCAGCAGCCTCCCACCTGGGGCAGGACCAACCAGGTAAGCCTTCACCCAGAGGTGAGCTCAGGAGGAGCTGGTGTGTGTGTTGGCAGGGAGACTGTGCTGCTCCCTGAATCCATCAGTAATGCAAATGGTATACCTGGTGGGAGACCTTCTGAGCCTGAATCCTGGGGCCCTGGGTTTAGAATGGAGCTTTCACTCTTTCAATCAGTCTTGCATCAATGTCTCCAGGGTGTCTGCAGCCATTTGGGGCCTTGAAGATAGGGGGATGGACCACACAAAGCCCCTGCTCTCAAGGAGCTTACATTCTCCTGGAAGAGGGAAAGCCAACAAGTAAATAAGAATTTCTATTGCTTATAAGACACAAGAAGAAAATCAAAAATAAAAGAGGAAGAGAGAGGACTCCTGGGGGCAGGGAAATGTGCTCAGAGAAGACAGCTCCGAAGAAGAAACATTTAAGTGAAGACTCGAATAACAAGGTAGACCCCACCCTGCCAAGACCTGGAAAGCACAGTGGAGGAGGGAGCGGGCAAATCCTCCCTCAGACTAAGCAGAGGCCACCATCACCCCTCACTTCTAACCAACTCAGCTTTCGGCAATACTAAATTCAAAAGCTCACAGACGTGTTTAATTTAAAACTCTTAAACTGCGTACCATGCCTGCTAGGAAAATCTATCCTGAATCAGGATATTTTTAGAATGGTCCACTTCAGTTTCTTGAAGTACCTTTTTCCCTGTTCAACCAGAAGACCCAAATAGTCCAGGTAACTTCAGCCTCCTCTAAATACCTGAAACTGCATTCATCAGACACTTTTAAAAAATTGGATCTTACTTCAAAGCTGAGTGACTTGATTACTCCCATAACAGCATATATTACACTGATTACGGGATTATTCACATGCCATTTCGAAGAGGTTGGGCAACATTTCTCAACATCGCACCCACCAACAAACGGCGTGGTAAACGTGATAAATGGGATGCCAAGATTCAAATGCCTTCCATGTCCTGATACCATGATAAAATGCCTCTGCACTCTTTTTCTTTTAACTGATGTTTTTTAAAAAGAGGGAGAGAGGAGTAATTATTTTGGTACAATACAGCTCAGAGAGAAGAAAAGAAAAAAGCACCAACAGGGTCCCAAATATGAGGCTATTTCTAGGATGTGACACACACCAGGCACTCAGTAAACATAGGTTCCCCTCCCCATACTCCTTGCCTGAGTATACCCTGCGCATTTATTTTTATATCAATAATTTGCCAATAGCATATTCACTGGCTCATTTTTTTTCTAACTGCCAGTCTAGTGCCATGTTTTCAACATGCTGGCAATTGGTTCAGCTTCATCAATTCATAAGAATGGCTTAGGGTGAGAACGGGGGTGAGGAGGTGGAAGTTTTATAGACATGATTCACTGCTGATCGATGATTAGCATTTTATGCTCAAGACAGTCAAATTCATATTACTTTACACTTTAAAAGTTTTTAAAGGAACACTTATTAAAAGCCAAAATGAAAACAGGGCATCACAAGTTCAAATAAGCCATAAATTAGACAAAGAAGCATAATTCTACTGAAAACCATTTTATTAGCTAATCAACGTGTCATTTTTTTTTTCTATTGGCATCTACTTACTGTCATACAATTTCCATAAGGGCACCATCTGTATCTATAAAAAGAATTATCTTTGTGGTGATCTAGCAATCTACAAAAAATGGTGATATTTAACTTTTCTTAAGGGATCAATTTTAGAATTGGGTTAAAGGATTTATAAGACTCTTTTTCATGATGAACCTTAAAAGGACTTATCCATACATTTCTGTGATGTTAGAAGCACTTGAAGTAAAGAAACAAACAAAAAAACAACAAAATGTAATTTTGATTTATTAAGATGTAAAGTTCTGGATATTGACATGTACATATTTTTAATCAAGCATAATGGGTCCCTACTATAAAGTCCAGTAAAACAATCATAAACAAAATATTTTATTTTTTTCCATTTTGGCTGAAAGGGCAGGTAAATTTTCAATGTGATCTGATTTGATGCCGCATGCTAAGACAGAACCCAGTATTTGCCAAGGTCACTGCTCAGAGTTGAATCAGCATCCGGCTAGTTCACTCACTTACGACACACGATCAAACCATGCCTTGTCCAGTTCTTAACGCTAACCTTGCAAGGGCAAGGCACTGGCCTAATGATGGCTAGTCAAGCTGGTGGGAATGAGCCAGCAAACCCCTTACCATTAATGGAATAGAAACTCATAATAGAAGCCCTTCTGTTGGACACAGACTTCATACATAGATGACAAAACATGGGTGCAGGGAGAGATTTGTATAAAGAGTTTTTATGGCTATCAAGTAGGACCTCAGAGAGAAGAGTTTTTAGTTTTACAAAGGTACATTAACTTCAGCTTTGAGTCAATCCAAAGAGCAAGGTACAGTTTGGGAGAATCAACAAAAGACAAAAGGCTCACTCTTGGTTAGGATGCAAATTTCTCCACTAGTAATCAATTACTTTATAAATTTAATTTTAAACAAGATTTAGAAGGATTATGATTAAAAATCTATATGACATACTAACCAACAAAATAAAAAGGCAAAAAACAAACTAATATTTATACTTCATTGATTGATTCCTTAATTTGTATGGGTTCATGGATTTCTATCAAATATCAAGGACCATATTAAGGATCAGGCACAGTGAACAAAACAGACATAGTCTTTGCCCTCCTGGAGCTTACTGTCTTCAAAAAAAAGTAGGTGTGAATTGAGTGGAAATTCACCAAATCATATTAGTGATTTAATTAAGATATGTAACTACTCTGTTTCCTCTCTTGAATATAGTTTTATTGCTTTTAAAATCTGAAGCATTTATTTTAAGTATTTTGATTATGTACTGGGACCAGGAAGTAATCTTTCTGGACTTGTTTTCTGTTTGTTTCTTGAAATGTTAACTTTTGAAGAAACTTTGACCATTGAATATTTGAAATATGTTAATAAAATAGAGAATGTTTAGGGAAATGTAACAAAAAACATATTCAGGAGTGGAAAATGGGTCTTCTTGGGGAAGGATAAGGAATTGGGCCCATTTCTCCCAAGAAATAACTTGATTATTATCTCTGTGGGGAATGAACATGTAAGAGAATGAACTCTGGGATCAAACAAGTTCTCTCTTCAAATCCTCCCACTATGTAGGAGAAGCTCTCCACATCTCTCCACATTTCCTTATCCATAAAAGTGGTATATCACAAGAACTACGTGAGTATAATAAATGTAAATAGCTTAGCAGGTAATCCTTAGCTGCCTTCATCATAACACATCATCATCATCATCATCATCATCACAAAAGAACTTAAGATCTGTTGTAATAAAGAGCAGCTTTAGACTATCCTGGTGGTAATCACAAAGGAAGCAGGTAACAATCTATCCCGAGAAAACACTAGAACTTAAATCACAAGTCCCTGTCTCAAATCCTAGCTCTTCTCATGCTAACTTTGCAAACTTGGATAAAACTCTTAAACTTCTGAGTCTCAGTTTCCCCAGCCCTAAAACGGGCCTAATAGAACTTATTTAATGAGATAATATATAAGGAAGGATCACATACATCATCTCATTATATACAGAACACTGCTAATTTTACAGGAAAGCACATTCTGACAATAACATATCATAAAGTGATCTCTTTTATAACCACCCAGGTTAAAAATTCCCAGAAAGGTCATGAACTTGAATTTCAGCTGCACTATTCACTAGATGAATAACATCTCTTAAATTCTCTGAGCACTGGTTTCTGGTCAGGAAAATAGCATACTCATTGTGAGGATTAGAAATTAGATGTGCAAAGTGCCCAGGAGGGTCTGGCACATCACACATATTCACTGATAGGTAACTTCCACCCCTCTCTGTTAAACCGTGATTCATTTCATTTTTAATATGTATATTCCCACACTCTAAAACTCCTTAAATGAAAAGCATTATAAATAACCTTGGATGATGTTTAAATAATTCTTTATAGTTTAGATGGGGTAAAAAATCTATAGAAACATAAAATATCCAGGGTGTCAAATATACAGTATAATCATTTTGTATGATCACTGCTAATACAGTTCAATCTAAATTGCAGTCTCATATTTGACATAATTATACATAACCAAACACTAATAAAAATTGCTGCCTTATATTTCAAATTAGTAATTATGGTAGTAAAAATTAACAACATGTCAGATATAAGATGGTGATTTGTTCTGAAATGTATTAGAAATCATTATACTGTATGATAATTTTAATTACAGTTGGGTAGCAAGAGAGCAGGCAGCGCTTAGGGCTCTAAGTGCATTATGGGAATCAGCAGCTCTTCAATTCAGTCCTAACTCTGACTCCCTTGGTTTGAGTTCAGGAAATGCACAGTTCTTTCTCTACCTTTAAATAGTGAACACAATTCCCTCTGCAGAATCAGTACTATCACGAGGTTTGAAGCCATTTTTCCAGGGTTTTAGAATCCTTATTCTATCACTTTCTAGCCATACAAATTTGACTGACAGGAATTTCTCTGCGCCTCTGTTTCCTCATCTTAAAAATGGAAAACATAGCAGTACCTAACTCAGAGAGTGATAATAGCAGCTAAATTAGATCATTCTGTGGGCAATGCTTAGACTGGCACCTGGAACATAGTAAGTCTTCAATATATAATAGTGGTTGTTATTATCATTTTATATTAATATCCAGATCAATCATTTTTCTAAACTTAATAATAGTGACCAAAGGTCCTATGTAGAGTAGAAATATACTGAATGTTAGCTTCTTTCTCTCAGGACACTGCAGTCTTCAAAATTTAGTCATTCTCTTTTCCTCTCTCCTTCCATGTTTTCCCCATTTCTTTTTACTCACTCTGTTTTGTGAGTCAATGGGAAGACCCCATTCTTTATATTTTCACCTCTCAGGAATGTCTGGCTTTGGCTTATCCTTTCATGGCATCTG
Organism: Mesoplodon mirus; assembly: GCF_964341445.2. Taxonomy (NCBI): domain Eukaryota; kingdom Metazoa; phylum Chordata; class Mammalia; order Artiodactyla; family Ziphiidae; genus Mesoplodon; species Mesoplodon mirus. The sequence goes on from NC_138977.1 coordinate 174,820,491, forward strand.
TTTCCATGTTGTCCTTAACACTGACCTCTAAACAAAGCCATGGCCTCTAAGCATGGTCCAGTGTCCAGACTCCACGCTCCATTAATGATGACGGTGGAGAGACTCAGAAACTCCACCGCCTGCCACGAGATGGGCAAGTATATGAGCCATAAGACTCACAACCCCACTCATATTACAAGTTGCCACACCTGACATCTGATCACTAGGCTCTAATTTAGGAATTTAATGCCCCTCCCACCCTGCCTATGCAACCCCCCCAAAATAAGTGAAATTCATTATTCTAACATTAAAACCATTTGTTTATTCAGAGTTACCGATTTCTACCACTTTTAAAGATCCGTTGATTTATGCAATTTAAGAAAAAAAAAAAAGATCTCGGGGCCTTGCCACGTCTGTGCAGACTTACCCGCCTCCAAAATCTCCATGCATTTACATGGTTTCCTACAAAGTTGGGAAGAACTCCCAGCATTATGATAAAGCACCTTTCCTGTCTACATTTCCATACTGTTTCAGGGAAAATATTCAGGGGAACAGACTGGACTGCTAATTAGAGAACTGTCTGAAACCACCAAGAACCACATTTCCATAGGTGCAATAAGCAAAGACTCTTCATTAAAATCACTGTCCTCTGCAAGGGAAAGCTGTTTCAAGCGCAATAGATCTAATTCACAGGAGTGATCATGCAGACCCAGGTACAGTATTCATTATTAACTTAAAAAGTATGCCAAAACAATTAAAAACCATTTTAAAAGGAAGGAGTAAAATTTAGTTCTACCTAACTGCAGCTCAGCTCTAATTTATCTTCCAGCCACTTTCAAGGGATTTTACTTGGTCCTTAATCTAACATTCACTGGAAAGGGTAATTCTCATGAAATTACAGTGGCATCTCTTGCATCATTTAATGCAAATGTTCCCATTCTTAGGAAATGGAGAGCAGCTTCTCCAATAAAGACCTCCTTCAAGGTGTAAAGTGAAATAACTCTGGGATCTGCTTGAGAAGAATAAAACATCCCATTTCAGAAGCTACTCAAATTTAAAACTCTGTTTGCACCCCTATGACAAACTGTATTCCAAATATAAGTTATTCACAACATGTTTGTTATAAGGCGAGGCATATGAATTCCTGCCGTGTCTTTCTTTACAAACATGTCAAGACTTGTGAACCCTTAATGAAATGCAGCATTTTAGAGGCACAGAGGAAGCTACAAAGATGCCAGAAAGAAGAGGCTCCTTTCCTGGGACTGGGGCTTTCTTCTGCTAGTGATAATTCTCATTATCAGAGATAGTATATCATCTCAAAACCTATTATATCATCTCAAAACCAAATGCGGCTTTAGAGGTCACTGAGATGAGCCACTTCTGCTCACAGATGAAGAAACTGAAGCCTGAGAGAAAACAAAATTCGTCCAAAGTGTTAGGGCTAGTGAGGGGCAGAGACAACTGGGCCCAGGTCTGGCCTGGTCACCCCACGGCTGCCTTCCACTAGTGCCATAGGGTTGACAAGACTCTAAAATAGACTTTGCCCTCCTGGGGCACTTTCATAAGTCCCATGGGGTGCCAACCTCCTGGTGTTCAGATAAAAGTTCCAAAAACTTGGAAGTGAGCTTATTCCAGTAGGATATTTTTAGTCATGCTATTGAAACTGAGTCCCCCTAAAATTGATTTCCCCTGCCGAACTCATCATTAACTTCTCTACCCAAAATTTTATTCTCTTTCTTGTACCACCCCCTGCTCCCCTCGGGATTATGGAGTAGCAAAGAAAAGGGGGGATTAAAATAGAACAAGACCCTGTAGTAAAAAAAGCCCCTCTGTGTCCCCAATTTCTTACTTGTAGAAAAATGCTTTAGTCGCCCAGCCTTCCCTGAGCTCTGAAGAGCAGATTCAAGAAGGTACTAATTAGGGAAGTGAAGGATGCAGGAACAAAGGAAAAGGAGTCAAGAAACAATAGTTCAGTGATAAAACAGAGTACTAGCTCCTCCTCAAGGGATATACTTAATAGTCTGAAACATATTCTTGAGTTCTTCTGCAGGAACGAAGACTCGCACCCAGGTGGAAGATGGTGACTACAAGCATGTAGACCTCAAACTGGTTGGAACCAGAAGGTTGATGATTAAGATACCTGAAACACCACCCTGTTACTTCATCGCCAACCAATCAGAAGAAAGTCATGCCCCCTGCAACCCTCAATCCAAATGTTGCCTTTAAAAGCCCTTCCCTGAAAGCCATCGGGGATTTCGTGTCTTTTGAGCATGAGCTGCCCATTCTCCTTGCTTGGAACCTGCAATAAATGCTGTACTTTCCTTCGCCACAGTCTGGTGTCAGTAACTTGGTTTTGCTGCACAGCAGGCAAGCAGATCCAAGTTCGGTCTGGTAACCCTACAGAAGTTAGTTGGATTGATTTTATATTTGACATTTTTTTAACTAAGGCCCAGGAGTACAATCTTTCTCATTGTTAACTCCTTTTCTCCCTTACACCACTGTTCACTAGTAACCAGAGGTTCCAGGCAGAAGATATCCACTTCCTACTCAATCCCCAGTCTGGGGCTTTCTGAGTTGGTGAGAACACAGTCATCTACCCTGGTTTAGTTTAAAGCAGGGCTCAGCAAACTTTTCCTGTAAGGGGCCAGATAGTGACTATTTTAGTCTTTGCAGGCCATTTGGTCTTTGTCTGAACTATTCAAGTCAGCCACTGTACTGCAAAAGCAGTCACAGACATTATGTAAGCAAATGAGCATGGCTGTGTTCTGATGAAACTTTATGTATCTATGTTGAAACTGAATTTCATATAACTTTCACGTATCATGAAGCATTATTCATCTTTTTGATTTTTATTCAACCATTTAAAAATGTAAACACCAGCCTTAGCTCGTGAGCTGTACGAAAACAGGCAGCAGACCAGATTTGCCTCATCCCTGCTATAGTTTGCCAACTCCTGGTTTAGAGTTATGAAAGCACCCGCTGCAAAGAAAACTTCCTTTTCCTACCCAGATGCTGTCTTTATAATTTGCTATCAGCACTCACCTGGCTCATCCACATTCTCTATTAAATGTGCACGTTCTTCCATTGGTGTGTGATAGGTATGATTTCAGTAAGGTTTTATCCCACTTGCTAGTAACTTCAGTTATCACACAGTATTCCTGAGTGGGGTATCTTCCTTGATGGGAAATACAACTGAAAAGACTAACTTGATCACCAAGAAACAGTTGTGAAATTATGTCACTATGATACCAATCAGATGAAAGAGAAAAATCCAGCCATGGGACAGTTGATATATGTTCTACTACTGGATTTTTAGCCTTCATACATAAATATTGCTTTAATTTCAGAAAGAAATATTTTAGTTTCACCTATGGCCAATATTAGCACCAACGAATCAATCACTGAACTCATTATCAATCTTTTGTCTGTTCAATGAAGTAAGTAGAAATCTTCCATTTAAATACTTTTACACACGGCACAGCTCTACTGGCATCAGCATATTACAAAAACCAATTTTCTTACATCAACTTCTATCTACTTCTAATTCTGTAGCATAGCTCTGGGGAGTTGCTACAAGGTCTGTGTAAACTGAAAATCTAAATAACATTATGACGCCTATTACAGAACTAATTTATAATCTAATACCCCAGTTGAATTTAATATCCTATTTATTTATTCAAGCAAAATATCTGGAAAAAATATGTCACATCATAATGTAGTTGTTATGAAAATGGAAAAATAAAACAGAATTTTAGAGAAGGCATGATAATTGCTAGGGGCAGGTATGAGCAAGAATTTCCAAGCCCCTCACACAAAGGAGAGGCAGAGACGGGAGCCCTTTAATAAATAGAATTTTTGCTTTATAATGCAATTATTGTCAAATTTAGTATTTTACATCAAATTTACAACTTTCAAATGTGATTCCTATTAATGTTATCCGCTCAGAGCTACTGCAGCATAAAACTGTTGGCCAACAGATGCCACCTCATCAACTGTCTTTAACAACTCCTTTCCCATCCGAGATGGAAGAACCAAGTTTATGGCAGCGTTTATAAGCACACCCTGCCAATACAAATGCACAAGTGATGCCCGTATATATTATAATACATACAGGCTGATGGAAATAACTCTACAGAGGCTTCTAAGAACATTAAGTTTCTTGTTGATTTTTTTATCTTAAGATAAATGGGGGCTTCCCTGGTGGCACAGTGGTTGAGAGTCCGCCTGCCGATGCAGGGGACACAGGTTCATGCCCCGGTCCGGGAAGATCCCACATTGCCGTGGAGCGGCTAGGCCCGTGAGCCATGGCCGCTGAGCCTGTGCATCCGGAGCCTGTGCTCCGCAACGGGAGAGGCCACAACAGTGAGATGCCCACGTACCGAAAAAAAAAAAAAAGATAAATGGAAGGAAGGAATCAAGGAAGGAAGGAAAAGAAGCAGGGAGGGAGGAAGGAAGAAAAGGAAATAAGAGAAGAATGAAGAACAAAAGGAAAGAAGAGAAGGAGGTTATTATGACATTAGAATAAGAAAAGCTATGGAAAGCATAAGTATAAAAACATTGGGTGGTGATAATGACATCCTACCACGGATGCTCCTAGTCATCCAGGAAGCTGGGGATGATCTGATGAACGTTTAGTGAGGCTCCACAGTACATTTACAGGGGAGTTGCTAAGACTCAGAGAAAGGGTAGCAGTGCTGGAATCATAGTCAATAAGGAAAATGCCTACTGCTTGTTTTTTCTTGAGATAGGAGCCATGTTTTTAGTAAGTAGCAGCCCCAAGTTACGCTGGTCTAGGTCCCGGAGAATGCACGCACCCAGGTGCACCCCTATGCTCACACTGATGACTTCCAATCCTCACAAAAAGGCAGAAGCAGCAGCTGTCTACATTGCAGGCTCTCAAACCCTGAGGTCCTTGAGTCCTGTTCCAAACCTGCATGTCTGGATTACGAGCCCTACACTAGACCTCCTAGTGATTCTGATGCACTTCAAAGTTTAAGAACAAGTGGCCTCTGTGATCATACTTGAAAAGCATCTGGGAAGAACACTTTGCCCTGGAAATTATAACACTGCTCTCTCAGTATCCTCGAATTCCATAATTAGCAATTCATTCTTTTGCCTTTTAAAGATTTTTCTGGTCTCCACGGGTACTGAAACTGAACTCAAATATAACAATACCTAGAAAAAAGAGCTTAAGTCCTTGTACCAGATGATGCCTTGCTGGATACTTAGGCCCTGCAGAAATTAAACAAGGCATCACAAACAGACAAGAAAGTGCCCCATAAAAGGAGGATATCAACAATACAGGATTAGACTCAGTTCTGCACACATAAACACACATGGGTTGTGTGATCACATATAACCTCTGAGCAAAATTCGTGGGTGTCAAGGGTCAGGCATCCCAGCTTCATTCTAGTTCTGCTGTATACAGTCTGACATCAAAAGCAATTCATATTCAGGTCCCTCATGTGTTCCAGAATGTACCCACGTCCAAACAGGCCTTCCTTCATGGGTATCCATTTTCAACAACATACACATGGAGATTCTGGTGTGAGAGTTAATGCTCTCTCCTGACAGATGGGCCTCCTCTGATGGTTTGCCTTCTCCAGATATAGAGCTGGCCCCCCACTATTTCCCAAGCATCCCTCCTAGGGTAGATTCTGTCTCCCTCCTCCTCCTGCCATTAGTGTCAGCTCAGTGAGGCTGCCTGAGAACTATGAAGACCACCTCTTCCCTGAACAATCCTACCTGCTCTTTGTGAAAGGTACACACATGCAACAGAAACCCAGCTCAGCATTCTATTGATTATTACCTATAAATCTCGCTACTCGTAAAAAGGCTCCATGAAATACAATCCAGGGACATAAATCTCTCTGAGAGAGATGAAATCTGATGGGAAATAAAATTCCCTCATTTCATTTATTCCCTTGTTTAAAAGACTGACTTTCCAATCAGCTGGGAACATTAACGTGAGATGGTTGGGGGACAGGGACAAAGCACAGGTGGGGGGGCTCAGACCAACAGGAGAGCAAACACTCCCTGTGCCAGCCCCTCAGTATGTGTCACCAGCAAGTGACATTTTCTCTGAGCCTCAGTTTTGTCACTCTGCAATAAGTGGGATAAACTCCCTTGCACGGCTGCCATGAGATCAAATTCAATAGACTATAATGTACCACGCATACATCAGGCACTCAAGATGGTAGCTGTTACACACAGCACATCTCCACCTTTAAAATTCTTTTTAATACAAAAAAGAGAAAGAAAAAAATTACCTACCCCCCCCAAATCCATACTTTCTTCCCACAAGAACAAGTGATGGGCCATAAGACGGTTTTATTCATTTAACAGACATTAAATAAGCGTCAACTATGTATCAGGCTTTGTCCTAGATCCTGGGAGTTGTTCAGGCTTGACCTCCAATTTTAAAAGGTGTACAGGACCAACAATTAAGGTGACACACAAGGAAAAAACAGGTGGTGGGAAAATCATAATTTTTGGCAAAAATTCTTATACTGTACACAGGCCTGGTCCCCTGTGTCCCTCGTGAATCTTGAAGAGTGCATCTGCCCTTTCAGAAGCTTTCAGAGACCTCCAGCCCAGTTCCTCCCCCTGGGTTCTCTTAGTTCCTGAGTGAAGGTCAGTCTCTGAATTTCCACATCGTGTTGCCACTGTGATTCAACAAAGTGACAAATCCCTACATTGTGAGCTTTATAAGGACAGGGACAACGTTGTGTTAACGTCTTATTTCCTCCCTCATCAGAAGAGTGTCTGCACATAGTACTCAAACTGCACCTCTGAGCTTCTGCTTCCAGAACCGAAAGCCTCACCATCAATATCCTTCCCTTCATCACTCCTAGTGACCAGAAAGTCAGTCCCTGAGTTTAAGTGGCTGCGTTCCAGATACATTTTCCCACAACAACAAAAAATGACAAATAGAAACCGTTTGTTTCTAGAAGAAGAAGAAAAGCTTACAAGGCTGAGAAAAATGTTGGCATTAGCACTCACTTCAACTGTCCAGCAAAATTTGCCATGGTTTTTTCCCAGCTGATCTTCTGGGCCTTCTAATCCTATATTTCTGTAATCCGACCACGAGGCAAAAACCACATTCTGCTCTTTTCCACTTTGCTTGAACAATAAAATGGTCTTTGGTTTGAGTGAGTCAAGAGCCTATTGGTTTCACTTTTTTCTCTATAAATACAGTATATGGTGCAAACGAACAAGAAGTCTTGAATCGACTAAATGTCGGGCAAAGATCAAAGCAAGGTTGAATGATTTCACAGGCATCTTGAGAAAGAAAGAATATGAATCTATTGAGTGGTCCTTGTAATCCCATTCTTAGGTCACACTGAGGGAAGTTTGGAGCTGGAGAAAGAACATGGAAGAACAAGATGATGGGGAAAGAGGTAACGGGGAGAAAAAAAAAAAAAAAAAACTCCTTCTATCCTGTAGAGTCAGGCCAAGCATTTGTTACCGTTGTGTCTAGCTCTCTAAACCAAAAAAAGTAAAATCAAAACAAAGAATGCACCAGCCAGAGCCAGGCAGACTCTCCCGCCTTGATTCACACATGGTCTCCTCACTCCACACTCCCACCACAGATGGTGACAAAGCTCTGACACATGCGGCGCCCTCAGGCACTGAAACTTCCTCTGAGTCCCTCTGCAAGGGTGGCTGGCGGGTCCAGCTCTCAGCTGCCGTGGGGCAATCTCTGCCCCCCATTCTCTCTGCATCCCATCAAAATGGCACACTGTTAGAAATGTGCTCGGGATGTGTGATTTGGGGCAGATAGTTGTTGGAGTCCCATATGCTTAAGGTACATAACTGGGCCACTGAGAAAAAGGAATTTAAGCATTCTAGAAAACAGCAGGAGAGCAAATTGGCCTTTCCCTCTGAGAGCTATTATTAGAGAGGCCCAGCCCAATTCAACCAGAAAGCCAATATCTAGCCCATCCATTCTTCCCCTGCAACAATGCCCCCAACATCCCACCCCCTTTCAAATAGGCCTGTCCTGATGCATCCCAGCTAGACGCACAAGTCATCTTTAATGCTGACCACTGGCTGACAGAGATCAGTGGAAGCATCCCTTCTCATATAGCAACTTCATGGTCCAGAGGTTAATTTCACATAATACCGAGAACTCCCGGAATGTGGCAGTGCATTTGATGTGTACTCGTGGAATTTGGCAACCAGCTTGCTCTTCTCTTTGTGTACCTCCTGAAGTCGCAGCTGCTGCCTAAACTTTGTAAATAAATGCTAAACAAATGCCAAATAAAGAAACCAACTTCCCAGGAAGCGGAAAGGGCAGGAGATCACCATTTTTGTTCTCAGAAATATGCTGTGACCTGCTTCAGAGCTGCATCTTGGCAGCCTGGGTGTATCTCTGTTCTCCTGTGTCTTGAATGCTGTTTTACCTCCGAGAGAGAGAGAGAGAGAGAGAGAGAGAGAGAGAGAGAGAGAGAGAGAGAGAGAAGGGGTGGAGGAGGAAAGAAGATTTGAGGGAGGGAGGAACAGAAGAGCAAGGAAAGGAATAAGCAAGGGAAAAAAGCCTTTAGAGAATGCTGGCTGGGAAGACAAAACACAGTCTTACAATTTCTTATAACACATATTTCTATGGAAATTAGAGATTTTAGAGTTAATGTTTTCAATGGACCTCATCTCCAATCGTGCAATGAGAAAACAGGTTTCACTTCACTTGACTCTCAATTTTTCAGGCATGGACCCATTGCACGTATGAAGACATTGCTGGGTGGGCCTTCTTATTGCTCCTGGTCCTTCGGCCTCATGGGACATGTTTCTCAACATCAACTCCTTGCCAAAGTGGGTGGAGTTAATCACTCAACATACTCTGGTATGTCACAGTCTGCGTTCTCTTGGGCACAGGTAATGCACAACGGAATCAACCAACCAAAGATGGAGAAGCCCAACATTTCTCATCACGGAGGAAAATATACTTTACAAGTGGGCTGTCGGGCAGCCACCTCTATTTCCCTGCCTATCTCAAAGGATACATCCGTCCCAGATGCAAGATGAGAAACCAGAAGGAGGTGCAGGCATGATATATAGACTAGATGGGAATTACAGCTCCTCTCTGCCTTTCAGATTCTGGCTGCTAGTGACTCAGTCCAAGTAATTTGGGTAACAATGATGTTACTTATAGCTACCATCTACTGAACACTTAAATGCCAGGCTCTGTGCTGTAGCACTTTATTTGTCTTGTCTTCTCCCAATAAACCTGGAGTTCTATAAATGGCAAAGATCTTGTCTCTGTTGTTTTTCTTTTGCTTTGCCAGTGTCCCCACCACACAGTAATGACTAACACTTACAGAGCGCTAAGTAGGTGCCAGGCACCGTTCTAAGGGCGGCAAATACAGAAACTCATCAAATCCTCACAACAACCCTATGAGGTAGATACTCTTGTTATCCTCATTTTTTACAGATGCTCAGAGAACTTTAGTACCTTGTCTAAGTAAGTGGTAAAAACCAGAATTCAAACACATATATTCTGCTTTTAACCTCTATGCTATTGCAGGATGTTTACTGTACCAATAAGTAATTTTTAAATGAACGAAGCCTCTAAGGTAAGCATTACAACAATCTTAAAGGGAAAATATGACTACCCTTATCTACAAAGTTGGCAGCTGAGACTCAGAGTGGTTAAGTAACTTGCCCAAGGTCACACAGCTATGTGTGCAGAATGAGGACTCAGCTTGGGTCTTTCTGACATGGAGGCCTATGGTCTTGAAACAACTGTAATATTTTAAACCATGCGACCCAGCAACTCCCTCTTCAGTGCTTCCATTCAGTGACTCCATTTCCCCCATCTTATCAATAAGAGTATCTATATTTGCAACCCCCCAAAAAAGTTGTCTATGATAAAGCAGATACATCTCTTTATGGGCCCGCATCTGTTTTTTGTTTTCCCCAATAAGTTGTATAACAAAAGAAAGACTGATATTATAGGTGACAAGTGAGAAGTGGGTCAGGCAGCTCTTTGATTTCAAGGGAGCCTGTCCATCAGAATTTGTCACTGATGAGGACCTTCTCTGTGTGGTTCCTTCTGTAAGGAATGTCTTCACGTCAGGCTCTGTACATTGCTTACTCAGTATTGGAAAGACTTGATGTCAGGAAGACAGAACCAAATGGTGCTGATGACACACCTTGGCTAAGCAAGGACCTCATCCCTCTCTCTCATCCAGGCTCAGGTCTGGGAGGCAGGGAGGTCTTCCTGAGCCACGGAAAACCTCTACCTTCGTCCAGCACTTGCTCCAACTGCTTGCTCCTAAATGACTGCTCTTCCATCTGATTATTTTTCTTCCATACACACCTGTCATCGAACTTTTCATTTTTTAAAAAGTTTTAAAAATTTATTACTCCTGAAGCGAGAACCTGAGAATGAGTCGGTGATTAACGGAATCATTTGACTGACCTTCAGGAGACCCAACCAGTGGGTGATTGATGAAATGGCTACAAGTTTAAGCAGAAGGTCAGCTTCAATAATATGGCTGTTACTTCCCATGGTCCTTACAAACCAGCTCAGTTGATGGCCTTCACTTCTCCTTCGCAACAATTTTAAGGCCAAGGCATTTGACTGACTCCACCACATTCCTCCCTCTTGTGAGGCTTGTTATGTAGTGACAAAGACGCAATGTTGGTACACTCATGATCTAACATCAGATAAGACTGTTCTCAACCACTGAGGGTCCCTGTTAGTTGCCTTCCCACCATATCCAATCGACCTCCCACGGAGGCCCGGCAGGAGGTTACCTCCACGGCAGTCCTTGCTGCACCATCTAACGAGCCCTGCCATCTATAACTGCTTCCCCTTTCTTAAAACAGGGGTCAAAAATCCTACCTGCCCATCTTCGGAGAATTAAAACATTAAAGTTTTCCTTCTAGCTGGTAGCATTTGAACTTGAAAGAGGGGAAAAACGAAGTGAAAATACTTCATTAAAATCTTTTTCTGGCAACTTCTAAGGGTTAGATAAATCTTTAACCTCATCAACATTTAAGAATGCACTTCAGATTTTCTCTACAAGGTAACCCAATAAGTAGGAAATAGCAACAGCAGGAACCAAGAGACCACTGTATCACTTTGCCTGCAACATCTCAAGGAGTCCTCAAAGGTTTCCTAGGAAACCAGGTTAGGAACAGAGGCTCTGGTCCCATACTACTCAGGATGAAATCCTCGTTCTTCCACTGACTATCTGTGTGACCTCGGGCAAGGCACTTCACCTAACCCTGCCTCAGCCCTGTACACACAGAATGGGGATAATGATACTCAGCTCTTAAGACTGCTGTAAGGATTAAACGAATCAATGCATATAAAGTGTTAGACCAGGTCTGGGCATTTGGTACGTGCTCCGGTAAGCACTGTATATTATTACTATCATTAATCCAGTTTTATAGATGAGGAAACCAAGGCTTTGGGAGACTAATTAAATGACATGCTCAAGGTCGTGCCTACCGAGGGGAAGCATGGGGATTTGAACCAGGCAGTCTAACTCCAAAGCCCAAGTTCTTAATCACTCCCTTAGTTTCTTCGTGGGGACAGTTCTTAGCTGTGAGTTTCTGGGCCCATAGCCTTCCTTCTTCGCCTTGTGATATCAATTGAAGATGGATATTTAAAGGGGAAAAGATCACAAGGGCAGCCCAAAGCCACGACCGAATGGAGGGAGGTACTTCCCGGAGCCTTGGTCAGCAGCGCAGGGCTGCCTGCAGAAGCTACAGACTTAGGGACGGCTCTGTAGCTCTGCTCTGTAGCTCTGCTCCATCTCCTCCACCCTCTACAAAGAAGGAGTGAACCCTCCCGGTCTGTCCATGCCTCGAAGCAGGAAGGTGTCAGAATAGTTTTCACCCATTAGAAAGGAAAGAAGAAAGTAACAGATCATCCACGGAGGTAAAGAGGGCATCATCGGTGTAGTAGGCAGCCCTTTCTATTAACAGAAACTTGTATTTGTAAGGTCACTCTTAGGCAGAGGAGGAGAGTCTGATGCCTAAATAGGGTGGCTTAGATGTCATAGAAAGACATCTAAGGCGTCTTCCCCAAAGAAATGTTTACCCACTGATGTTTACCTGCTATTCGTGATTTATGCTTTCGCATTTAGCCTGTATCCATTCAGTCCTCCTCTTTCAAAATGCAAATATGTCTGTGATGGGTAAGAAATTAAATTCCTGCCCGCAGAGGTGCCTGTGTTCCCCGGATCCCCTTTCCACGTGGCAAAATACACAAGCACATGGATGTCCTCAGGGAGGAATGAGGAATAAAATAGTGACAGGGGCTCTGAAAAAGAGGCTTGGAAAAGGGAAACAAAAACCAACATCAAGATTCTACCCAACAGAAACAACCTGATTTGACTTTTCATAAAAGAGAAGGAAATACAGTCCTTACTATATTGGGTGCTTTCATGTACCACAGATTACAGCCTTGAGCCTGAGAGAGGTTAAATGACTTAGCCAAGATCACACAGCTAATAAGGGGCAGAGCTGAGATTTGAACACGTTTATCTCCAAATCCCATGATCCTACCCCTGTCCTCTCTGTATTAAACTACCGGGTGCAACTCAGAAATGGCTGTGGGTCTCTTATTTCTAAACCAGAATTTGTGCTCAATCATTCCTTTGCAGGTCATCGTGTTTACAAACTTGTCCCTCATCATATGTATTCTTCATCTCTCCACCACTTCCAATGCAGTCATGAGGATAAAATATGTGATTTTGTTCCTCTCCATAGTTTCTCCTCCAGAAGGCTATGGTCATAGTATGAAGCAGCAGGGATTGCACTGAAGCTTAAGGAAAAGTAAAACTATTAAACCACAGTCCATCCCTCTTCAAGAACTCTGCCCAAACTTTCGGAGGAAACAATGATTCCTATTACAGCAGCAGCAGTCCCCTGAGAGTCAACCAGCAGCCAAGAGCAAAATACCTGAGCCAACCATGCCTTCTCACCCTCCTTACTAATTCCCTGCATGCAAGGATATCTCAGTGGGAAAACATCTGCTACAGAAAGGGTAGAGGTGAATGGGACATGTAATTGCTCAAGCAGTCAGTACCCAGAGACCTAACTAGAGTCTCAGGCTCACTGCCTCCACAGGAAAGTTACCCAAAACTACAGGTTTCTACTCACAGAGAGAAAGATGCGGAATTGTCTCTTCTTCAGCCTTGCTCTTCTTTTTTTGTTGATAGAGACCATTTCCCATCACAGAGGCAAGAAGTCTTAATAGTTACTTTCCTAGCCTGCCTAACAACTAGGACATCAGTATACATCCTAATCATGTCCACGAGGATGTAAGGGGAAAGTCTTATAAGCGGCTCCTGAGAAAAGTTTCAATTCTAATAAAAAGAGATGCCCAAGGAGAAACTCTCTTTCTTGCTTTTGGAATTGAGTGTATGATACCTAGGGTAATCATCTTAGGATTATAAAGGGAAAGCCCAGGGATCAGCAAATGCACAGAAGATGGCTGAGTGAAGGCACAAAGACAACCTGGGCCTGGATGATATTACTGAATCTCTGATCCACTTCTGGAACCACCTCGCCTCCAGACTTCTTATGTACTGGTTACCAACTGCTGTGTAACAAACAGCCCTAAAGCTTAGCAACTTAAAATAACAAACATTATCTCACAACTTCAGTGGTTCAGGAATCCAAGAGTGGATAGGTGAGTGATACTGGCTTGGAGTCTTCCACAGGCTACAGTCAAGGTGCTGGTCAGGGCCGCAGTCATCTCAAGGCTCAAGTGGAGGAGGATTTGCTTCCAAACTCATTCATATGGCAGTTGGCAAGCCTCAGAAGATCCATTTTCAAGCTCATTCACACAGGCCACACCACACGGCTGCCTCACACCATGGCAGCTGGCTTCTCCCAGAAGAAGCAATGAAAGAGAAAATGAGGGAGAGTACCCAATATGGAAGCCATGGTCTTTTTTATGACCTATTATTAGAAGTAGCATCCTAGGGCTTCCCTGGTGGCATAGTGGTTAAGAATCCGCCTGCCAATGCAGGGGACACAGGTTCAAGCCCTGGTCCAGGAAGATCCCACATGCCGTGGAGCAGCTAAGCCCATGCACCACAACTACTGAGCCTGCGCTCTAGAGCCCGCAAGCCACAACTACTGAGCTTGAGTGCCACAACTACTGAAGCCTGCACACCTAGAGTCCATGCTCTGCAACAAGAGAAGCCACCGCAATGAGAAGCCTGCATACTGCAATGAAGAGTAGCTCCCGCTCGCCACAACTAGAGAAAGCCTGCGCACAGCAATGAAGACCCAATGCAGCCAAAAATAAAATAAATTTAAAAATAAAAATAATAATAAATTTTAAAAAAGAAAGAAAGAAGTAGCATCCTATTACTCCATGCTATATTCTATTCTTTTAATGCAGAGGTTCTCAACCTTGGCACCACTGACATTTTGGGTTGGATAAGTCTTGGCTTGGGAGGTTGTCCTGTGCTTTGTAGGATGTTGAGCAGCATCCCTGGTCTCTACTAGATGCCAATGTTACCATTACCACCCCAAGTTATAACAAAAAAAGCCACCAGACATTGTCAAATGTCCCATGGGAAACAATCGCCCCCAGATGAGAACCACTGGTTTATAATGAGTCACAAAATCAAGGGGAGAGGATTACACAAGAGCATGAAGGACCAGAAGCCAGGAATCACTCACTGGAAGCCATGTGGATCCTGAATACCACATCTTGCTTTATAAGATAATCAACTTCTTGAATGTTTAAGCCACTTAATGTTGACTCTTTGGTTATTTTGAAGCCAAGAGCTCCCTAACCTATACAGAGGGACTAGCCACTTATTTTCTCTATTAATAATGTTATTACTTAGTGCTGGAGAGGGTGTGGAGAAAAGGGAGTTCTCCTACACTGTTGGTTGGAATGTAAGTTGGTGCAGCCACTATGGAAAACAGTATGGCGGTTCCTCACAAAACTGAAAATAGAGTTGCCATATCATCCAGCAATCCCACTCCTGGGCATATATCCAGAACAAACTCTAATTCAAAAAGATACAGACACCCCAATGTTCATAGCAGCATTACTTACAATAGCCAAGACATGGAAGCAACCTAAATGGCCATCGACAGATGAATGGATAAAGAAGATGTGGTATACATTCACAAGGGAATATTACTCAGCCATAAAAAAATGAAATAATTCCATTTGCATTTGCAGCAACATGGATGGACTTAGAGATTATCATACCAAGTGAAATAAATTGGAAAGAGAAAGACAAATACCATATGATACCATTTATATGTGGAATCTAAAACATGACACAAATGAATTTATTTACGAAACAGAAACAGACTCACAGACATAGAAAACAAACTCATGGTTCCCAAAGGAGAAAGGAGGCGGGGAGGGGATAAATAAGGAGTTTGGGATTAGCAGATACAAATTACTATACATAAAATAGATAAACAATGAGGTCCTACTATATAGCACATATTCAATATCCTGTAATAAACCATAATGGAAAAGAATATGAAAAAGAATATGTATACATATAAATATGTATGTATGTATAACTGAATCACTTTGCTGTATGCCAGAAACTAACACAACATTGTAAATCAACTATATTTCAATAAAAAAAATAATAATACTGTTACTTTTCCCTTCTTTCAAGAGTCTAAGTAAATATCAGGCAAAGCATCATGCTTACCAATGAAGTGACTCAGCACTAGTGTTCTAGGAAAGAACCATTATCTTCCATTTTGGACCAATAAAATGTTCAACACCATACACACATGCACACACAAGTTTCTAAAGGAAAGACATCAACTGCCCCCATCTTATACATTTTCACTACATGAAGAAGACCTGAAAGTCAGAATACAAAGGACAACGATTGTTTTAAATGGTACCTCTTCAAAAAAGGAATGACCTGTATCATACCAATTGGGGTTTTTTTTTTAAGCATTTAGTAAATGCCACACACTCAGCAAAAGACTACTCCTGATTTGCCTGGGTATACAGTTGAAATGGACAATGGCCTACCATTCAGAAGACATAGGCATGGACTATATAGCAAAGGAGAATGACAGCCAGCTGATCCTGCAGCACCTGCTCTCCTATTTGTGTCCTTTCACCACATCCCCGCATCTTTTTTGGGTGCTCGTCAAGTTAAATCCTCTTTAGGGACTTAGCAACTCTCGGATGCTTCCTCAATCCATTCCAGTTCTTTGGCTAACCTCACTGTTACCTCCTCAAACATGCACTCTATTCAATTTACCAACAACCCTGGTTTTCATCCTATAGATCCTTCAGGAGCTGTCCAGTCTTTACAGTCTCCCAGGAGCAAAGAGCTCCTTTTGTACCTTATGATGACCCTGGCTGGGTTTCTTAAGCCCCAGGCTGTGAACAAATGGTCCTAAGGAAAGACCATATGGTGATTTTTATTTAAAAACTAAGGGTCTTTTTTACTGGTCTAACCCATCCCTTTCCAGAGCTCCCTCCGGAGATTACAAAGTCTGTAACAGACATCTGAAACCAATTATCAACTAAGGGGCAGTAGTCCCAGGAATAACTATGGAGTTCAAGATGAAAGACTCAAAATGAAACCTATTTCCAACACAAATATCTCTTAGAATGGTAGAAATCAACCTGGGGGGTGAAATAACGTTACTGTAAAATATGTTCTATGACACTGTAATGATTAACGGCGTTTCACACTAATAAAGCTGACAGGAAGAGGATGTGAAAGACTCACGAAAGTGCAAATACAAATTTCCTTTTAATATCACCAGCATTTTTGTACAAGAACAAGACATGCACCAACAGGACAAGAGGAAGAGCTGTTTTAAAAATCCAAAATAAATAAATAAACAGCAGTAGACATCAACAGTACAACCAACTGAATAGCAAGTCCCGTTTGATAAATTCCCCAGAGAGATACTGAAACTATGGAAAATACTCCTTCCTCCTTTTAGTCGCCACTCCTTTCTGCTGACCAAGACTTTACCCGATAACATGGAATCTTACTGTTTGCAGAAAAAGTTGTCTGAATCAAGAGTCCCACCTGTCTGTCACATTGGTCCATTTCAGCAAATCCACACCCTACATCTCCTTTCTCATCCTTGCCGGCATCCTTTAAGAGCTGAGCCCTCCCCTCCACCATTGCTCCCATCTCCTCCAGCCACCTGGACCCTTCCTTTTCGTGACCTCGCCTACCCTACCCTCTGCACCTTTTGTACCTTCCCCACATAGAAAATAACTTTACGTGGTTGCGTTTGTTAACTGCTATTTTATTTCACTTCTTTCTCTCTCTAACTCCTGGGATGAGTGATCTATGCCCATCTTCTCACTAGACATTCCTCAATCTAGGGAGGCATCTGATATGCATCATCTACTTATACTTACTACTTGGGGAGACTGACCACTGGGAAGTCATCAGTAGCATCTTTCCAGCCAAATCCCTGAAGTCTTTTCTCATTTCTTATTCTGCTTAGCTTCCCAGGGCATTTGACATTGATCACTGCAACCAGCCGCTTCTGATTTCTCTCCCACTTCTCTGAGCCCTTCTTTACCTTCTTCCTTACTCCTCCTTTCTCCCTCCCAGCTTGACTGGTCGACAGCCTGCAAAGCTCAGTCTTAACTCTTCTGTTTCTCCTCCTGAATTAGCCTCCCTATGCCTCCATTTCTTTATCTATACAATGGAGATTATAGTCATATCTATCTCACTGAGTTGACCTGAGAAAAAAATAACATAATTAAACCAAGTAAAGTGCTGAGAATGGTGCCATCCCAAAGTCAATGTGATTTACCAACAGTATTTCCTTGAATCCCCATTCTGTTCTCACACTGGAATGGAAGCTCTAGGAGGGCAGGGACTTGGTTTGGCTTACTCCTATATCTCTGGCTCATAGAATCATGCCTGCACATAGTAGGCACTTAATAACTATGTACTGAAATAATGAAGTGAAAGAACATTTCAAGTAATGACTCAATGCTGGTGACTCCCAAATACAGCCCCTTATTTCTGACTCTATTTGATTCCAACTTTGAGACACATTTGATATGATACTAGAGCCACAGTCTGCCTAAACTTTAACTCAATATCTTTTTTCCATCTGATTCCTCTTTGCAAAGTCCTCATTTTTATTAATTTGAAACAACCATTTTCACCATATCCTACAGACAAAATTTTGGTTCACATGTTATTCTCTCCTCCCCTCCATTGCACCCTCACTCTTTCATGGACCCCCCCTCCATTGCACCCTCACTGTTTCATGTATCCCATTCATCCTTCTCCGCTGTCACTTTAATCTGGGTCTTTACCCCACTTTCTGTCTCTCAAATCATCACTGTGACCTCCTACATGGTTTACCTACTCCAATCTCCCTAAAGTAGCCCACCCATTTGCTAGATAAATCCCCTGGAAATGGGTGCCCAGAATCACTCTTTTGTTTAAGAAGTTTGTCTCCTTTGCTTTTTCTAACATGTCCAAACCCTTGAGCCTGACAAAACTGCCTACTTAAAGTTCTCTCTCTCTCTCAGTATCTCTTAATGATATAATAAATTAACTTCTTCCCACCATTTCCCCCATCTCGGTTTTGTAGTGAACAAGAGGTCATGTGCAGCCATTCTATGTCAATGTGTATATGATGTCAATGTTAAAGAGTACTTTTTGAACTTGAACTAGAATGGCTTTAAACAGTGAATGATAGCTGTGGCTGCTAGTCATTGGGCTCCTGCTCTCTGCCAGGCATGATGCTGAGCCTCACACACAGCCTGCAGTATTACCTTTAATCCTCACAAAACCCTAGGTGGCAGTGAGTTTTATCCCCAGGTACAAGAATCCTTAGGCTCAGAGAGCTAACAACTTGTCTCCACACATGCAGTGACTGAGGCAGCAGAACTGGCTTCTGTCCCAAGGCCAGCTGATCCCAAGACCCACGCACTTGAACAGCCTGAACATTTAAGCTGAACTCAGGGACCAGGGTGCCTGGGGTGGAGATCAGCGGAGGTGAAGAATAAATAAATTAATTAAAAGACAAAAGGAGCAGGAAGCAAGTAGTAAGTCAGAGAGAAACATCTGGCATGAAATCAGTGAAGAGGGGAAGAGTTGGAGAGAATTCTTCGGAGAACGTGAGAGATGAAGACATAAGTGAAACTGAGGAGGAAACGGCTAGGGCAGCTGGAAGACACTAAGAAGGGCTCCTGCAGCGGTAGTACAAAAAGGGGTATCACTTTGGAGGCTGCACAACAGCAGCACGGAAGTCTGGTCAGAGGGCCTGGCTTCCTCAGAGATGGAGAAAAGTGGGTGAAGAAGAAGGAGAGAGAGAGAAGGCAGGGAGACAGACCAAAAGGAGGACACAGGCCGAGATGGCTAGACAGCTACATCACCACACAGGCTTCTCTGAGACTTACTTCCTACACAGGGATGTTTCATGGAGAATAGAGGTCAAGGGTTTGACCTCTATTCTCACCCCTGCCTAGAGATGAAGCCCAGGAGGACACATATAAATCTCCAAGTACAAAATAGCCACTCAAAAAATACTTCCTGCCCTGAAAGAGGGAACTGTTATGAGTTGCTTTGAATGCCCTGATTATGTCCATACTGGTTACTATTGAGAATGGAGGCGTTAAGAAGAGATAAGAGGTCAGGACTGCTGTCCACTATTCTACGGAAAATGTCAATTACAAATAAGCAGGTGGCCAAGACCTGATGTTCCATCTCCCAGACATGCCCTTTCCCCGAGAAGCTGCAGAAATGTCACCCAGCCATGCCTGCCTTGCTTCCTCACCAAGTCGCCCTCCGTCACCTCCACCCCCTCCCTGTCTACCCGGTGCCCATGCTCCTCCTGTATCCTTGCTGCCACTTCAAAGCCCAACCTTTCTTCAAGGCCTAACTCAGGGATTATAGTTTTCCTTCAGGCTTTCTAGAACACTCTTGTTCCCCAAGTACCTACCTCTTGCTCTGAACTCAGGTATTACAAGCCACCCTAAATTGTTTTCTGATTGTTACAGGTACCATACCTTCTCTTTTGAACTTAAACCCAGATCTCTGAGTAGAGAAATTGTATTTTCTCTTATTTCTTCCCTACTGCATTTTCTTAGAGAAGGCCTGGGCCAAAACTGAGGCTCCTTTTATAGTATGAATGAGGAGATAAATATATAAATGCATGAAACTTTTGGAAAAAACTTGGCAGGTGGAAAACCCATATAAGCACTAATTGTTGTTGTTGTTGTTGTTATTATTATTATTATCATTATTATTATGGCTACAGTGCCATGCCTTGTACATAGTTGATGCTCAGAAAATATGTCTTGAATGATGCCTCAGTGTCCATTAATATACGGTCTCTAAAATGTATACTATATCTTCTCTGTGGAAGGCTTAATTTTTATGAGCTTTTATCTCTAAAGTCACTCTTTGGGAATAAATATTGCATATCGACTGCTACAAATGTTCTTTTCTAAAATAAATACGAAGCAATTCAGAGGTATAGTTAGATCACAAGTTAAAGAATAAGTGACAGTGAGCATAAACCAGCTGAGTTGCCACCAAGAAAGCCCACTGAGGTCTAAACCTTCCCCCACCACCCCCAGACAAGCTTTCTGTGAATAGATCCTCATTGGCCTTTGGAGATTTCTAACAAGAGTCAGCATTTCCATGGGTCTCTTCACCCATGGATGCCAAATCACTATGTCGTCCAAGTTTAATTTCTCTCTGTGAAAGATAAGAAACCAAGCAAAGGATGTCTTTTTATTCTTTTTCCCCATGATCCCACAAAGATGCAATGACAAGGCAATAGGAGCTCCCAGTTCTCTGGCACCAATCACATCTGGAACTCTGTGATGACTACCATCAGGCTTTTTGAAGGCAGCAGCTCTAGCTACAAAGGCTATGCAGAAACACAGCACAATCCCAGGCCCCTTGTCCTTCCTGGGCCCCACCTGCTCCATCAAGCCCCTGGGAAGGCTTCTGAGGAGGCAGTTTCATGGGCGACTGGCCATGCCGTGGTCAATCAGAGGCATCAATCACTGCTTTCAAGCCAGCTGCCTCTCCAATTAATGCAAAACTGTTTAGTTAGTACCTTGAGAGTTGGGACTGAGAAGCAGCCTCAAAGAATATTCTTTAAGGATAAAAGCAAAACCTCTTTCTATACCTTATCATCAGATGTTTTTGTGTATTTGTTTTCACTTTTTAAGTTTATCTGAAAAGGAAGAGGATCGTAATAATCTCCTTCCCACCATTACAACTTTTAGAGATGTTTACCGAAGCCAAACCTCTCTTGACGTTTGCCAGTTGCTAAATAGAAGTTGTTTCTCCTGCCAAATATACCCTCCCTTTTTTAGTGCTTATAAATAGATTATATATAAATAGGATGAGTTAATGCTGTTCATCTGATGAAACAGATTAAAATAGAGGAACACAAAATTAAGGTAAAACAGGGTTCTATTGGAGTTTGTGGGAAAAGCATCAGAGAGAGCCTTGTGCTAGAGGCACCAGAAAGTGGAGAGAGAAACCCAAATTTATCCTGAAAGGACTATTCTTGACTTTACCAGCAAGATTCACAGGAGTGGCTGCTATACAGTCCCACATAGGGTGGCCAGCTTTAGCAAATACAAATATAGAACGCCCAGTTGAATTTGAATGCCAAATAAATAACAAATAATTTCTTAGTATAAGTAGGTCCCATATATTGCATGGGACCTACTTATACTAAAAATTATTCATTGTTTATCTGAAATTTCATTTAACTCATTGTCCTGTATTTCATCTGTCAACCCTCACCCCAAAGAATTTAAGTTGATCCTCGGAAGCCAAGGAGTTAATCCTTTTGGCAAATTCAATCAAAGGCCAGACGCTTTTGTCTAAATCAGTTAGGTTGGCAGAAAACTTGCTTGAATGATTCACAAATTCAGGACCTAGCAGCCTTCATGGCAACATGGTCAGTGGCCATCACTATTCTGAATTTTACCACTTCAGCAGTCCTAGTTGTGTGTACCTGTGATACATGCTTTAAAGTAGTAACCCATTCATATTTCAAACAGCAAATAATGTTATCATCAAAAGCATCTTCATGGTTGTACCCAGGCTCTATGCTAGGTGTTTATAGTTCTAGCTAATTTAATCCTCACAACTCTGTGAAGTTGGTATTATTCATTACTTGGCAAGTTGCAGAAACCTGTCCAGGGTCACACAGCTGGTAAATGGAGATTCCAGGATAGACATCAAGGTCTGTCCCACCCCCAAGCATATGTTCTCCTATCTCACCAATCAAATCAACACATTATTTTTTTCAATTGCAAATGTGCAATGCGTGGAGGACTGCCTTAAATACTAGGGATTGACTCTGGTTGATGGCAAGGGAAAAAGACAGAAGACAAGAGACTGGAGTATTGTTAAGAAGACAAGACAAATGTATTGAAGTACAATTAATGAAAGACAGTAAAGAACTGTCAAAGTGACTCTCACTTGAAACTAGAAGGGTCCTGGGGATCAAATCAATATTACTAATAATGAGCATCATTTAATAAACACCTGTTAAATACCAGGCACAAGGTAGGCATTACAACTTTACCAGTATAGATGGGAAAGTGAGGCAAAGGCTGCATAGCTTTCCCAGAGATGCCAAGTAGTAGAGCTAAAAGAATTAAACCCACATCCCTATGATCACTCTCCCACAAAGCCCATACTCTAAACCACTAGGCTGTGATGCTTTGATATAATTCTTCTCAGAAATGTACTTTTAAAAGCCTCTCCTTTCTTTCCATGAGCTTCTCACAGCTTTCAGCTCACTGCAAAACACAAACATACAATTTACCCTCATGGGCCATCAAGGGAATGTAAATACTCCATAAAAGCCAATGAACAGATTTCAATCGTCCATATATAATCTTTGTATCTAGAAGAAAAGGGTCACTGCAAAAAAACGATTCATTACCATAAGGTCAACAAAAGCCAGCCTCAAGCATTTGTTTCCATCCCAGGAATCATAAAATAACTAACACCTGGAGCTCATCATGAGCTTTGAGGGAAGTAAAGGAAGTGAGCCCCCCCTCATATTTTGATTCCATTCAGTCACCATCGAATGAGTATCCCATTTGTACACAGGAAAAAAAGTGGCCCAAACAGCCTAGTTTGCCTGCATCCAAAGCCTCTACTGCTCCATGCCCAAAGACATGGAGACAAAAGAGAAATGTGTCACTAAGATGTAACCACTCTACTGCCAGCTATGTTCTGGGTCAATCAGGGTCCTTTGGTTGTAAGCAACAGAAACCAGCTTTGGCTAATGTAAGCCCAGATAATTTTTTACAAAGAGAGAATAAGAGGACGTATGACAACCCACAGGACCAACTGAAAGATTACAGAGTCAGGCTTCAGAATGAACACAGACCTAGATAACAGGGGACCCAGAGAGCAGAGAGCCACCTCCATGGAGACATATTTTAGCTCCAGTTATAGTCAATATTCCAATTCCTGAGAGAGAAAAAAGCAAAATCTATGTGCTGTTACCAAAAAGAAAAGGAGAGGTGGTCAGGGAAAACATAATGTTTCTGCTTTGGAAGGCAAAAACATCAAATGGTTACAAAAGTATTGTGTAGCGGTTACAGGTGCACACAATGAAATCAGACTTCCCAAAGTAAGAATCCTGGCTCCGAGATTTACTGTGTAACCTTGGATAAGTTGTTTAACCATGCTGTGCCTCTGTCTTCTTGACTATAAAATGCTAATGATAATAGAACATATCTCATTTAGTTGTGAGGATTCAAAGAGTTACTCCAAGTAAACTATTTGGAATAGTGTTTACTATGTTGTAACTACTCAATAAATGTTGGTCATCATTCTTATCATTGATCTACATGACTGCTCTTGACCACCATGATTTGAGGATTGTTAATGCACCTTCACCTACCTTATCCTGACTAATATGGGATTCCACCTTCATAATGGTTTAGTCCATTTCAACCAACACCTACTAAGCACCTACACATATCAGATTCTGAGTTTGGCATTAACACTCAGAAAAAGGAACTGTCTGAGCTTAAAAATGTAGCGGGAAATGTATAGTGTCTCTATAAAACATGGCTTTTACTATGCTCAATTCCACACCAAAAACAAAACCTAGAAACAGATGTCCAAGAGACACAGTTCCTATAAAGTTCTGGGTTTTACTGGTATCTCGCATACAAATTTACTCTTCTCAAAATGTAAACATCTAGAAGCACCTATGCCTCCCTTCTGTGAAACAGCATTTATACTACATATGTGTTTAATAAATGTGCTTACTAAATGTTTAATGATAAGAACCTAAACAACTCCTCTCGCTACAGTAATAGAACAGCTAATAGGCCACTGGTGGACTGAACAGTAAAAAGAAGTACAGAATTGAGTCAACTAAATCCATAGGTCTCATTACCAAGAAGGGGATAAAATATTCTATACCAAAACCAATGCACAAATGCTGCCAAAAGTCACAGCCAAATATACAGACTGAACACAAAGAACAGCTGTGGTGAAAATTTTATGCTCTTTATTACACAACTTCTCTAAAGACCTGATTTTAAATTCAGTCACTGATTTCCTCATTTGTCAGCATGGATTGCCACAGCTGACCACAGAACCTAGTTGACAAATGGGACTTTTGCTATTAAAAATTATTCACTCAAGCCATAATTTCCAGTGGAATAAAAAATATATGGACATTACCATGTTAAAAGCCTATGTCTTGTGCATGAGCATTATTGCCTAAGCAGTTGTAACAGAAGGGACTTAGCTCTATGTGGGGTGTAGGCTTGTTCACAGAAGTATATGGGATTTTTTAAGGTTCCACAGTGCCCTGGAGCAGTATTTTACTAAATAAAGCCCCTTCAGGGGGCCAAAATGGTTAACCACCTTGCTCAACCCTGGCGAGGTTAAAGAGCTAGCTCACTGTTTGGAAAACGTGGGCTACAATTTGGTCTTCCTTCTCCAGATAAGTCTGAATATGACTCTTATTTATGATCATGAATATGGACTGCCAATCAAGTCTCTGTGGCACAGAGCAAGACAAACAAAGGACATCTCAACCCAACACATAATTAATTTCAGTCCTAGGGACTATCACAAGCCTATTTAACTAGCCTGTTTTCATCCTTCAGGAAAGACACATCTTACACTAGAATATGAATAGCGTCACTAGAGGCAAGATCCAGGCCAGAAATTCCTTTTTGAGAAATATAAATCGTTGTAGGTTAATTGTATATCAGTTAACCTCCTCTATAAGAACCATGTGTGTTGAAATTAGAGTCTGCATCAGAAATCATGTGGCTTTTTATCTGTGATGTGCAAATTAAACATTTTCATATTTGCAATTTAAGCTTTTACTTAATTCATCATTTCCAATCTGATGAGGGTCCCATGCATCAAGGCCTTCTAAAGGTCACGTCTGATTAGGTGGGAGCAGCATGAAATAAATGTGAGGACTCTGGAGTTCCTGCCTTCAGTATCTACTCCCAGCTCCTTCTTCAGGAACAGTTTACATCAGTTATTTGAATCTTCCATATATATATATATATATATATATATATTTTTTTTTTTTTTTTTTTTTTTTTTTTTTTTTGCGGTACGCGGGCCTCTCACTGTTGTGGCCTCTCCCGTTGCGGAGCACAGGCTCCAGACGCGCAGGCTCAGCGACCATGGCTCATGGGCCCAGCCGCGCCACGGCACGTGGGATCTTCCCGGACCGGGGCACGAACCCGTGTCCCCTGCATTGGCAGGCGGACTCTCAACCACTGCACCACCAGGGAAGCCCTCTTCCTCCTATTTTTATACCACTGTTTAATTTGCCACATTTTGCTATTTAGGACCTCATTATCTAGAAATAAGGCAAAACTGCCTTACTACTGCTTTTATGGTTTTTTTCTCCTTTAAGCAATGGTAGTTTTCTAAACAATAGCATTTTTTACATAAGTTTAAAACACAGGATATAGGCATATTGGCATATATACGTACTCATGTGAAACATGACATAAGCATATATCAAAATACATGATTGTATAAAAATAAGTATGTATATACACACAAACACATAACTACAAATGCACAATATAAATTTCCAGCTAGATAAATTTATTTACCTTTGGCATCTGGCAGTAACCTGACATCTGCAATAAACTGGTTATTAAATGGACCCATCAGCTTATAAACTGGTATATGTATGCCACAGAGAATGTCTACCTAATATCTGTTAGGGAGGCTGCCTAACCTAAAATTCATTCTCCCATCCTGCTTAAAGCCCCAGTTTCATTTGGAGGACCAAGGTGCCCAGTTGAGTCTACATTTCATAGCTTCCCTTGTAGCTACGTGTGGAGAGGTAAGTTCTGGCCAATGAAACACAAGCAGAGGTCATTGACTGAGATGTCCAAGAAACTCCTTAAAAGAAGTTTAAGGAGTTTTAAACTGGAACACACCCCTTTTTTGCCCTCGCCCTTGCCCTTGCTTTTCTGTCTGAAACATGGAAGTAATCATCATCATCATCATCATCATTATCATGGAATAATAATTCAGCCACTGTCTTTCATCTTGAAGATGAAAACCCATGCACTACTACTGAAAGAACAGAAAGACAGAAAGACCTGGGTCCCTAATACATTTTTGGAGCTACCATGTCAGTGTTAAAGGGCCTATTTCTGGTCTTCATTCATTAAAAGAAAAATCCCACCCTTAATTTCTTTATTTATGCAATTCAGTGCGTATAAAGGATACCACACTAAAAGTTAAAATAATAATTTATGAGCCGATTAATGGCAAATGAATAAATACAATTCAGATTTTACCTTAATAAAAGCTGGTTTATTTTTCAATATTTATCATTAAAAAAAGGCATAAGATCTTTCAGACCCCATAATTTGGAAGGATTTTATCTGGCAAAACCATCCAAGTCCAGGGTTAACGAGGTTCACGTTGATGAGAACTGAACTCTAGCTGTTAAGTAAATAATAACACCAGTGGTGAGTTAGAGCTTTTCATCCCTAAAATTTGTAGCAAATTGCAAATAGCCCTATGGGGTAGGTAAAATTACTGACATAATTTTATTGACAGAGAAACTGAGTCATCAAGTCATAAAATAGCCTGGGGTCTATTTAGTAAATAAGCAACATCAGTTGAGAGAGACTGCAGTTAGTTTCTAAGGCCATCAAAGAGGATTCTTTAAGGGTCAGCATTTAAAGAAACATTGAAAATGCACCCTCCCCATACCCATCATTATCCGAAAAAAAAAAAGTATGTGCATGTGTTCAAAGCAGGCAGCCAAGATTTCTTGGTTCTTAGAACCAGTGACTGCCTCAAATGCAAAGATCCTGAAGTCTTTTTATTATTTCTTGTCCCCTTAACCTAGCACAGGGCTGGGCACATGATAGGTGCCCCCAAAATGCTTACTGAATGAATTGCCATTTTCTAAAATCATCCTGTGGGCCATGCTACTTGTGAAATTCATCCTTCACTTTGAATCAACGCTATTCCTACATTAGAGGCAGCCCTCCCTATTCTCATCATGCCCCCTGCCCCCAAGTTGTCCCTCTCGAGGCAGACACAGCATTCTCATGGGTCCCTCACCACTCTAAATTCAGGCCACCTCCAAAAATCCATCTTCCTTCTTGATCCATTCTTCAGCATGAACAATGCAATGGTTTGATTATAGAGTAATAATTGATGGTTATGATATCTGATGTGGTATAAAAGGTTTGATTTCACGGCTGCATAACTTTCTACAAAACATCATATACAAAAAAATATGTAGATATATATATATATATATATATATATATATATATATATATATATATATATATATATATCCTGAGTAATATCCTTGCTGGAATACTTTATTTCTAGAGGAGAACTGCACTGCCCACAGAGACTGATGGGCCACTTTTAAATTAGCAGGAGCTGAAACGTCTGTTCTCCCCTTCCAGGCCATTGTTATGAACGGTCACATCTGGCCAATCTCTTCTTTGCCCCTGCCCTACAGGCCATCTTGGCTACTTGTCTTAAACTTGAGCAATTTGACAGGGTGTTTGATGGAGGTGGCCCTGAGGCAGAAGGCTGGTCACATTGAATCAAAATGCTGTAGCTTCACTGAAGACCTTTCATCCAACCACTGTTGAAGGCCTTTGAGGCCCTCATTTACAGCAGGTGGATGAAGTGAACTTCCCATGGTCACTTAACAAGCCAAAGGCCAGGCAGGGCATTCCATAATCAAGTCCAGTGGCTGTGAAACCTCCACTTCTGCCATTTGTCATGCACACTCAGTGTTTCTTAAATAGCAGTCAGGAATTATCTATCCAAAGGGGTTTCTGGGAAAACAGGAGGTCGGAGGAATACAGTTATGGCGAGAGAAATGTATCTCTGCCTGGGGACACAGGCTCAAGATCGGATTCCAACTTCTCCAAATGAAGAAGAAAACCATCTTAATAAACATTATTTCCCATTTTCAGTCTACTTCAGAAGTCATTATATTCTTGTACCTCTCGGTCTAGACTCAGATAAAGAGAAAGAGTAATAACATCAAGTCAAAGGAAGGTTCCCTTTCCCTGCCATGAAAACCCAGACCCCTGGGTTGAACTCCCGCCACATTTGAAAGTCACCCTTCCTCCACAACTTCCATCTCCCGTCCACCAGACACCCAGAAATGTCAGCTAGACTGAGCAGTTGCAATCCTCTTGGAGAATCGTCACTCTATTTCCAAGACAGAAGTTATTTTTGCACAAAAGGGAGGGGGAGAAGACAGAGGAGAGGTTATTTACAGAAATTAGTTGCAGAGAAAAAAAAATGGGACTCTAAATGGAGAGATGATCAACATAGAAATATGTGTTAGAGCCTAATAAGAAACACATGCTTCACGCAGTACAACTGAATATAACCATTAGCAGCCTGGAAGAGAGGCTGTTTACTGTATTAAAGCTACCTTTACTGGTTGTATAAAAACAAAAAAGGATTGTATTGGGTCCATCACACTCCCATCTTTTCAATTACAGAGATAGAACAATCTCAGATTCCGAAGCTAACTACAAATCAAAATTGTGTTATGTTATCTGCTGAGACACAAATGGAAAATAAATACTGTTAACTGTCACTTTCCATTAGGTAACAGAAATTCAATTACATTTCAAACAAGCCTCCATGTCAACAGAATAAATCTGTTTCATAAATGAGCAGGTAACCATTTTTGATTCCAACCTCCCAAAGGGAAAAAATCAATTTTAATCACAATTCTTCAATTTTTTTCCATATGAATGTTTTGGAGTCGAGTACATCATCTGGTCTAATAAACAGTGTTGTACAGAAGAAAGGAAAAAAGCTGAAATTGGTTGTTGTTTGTTTCTGGTGCCTTTTAAACCAGAGACTCTTCATGTCCAGCTTAATTGAACTCTGTATTGTTCTGATGCTTTCACTTTAAAAGCAAATGTCAGAAAGCGGGGAAATGCACAAGCGAGATGCTGTCTGCGGTGGCGTTAGTTCCAATAAGAAATGTACATAGGGAATATGAATCAATTTTAGTGGCAGACCTTGAGAGGGGACACCCTTCCACAAGCCCCACCCCAACTCCCCTTGCAATGTAAGGAGAATCAGGAAAGACAAGTTTCTGTTCTGGAAGATTCAGTCAACCAGAGGACAAGCTGATGAATCTGGGATGACTGAGAGAGCTTGAAGTAAATTGCTCACTCAGTACAAGGGTATTTTGATCTATAAACACTTGCTGGTTACCAGCTTGTGTTGCAATGGGACAGCCTTTTGGAGGGGAGCTTTTTGTATTTTACTTGGCTCCTAATAAATGCCGAAGGGTATGATTACCAATAATGGGCCCCCAAACTTATTATAGCTTGTTACAGGGCAAAGTACCCCAACAGCTACTACTTAGAGTCCGAACTATGACGCAGGCACTGCTGCAAGTACTCTGCATAATTATTTCATTTAATCCTCACCAGCAACCCTGTAAAATAGGTCTCAGAATTATCTCCTTAAGTGGATGGAGGCACCGAGAGGTTAAGTACCTGTCCGACTTGCACAGCAAGAATATGGCTGGGCTGGGATTCAAGCCCAGGTAGTCTGACTCCAGAGTCGGTCCTTACAGCCATCTCCCTGCCAGACTTCCAAATTCAACCCTCCTGGGCTCAGCAATGTTTTAAGTGTTCTAAGTGGATGACCATATGATTCATCGACCAAATCAGAACACTTTTAAAAGCGAAAAGGGATTCTATTAATAATTGTGCCAAAACAGAAGCAAGCTGGAACTGTCCTTGGCAAATAGGTGAACACAGCCCCCTTAATTATGAAGAAGGTACATGTTATAAAGGGAGTTTGAATGATAAAGGAAGACCTTAGCAAAAGTCATGTGTTACTGGCTTTTAAGAAAGGGGGATAGTGAGCTGACCCACTCATTCTAGAAACTAATAAGCCCCTGCTCTATGTCAAGCACTGTGCTAGGTGCTAAGATTATGGCTGAGAATAAGTCAGACAAGGTCATTGTCCCCTTGAAGTTTACATTCCAGTAGGATGTTGTGAGGTTCAAAATCAATTAAATGAGATAATATGCACAAGAACAGTGGTTTGAGGGCACACTAAAGTGGAATATACAGTAGACCCTTGAACAACATGGGTTTGAACTGGGCAGGTCCACTTACACGTGGATTGTTTTCAGTAAATACATACTACACTTCTACACTATCTGCAGTTGGTTGAATCCACGGATGCAGAATTGAGGATACAGAGGGCTAACTGTAAAGCTATACTCAGATTTTCAACTGCGCGGGAAAGGGGGAGGGAGTCAGAGCCCTTAACTTTTTTGTTGTTCAAAGATCAACTGGACACCCAGCTATCACTAAGAAGCAGGGCATTAAGGTGGAAGGAATGAGAATTGGGGAGTAAAATAGACCTGGATTCTAGTTTGGCCTTTACCACTTAACGGTCTGTGTGACCTTGGGCACATTAGCAAACCACTCTGAGTCTCCATTTCTCTATCTATAAAATGTACATAGCAATATCTTCATTGCAAAGTGGCAGTAAGAACTGTATTTAATGTATGGTACATGCCTTCCACAATGTTTGCCACCACTTACAACATGGTAGCCATCATCATTACTGGGATGTCTTCTGGGTCCTTGGACACTGGAGTAGATTCAAAATGCAACAAGCATATAGAATTTAAAGGATATTTAGCTGGCTGAATTTGTACAACATTTGAAGGGCCTAAAGGAGATAAGCATGGTGAAATCAGGGATATGTCCTCAACCTATGGAAGAAATCCGAATGACACAAAAATGGAGGAGGTGAAGAATAATCAGTACCCATAAGTTAAGAGAACTCCTGTCATCACAGGAGCAGACGACCAAGAAGGGGACAAGGGCAGTATGCTCACTGGGTTCTTGACTGGGTCACAGATTTACCCCAAGACCTCGGTCAACACAGGGAACATCCATATTCTAGCTACCCTATCTGCAACTTCTAAGTGATGATCTAGGCCAGAGGATGGCAAACTTCTTCTAAAAAGGGCTTGAGGGTTTCCCTGGTGGTGCAGTGGTTGAGAATCTGCCTGCTAATGCAGGGCACACGGGTTCGAGCCCTGGTCTGGGAGGATCCCACATGACGCGGAGCAACTAGGCCCGTGAGCCACAACTACTGAGCCTGCGCGTCTGGAGCCTGTGCTCCGCAACGAGAGGCTGCGATAGTGAGAGGCCCGCGCACCGCAATGAAGAGTGGCCCCCACTCGCTACAACTAGAGAAAGCCCTCGCATAGAAACAAGAACCCAACACAGCAAAAATAAATAAATAAATTACTAAAAAGGGCTTGATAGTAAATAGTTTAGGCTTTACAGGCTACACAGTCTCTGCTGCAACTACTCAAATCTGTCACTGTAGCAGAAAAGCAGTCAAAGACAATACATTTAAAATCTGACTGCAGGATCTCTGAAAACTAGGACTATGTCTTATCATCATTATCTCCCCAACATCTCACTCAGTACTTAATAAAACTCATTGAATGAATGAATAAGTGAGTAAATAAATGAATCATAAAGCAAAGTTGAAGCTCTCAGTAACACTATTTTGAGTAGTGCTGGTATTTTCAGGTTAATGATGGAGAAAAGAGCAAGAGAGAAGAGTCAGCAGGACTTGGCACTAGCAATAAAAAGGTAAGTATGAGCCACATAGGGAGTGGGAAGCCAGCAAATGCTTTTGAGGAGGGGTGTGATACGATCAGGTCAATATTAAGGAAAGAATACCCTCAGGTATTGATATATTACAAGAGGGAAGCACGCTTAAAGACAGGGAGACTATTTATCCAGGCAAAAAGGAATCAGGGCCTATACTAGGGTGGTGGCAGTGATGTTGAAGAGTACAAAGTAAAAACATTTTAGAAATAGAATCGACAGGATTGAACACAGACAATAAGAAGGAAGTTTACACTAAAGATACCCTGAGTGTTATGTGTTAGCGTCTTGAAGGACAATGATGATAGTAACAAGAGAAGGCTTATGGGGTGGGAGTGATAACATGGTGACCATATTAAATTTGACATGTCAAAATCTGGAACATAGGAGAATTTATCACTGATCAACAACTAAGTGTCACCCTCCCCACCCCCACCCAGTTCTCCAGCTTAGTTACCATCTCCCAACAGAAGAAAAATAACCTTCAGAGTCTTAGTCAAACACACTGATGAAATCAGTATTCACACTATCTACACATGTGCTGACTTATTAGTCTAATAGTCCACCAGAAAAGAGGTTAGCTTGGCTTCTTTTTCATTGACTTTAGTGATCTTTCTTTTTTCTCTATGTTCAATAACCAGCTATTTACTTCTCTCGAACTGCACTAGAATTTCTCTGAAGATTGGTAGTCACTGGCTTGGAGGATGTCTAAAATCCATCTAATTCTTTCTTAAAATTTAAGTCATCTATAACTTTCCAATCCTCTGGCCTGGCTCCCTTTCTGTGGGATATGCATACAACCACCAACAGTGGTCCCATGATATATACCCAAGTCCCTGCAGTACTGCAGGTGGCTCAGGGCTGGGTCACCCCTATGACTCACCCCAACTTTGAAACCACTGAGCACCCAGTTTCAGTTTGAAGGTCATTGCCTTTGATGGCAAAATAAATAAATAGAAATGAGGGGATTGGCTTCCTCTTTGCCCATACCCGCCCCAAGCAATAAGTTTGTCTTTTCATCATCATCCAGAGGCAGATCAGGACGTTGGCCCAGAGTTCAACTTCTCTTGCTTTTCCCTCTAAGAACAACCTCCTTCCCCCAACTGAGGCTCACTGGTCATAGCATGCTGTAGCTTCTGGTTTTTGTAGCATCCAAGCTAGGTCCCTCAGAGTCTTGCTCAATAGCTGTGACTATGGCTATGGTGGCAGAAAAGTGGTCCCCCAAAGATGTCAACATCCTAATGCCCAGAACATGTGAATATGCGGGGTTACACAGCAGAGGGAAATGAAGGCTTCAGAGGGAATTCAGAGTATGAATCAGCTAACCTTAAAATAAAGAGATTATATTGGTTATATATAATGGTTATATATATATGGTTGTGGTTAATCACTCACCACAGTGGAAGAGGTATTCAGAAGAGAGAACCAGAGAAATGGCAGCATGAGAAGGACTCAGCTGGATGTCACTGGATTTAAAGACAGAAGGAGGTCACAAACCAAGGAATGCAGACAGCCTCCAGAAACTTGAAAAGGCAAGGGAATAGATTCTGATCTAGAGCCTTCAAAAGGAACACAGTCCCTCCAAAACCTCGATTTTAGCCCCATGAGACCCATCTCAGACTTCTGACCTACACAACTGTAAGATAATACATTTGTGTTGTCCTAAGCCATCAAGTTTATGGTAATTTGTACAACAGCAATAGGAAACTAATACAGTAGCACGTGCTGAATGATTTTCAGGCTTATGCCATCATTTTTTCTACCCAGTTACACATCTTATCACATCAAAAGCTGCTTTCAAGCACTTCCTTATTCATTTTTCCATACTGTAAAACAAATATGATGCACACATGGTAGGTGCTTAAAATTTTTGTTGCTTTTACTTAAAAAAAAAAGTTATAAAAGAAGGACTAAAAAAGATCTATGCCAAAATGTTAGTAGCTATTCAAGTGGTGATACTCTGTGAGGGTTTTATTTTCTTCTGTAGCAAGGTAGAAAAAAATACTTTCAAGATTCCTTTTAGAAATAGTCCTGTTTTCATTTGGGACTATTTCTAGATAAGTCTCTTGGGATGGAGAGGAGACATGGAAGGTTTGCACAAGCAAGACCCCAAAAATCAAAAGGACCAGTTAATAACAGCTCTGTTGCGGCTAGCCTCGGGTCTGACATTCATGGCTTCCCTCTTCCCACCTTTGTAAATAGTCTCTCTATTAAACCTTGCTCAAATTAGTCTAACTCAAGTGTGACTTCTGTTTCCTCTTGGGAGTCTGACCGGTACAGTGACCTAGTACACACACACACACACACACACACACACACACACACACACACACACCTGAAAGTTGTTTCTTGAAAGTTTCAAGAAAACTTTTATCTGGCCATGCCTTATGCTGCCTCACCAAATAATCAAAATTTATTTCATGACCCTCATTTTGAAATACCCCTTTTAGATTACATCCATGGTAGGAAACACAGGGGGAAAAAACCTAGTTAAGTGTGCTCTGTATTGGAAAAATAAAAGAGAGAAATTTGGGACATAGGAAAGAGAAAAAGGGGTGGTGGTAGAGAAGAATAAAGAAAATGGCCAAGTAATATGGCAAGGCTGTCAAATGGCTGATAAGAATAGGCATTTCTATCTTCAATTTGAGGTGATTTGTTTTGCTCTAACTTAAGCATCTTCCATCTCCCAAACCCTTAAGTAAAGTTTGCTATATATACAAATGCCTTGCATGCATGGATGTGGGTTTATTTGTTTGTTTATTTATTGAAAAGGGGAGAGAAAATTGAGTCAAGGAACAAAAGGTTCACTTCCAGGTCTATATAGTTAAAGTAGGAAGACACCCATGAGGCATCTCCATGGTCCAGAGGCAGTGGTACCATGAAAAGGGTGTCAAGTTCCCACAAGTTGTATAGTGGGGTTTCACCCAATCTGTCAAGACACTGGAGGCAGCTCTCCCCATTTGACACTTGGATACAGTTCTTTCTTTCTGCTTATATTAAATTTTCTACAATAAATATATATTACTTTCATAAAGAGGAAAAATGTCTTCTCCAAACATTTGTTTGAACTGAATGATGTCAAAGGCACATGCTATATGCCTGACATTGGGGTAGGCACTCTTGTGAATTTGAGGCAATTAATTCTAATACCTGTCCTTGGTTTCAAGAAGCTTATACCCTCCCCAAAATAAGGGGAAGCAAGGACGAAGCTGAAAACAATTCTACTTTGCTACTGGACATGGTTCAAAAAGAAAAATCAGGAGAGTTAAGAGTCATTGAGAAACACAAGACTAAAAGGAGCATGAGTTGATAAAGGCAGATTCTCTGAGGAGCCCAGGTACAGAAGAGGAAAAGGAAGTCTTGATTTAATACCAGCAGAGGAGCTGGTTCAGAAGATGAAGTTGTTGGAGCCATTAATTAACAGTGACCAGAGCCCCAGCTGACTCATGAGCCCACCTTCATTTCCAGTGCTGGGTTTTTCATTAGCCTGCCCTGCCTGTTTTAACAGATAGTCAAGACAGTACTATAGCAGTGCTATCCCCTGCCTCATCCTTTAGAGAGTGGATAGGACACAGACCCTGGTTCCAGAGCTCCAATGCCCAAATTCCCTGCTTTTCCCAACTAACAGGGAGTACAGCTATTCCCTCAGGAAAAAAGACAAAGAAAAGTAACTTTGAAAGCATGTCTTCTCTAAGGTACATTTAAATCAGGTTAACTAAACACATGAAAGAATGCTCAACATAACTAGAGAAATGCAAATCAAAACTACAGTGAGGGGGCTTCCCTGGTGGCGCAGTGGTTGAGAGTCTGCCTGCCGATGCAGGGGACATGGGTTCGTGCCCCGGTCCAGGAGGATCCCACATGCCGCGGAGCGGCTGGGCCCGTGAGCCATGGCCGCTGAGCCTGCGCGTCCGGAGCCTGTGCTCCACAACTGGAGAGGCCACCACAGTGAGAGGCCCGCGTACCGCAAAAAAAAAAACTACAGTGAGGTATCACCTCACACCAGTCAGAATGGCCATCATCAAAATATCTATAAATAATAAATGCTGGAGAAGCTGTGGAGAAAAGGGAACCCTCTTGCACTGCTGGTGGGAATGTAAACTGATACAGCCACTATGGAGACAGTATGGAGGATCCTTAAAAAACTAAAAATAGAATGGCCATATGACCCAGCAATCCCACTGCTGGGCATATACCCTGAGAAACCCATAATTCAAAAAGAATCATGTACCACAGTGTTCATTGCAGCTCTATTTACAATAGCCAGGACATGGAAGCAACCTAAGTGTCCATCGACAGATGAATGGATAAAGAAGATGTGGCACATATATACAGTGGAACATTACTCAGCCATAAAAAGAAACAAAATTGAGTTATTTGTAGTGAGGTAGATGGACCTAGAGTCTGTCATACAGAGTGAAGTAAGTCAGAAAGAAAAACAAATACCATATGCTAACACATATATATGGAATCTAAAAAAAAAAAAATGGTTCTGAAGAACCTAGGGGCAGGACAGGAATAAAGATGCAGACGTAGAGAATGGACTTGAGGACAGGGGGAGGGGAAAGGGGAAGCTGGGACTAAGCAAGAGAGTGGCATGGACATATATACACTACCAAACGTAAAACAGATAGCTAGTGGGAAGCAGCCACATAGCACAGGGAGATCAGCTCAGTGCTTTGTGTCCACCTAGAGGGGTGGGGTAGGGAGGGTGGGAGGGAGGGAGATGCAAGAGGGAGGAGATATGGGGATATATGTATATGTATATATATAGCTGATTCACTTTGTTATAAAGCAGAAACTAACACACCATTGTAAAGCAATTATACTCCAATAAAGATGTAAAAAAATAAAATAAAATAAAATAAATCAGGTTAATTTTTTTCAATTTGCTAGGTTTAGGGTCATATTCTCTTGCCTTAATTTTTTAACAAGCACAAATGTTTTTTGATTTATGTAGTACGTAGGGATTAATTATGCTCTTTACCACATGGACAGTATGGGATTTGTTTGACATCTATTTGCCTTGGAGTTCACCTCAGAAAAATTGACTGTGTTAGTAAAAGGCTGCTTGAGCTGAACAGACAATGGCTTGCAAGCTGCATCCAAAGACCTCGGGTTCTACCAAGGTGTCTCAGGGGTCAAGTGTGAGAGCAAGAGGGAGGGCTGTAGACCATCTCACTTTAAATAGAGCTATTTGAGGTTCTGCATAATATTTCATTGGAAATAAAACAGGGGAAGGTTTCCTGTAGCTTAAAAAACATTGTAAACCACTGATTCTCGTTCTATTTGCTCATTTCATAGATGGAATAAAAGGGGTCCCAAGAAAATGGGAGACTTACCCAGGATCACCCAGCTAGCTGGTAATGGAATGAAGGTGAAATCTCTAAGAGGACTGATACAAACAGAGAAAATCACAGTCATATCAGGGATTTCTTTCAACCTTTCAGCATGAGGTATCAGAAAATGGAAAACACTTGAGGAGTTAGTATATTAAAGAAGAAAAAAGCCCAGTACTCCTGGTTTCATTCATTTATTCAACAAATATTATTGAGTACCTTCTATATATCAGATACTGTGCCAAGCAGTGAGGAAGAACCACATTCAAGATAGAAAAGGATGTCTTCTAGGAGCTCACACTCCAGTGTGAAAGAAAAAGAAAAGATTACAAACCAATAAATAAACAAAATAATTACAGATGTGATACACGCCACAAGGGAAATAAACAAGACAAGGTAGTAGGTAAGTCTACAGATTGGTTAAGAAAGGTCACTTTAAGGAGCTGATAACCTGAATTTAAGCAGAAGGAAAAGAAGGAGCCAGTAATGCAAAAGGGTTAGAGAGAACATTCCAGATAAAAAGAACTCTAAGTGAAAAATCCCAGAAGTGAGAAAGACTGGGACTCATTCAAGAAACAGATAAGGGGACAGTGTGGCTGGAACCTGGTGGAGACAGTGGCCAACATGAGGTTGGAGAGGTGAACAGAAAGCAGATCACATATGACCAGGTGGACCATGGTGCAATACTTAGATTTTATGCTAAGAACAAAGAATCTAATGGCCAACATGAGGTTGGAGAGGTGAACAGAAAGCAGATCACATATGACCAGGTAGACCATGGTGAAATACTTAGATTTTATGCTAAGAACAAAGAATCTAAATCACTGAAGAGTTTTTAGACAAAGAGTCATATAATCTGACTTATATCTGAAGAATACTCTGGCTGGTGTGTGATGCCTAGTTTGTAGGGGATATAAGGTAAATGCAAGGAAGACTAATAATGAGAGGCTATTGCATTAGTCAAGGAAAGAGATAATGGTGGTAAAGGTAAAGGTAAAGGTGGTAATATTAAAGACAGAGAGAACTGAATGAATTCAAAGGATATGTTCCATATAAAGCCAATAGGATTTGCTGATGAACTGAATGGGGAGGAGTAGCGAGGAAAAGTGTGCTGAGTGGCTCCCAGCTGAACATCAGGGGGGATGGTATTTCCATTTATTGAGATTGAGGGGAGGGATATTTTGCATAGAGAAGTCAACGTATTCATTTCAGGTATATTGTATTTGAGATGTATACTGGATATCCAAATGGAGATGATGAGTAGGATTTTGGCTATACACATACAGAGCTCAAGAGAGTGTTGAGGGATGAAGTTGAAAATGTGGCATCTGTAACTTGGAGATGGTATTTAAAAACTTGAAGTTGGGGAGATTCACCTCCAGTATGGCTGAAAATGCTCCTGTCAGACTGACCATCCCACAAATAAGAGCTATAAACTCCAGACAAAATACCAAAAACAACTACATAAGGCTCTGCAAAGTAAACAAAAGTAGACAGATTCTAGAAAGGAATTGTTAGATTTTAGAAAGGAATTGATACTTGGAAAAAGATATTGTCATAGATGAGTTTCCCATTTTTATGGTTTTTAGATTATTTGGGGCCGGGGGGGGTGGGTGGGGAACCTGTCTTTCTGGCCTGAGGAATCAGAGGACAGCAAATCTCTGTGACCCTGAACCACAACTGATGAGGCCAACTGAAAGCTCCTCAGCTAAAGATAAAATACCTGAACTGAGATTTCAGCTGCTGCTATCCAAGAAATAGAGTTTTCTATCTGAGTTCAGACAAATTAACTGCCTATTAAAACAAAACAAAAAAAATCAACTCTTTGAAAACTATAACAGAATCCAGAATCTCCATGACAAAATCTGCAATATCTGGGGTACAATCTAAAATTACTCAACAGATGAAAGAGGGAAGAGATATGGGGACATATGTATATGTATAACTGATTCACTTGGTTATAAAGCAGAAACTGACACCCATTGTAAAGCAATTATACTCTAATAAAGATGTTTTAAAAAATAGAAATAAAAAAATAGTATATGTATAACTGATTCACTTTGTTATAAAGCAGAAACTAACACACCATTGTAAAGCAATTATACTCCAATAAAGATGTAATAAATAAATAAATAAATAAATAAAAAATAAAATTACTCAACATACCAAAATCTAGGCAACTGTGACCAGTATTAAAAGAAAAACAATCAATGGAGAATAACCACAAGATAACCCAGATGTTAGAATTAGCAGACTATGTTTTTAGAACAACTATTAGAAATTTGAAGTGGATAATGTGGGGAGGGATAATTTGGGAGACTGGGATTGACACATACACACTACTATATATAAAACAGATAACTAATAACAACCTGCTGTATAGCACAGGGAACTCTACTCAATACTCTGTAATGGCCTTTATGGGAAAAGATTCTAAAAAAAAAAAAGAGTGGCTATATGTATTTGTACAACTGATTCACTTTGCTGTACACCTGAAACTAACACAACACTGTAAATCAACTGTACCCCAAAATTAATTTTTAAAAAGAAAGAAATTTGACCAATGATGTAAAAGAAAGCATATTTGTAACGAATGAGTAGATAGGAATCTAAAAAAAATCAAATGGAGATTAGAAACGAAGATGGCGGAGTAGAAGGACGTGCTCTCACTCCCTCTTGAGAACACCAGAATCACAACTAGCTGCTGGACAATCATCAACAGGAAGACATCGGAACTCACCAAAAAAGATACCCCACATCAAAAGATAAAGGAGAAGCCACAATGAGATGGTAGGAGGGGCGCAATCACAGTAATAACAAACCCCATAACGCTGGGTGGGTAACTCACAGACTGGAGAACACTTATACCACGGAAGTCCACCCACTGGAGTGAAGGTTCTGAGCCCCATGTCAGGTTCCCAACCTGGGGGTCCGGAAACAGGAGGAGGAATTCCTAGAGAATCAGACTTTGAAGGCTAGTGGGATTTGACTGCAGGATTTCGACAGAACTGGGAAAACAGAGATTCCACTCTTGGAGGGCACACACAAAGTACTGTGCACATTGGAACCCAGAGGAAGGAGCAGTGACCCCAGGGGAGACTGAACCAGACTTACCTGCAGTGCTGGAGGGTTTCCTGCACAGGCTGGTAGTGACTGTATCTCACTGTGGGGACAAGGACACTGGCAGCAGAAGTTCTGGGAAGTACTCCTTGGCGTGAGCCCTCCCAGAGTCTGCCATTAGCCCCTCCAAAGAGCCCAGGTAGGCTCCAGTGTTGGGTTGCCTCAGGCCAAACAACCAACAGGGAGGGAACCCAGCCCCACCCATCAGCAGTCAAGCAGATTAAAGTTTTACTGAGCTCTGCCCACCAGAGCAACACCCAGATCTACCCACCACCAGTCCCTCCCATCAGGAAACTTGCACAAGCCTCTTAGATAGCTTCATCCACCAGAGGGCAGACAGCAGAAGCAAGAAGAACTACAATCTTGCAGCCTGTGGAACAAAAACCACATTCACAGAAAGATAGACAAGATGAAAAGGCAGAGGGCTATGTACCAGATGAAGGAACAAGATAAAACCCCAGAAAAACAATTAAATGAAGTGGAGATAGGCAACATTCTAGAAAAAGAATTCAGAATAATGATAGTGAAGATAATCCAGGACCTCGGAAAAAGAATGGAGGCAAAGATCGAGAAGATGCAAGAAATGTTTAACGAAGACCTAGAAGAATTAAAGAACAAACAAACAGAAAAGAACAATACAATAGCTGAAATGAAAACTACACTCGAAGGAATCAATAGCAGAATAACTGAGGCAGAAGAACGGATAAGTGACCTGGAAGACAGAATGGTGGAATTCACAGCTGAGGAACAGAATAAAGAAAAAAGAATGAAAAGAAAGGAAGACAGCCTAAGAGACCTCTGGGACAACATTAAACGCAACAACATTCGCATTACAGGGGTCCCAGAACGAGAAGAGAGAGAGAAAGGACCTGAGAAAATATTTGAAGAGATTATAGTCAAGAAAACTTCCCTAACATGGGAAAGGAAAGAGCCACCCAAGTCCAGGAAGCACAGAGAGTTCCATACAGGATAAACCCAAGGAGAAACATGCTGAGACACATAGTAATCAAACTATCAAAAATTAAAGACAAAGAAAAATTATTGAAAGCAACAAGGGAAAAATGACAAATAACATACAAGGGAACTCCCATAAGGTTAACAGCTGATTTCTCAGCAGAAACTCTGTAAGCTAGAAGGGAGTGGCATGATATACTTAAAGTGATGAAAGGGAAGAACCTACAATGAAGATTACTCTACCCAGCAAGGATCTCATTCAGATTCGATGGAGAAATCAAAAGTTTTACAGACAAGCAAAAGCTAAGATAATTCAGCACCACCAAACCAGCTCTACAACAAATGCTAAAGGAACTTCTCTAAGTGGGAAACACAAGAGAAGAAAAGGACCTACAAAAACAAACCCAAAACAATTAAGAAAATGGTCTTAGGAACATACATAGTGACACTTACCTTAAACGTGAATGGATTAAATGCTCCATCCAAAAGACACAGGCTTGCTGAATTGATACAAAAACAAGAGCCATCTATATGCTGTCAACAAGAGAACCACTTCAGACCTAGGGACACATACAGACTGAAAGTGAGGGGATGGAAACAGATATTCCATGTAAATGGATATCAAAAGAAAGCTGGAGTAGCAATACTCATATCAGGTAAATTAGACTTTAAAATAAAGAATGTTACAAGAGACATGGAAGGACACTACAAAATGATCAAGGGATCAATCCAAGAAGAAGATATAACAATTATAAATATATATGCACCCAACAAAGGAGCACCTCAATACATAAGGCAACTGCTAACAGCTATAAAAGAGGAAATCGACAGTAACACAGTAATAGTGGGGGACTTTTAACACCTCACTTACACCAATGGACAGATCATCCAAAATGAAAATAAATAAGGAAACAGAAGCTTTAAATGACACAATAGACCACATAGATTTAATTGATATTTATAGGACATTCCATCCCAAAACAGCAGATTACACTTTCTTCTCAAGTGCGCATAGAACATTCTACAGGATAGATCACATCTTGGGTCACAAATCAAGCCTCAGTAAATTTAAGAAAATTGAAATCATATCAAGCATCTTTTCTGACCACAACACTATGAGATTAGAAATGAATTACAGGGCAAAAAACGTAAATAACACAAACACATGGAAGCTAAACAATACGTTACTAAATAACTAAGAGATCACTGAAGAAATCAAAGAGGAAATCAGAAATACTTAGAGACAAAGGACAATGAAAGCACGACGATCCAAAACCTATGGGCTGCAGCAAAAGCAGTTCTAAGAGGGAAGTTTATAGCTATACAAGCCTATCTCAGGAAACAAGAAAAATCTCAAATAAACAATCTAAACTTACACCTAAAGGAACTAGAGAAAGAAGAACAAAAAAACCCAAAGTTAGTAGAAGGACAGACATCATAAAGATCAGAGCAGAAATAAATGAAATAGAAACAAAGAAAACAATAGCAAAGATCAATAAAACTAAAAGCTGGTTCTTTGAGAAGATAAACAAAATTGATAAACCATTAGCCAGACTCATCAAGAAAAAGAGGGAGAGGACTCAAATCAATAAAATTAGAAATGAAAAAGGAGAAGTTACAACAGACACAGCAGAAATACAAAGCATACTAAGAGACTACTACAAGCAACTGTACGCCAATAAAATGGACAACCTGGAAGAAATGGACAAATTCTTAAAAAGGTATAACCTTCTAAGACTGAACCAGGAAGAAATAGAAAATATGAACAGACGAATCACAAATAATGAACTTGAAACTGTGATTAAGAATCTTCCAACTGGGATTCCCTGGTGGCACAGTGGTTGAGAGTCCGCCTGCCAATGCAGGGGACACGGGTTTGTGCCCTGGTCCAGGAAGATCCCACAGCCGTGGAGCAGCTGGGCCCGTGAGCCATGGCTGCTGAGACTGCACGTCCAGAGCCTGTGCTCCGCAACGGGAGAGGCCACAGCAGTGAAAGGCTCACGTACTGCAAAAAAAAAAAAAAAAAAATCTTCCAACAAACAAAAGTCCAGGACAAGATGGCTTCACAGGTGACTTCTATCAAACATTTAGAGAAGAAATAACACCCATCCTTCTCAAACTCTTCCAAAAAATTGCAGAGGAAGGAACACTCTCAAACTCATTCTAAGAGGCCACCGTCACCCTGATACCAAAACCAGACAAAGGTACTACAAAAAAAGAAAATTACAGACCAATATCACTGATGAATATAGATGCAAAAATCCTCAACAAAATACTAGCAAACAGAATCCAGCAACACATTAAAAGGATCATACACCATGATCAAGTGGGATTTATCCCAGGGATGCAAGGATTCTTCAGTATACGTAAATCAATCAGTGTGGTAAACCATATTAACAAATTGAAGAATAAAAACTATATGATCATCTCAATAGATGCAAAAAAGCTTTTGACAAAATTCAACACCCATTTATGATAAAAATTCTCCAGAAAGTGGAGAGTTACCTCAACATAATGAAGGCCATATATGACAAACCCATAGCAAACATCATTCTCAATGGTGAAAAACTGAAAGCATTTCCTCTAAGATCAGGAACAAGACAAGGATGTCCACTCTCACCATTATTATCCAACATAGTTTTGGAAGTCCTAGCCACGGCAATCAGAGAAGAAAAAGAAATAAAAGGAATACAGATTGGAAAAGAAGGAGTAAAACTGTCACTGTTT
The DNA here is from genome assembly GCF_964341445.2 of Mesoplodon mirus. NCBI lineage: Eukaryota > Metazoa > Chordata > Mammalia > Artiodactyla > Ziphiidae > Mesoplodon > Mesoplodon mirus. Next base: position 174,864,744 of record NC_138977.1, read on the forward strand.
GCAGATGACATGATACTATACATTGAGAATCCTAAAGATGCCACCAGAAAACTACTAGAGCTAATCAATGAATTTGGTAAAGTTGCAGGATACAAAATTAATGCACAGAAATCTCTTGCATTCCTATACACTAATGATGAAAAATATGGAAGATAAATTAAGGAAACACTCCCATTTACCATTGCAACAAGAATAAAAAAATACCTAGGAATAAACCTACCTAGGGAGACAAAAGACCTGTATGCAGAAAACTATAAGACACTGATGAAAGAAATTAAAGATGATACCAACAGATGGAGAGATATACCATGTTCCTGGATTGGAAGAATCAATATTGTGAAAATGACTCTACTACCCAAAGCAATCTACAGATTCAATGCAATTCCTATCAAATTACCAATGGTGTTTTTTACGGAACTAGAACAAAAAAATCTTAAAATTTGTATGGAGACACAAAAGACCCCGAATATCCAAAGCAGTCTTGAGGGAAAAAAACAGAGCTGGAGGAATCAGACTCCCTGACTTCAGACTATACTACAAAGCTACAGTAATCAAGCAATATGGTACTACAAAGCTACAGTAATCAAGACAATATGGTACAGTAATCAACACAATATGGTACAATCAAGACAATCAAGACAAACTGGCACAAAAACAGAAACATAGATCAATGGAACAAGATAGAAAGCCCAGAGATAAACCCACGCACCTATGGTCAACTAATCTATGACAAAGGTGGCAAGGATATACAATGGAGAAAAGACAGTCTCTTCAATAAGTGGTGCTGGGAAATCTGGACAGCTATATGTAAAAGAATGAAATTAGAACACTCCCTAACACCATACACAAAAATAAACTCAAAATGGATTAAAGACCTAAATGTAAGACTGGACACTATAAAACTCTTAGAGGAAGACATAGGAAGAACACTCTTTGACATAAATCACAGCAAGGTCTTTTTTGATCCACCTCCTAGAGTAATGGAAATAAAAACAAAAATAAACAAATGGGACCTAATGAAACTTCAAACCTTTGGCACAGCAAAGGAAACCATAAACAAAACATAAAGACAGCCCTCAGAATGGGAGAAAATATTTGCAAACGAATCAACAGACAAAAGATTAGTCTCCAAAATATAAAAACAGCTCATGCAGCTCAATATTAAAGAAACAAACAACTCAATCCAAAAATAGGCAGAAGACCTAGATAGACATTTCTCCAAAGAAGACATACAGATGGCCAAGAAGCACATGAAAAGCTGCTCAGCATCACTAATTATTAGAGACATTCAAATCAAAACTACAATGAGGTATCACCTCACAGCAGTTAGAATGGGTATCATCAGAAAATCTACAAACAACAAATGCTCTTGCACTGTTGGTGAGAATGTAAATTGATACAGGCACTATGGAGAACAGTATGGAGGTTCCTTAAAAAACTAAAAATAGAATTACCATATGATCCAGCAATCCCAATACTGGGCATATACCCAGAGAAAATCATGATTCAAAATGACACATGCACCCCAATGTTCATTGCACCACTCTTTACAATAGCCAGGTCATGGAAGCAACCTAAATGCCCAACAACAGACAAATGGATAAAGAAGATGTGGTACCTATATACAATGGAATAATAACTCAGCCATAAAAAGGAACGAAATTGGGTCATTTTTAGGGACGTGGATGGATCTAGAGACTGTCATACAGAGTGAAGTAAGTCAGATAGAGAAAAACAAATATTGTATATTAACGCATATCTGTGAAATCTAGAAAAATGGTACAGATGAACCGGTTTGCAGGACAGAAATGGAGACACAGATGTAGAGAACAAATATACGAACACCAAGGGGGAAAGCGGCGGGGTGGTGGTGGTGGTGGTGTGATGAACTGGGAGATTGGGATTGACATGTATACACTGATGTGTATAAAATGGATGACTAATAAGAACCTGCTGTATAAAAAAATTAATTAAATTTTTAAAAAATCAAATGGAATTTCTAGAACTAAAAATGCATATCTGAAATTATTTTTTAAAAAATCATTAGATGGGCTTAACAGACCAGACGAATGATTCAATGAACTTGAATATATATAAATAGGTACTATCCAATCTGAAGAACAGAGGGGGAAAAATTTTTTTTTAATGAACAGAGCCTCAATGGGGCAATATCAAAAGCTCTAACATATGTATAAATAGAAATGTTAAATAATATCACCTAGGAGGACAGAGAAGAGAAGAGGGTCCAAGGAAGATGCCCTGAGGGGGTTCCATCCTAGAAAGAATCAACAAAGAAGATGGAGAAGAAATGCTTTAATTTTCTTATCTATCAGAAAATCCACTTTGATGTTTTGCTTTTCTCTTTGTCTTATATCTACAAATACAGCAACCAAAACAAGTCAGATGCGGGGATGGACTTTCATCTACTAAAGTTGCAACTTACTGACACTATCAATACCTCTGTCTCTACTCTGTTACTAAGACCTAACCAGTAGTGTGAACTACAGAGATTTGTTAAAGCACAAAGGAATTTACTTTCCTAGAAGTTTTTTTTTTTTTTTTTAGTTTGTTTACTGCTTCATCTCACAATAAAACTGTGGATAACATTCATCCAGGAATTCTACCATGAAAAATCCCCTGAAAAAGAGATTCCAAATTTTAATCCATAATCAGAACAAAATTCACACCAGACAAAAGTTAAAACAGTAACCAAAACAAAACAAAAAAAATCAGAAAACCAGCAAGGTTCAGAAGCTTATTGAGACCAAAGAAAACGGATATTTCAAGAAATTGAAATCCATTCCAGTGTGAGGCTTACAGAAGAACAAACTTTAGCAGGTGAGATGTAAAGTGAAGATTAGAGAGGATTAAAAATGGTGTTTGAAAACAAACAGCCAGTGATAACAACAAATAATATTAAATTCTTTAAGTACATCAGAAATAAGACTGCTGCAAAGGGATCAGTGAATTGGCTAGACAAGCAGTGCACAAAGGAGATATTCAAAAGGATAAGGAGATTGCAGAGAAACTAAATAATGAATTTGCATCTGTTTTCACACTGGAGAATAAAGCAATAGAGGAAAGGGAGGAAAAACATTATGTGAAAGAGAGGCCCAGCTTAGATTGAGACATCAAAGAGAACCATGAGTCAATGAAACGGTAAAAGAAGGTATTGCCGTGTTCCAGCCAATGCAGGAGGCATTCACCAGAGAATCCAGAAGTGCAAAATGTTTGTAATCCCTGATTCCTTATAGCTTTACCATTTAACATTTAAAAGGCTTCATACTGCAGTGAACTGGAAGGCAAGTTACACTCTACCATGGTTGGAAAATATACTTGATTTCTATGGTAGAGTGATCTCCAAACAGTAAAATACCCAGCCAGTATATTATAACTCAACCGGCTGGCTGATCAGAAGTTAAACAAGATTCTGGAGCTTTAATCCAGCCCATCTCAGAATGTATGGAAATGGAAATTGTCATATATGTCTAGTAGGAGGATAAACTGGTACCACCAGCTTTGGAGAACATTTGTAATATCTAATAACGTTTAAAAAGTATATGTGAAATGAAGCACCAATTTCACATTAGGTGCAAATGCTAAAGAAACTCTAGGAGAAATTACAAGATTACTCACTGCAAGATTATTTTAGAGGTGAAAAATTGGTAACAATATAAATGTTCATAAATGGAAGAATGGATAAACAAAGTATATTCATACAATGAAATACAAAAGGAAGTTTTCAACTCCTAATTAACTAGATCTATATGTATCTGCTTGCATACTTCAAAATCACAACGTTGAGTGAAAAAAGCAAGTCAATAACACCTAAAATTATACAATACATTTTTTACATATTCATATTTTAGATAAGTAAACAAATATACTAGTAAGGTATTCAACAAATTCATATTATGGGATGCCTCTGGAAAGATTGGGAGGGTCATGGAACTAAGGATGGATTGAATATTTCACTTTGTCTTTTGAAGATCTATTTCTTTAATAAAAAATTTGAGAAAAATATGACAAAATATTAGCAATTATCAATTCTGGGTGGTGATAATAGAATTTTTGTCATAGTACTTTTTTTCTTTTCTTTCTTTCTTTTTAATTTTCAAGAAAAAAAAAGTGTTTTGTCTATCACCTGGGTACAAAGCTTAACTTTATTAAATTGCTTGCTACTGAATGTACTGAGAGATATTACTAACCTAAACTCAAAATTTGCCTTGGAAATCTAAGGTGAAGGCAGAAACATTCTCTTCTGCTAACTTAGATCATGATACTATAGTCAGCATCTCTTCAGTCCCTAAGGCTGCCTGCTTTCCACCATCCAAGAATTCATGAAGAATAATTAACAGCTCTGTGGTATTACATTTTTGCCAGAAAGTTTGACTCCATTTTACAGAGTAATCAACAGAGGCCTTAGGTGTTAAGGAAAGAAAAGAAATCAAAACAAACTAGAACTCAGGGGTCCAGACCCCCTTATGTCCAAAAGACTTTCTTCCCACCACTATGTTTAATATTTGGCAGTTCTCTTTGAATTGAGTTCACAGAGTCAAGCCCAGAGATGACAAACAGCTGACATCTTGCATACTACTTCTGAACAATGATAGGTTCCTGGACCTTATGTTGAAAGGATGCTGATGCCACTAAGGTCAGTAGGAAAGTGTCATAATGGATTTGCAATGTCTGCATGAGCACAGGAGTGGGGGAAGAGGGGTTGTAAACCAAGCATCTGCTCTCCCAGGTTTAGCCACTTGAAGAAAATGGCCTTGGATAGGCTAAAACTGAAAATGCATGGTGTTTTATGGTATTAGGCCCCAAACATCTTACAGAATTCCATCCAAGAGTGCATAAGCTGCTGAACATTCAAAAGTACACCTGGGATATGAGATACATCAATAAACCAAGGCTTTCTTCACTGACCAGCTGAGCTCAGGCCAAGCCTTCACATGCCAATGACCCTGCAGCAGTGGTTCTCAACCAGGGCCAATTTTACTGCACTCCCAGGGGACATTTAACAATGTCTGCAGACACTGTGGTTGTCACAACTAGGACAATGCAACTGGCATCTAGTGGGTAGAGGTTAAGGATTCTGGAAAACATCATACAGTGCGATGCACAGGACAGTCCCCAAAGGAATTATCCAGCCCAAATTGTCAATAGTGCCACAGTTGAGAAACTCTTCCCTGAAGGTCAGAACATTTGCAGGTTACACTGCCAGGGCCTTGCTGGGCATTCAAAGCCAGACAAAACTGGGGCATTCTAAACGTTCCATCCCGGACCTGCTCTTCAGAATGGACACTTCATATCCACAGGCTCTGGCCTGCATGAAGAGCCATAGGCCAGCGTGCACCCAATGCCCCAGAGGCCAGGCCAAGGGAGCAGCTTCTGAAACCAGCACTTTTCATTCCGACCCTTGAGGTTGGGGGCTCTGCTCCATTTGTCTCTTCTGTTGGATCCAGAATGATTTTCAGGATCATTAATGCTCTCATCTGTCTTGGTCTAACTCGAAGATCACAATTTCTTCCGAAGCAAGGGTCAACCAAGGTGATGCTGCATTTGTCAAGACCAAATGTTTCTGCCACAGGGGTTTCCATCTTGGATGGGCAGAGACACCTATAGCAGGGCTAAGGAGACACAGATACCAGGGCCAAATGAACCAACCACATCTCTGCAGCTGCTGAGTCAGCTTAGCATCCATGTCAAGATTCTAAACCAGTTAGCACAAAGTCCCAATGCTTTACTTTCAATGGTTATTTAGTGGACTATAATTCAATAACCTGTAGTCCTGTCACCCTCTTGAAGGAAAAGGAAAGAGGCATGATTATGCTGCTGAGGGGCCTTCGCTGCAAATGAGCTTGTTCCACAAACACCAATCTGAGAATAATTTTTAGAAACCCTCCATGTCAGTTTCTGTAACGGTGTCTTCCCACAGGGGCAGTGGCAAGACCCAAAGTCCATACATGGCTCTGCCATTTACTCATGCAAGATCTTGCCTTTGACATCTCTGAGCTTCCATTTCATCTTCTGCAAAATGGGAATAACAGTGCCTACCTTTAAGGACTGGCTTTGAGAGTGAAATGAGATCACATGAGATCACATATATACCTTGCCTGACACACTGTAAGAACTCTGAAAATGGAAATTAATTTTTAAAAGTCTTCTGGAAAGGTAGGCTTTTATTAAGCTACCATGTCTTGGGCTAATTCAGTACAGTTATGACTACAAACATTCCTACCATTTTCATAACCCTCCAGCAGAACCCACGTTCATTTCTGCTATGTGTGCACGTGGGGGGAGAAGAAAGTTACTTTATTTTGATTCAGGAAAAAAAAAAAAGAAATAGAGGCATCAAGCTGTAACTGAGGACTGTTCCAAGCACTTTGTGGCTTAATCCTCACCATCACCCTATAGATAAGTAATATTATCCCCATTTTACAGATGAGGAAGATGTGGCCTAAAAAGTTTATGTAAGTAGCTCACCCATGGTCACTCAGCTAGTTGGTTAGCCTTTAACCACAGCTGTTTACCTCTATACATTCATTTATTTGTTGATTAATAAGCATGTACTGAATCTAGCTATATTCCAACCCTATTCTAGGCTCTGGGGATACAGAAGTCATTCATTCAGTGGGTATTGATTGAGCAAGTCCCTGACATTCAGCAGGAAAGTATGGCCAGTCTGGTGGAGTGAAATCAAATGTCCAGAAGTGCTGTGGTTCCATGACAGAAGGGAAAGGGATGAAAGAATAGTGGTCCAGAAAGGCTTCATAGCAGAGGGGACTTTGAGAAATCCAGTTTTAGCAGGACTTAAGCAGGAAGAGGAGACAACAAACACCAAAAGAATTATCCCTGAAAAACCTGCAGGTAGATGGCTACTTGGCACCCTGTAGACAGAGAAACCAGTTGTTTGGCTGGACTTTTCCCTTCAGAGCTGGCTGCCACACTCCACAGCCCCCAGCCCAGTCCCGGACAAGCATCCATCTTTACCCAAGTACAAGAAAAGAATAAATTCCACAGGACGGCATTTCAAAGCACCTACCCAGACGAACGTGCACTCTGGCCTGGTTTTTTGTTTGGGAAAATTGTGTGCTAAAAACGGCAGATAAAAAGGAATCCGTGGGCATAATTTATTTAGACTTTCTAAAGACTGTGAAGAAGGTATCTCTCATAGGAGGCTATTAAGGCCAGGCAGGCAAGTCGGTAACTACAGGGTGAAAGGTAAGGTTCTGTTGTGATTAAAGGCTTCTTAAGCTAGGGGAAACAAAGAGCAGGAATAAATAGCCAATTCTCCACATGGGATGCTAAAAATAATGGGGCTGCTCAAAGATTAGTCCTGGGGCCAGCGTTGTGCTATCTATTTTTAATGATTTGTCAAATGAAGTACAGTAAATAGAAAAATGCAGGTAGCTAATAACAAGAGAGTGCACGGTAGATTGGAGAAAGCACCCAGCTTGTAGAGTATTAGGGAGCCTGGCCCAGCCTGGACCTCTTAATACTATTCTCTGGGCCTCAAATTTCTTTATCTGTGAAATGATGAGATTACACATGATATGGCCTAAGGGCTCTTAGACCTGTGAAAATAGTTAAAACCCTTCAACTTGAAGTTAAGGTCGAACCAGAAGGAAAAAAGAGAATTAAAAAAATTGAGCAATCCATGATCAAAAGGAGCATCAGAAAAGGCAAAGGAAACATTTTCGCCCTGCTATTTTTGTGTCTTGATTGGTCCAGAATAAGTGATAACTTCTTCACAGAAGGCTGTGCGCATCCCAGTGGACAGCTTCATGAGAATGCCTATTCTTAGTCTGGCATCATCAAAAGTGCCAATAAACTGTATGCAACATCTTTTTTAAAGCACTGAGAGATACACAGAAAAGTATTATTAGGCTATGGCCTAAATCAGCCCAAACAACAACTGCTGGTTAAACCGAGGATGTGTAATTTGGAGAGCCTCTGAATCCCTTCTCTCCAGAAACTGCAATCTGGTTGATGAATTTACAAACACAAAAGAGATGACTCAGAAGTTATCACTAGCTGTGCCACATTGATAATCCAGCCAATAAAAGTTTGAAGAACTTCCCAGATAAGGTAGGATGTGAGCATCACCTTCAAGGATAAATACTATTTCTGAGAATGGAGAGGAACAGGGAGATCATTCCAGATTTAAAAAAAAAAAAAAAAATCTGGAGCAGAGAAGTAAAAAGAAGAGATCAGAAATGAAGTCATTGATTTGAGAAAAGACTTAGTTTGTCCTGAGATAAGAGTTAACATCGTTGTGAAAATACAGAAGTGTCAGGAAAGATAAAAAGTACAAATGAAGGGACTTACCTGGTGGCGCAGTGGTTAAGAATCCGCCTGCCAATGCAGGGGACATGGGTTCCATCCCTGATCTGGGAAGATCCCACATGCCGCGAAGCAGCCAAGCCCATGCACCACAACTACTGAGCCTGCGCTCTAGAGCCCGCAAGCCACAACTACTGAGCCCACACACCACAATTACTGAAGCCCAAGTGCCTAGAGCCCATGCTCCACAACAAGGGAAGCCACGGCAATGGCAAGTCCACGCACTGCAATGAAGAGTAGCCCCCGCTCACCACAACTAGAGAAAGCCCACGCACAGCAACGAAGACCGAATGCAGACAAAAATTTTTAAAAAAATAGTACAAATGAAGTAATTAATAGATGAGGGTTCATGAATATGCCAGATGGGCATTCTTAGTTACCTTGTGCCACAATGCAAGACCAAGGAAACACTCCATGAAATTAAAGAGAAAAAATAATTAATGGGTTGAGGAAGCGCTTTTAACATCACACAATTAGCTCTGGGGATTCACTGCTATAGGAACTTTCTTCCCCAAGTAGCTTAGTGAGCTTTATTTTTAATAGAATTATATGTTCATACCAGTAAGAGTTCTATCTGCAGTTATGGCTAATGTTATTAATACTCATAACTCAAGGCAGACATTTGGGTTCAAGAAGAAATTTTTCCCTCCCATTAAATTGTTGCCGAATGAGTTGAATGCACTCCAAGAAGGATAGGTTACTTTTCTCTAAAATATCTGTTTCTATCCACAGGGCTATCTCTGATTTCATAACAATTCTTTTTTTTTTTTCTTTTCTCAGTTACTTTTTCATGTTTGTTGCCCCAAAAGCTGGCTCATCAAAAAGAGAGACAATTGCTCTCTAAGAGTCACTCTGGACCCAGGTGTGTCTCACATGTAAGGCAAGGCCTCCAGAAAATACCTACACAAGACACGTGGAATGATTAACGCTGAATGGCAGGAGGACCAGGAAAAGGCATCAGAACATTAGAGTGGACTTCTCTTCATTTAGTTGGTAAACTTAAATTTCTAAATGATGACTTTCCTTAGAAAATGTTTACTTGCTGTGAACCACTGCCACTAGCTCTCTCCAGCCTTCTTGAGACATCCTGTTTCTGGCAAGTTTAAGCAATGTTCTCTAAAATTATCCTGTATCTTCAATATCATAAGAAGGAAGAAAACATTGCATTCTTTTTACATTCTAGAATGAATAATATAGTTTTCACAAAAAATAAATACAACACCATAACTAATATGCCTCCTAGATTCTATTCTACTCGATTTACATTTCCTTAGTTCTGACGGAAAGTAGACAACCTTAGCATTCAATATTTGTCACAATATATACACTCCTTCCCTTTCTCCTTTTCTTTTTACCATAAAGCAATGCATTTAAAATGAAGACTTGGTTTTACTCTTTATGACATTCCTGAAGTATATTTAAGCATTAGGAACTTGAAAATATTTTGCCGGGTAATGAACATCCTTTGAAAGCTATAGGCCTTCTCATATAAAAACAGAGATGGGGTTTGATGCTCAAGCTGGTAAACATGTGTCTCCATTGCAAAAAGCTCAGAGAAGCTCCTGGGAATATGTGTAAAGGCTTTACATAAGAATGTGTCTCAGCATGTAGTGGAGATCATCCAGATTTTACAGATTGCAGCCAAGAGAAACATGCATAGACAACTATAGAAGCTAGGTAATAAACTTCTGAATACCTGTTTGCTATTTTGACAAAAATTGCACTTGGGCAAACAATATCAGTAGCCAGAAAATGACTTCCAGTAAGCCAACCCTTATAGTCCTCTAAAATTACAACGCTATTCCAGCAGTTTCCAGAAATCAGCCTTACAAGGCCACCAAGACATCCGGGCCCCCATTTTCTCTCCCCTAGTCCCAGCTGTACCAACAAAGAGTTGCCAAATGTAGGGCCTGACTTCTTTTTGTGCAAGCCTGAATTATCTAAGCAAGCTCTGAAGAAGAGGAAATTCATTTCTCTGCTAAGTCATCATGTAAAGCCTCCAAAATAGAGGTGCCCTTCGAAATAAATTTGCTGGTGTCGATTCCCTCATCCTAAACGATACTGTGTAAGAAGGATCAAGTGATTAAAATGAAGCAAAAAGAAACAGAGGTCACCCAACACCAGGCTTTTAAAAACTGGGGAGATTCCAGGCCTCAGAATGCTTGGAAAACTAAAATGTGTGTGATGCAACCATCAAACCCAAAGGCCTTCTTCGAACTCGTGTCCAATTAAAATGCATAATCCTATAATGACGAAACTGGCAGCCCCTCAGTAGTTTGACTCATGTTCCTGCTAAATATAACTGAAGATAGTTTTTCCACTAGGAACTACTGTATTATTTTCTCCCAAATGGGAAACAGAAACTAATCTCAATATATAAAGAAGTCAAAGCAAAAAGGATGACACAAGTACATCTCTGACTTTACTTTTTTCACAGCAGTACCCTGCTGGAACCACTATTCCAGAACCCAGAGAGGCACCAATGAAGATGTTTATGGACGGATAGGGAAACATTTGTCAGAAGCTGTACAATGTAAAAATCACCTCTATCTGCTACATACAACTTGACTGAAATGATTTAGTCTTAATGTATGATGATGGACGTTGGTTTGTATTGTTTAGCTCTGCAAAGGCCACTGCCAAAGAGACCAGTATTTCAACTTACTGCTATTTCTCTCCAATTCAAATGAAAAGAGACTTCAGAACAGACAACACTCAGCAGGAAGCCTATTAGAATTCTTTGTAAGGAGCAACTCTGGACTTGTCCATAAAAGAAAGAGCAACAAAGTGCTCAAATCAAAAATTTCACGGCCTGCACGGGATTGTTTCTGCTTCTAAAATAGATGGTGGATTAATGGAGAACAATGACCTAATAGGAGCATCAACCATTTTTAGAACATAGCTGCCCCAAGAAGGCTTACAAGGAATTATTCCAACTATAATGCTGTAGAACTCCTTACCCACTGAGTTAAAATCAGCTCAAATCCATTTGCTCTTAATGCAGAATTTCCTGATTATAGCCTCCGCTTATTTTGTCCACATACCAAATCTGCAAATGGTTCTTTAAATTGGTGACTTTGGAGCTTGCTTCACCGGTGGCCGAGGTACAAAATTATTTTCTCCCCTCAGGTGAAGCGTATTAGAAAAAAATAAAAACATTTGGTGAGAAATGCATTTTGAAAACGAAGCTTGAGTGGTAGCTTCACTACAATGGAGAAGCAGAAAATAATCGAACTGCAGCTTTCCTCTTGACAACCCTGATGGCTCATCTGGTGACACTTCAGACACTTTATTCCCAGCTGACTTGTTCTTATACGTCATTTTTAACTTCACATTTTTTTGGAGGGAGAAAAGGATCTCTTGGATGCATGTGTAACTGTGTGTGTGTGGGGGTGAGTGTGTGTGTGCACGCGTGTGTGCAGAGATAATATTAAACTGGCATGCACTTGCTTCAGACTGTGGTATACTGGCTTATGTTCGCTTTTGCAAGAGCAGATTGTTAAATTTGCAGGAATTCTGCAAGTCCCTTGACATCATATGGGTGGCTTGAAATTGACTGTGGTGGGAGTATTTACACTACAGAAATCGACATGCACTATGAGTCAGCACTTAGTCAGGGCTCCCTCCAAAAACTTCCAAAAGCCTGGGAGTTTTTGGAGGGACAGTCAGTTGTTAAACATGTACCAGCCCACCTCTGACCACTGCTATGCCCGTTGTTTACATAGGCGTCCATCCTGACCCACTACAGTGTCCACTTGGGTCACACCCAGCATGTTTAATATCACCCTCATACACGTGTAACCAAATAAGGTAGTTGCAATGACTACTTTTTCTTTGGATGTAATCATTGAAAAGCAGCTCATACTATCACAGCATCCATTATCAGAAATATACACATATGTATATATTTGATCATGGGGTTAGACCTCAGGTAATCCATGGAATAAATTCTGGACGGCTTAACTGCTGGTAGATCCCAAACAGATCATTTGGGAAGGAAGAAACCATGCTGGGCCTTAGAGAAAAACAAAATGAGTCAGTTCTCACTGCTGCCTTTGGCCAGCCCAAACCCTGGAGTCATCCAGCATGGGGGAGATTTTCTAGTCAACGAATGCAGCACTCATCTGCTCAAGCACATAGAAAGATAAATGATGGGAGGTTACTGACAACACTGAAGACTCCCCCTCCCCACAAAATGGAAATTAGCAGGCCCCCAAATCAGAGCATTAAAACAAAGATCCGCCAACATGTGATTTTAGTAAACAGAGTAATTTGGGCTTTTGGAGAGCATGAAAATTCTGTCAGGATTACAATGTCTTCTACCACAGACCTTAATTTCCTCTGTCATGGAGAATATGATTAGGCTCAGTCCCATTTGATTGTAGGAAACGTCAGTTCCCATTAACAAAAGAGGCACAAGGAAACATGGTGCACATTTTTAACCCCTTTGGGCAAGGAGGAATTTTTTCAGCCCAAACTTCTCATTAGCAATATTCAAAGCTTTTAAACCCTAGCTAGGAGTTTACGGGAGTTTACCTACTAAAATCACCTCCCTTCCCAGGGGAGGCTATTTTTGTCCCAGCGTTGACAAAAGAAAAAGTGAAGGTCATGTATAGGTTCTTTTGTTTGGTTTTATTTTGTAATTTGAGGGATTTTTTTTCCACACCACCCACCCCAATCTATGAGAAATCCTGATCCTTGCATGAATGGAGCTTATTTTAAATGGTCTGATTCTTTGAGGGCAGTCGGCGGGGAGGAATATCCTTTTGGCTACCTGCATTGCTTGGCCATTCGGCCCATGAACTGGTTAGAGAAGGTGATTTTCACATGCACCAGGAAATTACAGTCCAAGACCCAAACCTGTTTCAGTAAACACCACCACCTCGGCTGTTCGCTACAATTCCACTGGACCCTCGGCAGTTCAAACAGGGCACCTGGGTCAGGCTGCGAGCTTAGCAGGCACAGCTAACCCCAGCTGCCCAGCAAACAGTTTATGTTGGGGAGCAATCTAGAGATTTCCTAAGATAAGGATGCTATTACAGGCTGACAAATGTGGAAAGGAACAGAGTGGGCAGCTTTTGTCCAGACTGACCCCGGGTGAGCATGCTAGGATTACTGCTGATTGGGGATAAATGGCAACCGGTGATTTATTTGTTCAAGTGAAACCATCCAAGTTCATCCTTCAACACCATCTCCCATCTCTCTTTAAGATATTTTTTTTCCTTCTTCTTCAGGCAAAAAGACTTTGCAATTTTGGGAACTCTTCAAATACCATCATTCCAGTGAACCCCATTACCCATAGGATAAAATCTGCAGTCCTTAACCAGACTTTGACGCCCTGCACGACGGGGTCATACCCACCTCGCCAGCTCCAACTCCTGCCACTGGTCCCCGCAACCTACTGCATCAACCACAAGGGCCGCCACTCAGGTTTCTGAGTGACCCGAGCTCCGCTCCACTTCCTGCCTTAGCTGATGCTGGGCCTTCCTCCTGGGGCTCTTACCTGGCAATTTCTCCTTATCCTTCTTGTTCCAGATTGAATGTTATCTGCAGAGACTTGGCTAGGTCCCCCATTATGATCTCCTGGGGCCCTTAGCCCAATCACAAATTATTAATTATTGGTGACTATCGGTTTGAAATTTTGCTCCTCCATTGGAAAGGACTGTGTCCTATTCACCTAGCACTCAGTGCAACACAGAAAATTGAAGGCTCAAGTTTTGAATGCTCGCCAAGGTCAAATGAATGAATGAATGGAGTAGTTGCGCAAGAGCTACTGATTGCCTATGAGAGAACCTAGCAAAAAAAACAGCCGAACAAAATCTTCATCTTAAGTGTGCACAAGCTACGGAGTGAGTTTTCTCTCCAAGCCCTCCTCCTCCCACCATTTCAACACAAGAATTTCAGATGACCCCGCCGTTCCATCAGGGTTGTCCTATCAAATCTCCTGCCTGGCTTTCAAGACCCTCCTTTACTACCATCACCACAACAGTTAACATTGAGTGTGTTCTATGTGCCACGTGCATTGATAAGTACTCTCTCCTAACCTAGTCACTCCTCACGACAGTCCATAAAATAGTGTGGCAGGGGGGCTTCCCTGGGGGCGCAGTGGTTGAGAGTCCGCCTGCCGATGCAGGGGACATGGGTTCGTGCCCCAGTCTGGGAAGATCCCACATGCCGCGGAGTGGCTGGGCCCGTGAGCCATGGCCACTGAGCCTGCGCATCCGGAGCCTGTACTCCGCAACGGGAGAGGCCACAGCAGTGAGAGGCCCACGTAACACACACACACAAAAATAGTGTGGCAGGTGAAAGATGACTCCAGATGGCTACAGATTCTTTAACGTTCCTCCCATTGAGAGGTGGGGTCTTTGTCCCCTTACAGCTGAGCTGGCATGTGACTGTTTCGACCAATAGAGTGCACTGGAAATGACGTCATGCATCTTTCCAGTTCCTGTCTTGGAATGCTCACTCTGGGGAAGCTAGCTGTCATGTGAGAAGTTTGAGTCCCCTGAGAATTGTCATGCAGGAAGGAAACCCTAGTGGGTCACAGGAAGAGGTCCTGGGGAGAGAATGCCCAGCCAGCCATCTGCTGTTGCATTCATCCCAGTGCAGGTGCCAGACATCCAGATGAAGATGACATCTTGCACACTCAACTCAGTGGAGCCTTCACTTGACTCCTGCCTCAGCAGATTCCACTGAGCCCACAGAATTGTGAGAGGGAATAATTATTTGATGTTTTAAGCCACCACGTTTAGGGGAAGACTGCCATACAGAAATAGATAACCAGAACACATGAATACTATTATGACCCTTCCTTGACAAATGAGGAAAGTGAGACACACAAAGCCTACAACCACACCGTTGGTAAGGAGTGGGGCTGGGAGTCCAAGCTGGGCAGCCTGGCTTCAGACCCTGGGTGCCCTTCCATGATGCCACACCACTCCACAGCGATCCACCTTCTCCACTTGACTGCTAGACATAGTCTCCAGCTGCCCTCCCCTCTATAAGGGTCCCCTTGCCTTTTCTTCTGCCCACCTATCTATTCCCCTTCCTCCGTCAGGATCCCCTCTCTGAATCCTCCACTGATGTTTGCTTCCTCCAAGTTCTTTGGCACATTTCAAGACATCATGTAGCCTCATCTTTCATTGCTCTGGTACTACACTTCATGCTACATACTCTCCTTGAAGGCCGAGACCAAATCTTTCGTTTTTGCCCATCTTTCAACAAACCTTGCCCATCTTCACACTGCCCAGCACAATGTACATACGATAGGACATTCTTCAGCCACACTGCCCAAGCCCATTGCCTTCTAGTAGCCTCTGCATTTACAATTCTCTTTACTTGGAACGTTCTTTCTTAGCTGTCAGCCTGAGCTGCTCCTTTACAGCATTCCCATCTTGGCTCCTATCTCCCCTCCTCCTCAAGAGGCCTCCCCTGACACCCGTATCTAAACGAGTCACCTTTCCCCACTCCCAGACGGTCACACGCCATCTCCTAACCCTGCAGTGTATTATGTAGTTGTGTATTCCTTTTCTTATATAGAGAACAAGTTCCAGAAGGACAATGAACTTGCCCATCTTGCTCGTTGCTGTAGTCCCGACACTAGGACAGCATCTCAAAAAAATATTTGCTGAATAAATGAATAAATATTTGTTTACTTAATCTTCATTTCTTAGGAAGTTCAATCAGGAAGCAGGCTTCCTAATGTATATAAAGCATTTTCCCCTAACATTTCAGTTGCATCTCTACTATAACATACATCCTTCCATTTCTCATTTAAGAAACACCTCCATGTGGCCCTAAGGTAAACTCCACGTTTAGCCAGATGTTGACTTTGGGCAGTAGCTCACATGATGCTTTGTTATCCAAGCCACCACTGACCATCCTGTATGACTGAGGCTCTCTGGGGATCAGTGGCTTTAAAGCCGGTCCTCAGAGGTGTCTCTAGGATGATTCCAGGGAGAGAGGGAGGCTGAGCAGACCTACTTCACATCACTTCATGCATTAGTAAAGGTCACATAACTGGAGATGATGGCATGACAATATTAAACCCAATGGAGGTTGGCTGTGCTTATGACTGTAAACACAGAGATTCAACCCAGTATCGTGAGCAGAGTAAACTCTCAGTAAACTCTCAATAAACACTTGCTGAATGAATGAATGAATGAAATATTTTTGCCTTGTATTTTATCGCTTACCACTTATTATTTCAATATGTACAAGAACTGAGAGTGCATCTCTTATTTTGTGTATGTGAAACCTACCAAAGAATAGTAGCTAAACAGTTGTAAAATTATTTACACTAATTGGCACAAGGCAAAACTGAAATATAAATTATCATCTATACTACCCAAAAGACATAATGTGCAGACGGTGAAGTCTATAGAAGACAGTCTGTAGCCTGGGGGGTCTAGTAGATGTGACACTCTGTTAACATCAATTAATTTTCTCAAGTGTGAACTTCAGAAACTAGCCTAGTTTCACTGAGCCTCAGTTTCCTCATCCATACACTGAAGACAATCTCTTGCCTATCTACCAACCTGAAATATTCATAATGAGTCTAACATAAAATAATAGATAAGCAAATACTTTGCAGAGTTAAAAGTGTGGTAGGGATATGAGCTTATGACGTGTCCTGTCTCCCCATCTTCCTGACTTTTCAAAGACTTCAAATACCTTTGAAATATTAAACATCTATTTAGTGTATTATTTGCTTTCTCTAAGTTTCACGATCCATTCACAAATGACAATTACACGTTTGTTCCAAATGTTCCATCAGCAAAGTTTTTCCTAATCCTTTTATAAGTCTTCACAAATACTTTGATTCTGTTTTCCCCATTTTTCTGCAAAGGATCCTATGATATAGAGAGCTTCTCAATCTTACCAGAGGCTGAGGATAAGTGAGAATAGCAAAACAAAAGTCAAAACTCTTGAGCATCTAGTCTGTGGGTTGCATTATAGAGCTGAAAGCCACTGGGCCTAACAAATAGTCACCAGGAGAGAAGTCAGCACAAAAGAAACTGGCTTAGTGGTCCTCAAGGCGGTGGCGGGGGGTGGGGGGTGGTAGGTGCAGGGGGAATCAAAATCACCTGGAGGACTTGTTAAAACACAGATCACTGCACTTCACCCCGAGTCTCTGATTCACGATGTCTGGGATGAGGTCCAGGATTTTGCATCACTAACAAGCTCCCAGATGATGCTGATGCTGCTGGTCCAAGGTAAATGTAATTATACCCATTTTCTGTATTAGGAAACTGAGGCCCCAAGTATAAGCTTGGCCCTAATTCCAGCATGTTGATTAACCAAATCAGTGTAGCCTTCAGAAGGTCAATTAACCTCTCCATGACCCATATTTTTCAATTACTGAAAAAATATTACCTGAGATCTCGTGAAGATTAAAAAGACATGATGTCTAAGAAGTGTTTAGCAAAGTCAAAAGCAAGTGCAGTTCCCGAAAGCTCCTCTATCACAGGACTCAACCTGCTGGAGAATAACTAAGGTAGAATTCCAGGAATCTCAGCGAATACTCATCTTTTTGTCCTTTTTCTATTTGCGTGGGAAATTTTTAACCACCATCTTGACAAAGTACTCCACCATCCAAGCATTACCATCCACAGGTTTGTTTTTTTTTTTTTTAATCACTGAATTTGTTTTTCCAAGAAATTTCTTTATCTGCTGTAATGGGTGTCGGGGTGGGGGGACATGGATGGCAGGTTAGTTATTATATATTATATGTACATTATATATTATATAATATAATTTGTATATATTATATATACAAATTGGACACTTCCCCAAGACACTTCTTAACTGAACAGCCAATGTTTCCTGGGTTGTGACATGCAGTTATGTTGAAGAATAGTATGAGCATATCCTCCTTTTGTATAAGGTTTCCTGATTTGGCTTTCAGAGGATTCAAAGTATTTGATTTCTATATTTAGAAATCCAGGGCTTTTTGGTATGCTGCAAATCACGCTGAGGCAAGATTAATTGTAAGCACTTGTACTTAAAAATTAGTTTCAAGAATAAGAACCTTCAGAGATTTCCATATTGTATTCCACTAGAGTATCATTAAGGGAAGCAATTACTTATCAGGATATACTCAAAACAACTTTATTGCGTTCGGAGGAAATAATGGGAGCTGTCTGTCTAAATTACTAGACAGGGGCCCTGGAAATCACTTAGCATAATTCTTGGCATAAGGTAGGCAGTCAATAAATGGAACAGAAGTCACGTAAATGACCACCTAGTATGTGTTAGGTGTTTGTACATGTTATGTCATGTGGTCTTCATCATGGCCCCTGAATTTGGTATGACTATGTTCATGTGTAGATGAGGAAACTGAGATTCATAAGAGTTAACTGATATCACCTGTTCATTAGGTAAGTAGGTGAGTTAAGCTGCCAGCCCACAGGTGCTTGAAGCCAAAAGTAAGTTTCTTTCCACTACACTCAGCCATTTCCTTCCTTGCTTCTATCCTTCTTTCCTTTTTGTCTCCTGCCCTCTATCAAGCTCCTCTCGCAGAGAACAGAAGTCTTTGTAAATGCCAGCCAGTGACAAATGCTAGCAAGCCATTCCCATTTCATGGATTGGTTCATAGTAGGAAAAAGCGATCCCTCAAAGCCATCCCTGAAAGCTCTCAGAATAAAATATGGAATGCATTTCTGAATCTTATCCCTCAGTGCTCAGCCATAAGCACTAGGGTAACTTTCAGAGGATCCTGTATTTAGGAAAATAAAGTGTCTGTCTGTAGACAACAGTCACACGATAGTCCATCACCCAGGGCCGAGATTCCCAGCTCAGTATGAACAAGCTGCTCAAGGTGACAGAGATGCATGGGAGGAAAAACTGGTCTTCTTTCCAATTTGAATCACAAGTACTTCCTGGAGAAAGAAGTCAGGTGGATATGCCCATTTATTTATTGCCTAATGATACCATGCTATATAAAAATAAGTAAATAAATAAAAGTAAAGCACCTACTGATTTATTAGTTGATCAGAATACATGTAGGTACAGGGACTAATTGAGGACTTGTTCTATATTCCCCCCAAAACACCAGTTGTCTTTCTCTTCTATTTTTTTCCCATTTTTTTTTCCATTCCTATACCACCATCCCTCTTGCCTCTTAATGGTTTCTGTTTTCCACAATCTGTCTTTCTCTCAATCTGTCCTTTTGGCCCTCTCTTCGAGGACTCTTTTGTCCTCATCTCCTGAGTGCCTTTTCCCTGGTATTTTGTGCCTGGTTCCAAGAGGAGATATCCGAGTGGCAGCATTTCCACCCCCCTGTTGGCAAGAGCTTTGTGTCACTGTGTCATTTCAGACGCATTGATCTATCAGCTTCTCCTGCTCCCAGGAGAAGGGGATGGTCCAGGTGTAAGCGATTTCCTCCTGAAAATCATGCTGAAAATTGTTCCCAGTGTCTCTCTTTAAATGGATTATGGAAACTAGATATTTTTAGGGGTTCTGTCTTTCTAATTATAAAATTAATAAACATTTATTCAAAGTACAGAAAAGTATGGAGAAAGTAATCACTCAGCATTATTGCAGTATGGAAGCAATTATCGTTAAACGTGCATATATTTTATTTCTGCATTTCAACACATATCATAAATTTGCATATATCACTAATTTTACTTATATGCCTACATTGTCCATGCTATTACAATTCTCAACATTATTTTTAATGGCTACATCTTATTCCAATATATGTTTATACCAAAATATACTGAATCATACTCCTTTGATGACTAAATAACTTAATCATCAAAGAAAAATAGTTGGCTTTTTTTTTCAATTTTCTGCTGTTTTAAATAAATGCTCCCATGAACAACTTTGTGCAAAAAGTTCTTTCTGAACATTTCAATTATTACCTTAGGAAATAATTTAAAAAGTAAAATTGTTGGATCAAAGGTTATGAGCATTTTTAAGGTTCTTTATGTTGTTTAACTGCAGTCCAAAAAATCTGTGCTGTCTCCAAATTCCTTTTTATAAATGTTAGAAAGAAGTTTTACAAAGAAAATAATCACCTCCTGATTTGTCATCTGGGAGAAGGCCCAAAAAATCGAGGTCCATCTTCACTCTGACTCACCAGCTGCTCTCCGCCCACCACCTACAGAGGGTAAACAGCTTCTGCCCTCTAGGTTTTTTGCAAGACAAGTCAAATGAAGCCACTCTCTTATTCATTCATCCGACCAACAGTTGAACAGTAGTTGAGCCATTATTTGCCAGACCCTGTGCCAGGTGCTGAGGACATAAAGAGGAACAGAACTTCATCCCTAACCTATAGGAACAGTGGTGTTTTGGGGCAGACAGACATGTAAATGAATGACAGCACCACGAGACGAGGGCTCCACAGAGGTGGGCCTGGGTGCCCCAGTGCTCCCACAAGGGCATCTGTAGGGGGCAGGGGAGAGGGGGACTCAGAAAGACCTCCTGGTGGGGATGACACCTGACCATTCCCCCAACAATGTAATAATAGTTACTCTTTCTGAGCACTTCCTTTTGTACTTACAAGCATTTCCTCATTTATCCTCAGATCACCTCCATTAAAGAGATACTACTGCTCTTTCACAAACTTCACAAATGTGATCTTGGACAAATAACTTGTCCAAGATCACAGAGCTAATAAAGGGTGAAGACAAATGTGACCCCAGATATAACTTCAAAGCTTTACATCAAATGCAAACTATTAAATATAGAAGAGATAAACAACAAGGTCCTACTGTATAGCACAGGGAACTATATTCAATCTCCTGTGATAAATCATAATGGAAAAGGATATGAAAAGAATATATATATGTATAGCTGAATCATTTTGCTGTACAACAGAAATTAACCCAATATTGTAAATCAACTATACGTCAGTTTTTAAAAAGAAATGAAAGTTGTACTCAAAGTTAACATAAAAAAGTAAACAAGTTAAAATAAATTTGGAGTGATCAAAAAAAAAAAAAAAAGCTCTACATCAAGCTGATCCATGGCTTACTACAAACTCTCCATCAGCCCAAATAAAGCTCCTGAGACGTGAGCTCCAACTCCGTGGTGCCATCTGTGAAGACAGATTGAGGTGCCTTCCCCCCAACTTGACTTCTCCCAGGCAACCTCCCTTGCTCTGTCCTCTCCTTAGCTCTCTTATCACCCAGGAGGACTTTCATTTCCTTTTAAGCTGGGTGCAAATAAAATTCTGCTCTTTTTCCAGCCTGGCCATTAGGGTATAAATTTGTTCTAACTGCAGAAAATGGATGGAATGAGAAAAGGATCAGTGATGACCCTCTGGACCCCAGCTTCTCTGTCTCTAAAGCAAGGAGATCAAAAATGATGATGTGACCACAAGCACTGAAATTGAGACTGTGATTAAAAATCTTTCAACAAAAAAAAGCCCAGGACCAGAAGGCTTCACAGGCGAATTCTATCAAACATTTAGAGAAGAGCTAACACCTATCTGTCTCAAATTCTTCCAAAATATAGCAGAGGGAGGAACACTCCCAAACTCATTCTATGAGGCCACCATCACCCTGATACCAAAAACAGGAAAATATCTCACAAAGAAAGAAAACTACAGGCCAATATCACTGACTAACATAGATGCAAAAATCCTCAACAAAATACTTGCAAACAGAATCCAACAGCACGTGAAAAGGATCATACACCATGATCAAGTGGGGTTTATCCCAGGAATGCAAGAATTCTTAAATATATGCAAATCAATCAATGTGACACAACATATTAACAAATTGAAGGAGAAAAACCATATGATTATCTCAGTAGATGCAGAAAAAGCCTTTGACAAAACTCAACACCCATTTATGATAAAAACCCTCCAGAACGTAGGCATAGAGGGAACTTACCTCAACATAATAAAGGTCATATATGACAAACCCACAGCCAACGTTGTTCTCAATGGTGAAAAACTGAAACCATTTCCTCTAAGATCAGGAACAAGACAAGGTTGTCCACTGTCACCAATATTATTCAAATTGTTTTGGAAGTTTTAGCCACAGCAATCAAACAAGAAAAAGAAATAAAAGGAATCTAAACTGGAAAAGAAGAAGTAAAGCTGTCACTGTTTGCAGATGACATGATACTATACATAGAGAATCCTAAAGATGCCACCAGAAAACTACTAGAGCTAATCAATGAACTTGGTAAAGTAGCAGGATACAAAATTAATGCACAGAAATCACTTGCATTCCTATACACTAATAATGAAAAATCTGAAAAAGAAATTAAGGAAACCCTCCCATTTACCACTGCAACAAAAAGAATAAAATACCTAGGAATAGGGGGGTTGGGGGGGCACTGTGATGAATTGGGCGATTGGGATTGACATGTATACACTGATGTGTATAAAATTGATGACTAATAAGAACTGCTGTATAAAAAAATTTAAAAAATAAAAATAAAACTTAAAAAAAAAAACCTAGGAATAAACCTACCTAAGGAGACAAAAGACCTGTATGCAAAAAACTACAAGACACTGATGAAAGAAATTAAAGATGATACAAAGAGATGAAGAGAAATACCATGTTCTTGGATTGGAAGAATCAACATTGTGAAAATGACTCTACTACCCAAAGCAATCTACAGATTCAATGCAATCCCTATCAAACTACCAATGGCATTTTTCACAGAACTAGAACAAAAAATTTCACAATTTGTATGGAAACACAAAAGACCCTGAATAGTCAAAGCAATCTTGAGAAAGAAAAATGGAGCTGGAGGAATCAGACTCCCTGACTTCAAACTATACTACAAAGCTGCAGTAATCAAGACAGTATGGTACTGACACAAAAACAGAAATATAGATCAATGGAACAGGATAGAAAGCCCAGAGATAAACCCACACACGTATGGTCACCTAATTTTTGATAAAGGAGGCAAGAATATACAATGAAGAAAAGACAGCCTCTTCAACAAGTGGTGCTGGGAAAACTGGACAGCTACATGTAAAAGAATGAAATTAGAATACTCCCTACACCATACACAAAAATAAACTCAAGATGGATTAAAGACTTAAATGTAAGGCCAGACACTATAAACCTCTTAGAGGAAAACAGGCAGAACACTCTATGACATAAATCACAGCAAGATCCTTTTTGACCCACCTCCTAGAGAAAGGAAATGAAAACAAAAATAAACAAATGGGACCTAATGAAACTTCAAAGCTTTTGCACAGCAAAGAAAACCATAAACAAGAAAAAAAGACAACCCTCAGAATAGGAGAAAATATTTGCAAATGAAGCAGCTGTCAAAGGATTAATCTCCAATCTACAAGCAGCTCATGCAGCTCAGTATCAAAGAAACAAACAACCCAATCCAAAAATGGGCAGAAGACTTAGATAGACATTTCTCCAAAGAAGATATACAGATTGCCAACAAACACATGAAAGGATGCTCAACATCACTAATCATTAGAGAAATGCAAATCAAAACTACAATGAGGTATCACCTCACACCAGTCAGAATGGCTATCATCAAAAAATCTAGAAACAATAAATGCTGGAGAGGGTGTGGAGAAAAGGGAACCCTCTTGCGCTGTTGGTGGGAATGTAAATTGGTACAGACACTATGGAGAATGGTATGGAGGTTCCTTAAAAAACTAAAAATAGAACTACCATACAACCCAGCAATCCCACTACTGGGCGTATACCCTGAGAAAACCATAATTCATAAAGGGCCATGTAGCTAGTCAGAAGCAGCTGCATAGCACAGGGAGATCAGCTCGGCGCTTTGTGACCACCTAGAGGGGTGGGATAGGGAGGGTGAGAGGGAGACACAAGAGGGAGGAGATATGGGGATATATGTATAGCTGATACACTTTGTTATAAAGCAGAAACTAACACACCATTGTAAAGTAATTATACTCCAATAAAGATGTTTTTAAAAAAATGATGATGAGTGGGGCTTCCCTGGTGGCACAGTGGTTAACAATCCACCTGCAAATGCAGGGGACACAGGTTCAAGCCCTGGTCCGGGAAGATCCCACATGCCAGGGAGCAACTAAGCCCGTGCACCACAACTACAGAGCCTGCGCTCTATAGCCTGTGAGCCACAACTACTGAGCCCGTGTGCCACAATTACTGAAGCCTGCGTGCCTAGAGCCTGTGCTCCGCAACAAGAGAAGCCACTGCAGTGAGAAGCCCGAGCACCACAACGAAGAGTAGCCCCCACTCACTGCAACTAGAGAAAGCCTGCACTCAGCAACGAAGACCCAACACAGCCAAAACAAAAATGATAATAAATAAAATAAATTTAAAAAAAATCTTATCTATAAAATATAAAAAATGATGATGTGTGAGCCCCTTTGCTAGTCTCATGGTGTAAAATTCCACGAGGCACTGAACCACACCATCAGCATTTAGAGTCACTATTAGAATGCAAAAGCGAGGGTTTGGTTCAAATTGAAAAGGCAGACACTTGTGGCCTCTTCCAATGAAGAAGAAAGGAAGAGAAGTGTTTTAATGATTTTTTAAATCATTTCCTCCCAAGCACAACAATGAGAATATATTTGCTGGAGAATGAAAAGAACACAACATCAATTTAGTGCGCAAAACTACTCTCAAACCTAAGGGCTGGTCTCACATTTTTCATTAATTCCAGGCTGATAACTTTCAGCATTAGGCCCCGGTGCTTCATCCAACTCAAGCTTCCTAGAAGCACACAGGCAAATCAAAATTTCTTTGGGTTTGCCAAGAAGTCTTTCAAATATGGAGTACAACTCTGGCTGCAAGTCATTTATTGCTGCCTTAATTTCACTGTCAACCATACATTCTCCATTAGAAACTTCCATCCATCAACACTGTTAGTTTTCTCATGAAATTATAGAGACTCAATACTCATCTTCCTATGTGATGGCAACAAAAATGGTCTCAAACATAGCTTGTCAACAGAAGCACAAAGCTTAAAACAAAAAGAGCCAATAGCTTAATTCCAAAGATGCCACTTGGATCATATCCTCCCATCCACAAGAACCTTCAATGCCTCCCATTGTTTACAAAATTCAATCCAGTACTTCTAAATTCTTTCTTATTATAGTAGAACATATATAGAAATAATATACATAACTTAAAATTTACCATTTTTACCAAAGTGTGCAGCTCAGTGGCATTAAATGCATGCACACTGTTGTGCACCCATCACCACTATCCTGCACCCACGAAAAAATAACTCCTCATTCCCCCTCCTCCCAGCCCCTGGAAACTTCCATTCTCCTTTCTGTCTCTAGGCATTTTACTATTCCAGGTCCCTCATATAAGTGGAACCACACAGTATTTATCCTTCTGGGTCTGGCTTATTCCCTTAGCTTAATATCTTCAAGGTTTATCCATGCTAGGTATGTATCAGAATTTCATTCCTTTTTAAGGCTAAATAATATACCATGTATTCAGTCCAGTATTTTTTGCATGCCATTTTAAGCCTCCACATTCTGGCCTGATTTTTTTTTCTTCTTTTTCTTCTTCGTACTTATTTTCCATTACATAGCTCTGTGCGCTCTGGGGTAGAAGAGATTAGTCAGGAGTTCCTTGCCTCTTCCCCAGGAATTTCAAGTCTCTTCCCCTTTGCTCACACTGGTTCCCCATCCCAGCACACCCCACACCCTGCTTTCTCTACTCTAAATCCTGGTGGTTGCATGAGCTCAATTCAACGCCGGCTCCACCACAAAGATCCACGGGAGCATGGATCAAGAGAGATCTATTAAGCACCCACTAAGCTCAAGGACCCTTCAATTACAGTCAGACCAGCTGTAAAATGTGTGCTGTCACAACAGCAAATGGAAGTTCAAGTACCTTCCTGAATACATGTGTCAATTCTTTGGTAGTCCCCCTTTTTGTTAAAAAAATTTTTAATGTTTCTTACTTATGCCAGGTAATAATATGGCTAATGTGTACTGAATACACATATACAATAAAATATATTGCATGTATAGTCTCAATTTTTCAATGTAGTCCTGAATAGTCTTTGGGGGCAGTAGACTATTTCTAATGTAACCGGTTTGAACTGAAGACAGATATCACTTTTGTTCAAAGAATAGTACAAATATTTTCTCCTCTTGATTTCCCTTCCAAGTTATAGATTAAAATATATTAAGTGGTATCAATAAACTGACAAAAAAAGAAGTCACAACTGCACCTCTTTTTTTTTTAACAACTGCACCTCTATTATTTAAACTGCTTCCTGAAAATTCTGACTGTATATTTCTCTTTAAGATTTACAATGGCACAGATTTTATATATCATTTTTTGTGGTCATATTAGTAATAACAGCATTAAAATCTTAAGAACTGTACAGTACTATATTTAATTATCTTCTGCCATAATTATACTGATTAAACACAGCATAAGAGACCATAAAGATAGATAAAACATTATGGCTACAAAACTGTTTTTTAATGTCCATAAAATGACTATTAAGCCCTAGGTGACTAAATTAATATCACCCATACAATTTTATGGGATTTCTGTCCACATCCAACAGTATCATTTGCTGTGATGGCAGACTTTTTTTTTTCGTAGCAGTATTGAAACTTGAACTAACACTTTTCAAATAGATGAGAACATGGTGGGCTGACTTAGTCAACTTTACCGGAAGAAGAGGTTTCTGTTTGACCAACGCTTCAGGCTAATCTCAACTGTAGACATTTAAACCCAGCGACCACCCCACTTCCTTTCCCATTTACTCCTCACCCCAGCAGGCAAACAAAGAGGTAACATTTGTTTGATGCATTATCCATTTCTTCATTTCCTTCTAAACATTATCTCCAGAGATTTGGGCTTACACTGACAGCACAGGCAATCAAGGGAGCAGATTTACATTTTCCATCCGAAGAATGAGCCTCTGAAACACCCAAGGACGTTCATACTGAGTGACCCGTGCTATTACAGAGATTAAAGAACATGACAAAATCCCAAGAAAAATTCACTCTAAAAGCTAATCCTGTGGGGAGGAAAAGAAAACTATTTGAAAGCTTTTCAAATATAAAGAATAGCTCCCAGGATCATAATTTAGCAATTAAAAAATTATATATACATATATACATACAATCAGCAGAACTAAAATAAGCCTACTGATCTAAATGCATTATCACCGCTAAAAATCTGCACAGATTTTTCTAACAGTGCTTGAAAAATGAAAATAGAGTTGAATACTAAGATGATTCTTTTATTAAATCAACAAATATATTTTAAGAACCTATTGTGAACCAGCTAAGTCCTAGACATGGTAGATAAAACAGTAAACAAAATCAACACAGACTATAGAGACAGACTTGTGGTTGCCAAGGGGGAGGAGGGAAGAGGGGGAGGAAAGGATTGGGAGTCTGGGATTAGCAGATGCAAACTATTATATATAGGATGGATAAACAACAAGGTCCTACTGTATAGCACAGGGAACTATATTCAATCTCCTGTGATAAACCACAATGGAAAAGATTATGAAAAAGAATATAGATATATGTGTATAACAGAATCACTTTGCTGTACAGAAGAAATTAACACAGCTTTGTAAATCAACTATACTTCAATAAAATTTTTTTAAAAATCAACACAGGGCTTCCCTGGTGGCACAGTGGTTGAGAGTCCACCTGCCAATGCAGGGGACATGGGTTCGTGCCCCAGTCTGGGAAGATCCCACATGCCGCAGAGCGGCTGGGCCCGTAAGCCATGGCCACTGAGCCTGCGTGTCCGGAGCCTGTGTTCCGCAACGGGAGAGGCCCACGTACGGCAAAAAAAAAAAAAAAAAAAAAAAAAGAATGAAATAAAAAATCAACACAGTCTCTGGGATCTTATGAAGCTTACAGTCTAGTGAATGAGGCAGTAAACAAACAGTGATACAAATAAACTGTGATAAGCGTTTTGAAATAAAAATTAAGAGTACGTTGAAAAAAAATAACAGCAGTATTTACTTTAGATTGGATTGGAGACAGATCAGCTTGTCTAAGGAAGCAAAATTCAAGACATGAGGACATATAGAAGTTAGGTTGAGGAAGGCATCAAAGAAACGACATTCTAGGAGGAAGAGACACATGATTAAAGTCCCTGAGGTGAGAAAGAGCTTAGTGTGTTTGACACACTGGCAGTACACATGTACCAGGAAAGCAGGGTTCAGATCCATTTTAGTTACCACTTGCTCACAGAAGTGTCTTGTTCATAGAAGGCGCTCACAAACTATCTACTAAATGGTTGTTAAGTGAGTAGATGTGGCCAGTGTTCCTGGAGTTTAGTGAGCAAAAAGGGGAGCAGCCTGAGATGAGGCTGTTCACCCAGGCAGGAGTCACATCATGGAGGGCCCTGCTGCCATTCTGAAGACAGTTCCACTGCCTCACCACAACACCCAACAAACCCACAACCAACTTGTTTCCTCCTTTACTGATTAAACCCACAGACTTCCTATGCCTTGTAATATTCACTTATTGCATGGTTTTCAAAGGCAGAGGCCATTTCTTACTCATTTTTGTGGCCCCTGTGACTTGCATGGAATAAAATGCATGGAATAAAAGGCACCTGAGTACTTAAAGACTGAACGTCCATGCATGGAGTCCTTGGTAGAGACCAGGTAGTGTCCTAAGCACTTCGTATGCATTAGCTCACTCAAGTTTCAAAAATATCTGCAATAAATGTGTGTGTGTGTGTGTGTGTGTGTGCACATGCATAAAAGAGAGAGAGGTTTTCCTTATTTTTGTTTCCAATTGCAAGTGAGAAAACTAAGGCTTAACAGAAGATTAGGGAACTTGACCAGGATCATGTTGCTGATGATCACCAGATCTTTCACCTCTAGAATCTGTTCTCTTATCTATTACCCTATGCTGCCTCCCTCAACCAAACTCTAGAGATGAGAACCCTACTGATTTCTCCTTCAAAGAGAAATATACATAATGGCTACCAGATGATACATAAGGGAGTCTTTCCTTTATTATATTACCAAGATTTAAATTTGTGATGCAAAATGTATTTTCTTCATTTGGGCACAGTAAAATAAAGAGGATTGTTCTTTAAAGTAAATGGGTGAAGTAGATTTCTTCCAATTACACTAGGTTTGGGAACAATTCAAAAATTTTACAGACTCCGTGACTCAGAGCCTTGACTTCTTTGGGTTTCCTCATGGGCATCCAACCCAGTTTGATACACTGGGACGCCTTGCTTTGCTGGCTGCTACAGTAAGCCCCTGACTTCCTAAAGATCATTTTGTGGTAGAACTCTGACATGCTTTCCTAAAAAACAACACTTCCCCCCCATATTGGTGACAGAAAACTGGGCTAGAGAGACTAGGACTCTGACCCACTGTGGCATTCTCATTTTCTGATGCTGTCAATGAACTTCAAACTGAGCTCTGAAGGTCAACTGGCTCCTGGGATTCATTTGGAGGAAGGGGGGCCAGGGAACCAGAATAGAAAGTTTCAAAATAGCAAAAACCACCATGAAAACACTCTGCTTCTAGAGTCTCCTGATTCAAACCAAACCTTTATTCACAGATGAATTATCCTGTATCTTTACCTCCCATGCAAGTTTCAATGATATGGCAGCAAACACAGAAAAAGTGATGCAAACCTAAAACTTATTTGACTGCCTGGATTAAAGATAACACCTTGTATGTATATGCAAATAGTTAGAGCTGAGGGTAGAGATTCGATGCTACTTTTTAGGAAAACTATTTAGTCTGTACATTCTGAACAAGCGAAGCTGTCCTGAAATCTGCCCTGTCTCTGAAAAAATAAAGAAAAAATAATAATAATGAAATGTTCCAAATGATTAAAACACCAATTTCAGGTTAAACCAAGAGCAAGGATATCTACACCTGAGATGTAAGGAAAAAAAGAGGAACGGGACAAAAACAGTTCCCTTATCTAAATCACCAATTCCCTCATGAGAAGGTGTAAAATAATAGTTCTTAGTAAGCACTTATTAAGTGCTGGAAAGCATGCTTTCATGAGAACATATTTAATCTTCCTATCAACCCTATAGGCAGGTCATATTATTATCCCATTTTACAGATGAGGAAACTGAAACAGGCAAGTTAGGCAACTTGCCAAAGTTTCACAGCTAATAGATATGACTTGAACCCAGAAACCCTGGCTCCAGGGCTTTTGTCACCAACTACAACACAGCCTCTAGTTCATTATGAGAAGAACATGGAGAAAGGACAACGAAAAGAGCTGTTAGAAAAGAACAGATCAGCTGGGGTCAGGAGCAAGTAGACCTGGAGACTCAGACGCTCAAATTTAGGTTAGAGGACAAAGAGTTTAGGAAAAAACCCAGAATTTCTGAGCAGAGTTGTGATGTGCTGAAAGCAGTATTTAAGGCAAATTATTCTGACTACAGATGTTTTGCTTGATATGGAGTGTTTATAAAAAGCCATCACAATGCACATTAAATAATCCAATATAAAAAATTAGTTAACAGAAATAAGCCCAGATATAATCCAAAACTCTTTCCAAAAAAAGACACTAACTACCCAATGTAAGAAGTGTTTAGTCTTAAGTATTTAAAATTATTTTATTGTAAGAATTGAGCTGAGAGGGGCAAAAAAAAAAAAAAAAAAAGCTTTCATGGTGCAGAAAACATACAGCATCCTGATTTAGGGCATAGTGTACTCTGAGACTATTTTCTCACCAAAAAATCACAGTTGTTTTTTTCTTTTTTTAATATGGTCTTCTTTAAAAAAGCCCTCCTGTAGTCAACAAAGAAGAAAGAGGTTTTCAATTTTTTTTTATTTCAGTAAGGATTTTATTCTATCCTGGGAAGCAGTTTCTGTGCAGAGCTGCAGAGCTGGGTACCGTATTGGTTGGGCTCTAGGGTTGAAGTCAAAGCCTCGAAGGGTGTTATAAACCTGATGGGCATAAATCAAGGAGGCCCCAGAGGGATGAATTTGGGGTCCATTGTGTTGCTATTCCAACTCCCAAATGAGGCACCCTGGGACTTTAACAATACAGAGTCACCAGAGAGTGGAGGGGAGAGGCTAGGAGAAGCCTGGGATATGAGGGACGGGGGGAGTGGAAGCTGACCCAGAGGCAGAACTGGGTAGGGGGAGAGAGCCTGGCATCTGCAGAGCAAGTTACAAGCTGGGGAAAATAACACAAAGACATCAATCCGATAGAAAGCAGAGAGATATCAGGCACTGGCCCCAACCAGGAACTAGGTGAGGGGGCAGCTAGGATAGGAATGGCCAACACGAGTGGGCAGAACTCCAGCAGGAGACAGAAGAGAAAGTTCTAGAAGCAAGCTCTAGGGAAGGGAATTCAGAAGAGTAACAGACTAGCTAGGATTCTACATCCTGTGGGCAGGGGTGATCAGAGGTGCCAGTTTCATCCCCCAGATCTCAGCAGCGGGTCTAGACAGGCACACACACGGAGCTGTAGCCCTCAAGATCTAAGGACTTGATTCTCAAACCGCAAAGGGTGCTGGGTATTCTCCCCGACCAACCCATAAGCAAATACATGTCA
The DNA here is from genome assembly GCF_964341445.2 of Mesoplodon mirus. NCBI lineage: Eukaryota > Metazoa > Chordata > Mammalia > Artiodactyla > Ziphiidae > Mesoplodon > Mesoplodon mirus. Next base: position 174,896,521 of record NC_138977.1, read on the forward strand.
CCAACATCCGACTGCCAGCCCCAAACCTGGGCATGTGCTCGGTGACCTTGGAGTTTCCCCGCTACCTATGGAGCACGGAACTGTTGTTTACCAAAACCTGATCGTCTTTTTTATTTTTGCGGTACGCAGGCCTCTCACTGTTGTGGCCTCTCCCGTTGCAGAGCACAGGCTCCGGACGCACAGGCTCAGCGGCCATGGCTCACGGGCCCAGCCGCTCCACGGCATGTGGGATCTTCCCGGACCGGGGCACGAACTCGTGTCCCCTGCATCGGCAGGCGGACTCTCAGCCACTGTACCACCAGGGAAGCCCCTGTTGGTCTTTTTAAACAGCCTCCTCCTCCCTCTAGACTGGATGCTCCTCAGAAGCAGGTAACACTTTGCTTCTTTTGTACTCTTGTGGAACTTAATGCTGCAGAGTGAGTGCTTTAAAACCACCCATTAAACAAATCCTGTCTGGAGGTCTCCACCAGCCTTAAGGCTGAATTGAAAGAAGCCGTCTCCCAGCACAGGTGGGGCAGGGGTTCATTAGCTGATAGTGTTCTCTCTGGACAACATGCAGGGCTGTTCAAAGGCTGGCAGAGGATCTTGGGATTTCAGGGCCATGTTGCACATGTCTAATCCTGCCGGCATTGCCAGCAGTAGAACCAAAATCTGGCTTACCGCGGTAGGATCTGCAAAGCCAAGTGACCCTTTAACATAATCAATCATTTTTTCAAATCCTCTTTCGTCTTAAATACCAATCTGATTCCTTTGCTAAGAAACTCGGTGTGTATTCTGCAAGCCACAAAGCATTGCTGATTAGTCATCAGAGTAGCTAAGTATACAGATGGGAACCGGAGTGGAGATTGAGAGATGAGCCAATCGGTCTGGGTCCCCCCGTCCCACTGTGGGTTTTTTTTTTAAAAGTCAGGGACGATGTCCTCCATCTTCATCAATATTGTATCAACCAAAGAAACAAGTGGTTCTATTCTCTTGTTTTCTAGAGCAGAAACTGGCCAAGTGATTCTATTCTCTCGTTCACTGGTGTAGGGGACTCGGCCACTACAATTTTGAGTTCCTGACTCGTGAGGCTTGCTAAGGACAAGGCAAGAGTGGGGCAGAAGATGAAAAAAAACATATTTTTTGGAGGTTCCGAACCTCACTATGTCACTTACTACTGCTTTAAGCTCAGCAAAGTTGTTGAACCTCTCTTATCTGTACAATATGATATTACCTACCGCACAGATTGAAATAAGTTTAAGTAGGTTAATCAATATCCTTGGAGCACTGGGGATGCTCCATTAATCTTCATTCACATCCTCTTGGCTCTCCATCACCCAAGTCTTCTGACATTCTAGAAACCCAGGACCACAGGTGGGAATTTGTTGAAACACTGGAGCTAGAGCATTTGAGTTTGAAAAGAAATGATATGGCCCTTCCTGATTGCGTTCAGAAAGCACCTTATCATTAGGACAACTCTAGACCAGAGAAACTGAGATGTATTGGTCTGCCATTGCTGCTACAACAAATTACCTCAAGCTCTGTGATTTAAAGTGATGCACATGTATTACCTCACAGTTCTGTCCATCGGAATTCTGGTCTCGCCAGGCTAAAATCAAGGCACTGGCAGGTCTGACTTCCGTTCTGGAGGCTCTGGGGAGGACCGTTTCCTCATGCAGTGGGGTTGTTGGCAGAATTTAGTTCCTGGCACACAGCCCCTGCACCTCGGGACCAGCACCGGGGCATCATATCCTTCTCATGCTGCCCTTTCTTTCCCTCTCACCACAGCTAGGAAAAGTTCTCCGATTTTAAAGACTCACATGATTAGACTGGGTCCACTCGGATAATCCAAGAGAATCTCTCCATCTCAAGGTCTGTAACCTTAATCATATCTGCAAAGTGCCTCTGGCCATGTCAGGTAACATTCACAGACTCTGGCGGGTCGGGACGTGAACATTTGGAGGGACGGGAGCCTTATTTTGCCTCCCAGGCTACTTGCTGAACATAATTCATTAAAGTGTGCACCAGTTTACACCTAGAATGCCGGGACCTGGGTCAGGGAAGGTTATTGGTGGGGTATTTCTACCACTGAGTTCTCTTCTAATTAGCTAAAATTACGTTTCCCCAGATAGTGTTAAGAAAAAACAACACTAACATATCATTTAGAAGCGTTCCTTTGTTGTTGACTTGGACTTTTCACAGTAGGCAGGTTCAGCTTAAACCAAAATGGGAAAAAGCGTTCAGGGAATCTGCCCCCAGCAAAGAAAAGCCAGGAACTGTTTTCATCACCCAGGACCAGCTTCCCTCAGAAAGCTGCGGTGACTTACCAAAGCTACATTTGTCATGACCTCATCTCTGCTCCTATTTACAACAAACAGAAACAACTCACAATTCATGACTGATGGCATGGGAAACAGGAGGCAAACAGATTTTAAAAGCCTTGTCCATCATCCTTTCTATAGCCCCTGAGGCATGGCCAAGCCTCCACCTTATTAGTCAAGGGACATTCTAAGTAACTTTCCAACCAAGCTAAATAGGCGTGAGTGCCGGAAAAAGGCAAGAAGTGTCGAGTGAGAAGACAAAACAGACACAATGAACCCTGTGCCTTTTATTGGCAAAAAAAGAGGAGCTGCCTGCCACTCATATCTTCATCCACGGCAAGATGTCCCTTCAATCCATGCCCTCTCCCCTTCTCCAAATTGGATTTATAATCTCCAGCCCCTTATACAGAATCCCTGGTACGGGTCAATGACTGTCATTGTGAAATACAAGAAAGAGAAAAGCTTACCACTTCCTAATGCTTTTTAGCCCCAAAGCACAATAGTACCTTTTATATTTTTTTCAACAAATGCCTCATATGAAATGATAATGTTAATTTATCTGAGATTATTGGCTAGAGAAGAGCAAGCACTGGCACCCAGCAGTCACGCACCAGCAAAGCAGCACTTGAACAGCAGGGTGGGGTGGGGAAGAACTGATATTCCTATTGTTATATTAGAATCCTATTTACATTTTGGCCATCAACTTAAGGCCAGCTGAAGCAAGGCATCCTAAACTTATTGCAATCCTCACTACTATCTCTGTAAGAGATAATGAGTTTCCCGAGCATGTGTGAATTGTACTAGGCAAGCTACAGGGAGTCCCTCTCAGTCAATATTTTCATAGAAAGTCACTTCATGGGAAGGCCCAGGGTCTGACCTAAGCTAATAAATGATTATCCTTTGCTACTAAAATCAGGACCCTAATTAACTTGCTAATTGTTGGTCTCTGTTCACAGACATTAACCTGAGTTATCCCACCATATACACCTGTAAGTAAATTACAGGCTCTATGCTCAAGATGAATCTTCTGTCCAAGAGGACAAATGTGACTTCAGTGTGTCAGCCACACCTAATTCTTTTAAGTGACCAAGTGTAAAAGATTCTATTAGGGGCATTTCTCCAAGCAAATTAAATGGACACAAACTGCCTCTAATAATTTATTTCCTCAGTAGAGTCTGTGGGCACCACTCTTTGAAAGGCACAGTTTCCTTGTTCATACATTTCTCCTTTATAACAGTAACAGCTACCCTTGCTGGCTTTCCAAGCAGTCTAAGCTAAACATTGTATGTTCATTATCACCCTGAATCCCCACAAAGAACTATGAGGTATACGGTATTATTATGCCCATCTTATAGAAGAGGAAACGAGGTATAGGGAGTTCAAGTGACTTGTCTTAGCCTATACTGTTAGTGTCCATCCATATCTGCTCTGCAATGGACTGAATATTTGTGTCCCCCTGCAAATACATATGTTGAAATCCTAACCTCCAAGGTAATGGAACTAGCAGGTGGGAGGGTGGTGCCCACATGAGTGGGATTAGTGCCCTTATAAAAGGGACCCTAGAGAGCTCTCCTGACCTCTTTCTACCATGTGAGGATACAAGAAGTCAGCAAGCGAGAAGAGGGCCCTCACAAGATCCTGACCGTGCTGGCACCCTGATCTCGGACTTCCAGCCTCCAGACCTGTGAGAAATAAATTTCCATTGTTTATAAGACACCCAGTCTATGGTACTTTGTTATAGCAGCCGAGCTGACTAAGACACCCTCCATACTCACAGGTTAGCATCCTTAGCTTTTTCCTGAAGCCCAGACTCTGCCCCAGGGCTTTCTCTATTCACAAGAGCACCTGGGCTTATGAGTAGGGCAGTATGCAAGTGCCAAGGAGTTGATGTTCCCTGTCCCAGGAGCATCCCTCAAATAAAGACAAATGGGAGTTGGTGGGTAATACTTGAGCTTCCTTGCCCCTTGGGTGGGACAGGCTGAGGAAGGTCTGTATGGTTATCCAGAGGTCCCAGCAGAACTGGATTTCTGGTGCCCACAGCTGTCTCCTGGTCATTAACACACCTTGCACTGGCTTCCTGACCCTCTCCCCCAAGACAGTCGAGGGCCTCCAAATAAATGTGCACCCAAATAAGTAACTGCAACTCAAGTCTAAGACTTGGGGTCAGCTTCTGGGAGAAGCCAACCTACAATATTTGTCCAAGGCCATATCACCAGTAAATGGCGTGGCTGAAACCAAACCCAGGATAGCTGATGCCAAAGTCCAGACTCCTGCCCCCTAAATTATACCATCTCCTTTCATCACGGATGTCTGGTGTCTTTACAAAAATTTGCCATCCCATATCTGGCATCATACTTAATCAATGTATTCAAGTAATGAATTGAAATTAGACTCTTCCACATTTTTGTTATATATTTGTTCCTGCCCTTATTTCTACCAGCAGCCCTGCTTGCTAAATTAAATAGTCTGTGTTGAAGACTGTAAAAGGCATTAACTCTGACCTCCCTTCTGATGCAACCATTTCATCTCTACATCCCTGACCTGACATATGGCCATCCTACCTGTCATCTGAGCTATCTCTAGAAATGGTTGAGTCCTTCCTGTTAGTAGAGGGCTAACATTTATGTGTACTCATGATATTTCAGAGGTGTCACTCATGTTATCTCACTAATCCTCACAACAGCCCTTTCGAGCAAGTGTGATTATTTCCATTTTACAGATGAGTAAATTGAGGCTGGTAACCTGTTAAGGTCATGCAGTTAGTATGTGGCAGAGTTAGAAGTGAAATCCAGGTCTCTCTGATCCCAAAGCCCAAGTTCTTTTTGTGTAACAAATAGTGTTTCCATGCGCCAGGTACTGCTCCAAGGTCTTAAAGTACTAACTTATTTAAAGTAACCCTATGAAATAGATCCTATCATTATCCCCATTTTATAGTTGTGATAAGTAAGGCACAGAGAGGTTAAGTAACTTGCAAAGGTCACACAGTACATGGCAGAGGCCATATTCAAAGCCAGGCACTCTGGCTTCTAGCCCACGTTTTTAAACATTATTTTTTGTTAACTCTCTTAACCATGATGCTCTTTATTGACACAAATCCTTACACTGCATTTAAGTGTCCTCAGTGTCACTTCTGCCCAATGTTCTTAGTTTTGCCTTCCAGAATACAAAACTAGTCTCCTCTCTTTCCCCTTGATAAAACTATAAATATTCAAAGATGGCGATCCTGTTTCTTCTCACAAGGTCTCCATTCCCTAACAATGCCTTGACTTTGAAACCCTTCACTGTACCATCCAGGCCCTATGGAAACTCTCTATCCCTGTTGCCAACTTCTCAGAGCTGAGTTCCCCCAGGTGTGGCTGGACCACTTCACAGACCAATATGAAGATGACTTCCCATGCCCCAGGGCAGGACTCGGATTAGTGACGCCTGAGGGTGGCTTGGCCTTTTTTAGCATCTGGTTCCCATAAAGAATCTCAGCAAAGAAGATGTGTTCTCATCCTTTTCCACCCCCATTTTCACACACCCATCCTTCTACTATACCAGGCAGGCAGCATGGAAGAGCGGGGCCATTGCAAATATATTGGGTTGGCTACAGACAGGCCAACACCCTCATTTCCTTTGGTATTATTTTTCCACTGAAGTTGTGCATTTGTTTAAGGTTTAAAAACAGAGATTTCCCTGCCCAGTTATGTAGCAAACATTTATGGAGAGCCTCTCTATGTCAGCGCCAGTGCCGGGAACTGGGAATATAACAATAGTTGCTGCTCTCCACAAGCTCAAACCTTGTAAGAAAGATAGGCATGACCAAATAAGCTTCATCCAGATCCCCCCTCCCCCTCTCCTCACCTCTAAACACTTCTTGAGTGTTTTAGGCTCAGTCCTTCCACCTTGTCCCTTCAGAACAAACACTCTTCTCCAGAGATCCTATCCGGTCCTGTAGCTTGACTACCACCTGCATGCAGATGCCACCCATTCTGTGCATCTCCAGCCCAGACTCTGCCCTAACTCCACACCACTGTGTCCATCTGCCCACACACCACCTCACCTTGGATATCAAAAGGCATCTTAAGTTCAACCTGACTAAAACCACATTTTTTTTTTTTTTGCAGTACGCAGGCCTCTCACCGCTGTGGCCTTTTCCACTGTGGAGCACAGGCTCCAGACGTGCAGGCTCAGCGGCCATGGCTCACGGGCCCAGCCGCTCCATGGCACGTGGGATCCTCCTGGACTGGGGCACGAACCCGCGTCCCCTTCATCAGCAGGCGAACTCTCAACTACTGTGCCACCAGGGAAGCCCTAAAACCACATTTTTGATCCTCACTGTTATGAGTTGAATTGTATCCTCCAAATGGTATGTTCAAGTCCTAACACCCAGTACTTGGAAATGTGACCTTATTTGGAAATAAGATCTTTGCAGATGTGATCAAGTTAAGATGAGGTCATACTGGATTAGGATGGGCCTTACTCCAATGACTGGTGTCCTTATAAGAGGGAAATTGGACACAGACACAGGGAGAATGCCATGTGACTATGGAGGCCAAAACTGGAGGGATGTATCTACAAGCCAAGAAATGCCAAGGACTTTAAACACTAGAAGCTAGAAGAGGCAAGGGAGGATTCTTCCTTAGAGCCTTCAGAGAAAGGATGACCTTGCTGACACCTTAATTTTGGACTGTAAGCCTCCAGAACTGGGAGACAATACACTTCTATTGTTTTAAGACATCCAAGTCTGTGGCAATTTGTTACAGTAGCCCTAGGAAATGAATACACACCCCCAAAACCCACACCTTCTATCTGAGTGGAAGGTAAATCCATTCCTCCCATTGATCAGGCCGATTCTCCACTTCTTTCACTCTCACAGCTCACATTCAATCCATCAGGAATGTCAACATTCAAATACATCCAGAATCTGACATCTCACTACCTGCACAGCTGCCACTCATTCAGGCCACCATCAACTCTCCCCTGGATCAGAGCAAAGACCACCTAACTGGCCTCCCTGCTGCCACCCTGAGGCAGCCACAGTCCATTCTCCACACTGGAATGTGTGCTGCTGGAATGCATTTCTAAAAATGTAGATCAGATTATTTCACTCCTTGCTCAACCATCCTATGACTCCAGAGTAAAATCCAAGCTCCTTTCTATAGCTCACAAGCACTCCTTGTGGTCCCATCATCCCCTCCTGGAACACGTCCCCACCTCTATCCATCCCTTCCTCTGCTCCAGCCACACTGATGTCCTATCTGATCAGAGCCCATCTATATGGCACCCCCCTCACTCACTGTTCCTGCTTATTTGTCTTCTGAGCGCTGACCACCATCACCATCACCTGGCTGTTATGTATGTGCCTGTGTATTGTCTAGCTCCCTCCCTAGAAGAGGGGCGTGGTGTTTCAGCACGGCTCCTTTCCAGGCACTGGAACAGTACCCTGTGCATCAAAGACTTTCAGTACGTCTGTTGAAGCAGGAAAGTGCTGGAGAGGGCATAGACCCAGCAGCTGTGGTGTCAAAGGGGCAGGACCTAGTCCCACCCTAGAGCTCAGTTTTTCTTTTCACCTCTAAAAGGGGAATAATAATAATATCTATCCCCTGGGATAATGCAATGCTTATATATAGCATAAGCCACAACATAGTTGAAATCAGCTATATTACATAGCTTAAATATGGATATATAAATATATATCTTATATAGAGCTTAAATACAGATAAGGAGTGTTTAGTGGGCAGTGTCTAGTGCAGGATAGGAATTCAATAGAATGCAAGGGCTTCACGAAGGAGGTAGCCCTCGAACTAGCTCTTGGTGGGTGAGGAGTGCGGGAATTGCGGGCAATGAGGCGGGGACCTGCATGAAGTGTGCAGGCAACCACCTGCCAGTGGTTAGTGTGGCTGGAACACAAGTGAAGCACGGCAGGCAGCTAGGGAGGGACAGGAAGAGAAGGAGGTGGGGGCAGGTGGCAGCTGATGAGAGATGCAGCCGGGGCCAGAGCCCAAAAGGCTTTCTAGGGGACAGGGAAAGACAAAATCTGATTTAAATGACAAACGGGAAAACAGTTAATACGAGAATACGTCAGGGATTCAGAGACCCTAAAACTCCCCAGTTTACCTCTGAGAGTCGAACTGCTAAGTTCCCACAGCAATATAGTCACTAAGCCCTGAAAGGGAGAATTTTTTTTCCTTTCACGACCAGTATCAGCAAGAATCTCATGAACTTTCCCCAAAGGAGATTAATTCATTCTGTCTCTGTCTCTCTGGCTCTCTCTTTTTCTGTCTCTATCTATCTCTCTGTTTCAATATATTATTCTATAGATGGGTTGTGCATGTGACACCCTGAGTTTGATCATTTCCTGTTTGAATGCCTCTGTTCTGACTTTTAGGCTTAAAAGATCAAAGAGAAAAATCTAGTATTTTTTAGTGAAAGAAACCCAGGTGAAGGCTAGAGAAATGTATACCCAGGGCCCCAACAAAAAGAAAGAAGCAGAATCCAATCCAATGCCCACCTCCTGTTGTTAAGCGGGCAAAGACCACACCATCAGCTAGAGAAACCCTGTTCTGACCTGTTAGAAAGTCAAGACAGCAGAAGAGGCAAAGGGGCAGGAGGCTCGCAGCAAGAACATAAAGCATGTCCCTCCCCTTGGACCAGTCTCCTCAAACACAAATGCGTTGTCCAGAAGATTTTCCCACGTGGGAATAAAGACAAAACAATAAGCTGGACTTCAGCCCAACCCTGACATTCTGAAGGAGTTTTTCTGTCATAATAAAACTTTAAGACTAACAAGACCAAGTCCCATGTGAAATTCACATTCCTTCAGGATTGCAATTTACCCAGAATATTCTTCACAGACCTATCCCTGGTATCGTATTCTGAAGAGACTCCAGTCATGGGTCCCCACCCACCAGTGCCTACCTTTGAGCTCACCCACTTCAGATACTGGATATGATCATCTTCCTTTTTTCTTTTTAGTATATATCTCCTACCATCTCCTTTGGCTGCTCCAGATTCCTATGCCAATTCCAGCTCAAGCACAATCCCTGAGACCTAGCAGGCAATCAATAAAAGTGTGCTGAACTGGTGAATGAATGAATGGATTCATTCATGATCAAAAGATCAAAGATCTGCTTTTCTTGGGGTAAAGAAGCAAAGAAGTAAATTCACTGAGCGTTTTTTTCTTTTTTTTTTTTAAGCAGGGTGCAGAGGAAGATGAAATGATTAGGTTTTTTTCCCTCCACAAATTAAATCCCACAGCCAAGAGGTAGCCAATTACAAGCTGCATTGCCTTAAAGTAAAGAGAAGTATTTATTGGTCCCTTTCTCCTCACTTTCAGAAAAGGATTGAGATCCTTGCTTCTAACTTTCTAAGAAATGTCTAGAGGTGGTTTGCAAGTCTCTTCATCCGAACAGTTATACTTATTTCCCTTAGCTGACATAGTCAGGCACAGTCTGTTCCCAAGAATCCTGGTTAAGCAACTACCGCTGACTTCCACGCTTGGATTTCAGTAGAATGATGCCCAGCATATGATGACCTTCCTTTTATGAGACAAAGTGAGGCACTAGAGAGCACACACAGAGGCCCCTTTGAAATATCATGCCTGCAAAAAAAAAAAAAACCTCAAGATGTCTTAAAGCTCACTGAAAAAGAATCAATATAGGACCTTATTCCAAAAGACCCCAATAATCATTAGGAATTTCTATTCAGCCAACTGCCAAGTACAGATCCTAGGGCATCTCCTCACCTGGATGTCATTCTTTCCCACTCTCACTTCAAGCTTTTCTGAAACACTGGATTCTTTTCAGGAAATGTGCCCAGAGACAATGCCTTTATTTCCCACAGGAAACCCCTTCACAGAGTTTGAATGTCTTTTTGGTGAAAAGTGTGAAAGTCAATCTCATTCACGTACTCAGAGCATTTATAAACCTTTTGTACATTCCAATTATACAACACTTTTTGCCAAAGAAAAATTGGGTTGACTTATCTCGGCCCCAATCTTTTATTCAGAGGCTGGGCTCCCTTACATGTTGAGACCTAACATTCATGGTGGTTCAATATAAATATTTGGTGCCAGCTTGAAGTAACTGTATCACTAATTACTATTGAATTATAGTGGAAATCATATAGAAGTACTTATAACATTCAGACTAGGACAAGAATGAGTCCATGTGATTGTTATTAACACAGCATTCAGTTCAGTAATATACCATAATGATCTGGCTATTATATTAAAGTGTTACTAAATATTCACTTAGCTCCAAAAAAACACAGTGGGTGTGACGTTTCTTGGTCAGATTTGGAATTGAAACAGTGCTCTTTGTTGGATTTGAGCCTGGTCTGAAGCCCCAACAGACAAAGTCTGCCTACTAAAGGAATGTTTACAGAGACACAGAAAATACCCACAGAAGGAAGCAGTTTATCATAAACAATACAAATATTTACTTGATTATTTAATGGGTGCCCAGCATGTCTGTCCTTAATGCAGCATTAGCTGACATCAGGAACACACCATATGTGCAAATAATTAATTCAAATTATGCTTTCCTTCCAGTGAGTTCTCTTATAAAGGAGGGGGATTAATGTGGAGGCATATTCAGGAGGAGGGAATTAGAGGCACTCTCTCCATGTCTGCCTTTATGGGTACCTAGTTTTTAATACTTCATCCTCACTGTCATCCTGCTGCCAAGAGCTGATGGCATTTGAAATGCTCCTACCGTGTTCCTTATGTAATCAGTAGGATGACTAACACAGCGATTAAAAACCTGACTTGGCTGGAGATTTTCTTATAAGATTAAGCTTTAGAGGCCCAAGATCGCCAGAATAAGTCCACCTCTTTTAACAACCACCACAACTGCAAAATAACCGCCTTGCAAATATCAACAGTGGATGATCCATCATTCCTAGCTTTCAGGAATGGAAAGGGAGGAAGGCCATTCAGATGAATATAAAGTGTTTCCAGTGAAGGTGCTTGAGGCTTATTTATAATAAAGACATTCATACTCTATGAAGGGGTTTCCTGTGGGCAATTACACCATCCCTTTTCTCTATGAATTAATACATGGCAAACTTTGGTTTGCATAACATTTCAAATGGCAAAACCCTTAGCAGAAGGGATGTTCAGACACAAAGTGCAACATTAAAAGTTGCAAGCACTTAAACCATATATTCTTGTGATGTTGCTTGCAGGGAGGTTAGGGTGCCTCAAGAGCCGCCCCCCACCACCACCCTCCAATTCTGCAAGAGGTGAAGCTCTCTGGCTTCTCCCCGACTCTTATGACATCATGTTCTTACATACTTTTTCTCTAATTGTTCAGGTGAATAATATTTGAGAGTTTTTTCTTCATAAGAATAATAAGAAAAGAAGACAGAAAAATCAAAGAAGAATTTTGAACATCCCTCTGATAAGGAAACTGATCCTTCCTGAGAGCAAAGCATTCCAGGCCTATTATGTAATTATTTACTTTTATATTTTGTATGTATGTACCTATATACATGCACGTATTATAGAGTTGCTGTGAGGATTAGATAGTATACATGAAATAATTATCACAATATCCAATACCTAAGCTCTCAATAAATGTTAGCCACAATTACAATCCTTGGATTATATCCAGAGCACAATGCTTGGTACACTGTTAGTCCTCAAATATAGCAGATGAATGAATAATTACTAATCCTCATAATATGCCTCTACATAACAGAAGCCTAAGGCTCACAGAAGTTATGTAGCTTGTGCAGGGTCACACCTCTGACAAACACTAAATCTAGGATTTGAATCAGATTTGTTTGAGTCTAAAACCCTAGCCCTTTTCACTACATCCTGCTGATTCTCAAATACCTACAATAACAAACTAATGCAGAGATGGCATTGAATAATTGAAAAGTTCATTGATCTATTTCAGATTTCAATGGGACTTCAAACAAAATAAACCCTCCCACCAAAACAAAGAAAAGGGATCTTCTAATTTATTTTTAAATAGTTCACAAGATTTCTCAATGTTATACAGATGACTACGAAAAATTTAACACTCAAAATCATAAACTTATTCCCTGCCCAGTGACATTTTCTTCTTTCTAATGAATCTGTATTTAAGAGGAAAATTCCAAAAGTGAAACAATGGCAATGACTGAGTAATTCATAGCTCAGTGCTATATTAGCAATTAATTAAATCTCTCCAGCAATACAGAGAAACCAGTCATCTGCCCTGTATTTATTTTATTTCATTTCATTTCCTGTATCTTGTATATTCCCCAAAGCAATTCTTTGCAGTCATTTTACCTCCCATGCACAAATCTAATAATCCCTCTTGTTCTTAAGCATTGCGGGTACACAGCATTGTTATTATATTATTAAATGTACATCAGATAAATTCAGTTGTGCTGCATTCTCCAATAACTTTTTTTCCCCAATCACTTATTTTCTATTTCTCATAAGTAAACACTGAGGTCTTTATTAGCGGTAGGGTTTTTTATTTTTTTAACCTATGCTTCAACTTTTTTTCTTATAAGTTTTGTTGCTAATCACAAGATTTAGTCAGTCTCTTATGCACATTCACGACTCTGTAATCTTAACAAGCTATATGCAGATGATTGACAGATAATACTTGACAGGTTCAAAATTAGAGAATATACAATGAAAAATTCAGAACAGCCAGATCACTTAGTATGCTACCCTTTTCCAATTTGGCTTCTCTCAAAATCATCAACTTGGGAAGGAGAGGGGGAAGGGAGAGAACAGGTCTGAACATTTCCTCACTCTCTGATCTACTGGATGAAAACCACTGGGCTTGAGCCAGTCTGAAAAAGCCATCAGTCAGAAATCACCTCAGCAAGAGTTGAAATTCACACCATCAAAATATGAAGTTGAAAATATGATTCTTCGGCATCTAAACCAAAACACCAGCCTCTCCTTTCTAGAGCCAGCCAAAATATTCTTTTCCATATTTTATTCAGTTTCATTCATTGAAGAGAGTTATCATTTACGTAGCATTACTCCTTAAATCTTTAATGAGAAAAGAAATCATGTCATGTTTATTGAAATGATTAGCCCAATTTTTATTGACTCTGCACAATTTATGTGACAGCTGATATTTACCTGAAGGCTTTCTATCCCGGAAAGGATTGATTGATGAGTTCCCACTGTAACATTAGACTCAACTGCTAGAGATCGAGCTAAGAAAAAGAGTTTGTTTGTTCTATTTTGTTTTACTGCCCTTAACTTCTTTTTTAAGCCTCCTCACACCACAACCAACAGCACACATCTTTCTCCTGTTTTCAGGAAAACTGGGTGACACAAAGCTCCTATCAATTAAACCAGCAGCATTAAATGTTTGGGAAGTGCCAAAGGCCATGCCTACTCAAGCAGGTGCTCCTCCAAAGACTTTGACCCTGATTCAAGGCAGTCTACTCTGCCCTCCCCCAGATCTAGTTTCAGTCAACATCCCATTGTGATGAATTAGGATCCCGCAAAACCTAACTTGGGCAGGCCTGTCTTAGAGGTCATTCACAGGAGAATTCCACTGGCACCAGCCATGGGTAGGACTTTCTGTCCTCTGAAATAAAAGTATTTTCCTCCCTTTTCTGTTACCTTCCAATTCTGGTCATGCTCACAAGGTGACAACTCTGTTGGGATTCCATCCAGGAACATTTTAGGTGGGGAGAAATCAGTGCCTGAGGGATCATTAGTTGATGTGCACACTTGTGGAAAAACAACAGGGTTGTAGGTGTTAGATCCCTGCTCTCTTCTGGTGTGGCCATTCAAAATAGGTCATAATGGATAAAATGGTTGAAATGTGGCTTTAGTCCTTTCAGAAAGCAATTGCTGTCCAGAGAACCATTTGGGTTAATGGTTGGTAATCACTGGTAAGAGCCCAAGGGTTAGTAGCTACTCCTGTGGAAGAAAAAGTGGGCATCTGAGGAAGAAATGGGGAGTCCTCAGGAAAATCACAAGGAAAGAGGAGAACCCTGAATTTCCATCATCAGAGAAATGTACACTGAATAATCAGGCCAACTTTGACTCAGCAGTCTGTTAAAGGGACAGTTTTGAAGTTCTGTGCAATTTGAGGGTAGCAGTCCTGAAATACTGCTATGGGTGGGACAGCCACAGAAGGTTAACAGATACTTCCAATAAGTGATAAAGATATTTTGTAGTCATGGTAACCTGCATGCAAATTTAGAACATTTATTTTAAAAGACTTCTCTCCCCTTTCTCCCAATATCACTTCTAGTTTTCTTTTTTCTATATTCTTATCTGAAGCTGGGTAACTAAGATTCCAACAATAATGGAATCGAATTTTTGAGTTTCTCTCTTCAACATGGAACTTAGTAATTTTAAGGCAGATCCTCTGAACAAGGGCGTTTAAAATATCCATATATTACTCTATGCATTCGTATCATATAATCTACACCACACAAAATGTGAAAAAGACCTTTAAGTGTCCTGTTCCCAATAGGCTGTGCAATAAACTGATTCATATTATAGTGAATTTCTTAAACATTAAGCTAAAGGGAGGCAGTTGAAACTTAATATGTATGAAAGGAAGAACTTTTCCTGGAACAAAAATTATAAGGAAGCATATCCACCAGGAGATGCACAAGAAACAGAAAGGGAACAGTCAGGAGATGGCTATTTTCTCGTGGCCGGTTAACTCGGTTTCTTTCAAACCGTTTTATTCTTTCCTTTGAAATGAGAAGCCGGGCAAACTCTCCCACGATGGACTGGAGATGAGCCTTTATTCCTGGTCCTCACTCTGCCGTATCTTCAACCTCCCGCTAGCACCCCAGCTGGCTTGGACAAGCACAATTTCAGAAGAGGACTGAAGCCAGGCCAAGCTTATTACCTCTTCCTTAGGCCACTGAGTTTAAAGATATATGGTAATTTGATATCAGCATCGATGGAGAAAAAAGTCCGAAAGGGCATGGTCAAAGCACAGATAATCGTCACTTCCTTCTTTTTGCATATTTCTGTTCTGTACATCTTTTAACTGAACACGCACATCCCTTTTACACTCAGACAAAAAGCCATCAAACTTTTTTTTTTTTTTTTTTTTTGCGGTAGGCGGGCCTCTCAACTGTTGTGGCCTCTCCCGTTGCGGAGCACAGGCTCCGGACGCGCAGGCCCAGCGGCCATGGCTCACGGGCCCAGCCGCTCCGCGGCATGTGGGATCTTCCCGGACCGGGGCACGAACCAGCGTCCCCCGCATTGGCAGGTGGACTCTCAACCACTGCGCCACCAGGGAAGCCCATCAAACTTATTTTTAAAAAAACAGAATGAAAATCTAACAGCACCCCACCTCCTGTTCAAACTCTGAGATAGGGATGGAGGAAACAGTTTCCCTCTAACAGTTCCTTTTCACTGATAAGGGCAGGCTGTGGGGGGAATATTGTCGGTGATATGAAAGTTACAAGTAAATTAATTTGAGTTAGATAATGCCAATACCTTACATCTTGGATGCACTTTTCAATCATTATCCCATTTGTCCGAATTATAATCCTAGGAAGTAGTTAAGAGAAGCTGTATCAGCCCCAAGTCATGTATGAGAAAACTGAAGCTCAGAGGAAACAGAAAAACTGCTCAGGGTCACACAGAGAAAGAAATATAAAACATCCAACTCATTCACTTTTTAAAAACACCATAGCTGGTAGCACGCCATGCTTTTTTAACACCCTGCAAAGCTGTAGCTATAAATGCAGCAAGAATAATTTTGGCATATTTGCTGTCGCATAATTATTCAAGAAGGTACAAGTGCCCTGTCAACACCTTCGATCCAGTCACAATGAAGAAAGGCAGTCAAGACTTTGTCTTTTGTGCCCGCCCACCCACCGAATTAGCAGGGGCTTAGCGAGGCGTGACTGTGTGCTATGGCTCAAGGTACCCACTGTGAGAGATGGCTGATGTTGTTAGTTGGGCAAGCGCAGCATTAAACAATGTGCTAGTTCCTTTTCGATCCTGTTTTCAATCACTGTGATTCCATCAAAGAGAAAGCCTTGGCTTGGAGATAATAAACCTTTACCACCTTCCTCAGCCCTCCCAGACTACTACCGCTTTTTAACAAAAGAAAAACAGGTTTCAGGCTCATAACCTTCATCGGGCAACAGTATCTAGCTAAATATATTAACTATTTGGTGTTCTCTTAACCTTTATTAGGTATCCTTCTATTTATAGCAAGTGATACTGGTTTTCCATATAAATGGTAACATAAAATTTCTTCTAGGAATAAATTTCTGGAGGTAAACAAAAAAGTGAGATAAGCATATTAGGTTAAATGAGGTGAAACCACTGGTGGCATTTTTTTAGATCAAAAATTGGTCCTTTCATACGATTTGGCCTAATGGATAGACTATGATAGATGGGTAGTAAATGATAGTGAATGTTTATAGATATGACAAATATATAGATATACTTAGAGAGAGATGACATATATATAGACATATTTAGATATGACTCCGAAAATTATAGTAGATGAATGACTTCAATTTGAGAAGCCTTGTTATTAGGACCATCATCGTATTATGTTGGAATCTCATTTTTCAATAGCAATACCCTTAATCCATGACAATGTGGCCTTTGATCCAATCAAAGGCCTTCTGGTTTCACTTAGACTGGACCTCACTGTGGCCCAGGGCCAGCCACAATGGAGAGGCATGTGCTGCAGATGAGCCAAAGAGCAGAAACAAGACTACAGGACATCCCGGCTCACTCTCTCTCATCACCTTCCTCTTGCCTTCCCTCATCTCCAATATGGAAATTATGTTAAACCACCATGAAATAGACAGACCACCTTTCATCCATCAGAAACAATTTCATCCTGCCTCCACGCCTCACACACCCTTCTATCCCTCCTATGCTTCCTCCAGAATAATCGAGTTGCTTAGAGTCCTGAAAAGAGTGTTGAGTGACGGTACCTACCCTTACCTGCACTGTCCCCAACCCCCAGCCACTGCCTTCTCCAAAGGAGAAGCTATGGAACATCTCTGGAAGAAGGAATCTCAAAAGTTCATGAGGAAAAGGAAAAGGAAGGGGAAGGGGGAGAATCCATGAGTCAGGGGTGAACCCGGGAGCCTGCACCTTTCATATGGAGACCACGGAAAGTCAGTAGGATGGGCTCATTTGTACGAATGGCTGCCTCTCTTCAGAAACTCATGGTGCTACTTATGAAACCTAAGAAAGATACATCTCTCTTTCAGCCTCCAGAGTTGGGAGGAGCACATTTTGATGCAAAGCTCCAAGCTTGTTCCACTCACTGTGAGGCAGCAGCTACACTAAGGACACAAGCTACAGTCTCCTTCCCAGTCTTTTCCCCAACAGCTTTGTGACCTTGGCCACGCCACTGAACCTGTCGGCTTTGGGTTTACTTAAGTGCCAAAGGTGACATGGCCAAGGTCACAAAGTTGGTGGGGAAAAGACTGGGAAGGAGACTGTAGCTTGTGTCCTTAGTGTAGCTGCTGCCTCACAGTGAGTGGAACAAGCTTGGCACTTGAATCAGTGGTTCTCAAAGTTGGCTCCACATTAGAATCGAACCACCTGCAGAGCTTCATAAACAATGCCCAATCGGGCCCACACCTGGAAAGTGTTTAATGGGTTAGCACTGCGCCATACATTTGCATTTGTAAAGCTGCCCTGGGGGTTCTATTATACCGCCAGGTTTGAGGATTTCTGGCATGGAGCTTCCCTGAGGGCCAATCCCAGCTCTGACATTCTTGGAGTCCCTGAACCTCATTTAGGGGCTGGCGGCCTTTTCTGGTTTCCATTGGCACTACCTAGCCTTTTTTTTTTTTTTTTTTTTTTTGCGGTACGTGGGCCTCTCACTGTTGTGGCCTCTCCCGTTGTGCAGCACAGGCTCCGGACGCGTAGGCTCAGCGGCCATGGCTCACGGGCCCAGCCGCTCCGCGGCATGTGGGATCTTCTCGGACCGGGACACGAACCCGTGTCCCCTGCATCGGCAGGCAGACTCTCAACCACTGCGCCACCAGGGAAGCCTACCTAGGCTTTATCTATAAACACTTTTGCCTTTGCTATAACTGCAGTTCTTAACCTTATCAGGAAAACTGCCAACACCAAAGAGGTGAAGTTTATTCTTCTACCAAAAGGGACTTTGTACTTTGGTGGAAAACTGGCTTTGCAGCTATGCAGACTAGATTTTGAATCCTACTGTGGTGGCCTTGAGCAAGCTTCTTAATCTCACTAAGCCCCAGCTTTCTCATCTCCAAAATGGGGATGATAATACCTCTTTCATGGACGGTTGTGAGGAGTGAATGCATATATAAAAGTACACAGGATGTAAACACTGAATAAGTGTCAGTTACCCCTCCTTCCCTGAAATTTGGAGGTGACAGGGGGTTCTGTGCTCACAGAGGAAAGAGCTGGATGAAGGCCAGTCTGAATTTCCAGAACCCCAAGAGCAGTCTTTGGCTGAGCAGATCAACACCTGCCAGAGAGACACTTAGAGCTTCAAAGCCCGGCCTCCCACCATGAGCCGCAACGTCCTCCCACCATGAGTCGCAATGTCCTCCCTCCCATTAGCTGCAGAAAAGCAGAAACAATCCGGTTCATCGCCCTGGAAGGGGGAAGCTACAAGTGTGAACTAACAGAACTGCAGGCCATGAGATAAGTAGGCCAGTCCTGGACTCCTGCCGCCAAAAGCACAGGAAGAGAGAGGCAACCATCAAAGGAATGTAATGAGGAAACAGTGGAGTCTAGTGATACTGGGGCAAAGAGCCGTCCGCAACAGATGGAAGAGGAAAAAGATGAGAAAAAGAAAAGATAGTTGCCCTTTGCAGCACTGGCAGGGCCAGGGAATACATTTCCCAGATCCCTGAGAATAAACGGCTAGGGAAACGTTCGGCACTGCTGCAAGTAAGGTTGCTGTGAAAAATTAGCTTTACCCTCCCCATGCGTACATGGCAGAGGAAAAAGACTAGAAGGAAACACAAAAATGTTAGTAGGGTTTGTCTCGAAGTAGTAAACTTGTTGGTCATTTCTAGTCTCTTCCATATACATGTCTGCAGATTGCAAATCTGTAATGAATAGGAATGTCTTTTATTTTCAGGGAAACAAATGGAAGGCATAAATGCAGCATGTCATACAAGTTTATAATGATAGAGAGGGACAAAAATGTAAAGAGGCACGGAGTAGAGGTGGGGGAGGACATGAGATTATCAAAAAAGAGAGCTGTGTTTTTAACTAGCAACTATGACAGAAAAGAAGTGGACTCACAGATACAGAAAACTAACCAGTGGTTACCAGTGAGGAGGGGGGAGGGGCAATATAAGGGCTGGGGAGTGAGAGGTACCAACTTTGGGGTGTAAGAAAGCTCAAGGATGTATGGTACGACACGGGGAATATAGCCAATATTTTGTAATAACTGTAAATGGAAAGTAACCTTTAAAAATTGTATAATTTTTTTTAAAATTTTTAAAAAGAGCTGTGTTTTTAAGAAGAGAGCAAATGAAAATTTGGTGGGTTAACCATTCATGAGACCCTATTTCCTAGGAGACTGAGGTCAGAATTTGCCACTGCAAATAGCAAACAAGGCTGCAGTCTATATTTTAACCTTTTTTGCTTGCAGTGTTGACACTGGCTTTTCCAGTGTTTTGGAACCTGGGAATTGCTATGTGATAGCAAACACAAATAAATCACTAAGGAATGTTGAAGCAAATGCTCTAGCAAAAGAGCCTAGCGTTGAGCACAGACCTACAGAGACCAAAACAAAACCAAGGAGGTGCTTATAATTCATAAAACATCACTTGTCAGTATTTTTCCAATCTAAAAATACACGCAACCTCATACAGGATGTCATGGATTTCGAAGAGGCGATCCCAGATGTCAGAATTAAAATTTTCCTACAACGTTCAAAATGCTTCCTATGGCAAAACTATGACAGTTAACACCCCTGGGGAAGGACAGGTTTTCCATGCGGGAAAGCCTCCGCTTTCACTAGGCCAAGGTCAGTGTTTCTTTTCTTCTATCTGCCTCTACCTCTGGTCTGCTGGCATAGACCCACTCAGGGAATATAGAATAGCAATCGCACCCTGTTGCTTTATCCTTAGAGGTCTTCCCATGGGGTCTGGCTGCCACAAGAAACCTGTCATGAAGAAATCTATCATCAACTCTGTCCAGTTAGGGGATGTGCAACTTTTAGAGAAAACAGCTAAACAGCCACCATTAAAACTCCTTGTGAATATAGCCAATATTTTATAATAACTATAAATGGAGTATAACCTTTAAAAATTGTGAACTACATTGTACACCTGTAACTTATACAGCATTGTATAGCAACTGTACTTCAATAAAAAACTGTTAAGAGGTTAGATCTCGTGTTAAGTATTCTATCTTTTTAAAACAGTAACAAACTAAATATATATATATATATATATATATATATATATATATATTTATATATATTTAGCAGCATATAGTTGGGTCTTGCTTTTTTTTTTTTTTTGCGGTACTTGGGCCTTTCACTGTTGTGGCCTCTCCCGTTGCGGAGCATAGGCTCCGGACGCACAGGCTTAGCGGCCACGGCTCACGGGCCCAGGCTCTCCGCGGCATGTGGGATCTTCCCAGACCGAGGCATGAACCCGTGTCCCCTGCATCGGCAGGCGGACTCTCAACCACTGCGCCACCAGGGTCTTGCTGGGTCTTGCTTTTTAATCCAGTCTTACCATCTCTGTTTAGATCATTTACTTTTTAAAAATTTCCCATAAATCCCAAAAATATGGGTTAATTTTTTTTCTTATTAGTTATTTTATACATATTAGTGTATACATGTCAATCCCAATCTCCCAGTTCAGCACACTACCCCCCGCACCCCCCACTGCTTTCCCCCCTTGGTGTCCATACGTTTGTTCTCTACATCTGTGTCTCTATTTCTGCCTTGCAAACCAGTTCATCTGTATCATTTTTCTAGGTTCCACATATATGTGTTATTATACGATATTTGTTTTTCTCTCTCTGACTTATTTCACTCTGCATGACAGTCTCTAGGTCCATCCACGTCTCTACAAATGACCCAATTTTCTTCCTTTTTATGGCTGCATAATACTCCATTGTACATATGTACCACATCTTCTTTATCCATTTGTCTGTCAATGAGCATTTAGGTTGCTTCCATGACCTGGCTATTGTAAATAGTGCTGCAATGAACATTAGGGTGCACGTGTCACTTTGAATCATGGTTTTCTCTGGGTGCATGCCCAGGAGTGGGACTGCTGGGTATTCTATTTTTAGTTTTTCAAGAAACCTCCATACTGTTCTCCATAGTGGCTGTATCAATTTACATTCCCACCAACAGTGCAAGAGGGTTCCCTTTTCTCCGCACCCTCTCCAGCATTTGTTGTTTGTAGATTTTCTGATGATGTCCATTCTAACTGGTGTGAGGTGATACCTCATTGTAGTTTTGATTTGCATTTCTCTAATAATTAGTGATGCTGAGCAGCTTTTCATGTGCCTCTTGGCCCTCCATATGTCTTCTTTGGAGAAATATTTAGGTCTTCTGCCCATTTTTTGACTGGGTTGCTTGTTTTTTTAATATTGAGCTGCATGAGCTGTTTATATATTTTGGAGACTAATCCTTTGTCCGTGGATTCATTTGCAAATACTTTCTTCCATTCTGAGGGTTCTCTTTTCATCTTGTTTATAGTTTCCTTTGCAGTGCAAAAGCTTTTTAAGTTTCATTAGGTCCCATTTGTTTACTTTTGTTTTTATTTCCATTATGCTAGGAGGTGGGTCAAAAAAGATCTTGCTGTGATTTATGTCAAAGAGTGTTCTTCCTATGTTTTCCTCTAAGAGTTTTATAGAGTCCAGTCTTACATTTAGGTCTTTAATCCATTTTGAGTTTATTTTTGTGTATGGTGTTAGGGAGTGTTCTAATTTCATTCTTTTACATGTAGCTGTCCAGTTTTCCCAGCACAACTTATTGAAGAGACTGTCTTTTCTCCACTGTATGTCCTTGCCTCCGTTGTCATAGATTGGCTGACCATAGGTGTATGGGTTTATGTCTGGGCTTTCTATCCTGTTCCACTGATCTGTATTTCTGTTTTTGTGTCAGTGCCATATTGTCTTGATTACTGTAGCTCTGTAGTATAGTCTGAGATCAGAGAGTCTGATTCCTCCAGCTCTGTTTTTTTCCTCAAGATTGCTTTGGCTATTCGGGGTCTTTTGTGTCTCCATACAAATTTTAAGATTTTTTGTTCTAGTTCTGTAAAAAAAATGCCATTGGTAATTTGATAGGGATTGCACTGGATCTGTAGATTGCTTTATGTAGT
Source organism: Mesoplodon mirus (assembly GCF_964341445.2). Lineage (NCBI taxonomy): Eukaryota > Metazoa > Chordata > Mammalia > Artiodactyla > Ziphiidae > Mesoplodon > Mesoplodon mirus. The sequence continues at coordinate 174,919,071 of NC_138977.1, forward strand.
AAAGTCATTTTCAGAATATTGACTTTTTCAATCCAAGAACATGGTATTTCTCTCCATCTGTTTGTGTCATCTTTGATTTCTTTCATCAATGTCTTATAGTTTTCTGCATACAGGTCTTTTACCTCCTTAGGTAGGTTTATTCCTAGGTATTTTATTCTTTTTATTGCAGTGGTGAATGGGATTGTTTCCTTAAATTCTAATTCTGATCTTTCATTGTTACTGTATAGGAATGCAAGAGATTTCTGTGCATTAATTTTGTATCCTGCAACTTCACCAAATTCATTGATTAGCTCCAGTAGTTTTCTGGTGGCATCTTTAGGATTCTCTGTGTATAGTATCATGTCATCTGCAAACAGTGACAGCTTTACTTCTTCTTTTCCAATTTGTATTCCTTTTATTTCTTTTTCTTCTCTGGTTGCCATGGCTAGGACTTCCAAAACTACTTTGAATAAGAGTGGCGAGAGTGGACATCATTGTCTTATTCCTAATCTTAGAGGAAATGTTTTCAGTTTTTCACCATTGAGAATGATGTTTGCTGTGGGTTTGTCGTATATGGCCTTTATTATGTTGAGGAAGGTTCCCTCTGTGCCCACTTTCTGGAGAGTTTTTATCATAAATGGGCATTGAATTTTGTCAAAAAAATTTTCTGCATCTATTGAGATGATCATGTGGTTTGTTTTTTTTTTTTTTGCAGTACATGGGCCTCTCACTGTTGTGCCCTCTCCCATTGCAGAGCACAGGCTCCGGACGTGCAGGCTCAGCGGCCATGGCTCACAGGCCCAGCCGCTCCGTGGCATGTGGGATCTTCCTGGACTGGGACACGATCCTGTGTCCCCTGCATCGGCAGGTGGACTCTCAACCACTGCGCCACCAGGGAAACCCGATCATGTGGTTTTTATTCTTCAGTTTGTTAATATGGTGCATCACATTGATTGATTTGCATATATTGAAGAATCCTTGCATCCCTGGGATAAATCCCACTTGATCATGGTGAATGATCCTTTTAATGTGTTGTTGGATTCTGTTTGCTAGTATTTTGTTGAGGATTTTTGCATCTATGTTCATCAGTGATATTGCTTTATAATTTTCTTAATTTGTAGGATCTTTGTCTGGTTTGGTATCAGGGTGATGGTGGTCTCTTAGAATGAATTTGGGAGTGTTCCTTCCTCTGCAAATTTTTGGAAGAGTTTGAGAAGGATGGGTGTTAGCTCTTCTCTAAATGTTTGATAGAATTCACCTGTGAAGCCATCTGGTCCTGGACTTTTGTTTGTTGGAAGATTTTTAATCAGTTTCAAGTTCATTATTTGTGATTGGTCTGTTCATATTTTCTATTTCTTCCTGGTTCAGTCTTGGAAGGTTATATCTTTCTAAGAATTTGTCCATTTCTTCCAGGTTGTCCATTTTATTCGCATACAGTTGCTTGTAGTAGTCCCTTATGATGCTCTGTATTTCTGTGGTGTCTATTATAACTTCCCCTTTTTCATTTCTAATATTACTGATTTGAGTCCTCTCTTTTTCTTGATGAGTATGGCTAAAGGTTTATCAATTTTGTTTATCTTCTCAAAGAACCAGCTTTTAGTTTTATTGATCTTTGCTATTGTTTTGTTTCTATTTCATTTATTTCTGCTCTGATCTTTATGATTTCTTTCCTTCTACTAACTTTGGGTTTTGTTTGTTCTTCTTTCTCTAGTTCCTTTAGGTGCAAGGTTAGATTGTTTATTTGATATTTTTCTTGTTTCTTCAGGTAGGCTTGTATAGCTATAACCTTCCCTCTTAGAACTGCTTTTGCTGCATCCCATATGTTTTGGATCGTCATGTTTTCATTCCCATTTGTCTCTAGGTATTTTTTTATTTCCTCTTTGATTTCTTCAGTGATCTCTTGGTTATTTAGTAATGTACTGTTTAGCTTCCATGTGTTTGTGTTTTTTACGTTTTTTTTCCCTGTAATTGATTTCTATTCTCATAGCATTTTGGTCAGAAAAGATGTTTGATATAATTTCAGTTTTCTTAAAATTACCAAGGCTTGATTTGTGACCCAAGATGTGATCTATTCTGGAGAATGTTCCATGTGCACTTGAGAAGAAAGTGTAGTCTGTTGTTTTTGGATGGAATGTCCTATAAATATCAATTAAATCTATCTGGTCTATTTAAGGCTTGTGTTTCCTTATTAATTTCTGTCTGGATGATCTGTCCATTGGTGTAAGTAAGGTGTTAAAATCCCTCATTATTATTGTGTTACTGTTGATTTCCTCTTTTACAGCTGTTAGCACTTGCCTTATGTATTGAGGTGCTCCTATGTTGGCTGCATATAATTGTTATATCTTCTTCTTTGATTGATCCCTTGATCATTATGTAGTGTCCTTCCTTGTCTCTTGTAACATTCTTTATTCTAAAGTCTATTTTAACTGATACGAGTATTGCTACTCCAATTTTCTTTTGACTTCCATTTGCATGGAAAATCTTTTTCCATCCCCTCACTTTCAGTCTGTATGTGTCCCTAGGTCTGAAGTGGGTCTCTTGTAGACAGCATATATGGGTCTTGTTTTTGTATCCATCTGGTGAGCCTATGTGTTTTTCGTTGGAGCATTTAATCCATTCACATTTAAGGTAATTATAGATTAAGTATGTTCTTATTACTATTTCTTAATTGTTTTGGGTTTGTTTTTGCAGGTCCTTTTCTTCTCTTGTGTTTCCCACTTAGAGGAGTTCCTTTAGCATTTGTTGTAGACCTGGTTTGGTGGTGCTGAATTCTCTTAGCTTTTACTTGTCTGTAAAGCTTTTGATTTCTCTGTTGAATCTGAATGAGATACTTGTCAGGTAGAGTCATCTTGGTTGTAGTTTCTTCCCTTTCATCACTTTAAATATATTACGCCATTCCCTTCTGGTATATAGAGTTTCTGCTGAGAAATCAGCTGTTAACCTTATGGGAGTTCCCTTGTATGTTATTTGTCATTTTTCTCTTGTTGCTTTTAATAATTTTTCTTTGTCTTCAATTTCTGTCAATGATTACTATGTCTTGGGGTGTTTCTCCTTGGGTTCATCCTGCCTGGGACTCTCTGCGCTTCCTGGACTTGGGTGGCTATTTCCTTTCCCATATTAGGGAAGTTTTCAACTATAATCCCTTCAAATATTTTCTCAGTCCCTCTCTTTTTCCCTTCTTCTTCTGGAACCCCTATAATTTGAATGTTGGTGAGTTTAATGTTGTCCCAGAGGTCTCTTAGGCTGTCTTCATTTCTTTTCATTCTTTTTCCTTTATTCTGTCCCACAGCAGTGAATTCCACCATTCTGTCTTCCGGGTCACTTATCTGTTCTTCTGCCTCAGTTATTCTGCTGTTGATTCCTTCTAGTGTATTTTTCATTTCAGTTATTGAATTGTTCATCTCTGTATTTTTTCTTCTTTAATTCTTCTATGTGTTTGTTCTCTAATTCTTCTAGGTCTTTGTTAAACATTTCTTGCATCCGCTCAGTCTTTGCCTCCATTCTTTTTCCGAGGTCCTGGATTATCTTCACTATCATTATTCTGAATTCTTTTTCTAGAAGGTTGCCTATCTCCACTTCATTTAATTGTTTTTCTGGGGTTTTATCTTGTTCCTTCATCTGGTACATAGTCTTCTGCCTTTTCATTTTATCTATCTTTCTGTGAATGTTGTTTTCGCTCCACAGGCTGCAGGATTGTAGTTCTTCTTGCTTCTGCTGTCTGCCCTCTGGTGGATGAGGCTATCTAAGAGGCTTGTGCAAGCTTCCTGATGGGAGGGACTGGTGGTGGGTAGATCTGGGTGTTGCTCTGGTGAGCAGAGCTCGGTAAAACTTTAATCTGCTTTTCTGCTGATGGGTGAGGCTGAATTCCCTCTCTGTTGGTTGTTTGGCCTAAGGCAACCTAGCACTGGGGGCTACAGGCTCTTTGGTGGGGCTAATGGCGGACTCCAGGAGGTCTCATGCCACGGAATACTTCCCAGAACTTCTGCTGCCAGTGTCCTTGTCCCCACAGTGAGCCACAGCCACCCCCTGCCTCTGCAGGAGACCCTCCAACACTAGCAGGTAAGTCTGGTTCAGTCTCCTATGGGGTCACTGCTCCTTCCTCCTGGGTCCTGATGCACACACTGCTTTGTGTGTGCCCTCCAAGAGTGGAGTCTCTCTTGTCTCCCAGACCTGTTGAAGTCCTGCAATCAAATCCCGCTAGCCTTCAAAGTCTGATTCTCTAGGAATTCCTCCTCCCATTGCCGGACCTCCAGGTTGGGAAGCCTGATGTGGGGCTCAGAATCTTCACTCCAGTGGGTGGACTTCTGTGGTATAATTGTTCTCCAGTTTGTGAATCACTCACCCAGTGGTTATGAGATTTGATTTTATTGTGATTGCACCCTTCCTACCATCTCATTGTGGCTTCTCCTTTGGATGTGGGGTATCTTATTTGGTGAATTCCAGTGTCTTCCTGTCGAAAACTGTTCAGCAGTTAGTTGTGATTTGGTGCTCTTGCAAGAAGGAGTGAGTGCACCTCCTTCTACTCTGCCATCTTGAACCAATCTCAATATATTTTAAAGTCTCGTGTTAAGTATTCTTAACATGAATAAATTCTAACAGTGGAATAAAATTTTTAAATATGCCATGTTCATATTAACAGTATTATAAATAATTTGCTTACTACAGAAAACCAATAAGAAGAAAATAAAAATCACTCATAGTTAGCCCCCCAAAAACAACAACAAAGACTCCTTGTGAATTTTCTCTCCCAAGACACTTCTAATCTGGCCTCATATGTTAGGTTTTGAAGAAAGCAGTATCATTAAAAAAGAAAATAGAGTTGGGGGAGGTTAAGGTTAGGCTTAAGGGTTCATGAAATTCAGACTCCTCACATTTCAATTAAATGGTACATTGACCCATGTACCACACTGTACTGAAATCTGCTCCAAGTCCCATTTGTCAACTTTTATCTGCCAGCATTTGGATTCAAGATGACAGACAGAGTTATAAATCCAATTCAAGATGACACTTATACTGAGCAGTATACCTAGTTTCATCAAAATCAGTTAGCATCCTTAACAGCTGAACACAGGATAGACCAAACAGACAGTTAAAAAGGAAAATGGCATGTCATCTAGTTGAAGCAGGAATTGTTCTTAAATTGTGCTTAAATTAAAATTCATTTGTGTGTCTACTCATTCATTTAGCAAATATTTATTGAGCACCTACTTTATGTCACGTACTGCAGGAAAAGCCAGGGATATGCAAATCACAGGGCAAAATCTTTGCCCCTGTAGACCTTATATTATGTTGGGGAGGTGAGAGAATAATTAAATAAGATGACTAAAAACTGAGATTAGAGCCATCATGGAACTAAAAAGGGAGGTATGATAGAGAAAAATAAGGAAAGCCTACTTAAGACAGGGTTGCAGGGAAGCCTCCTGCAAAGGGACGTATTTAGGTTGACATGGAAAGATGGGGTGGAAGCAGCTGCATTAAGAGCCCAGGAAGAGTGCTCCACACAAAAGAAAGAGCAAACCCCAAGGTCTTAAGTAGACCTGTCGTAGTCATGGACAGACTAAAGATGGGAGGGTGAGGAGGAGAGGCAGAGCAAGCCCACCAGGACTCGCAATGTTAAATGGTTACTAGTGGTATTAAGAGTAACACTGTTTGGGAATTCCCTGGTGGTCCAGTGGTTAGGACTTGGCACTCTCACTGCCAGGAGCCCGGGTTTGAACCCTGGCTGGGGAACTAAGATCCCGCAGGTCGTGCGGCCAAAAAAGAAAAAACAACGTTAACACTGTCAGATTCATTTGTGTGGATTATACAAAATGGGAGGCATTGTGCCTGAAAGGAAGCTACGCATTTTGCCTTTCTTCTCTTTAAGGGTTTTCCATTCACACATTAAATAATACCTAACAGCTCATACATTTCACTTTTTTTGGAAAATTACCACTATTAAATATTATCATCAGGGCCTCCCTGGTGGCGCAGTGGTTGAGAGTCCGCCTGCCGATGCAGGGGATACGGGTTCGTGCCCCGGTCTGGGAGGATCCCATATGCCGCGGAGCGGCTGGGCCCGTGAGCCATGGCCGCTGGGCCTGCGCGTCCGGAGCCTGTGCTCCGCAACGGGAGAGGCCACAACAGTGAGAGGCCCGCATACCGCAAAAAGAAAAAAAAAAAAAATATTATCATCAGCCTCACTACGGAACTTTTAAGTGTGATACATAGTCCTTTAATGCATTTAGCACCTAAGCACATAAACTTCCCACCACAGAAAATGGAAGAGTCCTCCATCAAATCAGTTAACTCCAAAAGCAGTCAGGTATTTACTGCATGGCCTACGGAGCAAATGGCTCTTGGGTACTTCAGCCCCGTAGGGCTGCAGAAGCCATCGGATCTCCATGAAAGCTTGTCATATTCGAGATGTACCCAATCTGCTCTGTGGATACAGGTCAATCCGCAGAGAGACAAAAGGATGTGCCCGATTATACAAAGCACCTTCCATTTCCCAATCACCAGAAAAGTTGTAAATTTTATGAAATTCCAATCTTATAGTTCTCTTGATTGCTTTTAAGCCACTTGGAAAATAAAATGGATTGCAGGAGAGTTTTCCTAACTAGCTCAGTGATCTTTCCTTGTCATGTCAGGTTGAAAGAATTCACCATTTGACTAAAGGTCAATGTTCTAGAAGTATTTATCGGTGACTAAAAGGGGAAGACTATTAGGGAAATACTTTTTCATTATCCTCACTATTGCACAGTTAGTTACATGAGGTACTAGACACACCTGTGCTGCATCCTTACCCTCCCTTCCATGTTCACGAACCCATGGGTTACGTTCTTAGGTAGGGGGGTTCTTCTTATAATGAATTTAAGGATACCCCTTTCAAAGAAATGACTAAATGTTGGTTACATTTTAAATTGTGCATGATTTTAGTTCTCTCTGAGCAATGTTTGATGGATATGTCTTTTAAAAATAGTCAAATGGCCTAACCTTTTATCAATAAAACTGTGTGCAATAAAAATGCTGGAGGGTACCCGTTACCAAACTGCCATAGGCTGGAGAATTACTAGACCCCATAATTCTGTTGTACAAAACCAAATTTGTTGATTTTTTTCAAGTAGAAAGAAATTCAGGAAATTAAATGGAAAGACCTGTAGTAATGAAATATTAAATGCAATTTCAAGGGCACAAAAATGTCAGAAGCCAAAAAAAAAAAAAAAAAAAAAAAGATCTCAGGAACAACATTGCTTTTCTTATACCTCATGTATGCCTGAGCTTAAATTGCCCTAGAAACCAGCCAGACCCAGATGCGGGGAGTGGTGGGGATGCACGGGAAAGGTAGGAAGAAGCAGCCCAGAACAGGAGAAAGTAAGAACTAAGAGTAATGGAAAGAAGTCAGATAGACAATATTTCATTTGTTTTCAATTTCCAAAGTTGAAGTCATACTGCATCAACACCAGCAGAAAGGCATAAAAGCAAAAGCAAAAGTATCGGACTTCAACCATGACATGCCCGTACTACCCAAAGTTCAGTCTGATTCTTAGTTCTTTGCACTGTTACAGTCCTGGGCTCCTGTTCTTAACCTCAGCATAATTGTACTTCAATTCTGGCCAAAGAGAACATGTCTCATAGGATGGTTTGGTGAGCATTTGGACTCAGTCAGTTGAGATGTGTCTACATGAAGAGGACTACTATTGGAAGCAGTCACTGGAAATCTACAGCTTCAGCTGCAGAACTGGCAGTAATAATTCATTTTAGTAATATGTATTTAGGAAGGGATAGGGAGATCCAGAGAAACTTTACAGGCAATATTTTAAAATAAAAATCATTGTGTGAATAAAAGTGTCAAATGTTAATATCAGGACACCGTGAGTTTAGGCAGGACACGTTCATGTGGAATATTGTTTCAAGATTCACACAGGGAAAATACTTATTTTCATACCTGGTTAACTCTCCAGGTCCAATTCTCACACAGTCTGTACACCCTATTTTTTTTAACTTTTTATTTTATGTTGGAGTACAGTTGATTAACAATGTTGCATTAGTTTCAGGTGTACAACAAAGTGATTCAGTTATACATAAACATGTATCTATTCTTTTTCAAATTCTTTTCCCAATTAGGTTGTTACAGAATATTGAGCAGAGTTCCCTGTGCTATACAGTAGATTCTTCTTGCTATATCCATTTTAAATATAGCAGTGTGTAGATTCTTTCTTTAAATAAGCTACAGGAATCAGATGATCTGTAATTTATGATCGTTACACCTTTAAAACCTTAACAACACGTGATGAAATCAATTTCTTTAGAATATCCATTGGTTGCAATGTTGGATGGCAGAAAGAAAGATTTATATTTATGGCCAATTTTTATTTATTCTCACCTATTTATAAATTGGGCTACAACTTCAATAGCCATGGTTAAAAAGAATAATGTCATTCCTAACCACTGCCTTTGACTATAAAAACAATTTCACCATAACAGATAGCACTGAAATACTCCAAGAATAATCTATAAATGAATCCTGGATTACCAGTCTAAAGATGGTGGTTATAAATGATTACATGAAAGAGTTGATGTTACTTTGAAATTCTTAAAGTATGTCTATGGATTTTTGTATTTTATATGTAATATTTTTATGAAGTGATTTTGCCATTACATAATAGCTTTCATCTTCAAAGCACTTCACAAATATGAACTAGTTACATAAAAAGCTATATTACTGCAAAATCAGAAAATGGAAAAGCTAAAGTTCTCCTAGTAACAGTCACTCTCACACATTCTATATGTTTAATCTACAACAAAGGTTATGTATTTAAAACATGTTTCATTATAAATACTGTTAACAAAACCATCTAAAGGGTTAACAGAGCTTTCACTATACCAGGCAGCTATTACTATCCATAAAAATCTCCCTTTTATGGAATTGATAAATTTGAAGAAATTAGACTTGTATTATGGTAGATCTTCTTTGTTCCCTTCTTCTAGTTCATGAAATCTGTTAAATATCAGTAAAAAGTGCTGTTCAACAAAGCTTTATCATGATAAAATTGAAAAAAAATTAAACACATCATGAAGAATGGTTAACTAAATTATGGTATGTTTATGTGATATAATATTATCAAATATAATACAGCCATTAAAAATTATGTTTCTGAAGAATATTTAAATACATGAGGAAATTTGTGCAATATATTAGTTTTTTAAGGGCTACAAGGTTATCTATATCCTATCATGCCAATTTTATAAAAGAAATAATTATATACAGACACCCAAGCAAATTGGATGAAATAAATATGGGTAATGGGGCATTGTGATTTTATTACCTTCCTTGGACTTTATTATTTAAATTTTTGACAATAAGATATATATTTTAATGGGACATATATGTTATTTAAAGGAAAACAAAACCACAATCCTTGGCTTCAAGAACTCACACTCTACTGGAGAGGTAGAAAATGTCCATCAGTGTGATAATCTCTTTGAGAGTGAGAGCTCAGAGGACCATGGGAGTAGCCCAAGGCAGAGGTTCAGAATAGAAGGAGGAGAACTTTGAACTGGGTCTTGCAAGGTAAGCAGGTATTTAATAATAACAGAGAGAGCAGTCTAGACAGAACATATACAAAGGCCCATGTATGAGACACATGGAAACCACAAGAAAAATAAAGAGCTTTCCTGGGGCAAAGAATATGGACAGGAATCATAGAAGATGACGCCAGTGATGGCACATGCTAGATCATAGAAGACCTTGCATATTATGGAAAAGGATCTGACTTCAATCTTTACACACAATGGGTAGACCCTGCTGGAAAAGGGGATGTGGAGAGGGGTTAAGTCAAGAAAGCAATAAGAAGAGAGGAGTTCTTTAGGTCACTGGCTGCAGCAAGCAAATAATTGGAGGAAGGCAATACTAGAGCCAGGGATCCGGGGTAGGAGATTCTGATAGGCTTTTCCCTCGAAGAACAATGGAGAAGAAAGGAGAGAAGGGGTTCTACAGATAGTTAGGAAATAGGATCAATATAATTTAGTAGCCAGATAGATGTGAATGAACGAAAAAAATGTGTCCAAGGTAATTCCCAGGACTCTAGATGGAATAAGTGAGTGGTACCATTATCTTAATAAAGTGGATCTGGGCACAAAGCCAGTGAGTTTGATTTGGGACATGTGGAATTAAAGGAGACTCCAGATATTCAGATAAGAATACATAGAAGCCTCCATGGATTCGTACACAAGTCATAGGTGAAGGATAGAAGAACAGACTTGAGAACACTCAGCTTATAGCTCCATGCTTAAAAAATTAGGAATGGATGGAATCACCCTAGAAGACTGGGCAAAGTGAGGAGCCTGGAAATTGGGGAAAGATCATATACTTGGGGACAGGCACAAAGAGCCAGCAAAAATAACCAAGATGGAATGGTCATGGAAGCTGAGAAGCAGAGATTTTTATACTATGTATAAAATAGATAACCAACAAGGACCTACCTACTGTATTGCACAGGGAACTATACTCAATATTATGTAATAACCTATAAGGGAAAAGAATCTGAAAAAGAATATATATATATATATATATATATATAACTGAATCACTGTGCTGTACACCTGAAACTTACATGCTATTGTAAATCAACTATACATCAATAAAAATTTGTTTTAATAATTAAATATATATATATATATATATATATATATATATATATATATATAGACATACAGCCACAAAACAAAGAAAGGCTATGGAGGTCAAACAGAAAAAGGCCAAAATGCATCATTTAGGTTTGACAATAGGAATGCTCATTTGACAACTGCTGCAGCAGTTTCAGTGGGTGGTATGAACAGAAGCTTATAAGAGATCATGGAATGATTCAGATTTAAGGGGAACATGAGCATAGGACTCCTTCCACAAACTTAGCTATGAACTGAAGAAGAAAGGGAGCACTAAAACTAGAGATGAACGTAGAACTAGAAAAGAAGGGCATTGATGATTTATGGATAGGTGACTAGCAACAATCGCAGTAATGATTACCCAGGAAATATAGTCACCTTTTTTCACCTAATAAACATATAGTCATACATATACAGATGGCCAAAAGACACATGAAAAGATACTCAACATGGCTAATTATTAGAGAAATGCAAATCAAAACCACAATGAGGTATCACCTCACACTGGTCAGAATGGCCAACAACAGAAAGTCTACAAATAATAAATGCTGGAGAGGGTGTGGAGAGAAAGGGACCCTCCTACGCTGTTGGTGGGAATGTAAATTTGTACAGCCACTATGGAGAACAGTATGGAGGTTCCTTAAAAACTAAAAATAGAGCTGCCATATGATCTAGCAATCCCACTCCTGGGCATGTATCTGGAGAAAATCATACTTTGAAAAGATACATGAACCCCAGTGTTCACTGCAGCTCTACAAGACATGGAAGCAACATAAACGTCCATGGACAGATGAATAGATAAAGAATATGCGGTACACTTTCACAACAGAATATTTCCCAACCATAAAAAAGAATGAAATAATGCCATTTGTAGCAACATGGATAGACCTAGAGATCATCATACTAAGTGAAATAAATCAGAAAGAGAAAGACAAATATCATATGATATCACTTATATGTGGAATCTAAAAGGGAAAAAAAAAGACACAAATGAACTTATTTCCAAAACAGAAAGAGACTCACAGATGCAGAAAACAAATTTATGGTTACTAAAGGGGAAAGGGGAGTGAGGGGATGGATAAATTAGGAGGCTAGGATTAAGATATACACACTACTATGTATAAAATAGATAACCAACAAGGACCTACCTACTGTATTGCACAGGGAACTATACTCAATATTATGTAATAACCTATAAGGGAAAAGAATCTGAAAAAGAATATATATATATATATATATATATATATATATATATATATATATATATAACTGAATCACTGTGCTGTACACCTGAAACTTACATGCTATTGTAAATCAACTATACATCAATAAAAATTTGTTTTAATAAATAAATAAATAAATATATAGACATACAGCCACAAAACAAAGATATGACAACACATGTCCAAATGTTTGCTCTAAAACATCAACATTATTCAGCTAAAATGCACACTGGCAAGATTTTTGTCAGTGTGAAAAAATCCTGAGATCCCATTTCCAAAGTCTCACCTTAAATTTTTCTGTTACTCAGGTCATTGAAAGATTTTGCTAATATGAGGAATACAATTGATAGCTATAAATAATTTGGGACCAGCATTTGGGGCTAAATTATCTACTGAATGACAAAGATGTTTTGAATTAACTGAGTAACTCTTTCAACACTAAGTAGACCTAAGGTTGATTAGGTAAAAATCCATTTGTGTAGTATAAACTAATTGAAGAAGTTTGCATAGAAGTTTAAGAAACTTCATTTTTGTTGTGGTTCTTACTGGGCTAGTTAATTTAATGTTAGGAACTTTAACCCATATTGGGGTCAAAGTCTATACCATTCTTTCCTTCAATTCACCTAAAAATATCAAATTCACTCTATGTGTAAGATCCACAAAAAGATTCATGATTCATTATTTCTAACCCAATAATTCTGCTCTTAGGAATTTATCGTATGATATAATAGGGGAAAAATGCTATTTGCACAGACGGGTTCACTACGATATTATCCAGAAGAACAAAAACATGGAAACAACCTAAAAATTCAACAATGGGGAGAAAACCACATCAATTACGGACATTTACTTAATGGAATCATATACAGTCATTAATTGCGTGAGACAAAGCTGAATAAGATTGTTCACTTTGACTGCAATCATATAATTGTAAATTATCTGTGCAAACAAAAAATTCTTAAAGGTAATATAATACACACACATACACATACACAGCTATGCAGTAGAAATAAGAAAGATTTTTGTTTCTTTTTTCAAACTTTCTTTTAATGTTCCTATAAGAACTTTCAGAAGTTAAGAGAAAGGAAGACAGGGGAGAGAGGGAGGGAGGAAAAAAGGAAGGAAGGAAGAAGGAAGAGAACATAACTGAAGATCAAAACCAGTGGAAAGAATAGTCCTAAAAGAGACAAAAAGAATTCTAAAATGTATCTTGACATATTTGCAAACTATTTGTTGACTGTGACTCACTTGCAGATTCTGAAGTCCTGTCTAGAACTGATACAAGGTTAAACGGAGTTACCCACTTGCACGTATGAGTCATTTAAATGATACAGATGGGTACCCTGTCATCACTACAGTCAGAATCTATTAATGTTAAATATATATTTTTTTGACCAATTTTACTGAAAACAAAGAAATAAAGATGGCAGACAGTTCCAGCATAAGTAAACTATCGGTGTAGTGCTAAAGTTTTCAGTTTTCTCTGCATTCTTAGTTGAATATTATTTACAACAAACTTAATTTTATTTTAAAAATATTTTCAGTAAAATTTTGAATATGCTCAAATAACAACACTAAGATAGAGTCGGGTTAGCCTGAAGTAGCTAACAGGCCTTGCTTCAATTTTAAGCAATTTAGATTAACGAAGGCTATTTCTCAACATTGCCATGAGAACTGAACTTCTTAACATCTATAATAATGCTTCAGAAAACAATTAGTTATTTTGCTTACAATTTCAAAGGCCCGTAATAGTTAGAAGGGGGACTCCAGAGTCAGAGGGGTTTGAATTCCAGCTCCAACATTATTAGCTTGGAGACCCTCAGTGAGTTACCAGAATGCTCTGTGCCACTGGTTCCTCATTTACAAAATGGGGATGAAAGTAGTATCTCTCTCATGAGGTCTTGTGAATATTAAGTGAGATTAATGTATGTAGAGTACTTAGAGATATGCCTGGAACATAATAAGCACACAGATAATGTTAGCTGTTATTATTATTAGATATTGTAATGATACACAGAAGCATCAACACTCTGGCCTTGAGGGAGCCTGCATTTATTAACATTAATAATAATGACATAAATAAGGATAATGGTAACTACTATTATACCTTTCGCAGGCATGTCATCATTTCCATGTATTAACTCTTCTGATTTCACTCTGACTCTGTAAGACAGGTTTTAGACACATTATATAGCTCAAGCAACTGAGGTCCAGGAGAGCAATGCAATTGATGGATTGCCCACAAATAGGACGTTAGTAAGGGCTGAGGTAGGTTTTGCTCTAAAGATGCAGATTAGAAGTGTCAACCCTCACAAAAGGACCCGGGGAGGGGGTGGGGTGTGGGGCTGGTGGTGGAGGATTGGTTAAGAGTTTATGGCCTTCCTTTTTGCTGACAAAGCAATTTGGATAGGTTTGGAGTTTTAAATGGTATAGTATAACTTGACTAATCATGACCCACAGTATGACTTACAAGTAACTTATTTTTTCAGAAAAGTGAAAGAGCTGCCAAAAGTAGCACTACAAAAACTGTATTTTAGCAGCAATATCCTAAAAAGTTCACAGAATATGATTATTCCTCAGACAAGTCCATGTTTACAGCTTCAAAGTAAGATCAGAGTCACAAGACAGGAAGTAAGCACTCTTTTTCCCCTCAAATTCAAATTAAGAGAAGACTGCAGTTTGAAAATACCCATGCTTGCCACAAGAAGGTAGGATTTTTAGCAATTTATATAATAAATTCTGGCTCCTTTTATGCATTACTTTACACAACCAGATGTATTTTTATTAGTTTTGGTCTCACATAAAAACATATGTTTACCGTGGAGAATTATGAAAAAGAAAGTGAAAAAATCATCCTAAATTCCACAAACTTCAAAATAAATAATCTTAGTGTTGTAATGTTTTTTTTTTTTGTTTTTTGTTTTTTTTTTTTTCAGTACGCGGGCCTCTCACTGTTGTGGCCTCTCCCATTGCGGAGCACAGGCTCTGGATGCGCAGGCTCAGCGGCCATGGGTCACGGGCCCAGCCGCTCTGCGGCATGTGGGATCTTCCCGGACCGGGGCACGAACCCGTGTCCCCTTCATCGGCAGGTGGACTCTCAACCACTGCGCCACGAGGGAAGCCCCAGTGTTGTAATGTTTTGTAGATGTGTGATATGCGTATGTGTACAACCGCTTATTTGCATGCCCCCAATATAAAATTTTATTTCCAACTTCTTGCAGCTCATAACTTCTTAATATCACACAAAAATCACTTCTTCTGTTGTTGGGATACTATATATGCAGTTTTGTCTGGCTTGCTTTTCATTTAACATTATATCAAGAGCATTTCCCATGTTATTAAACATTGTTTGAAAAGGTATTTTTCCTGACTTTTTAGATTTGGATACCTCACCTTTTAAAAATAGCACATAGATTCAAGAATGTTCTGCAACTCAAAACTCTATGACATAATATAGAGATCTAAGTTTCATGACCCCCTGCTAACTCCAGTTAACTCATGTTAAATTATCTAAAGCAACTTAGGAATTTAATAATTTTACCTTAAAATATCAGAGAAAAGCTTTTATTCAGGGTAACTCCTCATGTTTGCATTTTAACAGACCTCTTTGGGGTACTTCAAATCTTTTGGCTAGAGCAGCTTTCCTTAGCTTTATGATTTTCCCTGCCTAGAAAGTAAAGGTAAAAGTAAAATATTATTATGAAGTTCATATGCCCTTATCTATTGTGACTGGAAGCCTTGTTAAGGGCAGAGACCACTTCTCAATCCATCTCTATGTCTTCTTCAATGCCTTAAAAAATTAATTGCACCAGACTGTTACCACTTTTCTAAAATACGTGTCCAGGTGAATATTGTCCATAATATTGTACTGTGAAACCAGTAAACAGGTATATACACAAAACAATGATCTCTCTAAACTCTGAGTTTGACTTGGCCATACCTCATCACAAGAGGGGCATTACACAGGTATTCAGTTCATATATATCCCCGACTACTCATCCAAATAAAGTTGGGTCATCTTCACCATGAAATAGTTTCCCTGGTGGGGGTAAACACACATCTAAACCCACAAAAATTCTATTAGCACCAGTTATGTTGTAACACAATGATGAACACTTTTCTTCCAATTTGCTAGCTCCCCAACTAAAGAAAGGCTTTGCCGGTTCTGGTTGGCATTCGAGCTGTGTGTAGTAGATATGCTGATTTTTAAAAAAGAAAGAAAAAGAACTACAGTAATGATGTGGTCTCCTGAGAATATATTTATTTCTGCAGTATAAAACAAAATTAAATTCTTCAATCTCAAAAACTATTAAAAGGTTGTATTTAAAATGCATGAAGCATTAAAAAGACATCAAAATTAAAATAATCTCATAAATCTCTTCATTTAAAAGACTTATTAGAATACAGATCGAGGCAGAAAACAGCTGCCTGGCACTCTGGAGTAGTAAATTATGACTGTTTTAACTTTTTTTCATTTTCATCATTGAAAATTCTTTTCCAGAATAATTGTATTGCTGTAGCAAGACCAACTGTCCCATATATTTAACGTGTGAATAGTAAATTGCTTTCAATGAACTCTGAAACAGATCTGCTGTAAATTCTTTCAAAGATCAGCAGGCCACAGGGTCGTACCCTGGCAAAGGATACAGAAGATACAAGCAGAAATTAGCTTTTAATGTAAAATTGATCAAATTAATTACTATTCCAATTCAGTTTGCCAGAGCACTAGGGATACCCTAGGAAAACCTGACAGCATAAGAGGGTTTTTTTGGCCGTTCCCTTCTTCCCTAGATCTGCCAGCTAAAACCCAAGAAAAAGTCAGCACAGGACAGTCAGATGTGTCCAATTGCCATTAATCATTAAAACCGGACTCTTTTGTAAATGACTGACAGCTAGACGAAGTTTTGATTTTTAATAAAGATTCTCACTCCACAGACCATCCTCACTCCACAGACCATCATGTGTCAGTCTTGATTGTACTAGAGCATTCCTTGGGGTACAATTAAACTATCATGTTGATTGCACCTCAATGTTGTTGAAGCCTAAGGGGAGGAAAAGAAAAGCCAGATCGCTAACCAGGAGGCCTGTGATCCCCCTCGTGATACTCTTCAACAATATACTAGGAACTGAGCAGAGCTATTGTTGATGGAAACAGCCAGGTATGCTTTGAAAGTCTTAGAAGATAAAAGGTGTGTTGCCATAGAGCTGCCTCCCATTTTTATCGACCTTCCCTTCTCAGATGCACTCTGACCTCATTCCTCCTTCACAGAGAAAAGATTAGTAAACAGTGGGCTTTATTAGGAGCTGTTCAGAACACCATTAATCCAACTTAATTGATGGTGCAGTGGTACCAGGTCTTTTTCTGCTTTCTCTTTCCAGAAGACAACATTGGTAGCAGAATTGGACTTCTTTCCAGAAACAGCACCAATCTTTGTAATTCTGTACACTTTCCCATTGCCTTGGCTCAAGCAGGCTGAGCAAAGCTTCTTATCTAAGACTCTGAAAAGGATAACAGGACTGCTCAAGTATAAAAACTGCAAGTACTTTATCTTTCTTTCTGCTTAGATTACCATTATCTCTGGTCACTGAATTTTGTCTTTTGGGCTTCAAATGGAGAGCGAAGTCAACCAGAAGGTACAGCTCTAAACCCAATGGAATACTGCTCCATCAGCACCCGTACACACACAGACACATACACACAGAGGCTCACATACACAGACACACACAGAGGCGCACACACACACATACACACACACACACAGGCACGCCTCCTTCCAGCCTTTCTTTGGCTTTACCCTAGGGTTAACTTCCTCATGAATAGTTTCAGATGCTTCTATGATCTTCCTTGCAAAATATTTATGCTGAAAAACAATTCGGGTTCTACAAGTGCCTCCGTAACTACTACTTACAGTGAAGCTGAAAGGTAAGCCGAACAAATGAGCTGTCTAACCAGGCAAGGTTTCTGCAGAATGGGGAGGAAATTGCATAAAATAATTGCTAACCTGAATTTCAAATCCATCCATTCATTCTTTCCTAGAACCACATGTAAGGCATTGAAGATACCATGGAGATGAATTGAGAAGTGGTCCCTGCCCATAAGTCTTCCAGTTATAACAGAGATGGTCATGTGAATATCTATGACAAGATTAGAATAACAAAAATACTAAATCATGTTTTAAGCAAAGTCTTATGGGCATGCACAATTCATTCTGACTACAGAAATCAGGGAAGGCTTCAAAGAGGAGAAAGCAAAGGAGATCCATTATTAAAGAGTAGGGAAAAGAGCACTTACAATTAAGGAACAGCATGCACAGACTCACAGAGAAGTGAAGTCATCAGAAGAGATCGCTCCTGCGCACATTTTTGTCACGTGAGGACTGCATTCACAATTCTTGCTATAGCCACACACCATCTGTACTAGTATTTGCTTAACATTCTTTTTTTAATTGGCTCCATTTTTACTGAAATAAATTTATTTTTTCAAAGGAAAATTTTCTGTCACTACTATAAATGGAAATCCAGTGTTGCTTGCCCCAAGCACCACATAACTATAAAAGCAAATAAATGAAAACAAAACAATGAAATTCCAGCTAAATACTGTTGGAGCCTGCCCTCTCATTATCACAAAGGGGAGCTAGTGGGGCAAGATGTTGAAGGCATCCCAACATCAAACAAAGACTTTCTCCTCAAGGTTCTCTGAAGGGTTGAGAGAGAACTCTAAACTCTTCAAAATTCTAAATTCTGAAAAAATCACTTATGGGGTAACTCAGGGTTTTCAAGGCCATGTTAGGGTACAACCTAAAGTCATTCTGAATCATTGTCCTACTCTGGGAAACACTGAAATAGATCAAAGACCTTACCCCACCCTAGTATGCACCGTGGTATTATATATATATTTCTCCTTACCACCCTATCCTTTATATAAACTAAGTCATTATTACAGCATTTCATCAAATCTAAGTTAATATCAATTGTGAGATGCACCATTATTTTATGTGCCACTAAGAAAGAAAAATGCTGCCAATTAAATGATGATACACCATCACTTATAAGAAGCATCCAATTTCAGAGATGTTAAAATGTGGCGGGGAAATGCTTGTTTTGGAATCAATGAGACACATTATTAATCACTGTTGCTTAGAAGCAAATAATATAGAGCTTGGAAGTTAACTGGTTTTCAGAAAACAATGAAAAAGCGTATCTGGTGCAATGTCCTACTTGATGTAACTAGAATAGTAAATTGTCATCTGTTTAGGACAAGACAATATAGAACAGTGATTCAGAGCAGAGCCTGGAAGACCCTGGGTTCAAATCCTGCTTCTGTCACTTACTAGAAGTGGCACATTAAATGACTAACAAACTCCGTTGGTTCATCTGTAAATTACTCCATGTATTTTCAATATTTAAACATTTCCCCAGTGGAAAACTAAAAAAGAACCCTGGGTATTTTTCTGCCCAGATCTGTCAGAACTGATTTTTAGTGAAAGCTAAGTATCATTGGTAACGACTCGCATCAGTGCAATATAGTTAGTAAAATTGTTTTCCTCTTTTATTTTTTAGACCCAAAGAACCACAGTGCCAACTAGTTTTAGATCATCACTGCATGCTTTACTAATGCTCACTTACATAGGATAGTACCTGAAGACTAGTCAGTCACAAATAGAGTTGGACCCCGTAGAGGTGGGTTCTTTTGAGTTGGTCAATTTACCACCTCAGATTCCAGTTCCTTGTGACTTTCTGTTCCAAGGCTCCTACTGGACACTAACAAGTCTATAAATGTGAATTGTCCTGAAGATAAAATGATCTACCCCAGTGCAACCCCTGGGAACAGCAAGCTGCTTCTCCTGTTGTCAGAGGAGCATCTCCTTAGTTTGTGCGTTACTTGTACTAGGTGCTTTCACGCTACGATACAATCTGAGCCTTGTACCAAGCCTGGGCTTTAAACAGGACAGGCGTTATTGCTGCAAATCATGTAAGTCAAAATTGAGACTCAGAGAGGTCATGACAGGATTTGCCCAAGTTCACACCATTGTGAGTAATGGAGATGGAAGGAAGCCCAAATCTGGCTCCAAATGTTCCACTCACTCCATGCTTCCACATCATAAAAACATTTTTTTAAGTAATTACACCATTTTGCTCTTCATCCGCATTCTATCTCCTCGTTTCTGGCTCAGGACTTGTTCTTCACCGGTCCTCCAAGCTCTCACACTAGCCCTAAATCTCTTGCTGACCTCTTGTCAGTGTCGTTGAGATGAAACAAGTTTCTGGGAGACTCAGCCCTTCATCGTGCCCCCACTTTCTGGGGCTGAGTCGGGCAGACACTGGGACCTTGGTCACCAGCGTGCAGGAGACTGCTGTTCTCAGGTAGAGCCACACGGGGGCAGGGTGACGCAGGGTGCAGCCACGCCTGGAATTCCTGGGAGAGAACGAGGGTACAGTCCAAAGCCTTAGGGCAAGTACAGGACGATGGTGAAGGCTCAGAGGCAGCTAGGCATGGAGAATGTGGTAGCTTATATGGGAATTGCAGCCACGAATTCTAGATTTGCTTCCTCAGCCAACAAGCTGGGGAATGTTAGGCAACTTGCTTCCCCTGTTAGGTGATCTAGTAATCTCTAAGGGCAGACCCCTCTTTAAGAGTTGTTGACTCAGGACCTTTACAGTCCAGCGCTAAAGAGCCCTGATAGCGTTCTTACTAAGTGTTAAGCGCCTGTGCAGGTTTAAACCAGACAGTGATTACAAAATGCTCTCAACTGATAGAGAGCCGAGATGGCTGTCTGTAGCGCGCCCTCTAATGGATAGGTGGTATCATCACATCCTTCTCTATCTTGAAATAACAAGAGAATACATATCTTAGTATAAGTCTCATATTTTTCCCTCTGAGTCCTGACAAAGCAGGATTCAGGAAGCCCTGGCAATCGTTTTAGAGGTCAAAGAGCATTGCACTTCTCCCCACAGCTCATGCTTCAAACACTGCATGTGACTCTTATCTGTGTCACCCTTTTCTCCATGCCCTTTCTGGTTCTTCTGATTCCTTCATAGAAAGATACTCTAATCTCTGCAATTAAAACACTGCAGAAGAATGATATTAACTCAAACATGGAACTTGTGCAAATCCTAGTCCCCATATAGTATGATGAAGAGAGCTCTTGACTACCCACCACATGTACTCTCATATATCCCCTATTCCAGAACTGCCAGAAACATTATTTCTGCTTTATAATTAACATGATAAAGGGCCAATAACTTAATATAAATGATTAATAAACAGTTAAAAAAACAACTAAATCACTCCTTGGACTTGGAACATGAACAAAAAGTTCAGGAAAGATAAAATATAAACAGCTAATAAATAATAAAATAAAATGCTAATCCACACTAGTTATCAAAGAAGAATAAATTAAAACATGACAACTGACTGCCAATATTATAAAATTCACTATTCCCAATGCTGATGAGGGTGACCTAAGATGGGCATTTCAGTACACTATAATTGGTACAATCATCCTGAAAACAATATAGCAGAATATATCAAAAGTCTTATTGGGACTCATATGTACAAAACATGAGGAAATTCTCAAGGTACAATGGTCCTCTGATATCCTTTCTCCCCTTCCTCTTTAGGAATGGAATCTCCAGTTTTTTTAGCTGGGCATATGTCCATTTATAATAAAGATTATATTTCCTAGCATCCTTTGCAGCTAGGTGTGGTCCTGCAAATATATTCTAGCCTAAGAAATGGAAGTGGAAATGACTGATGCAAATTCCAAGTAAAGGCTTACTTTCTTCCTCTCTTTTCCTTCTTTCCTACAGTCTGGAATGCAGCTGGATGGCTGGAACTCCAGCAGTCATTTTAGATATTACGGTGGTTTGAGAATGGAAGTCACATGTGGTGGAGCAACAAAATAGCAACAGCTGGACCAATCACTACTAAACTTTTTAAATTCAGAAGACAAATAAAATTCTATTTTGTTTAAGCCACTCTAATTTGGAGTTTTACTTGCAGCCAATCCTAATCCCAAATAATATATGCATTAATACTGAATGTACAGCAAAATATTTGATTGAAAAAAGATGCAGAACAGTGTGTACTATGCTACCATTGTATAAAAAAGGAAAGCAAAAACATTATGTATGTGGAACCTAGTTCCCTAATGAACCATGCCTCCCATTATCCATACCCTTACATAGACCCTTCCCACATTGAGTCTGAACTTGCCATATGACTCACTTAAACAAACAGAAAGTGGAGAAAGTGACACTGTGCCAGCTCCTTGCCTAAGCATTAAGAAAGCCTGTCAGCTTCTGCCAAGACGTTCTTTGCAAATAAATAAAAATAGGAAATAAATAAGTAAATCCCACTATAGAGGAACATCTACATTATGGCATTTCTTTACTCTCTGTATATATTATACAGCACAATGATTGAGAAAATGCTTATTATATAGAAAGAAAATGATAGCATAAAATTATACTCATATGGAATATGATGTCTACTTTGTAAAAATGCATAGAAAATAAGACTTGAATGAATTACATAAAGAGTACTAATATTACTTGCCCCTTACTGATTGAATAATGGTTAATTTATGGGGGCTCCTTTACTCTTTCCAAATTTCTTACAAAGAGCATGTTTTTCTTTTAATTTCAATAATTCTATTTTTATTTCTAGAAGTTCTACTTGGGCTTTTTTTGAATATTTCTAGGCTTTCCAATAAACTTTTGATACAGTAGTCTCTCCTTATCTGCAGTTTCACTTTCCATGGTTTTTGTTATCCACTGTCAAACATGCTCCAAAAATATTAAGTGAAAATTTTCAGAAATAAACAATTCATAAGTTTTAAATCGCATGCCTTTCCAAGCAGCCTGATGAAATGCTGCACCACCCAGCTCCATCCTGCTCAGAACATGAATCATCCCTTTGTCCAGCATATTCACACTGTATAGGATTCCTGCTCATTAGTATAGGAAAAACATAGTATATATAGGGTTCGGTACTATTTGCAGCTTCAGGCATTCACTGGGGGGTCTTAGAATGTATCCCCCATACATAGGGGGGATAACTGTATATGATTTGGGATTAGTTGATTCTTTTGCTCATGTTTTCAGTTCTACTATTTCCTTGAACATTTTTAACTTATCTCTGTATCTTTTCTGTATCATCATAACTCCAATATTTGAAGCACTTGAGGGTATCATTCTGCTATTTGTTGCTTCCCTTGACTCTTAAATACAACTACGTTCTTCATGTGTTTGTAATTCTGGATTGTGAGATCACATTAGACTAACCTGAAACTGTGACGATGCCACAGGGTCTGGGATGAAGGTCCATTTCTCCAGAGAGCATTTGCTTCCACATCTTCCAGGCATTCTGAGCACCACCAGCCCAGGACCTCTAAAGTTAAAATCTCATCTAGATCACTCAGGGAGTCTAAATTCAACGCCCAAAGCCAAAGGAGGGCAGAACTGTTGTTAAAATTTGGGTAAGAAGACATTTTTCCCCCCAGTGAGAGCTAAGTCTAAGATATCTCTCTTGGCCAAAAGGATGATTTTTTTTTTCCCTAACTCCCTTTTTCATGGAAAGTGTAGTCCTTTGAATGCCCTAGCTTTACAGTAGGGTCTCATTTTCAACTTCCCACATTGCACGGGCCCAAAGACTGGTTTCTGGTCCCCAGCACAGTAGTCAGAGCTTAAGAATCTAAGTTTCTGCTCTCAGCAAACACCCTCAGAGCAGAGTCTCAGCTTCTCCTTCACACCCACTTTCCATTTCCCTCTTTATTTTTATGCCCTGGAAACTCCACCCCCTGTTTTGCAGATATCATTAAAAGATGTTAGTTATCCTTTATCTAGCATTCTTAGATTATTTGAGCAGGAAGGTTTATTAGAGTATCTGGTCTACCTGCCATGTAGTCAGAATTGGAAGTGTGGGCTGATATTACTTTTATAATCAAAAAAAAATTAAGTACAAAATAACCTATCCCTATAAAATGGGGAGAGTCTTGCCTATTGACTATCCTGAAAACTTCCCTTACAGGGGAAGTTGCTAAAAATTATTCAGCACTGAGATGCAGCTCTAGGAAAATCTCTGCACCTTGATGAGACTGAAATAAACCATTGATTCATTACCAAAATAAAAGGACATTATATACAAGTCAAGAACTTCCACAGGTGAGCAGAGAAAGCAGGGTACAAGAGAACATCAAGGTGCCAGAATATAGTAGGTGCTCATTAAATAATTATGTTAATAAAATAAAAATACCCATGTCCACTAAGCAATATTTTAGAAATGGGTACAAGCAAACTTTTGTCGATAATTTTATATTTATCATATCCCATTTTTTTAAGCATATGAACATTTACATCAAAGGAATCTCTTCAAATATTCTATGGAGCAATTCTTAAATATTCAAAAAGCTGAGATACATTTCTCTCCCCTTCCTTCTATTGTAACCATCGCTAAGCAATGATATTTCCACAACATTTGCCTTAATTTGTAGGTACAGAAATCTTCATTTTATGTTCTAATGTGAGAATTAAATGAGATGATTCAGGCAAAGCGCATAGCACTTAGCACAAAGTAAGAGTTTGTTACAATGATGGTTGGGGGGATGATGATGGTGGTAATGATTTTAAAAAGCATCAATGTAAAATGTGAGGGAGATACACCAACTGACTAAAAACTAAAATCAATGTAGAGCAAGTAGAACATTCTTTGTTTTGGTCTTAAAACTCCAATAAGAGCATGCCTCAGAGTTGTTTACCTGTATCCAGAGCATCTGAAAATGAATCAGGTCTAAGTAGATACTTAATAAATATTCCGTCTTTATGGTAAATGTTAGTGTTGCTGTAAGGGTATCACTGTCTCATGAAGGCAACTCATGAGCATTAGGTTTCAAAATTCTAGCATGAGGCCAAGATGGACACATGTACCCATGAGTCTGAGATCTCTGAAGAATACCTCCCAACCAGTGTTCTAAGGCCCTGCTCCTTACTGCTCCAGAAAGAGAGATCCATACTCACTTTCAGAGCTGAGAATGATGGTTATTACCTACTCTTCATATACGGTTACCAGGGAGTGGGGTAGGAGGGAAAGGGGAGTTGCTAAACAATGGGCATAAAGTTTCAGTCAAGCATGATGACTAAGCTCTAGAGATCTCCTCTACAGCATCGTACCTAGAGTCAACCATAACATATTGCACACTTAAAAGTTTGTTAAGTGGGTAGATCTTAGGTTAAGTGTTCTTACTACTATAAAGTAACACATAAATAATTAAAATTTTAATATACTTTTTGTGGCCAAAATAATTAAATATAAATATTCAAATGATTTAAATATTAGGAAAAATGTTTTAATATAGCTGAAATGCAAAAGGGTGATGGATTTATAAGCTTAAATGATAGGAAAAAACTATAAAGAAAGAAGTGCATACTTGATAACACAAAATTTAAACTTTTCACTTGAAAAAAATATATTTACTAAGCACATACTATGTGCCGAGCTTGATGCTTCCTGTTAGGGAAGGAGATAGTAGAGTGGTTAAGAGCACAGATCTCTGGGATCTGTCTGCCTGGGCCTGAACCCCAGCTCTGTCATTTACCTTGAGCAAAGCTAGTTAATTAATCTCTCTAAGCCTCAGCCCCCTGGTCTTCAAACAGGCAAACAGTCTCCTAGTCTTCAAACAGCTCTATACCCATAGAGCTGGTGTGGGGATGGATGAATTGCTATATGGGAAGTGCCTAGAACATAGTAAATGTTATGTAAGTCTTAGCTATTATTATCCCTACTTTCCAGATGAAGAAACTGGGGTTGACAGCTGTCAGATTACTTGGCTCGTAAGAGGAAGAGCTGGGACTTGAACCCAGGCAGCCTGACTTTAGACACTTGACAAAAAACAGAAGCTTGATATATGCACCCTTTCCATGGCAGCTCTGAAGCCTTTTCCTCAAACATAAGTGGTCTCACCCCACTGCAGTCAAGGGCAGGACTGCCCAATACAACTCTATCTGGCTGAGAGGGAACAGAACAGACCAAGGGAAGGCCTGTCCCCCTGGCCTGCCCCACTCATGACCGGCCTCTGCCCAGCACAGTTTTAAAACGGACGATGTGGACAAATAGCTGAGAGGTGGAGAGAGAGCAGCCACAAGCCTCTCAAACTCAGCATCTGCTGCTGTGTTCTGATTCCCCAGCCACAGAAAGGGTGGCCAAGAATGAGAAGCGGGAGTGGGTATGTCTTCCCCACCAATGCATATGCTGTTTGAGAGTCCAACCAACAATAACACCCACTTTAACAAACACTTCCGGATGTGGCAGGTACCGAGCTGGGTACTTCCCAGGAACTTCATCTGATCCCCATGACAACCTCCCGAGGCAGGTGCTGTCACGTTGTCCCCTCTGCAGATGAGGAACTTGAGGATTCTTGAGATCAAGTAAATTGCCTGAGGGCACAGAGTTAAATAGCAGAGCCAGGCTCAGCCCAGAGCTGGGTCATAATCCATCTAACTACACTCTGCTGTAGACTGAATGTTTGTGACCCCACCCCTAAAATTCATATGTTGAAAACTGATGGCACTAGGAGGTGGGCCTTTGGGAGGTCATAAGGGTGGAGCCCTCATGAATGAGATTATAAAAGACCTCAGAGAGCTCCCTCATCCCTTCTGCGATGGGAGGACTCAGCCAGAAAGGCGTCTATGAACTAGGAAGTGGGCTCTTACGAAACATCCAATCTGCCAGCGCCTTGATCTTGGACTTCTCAGCTTCCAGAACTGGGAGAAGTAAATATCTGTTATTGAAGCCACCCACTCTAATGGTATTCTGTTATAGCATCCCAAACAGAGTAGGACACTCTGCTCCAACAGTGCACACCAGAGAGGTGACTGCAATAAAATGGCTCAGGCTGCAGCCACAACGAGCCTCCTTTCCCCGGAGGACTGGTGGATAGAGCCCACTAGTCAAAGACTTTGGAGCCAAAGACTTCAAAATCGGAGCTCAGCTCCTCCTCTGCTCTGCACTCACTAAGGAACTTTGGACCGACTGTTTGTAACCACCACCATTTATTGAGAAATTACTATGTGCCCCACATTGTGCTCAGTGTTAGACTGTAAGCCCCATGAGAGCAGGAATGGGGTCTGTCGCATTTACTAAAGTATCCCCAGAAACAGCACGATGCCTGGCTATCAGTAGGGGCCGGAAAAATATTTGTAGCATAAATAAATGATGGATGGATGGATGAAAATATTCTCTCTAATCCTTATAACCACTCTGTAAAGTAAAATTTTAATCATCTGAATATAGGGAGAGAAATTAATTTCAGAGATGTCGTATTCCTGTTCAAGGCCACACAGTTTCTGAGTTATAGCTGAGACTCAAACCCAGCATCTCTAGCTCCCAAGTCATAGTCTTTCCTCTGCATTTCTTTTTCCCCAAAGGAGACAATGCCACTCTCCTACCCCACAGGGCTATTGTGAAGGTCAAATGGATAAGGTGTATGAGTGTGTTTTGCAAACTCTGCACTTGAGAAGGTTGATAACTGTTAACACAGAATCAAAGCCTAAAGCCAAAACAGCACAATTTAAGTGGAATTTTAAGCAGTGAGAAGAAATGAGTGTATCTGAGAGACAAGAGAGCTGTCGCTAGGTTTAAAATCCAACCACACTGCATGCACACGGCCACCTTCTCAGGAGGTGGGCGGTGAGCAGAATCCCCAGATTTGGAATTGCAAGAGTTACAAAATTATGCAAAGGGCACCCAAACAGCCTTCTACCCAATGCAGGACCCTCAACAGATTGTCACCTCAACTCTGACAGAACAAAAATGTGATAGCATCACACCAGGAAGAGGTATACTGGGGGTGTGGCTCAGAACCCACTGCATTTATTCAGCCTGCTGCATACAATCCCTTCCCAGAAGGTCTCATGCGCCAGAGATGTTTTTAGATTCCTGGGTGATCCATCTAACCTGTAATTTCCATGGTTAAATCAAATGATTTAATTACACTTCTGCAGTAAATTAGAATTTAGCAACACCTTATATCTAAGGAGTGTACAACACCATGATCATGTCTTGATTTATTTTTTACAGTAGCCTTATCCTCATTTCCCTAATAAGAAGAAACTATATTCAGCATAGAAATTTGCCCAACAAAATTGAAGCCCACATGCAAAAGTGAAGGCTAGATAGACTTCTATCTTCACACTCTTTATCCCCCAAAAGGTGGCTTAAAACAGATCTGATCAGAAAATAGAACACAACTGAATCAAATAAGAGCCACAAAAGCCTTTTTAAGAACACAAGTAGAATATCAGCCTACACTGGCTAGCAGAGTAAAAATCTCTAGTGAGTCTCCAAATCCTAAATCATCAGGAATGGGGACCCACAGAAGACAATCTTTTTATAAAAGGCTGAAAAATTGCCAACTTTTCTTTAAAAGCTGAGAAATTGAGGCAATGCAAAAATGAAAAGATTATTTTAAAACCAGGTGCAAGAATGATGCTCCCAGGGCAAAGCACCCACATCCTTAGTCTCTCCCAGATTCAGCAGAGGGGGCAACTCAAAGCTTTCTGGGCCCAAAGCCAGCAACTTACATGAGTGACTTGGGCATAAGGATGTGGGCTGTACCCAGTCTGATGGAGCGGTCTTACCTTGAGGGAATACAGGCTTAGTGTTGCCAGATTTTATTGATATTTTTAAAAAGAAGCTGGAAGTCCCTTCTTTTCGGGGGTGGGAGGAGCTGGAGCAAAACCTTCTGACTTTTCAATGACAAATTAAAAGTTTTGGCCAAGATTTGCAACTGCAACCTTTCCCCTCCTGAGTGACATCATGGTACCCCACAACAAGTCCAAACGAGACTCTGAAGACCTGTTCTTCACTTCCCAGTTACGCACTTTCAAAAGGTCACTGAAACTTCTCTGGGCCTCAGTTTCCTCATCTGCAAAATGGACCTAATAGACCTAAGGATGTCTCCCTTATTTATTTCACATAATTTTCCAATGAATCAAATAAAATAAGCTTTTCAAAAGCAAGGGCCATTTCATTTTTATGTCCCTGGGGCCTGTGCCCAATCGAAATAAAATATATATTAAAAGTTTGTTGAACTGAAAAGTACATTGAAAACTGTGAAGCATCTAACAAATGTCAAGTTTCACACTAAACACTAGTCATCAAAATCTTTTAAAATTGTATGGAAAGTTTATATGTGGCATTTTCCAAAGAAACAATGTATTTTCCCCTCCCTCCGAAAAAGCTCTCCTAACAAAACTGACAGTACCTGTTTAGTAACTTGAGAGAGAGAGAGAGAAGAGGGAGAGGGCTCTTTTATGCAAATTTGATTTCCCTATAATAATCTAGAGCTATTCTGCTAGAAGGAATTATCTCTGCAGCCTGGCAGCTGTGGTAGGAGTGAATTAAAAATGGCTCTGTATATGGGAAAATCTGTTCTATAATCAGTGCTATTCTTGGAGGGGACATCAATCTAGTCCAGCTCCCATGATGCTCCACTTGTGCGAATGACATACAAGTGTGAGGTAGAAACTCTCCTTACATCATGGCTGAGGATGCTGCCCCACCAGAGACTGGCACCACGACCCTGAGATGGATGAAGACAGACCTAATGGTGGCCTCCAACCAGCCAGTGTGGCCAATCCCCTTAGTTTGGGTAAAAAACATGAGCGGAAAAACAAATCTTTCAACAGTGATTTATTCAACTCAACTCTAAAGAACTGCCCAGTCTTAGGGTTACTGTAAGGTTTCTGCCTGTTTTCTTTTCCTTCCTTCCTTCCCTTCCTCTCTCCCTCCTTTTCTTCCTTCCTTCCCTCTTTCCTTTCTTTCATTCTTCTCTTCCTTTCTTCCTTTTCCTCCCTGCTGTTCTCATACAGAGTACAAGCCTCTATTCCTGAGTCATAAGTCACCAAGCAAGGAAATGCTATTCAAGGGCTCTTTGTCCATGGGAAAGGCACATGGACAGAAAAGTGTTTTTAAAATAAGCAACCACCACAGGGCTTTACATAACATGTCATCATGCTCTTAATGAGACAACTGCTTGGTCATTAAAATTACCCTGGCCCTGAGTGGCTAATTTAACTGGAAGTCACCACACGGCAGCATCAGCCCTCACCACACAAAAAGAAATTACACTGCAGACGAGTAAAGCCATTATATTCCTCAAAATGAATCATAGCTCCTACATCGGACCATAGAAACTTCTTGGAAATCTGCATCCCTGTGTTACATCTGAGGTGTCCTCCTTCTTTCTCTGACTCAAACACACCATCATTGTGTCTGCTTGGGAAGATGTCAGGATATCAAAAAATTAAACTGTGGGTTTGTCTGCATGTGTGCCTGTGTCTCTTTATAACTGGGTGTGAACTTACCCTGATTTAAGTCGCTCAGGATCCTTTAAAATAACCAAGTGCAGTGCCAGGAATGCCAAGAAATTGTATCTTCTAAATTGGAACCAGTTTCCCCCTTTCAAGCACTATTAAGAAATTGGCTTTGGGCTTCCCTGGTGGCGCAGTGGTTGAGAGTCCACCTGCCGATGCAGGGTACACGGGTTCGTGCCCCGGTCCGGGAAGATCCCACATGCCGCAGAGCGACTGGGCCCGTGAGCCATGGCCGCTGAGCCTGCGCTCCGCAACGGGAGAGGCCACTGCAGTGAGAGGCCCGCGTCCCGCAAAAAAAAAAAAAAGAAAGAAAGAAAGAAAGAAAGAAATTGGCTTTGTCAGCGTGCATTGTCCATGAGCCTACAGACCCACACAGCTGGGTGCATACATGACCACAGGGGAGGGTCAGAGTCTTCGGAGTGTTGGGTCCTCCAGGGAGGACGAAGCGGGCTCCATTTAGCCTCCAGTAGAGCAGGGGTACCTGCTTGACATGGTGGAGGACAACCTCTCCAAGTCGATGGAGCGTGGAATCTGCTTTAGACTACATGAGGCTGAGCATCCACACCAAGATAGCTCTAAATAGCTCCACAGAGATGCAAGAAATGCTGCTGTGTCCTTCAGGAATGTTCCCAAACGGAAGCATTCCCACTCCCCGACAGGGCTCCGTGGTCCAGCCCTTGCGGGTCATTCTCATGTAGCCATTTCTTTATGTTTTTCTTGGGTTCTGTACTTTTGAGGTCTTTCTCTTTTTTTCAGCTACAGCAGCCCTAGATACCGGGCATCACTAGGCATGCACCTATCTTTTAGCCCAACTCCACTCCCTCTAAAGTTCTGGAAGGCTCCAAAGTCCCAACGAAAGGCACAAAAGCTGCCTACATGATCACTTCAGTTGGAAAGCAAATCGGGTGGCACTGCAGGGTTAATTTAAAAGACAGCTGCATCCATTTTGCTCATTACTCTTCATGTACAAACTGCAAATTGCATTTGAAAATATTTTCTTTAAAATAAAATTGTCATTTCTGAGCCTCCTGCAGGCATCCTGTGTCTGGGTAAAGCAAGTAGCACACATGAAGCGGGGTGCCATTCGGCATGCTTCACGGAGGTAGCAGGCCACGCCCTGCTGACCCTATTGCACAGTGAATAATGCAAAAGGGGGAAATGTTATTGTTCAACAAATCATTCTCCTACAGTGGGAAGCTGGGTCAGAATTTGCCTCACAAGCTTCAGAATTCAGGCTGGTGACTCTGGGTTTTAAGAGGGAGCAACTAAATGTGTGACTCCCTAATTTTGTCCTCCCATTGACCTCTTTCTCTTTCTCATTGATATAAGTTGGTTTCCCCCAGGAATCCTGAAAATGAGAATGAAATTAATCAGAAGGCATTCATTGTCTGGATGTCAGGTGTTGGTGGTATATGCCTCAGTTTCCATCTCTGGAAAACAGGGGTGCTCGTAATACCTCTTTTATAGGGTTGTTATGAAAAATAAATCAGTTGATTCATAGAAAGTATCTGATATGATGTCCAGCACATGGTTAGCACACGGTAAATGCAGACATAGATACAGAAACGTAGATGTTACATTTCCTGAGCCTGCAAAACAAGAGGCAACTATTTAAAAGCTTTTTCTAAAAAGGCTCAATTGGAGTAACGTGCTCTGGACTTAACACCTGAACCCACAAGTTAATTTCAACACCACCAGAGAGAAACTGATTTTGCATCTCCTGGTGTGATGCAATAAGAAGTACACATCACCACCTATGAAGTGTTTCTACCAAATTGTAAACCTGAACTTGATCAAGCCTCTGGATCTAACAGTGTCCAAGAGAAAAATAAAAAAGACAGAGGAACATCAGGGTTGCAAGCAACAAAATCCAAACTGTAGTAAATTCAATAGGACAAATAAATTCAACAAATAAATTTCAAGCAAAGAATACAAAGAGAAGGAGTATTTTAAATTAAAAGAAACGTAAAAGTCATATCCACCAAATGCAGTATGTGGACTTCATTTTGATCCTGCTTTGAACAAACCAAATGTAAAATACCAGTAGTTCAAATGGGGCAATCTGAACACTAACTGGATATTTCTGATATTCAGGAATTATTCTGAATTTTTTAGCGGCTCCTCCCATTGAGAGGTAGAGTCTAATTCCCCTCCATTGACTCTGGCCCTAGTGACTCCCTACTTCAATGGAACGTGATGGAAGCAATGGCAGTAAGCTCGGACAGTAGATCATAAGAAGCCTTACAGCTTCTACCCAAGTGTCTTGAAACTCTTGCTCTTGGGACATTCCTTCTTGGGACCCAGCAGCCATGCTAGGAGAAGCCCAAGCCACATGGAGAGACCATCTAAAGAAACTATGGCATCAACAGCCCCACCTGAGTTCCCAGCTGACAGTCATATGAGTGAGCCACCCTGCATATCCAGCCCAGTTGGATCTTCAGACAACTGCAGCCAACTAAGATCTGATTATAATGGCATTAGAGACCCCAAATGAAAACTGCCCAGTTAAACCCAATGAGCCCACAGAATTG
The DNA here is from genome assembly GCF_964341445.2 of Mesoplodon mirus. NCBI lineage: Eukaryota > Metazoa > Chordata > Mammalia > Artiodactyla > Ziphiidae > Mesoplodon > Mesoplodon mirus. The sequence continues at coordinate 174,951,823 of NC_138977.1, forward strand.
TGAGAGATAACAATAAACTATTGTTTTAAGACATCTAGTTTAGAAGTAGTTTGTTATGCAGCAAAAAAATCAGAAAACTTTATCTCTTAGAGACGTACCCTTCAGTATTTACAGAAGAAATGATATGATACCTAGGATTTTCTATTTAATCCAGTTGAGGTGGGGGGAATAGTTGAAGTGAGCTTGCCCCATGTGCTGCTAATTATTAAAACTGAAAAATTGGATCATAGGGAGTAATTATACTCTTCTTTCTACTTTTGAATTTTTTTGAAATGTTTTCTAATGAAACATTTTTTTTTAAGAGCTCTGGATTTATCAAGACAGTTCCGAGACTACAGGGGGAAAGAATATTAGCTATTAGGTGATTCTATGTGGTAGGCATCACAGATGCCATTTAAATGTGTAGTGTTGATAAGTTCATTGTTACCTGTCCATCTACAGGACATCCGTCTCTCAGAAGGCAGCAGATAGAGTTGAAATAACCTGGAGTCAAGAGTGGAATTCAAATCCCAGCTCCACCTCCTCCTGGGAGTCCTTGGGCATGCGCTTCAGTATTTCTGGGCTTCACTCTTTCATGTGCAAACACTTCTCCTAATGAAGTTGCCTAATTCTTAAACAGTTAAAGGGGCAATGTACCCTATAAAGTGCTATAAAAGTATAGATATTATTGTTGCCAGCTGTGATGGAAAAGAAATCATTTATTCTCGAGGTCCTGACAATATTACATCACTAGACATCATCTGCACACCAGTGTAAATGATATTAAATTTCTGTTCTTTTATCACACATTCAGGAGCTGAACAGACCTTTCTTCATGCTGGAGGATGCATTTGGTTAAAATAGAAGTCATGCAGAGTACGTAAGGTTCATTTTCGGGGTGGGGTACATCTTGAAGAGATATGCATTCATTGCCTAGGGCATCAGAAACGTGGTGCTATGCTTAGAGCAGAAAATCGGGTGTACAGCAAAAGAGAGGTCAACCAAATTGCTTCTTGCTATGGGCAACTCCACAGAGCATCCTGCAGAGTGAGCAGTTCAGAAACAATTTTAGGACAGTTGGTTATTCTCCCAAACAACACGAAGGAAGCTAACAAGTCATTAACTTCACTAATAAATTAATCCACGAATATGTGTGCTGTTATCTTGAGATAGAATTCAATGTACATCTCTCTTTATGTAGTGAATATGGAGGAAACCAAATATTGTAACTGAAGCAGATTCCTCCGTTAACTTGGCTTTCCATTTCAATGATCTGTTGCAATTGAAATAAATTGTGAAAAAAATTAATGAAATCTAACTTTAAAAGGCAGCTTAAATCCACACATTTTCCAATGGCTCATAAATTGCTAATAAAATATAAACAACATGTTAGGTAATATAAAATAGCAATAAAACAAAAGTTACTATAAGACAACTCCTTGCCTTTTTTCTTCTACTAGATTTGAAGCTTTGTGAAGGTAAATTTTTTGTGTATTTAGCTTTCCTATGGCATCAACTGAAATGCCTTAGACTAGCATTTCCCAAAGAATGTCTGCAGATCCCCACACCACTTAATTTTATTGGTGTTGGACTGGTTAATGGTCTCTGGAGTAGTGTGTGTGTTTGGGAAATGCTGGGTTGAACACCCTTAATCAGGTTTTGTATTTGGTGGCGGTTTTTGAATGACGAGCCTTGGGACAGTCCCTCTGAACCCAGCAGCCATGCTGGGAGAAGCCCAAGCCACCTTCTTAAATGGTTGTACCATCTTGCATTCTCATGAGTGAGAGCTCCTGTTGCCCCACATCCTCTCTAGCAGGTGGCATCATTTAACCTGATTATTTGTTTGTTTGTTTGTTTGTTTATCGGTACGTGGGCCTCTCAGTGTTGTGGCCTCTCCCGTTGTGGAGCACAGGCTCCGGACGCACAGGCTCAGCGGCCATGGCTCACAGGCCTAGCCGCTCCGCGGCATGTGGGATCTTCCCGGACTGGGGCACGAACCCGTGTCCCCTGCATCGGCAGGCGGACTCTCAATCACTGCGCCACCAGGGAAGCCCTTAACCTGATCTTTTAAATGAAGAAACTGAGTCTAGACTTCAAATGAAGTGACTGGAACCAAGCACAAGTACAATCATTGTGCTTTTTACAATTCATTGGAGCAGGAGTCTAAAAGCTAACCCCCAGGGCCAAATCCCACCCACCACCTGTTGCTCTACAACCTGTGAGCTAAGAATAGTTTTCACATTTTCAAATAATTAGGGGGAAAAAGCCAAAAGAAGAATATCATGACCTGTGAAAATTACATGGAATTCAAATTTCAGCATCTATTTAATAAAGTTTTTTTGGCACACAGCCACGCCTATTGTTTTCCCATATCTGTGGCTGCTTTTGTGCCTTGCCAGCAGAGTCAAGTAGTTGCCAGAGAGAGAATATGGCCTGCAGAGCCTAAAATATTTACTAGCTGGCTCTTTACAGAAAGAGCTTGCCAAGCTCTGACCAGAAGAATCAGACCCAATTAGAAGTATCATCTCTATGAAGATAATCAGGCTTTGTAAAGGTTTTCTATCAACAAACTCAAAAATGTATTCAAAAGTAGTTTCTTTTTTTTAACTTTTTATTTTATATTGGAGCATGGTTGATCAACAATGTTGTGTTCAGGTGTACAACAAAGTGACTCAGTCATACGTATACATGTATGTGTTCCTTTTCAAATTCTTTTCCCAATTAGGTTGTTACAGAATATTGAGCAGAGTTCCCCGTGCTATACAGTAGATCCTTGTTGGTTATCCATTTTAAATACAGCAGTGTATACATGTCAATCCCAGACTCTCTAACTATCCCTCCCCTCCCCACCCTTCCCCCTGGTAACCATACGTTAGTTCTCTAAGTCTGTGAGTCTGTTTCTGTTTTGTAAATAAGTTCATTTGTATCATTTTTTTTCAAAAGTAGTTTCTATATGCAGCTCCCCACCTTATAGAACTCTCCTTGCTACTTTTTCCGGACATCTTAGCATTGTATAGGTGGTGATGCTCCAAGTAAAAAGTATTGAATTTTGACTGCCAACAGTAAAGTTCACCGTCTCTAAGATTTAGACTCTTTCCCCTTCAAGAGAGCAACATTCTGGGGACTTCCCTGGTGGCGCAGTAGTTAAGAATCCGCCTGCCAATGCAGGGGACACGGGTTCGAGCCCTGGTCCGGAAAGATTCTACATGCCAGGGAGTAACTAAGCCCATGCTCCACAACTACTGAGCCTGTGTGCCACAACTACTGAAGCTTAGAGCCCGTGCTCCACAACAAGAGAAGCCACCGCAATGAGAAGTGCGTGTACCGCGACAAAGAGTAGCCCCTGCTCACTGCAACTACAGAAAGCCCGCGTGCAGTAACGCAGACCCAATGCAGCCAAAAATTTTAAAATAAATAAATAAATTTATTTTTAAAAAAGAGAGAGAGAGAGCAACATCCTGCCTGGCCTCCCTTTTTTTTTTTTTTTTTTTTTTTTTTTTTTTGCCTTAAGGTTTGTTTACACTCAGCAGGAGGAAAGGTAAGGAGATAAAAGCAATGCAGAATGAATAAAGGAAGACAAGGCTACAGCAAAACACAGAGAAGGCAAGATTAGAGGAGTGAGCCCCAGGGAAGAAAGTTTACAAGTTAGCAACTGAGTGGATGGAAAGGGAGATTACACCTGGAACACAGTGGCCAGAAGGAAGAATCACTGGAGACAAAATCGCCACAGGCAAAGGTTATTTCAAATGCACAAATCTCCCAGTGTGGATCAAGTCACTGAAATAATGAATTTAATTCTGGCGATTAGCTTCTTTAGTCGGCTGGGAGCCCTGCTGGTATTTCAACCCAGACCCTTGCTGGGGGGTCAGTTAGAACAGCAGAACACAGGGAGGGGAAAGACATTTTGCATCTGCAATTCCTTCTTTCTGTCGCTCACTTCCCAGACAGAGGAAAGGGGAGAAAGGACTCAGGGCCAGTGTCAGCCTGAAAACACCCCTGATACTTTAGGCTCTTGAAAGGCAGAAAACATGAGTTTCTTTTTTTTCCCCTTGCATCCCCAAAGTAATCTTATGAATAATAAAGAATGGTCAATTATTGAACGTTTACTATAAACCAGGCCCCAAATTGAATCCTTTCCACGTATTAACTTCTTTAATCCCTGTAACAACCCTTTGAGCTAAGTAATATTCTGGAGACTTTGAAGAGGTTTAGAGAAGTCAAATGACAAGGCCGGGAAGAAGCTGGGCTTCGAACCCACAGTGACTTTATCAGCCTCCAAAGTCCACACTCTAAAACCTCCATGAGGCACCTGCTCCCAGTGAGCTAAGAAAATTACCTTAGGCACTAAATCAATCAAACATGTTCTGAGCACATCCAAACTGTGTTCCTTCTGGCCATCAGGCATACTTATTTGTACTAAATTATGAAAATGTTATTTATAAACACCTCTTTGAAACACTGTAGCTTACCAAGTGATTTTATGTACCTTTATCTCATTTAATTCTGCCCCAAAACTTGAGTACGAACAGAAGGAAACCCTGAGTGCCTTTAACCAATATCTTTTCTCCCCTTCTATTATCTCCTTCCAGATCAGCAGAAAACTAGGTGCCTAGCCACCTGACGGAGAGGAGTAGAGAATAAACTATAATATGCATCACTGTACCTCTGGGTTTGCCCAAGGCAGGCCCAGTTTAGGTCTGTTATCCCTCTTTCACTCTCAAGAGTGCCCATTTGAATTATCAATTATATAGTGACCCTAGCTCAGGGATCCTCAACCTCAGCTATGCAACTGGATCACCTGAGATTATTTTAAAATACTGAGTCCTGACCCCAACCATGTAGATTCTGGTTTGATTTATTTGCAGTGAGGCCCTAGCATAGGTATGTTTTAAAAGTCCTCATGTGTTTCAAATATGCAGCTGCAGCCTAAAAGTACTGTACCAGCTCTAAACCAAAGTTGTTGGGTGTAACTTCTGGAAAAATTCTTTTAAACTATGTAAAGGGAACTTACTCAGCTAGGAGGAGGTGGCCTTGGGCCTTTCCTCCTTCTTGCTGGGAATGCTGACATGAGAGCTGGAGCTCAAGCAGCCATTTTGGTCTCTGAGGCTACCTTGAAGATGAAAACCACACACCAAGAGGGAAAACAAAGAGTAGAAGCTGGGGTCATCAACAGCTATAAAGCCATGGACTATCTATAGATTTTTATCAACAAGGAAGAAAAATCTTTCCTTTTTCAAGCCACCACACCAGATGTCTGTTACCAACAGCCAAATGCAATTCTTAAGTAATACAGTTGGCATCACTATGTTACAAATGAGAAGAGTTGCTCAGAGTCCCACAGTTTCTAAGTAACAGAAGTCAAATGTTCTGACTCCAATCCTATGACGTTTCTGCTAGAAGGAATGGGGCAGAGTATATTTTACAGACAGAGAAAAGGGTTCTCACTAACAAACAACTCTACTGACATTCTGACCACCTATTTTTGAATCCCTTTCATATGTATTGCCAGAACATTGAACAAGGAGAAGATATGATAAGTAGAAGCTCTTACGAATACATGTAAAGTTTATTTTGCTTTAAGAACAGCATGCCCTTAAAATTTCCTTTATACTGTGGTTGTATTCCTGATAAATTTATGTAAAATTTCTTAAATCCCAAATTCTTTTAATTTATTTACTCAACAAATACTTTCTGAGAACCTAGTATGGAAGAGACACTAATTTTACAGGAAAAGGGTTTGAGAAAGAGTTTGCAGTGTTTACAGAAAGACACATGTTCTTCCCCACGAGGAGGTGAAAATCTGAGTGGGATATAACATGTACACGAATAGCTATAGTGGATGCTCAGTGCTGCCCACAAAGGGTTGTGGTCAACCAAAGAAGGACAAGATCACCTTTGGCTTAAGGAACCAGGGAAGGCTTCATGGAAGAGGTGGCATTCATGTTTTAAGATCTCAAAAGGCCAACGGGGACAGGCGCTTCAGGTCCAGGAACTTGCCTGATCAAGGCTGAAAGGCAGTTATGAGGTGGGTGTCTTAACAAGGAGTCCAGTTGGACTGAAACACAATGTCTGTGCTAGAGAAAGAGGGTAGATGAGGCTGGGAAGGTAGTTTAGGGTCCAATTACAAAAAGTCTAGAAGTCCAGGCTAACAGTTTTGGATCTATTCAGTAGACAGTGTGGGTCAGAGCAGTGACCTCGGAAGATTAATTAGCCAAGCCCAAGCAAAAGGAATTAGCCAGGGAGAGAAGAGAGGAAGGGGGACCACGTAATATGTCACAGCCACAGTCCAGGCAAGAGGTAATGCACATCAGAATTAGGGCAGAGGTAGTGGGAATGCAGAGGGAGGCTAAGTGCCAGAAACAGAACTGACTAGACTTGGCAGGATGTGGGAAATTAGTCAAAGGCAAGGGAGGAATTGGATGGCTCAGGGTTCCAGGCTGAGGAAATGAGTGGCATTCATTAGAAGTGCAGGTTCCAGGAATGCAAAGTTCTAACAGTCAGTAGGAAGTATAGAACTGGCCTATGGGAGAGACATCAAGAGTGCAGTTTCAGATTTCTGAGTGATTTGTCTGGAAGCCATTAAAATAGGAAAATAGTAGAGAGAAAAGAAATGTGAAGATAGAAACTTGAGTAATATTGACAATTGACAGATGGGGGTAAAGGAAGGAAAGAAGAAAGGAAGGGAGGAAGGAAGGGAGGGAGGGAGGGAGGGAGAGAGGAAGGGAGATCGAAGATTAGAGAAGAAGGAAAGAAACTAAGGGAATACAACATTACAGAAGAAAAGGAAGACAGGATTTAAAGAAAGAATTGTACTAACAGTGTTAAAGCAATAAAATAACATTATCTGTTGGTTTTTAATTTGACATTTTCTTTCTGGGGGTAGCTTAGCTCTGGTGCTGGATGACTCCCAGCACAAGCCACAGATTCCTCCCTTTCCACAGGAGGGTGTAGCCACAGACACCAGACAAGGTCAGTGGCCTCCACTGATGTAATAGGAAAACAGGTCCCCCTAGTCAGGGACCTAAAAGCCCTGAAATCTGATCCAAATTCTGCCTCTCAGATAAATTTCATAACTTCTCTGGGTCTCTGTAGATTCATCTATAAAATGATGAGTCAAGATCAATTGCACAAAGATATATAGTCAAGGGTATTCCTTGTAGTATTGCTTTGTTACAGTAAAAATTTGGAAACAACTCAAATGTCCAACAATAAGGAATTGGTTAAATAAATTATGGTCTGTTCATACAGCAGATCACTTTGTAGCCGTTAAAAGCTAGGATATAGAAATAATTTATTGACACATAAAGATGTGTACAATATATTCAAAAGCAAATTATGAGATTATGATGTCTTTTTAAAAAACATATGCATAGAAAAAGGTATAGATGACATAAATGTTTGTCTCTATCTCTAAAGTAGAGAAATGATGGATGATTTTCGCCATATTTCATTTTGCTTATCTGTATTTTCTAAGTTTTCTAAACATTTATTATAGATAAAAGTTTTAAAAAACATATTTTTTCAAGTGAAATGGCCTCTATATGGCTATAACACTACCCCTCTCCCTCAGACTACTTACTTCAGGTTTTCTGTAGGAATGTTTACCATATATACATAATAAAAAATAATAGAAATGTTATTCCTTATACTTGATTTAATTTATAATAACTTATGTGGCCATCCGTTGAGTGTGCAGTTGCAGTCAAGATCCTCCAGTCTACACGCAGAAAACCTGAACTCAAGAAGTTGTCTTAACCCCAAGGATCCAGCTTCTCCATCTTGTAAAATTTGATGATACTTCCTACTCCAGTGAACTCAGAGTCTGAGATTAGCTGAGCAACATAAAATATGTGCCAGGCTGTTGGAGGAGGTCATTGAGAGGATGTGTTGCTGGTTGACCCTGGAGCTGGACCCAGGCAATCAGAGATTCCTCACCCCCTCCCATGTCCTTGGAACATACGTTCCATCCACCATTCCCACACTAGGAGATGTTTCAAGGATGCAGCCTTGAGAAGGTAAGGTGCCATTGAGACCCTCTGGACTGGGTATGTGACAGAACCCCATTAAGGCCTGTTTGTAAACTTTTTAAGATTCTGATGGGTGGGGGCCAGAAATCTACTCATCTTGTACTGCCCAAGACAAGCTTCGTTTGTAAGTTTCCTCACTTATTAAACCCTCCACTCATCAATCCGGGGTGGGCTTCTCTTTCTTCAATCACTCCTTGCCCTCTGCATATAGGGCCAGTTTCAGATTTCACCACGGGAATCTCCCAAGGTTGTGAATCAACCCAGCCCTAAACTGTAAAGGGCTACCCAAATAGGAAGCTATTATTACATTCTGGACTTCAAGGGACACATAGTTTTCTAATTAAACACCATGGACTACTTTCAGTCCTCTGGCATTTATCTATTCATTGAGCAAATGTATTCCAAAGTCATACTATGTGCCAGGCACTGTGGCAGGTCCTGGGGATGCAATGGGAAGTGACATAGACATTCTGTCCACCTTTATGTGCCATTATCGAGTCATTCCCTAAACAACAAGACACAGTGCTGGAGCCCAGCAGATCTAATTCTAATTAGAGCTCTTAAAGGTGTTAGGACCCAAGTCAGGTACTTAACCTATCCACACCACCCTTTATACGCCAAATAAGGGTGATAATATCCATCTCAAAAACCGATTCTAATATCCATTTCAAAAACCTATGCTAAAGATTAAGCGATTATACAAAAGTGTCTGGCACAGGACCCAGCACATAGTAGGACCTCAGTAAACATAGCTATTATTTCATTATGAATCCCATTGTTTGCTGATTTAACTGCCAATATACCATGAGCAAATTTTATGTAAGTCATTCAATAGCAAATTTTATTTCACCAGACACACTTCAATTCTGATCAATACCACATCTTTTACTACTTAGGAAATAGTTTTGCTAATTCTTTGCCAGAATTCTTATATTTAGAGAGCATTGGGTTGTATTATTCAATTTTCACTCTTTGACATTCATCCAGGATTTCTTTTCTTCTTTGAGGCAGCCGTAGGGTGTCTAGATTTCAAATACTTGGCTTCTGTTGGAAAAGGAAAAACAAAAAAATATTCCTTTGGACAATGATTTCTTTTCCCCAGTGGTTAAAAACAGAGGGAAAAGAGCCAAAAGAGGAGGCTGGTATAAAGAGAGATGCCATGAGACTCGCCATCATCCAGAAGTGGGGTTGTCTCTGCTACGAGAACACTTCCCACGGCCCCCTTAAGGCAGATAAACACCAAAGAAAAGGGCATTCCTTCTCACTCAGGGACCATCAGTCAGGACACCATCTGTTGCTCAGCTGGAACAGACCATACTGCTTAGATTCCATGGAAGTGTGATATTTCCCTTCACTTCCTACTCCCCAGCCAACACCAATCTCTAACAAATCTTCAACTGTGTATATATATGTGTGTGTGTGTGTGTGTTTGTGTGTTACAACACAAACGCAGGAAACATTGCATCCTAATCAAAAAAAAAAAAAAAAAAAATTCCTCTCCCCTTTCAGCAGCATCCTAGATACACAAAGTATGCAGTAGAACCTAAAGTGCCCTAAAACCCAGAGAAGCCAGAGGTACCAAGGCTGTTCTCTCCCACTTCCAGCCTCGGGGAACTTCCTTAATGCCACAGCCAAACTATGTAACTGTGACCACACTTCCTTATGGCTGCACCGCCACCTAGTGGCCAGGTGAGCAAGGCGTACGCTCATTCTCATCAATGTGAAAAAGCAACTTCCATCCTTTCCAAAGAGAAACAAAAGTGGCTGCAACACACGACAGCTAGAATTAGGAATCACCACGGTTCTATCATATTCAAATTATTTCCTGATTATAATCACATCCAAATCACTGGGAAGAGACAAGAGGATAGAAAATTCCTGCTATCATTAGATTTTCATGTCCAAATGCATCCTCATACAAACTCACAAACTTACACAAATATTTAGTCTAAATCCAGGCATCTTTGTGGCCTGTAAAGTCTTCAAGGCCTGCAATTATATACATAAAATCTTTTTAAAACAAAAAGGAAGACGAAAAATAGGTCTCTAAAGACCTGTAATGAGATTCCTCTTTTCTATTTTCCACAGATTGCTCTGTCAACTTGCTGGCATTTTTGATGTCATCAGAAACTGACAACTGAATTGCAACTTTATCCTGCAGAGAACAACCAAAAACATGCCTGTACATTGTAAAGATGGCAGTTGAACTAACATAATTTGTTTAGGACTTAACCTGGGGGTATACAACCTAATTCAGTTCATTTTAAACCCAAATTATTCCAGTTAATAGCCTGGTGGAGCTCAGAACAGAATGTGTGCACTGCCGCTAAGTATTCCATATTAAAAATAGCTTGTGATGGGATATGCTTTTTTTAATTAAAAATTTAATGTACATTAACATTTTTAGATGAAAAACTGACAATCCGAAAACAGTCCTAAATTCTCCTTTAATTATTTTTCCCGAGCACTGAAGGCATGATATAGTTACAGAAATAAGCTAACAGTAAAGTTCTTTGAAAGATTATTTTCTGTCGTATCTCACGTGTTCTTTTTTATAACCCTCCAGTGGTTTTCTGGTACAGAGATGAATCACGTAAAACTCTTAGCTGGGACTCCAACCCACAAGAACTTGATTTAATTTCTGACCCATACCTCCTGGTCAGGCCTACTCACTGTCCCCTGCTGAGACCTACAACAGACCAAATTCTAAGTAGGATGAGTTGCTGATTTCCTGCACTCTTTCTGCATCCACCGGCACCTTGCATCCCCCACCACTCACATGGCCTTACACTGACTCCTTGCTTTGGACCAGAGTAGGGCTGTCAGATTCAGAAAAAAAAAAAAAAAAAAAAAAAGGAAAAGGAAAGAAGGGTAAGACATTGAGTTAAATTTGAATTTCAGATAAACAACAAGTAAATTTTAGCATCAGTATGACCCAAATATTGCACAGGGGCATACTTATACTAAAAACTTACGTGTTGTTTACCTGAAGTTCAGATGTAACAGGTGTTCTGTGTTTGATCCAAAAACTCCAGCTTAGGAACCCTCTTGGGGTGTCACATGGTGATCTGGTCTTCAATGCAAGAGTCTTTTTCCCATCTGTTTCTGAGCCACTGACTCCATAATGAAGCCTACCTGTCTACATTCTTTTAAGATGTCCAAGTGACCAGTCATCAAATCAGAGAGACTAATGTTAAGCTCTCTTTCTTGGTACTGACAACAGCCTTAATCAATAGTTCCCAAAACATGGTGTGTGCGCAATTAGTAGTACATGACTGAATTCTGTTGTTATTTTTTGTTGTTTTGTTTTCATTGTATTTTTTTTTTTTGGTGATCATTAATAACACTTTCTACTCATTAATAACACTACTGCTTTCCCATTGATGGTAGTGATATACATTTATTTTTAAATTTATTTTAAAATAAATTTAAGTGTTTTTTTTTAAAAAAAAAAGGTGAATCAATATAAGGGAGAAAAGTAAGTAAACAATAGCACAGATGTTACTCAGATAAAGTGATATCATGACAGTGGCACCAAAAGGACTGATGTTTAGGAAACAATGACCTAAAGCCCACAGGCCAAATCTGGCCCCCCGCCCATTTTTGTAAATAAAGTTTTATTGGGACATGGCCACAACCATGAGTTTATGTATTGCTTATGGCTGCTTTCATGCAACAACAGCAGAGCTGAGTAGTTGCAAAAGAGATCATATGACTCACAAAGGCTAAAATATTTACTCTCTGGCCCTTTACAAAAAAACAAGTTTTCTGACCCCTGACCTAAAGCATCACTCATCCAAGCTAGTCAAAGGAAAAGATAGAACTTTGAAAGTCCCCATGACAGAGATATTTTTGGACAACCAAGCCTAAAGCCGAAATGGTCCTCCATTTTCCATTTCAGATTCTTTTTGTTAACCTCCTTCCCATGCCTGAATCTGCTGAGGCTTTCATCCTTCATTCTCATGCTTAAGATTCAGAATAACATCTGCTTCTTCCAGTAAGCCTTCCCTTATTAACTCAGACCCACCTACACCCTGAACTAGGTGATAGTAAGTGAAATACACCAACATGCCTTTTATCGAGTTCTCTTTAAAAATACAAAAAGAAAAAAAAAATCTGTTCTTATAGAGAACTATGGCCATATAAGGCAAAACTTTTTTAATAACAAAACAACTCAATACTTTAGTACAGAATATGTTAAAGTTAGCATAAATAGGTAACACAGTGACTTCCATAATCATGCACAAATTACTTCTGAAACAATGGTTAGGCTCTGGAAATAAAGCTTTAATCAGCCGCAAATGTCTGAGTAAGCATAATTGCACCCCGCTAGTTAAACATCCTTAAGCATGACAGCGTTCTGATCCCACAGGTCAGCAATATTGCAGCATCTCAAGCCAATTCACTAAGATGAGAAGACACAGACACCTTAGGTTTAAAATAAAATTAAAATACAGCCTCTATTGTGCTGTTACAGTCATTGAATATATCTAGAAATTTTCCCAGCCTTGGAAAACACCAGATAGATAGATAGATATGTGGATTCCAGCTCAGCATCAGATCTCCTTGATAAACCTTTCCAAGCTGGCCCAGACAAAATTTGTTGCCCTTCCCTCTGAATATCTATTGACTCTGGTTGCTCTTGAAAGTCCAGTAGTCACCAACATGCCATAATTGTGTACTTGGTGACAAGTCACTGACCTGGTTGCCTCTAAATCAAGGCCTATGTTTGACTTGCTCTCTCTAGCCTAACACATGATAGGGCTAGTTAAGTTTTGGTTAAAAGAAGGGATGAAACCCTCAAAGTTGTTCCAAATGAGATCCAAGGAGAATATGACAAGTTTCCAGTAAACTAGCAGAATAGAACAAAACTAAGTAAATGTTTCTGTACTAATCAAAGAAACGTTCTGTTTGTAACCCAGTTTGGTTAACAAGTTATGCCTATCACGGCAAGACACACAATGAGTAGTGTTGGGGGAGGGGTGGATCAATGACCTCTAGCCTTTCCCACTTTCTATGCTTTCTCTTCCTGTCAAGTTCTTATCATCTGCCTATTGCTGCTCTTTTTCTCTTAGAAAATAAGCCAGTATCAGTCATTTGCACATTAGTATGAATAAGATAATTAGTTACCTCTCCCAGTTACCTCTCTCAGTTCTAACAGAGGCAGTAGAGTCATTATCCCAAATTAAAGGAACCAGAAGGATATGCAACAGGCCAAGGAAAACGTCAAACACAACCCAACTCTGCCTACAAGTCAAAACTGTTGGGATGGAAAGTTACCTTGGCTCAAATAGAGATGTACAAAATGGCGGCAGTAATGGTGGGGATTGAAATACATACAATGATTATTTTTAGCATCCTTTCCAGATCTTAGAGTCACTTTGTTTATTTCAGAACATAATAATATATTATTTGCAACTATGTGGTACATGTTTAAAAGTAGAGACCTTGAGCCGAAGTGAAAAGCTTCAAGGAAAATTTTACTGTATTCATGAGAAAGACAAAAACATCCTAAAAAATGTTTGTTCTCTATGTGATTTTTTTAGCCTTTACATGTCTATAGCTGGTTTTTTTATTTGGGTATTTTGGGAGAAGCCTCACTGATTATGCCAAATAGGAAAGGAAGGAGAAAGAAAACTATGAAAGAGCTGTGCTGGCTGAGCAAACTGTTTAAGTAAACACCTAGTAATAGGGGAGCGGAAGAAATGTTAAATCCAGAGGGAACTATATGCCATGTGTTCCAGTATCTATCCCAGTTAGAACGCCACAATCCCAAAGGAGAAGTGCTATAAAAAGCATAATTTGAGTATCAGCTCTCATCATTCAATATAGTTTTTCAACCCTTTCAAAATTACATTGAAAAATCTATATAATGCACGTTTAGATTAATGAACTGTTTGAATCTGGATCAATAAGCACTCGAGGCTCTGTGCCGTTGACACCTGCTGGGAACATCTAGGAGAATGCTTCATGGAGGGCAGAGCCAGTCGGCACTTTGTAACTACAGGGGTTCCACTTAATAAACAAGCAATCTAATATATGACCTCTGCAGATTAATTTCCTGAGAGCAAGTAAATAATCTGGATTCAAAATTTCCCTGATTATGCATATAATTACAGTATCACTTACCAATTAACACACTGATTTAAACCTTCTTGGGATTATGTATTTAAGAGTATAAAAGAGATCATTCTGTCATCATCCAAACACTCAAAAATGCTCTGGTTTGGCAAAGAATCACAGAGAGCATAACTTTCCACCCATCTGATTTCTCTCATGGAAGAAAAAACTATGATGGTAAGATTATAAATGATACCTTAAAATATCATAGACCATAATTATTGTCTCAATAACTGGACCACAATGACACCCATTAGCAAAGGTTTGTACATGACATAATAACAAAGTCTTGGGGAAACTTCATCATCTCCTGAAATATTTCTGTAGAACCACAGATTTATAAAACTGCTTCTCTAGCTCGGATTATTACTATTTTTTAATTTACTGCAGCAACGAGGGTACGATTTATCCACCATTAGACAGTTACATAAATAGACAAAGATATATGGTAGAGATTCTTCTCCACTTTAGACAAGTATAATGATTAATGTTAGTTTGTTATTTCTTATTCCTACATAAAATTTCTCATTAAAAATGTTAATATATCCCTTCACAAGGCCACATAGTGATGGGGGGAAAAATACAGATGAAATTGCTACACAGCATGCATACATATGTAAAAGAAGTTAAAAATAATAAATCAACATGGCAAATATAATGAAGCCTGCTGTCGAACAGTAAAAGCTGTCAAAATGAGGTTTTATTATTAAGAACTTTATATCCAACTGTTCGGCTGAATAAAATCTTTCATATCACTTGTGTACTTTCAGGGAGAGAATTCACATCTGGGATCAAATTGTCATGGTGCCGCATTCCTGATTCCTTCCCCTGGTATTGCTTTCTGAATAATTATTTGAATCTCCACAGAAAATGAAAGTTGACTGAAGCTAACTGCAAAATAACAAGCTTTTACACGCAGAAAAGCCACTCTGTGGTGTTTTCTCTAATGGTAAATATTTCAAAAAGGAATGCTTAAGCATTGGAAAAATAGAGATGTCACTGGTTCAAACTCCAGTTTTCTCAGTAAGATCATAACACAAACAATCATAAATATGATTTAAAATTATGACTCTGGCATAAATACTTAAAGCACAGTCTTAGCATTTTGGCAATTTTACTACACATGACCATTGTATGATGTTGCACAAATGATTTAACTTTTTTGTACCCCATTTTCCTATCTAAAATAAAATTCTACCCCATAGATTCATCCAAAAAATAAAATAAAATAAAATAAAATTACAACTCTGGGGAAACACAGTCAGTGAACTTTGGACTCCATTCTTATGTCTTCTAGAGAAGTAAAGCCCCTAATATAATGCTTTATGATTCCAGAATATATAATATTGACATTGTGATTATTGTGGAGACATAATAACTAATTATTCAGAAAGAGCAAGAAAATAAACCAATCCAACTCCTCCTCCAACCTTAATCCCTAATTTAAAGGAGCAGAAATATGGCTTCATAGAATGGGAAGTCCCAAGTGCCATTCCAAAATAAAAGGAACACTTCAAATAAACTTCAATCCCCCTGACAGCATACAAACAAAAACAGCAGCTATATACCAGCTTCTACCCAAAAAAAAACCCAGTGAAATGACTGAGAATTTCAGCTACCATAGTCCAACTCTGTGAAACTCTGGGGGTGTCAGCAGCTACTCAATAATAAAGGAAAACTGAAAATAGTACAAAAATGGCTCCTAATAGCAATAATGTGTACTTCTGCGGTCATTACCGGTCAGATAATAACCGGCAGTGACCTTCAAACCATACATTATGGTTTAAGTATGGTCTAGTGCTCATTGCAGATGTGTAGCTTAGAAAGAAACAGTAAATGCTCAAACCGTTCCAAGGCTGCCTTGCATGCATGGATTTTTCCCTCCCCAGCATTATCACACCAGGAATCTTATAATGATCTGAAAAATATGTACCTAGGGTAATAGTGCTATACTGAAAAGATAAATACCCAGACCGATGTAATCAAAAACACACACAGAAAGCAGCTTTCCTGTAATGCAGGTGAATGTTTTATAACACGAAGACTCGGAGAGAACATTCTGACCTTTTTAAACCTCAGCCGTCAGGAAAGCTGCAGGGATCTTGGTTAATTTATAAATCCCCTCTGCGAAATGGTATAATATTAATATTCCCATTCTGCAGGTCAAAACAGTGAGGCCCAGGTAAACCAAATGGCCTGTTATGGGAGGAAACAAGGTAATGGCTCTGAAAATTAACCTCTTTGTAGGGCAGGCCTGGGTTCCTACATTAAGGTAAATTTTTTACAATTTTCAAATTCCTTCATCACAAATCTATTTGTATTTCTTTCCCATCTCCTGTAAACTAGGGGATTGCGCACATTAAAAAACTTTTTTTTCAAATGTACAGGAAATGTTGTATCTGTTTTCTTCTTTGTAATTTTTCTGCTCAACAATTTTTTTTAACATCAAATAATCTTTGCAAATGCATCTCTGGCCAACATGGAAGAAACTGTACAGTCTGGAAGCCATGCTTGGTCTAAAGCTTTCTTGGACATTCCATTCCAAGACTCGAGAAAAGAGTTCCACTGCTTTATCAAGAATTACCATTGGTTATTTCTTGGCAAAGCAGTAGTGGGGAGAGTACAGAAAATTGGGCACTGCCTAGAATACAGATGAAATGAAACCAGTTACAGCTACTTTTTTTTTCCAGTTGTTTAAAACACAAAAGAAGGAAAACAGTGACCCCAGCTTCCCTCCTCTTCTTCATTTACTCCAATGAGCTAGTTCCTCCAGAGTGGACATCTGCCTGGGTTCCTTTGGGCCACAGTTCTCACCCCTTGATCCCAAGTTCGTGCCTAAAGCTGAGAACCAGCTCACTAATTAAACACAGGAACTCTTCTGTTCCAAGTTTTCTTACTACCAGCATTCTCATCCTCTCCTTGCCCACCTGGAAAACAATCTCACTCAACTGATTTTTAGTGGGGTCTTTACTGAAGAAGCTGAGAGTCAACTTTCTTTCGAAGATTTATTGGCTTCATCTTTCCAGGTGGAGAGCTCAGGATCTCCGCCGATGCCAGTGGCGATCAGCCCAACACCATCGGAGCTGCCTCACAGCTGAACAGGCCATAGCTAGGTGGGCAAATACCTGTCTAGGACGGTGGTTTTCAACAGGGGTGACCCTGTTCCCCAGGAACATTGATCAATGTCTAGAGACATTTTGAGTTATCATAACTGGGGGGATGGGGGGGCTTGATTCTTGGCATCAAGTGGGTAAAGGCCAAGAAACACATGGAAAACACACACACATACACACACACACACACACAACAAAGAATCATCCAGCCCCAGGGACTTCCCTGCTGGTCCAGTGGTTAAGACTTTGCCTTCCAATACAGGTTCAATCCCTGGTCGGGGAGCTAAGATCCCACATACCTCAGAGCCAAAAAAATACCAAAACATAAAACAGAAGCAATATTGTAACAAATTCAAAAAAGAGTTCAAAAATGGTCCACATTTTTTTTTTTTTTTTGCGGTACACGGGCCTCCCACTGTTGTGGCCTCTCCCATTGCGGAGCACAGCCTCCGGACTTGCAGGCTCAGCGGCCATGGCTCACGGGCCCAGCCACTCCGCGGCATGTGGGATCTTCCCAGACCGGTGCACGAACCCGTGTCTCCTGCATCAGCAGGCGGACTCTCAACCACTGCGCCACCAGGGAAGCCCAGCCCACATTTTTTTTTTTAATCTTAAAAAAAAAAAAGAATTACCCAGCCCCAAATGTCAACAGTCCCGAGGCTGAGAAACCCAGGTCTAGATGCCTTGCTGTTTAGAACAGGTGTCCCCCTGACTCAACCCTGCGTCCCCGGCACTTCCCCGGCATCGAGCACACAGAAGGCCCTCCATCCGTGCTGGTGGAAATGCAGGCAGTCCATGGTAAGAGAGCAGAGGGGTGGGCCTGTCTTCCCCATCCCACCTGATGTCCTAGTATCTTCCATTTTCTTTTTTCTGTCTCTTTGTCTTTTACTATTGTCCCATTCCCTCTCTCTTTTTCTACTCTCTGTTCTTTCTCTTTGCCTTCAAAAGGCTACATTTGAAGAGTGCTTCACAGTTTCCAAGGAGCTTAGCCTATGTGATCTCCAAAACAACACAACAAGGGAAATATTACATCCTTACTCAATACAGGGTGAAACTGAAGCTCACACAATATAAGCAATTTGTCCAAAGTCACCCAAGTCACTACACTGTAAAGGAGAAACTGGATGTGTGTCCAGCTCCAGGGCCAAGAGTTCTCTCCTGGCAAAGGACGGGCTGGGATATTACCTGGTTGTGCTGCAAGGAGGTGGCTGACCCATGTTCTAAAATGACCTCCAAAATATTCCTAAGTAGTTGGCCAGTAAGAATGATGTAACAGGAAATAGACAAACTTCACTTTCAGACCAGCATCTCCCCGCTCTGTCCTGTGATGGCTGTAAACCAAAGGCATTCAGGTGCTGAAAAATGAAAGTGTATCCTACTGATCATTAGCTATACAAATGCCTTATTTTAGGAGCCTCGGGCTATGGGTAATCCCAGGCTTTATGAGATCCAAGCATAATTGACATGGGACCCAGTGCCACAAGCCACTGACCTCATCAGTGAGGAGAGGCCCAACACAAGGGCAGAGACTAGTGTCATACTGCTGCAGGACATGACAAAATACACGTGGAATTTCACTGCAAATCCCCAACTGTTGAGCCTGGATAAGCGGCACAGTACACCTTTGGTCGGTGTCCGGCCTCAGGGGCACTGGGCCGAGGTGGTAAATATAAAAAAAAAAATAATAATCAAAGAACTGGAAAGTCAGCTGTGGGCGCGCACACACATGTATTCATAACTGCCGTAAAACTAATAAACACATGCGTTTTCCTCCATCTCCCGAGTTCTTCTGTGTCCCAGGCCCTGTGCTGGGTAGCAAAGAGACAAAGATGAATTGGCCTGACATTCATCCTCTACAGGGTCTAGTAAGGGAAACAAGACATATCAACTGGTGAATCACATTCCCAAGAGACCAGTGCCACACTGGAAGGTCAGGAAGCTTGGGGATCACCCCCACAGAGGAAGCAGTAAGTGGCCCTGCCTAGGGAAGGTGACACGGAAGCTGGGACAAAAAAACAAGGAGAGGTTTGCCTGTGGTAAAGGGGAGCAGCACAGAGACAGCGTGGGCAAAGGCATGGTATCAACAGAATCAGACCTGCTCAGCAATAGTGAGATGTATTTTTCCTTACATATGACTTGAGGAGGGTTTTCTTGTGACAGGCCCTGTGTGAGAACCTGTACAGGGAGACGGAAGTGGGACTGAGAAACGCTTTATATGCCAAGCGAAGGCGTTCGGATGATACTTCAGAAGCCTGCACTTCTTTTTAACTTTTCAGGGGCTACCCAGATAAGATATACAGTTTCTATTATAACCGAGCGCTTCCTGACCAGATTTGCAGCTGAAACAAATGTTTTACAAGACAACACTCACCTTTTCTATGTGAAATTCATTCTGTTCCTCTTCATATCTTTGAATGCTTGTTGCAAACAAACATAAAATGATTTCATGAGCCACATATCAGTTTTATCCTACAGTTTTTAAACCTTGCTACAAGCCACAGGGAAGCAAGAGAATTTTTTAAATTGGGAACTGACAAAATCAGGTATATTTAGGATGATAATTTGGGCAGCAAGGTGAGAGGTGGACTGGAGTTGGGCACCCTGGGATTAGGAAAGCCTGCTAGAAGCCAGAGTCCATAACAGACATGATCTGAGTCTGCACTAAGGTAATGACCCTGAAGATGGAAAGTAGGGCAAAGCTCTGAAGCATTTAAGTCACAGAATCAACCACCCTGGGTGACTTATTACAGCAGGAACGAGGGAAAATCTTCTAGATTGAAAGGTTGATGGGATGACCCCCCCAATGGAAGTGTCCAGTAAAGATGCCTCCAAATTTCAGAAGATATGTCTAAAGATGGAAACATGGATGGAGATGTAATTAGCAGAGATATGATCATTAAAGCCTTGGGGTAGATGCATTCTCCTAGAGGGTCATATAGAAACAGCAAAGAGGAGAAGAGACATGGAAACACCAAACTGAAGAATCAGACAGAAGAACCAGAGAGACTGTCAAAGGCAATGGAAGAGAGATCAGTGGCCACCAATGGAAGGCTGGCCATCATCATGGCCTCATCATTATCCAACATGATACTTTATGTTCATTTCCATATTTATTTATTGCCTGCCTCTCCACTAGAATATGATACACTTCTGCATCTCCAGAACCTAGAAGAGTGCCCTCAGCACATAGTAGGACTGAAGAAATATTTGTTGAGTGAGTGAATGAATAAAGAAAGGAATGAAAGCCAAGGAAGGAAAGTATCTCAAAATATGAGAGTTGTCAACACAGGCAACTGCTTAAAAGAATCAAGAAAGAAGAAGACTGAAAATAGGTCATTAGTTTTGAAAATTAGGTCATTGGTAACCTTAGCAAGAGTCCTTTTAATAAAGTGTTGGGACAAAAGCTAAATTGGTATGACTTCAAAGAAATTGGGGGTGAGGGCACTAATTGCAAGGGAATAGGAGGCAATGTCAAGAGAAGGTTAATCTGGGAGAGGAGAGATGAATGCAATCTGAGATCACATATAGGCTTAGATGAATAAGCCTGAGGAAAGAAACTGAAGATAAAGAAGGGGAAAAGCAATGGAATAAGCCAGTGAAAAGGGTAGAAAGAGTTAAGGAGGTCGGCATACAAGTGAAGAGGTTGTCTTAGCTCATTCCAGCTGCTATAATAAAAGGCCATAATCTGGGTGGCTTATAAACAACAGAAATTTATTGCACACAGTGCTGAAGTCTTGAAGTTTCAGATTAAGGTACCAGCAGGTTCAGTGTGTGGTGAGAGCCCACTTTCTGGCTCACAGACAGCACCTTCTAGCTCTGACCTCACATGGTGGGAGAAGCGAGGGATCTCTCTGGGGTCTCAAGTACAAGGACTCCAATCCCATTCATGGGGGCCCCACCCTCCTGACCAAATCACCTCCCAAAGGCCCCCCCTCCTAATACTACAATAGCAGTTTTAGGATTTCAATATGTGAATTTTGAGGGGATACAAATATTCAGACCACAGCAAAAGTTGACTTTAATAATAAGCTTTGTCTGTTACAGAAAAGGAGAGAAGGAGTGGATTGTCATGGGTAAATGTTCTGATATATGCAAGGAAAGTGAAGGAATCCCCAGCTGATGGATTCATTTTTCCTTTGTGAAAGATGAGGAAAAATTACCTGCATAACCTGCATAAGGTGAGGAATAGCTTGTTTTGAATGGGCTGCCATGGGGAATCCAAAGGTGGCTAATTAGGGGAAAGCAAAGAGATTTCAAGAAGTACTAAGGATCTAACCAAAACTGGAAACCATAATGTTATGTTGGTGTCCATCAGCGTGGTTATGGAGCTCCCTTTAGTGATGCTGAAAGCCCAGAGCAGAAGCAGAAAAAAAATTTGGGTTTACCATGCATCCACAGTGTGGTCTAATGAGGATTGTCCTGGAAGAAAGCCTACCCTCCTCCACCAATAAGAGCAGGTAGTCCCTGTCTTAGCCCCACTGTCCCATCAAGGTTGCTGGGTCCTGAGTGTGTCATCATAACTCTATGAGCTTCTTACCAATAACTGTGGATCGTAATATTGTTCTAGTCTCACCGACTTATGCAGGGGCCCAAATAGGACAATTTATTTGAACTACTTTTGCCAACTCCTAAGTACTACTGAGGTCACCCACCTTGCTCTTTTCCCAAACAAGTCTTGTACCATCTTTTTTAAATACAGTTGTGCCAGGATGTACTGAACACCTACTAGGCATCTGGCAGTCTCCTTCTCTCCAACTATTTCCCTTGCCCCATGAGAATCACATTTTTGACCTACAGAAAAAGGACAATTTACATAGGAGACCCTTAATTCATTCAGTATCTATTTAAATTACTTCTCCATGAAAAGAACTTCTGCCAACTCTAATGCCTTAGAGATGGAACCAAGGAGAGAGAAATTTGCTTTTGTTAGCGGACTCCATAATTACATGGAGATATGTCCACCTAGGTAATAGCTTGTGGGGTTTTTTTTTTAAGTTTTTATATAAATGTTTCAGGTTCTTACCTTGCTAGGTTGACTTTTTTTCAATAGTAATTGCCTCCATAGTCTTAATCTATAGCAACATTTCTAAACAGTGTCCCTGTACATTTTTATTTCTTCCCCAAGAGGCTGCTACTGGATAACTTAATTTAAATTTTTTAATACCATGAATAAATATTATCTGCCTTCTCCCTAGAGGGGACACGCGATTCTCTGGAGGGTTAGCGTCAACTCTTTGACAGTTTACTTCATGAAATAGGTTTCTGGGTTTCAGTGTGGCCCATAAGTTTCGTAAACTAGGAAAACCCACATCCCCTTTAACCAGTGTTAATTACCATCATCTGCAAAAGGGACCTATAAACCCTCACCTTAAGTGCACCTATCTACAGGCACTGAGTTTATGAATGAGGTCTCTTGCCTAAAGGATTATTGGATAGCCTTTTATATAACGACTCTCCTCCTCTGTTGATTCACAGATCCCAGACAATGAGGTCACCTGGGATGCTAAGTTGCAGCCATAAATTATTCCTTTTCGCATTATTGGAGCAGCTGCTCTGGCCACACAGTCCAGCTCTCTCCTGTGCCAACGTAGAGGGTGATCTTAGACCCCTGTCACTTTTTTTTTTTTTGCAGTACGTGGGCCTCTGACTGTTGTGGCCTCTCCCGTTGCGGAACGCAGGCTCAGCGGCCATGGCTCACGGGCCCAGCCGCTCCGTGGCATGTGGAATCTTCCCAGACCGGGGCACGAACCCGCGTCCCCTGCATCGGCAGGCGGACTCTCAACCACTGCACCACCAAGGAAACCGCCCCCCACCCCGTCCCTTTTTAAATAAGCTCTAACTCCTCCCATTCCCGAGTATGTGTTCTGTTCCCTGTATAGCCCAATTTTTACTGCTGAAATTCAAGAAGCTATTAAAGTCTCCTCAACCTGGCAGAGCCCCGGGACCAGATGGTGTTCTCCTGGTTCTTATAAAGCCTGTATTAACAAATGACACCAAGCCTCACTGGCCTCCATAATGACTGCTTTTCCCACCCACGGAAGACCCTAGATGGGGAGGGTGACCTGTTGATTGCTATTCTTGTCATCATTGTCAAAACATCTCTTGAACTCCGAATTTCTCTGAATCTTCACTTGGGTCCCTCCGATCCCTTGCAGGGCACGGATGAGAACTGCTCTCTCTCCCCAAAAAGGAAAGAAAGCCAAAGCAAGCGCTAAAGCTAATGAAAAGCATAAACAGCAGACTACAGAGGGGGTTTTGCTAGGAATTCGCCGCCCCTGTCAGGATTTTGAACAGTTTGGCAATGAAGCTTTCGGCAGCCCCTCTCAGGAAAAGTCAGAGCTGTTAATTGCTAAGCTGGCCTCGTGGGATCTGCATGGAGGACTCACTTTCAATCGGTGTAGTTTTTCATCATGAGCCGATGCAGCATGCCACACGTAACTCTAAGTGTCGAGGCTACATCAGGGTGCCCGGGATTGCTGAGTGAGTCAGTAAAGGAATACAGAATTTCTCACCTCCAGGTCTCTAGTTCAAATGCAAAAGGCCATGGAGAGCCATTATCTTCCCGTGGACTCTGGCAAAGTTTTCAGGCGCTATCAGCTGCCACAAATGATGCTCGCATGACAAACACTCACTGCACAGCATCTCAGGAAGAGCTTGGAAACTCACGCTCTCCGAGGTCATGACGGGCTTGGGAAAGCTGAGGCTATAGCAGCCCTTTTCCACCTGTTCTGTGATCTTTGCCAACACCACCAACATGATCATAAATGCAAATTCCCCCTCAACACATTTTTGAAATTACTTTAAAGTTCAACAGTTTTACTCTCACCTAGATTTTGCCCACTCATAATAGGCTGGTGGAAACAGGTTAGCAGTTGAAACTTTTAAGATTCCCCCAAAATTTAACTCTGACGTGGGGGAAACGGGCAGAGCCCGTGAGAACTGCCTGTACATTCTGCTCAGAAATGTTAACTCACCAGGGAATTTTCTCAGCACAGGTGCTTTACAGCTCAGGACCTTTTCTTGCTGAATACTGAAGTTATTTCTGGAAAAACAATTCTTATTTCCAAAGTAATATGGCTGGTGACACAGAAACGTCCCTTCTTGTTTATCCACTGTCCATCCTAAGATTGGCTCTTTTGGGTTTAACTCTTTGCCCTCTTTCTTCACCCTCACTGAGAAGTCGTCCTCCTCCTGTCCCTTACTGGAACCTTCTCTAGAAGTACAGACTCAGACCCAGAACTCAATTCCTGCCTTTGTAGGCAGCACGGTCCTTTCTGCTGGTGGCATGAGTAGGCCAGTGAATCTTCTGGATCCCATACTCCCTGTATCACCCAGAGCCAGCAGAGTGGCTGATACCGGTAAAAACGACAACATAAATTACATAAAGGAATGTTCTGTACTGCAGCAACCCTAGCATTTGTTCATTTCTGCATGCAGGCCAAGCCCTTCCCCACACTGGGTCTTTGGACGAGATGTTTCCTCTCCTTGGAAGCCCTTCCCACTTGCTATGTCTCCTGAACACCTGTGTTTTCCTCAGATCTCACCCACATCACCGCTTCTCCCCTACTCTCCCTGAGGAGGGCAACTAGCCCTGTCACAGCATGGGCACTGACATGTGTGCCCCGGGTTAAGGTCCACCTCTCCCTCTGGACCACAGACTCCCACGGGGGCAAGACAGCATACTTGTTCCTCTTCCCCGCCTCCATACCCAGCACTGAGCACAAAGCTGCCACATCGTGGGCACCTCAGAAGTTATTCACAACAACCCGATGAAGAGATGATCTTTTTTAAATCTCCATTTTACTAAGGAGGACGCTGAGGCTCTGAGCAGATAAATCACTTGACCCAAACCACACAGCTAATAACTTGGCAAAAGCAAGGTTGGAACCCAAGGCCATGAGGCTCCCAAGCCCTGCTCTTCCCCATCATTTTATATGACCTTGCTCCCAGGCCTCAGTCAATGCTGGGCTGTGAAAGAGTCCACGTGATTTCCTAGCTCCTGACGTGTCTGTTGTCAGTTTAGCAGGGTGGGCACCTGGGGTGCATCCACCCAACCCCATGCACACCACAGCCCATGGTACAAATCAATCACTCTTCTACTGAGCAAAATAAGGCCTTCGATTCCTTACCTACGCCTATATATTCATGAGTGATATGACATTCCCAGACAGGGCCAGGACTAGGGCAGGGCAAGTGAGGCACTTGCCTTGGGTGCCAAAGTTAAGGACACATCAAAATCTCATTAACCAAGATATTTTAATGCAATATGTTAAAAAACTGACACAAAAAAATTGATGATGAGCAAAAAGTCAAAATCTTAAGTCGAGGCAGGATGGGTATTACTGATTTTTCTCCCACCTCAGGCTCTAGGGTGGCTTGGCAAGGCAGTGCTCACTGCAACTCTCACAGGTAAGCAGAGGTGGCAGACGAGTTGACACCTCTTTGCCACTCCAGTGTGTCTGCCCGGTGAGGAATGTCTGCCTGACTTGCTTTACAGAGAACTCAGCAGAGCAATGTGAACACATGGGTATTTTGTTTGCCAATAAGTGATGGTGTCTGTCTGTCTTCCCCATCAGATGTGGAACTACAAACCTGAAAGTTATAAGAGCTTCCTCTCTTAAAAGACTGGACTCCTTTTTGAAATTTATTTTATTTTTTTATTTTTTGCGGTATGCGGGCCTCTCACTGTTGTGGCCTCTCCCGTTGCGGAGCACAGGCTCCAGACGCACAGGCTCAGCAGCCATAGCTCACGGGCCCAGCCACTCCACGGCATGTGGGATCTTCCCGGACCGGGGCACGAACCTGCGTCCCCTGCATCGGCAGGTGGACTCTCAACCACTGCGCCACCAGGGAAGCCCTAAAATTTATTTTATTGAAGTATAGTTAATTTACAATGCTGTGTTAATTTCTACTATACAGCAAAGTGATTCAGTTATACATATATATATATTTATATATTCTTTTTCATATTTTTCTCCATTATGGTTTATCCCAGGATATTGAATATAGTTCCCTGTGTTATACAGTAGGATCTTGTTCTTTATCCATTCTATAAATAATAGTTTGCATCTGATAATCCCAAACTCCCAATCCTTCCCTCCCCCTCTCCCCCCTCCCCCTTGGCAACCACAAGTCTGTTCTCTCTGTCTGTGAGTCTGTTTCTGTTTTGTAGATCTGTTCATTTGTGCCATATTTTAGATTCCACATGTAAGTGATATCATATGGTATTTGTCTTTCTCTTTCTGACTTACTTCACTTAGTATGATAATCTCTAGGTCCAACCATGTTGCTGCAAATGGCATTATTTCATTCTTTTTTATGGCTGAGTAGTATTCCGTCATATATATGTACCACAGCTTTATCCATTCATCTGTTGATGGACATTTAGGTTGTTTCCATGTCTTGGCTATTGTAAATAGTGCTGCAATGAACACTGGAGTGCATGTATCTTTTTGAATTAGAGTTTTCTCCAGATATATGCCCAAGAGTGGGATTGCAGGATCATATGACAACTCTATTTTTAGTTTTCTAGGGAACCTCCATACCCTTCTTCATAGTGGCTGTACCAATTTACTTTCCCACCAACAGCTCAGGAGTGTTCGCTTTTCTCCACACCCTCTCCAGGATTTGTTATTTGTAGACTTTTTAATGATGGCCATTCTGACTGATATGATGGTGGTACCTCATTGTAATTTTGATTTGCATTTCAAGACCGGGTTTTTGTTTAGCAAAGCAATAAACAAACATGCGAGATGATGTCAGATTGCCTCAATATCTGTGAAGGAAAGAAAGGAGATGAGGAAGGACCTTTTAGCTACACAGCTTCCGGGGCCACCTCTTGCCCCATGTTCTGTGTGAACAGTTCCCCCTGGAGGAGTGGAGGCCACAGCTCAGGTGTGCAGAGGGACAGTAACGGAGGCCCAGAGTGGACACTTTAGCTGGTGTGGTCAGGGAGGAGCTCTCCAATGAAGGGACATATAGAACCTGAAGAGTGCATGTAGTCAGCTCAGAGCAGAGGGAACTAAGGCCCCAGAGCTGGCAAGCGCTTGGTGTCTGTCTTAGCTCGGACTGCCATAACAAAATACCACAGACTGGCTGACTTCAACAACAGGCATGTACTTCTCAGTTCTGGAGGCTGAGAAGTCCAAAATCAAGGAGCTGGCTGACCGGTTCCTGATGAGGGCACTCTTCCTGGCTTTTAGCAGGCCATCTTCTTGCTGTGTCCTCACATGGCAGAGAGAGAAAGAAGCAGGCTCTCTGGTGTCTCTTTAAATAAGGACATTAATTCCATCATGAGGACCCCAGCCTCACGACTTCACCTAATCCTAATTACTTCCCAAAGGCCCCATCATATTTGGGGGTTTAGAGGTTCAACATATGAGTTTGGGCACGGGGCAGGGGGCCCAATTCAGTCCAGAGCAGCATCCAACAATTAGAAGAAAGACATGAGTAGTTAGACATAGTGACCCAGGGAGAAGACTGCAGGGGATGAGGCTGGACATCCTGTAGGACTTTGAAGACCATGGTAAGGACTTTGGATTGAAATCTGTAAATAAAGGAAAGCCACAAGAGGGAGTTAGCTGGAAGATGGTTGATCCAATGACCATATGGCAACGTTCACTCTGGTCCCAGGTAATGAGCTGGTTGGAAGGGAACAGCACAGAGGGTGGGTAGATTCAGTACGAGGTCCAAGATTGGATCAGGGGGAGGCAAAGATGGAGATGAACAAACTGACTCAGCGGTAGAACTGATAGCACTTGGTGATGGATTTGATGTGGAGGAACAGGCGAAGAGAGGACAATTCTTAGGTTTTGGCTTAAGCAACAGGATAGAATGACTGAGGTAATAAAAGACTGAGTAAGAAACAGACATGAGTTGGAGTTGGAGTGAAGGGAGCATTATCCCATTCTCTATGGAGCAGGGATTTTCCACCAGAGATGAGGGCATGATACTGGAGAAAAAACCCTACATTCCTACTGATAATACCCATACCACTGGCTGAAAACAATCACCCAAGATTTTAGTCTCCATCAATTCTCCCACTTGTGCCTTACTCACGGCAGTAAAGTTTATTCCCAATAATACTGCTGCAATTTTTAAACTCATCATACTTGTGTTTTAGAATTATCATAGCAGTGAAATTTATATTCAAGAGCATTATTACAATTTTTGACTGCTAATGAAATTATTGTTTCTGCTTGTGATGTGTTTTGGAGCTATAATGATAAAAATTTCCTCTCAAAAATACCACTGCAATGTTGACGTCCTCAAAACCTGCCATAAATGACAAACTGCAGAGTGCCTGTGAGCAGTTAATCTCTCTTCTTGGAAAAGCTGGGCATCATGTTTGTATCACGGTAGGATCTACGCCCTTTAGTAGAAGATAATTAAAATACTAATGGTTGAAACTCACAGTCCAGAACTGAGGTTGCCAAACATTTTTGATCCTGCACTTCATTAGTAAAATAAAACTGAGCACAAATCCCCAGAATGTTTTTTTAATTTATAATAAAATGTGATACGATTTAATTATACATTATTTCTACTGCACTAATATATTATATACATTATAGCCTATGAACCAAAAAGAACTTAAGAGGATGAGATACAAAATAAAAAGACATTGAAATTCTAACATCTTCTTCCCTTTCCCCACTGCCCTCAACACCTGGGTAAAAGCCCAGCAGTTTGGAAAGAATGGGCCTGGAATACCGTCCTCCCCCAAGCCCCCACCCCCGTCTCTGATTCATATGCATCCTTCTCATTCTTTGAGAGAACTGATCTGACCATGGATTTCCACCCGCTAGGGCTAAATGCGGCACCCTAAGGGAAGGCTTAGGTGCAGGGGATGTGGGAGAACCGTCTTCATCCATTTTAAATTGGCGGATTTTTGAGTGAGAAGTTTAACTGAACAAAGGGACTTGTTCATAAAATCAAGTTTGAGAAGCACCATTCCGCAGAGCAGCTAGGACTCCTTGGGCACACCAGTTAGAAGTTATCCGTATGCTCCTTTCCATTCTCTGTACTTGCTGTAATTTCTTCCTGTTTTCTTCTTGACTTCTTCCAAGTTCCAGGCTAGAAGTCATTAAAGCAGCCTCCAATGACGATTCAATTGGTATCGGTAGACACTCAAACCTAGAGACGATATGGCCACAATCTGGGTGTTCCCACAAATGCTTTCACATGAAAAAAACACCAAGAAAAAAACAGATTTCCAGAAGAAAGTAGAAAACCTTCCAAGACAGGGTTAAATAGCTTCTCATCAGCAGGCACAAGGACCCCGCGGTCACTCTGTAGAGACTCCTGTTGTAATTGCTCTGATCTTTCCCATCAAAGGTCCAAGATGATCCCAATAAAATGACCCATTTACTCAAACAGACCCTGGAGTTCTAACCCTGGATTTGCCATGGATTTACCAAGAAGTCATTGGCAAGTGACCCAACCCTCTGGGCCAAATCCCATACCTCATGGAGACTTTTTACCCAGAAGGAATTCTTCCAAAAGAGGAGCTGCTTCAGTATCTCACTCTGACTTTCTCTCCTCCTCATCCAGCCTGTTTTGAAGCATACTCCCAATCTTTTGATCCCTGTTCAAATTCCTTGTCCTATAGCAAACGCAAAGAGAGGTCTCTCTCCTCCTAGGAGTTCCTAGAACAACGATTATCTGTGAGATTCATTTGACAATTAATGCTGGGAGACCTTGTACTGTTGACCTAAATGGTTACTGTGATGGTGGTAAACTTCATATGTCCTTCCAGTATCCCGAGGTAGACCAGAAGTATCTGCAGGGCAGGAACTATTTTGCATCTTCCCACAGGGAACGACATGGCACTTGGCACACAGGAAGTGCCCAGGAGAGATTTGCTGCATTCCATGTGCTTCCAAGCTTACTGCCAGTTTCCTTTAAGTCCTGTGAAAAGGAAGAGCAGTACGCACCTGGAGGGGCCGGGCCGAGGAGTGAGTCGGCCAGCTCAAGCACAGCACAGGTCACAGGTCAGAAACTACCAGCCCCAGACACATTCACCTCATAGACACATTTATTTAAGAGTGTTAACTACCTTTAAATTGTAAAATTTTGTTGTCAACAGTCAAAAATCAGGAGATGTCACACAAACACACACATATACACACACACACACTAGCAATTAAACTTGGAACACCTACTTTTGTTGAAAAATCAGAGCTCATCACTCTACATTCATCCCTACCTGGCATCAATGGATGGGCCTTAGGGAGCAGCTGTCTCCTCTGGAGAAGCATAGATTTTTCTGGTTCACAACGTCCTCACCATTCCCAAGCTATTTAACACAACATTAAGTAGAGATTCGAGACAACATAAAAATTCCTGTTTCTTAAAAACAGTCATCGCTTGTTTGTCAGAGCACTGTGGAATGGTAGGGACTGTGTGACAAGCTGACAAGGACACACCCAGTCACCACCCACCCAGCGCACTTCATTCATGTGCTTCCCTCCCTGGCACTGCCACGTGTGTGTCACCTCTAGTAGGTGCTTCGGAAACAGCAGTTCCCTGACCCACTTCCCCTGCCCTTATGCTCTTCTTCTAGCTCTGATTTATTCTTTCAACAACCTAATCGTTTCTCTGTGCCCTTTTATTTCCCTTTCAGATTTGTATTCCCCTGCCCCTCTCTGCCTGTGGGATCCTGCTGCTAGGACACTGGAATCAGACCTTACCTCATTCTTGGAGTCTAAGCTACTGCAGCCTGACTGCTGGAGCACAAGCAAATGAGCAGTCCAGTCAGGGAAGAGCTACACCACCCAGAAGAAAATTAATTCCCAAGGCTTGATGGACCTGGCAGAACCAGAGCCTTACTCAATCACAGGCCCAGGAGGCCGCGGAAAGGGGAGGAGGGATAGCCGCCCTGAATGTGGATTTTGCTGCCTCAGCCCAAGGCTGGCCTCACATCTGTCATGCCCACAGCCCTAGCTATTTGCCAAAGAAAAGAAGGAAGGAAAGAAGCGAAGAAGGAGGAAAGGAGGGAGGGAGGGAAGGAAGGAGGGAGGTGAGAGGTGAGGAAGGAGGAGGAGAGGGGAGGGAGAAACTCTGAGATGCCAAAAACATACTCATCATAGACACAGTTCTGAGCCCAGGAGTGTGGTGCTACCTGATTTTAGCAAAGCTACAAATGCAAAATTCAGCTGGTCCTTAAAATTCAGTAGCCCTAGAACAAAAAAGAACTGCTTGGCGGAGCTGTGACATTTAAGCGGTCATGCATTTTTCAACGTATCAGTTATGCAAAGATGTTTATATTCACTCTCTCCTCAGTCATGTTTCATTTAAATGGAGTGGCAAAAAAAGTCTTCCAAAAGTTTAATTAAATAAAATAGAATCACGGAAGTCAACGTTAACAAAAACAGACTTTAGAGGTGAAAAAGAGTACAAACAAATTACATAAATAATAAGGGAAAAATAAAAGCAGAAGAGTAAACTTAATACATATTCTTGTTATCTCTACCTCTTGTTGTTTCCCCTCCAAGTGAATTTTTATCTTGCATTATGTTTCTAAAAATCCAGAAAGAAAAATGTCAGTAGACGACAACATGAAAATGCTCATGGGAGGCTGAGTTCCTCTAAAAACGTGAGCGGTAAAGAAAAAATTCTTTATTTAAAGAGGCAGTTTCTCTTTTTAAAAAGTGTGGGGCTGCATGGATAGTTTTCATTCATAATCTTATGAGCATGCAAAATAAAGTTCAAAAAGGTCTAATGGAAACCCCAGACCAATTCAAGATCATCCGTTTCGTTCCTATGTTCAGCCATAACAGCTTTAATACGTAAGGTAATGACAGCAGTGATAATGACCTTAACTTAGGTAATCCGTTTGTTGACAGCAGGTGATAATTCCTGCCTTCCTGATAGTAATCTGTTTTTTGGCAAACAAGGGAGAGGGCTATTTGCCACATACATTTATTTTTATGGGGAGGACATGTTTTATAAAGCTGGATACGGGACAGTACAGGTGTGGAATTAATTGTCTAAGCTGCAAAATATGTTAGTGATGGTATGTTAAATCTATGGCACACAGTGGCCCTGACATGATTAAATGTTCACTTCTATTAAGTAACCACAAGCCTGTATTTCCAATTATGGTGGTGAACTGCTTTCTGCTGAGTGGATTAGCTTAGTACTTCATTCTGCTGTTAGTTTTATGATCTGAGATCTTTCATTTTCCCAATTCAACTCTTAGGGCTGCAAAGACAAGCTGCCTGACTTTTAAATAATATATTCCCCCTTTAAATTTCTGCCTCCTTCCATTTCCTAGGAGTGCCATTTCCTGTCACCATAATTATAATAATTTGTATGTAGTTCCTGGGATCACATTTCTAATTGAGTCCTAAATTGGTTAACCTCACGAAGTTATTAATATGCTTTTTTAACCTGCACAAATTATATATTTGTCTGGTTGGTCAAATAATGTTCATTATTACATATATTCTTTGCCTCTCTTCCTCAGCTTTAATGTCACTATTTTAGTTTGCAAAGTGCACTTCATTTTTTTATAATATGCTAAAAATTACAGAACAGTAAGAGTTGGAAAGGAAAGTCTGGGTTAGGGGCTAGTAAAAGCAAAGGCTCAGTGGAATAAGAGATCGCATTGCACTGGAACAGTAAAAAACAGCTCTGGCACTGGGGAAGAGCCAGTGCAGAAGTGGTGAGAGGTGGGAAGGGAAAGCTCAGGCCACCCAACCAGGTCCTGGGGGGCTGCACCAAGGCATGCAGGAGAACAGTCAGCTCAGCAAGCCTCCACGAAGAATCCCTCCAGAAAACATCCCATGACCAAATGACCAGCTCTACACAAGAACCCCATACGTGCTAAGACATTCACCCCGATTATCTAGGCCCAAACCCTGTGCAGACAGTGGCAGTCACAGGTGTGAACATTAAATAAGATCTCAAGACTGAATGTCTCTCTGGCTTGAAGATTCATATAATCCCGTTTCTCTCACTAGCTTTTTATTTAAATGTTTCCTAAATCATGTGTCAGTAGGCCCATGCTGATATAAAATCAATATCTCCACAATTCCTTTTTGTCTCCGATAACACAACCAGACTGTCAGTACTGGATTACTGTGTTTTATGGGGACTCTGTTCAGAATATCAGCAGTGGATTTTATTATTATAAAATCATAACAATTTGCATCCACAGGATTCAATTCTTCCAAACCTCTCAAGACATGTGTTGGTACTTGTTAAGCCTTGAACTTAAAGCATTTCAGAGGTAAAAGCGTATCTGTAGGTCTTCCAAAGTCCTCAAATCTAGGTGAGCAAAAGGGACATGAAACTATCAGAAAATCCGCCATTCTGCATTTCTCAGTTTACTGGGCAGGAAAAGATTGCCTACCTTTGCCAAATATATTCTGATAATCTGGAGAACATTGCTGGTTAAAAGATATTAGTTCAATATCATTGAAATGATTCAGTCCATATCGTTATGATATGAATGTGTGTCTCCCCAAAATTCATAGATTGAAATGCTAACCCCCAACATGATGTTGTTTGGAGCTCGGGTCTTTGGGAGGTGATTAGGTCATAAGGGTGGAGCCCTCGTGAATGGGATTAGTGCCCTTATAAAAGAGACCCCAGAGAGCTCGCTCACTTTTTTCACCACATGAGGACATGTCAAGAGCATGGCCATCTATGAAACAGGAAGCTGACCCTCACCAGACACTGACCTGCCAGCACCTTGACCTTGGACTTTCAGCCTCCAAAATTGTAAGAAATAAATGTTTATTGTTTAAGCCCCCCTATCTGTGATATTTTTGTTATTGCAGCCTGAATGGACTAAGGCACTGATGAAACAGTTTTTTCTTACACACTTTCTATCACCCAGCAACACCTGGTTCTGGAACCTGGCATAAACCAAAGACAGGATAAGGAAGGGAACAGTTGAATTTCTCCACATCCTCACCAACACTTTTTATTTTTTTTAAATAACAGTCATCCTACAAAGTGTGTTATAACATCTAATTGTTGTTTTGATTTGCATTTCTCTGACGATTAGTGACTTCGGGCCACTGATATACCTGTTAACCATTTGTATGTTTTCTTTGGGGAAATGTCAATTCAAGTCTCTAACCCATTTAAAAAAATCTGGTTATCAGTTTTTTGCTATTGAGTTGTAGGAGTTCCTTACATATTTTAATTCCCTCAAGAAGAGGGAAGAGACAAAGACACTTTTAACATAATAATCACACAGAGGAGTGCTAAGGAGAGGGCAGTATTGCCAGAATCCAAGGTGAAACTCTCAGAATAGACAAGGTGGTGTTATGGACTGAATGTTTGTGTCCCCTCGAAATTCATCTGCTGAAATATAATTCCCAGTGTGACTGTATGAGAAGTTGGGGGCTTTGGGAGGTAACTAGGTCAGGAGGGTGAAGCCCCCCATGATGGGATTAGTGCTCTTATAACTAGAGGAAGAGACCAGAGGTCTATGTCTTTCAGGCATGTGAGGATACACTGAGAAGTCAGCTGTCTGCAACCAGAAGAGGCCTCTCACCAGAACCCAACCATGTGGCACCCTGATCTGGGACTTTCAGCCTCCAGAACTGTAAGAAATGAATTTCTGTCATTTATAAGTCATCCAGTGTATGGTACTTCATTATAGCAACCCAAACTCACTACAACAGGTGGGAGATGCTGAATTTACTAGAAAGCCATCTCACATCTTTGTCTTACTTTACAAGTGAAAATCTGACCAGTGCATGTAAAACACCTCCTTCTAGAGCAGGTCCTTCAGTCACTGGCAGCGTCTCTTCTCTGCCTACAGCTACTACACCATAACCTTCCTCCAGCTCTCCCCTGGAGACAATCCCGAACCTCCACAGGCAGCCGCCCATCCCAGAACCAGGAGTGCCTTCTCACCTGCTCCATCCCATGACCAGAAACACTCTCCTCCCTCCACTGCCAAGTGGCCCAAGGCTGTGGAGAAACCAAAGGTGGCTCTTCTTCACAAAAATGCTACACTGGACCCACCCGTCATTGTCCCGCCCAGCACTGCTGAGTGGATGGACGAGGGGCCATCTTAGCCAGACCCTGGCCACCACCACAAACCAGGACCAAGCAGGTGACTCCAGGGCCTGAGCCAAACAGAACTGCCCACTGGGAAACCAAACAAAGAAACAGAGAAGGAACATCAGTTGGGATGGGGCACTGGGGCTGAGCAGTGATGGCGTGGAATCAGGACCAGCAGCCATTTAGGTTGAATCTTAGGCCACATAAGTCAGGAGCAAAGAGGCTCCTAAGACAGTGAGGGCACGTAGCCCTTGTCCCAACTCTACAGCACCCAGTCCTACTTCACGTGACACATGGCTTCACTTCACTTTCTGACCTTGAATCCCATGTGTCTGGATCCTTGCCACACATCTGCTAACCACCAAAGACGTGTGTGTGTTTGTGCACGTGTGTGTGTGCTTTCTTAGTGAGCTTTCTTCCTTGCAAACAAAAGGAGGAAACACTGGCATGAAACAGCCACAGAAGATATCCTTCCCCACAGAATATCCGAGGCAATGACCAGCAGCTTCTAGAGACTTCAGCATCAAGCGCTTCTGCAAACTGGGCGATTGTTCTTTACAGAAACCAACAAAAGAGAGGGTTGCTCATTTAAACATTTTAAACACTTGTTTCTAAAAACCCCAGAGGGTTCACAAGGGTACAGAGTGTGCCCACTGGAGTTGTACCCTTCTCATCTCCCACTGGAATCCAGCCAATCACAGAGATCCACGGGCATCTGCCCTGAATGTGCTACTTAACCTTTGTATGCCATGTAATGTTTGAGGACCCCACTTCAGGTTTGTCATTTGCACAAGTACCAGACACTCGGACATCCTTACAACGTTGGGAAATAGAGGCAGATGCCCAAACTCTTCTTTGTTTAAGGTAATGACTCTCCATCTTGAGTCCCTGCCTCCACCATCTCTCACATCTATTTTACACAAGAGCCCCCA
This sequence comes from Mesoplodon mirus, assembly GCF_964341445.2. Lineage (NCBI taxonomy): Eukaryota > Metazoa > Chordata > Mammalia > Artiodactyla > Ziphiidae > Mesoplodon > Mesoplodon mirus. The sequence continues at coordinate 174,988,021 of NC_138977.1, forward strand.
ACTATTCATTCTTCCCCTGATTCACCCCTGCCTCTGCCAGAGCCTATCCTCCCCCTCCTCGAAGAAGCCAGAGCGATCTTTTAAAAAACATAAATCACGCCATGTCCCTCCCCTGCTTACAAATTTCCAATGAATTCTCGTATCACTGAGGATGGATTCTAAACTCTAAACTCCTCGCCTTTCAGCTGCAGTCTGGTGGGATCTGGGCTCCGCTACTTCTACCCTGATGTCCAGCCACATCCCCTCACTCACCCATCTGCAGCCACACCGTTAGCGCTGTCCACTTCCGGCCAGCCCACAGGAGCTCCAACAAGGCCTACACAGGGTCTTCCCTTGACTACCCCAGCATGTACACCCCCTCCACACACCCCATCCTCATCACTGTCAATCCCATCACATCATCCTTTTTTATCATCTTCATAGCACTTAATGCTTTCAGAAATTACCTTGTGCCTGCATTTAACTTTATTGTTTTTATTTTGTCTCCGCCTGCAAGACAATAAATGCCACCAAAGCCCGGGCCTTTTTTTCTTGCTCACTGCTGTCTATTCAGGTTCTAAAACAGTGTCTGGAACATGATCGAGCCTCCAAAAATATTTGTGGAAAGAACAGTCCTCTAACTTGAGATTGAAAGAATTAGTTTTTCAGGTAGTTTGGCTCAAAAGACTTTTTTCCCATTTATAAGCCCAAAATACTAATTTCTACCTTAACATTACTTTTTCCACTGATAATGGAAATAATAGTCACCATCTGGTTTTGAAATACCACTCTATGTTAAATACCTATGCAATCTGCATTTATTATAGGTCAACCGAAAAAGAACTGGCTATTACCTGTCTCCTATAATTTGATTGCATTTTCTGAAGAATCACATTATTCTGGAGTTTTACCTTCTAATTTTCATTGGTATTACGTTTTTATTCCCTGCAAATAAATGGGCAATTTTTTCCATTTTGTTTGCAAACTGGAAAAAGAAATATTAAAATCTGAAGCAGACAACAGAACTTCTAGAAATGACGTGACTAGTATGTATTAGGGCATACGGCTTCTCAACAAAAGACTAAACATGTTTGTTCCTAGAAAATATTTTATTGAAACTTACCTCATTACCAACATGTTCTGTGGGAACAAATACAGAAGGGGGCAGAGAAAATGGGGTCAAATAGATATTATGGTTTCCCCAAAATTGTGTCTTGTAAGCCTGGTTAGCTTCTTTTCACATATGCTGCACCCGTCTCCCTCTTTTTCCTTTTATACTAACATCATCATTAAAGCTTCTGTTTGCTTTCCACACGCCTAGCACTGCTCTAAGCTTTTCCCTTGTATTATCTCATTTAACTCCTAGAATAATAACCTCGGAAAGTAGATGTTACAATGTCCATTTTACAGATCAGAAAACTGAAAGTTAGTAACTTGCAGAGCTGACTATAAAACACCAGACCTTCACCATCACACTATACGTGGATTTCCTTCTAGAACTTCTACATGGATAGATTTCAATTTGGAGAGGTCAAACCTTTGAAGCAACATAGAATTCTTATACAAATCTGCCTGAGAATATGTAAATGTTGCAGAGATTCTTTCCTTCCCAGTAAAAATGGAGAAATCTGAAGCCTGAATTATACTCACTAGTAAAAATGATGACAGAATTAATAACCGCTGTGTGGAATTCATCATTACAAGTAACCTTTCTCGCTTCCCTTGATTTCATAAACACTGCATATTAAGTCTGGGCCAGATGCCTACAGACATCTTTGAAGACAGTATTTTATCATCTGAATATTCGGCCATTTGAAGAAAAAAAATAGCTTGTTCCAAATTCCTCACCCTTGTAAATGTTTTTAAGTCTTAATAGAAATATAGCTTCGTACCTGTTATTACCTCTCAAATGACCACCCACAAGGCCTCTTCTGTTGTGAAAGACTTTCTCAGAATCCAAAAACTGTATAAGAAAACAATTATTTCTTTTCATCACGCTTCTGAGTCTGCTTAAAGACAAGAAACTACAGGGAATTTAATTACAATACAAATAGATCTAAGAGTAACAGTAAAGGATGATAACTAAGCTATAATAATCAGCACTTCAGCTTGGCTTCCTAATCAAATAATTCTTTGATTTTCATGACTTTGTTTAATCTATAACACCCCTTCCCAGCATATACCATAAACTTTGATTTCATGTTTGCATAAAAATGAATACAGTACTCATATCTGTGTTGTGTCTTATCGACTGAAATTAAGTTCACCATAAAATAAGGATTTTAAAGTTTTCTTAAACACTCAGGGCTCATCATATTTTCTACTCGAGCTACAGAAAATCATATGACTATTCCTTTTTAGACTACAGAACATCTTTTTTAAATGCTGGCTAACATCTAAATCAGGCAAGACCCTAATGGCATTTTCAAGAAAGAGTCCCTCCTACATATGTACATAGATCAGTTACTTATTTATTTTCATCCATTCCTTTTGCCTACATTCCAGTCATTATATTCTATACCATGAAGTGCCTCATGGGACCACGAGGGTTGAACTGGATGATGGTTAGTTTTATGTGTCAACTTGGCTGGGCCATGGTACCCAGATATTTGGTCAAACATTATTCTGGATGTTTCTGTGAAGGTGTTTTTTGGATGAGATTAACAATTAAATTGGTGACTGTGAGTAAAGCATAATGTGAGTAGGTCTTATCCAATCAATTGAAGGCCTTAATAGACAAAAACTGACCTTCCTGGGCAAGAATTCTGCCATCAGATGGCTTTGGGGCTCCAATGGCGACTCTTTACTGGGTCTAAAGCCTGCTGACCTACTCTGCAATGTTTGGGCTTACCAGGCCTCTACACCTGCATGAACCATTTCTTAAAATACTTCTCTCTCTCTCTCTCTCTCAACACACACACACACGCACACGCACACAGTATGTCTGTTCTGTTTCTCTGGAAAACCCTAAAACACGCTGTTTCGGAAAAGTCTAACGTTGCTGTCATTTGTATCACAGTCTCAGCTTCTTTCTTTAGTTAACAGAATGTGTTATAATTGCACACGTGGGTCTAACAAGTTCTATTCTCTCAACCACGTCCTTCAGTCATTCTGCACTAGTTATAACTAGGAATGAGTGAAGGCTAGAATTGTCTCACTTCCTTGCTCATGGTCAGCCAAAAGGCACTAAGGCCACATCATTCACCACTCTTTTCTAAATCACAAATCCTGAGATCACTGTTTCTGGAGGACCATTTCCCCAGGGCCTCAAGTAAAAAGATAATTTACTTATTTTTTTCATAAGTTGGAAGTCATACATTCAAATTAACCACTATTGATTGGGGGTCTACTGTTCCAAGTGCTGGACACACAAAGACAAAGTGTGCTGCCCTCATGAAGCTTACAGTCTAGGAAGGTAGACATGAAAAAATGACAAAAAATATACTATCACTTGGCACTAACAACACTAACAAAGAGCCTGAGATTTCAGTCCTACCACTACCATAATGCTGTTTTAGGATGAGGTAGAGGATGCTGGGGGGAATCAACATGGGTTGAATTGTGTCCCCCCACCCCAAAAAAGTTCATGATGAAATCCTAACCCCCAGGACCTCAGAATGTGACCATCGTTGATGACAGGGTCTTTGCAGTGTGATTATGTTAAAATGAGGCCCTTAGGATGGGGCCTAACCCAATATGACTGGTGTCCTTATAAGAAGAGGAAAACCTGGACACAGACACAAACAGAGGGAAGACAACGTGAAGAGACACAGAGAGAAGACACTCATCTAGAAGCCTAGGAGAAAGGCCTGGAATGGGTCCTTCCCTCCTGGCCCTCAGAAGGAACCAAACCTGCTTGCAGCTTGACCTTGGACTTCTAAAACTGTGAGAAAGTAAGTTTCCATTGCTTAAGCCACCCAGCCCATGGTGCTCTGTTACAGCAGCCCTAGCAAACTCATACCGAGGTTAAGCTTACGAATTATGCAGACCAGTGGCTGATGACAGGAACAAATGAGAGAGTTCACATAAAGGCATAACCGGCCTAACTTGATGGCTGACTTGAAGTGAAAGGAGAAGGAAAGCAAGAGATACTGGCTGACTTGGGTCATGAGTATAGTTAATTATGAAAGTGGCCCCTAATTCCCTCCCACCTACCCCACCTCCCACACCCATCACACACATGCATGTCCTTGTGGTGTGGCCTTGCAGCTCCTCCCATCAAGAGGTAGAATATACTTCTCCACTCCCTGAATCTGGGCTGGCCTTCTGACTTGCTCTGACCAACAGAATAAGACAGAAGTAATGTTTTACAAGTTCTAAGCCTAGGCCTCAGGAGACCTTGCAGCTTCCTCTCTCTTGCTTTCCTTGAGAAGACTGTGGTCACTACTATGTGAATGAGCCTGGGTTAGCCTGCTGGATGATGGATGCATGGATACATGGCTCAGTTAACCCCATATCCCCAGCCAACAGCCAGCCATCTGCCAGACGTATGAGTGAGGCCATCCACGGCCAGCTGACTGCAGACTAAGTGAACCTAGTTGAACCAACCGGCAGAAGGACCACCCAGCTGACCTTAGCCCACATTCCTGATCCATATAATTATGTACTTATAAATGGTTGTTATTTGAAGCCACAAGGTTTTGGGTGGTTTGGTATACTGCAAATGTTAACTGATATGCAGGATGAGTATTGTTGCCTTTCATCCAGATAAGGAATTCAAGAGCAACGCATGAGGAATTCTGTCTTTTGACACACTGTGCTTAAAATATCAATGGGACTGTCAAGTAGCCAGTTGGTTAAATAGTTTCGGAATTCAGGAAGGGATCTTGCCTGGAAATACAAATTGAAAGACTGATTTCCATGTGTGAAGAGATTGCCACAGGAGAGCAGGAATACAGTAAAAGGAAAGGAGATCAGAGTGGGGACCCCAGGAACACACATTTAAGGTCAAGCAAAGCAAGAGACAATGAGGGAGAGGAGAGGTGATGAAAGATAGGAAGATGCCATAGAAGTCAAAGCAATTCCTCAACAGAGTCACAGAAATACCTAAAAAAAAAAAAAAAAAAAAAAAAAAGAACTAGTAAGAGTCTCAGCCTTTGGGTATTATGAAGCCATTGCCAGGAGAGTTTCAGTAAGGTGGTGATGGGTGAACCCTTCTTAGAGCTCATTAAAAAGTGAGTGGGAGGGGAGGATTTGTAAACAGTGAGTATCTACAAGTTTCCTGCTGAGGTTGGCACAGAGGTCACCTGCCTGGATCACTATCTGCCCCTTTGCTCCAGCAATCTTTGAGCCACTGAGAGAGACCAGCCTCACAGTCATGCAGATTCTTGACTCTGAAATGTACAGTCACATCAGCTGGGCTTTTTCATGCCATCCAACTAAAGAAGGAGACAGGCACCCTCTAAAGGGAAGTAAAAGGTTGAAGGAGGAATTTTTCAAGATGGGAGTGGAACACTTATTCCTAAGTGTATGGAGTCACGAAGCCATAATGATGGATCAAAGTCCTGGAGAGGATGAGAGGGGATGATATTCACAGGTGCAAGAAAAAGCCGGAGGTGAAAAGATGGAGATTTCCAGATATGAGACAAAAGATTAAGGGAATTCACACTGGGTGACCATGAATCCTCACCTGGGAAGGGAGCCAGTGGTGGGCAGAGGAGTTGAGGACAGTGGGCAATGTCTGAAGTTGCAGATACGAACAGTGAGTGAGCTTGATGACCCATACAGAGCTTGGTGAATGGCACTGAGTTTGGGGACAATAAAATCACAGTGGCATTCCTTAGCATGACTGGGTTTTTCCAACAGCAAGCAACAGCTTGCATGTAGAAGCAAACAAGGCAGTTGGTTGGACTGACCCAAGACTGGGATTCTGTGGACAGTTATTAAAGGGCAAAGGATTAATAAGGGTTTTGAGGTTTTGGCAAGAGAGTGGTTAAAGTGATGTATCGGGTTCTGCACTGGCTAAAAAAGCAAGGAGGGAAGTATGACTGATGAGCTGCGAAAAAAGGGAGAGCAGTACAAGGACCAGGGATCTTGGAAATAAATAGGTGAGGGAGCAGAAAGGCTATAAGGCTGTAGTCATGTATGATGACACTGGAGTTTAAGGTTCCAGGAGCAGAGCCATTCCAAACGATAAGGTCAGCTGGTGACTGGGCCACTGTGGGAGGTGAAATGTTGCAACTCAGAGACTAAGCCACTGGGTCCAACCTCCATGCACAAATGCTGAAGATCACCCTGGTGATGACAGTTGGGGGAGAGGGGAGACATAAGCCAAGTGTCTGGGCCCTCAGGGGAAAAGGGAAAGTGACAGGGAGCTGAGAAGATGACCAGGAGGAAGGATAGGATACAGTCTCTGGGAATTTCACCGGGGGCTACAGGAATCACATGGTTTTGTGTGATAGTGGCCAAGTAATGTTCTGGAAGCTACAATGACCACAGCTCCTCTGGGCCTAAGGGGTGTGGACAAATGAACAGCCACTGCCCCACTGTATCTTCCTAAGGAGGAATCAAACCGCAGTAAAGGCAAGATTTGGGAAAAGGGAGTTTATATTGTTAATAAACCAAGGGTTCAAAGGCATTATGGAAAAAGCTGTGAGCAGGTCAACAGAGAAAGGAAGCGGGGCGAGCCAGTGAGAAAAGAGAATGCCCTTCATTGTGGAATTGAATCATTATTACTTTTGTATAAGTTTTTATTTGCACAAATATCTCTAAGATTTGTCAGATCTGGGTCCAGACCAGACCAGCAATAATGATGCCTTATTATATAGTTAACATTCCTCTTCCCTTGGAAGTATCTCAGGAATGACCAGAGATACTGCTTAGAGTCCAGACTTACTCCTTGTTTTGAAGTTTAAGTAGTTCTGTGAGTGGAACAAGAAAGATTTTTCTCTCCATAGGTCTCAACAGAACATAAGCCAGGAGGTTTTGTAGAGATAATATGCCTTGGAAAGAGGGGAGAAAATGCTCATTTGATAACCAGAGTTAAACTCTTGACATAAACTATTTGCTTGGATCTAGCGTTTTATTCTAGCAGCCCAAAGAATTTGAAAAACTAAAGACGAAAGAAGGTCATAATTGATATAAGCATGACCTCTTGACTGACACGGTCCTTATAAAGGTTTATTTTGAAGTTTTCAAATGGACAAAGAAAAGACTGTAATACGAGGTTCGTCTCCTAATAGCCTCCATCTGACATGTAGCTGCTGGGAGTATAAGTTGGTGCATCTCTTCTAAGAAACAATTAACACAAAAGTCGTAAAAATTTGTATGCCCTTTAACTCAGCAGTTCTATTACTGGGTATGATCCTGAAGAAATAATCATAGATATGCCCCAGGTTTAGTCATAATTGGTGACAACATAAACACCCAACATTTAGGAGGATGGTTAAATAAATGGTCCTATAATCATACAATGGAATACTGCAGAGACATTAAAAGGGATATAGAAGCATATGAAATATTATGTGGCAAGTTAGTTATGATTTATTGGGCTAAGATCAGGTTATAAAATTGCTTACACGTGATACCAATGTAAAAATGAAATATTATGTAGGCCTAAAACAAAGACCGGAAAGATATCCATTAGAATGGTATCTGTGATTATCTTTAGATATTTGCATTATGTATGGTTTTGATTTTCCTCTTTTTTCTGAACCTTTCTAAGAAAAATCTCCAAAATGAAAATGTATCATATTATAACAAGAAAAATTAATAATATGTTTTTATCAGTTTCCTAGTATATGATATTCCAAAACAGTACCTTAGAAAATCAGGCTTAAATATATTTTTTAAATTAAGTAGTAAAGTATAAAAGAAGAAAGTATTCCTTATTCTTGAAAATGCAGAACAAAACAAGTATTTGTCCTAATTTTGAAGAGAAAACTCCCTTTTTAGCAAAAGTCCTTTTTGGGTTGGTGCTTAAAGGAATGTTCCTACCTCTATGTTCTGATCCTTTTTGAAACAGGGGCTGCTGATACCTGTATATTCCCAGAAGGAGTCAAAGCTTATTTTTCTTTTCAAATGATCAATAAAGATTTTAGCACCTATTTTGTGCCCTGCACTGTATTTAATGTGAGTCATGCAAATGATGTTAAAAAAAAAACTCAAGGCATTTATAAATCAACTAAGAAAAAGCTGTAACTATTTAAATACAGCAGATATAAAAGAACAAATAAGAACAACAGCATTCAAGGAGTGCTTCCTATTTATGAAGACTTCTTAAATACCATATATACCCAAATATAAGATTAGGCATTTTCCCAAAATTCTCCCAAAAAGAGGGATATTCAAGTATCTTCAAAGGCTCTCATATTACAGGACATTCTCTAATTATTTTATTTAAACAATTAAGTAATGCTTGGGGAAGACTCATTAGCCTAAAATGACCTCAGCCTATGTTTTTTTTTTTTTTTTTAATGATTTTTTGAGATGCTCTCAGAGGTCACTTGACAGAATCAGTTACAGAGGAGGCAGAGATTTAAGAAAGATTTTGTCATTGTTCCTGGAGTGAGACCCCACAATGCAAATGTTTAATATCACTGTAACAAGCATTTAAAAAAGAACTACCTAAATGAGTATAATGCATATTTATTTAACATTTACTTTATTTCCGGTGGGTATTCGATGCTACTATAGTAAAAAAAAAATGGTTTCAGAAGGCAAGCTCTCCTTCCACCATAATGATAGTGACTAAGAGAGCACTTTATAAACATTCCCCAAAATATCATCATACTCGATTTTACTACTACAGTAAAAGAATGAATATGGTCAAAATTTGGGAGAAATGAACCAGTATTTATTTTAATGCACATAAACTGTAATCAACCTATTGGTTTTTGGAGGGGGTAGGGGTTGCTGTTTGGTTTTGTTTTGGTTTTTTTTAGAAACTTGTTCTTTACGGCCAGTTTAATTGGGGAAAATAATCCTAAAACTACTTCTAATGCATATATTACTAGCAGGGTCACAAAATCAGTTAGCAATGGAGTCCTACTTCCTAAAAAACAAGCATTCGACAAACATGGTAAAGATGATTCCATTCCCCTTTACAATTTTTTTTTTTTGGCTCTTTTCCCAACGCTATGTAACCCTTTTAGTCTGACATCACGAAAAGAAAGAAGTAAATAATTTCATTAGCACTGCTGCACAGGCCTCAGAGTGTGTCCCCAACTTCAGAGGCTACGTCACTTTCTAGCTCGGATGACAAATTTTAATCCAGAAAATGTTTAGCAATCCATTAAAGTGCAATAAGATCCAAAATAAAACTTTACGTTTGATTTACTAATTAAACTGTTCTCTTGACATCGTCAACAGAGCAGGTTTTAAATGATGCAAAGATCTCAACTTTCAACTAAGTTTGAAAGCTTTCTTGCCTGCTTGTGACAGAACAGAATGGAAAGCAACTACCCTATTTAGATTACTAACTCACATGATCCTACCTCTGCTAGCTCTGTCCCTATGCTAAGCAAGAGAGAGGGAGGGGGACTGCTGGTGGGAGGACTGTACACTCGTCCCTTGGAAGATCCTTTATAAACTTCCAAAGTTGAAACAATGAGTAGGCCAGACCCTGCCCCCTCACCTGTTCTTCTCTCTGTATAACATTTTTTATTTTTCTTTCTTGGTACTTCACAGTTTGAACAAGATGATGATGGATCGATGGATCGATGGATCGATGGATGGACGGATGGAAGGAAGGAAGGACAGACAAATAGATGATAGATTGACGATATGTATATACATATGGAGACAGATACAAAAGAATTTATATATAATATATATTATATATATGTCATGTGATCTATGTCTCCTACTAAATTAAAGCTCCTTGAGGGTGGGGATAAGCACAATAAATTGTAGGTACTCAATAAATTTGGTTGATTGAAAAAAAATTGACAAAAAAAAAAAAAGAACAATCCTTGACAACTACTCCTTGACAAATTCCTTCTGCGCTTTCCTTCTGCCTGGAATGCCCCCTCTGCCTCATTCTCATCTACCTGAATTCTCCCCATTTTCCAAAGCCCAAAGCAAATGTCACTGCCTCTTTGAAATCTGTGATTCTTCCAGCCAAAAGGAAACTCCCCATCATCCAAATGACCACTGCACTGTTATCCACTGCTTTCTTAAAGCACTACCCATTTTCTAACCTTCTCTGCGTAGAGGTGAGGTTCCACTTGAAACCCACACCCATGTTGAAGGCAGCAGGTTTTACCCATCTTTGATTTCCCTGTCACCCATCGGTTCGTCCACCTGAAGGCAGCCTAGCATGGTGGTTAATATTAAAACATGGGCTCGGAAGCCAGACATGATAGATACAGATCCTGACTGTACCACTTGCTGACTGTGTGACCTTGGTTGTCACTTCACCTCTCTGTGCCTTGGCTCCCTCATTTGTAAAGAGTAATATGCAACACTGATAACAGTACCTATCTCTAGGGTTATTCTGATGACAAAATGAGTTGTTCTATGTAAAGCACTTTAAAAGGTTTCTGGAATGTTATAGTAAGTGTTCAATGCAAGAACTCTATTATTATCGACTCAATCTAATGTATTGAGACTACTATGTGCCAGGCACATTGCTGGACTGCCACATCAGTAGGTACTCTATAAATATTTGAGGATTGATGGAGAAGACCTAACACTGACTCAGCTCTTTACTAGTCAAGAGCAAAGGTCTTCCCAGGTCCAAGGTCTCACTTAATCTTAACAACCATTCTAGGGGATGGATGTCATCATTCCTACTTTTATGCAGAAGCAAATGGAGTCCCTTCTGCTCTGAACTGCACAAACACATATTTGATGGGTGGAAAGTCTCTATACTGTTCACCTCACAAGCCCTCCAACTTCCAGAGATTTTTTTCCGTCCCCTCCTGCAGCTCCCTCAACTTCACCAGAAGCATCCTTTTTAGCATCTGTTCAGCCTGACTCCTGTCATTAGATACATTCTTGTGTGTTTATAATGCACCACTGATTTGTTTCAGACTAAATCGTGGGATCTAAAAATAAAGTGATGTTGAATATATTTCTTTGCATATTAACTTTAAAGAAATAGATTAATCTTTTAGAAATAATCAAAAATGAATGATCCACTCAGCATGTAGAAGTTACCAAAAAATAAAAAGTTAAAATTAAAATTACAACCCCTTAGATTCCCACTTTTCCTCCTTTATCCTTTCTGAATTTATTAATTTAAGTATATACTTCATAATTTTTCATTTTAAAAATTAAGAGGTCTAGTGAGCCTACAGTAAACCAATCATCTTCTTCCCTGGGGACACTTAAATGAAGGCAGGATTCATTTACTCTCCAAGTCAAATTCCCATTTTCAAAAAGGACACTGTAGAATTGTCCTCATCATCCTAAGAGATGGAACAAATAAGAATAAATGAAGGGACACATATAACGGTATAAAAGTTTTCTGAAATTTCAGACATTTTCCAACACATCTCTCTGTCTACTACGGGCCAGGCATGATGAGGGATCTTGAACTGAAGAAGGCACTGTTCCTTCCCACAGGGAGCTTCCTAAGTGATAGGGGAGGTGAAACTCATACATTAACGATGACAACTCAGGATGGAAAGGATTATGGGAAAGACAGTGATGGGAGTGGGGCAGAGAAATGAATTCTTGCTGAGGTAAAAATACGACTCAGCTATTTGATAAATTATTTAAAATGTTTCCCCCTTCAACACACACTCACACACACCCATTTTGACAATATACTTCTTTTCTTTCTTTGCAACCTGAAAACACTCTCACTCATGAGCCCTTGGGTGTTTATCTTAAGCCACCAACCAGCCTTGGTGGCATCATTTTTGTCAATTTGATGTTTTCTTATTACTCAGAAAGGTTACATCAGCAAATAAATATACATTCTGGTTGCAACACTAAATAATGAGGCAACCTGCAGTTCATAAGATGCAGTCATTCCACGCCACATTTCATTTTGGAAGAGGGAGGGCTACAGTCGACTGTGAACAATTACCAAATCATCAATGGAATTCAATAAATGTTGTTTAAAAAAACAAATTATTTGTTACAATAACCAGCTACTATTGCCACTTTGTATTTGGAGGTTTGTAAACTACTTCCATTTGAAATGTAATTGATTCCATTTTTATCATTTGTTCAAGTTTATGGGGTTGTTCTCATCCTAAGAGATGATAACATCTATTTTCAGCAAATTATACATTATAATTCCTCATTCAAAAGCTGTAACAGAAAACAAAATGCTAATTTATGCTGTAAACAAAACTACAGAATCATAATCATTCATTGTTAACTTTAGGGACTGAACTGCTACTGGAAATAATAAATTGAAGCAAAATGTGGTAGGGGGTGATGGTTAAAGTCCTCTTTCTTTTTGTTTGTGCTTTTTTGGCTTGTTTGGTTTCGTTGTTACACAACTAACACACTTTCTAATATGCTTTCAGGCAAGAGATCACATGGATTTTTTGTCTTCTCCCAGATATAAGCCAGACGTTCTTTGCCCTATAGCTATTACCTGCAGCTGGATATTTCATATCTACAGGAAGCTGTGCTCACAAAGCAATCAGAAGCGCACCAAATCAGAAGCGCACCCTACAAAGGGGCAGTGTATTAGAACCGCACGCCTGCTTCTACGTATGTCATTAAGCTTCCACACCCACATTGCCCTTTACCCCAGCGATCGCCCCCCTTCTCCGTGCCTCTCCCATATAAGCATCCCTCTGCAGCACCTTCTTGTCAAGGTGAGCCTTGGCAAGCTTCCCCTCTGTGTCAGGGAATACATGGAATAAACAAACAAACAGAAGTCCGGATGTGGTTCCATGTCCCAGACACTCTGCTTTCCTTAAGTAACTATCTTCAAGTGAAAAGACAGTAACAGCACCTAACGGTACTTCCTCTTCTCCTTTTTTTAAAAAAAAATATAATCCAAAAGAAAGAAAGATGTTGATATAATTATGTCAAAAACCTGAATTCTTTGAAGGGACCAAAAAGTCACACTGCCGTCTTCAGTAAATCACTTTTCTGCTGCCCTTTCATTTAATGCCGTCTGCTGTCCACATTTACCTCTCCAGTGGCAAAGTGTGATCATTGATTTCCTATGGTCTCTCTCTCTCTGGAAGGAAGTTCTGCTTCCTTGATGATGACTACAAAGGGTAGGTGACCCCATTCTCATTCCAATGCAAACCCAGCACTTTTACTTTTCCACTAGGGCCGCAGGAACGTGCAACTAGACAGAGACTCTTTGCCCTCTTCGCTGAGACTGTCTTGCTGTAACTACGGACATTTAATGTTTTCCCTCCCCTTCCCACAACTATATTTTAGAAGAACACGATACAAGGGATGAACCACTAAAAGGCATTAGTTCACGATGGACATAAATGTTAGGTGCATGATTTGGTACAGAAGACACATACTATAACGTCACCATGACAAGAAAGGTAAATCTCAGTCTAAATCACAAACACAGCTATATACAGAACAAACCCCAAATGATATAAGTTTGCTTATAAAAGGAGAGTGAGTTATGCCTCAAATATACATATATACACACACATACACATACCTATACATGATATATATATATATATATATATATATATATATATATATATATATACATAAGCTACAGTTTTGGTGCATCTGAATGATTATTTATAAAAATTATTCTATTCGTGTATCTTAAAATTACATTCCTTCTGTACAGTGTTATCTTCCTGATGCCCACATACATTTGGAATGAGCCCTCCGCTAAATCTTAACTATCTGATGTTGGGAGCTGGCAATCTGAAGACCCTCTCTATCTCTCAACCTGGATGAACCGAAAAGAATGGTAAACTCGAACATTTAGTCCATCACCAAGAAACAAAAAAAAAAGCATCAGGTAGTTATGGCTGATTTCACCAAAACAAAAGACTTCAACTCATTCCCAAACAGAATTATACCTGGTTATATAAATAACCAGGAAAACAAAATGAGCAAACTTGGACAAGCAAAGGATTTATTCATTATTTCATGAAGCTGGCAAATGAATGACAGCATAACAAACTTGCTAAAAACGTACCTGTGGCCACACAGCATTTTTCTGTTGTACTGGAGAGTAAGTGGGACTCTGGGCTCTGAAACCAGACTGCCTGGAGGATGTCCCAGTTTGGCCCCTAATTAGCACTGAGGTCTGAGGCAAGGTACTTACCCCTCTGTGCCTTATTTTCTTCATCTATAAAATGGGAACAATAATAAAGGTATCTAACTCATATGTTGTGGAGATTAAAGGAGTCACATACTTTTAATTTGGAACAGCATTAATAAATGGTAGCTATTGTCACTGTACTTTGGTTCCCAAGTTTTAGGGTAACAGCACTTTATACAGAAAAGGGAACAAGACTTTCAAGCTTGTACCTTAAAGAAGCTACCCTTGCTGGAAGATCCACAACAAACCCAAGTTATTACAAGTCTCTTACTTTTCTGTCTACCTAGGAGAAACCCAATGTTGGAAAAACTGGGATAAGGTGAGCTGGGTTTAGAGGTAGATTTCTAAAATGTATTTGAAGTAAATATATAGAAATGCACCTAAAAACTACATACACTCATCTTCAGGGAAATTAAAATGTTTTTAAACAAAGAAGCCCAGTTTATATTTTTCCAGCTTTAAGTTACTGGCTTCCTAACAACCTTGTAAATGGAGGACAGTCCCAAGTCTTGGCTCATTTCCGTGGATCCAAGCAGTGTTACCACTTTAAGAATTATGAAATACCCAGAAAAGAGGGGGGAAAAATATTGAATTCTTTAAGGTACTTGGACTGGATGGAAAAGAAGTGCTCCTCAGCGGACTGTTTCTGCTTTGGCTATCTATATTCATGGAAGGAGTGCCAAGCCCTACCCCTCACCTCCCCAAAAATAGGCAGTCAGCACAAGCGTTCAACAACTTACCCAAATCCATTAATGATTCTGCACTGAAACGTCTAGCCTGCTTGAAAAGATAGAGTGAGTACAAAGAATTATAGGTCTTGGCTAACAAAAGTCCAGGGCTGAATTCAAAACAGTCACTGTCTACTCTGAGAAGAGAGTGTGTGTCCTTATAAGGATGCCATTTTCCGTTTCTAGTCTGGCAAATTTGAGGGAGTGGCAGGGGGAGGGGGTTAGGAAAGAAAAAAAGTTAAAGGCAGAGTACAGTCTGCTGGTGATGCCTTTATCAGGAACTCAGGTTTAAGCTACCCAGTAACCAAAGAACCGGTCAATTGGGTGAATAAAGTCAGATAGCTGGCCTTGTGGACACCCAAGCAGTCAGCTAATTGGCTTCATTTTTCACTTTCAGTTGATTGCTTCAATATCATACAGACCTGGCCTGCTTCAATTTGGGCTTACAGAGGGACAGCTAAGAAGGTGACCCAGGTCTCAGCTGCAAGCAGTAATGACCAGTGCACAGTCAGTTTCCTGTTGGAGACAGAAAGCTTCAACAACTATAGGAGAGAGTCGCAGGTTGAAAAAGCACAACATAAAAAGATAGAGTTGGGTTCTGGAAGCTTGCACTACTGCCATCCCTAGGCGTGAAACTGTAAATTAAAGAATGGTCTGTTGTCTGCTGCGCTGAGCCAAATCAGAGACATTTCGTATACGCACTTTAATTGGGGTTTTCATTCTAATTGAAGAAATAAATTCCACCTAAGCAGATGCTCCCCGCCCCACTCTCACTATGGTATGTTTTGCACATTGGCAAGTGGGTGCAAAATTTCTGCAGCATGGTCCCTTCAGATATAAGATGGAATTTCCCAGTTTTTAAATGGTAACATATTCGGCTCTAATACACACTGGGCTCTCTCCAAAAAAGTCACCCTAATCCACCCTCCCCCTGCTTTAATAATAAAATTTCACAGAATAACTAAAAACCTTCCAGTCAGCCATGATTCGTGTTTGGGTTTTTTGGGTCTGTTTTTGTGTTTAGTAAGGAATAAAGGCACCAGTCGTTTCCAAATTTCCAGGTCTCTATATAAAGAACCCCCATTTTCATTAGTTTTTTCACTTGCTTGTTTATCACCAGAGGTGTCATAGTCACGTTTCTTGTGAAAATGAAAGTAATCAAAATGCCTTGTGATTCCAGGAAAAGAGCTTCTTAGGGAGACATGCCTGCGTTCTATTGATGTTGTAAAAAGGCTTCTTTTACATGGTATTAGATGTTGAGAGCATATCATATTGATCTAGAAATAAAAAGGTTGTTTGTTTGTTTTTTTTGTACAGGGAACCCTTACCTTCATAAGCACTTTCTAACACTAGGAATAGGATTTTATTTTTAATTGAGGTGGAGTAAACAAATTATATTTGAAGAGCATTGCTATTTTTAGGGAATGGAAGATTTGTAAGCCTTTTGGCAGCGATTCAGGTAAAAATCATGAATAAGTTTCACTCTTTCAAATTTGGCCCAGGCCTCCCCCTAGCAGCCCTGCCCAGAGTCCAAGATGAGAGTTAGGGTTGCCTCTGTTTAATTAATGCTTTTTCTCCGAAGGAACAGTTAGGAGCAGGTTTCTTAGTCATTTAACCACGCTCAAATGCTGAAAATGCAAACTGGCGATCAATAAGAACCTAGGTCCTTATACCTATATATTCTTCATCCCTGAAAATGGTGATAAGGCCGCGATGGAAGCCGCAAGTCCTGGTAAGACTCGCTGCCCGGCTGCACCTACCACCAGAGACTAAAGCCTCGGTAGCACTTTGAGGGCACCTTTCTCTAATGATGTACATCTCTCATTTGTTTCTGTACTTTACCTTAAAGTTCATACCGCACCAGTGGAAGAAGAAATCAATATTTCAAATAATGTCCCTTTCCCCACCATACAGTGCCACTGCACTGAGAGCAGCACGCCACCCAGTACCGGCCTGTGAGCTAATCATCCTCCACAGAGCAGCGCCAGCTGCTTTGTCAGAAATTCTTTCCGATTTTCTTAGCAACATGAGTCTCCCTTTCTAGAAGAAAGAGCTTGCCTTTTGGGAAAACGCTTTTCCAAATCAAGTTAAACTAACTTTACCCGAAGAAACCGATAGTTTTCCTCTTTTTAAAACGCCACCCCCGCCCCTTCTCTGGTTCTCTCCTTCCTTTACTCCAATCCTGCCCGCACCCCTCCCTCTCGCCCACCTCCTTCGGTTTCCAAGGAGTTTGCACGTGATTGCCAGTCTTGCAAAATCGGGCCGTAGCCCTTCGCTTTTAAAGGCTCTCAAACGACTTGCTTCCTATCTCGTTCAAAGATGTTGCCAGACCTCCCATCGCTGTAAAGCTGTATCTCTGAGAGCTTCCTTACACCCAAATCTCCTTTCTCTCTCCCTTGGGAGGTAAACAGAGTGCTGGAGTTTCGCGGCCCAGAGGTGCAGGTCGGAGGTACGCGCCTGAAAACTTATCCTAACGCCTCTGACTCCCGGACTCGGGGGCGCGGCGCTGCCAAGGAATCCCTAATCCCGCCCCGGCTTGTGCGGGGTGAGTGGCTCAAGCCTTTCCTACACCTCTCTGTCCTCAAAGACCAGCTGGGGTTGGTTTCTGACTCATCGACAATCTCACACACACACGCGCACACACACACACACGCGCGCGCGCAGGCGCGCGGACACCCGCTCCTGGAGAGCTGGAGTTTGCCGAGCCAGAGGGATTGTTGGCTCTCGGCAATCCGGAGCCGGCGCCGGGAGGCACGGAGAGCACCCGAGGCAGGGTGTTCTGGAGAAAGCCCCCAGCGCCTGCCTCGGGTAGCCGAAGTACCCCCTCGAGTTCCCCAATCCCAGCGCCCGCCCGACCCCCTCGGCAGTTCCTGCAAGTTTCTACTCCCAGCGGGACCTCCCGTTACTCGGCTGCCTTGCCTGAACCCCCAGCTCAAGCCGCCAACCCGCCCCCCGTCGTCCCCCCTCCCCCCCACCGCGGCCCCCGCCTTCCAGAGCTCCGCACCCGGCGAGCTGCCGGCACGCTTCCGGGGAGCGGCCCAGACGCCCCCACCAGCGGCGGCAGCCGGCCGGTCTGGCCGGAGCTCGCCGCCGTCTCCCGCTGATGCTGTCTCGGCGGCAGGAGCCTCTCCGAGTCTCCCGGACCGCCCTGCTGTATTATTCACTCGGATGGCCACGGCGCTTTCTGGAGAGCCCACGCCGGAGACGCGAGGTCTTCGCCCGGCGATTACTAGTTCGGCAGTCTCAGTTTCTTGGAAACTGGGGGTGTTGCGGGGGCGGCGGAGCGCATTTTTCTGTTGTTTCGCTTTGGGGTTTTGGCTCTTTTGCCGAGAGCTCGCAGGAGCGCGCTGCGCCCCGGGCCCGGGAAGGAGCGCGCCAAAGCCGGCGAGTGCAGCGGGCAGCCCGGCTAACGGCCGAGGCGGGCGGGCTAGCTGGGGAGGAGAGACGCCGCGGCGGCTGGGCAAGCCGGGCAGAACAGAGCTCTTTTCCTAGACGCCCCCCAAACCCCGCCGGCCCGCTCCCCCCGCGGCGCTGGCTCCGCCGGGCCCGGGAATCCCCCGCGCCCCGGACCGCCCACCGAGTTGCTGCTGCCTTTCACCATTGCTCCTTCGCCTCGCCTCCCGCCAACTTTCCCCAGCCTGGACTCGCGCGCGTACACACACACACACACACACACACACGCGCACACACACACACACACACACACACACACTCTCCCCTCCCCTCCCTCGACTCCAGCTCCACTTCCCCGTGTAGTTTGGAGATGACAGATGCCTGTAGACTTTCACCAAACAAGCGGTGGGGGCAGCAGACTACAACAGTTATTTAATTAAAAGGCATTTTTCCTCTTTCTCGCTCTGGCTCCCGGAATAGCTTCTGCACGCCTAGACCCTGAGCACATGCCTGTCTCTCCAGGTTACCAGTGGCCCACTAACACCCATCTCCTTCCACGCCCCCCCTTCCGGCGTCTACCCCCAGCTCCTCCGCGCCCCCCGAGTCACACCGACAAGCACACCTCGAGGCCGGCGGTGGGGAGCGTCGAGGGCACGATGCAGCCGGACTGCATTGCACTGTCATCAAAGTTAAGTGTGTGTGTTTGTGGGGTGCTTGTGCGCGCCGGGGGAGGCTCGGGGTCATGGGCACCGGAGCATCCACTCTTCCCCCCTCCTCCTCGGGGTCAGGGGACGCCTCCACTTGAGACTGCAGCCATTTTAGGGAAAGAGGTGGCTCGGAGCCCGGGGTGGGGGGAGTGGAGGGGGAACAGCACGTCGCGGGGGACTCAGAGCTCCGCAGCCCCTCGGCGCATCTGGAGGGAGGGCAGGCGCCAGGCGCACAGGGGCGCGGCGCCCGCGGCGACTTGGGGAAGGTTGCGCTCGAGTTCCCTGGTTTTGCCTGGAGTTGTTCGGGGTAACGTGCCGGCTCCTACCTCTCTCTCTCGGGTTCCCGCTGGGCTGGGAGGTTGGGGCGGGGGGTGGGGAGAAGTCTGGATGGTAGATTGGACAAGGGAGGGACGCAACAGACCCTGGAGACTGGAAAGCTAGTGCTGGGGGAAGGCGGACACCTCCTCTCGCCGGTTGGCACAGACCCAGACGGTGCGACCCACTTGGCCCCCCCAGCCTCCCCACCCCCTCCCGAGCCTCTGCTTCCCCGCCGAGTGCCAAGTGAGCGCACGGCTGGGGGCACGGGGCGCGACGCCGACCGGCACCGAGCCACCGCTTACCTGGTTGGAAGGGGTTTCCCAAGAGGAGCCGTAGTTGTAAAAGAAGGAAGAGAAGAAGGTGTCTTCCGACAGCCCGCAGCCCGCCATGCTCTGGATGCAAATAAAATGAGGAAAGAAAAAAAAAAAAAAAGCACACACACAAAAGCAACCAAAAATTTTCAAAATCAAATTAAACCAATAAGCGAAGAAGAAATTCTCTCGAAAAATAAAGAAAAGGAGGGGGAAGGGAACGGCAAAGGGAACGGAAACTCTCGGCGGTGCTCCCTCTCCGGCTGAGGAGGGATGCTCGGGCTGCCGCTGCTGCCGCCGCCGCCGCCGCCGCCGCCGCCGCCGCCGCCGCCTTCTCAAGACGGTACCTAGAGAGGTTCGTCCTGACTTGAGCAGCCGCCGCCGCCGCCTGTGCCGGCTGCGTGTGTGCGCGCGTGTGTGTGCGTGTGCGTGTGTGTGGTGTGTGCGCGCAGAGCGAGAGACCGCAGGGGAAGCGAGAGGGCGAGAGAATGAGCGAGCCGGGATGGAGGGCGCAGAGGCAGAGCGGGCGGGCGTGTGCGCGCGGGGGTGCGTGCGTGTGTGTGTGCGCGCGTGTGGCTGGGTGTGCGTCTGTTTGGGGAGCTCACTGGAGAGCCGGGGCCGTCACGTGGGTGCGCTGACTCCGCCGGCTGCCGGGGACAGCCTGTACTACAGCCACGGCCACTAAATAAGCCCTCGCCGCCAGACCTTTGCAGTTCCCCCGAGGCCGGCGGCCAACCCTCCCCGCGGGTCTGTGCGGACCCCGGGACTGCAGGGGGCGCGGGTGCGGCGGCGGGCAGGTGGGTGGGTGGGGAGGGGGTCGCCCCAAGCCTGGACTGGGAAAGAAAGATACCGGCTGGGAGGCACTTGTCCCCCGCTACGCCCCGCACCCTCCTGGCCAGCCTTCCTCCCACCCTCTATGAAGATTTTTTTTTTTAAATTCCTAAAATTGTTTTCCCGTGCAGGGACCCCTCTTACAGCCACGGGGAAATTATTTTCACACAGTTGCTACGTCTCAATGGGTTTTGTTTTTTTTTTTCCTTTCCCGGTGCTCCACGTCTCCCGCGCGCGCGCGCGCACACGCCGACACACACACACACCCGTGGCCGCCTCCTCCCATCCCAAATGCAAACCCACTTCCTTTGGCTGTAGTTAAGCTAAGTCAATGCTACATCAAACTAGGCTAGGCTGAGAGAACTGGAAAGTGGATTTAGGGGACAATACTGCCCCAGCAGGAAGAAAGGCTCTAGTTTGGCATTCTGTTGATTTAACAGTTTAAAACGTAGAAGGATTTTGTAGCTTCTGCACTGAGATTCAGGCCCCTTGAGTCACAATCCTTTAAATGGAGCTATTTTCCTAAGTCTATTACATGCTATAAAACTGTAAACGGATAACCCCCGCCCCCAAATGGTATTTTAGAAGCAAAGCTTTCTCTCAATTTTAGTAATTGAATATCCAAGAGGTTTTTTTCTGCAAAAAGCCATTCCTTACCTGCTCCCCCCAACTTTTTATAGATATTCATAGTAAGTAAAATTCAGATAAAAGTCCACGTATCAGTGTAGGGTGCTCCTACAAGTATTTGAATCTTTCCAGGACAACTTGAAACAACCTGTTATATACAATTTATACTGTTTTCTTTCTGAATCCTTTTTCCAAATGCTGCCCATTTTTATCCAAACCAATTGTGTTTTTCCAAGACTCCACACTTCCTCTTTTAAATTCCCCACTTGAGGTCGAAATCCTCTGTGAAATCAACACTTCCACAGCAACCCACTGATGTCACAAACATCGGCTCATGATTTCAGAGGGGAAATAAAGCAAGAGAAAAGTATCTCTCTAGAAAGACAGCTTCTGTTTTCCTGCAAATGGCATTGCTCCTAGTAGCGATTCAGAAAACATATTAGATTTCTGGTTAAATACCTTTTTTCTGAGATTAACTTATTTTTCAAAGATATGTCAAATGATCTTAAAAGAAATAGGTCACCATCCTCTTTCCTGGGTTTGTGAAGAATGGTGTTTCAAATCAGTGGTCCCTAATCACACTGGCCACTAGAGGTTTTAATAAACGGGAAAAAGATTTTTTTTTCTAAAAAAATGATGTCAGAAAGAACACTGAGAGATGAAATTTAATGTACTAACTTCAGATCCAAACAATGCTGACTGGCCTGGCTTCAAAAATACAATAGTTTTTAAGGAGTACTAGACCCACGGAAATTCTATTCAGTTATCAAAATTAGTGCTGATCTCGCCAATATTGAAGAGAGGGGCTTTTCCTCCATCGTTCCTTCTATTGTTTCCTGGATCTTCAGGCTGGGAGAAAGAGGGAAACAGTTTTCATGCCGTCCCCCCTTTTAACCCTCTGCAGTCTCACGCTTATCAATATTAAATGTAAAGGGAATGGAAAATAGAAATGAGGCCCAATGTCTGGGATTTCTTACTTAGGCTTCCTGTCTAAAGTCCTTTAGATAATATTTCTACAGAGCACTATAGAGATTTAGTCTGTAAGGTGTTTTTCATATACGTTTTATCTCAAGTTTACATTCTATTCCTACAGCCACTTACTGCTTCCCTGGTTTCCCCTCAGGTCCCACCTCCACCCCAAGGGAAGTTAATTCTGTCTCTGTGATCCCCTTTCCTATTTGCTGAACGAATAGGTTTATTCCTTACAACAATCCTGGAAGAATTGAGTCTCTTTAAACCCATTTCAAAGATGTGGAAATAGGCACAGATATGCCAAATAACTTGCCAAGATCACCCAGTGGCAAAGTACTGGGAAGTGAACCCAAACTTTGTGACCACCCCCCTCACCTACCTCTCACATCCAGATCTAACTGAGCCCATCAGAGCACTGCTCTTATGACCATATCACACATCCCTCCAACAGCAGAGTCAGTGGTTCCACCCTCTAACTGCCCAAATTCGTGGTGTGTGTACATCTGTGAGACGTGTTCATTTAAAAATTGATTGCACGTTCACGAGCTCATCCACTCTTCATGAGGACCCTGTTAGGGAGCTATTATTATTTTTGTTTTAGAGGTGAGGAAGCAGAGGCTCAGGGAAAGACTCTGATCCCCATCCTACCCAGCTAGTAAGTGGAGAGCTAGGTCTTGAACCAAAGATTTCTGGTTCATGATTTCTCTTTCCTTAAAAAATAGTCTTTCCCATCTCCAAACACACAGGAAAATGGGTATATGGATCCACTGAGCAGGCTCAGGACCTACAGAGACATCCAGGGAGGGAGAGGCAGGAAGAGGTGGAAAGAATGTCCTCTGAGCAACAAACAGGGGAACATTTGTATACAGAAGTCTGGCCTCCAGCCACAAACATTTGGCTGCCCTCAAATCTCCAGCTCTTTCTTCTTCCAAACAGGGAAGGCCCAAGGAGGGCCACCTGGATAGGCTTCTGATGAAACACCTTCCTCTCTGCCCAGCTTGTCCCTCTCCCAGGGCAGCCCTGCCATCCTGAATAAATTCTTCCTTGGTAGGTTTGCTCACCAGGTATTAGCACAGTAACGTAGAGGTTTGTTTGCTAGTTCCCAAAAACATAAAATCAAGCCACCCCTTCTACCCCCACTGGGGCCCTGAACAGATGGAGACAACCCCTTGGGAAGCCGAGGGAGCCACAAGCTCATTGAGAAAAGATCATCCCAGCTACCTTGCTAACTCTTTGCTCTGCAGTATTCAGAGATATGAAGATGGAAACCACGTTTCATTTCCAAATCCCTGTGCTTGGTTCTCTGAAGACAAACCAAACTTCTGCACGCATTCCTCTGTCATACTGCCAAGTCACGATTTGTCACACTGAAATGTGTGATTTGTTAAATTGATATCTTTCCATTAACAAGAAAATACATCTTTATTCGTAAACACTTTTCCCCCTAAGAAATGTTTTGCATTCATTTCATAGTGGAAATTGGTTAATGGTCCAGATGATGCTGAGGTGTTTTCCTTGTTTATAAATGAGTTGCATTAACACTCTCATACCACTAGGGTGTCATTTAGTGAACGGTTGCTCCACTCTGCAGATGCAAGAGGCCAAAGTGTGGTGGATGTGGATAAAAAATGGTCGTTTTGGCAAAAACTGCAGATGGGAAGCAGATGTACAGAGGAAGAAGATTTCATTCAGTCTTTTTCCTTTATTAAAATAAAGTCTGCTAATCTGTCTTATTTTAAAAAGCCCTCTGAATACAAACTTGTGTTAATTCCAGGCACAGTGGAAACCAAAATCATCCCTGCCTTCAAGAAGTTTACAGTCTTGGGGCTTCCCTGGTGGCACAGTGGTTAGGAACCCACCTGACAATTCAGGGGACACGGGTTTGAACCCTGGCCCAGGAAGATCTCACATGCCGTGGAGCAACTAAGCCCATGCGCAACAACTACTGAGCCTGCGTGCCACAACTACTGAAGCCCACGTGCCTGGAGCCCGTGCTGCACAACGAGAGGAGCCACTGCAGTGAGAGGCCTGTGCACCGCAATGAAGAGCGGCCCCCGCTCGCCGCAACTAGAGAAAGCTCGCGTGCAGCAGCAAAGATCCAACACAGCCAACAATAAATAAATTTATTTAAAAAAAAAAAGAAGTTTACAGTCTCAACACATGTTGTTTGGTCTACCAATTGGTTTAGTTGCCGATTTTCTTTATAGTTGTTTAAAAATTTACATCTGCTCATCAAAATTGTAATTACCCTGGGGAGAGATTAAAATTAAGAAGTAGTGAGACAAGGAAAAGTTGAGAGGGCAAGAAAGAGACAGGGAGATCCCGTGGAAAGTGCAGAAAGAAAAGGGCAGGAAGAAGGATGCAGAGGTTCATGCAAAACCCAACTATGGCAGAAAATGAACCTAAAAATAACTATGACAATAGTAATAACAAATGTGTAACGAATGCTGACAGTATGTCAGGCATGATGTTAAACGTAGGGCAGCCTTACTTGGGGCTGCCCTGACCAAAGGGAAGTGCATTAAAGTGCAAGCTGTTTATTTGGGAGGAGATCCTAGGAAGCATAGGTAGGGAAGTAGGAGAAGTGAGAAAAGAAGAAAGGATTAAAGCGGCCAACTATGGGCAACCAGAGCTTAACGACACGTGGGAACCTCTGGGGGGCAGTGAAGGAGGCACCCTTCAGAGTTACCCCACTCGAGGGCTGAGGGTGCTGGGATACGGATCCGTCAACTCCTCGGCTGACGGCTGCTCCCAGGTGTCGTTAACTCCCCAGCACGTCCAACCTGCGGCAAACGTGGGCAAAGTGGGCGCTGGCAGCCAGAGCAAGTCCTCAGGCAAAGGGATGCAGAGACCGCTGTTCGAACCTGCGGCCACATACTTGGAAATGGTAAGGGCTGTGGGGCTATGGGTGAGGCACCAAGAGCATCTGCACCCCAAACATTGACTCATTTCATCTTACAAAAACCTTTTGAAGTGGGAACATTTCCACTGTTTCCTGAGAGAACATAGTCTAGGAGAGTAAGAAGGGGCATCTGTTGTTTTTACCCAGTTAACTAACATCAGTTCCCTCTTCTGGTAACAGCCCCCTGCTTTTCCTTTGAGGAACATTCCCTCCTCTGTCTCATTTATCTGACCTAAGCCCCTCACTCCAGGGATGCGCAGGTGACCCAAGCTGACCTGATAAGAGCACTACCTCAGATTTTCACTGGACCTATAAGGCTATAGGAGCTGTAGAGGTGTGTTCTTTCTGTTGGGAGAGCAAAGCTGGGAGGATATAAGCCTGGAGCTCTTCCAGGCCCTGTTACACCCACAAGAATGAACCCAACTGCTTCAGAATGAAGCCAGCTCAGGGGAAAGCCAGCACTGAAAGGAAGCACCACAGATTCGTGACTTACATCCTTTGAGAGACTGGATCCAGCCCAACCTGAAGCCAGACACCGCCCTGGACTTTCCAAGTATGTAAGCCAATAAACTCTTCTTTAATTATACGCCAGTTGGGGCTAAATTCACAGAAGCTAAGCAACTTTGCCAAGATCACACCTCTAACGAATGTGGAGGTAATATTCAAACCCAAGTAACCCTAATTCATTTTGGTGCTATGGCTCATGTTCTTAGCTCATGCTCTACAGTGGCAAGTAGTGTCTACCACAGGACAGAGCTCAGAGCCACAGCACCCTCCTCATTGTCTGGCCCTCACTTGGAACCTCTTTCCTTCCAGAAGCAGCTGCCAATTTGTTTAAGAGGATGATGGATCAAGGTGTATCTTGGCTGTATTTGAATTGTTTGTTCCATCAAATCATTAAAAGCGCAACCATATGTTAATGATGGTCACTTAAGAAAGGCTGGAGCGGAAGTGACAAAGCTTAAAACGAAAACAGAGAGTTAAGACCTTCAGTTTTTTGATAAACCAATCAGGAGCTACTTATGGACAATTACAGTTTTAGTCAGGACTCTTGGTTGTAAGTGACAAAAACCCCACTTCACTGGCTGAAGCAAAAAACAAACATGAAAACTTTATTGACTAACCTAACTGAAAAGACCAAGAGTAGGGCTGTCTTTGGGAAAGGCTGGATCTCTGCAAGTCTCAACCTACATCAACAACACAGTTTCTTGGTTTTACTTGCCTTTGGGTTGACCTCATTCTCAAGCCTGCACAAGAGCCTCCAGCAGCGCCTGGCTCACCTCTTCCTTTTTATCAGTAGTCCCAACAGAAAGAGAGTAGACAGATGCCCCTCTCTCTCAACAGTCCCAGCAAAAAACCCTGAGATTTCAAATCATTGGCTCTGATTGGGTCACGTGCCCATCTTTGAGCTAATTATGGTAGTCAGTGGGATACAATGCTCTGACTGACCGGACTTGAGTCACATGCCCATCCTTGGCTCTCTTGGTAGAGTCAGCCCATAAAAGCATGTGAACTGAGACTGGAGAAGATGGGGTCCCCCAGAGGAAAGCTGGGGCACAAACTAGTAGTCTCCTCTTTCTAGAAGAATGATGATTGGCTGTCAAGCAGACAAATATGGCAATCATCCACAGCAGCACTGTGGCTGACATTAGAGAAGACTCATGACCTTGTCTTGGTCTTAAAGGAGCTCATACTATGCTCATAAAAAAGGAACATTACATGTAGAACAACAAAGAAAAGATGTAATAATAAATGAAGTGAATTGCAGGTTCTTATTTGCAGGCAACAGAATACATGTCAATGCTTTAAGCAGACAATCTGAGGAAATTCATATCATTCCTGGGACGGCCAGACAATTGGGTTCGGATGCTACAAATAGGAACAAAGCAGACAGAAAAAGAAGTGATATTACAGTAGGGACTGGACATCAGAAAACTCTACCACCCACTGTCCCAGAAGAACAAAAAGTCTTTGCCACATTATTGGCCGGAACACCTGATCTCCTGCACTTAGCAGCCACCAAACATTGCTCACTTCTGCCTGTCAGTCCAGAGCAGGTGTGTGCACTTGGGGGCATCTTACATACAAAGGAGTCTGGGAAATGTAGTTTTCCACTGTGTGGCCTCCAAGTACCAAAAGGTTAATTAGGAGGTGTTGCAATGGATACTGAGTTAATTTACAATACCTGCCATAGAGCAGATGACAGGAGTTCAGACCGAGAGTAGATGATAAAGGCTGGACTCAGATCATCTGTCACACTGTTTTGTCTGACTTGGCTCTGACATTTGCTAAAAAATCAGAGGATCTTGATGCCAGGGGATAAGATGCCCATAGAAGCCTGTACTCTTCAGACCACTCCTGGACCATACCTGCAAGTCCTGGGTGCCATCTGAAGACAGATGACAGCACATTGTGTCTGTCTCTGGGAGGCAATTAGGAAGAAGTCTTGACCATGATGTATGAAGAACAACCTGGACGTCTCCCTCCCCTTCGACACCTATATCTACTGTTTCCTCCCCTTAAACCTTCCACTTTTCTCCAATTCCTCCCCATCACTCTAGGCCAGGCCACTTTTCTCTTTCACCAGGACCTTACAGTAAACTCCTTTCCCTTCCTTTTGTCTCCATTCTTGTTATCTACCTACCATTCAAACAGAATAAGCTTTCAAAGCACAAGTCTAATCACGGCCTCCCTTCAGTGGCTTCCACTGCTCTTTGGATCGAACATATACCCGTAACATATATCCACTATTACATATAAAATAGCTAGCAACAGGGACCTGCTCTATAGCACAGGGGGCTATACTCAGTATCTTGCAATAACCTATAATGGGAAAGAATCTGAAAAGGAATAAAGTTTAAAAAATATATATGTATATAAAATGGATAGCTGAATCACTTTGCTGTATACCTGAAACTAACACAACACTGTAGATTATTCAGTTGTAAACACTTCAATTAAAAAAGTAGCAATTACTATTGTTTTAAAAAGCCCCAATCCTTACACGGGCCCCTTCCAATTCCTTCAGTCTAACTGTCCTCACCCTCTCCAAGTCTGGCATGATTTTCTATGATCCCATGTGGCTTAAGAAGCCACAGGAGTGGGCTTCCCTGGTGGCGCAGTGGTTGAGAGTTCGCCTGCCGATGCAGGGGACACGGGTTCGTGCCCTGGTCCGGGAGGATCCCACATGCCACGGAGCGGCTGGGCCCGTGAGCCATGGCCGCTGAGCCTGCGTGTCCGGAGCCTGTGCTCCACAATGGGAGAGGCCACAATGGTGAGAGGCCTGCGTACCACACACACACACACACACACACAAAACAAAACAGAAAAAGAAGCCACAGGAGCCCTGACGATCGGATGGATCCCTCCCACATACCCACCCGGTCTCACCTCAAGTCCCTTTCTCCTCTGCTCCTCCTCATGTCTCCCAGCCACACGCAACCTCAGTGCTGCCAACACTGATGCCCAGAGACATCAGATTCTCCACATGGGTGTAGCTTTGCCCCTATGGCTCCGTCTGCCTGCAATGCCTTTCCCACCTTTCTGCCTGGCAGAGACCTCAACAGCGAACTTGGGAGTCACCTTTTGGGGGAAAGGCCTTTGTAAGGGTCCCAGAGGAAACGACGTGTGTCTCTCTTAGCCCTGCTCCCACCATTCCTATGGTCCACTGCCCACAGGCCGGTCTTTTTCACGTGGATTTTCCCGCCTAGCCCAGGGCCAACTCAATAAAAGTTGACCAAACAAACTTTTTTTGGCTGCATCGGGTCTTCGTCGCTGCATGGAGGCTTTCTCTAGTTGCGGTGGCTTCTCTTGTTGAGGAGCACGGGCTCTAGGCACACAGGCTTCAGTAGTTGCGGCACATGGGCTCAGTAGTTGTGGCGCACGGGCTTAGTTGCTCCACGGCATGTGGGATCTTCCTGGACCAGGGCTCGAACCCGTGTACCCTGCATTAGCAGGTGGATTCTTAACCACTGCGCCACCAGGGAAGCCCCAAATCAACTTAAAAAAAAAAAAAAAAAAGTCATCCCGCTACACAGAAAGCAGTAATAAAGAAAATGTGCTTTACTACCACCTTGAGACTTCAATTAATGTGCTTTTCTCCTCGTGAATCCTTGCTTCCAAACAAACAGAACCTGACAGCCCGAATTAAATCATTTATCTTTCTAGGTCTCTGCCTTGGCTCTAACACTAGTGAAGAAGCCTGATATCTCATAAGAGACTGGCAGAAACAAAAGCTGCAGCCCTGTACCCTTGACTTCATCTGGTTTTAGAACCCATACATACACACGTGCAAGAGATATGTTCATCTCCAACTCTTCTTTTACCTAGGTGGAATTAAACGCCAAATTACCAGACTTGATCATTACCAGACTTGTTTCCTCCCATAAACCCTAAAGGGGGAGGGGGGTGCGCGTGTGTGCGCGCATGTGTGCACGCATGTGCGCGTGCGAGCGCCTGCTCACGTGCACGACGACAGACCACTTTATCCGACTCCATCCATGAATTACACAGTGCAAACAGCCTTGGCAGTGAAGAACACAAGCAGAAACGGAGAAAACTTCTGCTAAATGTTATGTTCCAGTTCCTTCGTATACATTGTAATGGCTTTTGACTTAGAGTGACCTATGGGTTTCCAATCATGGGCCAGTGAGGAAAGAAAAGACCATTTCCACTCTGCCCTGTATAATTAAATACCCAGATGAAGTTTTTTTCCCGTTCTGCTTTTAGAGCCAAACAATGCTGGTTTGCATTCCATCATCATATATAAACACCCACAGGCCAGGATAATTTACCTTTGCTGTTCTAGCACTAGCCCCTTAAATCAGGGCACCCTGAACTGCATTTAAGCATATCAGAAGGGCCTCTAGTTATGAAGCCTGCAGTATTTATCTTTTTTTAAATAACAAAAATATCCTCTTTACAGTCTCCTACTTGGAAAGAGATAACATGGATACAGGCACTCCGTAGATAATCCTCAAATCAGGTCTATGGATTCAGACATCTTTTTTTTTCTTCAAACCTTTGTCTTAGAGCTGCTAAGTAGTCACTAAAGTGGTTTGGAGGTCGCTTCTACCAGCTTCCCCTGCTGAGATCTGGAGAGTGAGATCCCAGCAAGGAGGAACAGTCAGGGGGGCAGGCAGGCTGTGGGGGAGGGCCTGAGGGACATGGCACAGCATGGCGGGTCGACCAAGGTTTCTCAGACTTAACTAGGTACGTGAACCACCCAGGGACTTTGTCACAGTGTGGATTCTGGTAGGGCTAACTGGGGCCTGAGATTCTGCATTTTTCTAGCAAGCTCCTGAGCGATGCTGATGGTGCTGGCCCAGGACCCACAAGTCAAATGATGAGGCTTTTAGACCTCAGGCTCCCAGTCAGATAGGCCTGGCTGGGAACCACCTCCTTGGTAGCTGGACGCTCTGGGACAAATTACTTGACCTCTCTGGGCCCTGGATTCCTTATCTGTTTAACAGTGACGATAGCAACCTAACAGACAGGTCTGCCAAGAGGATTAAATTGTGGAATGCATGTGAAGGGCTGACTGTAATGCCTGGCATGTCCTTAGTGACAGAACGGAGACCAGGGCCCACCTTCCCCACTCCCCGGGAAGTGTGCCTTGCCCGTTTTAGTATTTCATTCTTTTTAGTATTCAATGACTTTTCTTGATTTTATTGTCTCATTACACAAAGTAATACATGTTCGATTAAAGAAAGAAGACAGGAAGGGAGGTAAAGAGGGAGGGAGGGAGGAAAGAACAGAAGAAAATAAGAAAAGACCTATCCCTATACCTCCAGTCAGATGTATACACATATTTTAACGAATGGAATTATATTGTCCATCTCATTTTGCAAGTCTTCATTCTCACTTGTTACATCAGGGTAACAACAGAAACAATAATGGTCATAACAACAGCAAGAGCTCATCTTCATTAGGCTCTTACTATGTGCCAAACACCCATCTTGCACACTAAGTGCCTTAATTCATTAATTTTCACAACTCTTTGACACGGACTCTTATCAGCCTCATGTTACAGACAAGGAAATCAAGGCACAGAGAGTGTCACTTGCCCAAAGTCACACACCGGTCAATGGGGAATTCAGGCTGGAAACCAGGCAGCCTGGAAGCACAGCCTGGGCCTTTAATTCCATATTCTGCACCCTTCATGGGTTCACCCTAACATGCTGTTTTATTGCCTGATTTTTTTTCCCACTTGCCACATCATGAATATCTGTTCATGTTATTTCATATTTTTGCACAACATCATTTTAGGTGGCTGCTAAATGGTAGTATTCCATTGCCCGTTTTACAGATGGGAAAAGCGAGGCCTGGCTGCTTGCTAGAGGGCAAACAGTAAGAGGAACAACCATGCCCCGCCTGGGGGCCTAGGCTCCGTGCACCTGAGCATGCCCTCTGGACACAGAGATGCTGACTGAGCACATACCATGTGCAGGAATGTGCTGGCCTCAGTGGAGAATGGAAGACCAACAGGATTCTTACTCTTGTGGCCCTCACTGTCCAGTGAACTGAGCCATGCAATAAAGTCAGTAATTTTTTATTTGGACGAGATGATGTGAGATAACTACTAGAGAAACAATTCTACCCTGTGATATGGCGAATGGAAGGGCTGGTGATCATTTAGGAAAACTGAGGAGTTAAGATTTGAAGTGATACCCAAGTGACAAGAGGAGGGAATCACACAGTCATCTAGAGTCAGATTTATTTAAGTCTCTCAACGTAAAACCAAAGCTTAATGGTAACCCTAGGAAGGGCACTCAGAAGTATCATGTACCTACAAAATTCTCCTAACATGTAAGAGAGTGCAGGGTGGGAACAGCAAGGCTAGGGGGCCATCCTGGGTCTGTTCTCCATGCAGCCTTAGACAGTCTCAGTCTCCCCATCTGCAGAATGGGCTTGGGACACTTACCCGAGGGCAGGGGCGGGGCTGCTGTGAACATGAAATGGAACAACGTGGGAGACATGGGACACTCTAGTTGCTGTTGACCTTGACACTGAGTGTTTGGTTGACCTGGCTGTTGAAGGGTCAAATCTGCGCTACTGAGACATCAATATTCATCACAATAGTAGAATAAGGAGATTCCTGAGACCTCACAAGCTATACCTATCCGGGAGCGTGTTGGGCATTGCCACGTGTCATGATTAAGATTCAGATAATCCTTCCCACATTGTTTGCTAAGTCTCACCACCAGGGCAGCTTAGGACAATCTGAATAATGACTTTGGCTTCTCGTTTTATCTGTTTACTCTGGTAAACTGAGGGAGAAGCCTAACCAGGGCCCCCTGAGCACCTTTGACCTCTCTCAACTCTCAGGTGGTGTCATTGCTGAGGTAGAGGCTCGGAGGGGGGTTGGGGTAGGGATTCTTCCTCACACATCTTTGCTCAGGACAACAAATAACATTAACAACGGCCACTACCGTGCGGGCTAAACACTCTACATCCAGCGTCTCACTTGATCCTCTGACCTCTCGTTCTCTCCATTTTACAGATGCGGGGACTGAGGTTGCAAGAGGCTAAGGAGCTTGGCCAAGGCCATGCAGCCAGCCACGCAGCTAGCACTGTGCCGGGTCCCTTCCGCATCCCCAGGCTGGTCCTCACAGCAGGGGCTCAGCCTTCCCTGCACGGGGACCGCTCCCCTCCATTTTTCCCTGGTTAACTCGGACCTCGTTTGGGTCCCAGTGCTGTCACTTCCTCAGTGAAATGTCCTTATCGTGGGCACGCCAAGCCACCTGTCAGAGCTACAACTGCACGCCGTGCACACGATCATGGGCTTCCTGTACAAAGTCGGGGTTGAGCCCAGCTCAGATGTCAGGCATCAGAGCTGGAGCAAGTGCCACCTCTTACCAGCTGAGCGCCGGGCAAGTTCTCTAGCCGCCCTCCACCTCAGTTTCCTGGGCTGTAACACAAGGAACATAGGAATCACGACCTCACAGGGTGGCGGCAACGATGAAATTAACTGATGCTGCTACCGTGCTTGGGAAGTACCCTGCAGGTAGCACCCATAGGAAGAGGGCAGAAGGCCGACCCCCCCCCGCCACCAGGCTCCACCAGGGCAGGACTGTGCCCGGCTCAGCAGAGCAGGCCTGCCACCAGCATCTGGAGAACTCAGTGAGATACTACGATCATCATCCCATTTTACATACCAGCAGTGAGTTCCTGCCCAAGGTCACCCGGCTGGTGGAGGGTCGCGCTGAGCCTGGCCCTGAATCCTGTGTGCGTCCCCTCTTGGCCACTCCCCGCTGCCCTTTGGGCCTTTCCCCCCGTCTGTGGGGTAAGAGGCCACAGTCTGGGTGGGAGAGGTGGCAGGGGCGTCGCGGAAGCTCAGAGGACGGCCCATCCTCACACCCTCTCCCCAGCATTCCCACCGCGCCGCCCCTGAGCCCGCACAGGGACCATGAAGATTTCACCTGGACCCTGTGGTTCCGAGCAGCTGGCAGCAGAGGAGCTGAAGGGCACTCCCGGGAGGGGGACAGAGGGGCCCGAGGCGTCCAGACCTCCCTGCCCTGGGCAGTGGGGTCTCCCGCCAGGTCTGGGGCTCCTGGGCACAGGATGAGGCCAGGGGACCTCCCAGCTGTCAACTGCCCTCGTGTTTTTAACTTTGTTCCTTCATTTCCCCAGGGCCTCGTGTGTGGCCTGGGACTAATGATCTCCTGTGAAAGCTCCACCAGGGGTGTTTTCTGTGTCTTTAGAGGAAGGACTAACCCAGCCAGACCGTCTCCATTCCCCTCCCTTCCCCCCACCCAGACCAGACCAGCCCGGCCTTTTTTTTCTCTTGAATTTAAGAGCCTTGCAGACACAAAGATCCTTTTAGCTTTTAACATATTTAATAATTTATTATTTATCTGCTATTTTGGTAAATGTATTCCTCAGATCGTGCCTCTGCATCTCCAGTTTCCAATTTGCACCTACCTGACATGGTTTATATTACAATCCATTGATGCTCTCAAGGCAGGGTTTCCACCTCTTTTAACACTCCTTTATGGCCCTAATGAACTTCTATGCTTCATTTACTCAAGAAGATAGTTCTTTCCCCCTTTTACATTTTCCTGCTCACAGGCATACAAATCATATGTGTCACTAATACAGTGTTGGTTTTCCCTGCGTTGGTTCTTTTTTTAAACATGTTTGCCCTTCAGCCTGCTATTAACCAGTTTCTTCCTACTCTGAAAAACTTCCTCTTTTAAATTTCATCATTCAGTTTTTTTCCTCAGGGATTTTACCCTTTATTAAGAAGTCAAAACCAATTTTGGAGCGATCATAGACATCAAATAGTCTCATGAATCTTTTGTATCCTCCACTGCTCCTGACACAGGGGTGGGCACACAGCAGGGACACTGTAAACACTTGTTGCAACCAGGATGGTCGACAAGCGATTTTTGAAAGGCAGGGCGGTGCAATGGCTAAGTACACAGGAGCGAAATCTGACTGCGTGGATTGGTTTGAATGCTCATTTTTATCCCACATTAGCTGTGTGACCTCAAGCAAGTTACTCAAAGGCTCTGTGCTTTAGTTGCCTCAGCTCTAACATGGGAATGAGAGTCATTCTACCATCTTCCAAGGTTTGTTGCGAGGATTAAATAACTAAAGAGCTTAAGATGGTTCCTCACCGAGCAAGCTCTGAATAACAGTGACTTTTGTTATCACTGCCTGCCGACTATTTGCAACTTTCAGATATTATCGATTACCTTGGATCACAGATAGAATCAGGCAAATCATACTTCGCCCCTACCCTCAAAATTAAGAACCACACATGATGAAGGTAATAAGATCTTGTTCCTAACTGTCCACACAGGATTCAGGTGTGTGGAATGGCCCCTCTGTGTGACCTCAAGGCCAGCATGCATAAAATGGGAATGATGCATCGTCTCTTGCTGGGGAAAATACCTACAATCCCCGTTCTCAGATCAATCACCTTCATTTAAATAATTTCTCGACTCGTTCGTCTAAACTGAATTGCCCACATACTAGTTCAGAACAGTTGCTAACAAGCCAACGGAAGCCATCGGTCGTAAGGATGGGTCGACTCAGGTGGCAGAGGCAGAAATGCCCACTAGGGGGCGAGCGCGTTCACTCCTTGCTCCCTGTGGTGGCTCAGTCACAGAACCGGCTCCAGCCCCTTCTCTGTGTGCACTACCGCTATAATTCCCCACTGCCCAGCTCAGGAAGTTGTATTAACTCCATACCAGACCTGAGAAATCTCAGGCTAACCTGCCCAGGATCACAGCGCTGAGAGGAGAAACTGCAATGGAACCCAGATTTCTCTTACTCTACCAGGCTGCCCCCAGATCCCAGAAGAAGGCAGCCCTCGGCATTGCCCGGAGGAAGGGAAGGTGTGCAGACACCTGAAATATAGACACTGACAAAATGGTGGGTCACACGCATCTTCCCCCCAAAACGAGCACAGGATTAGGCCTACGTTTCCCAAAGTGTGTCCCATGGAACATAAGTCCTGGGAGGTGCTCTGTGAAAAGGGTCTGGGGCCACACCAAGTCTGTGAAACATGGCATTGACTATTTTGTCTGAAATACAAAGTACACATTAGTTTGTTAAAGGTTCTCATAAGTCCTACAGTAAAGAAAACTCTTTGCTTGACTTTGTTTAATCATTAGCATTTCCCTGGCCTACCTGACATCTGGGTTTTTATATACATATGACATCTTTTAATGTTCACTTTGACAAATGCTGGTTTTGGCAAATAAGGAGCATAATGAAAGTGAAGAAAAGGAATTTTACACACGTGAATAATGAACTGATACAGATGTCTCAAGGACAGAGGAAAATGTGTCCAAGCAAGGTACTCATGGAAAGTCTGAATTATGAAGCAAACAGAACCAAAACCATAAAGAAACCTAAAGTCTTTATGATATGAAAAACCATTTCAGCATTCAGGATGACTCCCAAATATAATCCAGAAGACAAAATAAAATGGCAACCAGGTTGCTTCACACCATGGGGTACAAAACCTCTATTTCATTAGTTCATGCTCAGAGCTAAGATCTTCACATGGAATGATGAGATTGCTATGTTCACCAAAATGATCAGATGTTTGCTAAGACTCTGCAATGAATGGCTTAGAAAAGTACAGTCCATGAAGCATTATTTACACTAACCAAGACATGGAAACAACCTAAGTTGTAATGGCTTGTACATGTTTCCTTCATGAGTCTATAAGCTTCTCTTGCATATACCAAGAGCCTAAGTGCTATGGTTGGGGAGGACAGAGAAGCACCACTGCTGGGAAGGATGGATGGATGGATGGATGGATAGAGAAAATGTGGTATATATAATACAATGGAATACCATTTAGCCATAAAAAAGGAAATCCTGTCATTTCCAGGAACATTGATGGACCTTGAGGACAATCTGCTAAGTGAAGTAAGTCAGACAGAGAAATTCAAATATTGCATGATTTCATTTATATGTGGAATCTAAAAAACAAAAAAAGCAAAGCAAAAAAAAAAAAAAAAAAACCCTCGAAGAGAAAGAGATCAGATTTGCGGTTACCAAAGGGAGGGAGGGGCATGGGTGGGGAGGAGTTGGATGGAGGTGGTCAAAGGGTACCTACTTCCAGTTATAAGATAAATACTGGGTATGTAATAGATAACATGATGACTATAGTTAACGCTGCTGTATGGTATATTTGAAAATTGTAAATGAGTAAATCCTAAAAGTTCTCACCACAAGGAAAAAAAAGTTTACAACTATATTAAGTAATGGCTATTATGTAAACTTACTGTGGTAATCATTTCACAATACATGTATATCAAGTCATTATGTGGTGCACCTTAAACACATACAGCACTATATGTTGATTACAGCTCGTTAAATGGAAAAACAAAAAGAATTTAAACCAGCATTTAAAGGATTACTCAGTTAAACAAATTCAAGAGAACTTGAAATAAATAAATAACCAAATAAATAAATAAATAAAAGCATCAAAACACACACACACACAAAGAAAAAGAGAGAAAGAGGAAGGAAAAAAGGAAGAGGGAGAGGAAGAGAGGAAGGAAGGGAGGAGGGAGGGAGGGAAGGAAGGAACGAAGGAAGGAAGGAAGGAAGGAAGGAACGAAGGAACGAAGGAACAAAGGAAGGAAGGAAAGGAAAAGAGGGAGGGAGGGTGGGAGGGAGGGAGGGAAGGAGGAAGAACAGTCCACAGGGACAGATGGTGAGACCCATGGCTGGCTCTGAAACCTGCCTTCTCCAGTTCAGTGAGAGGCCAGCAGAGACAAGGAACCAGCTGCTGCTCCACGGCTGGAGCAGCTGAAGGACTGACCCTGAGTAGACCCGTGGTCAGCACTGGAGCCCAGCAGCTTGTGCTGACCTCATGCCTCAGCACATACAATAAAAACAACACTTGCTTTTCCTGGTGGGTTAAAGATAGGTGCAAATCCTTTGATACTTCTCCTTTTAGTAGGTGTGGTCTAATTTCCCTTCCCTTGGATCTGAACTGGCCCGTGACCTGCCTGACCAAGAAAATGCAGCAGCAAGAATGTTCTGGGACCTCTGAGGCTAGATCACTGCAGCTTCCATCAGTCTCTTGGGACACATTCTTGGAACCTAGCCCCTCTTCTGTAAGGAAGACCATGCAGCCATGTGGAACTCCAGCTGAGCCCCAGCCGTGTGAGCGAGCCATCTTGGAAGTGGATCTGCCAGCCCCACTCATGCCATCTCAGCCATGGACTAGCCGACGCCACCCAGCCAAGTCCTTCCCAAATAACCTGACCCTCCATGCATGGAATATATGGTAAGATGGTTGTTTTAAGCCACTAAATTTGAGATCATTTGTTAAAAAGCAATAGATAACTGGAAAACAATTTTATTGAGCTACTACTATATGACAGGTGCCAAAGTAGGTGCTTTGTACGTTATCTCCTGTCATTTTCACTAGAGTCTCCATGAGGTAGATATTTAATGATAAATATATGAGAATAAGTTTTATCCTTGGGTGAATTAAAAAATTCACCCAAAGTCACATAGGAACACTGTTTTGTCTGCCTCCAAAATCTTTAATGACTAGGAAACTCTTTAGGGGAAGAATCCATGAAATATGCTAGGGATAAAATAGGTGGGAGAAAAGCAGAATGAATGGTGAGTTTGTGTGGGTGCAAGGGAATACACCTCAAATTCTGGCCTAAAATAAAAATAAAAGTTGTAGGCAATTGGAGAATTTTCATGAAAACACGCACTCCCTCTGGCTTCAGCTTTATCACTGCTATGCAATGAAATAGGAAAACGGAGGGAGGGAGTATTTTCACAATGTTAAATATTTTTTTATTTTAAATTACCAAAGCTAGCATACCAACTGTGCCCTGATGTTTAATAACAGCACCCATGGACGTAGCATCTACTACAGGTAGGCATTGCTTCAGGTGTGTCACCTGTCAGGTAACCACAGGCACATTTCCTTACATTTGTAAGTGGTTTTGAGTTTATAAACCACATTTACCCACATGCTTATTTCAGCATGAGAGCAGATGCTTTTCCTGGGGAGCAAACAGAGCAAAATTAATCGACAATTAATATTTATCAGGTACCACCTATGTGATTGAGAAATATGATCCTTCCTTGATTCTCCCTCCCCACTAGCTTATTTCCTTTGCTTTCTTACTTAACAGTTTGCATTGTAATGGCTTGTACCTGTTTCCTTCATGAGTCTGTAAGCTTCTCTTGCATATACCAAGAGTCTAAGTGCTATGGTTGGGCAGGACAGACAAGCACCACTGCTGGGAAGGATGGATGGATGGATGGATGGATGGAAGGAAGGATGGATGGATGGATGGATGGATGGATGGATGGAAGGAAGGATGGATGGATGGAAGGACTGTATGCATAATTAAGCGGTTAAGAGTGGTTATGACCTGTGGGATCACCCAGTCCTTACTACATTATTGACCATGTGATTGTGGGCTAGGGACTTAACCTTTCCGAATGGAAATTCTATTACTTACTTCCATAGAGTTACTGGGGATTAAATGAAATAATAGATATCTCTCATAGTGGCTGATACACTACTAACTCTCAAAAGCAGAAGCTGTGAAGAGGAGGAGGGGATGCTGCAGAGGGGGAAGAGCTGGAAGGACAGGAGGAAAAAGAAGTCAGCACAGGGAAATACCTGCCTACTGTAAGAAACAAGCAGATGTTTCTGGACCCTTCCCCTATATATTTACATATAATGTGGTATCTGCTTTCTTGTTTGACCATTTCTTTACTAACTTGCTGGATTGACTGAGGCCACCCAGTCCCTCTGTAAAGCATGCTGACGATGCCCACAGCCCATGAAATGCTCAGAGCTGCTTTGCTCCACTTGAGTTCGCCCACATATTCCCACAAACTGAATCAATCTTTTGTTCCCCAAACCTGTGGCTGCCAGTTTAATTCATTCATACAACAGACATTTGAGCACCTGTGATGTGTGGGCACTGTTCTAAGCTCTGGTGAATAAGACAGAGAAGGCCTGCCCACAGGGACCTTCTATTCCAGTTATACGTCTTTGATTTCATAGTTTAATCACATATTATGAAACCTGTGGGAAAAAGAAGGTCTTGTTCCTATGAAAACCAAGTGAAATGTTTTGCCATGACTGAGTGGATGCAAGTTGCGAAAAGAAAATTGCTGTTGAATCTGGCGTGGGCCAGATGACCAGACAGTGTTGGAAGCATTGGTAAGAATCCAGGATTCGGCTTTGCAGGTGTATTAAAGTTCTTCCAAGCCTTTAAAGAAACCGAAAGCAGAAGTTAGAGATGACATATTACTTCAGTGCATGGCTTGTGCAGACAACAAACAAGAAACTCTAATCAACAGACCTAGACAGCAAAGTGGGAAACTGGTGAGGCAAGCGAGGAACCCAGAGTGCAGAATTTCGGGAGGACTTGCCCTCAGCACCATGCGCATACAGGGTCGGCACCCCACAGTGAGTGCCTCCTTTTATTTCATGCCCTAAGTGCCTTACTTGCCTACCCCCTGGGGCCAGCCCGGCCAGGTGGTCTCAGATCTACGTATGTTTTAAGTTAAAACATTGAAGGGGTATAACGTTTTTAAATATCCATCATTTTATCAACCAACCAACTGGTTCCAATCTTATTGGAAAGGAGAGCTTCTGCAGTATCAAAAATATGTATTCAGCTGTACAATAATGGCAAACATTTATCGAGTGCTTTCCATGGATCAAGCAATGTTCTAAGTGCACCGTGTGTTAATTCTGTTAATCCTCTGCTTTGTTCTAGATACTACTGCTATTATTCCCATCTTGTAGACAAGGAAACGCACTACGAGCTCAGTTGCCTAGTCACAGGGTCTGGCTGCAGGGTCTGAGCCAGCAGTATTTCTGATTTCTTTGAGGAACCCCTCACTCTCAGAGGCCACATGAGTCATGTGGGGCACGACTACCCCCGCCCCATGCCCTACCACTAGCCCTGCCCAGACAGTCAGCAGGGTTCCATCTCCCCGGCCAGAGTGATTGGCTCAGGAGTGGGTATGGATTCCAGCTGATGCATCCTGAGACCAGGGCTCCCAAGAAGAGCCACTGTCTTTTCAGTCAAGAGAGCTGCTAATGAAGTGGATGAGTTAGTTGGTGGTGTCCCCAAGAGGAGCCTGAAAAAGCCAACACAGAGAAGAAAGCAGAGGCAAGAGAAGGGGAGAGACCGAGTCCCAAAGCCATTGTCTGAGCTTTGGATCGAGCGCTGCCTAAAGCCAATGTACCCCTCGACTTTTCCACTGTACAAACCAACAGTCCCAGTTTTACTTAACCCTATTTGAGTTGGGTGTTCTGTCTACAACCAAATTTTTTCTAATTGAAAAATTTCTAACCACAATCCTCTTTTCTGGATACTTTGATCATTGAATGAGTATTTGTTGAGAAACTATTAGGTATCTGGTCCAAAACTATATGCTCAAAGGGCGATTATCCAGTTTAAGACAGTGGCCCTGCCTACCAGGAACTTACAGTCTCACTGGGAGAGATATGCCCACCCTACCCACCCCAACTCCATCAAAAGTTGGATAACATTAGAACTGCCGCAAGGCAGTATGTGCCAAATGCAAGGAGGGATACTCACTGCTGAGGAAGGAGTGCACTGGGGTGGCCTGAGAAGGTAAGGATGGGTCTTGGAGGACAGGGAAGATGCAGCTAAAAGATGAGTAGCACTTAGGCCGAAAGGAACAGAAGTGGTAGACCCCAGAAGCAGACGCTGAGATGACAATGCAGTGTGTGTATTTTACTTGGGAGATGAGCCCTGGAAATACGGGTAGGAAAGCGGGGTCAGGGAAGAGAAGGAAGCCAGTAAAAAGGGCACCAACAAGCTCATTACTGCAAGGGCACTGGAGCTCTATCCAGCGTGCAACATGCTTGAGAATCATCCCAGCTGAGGAGAGGAGAAGGTATTTATCCGCACACTTTCCGCCCCATACTGGCTCCAGGCTGTTCCTGGGGCCATTACCTCACTGCTGGAAAATCAGGAACAGCCTGGGCAGCCAGGCACAAGTGCTAGTCCCACAGGTCTGCGACAGTCACCATTCTGCCTGACTGCCTTTGCACTGAGCCAGGACAACCAGGATTTTTGTCCCCAACGGTATCATAAAACCTGTCAAGTGTCTTACTGAAGCCTGGGCAGTTTGGGGCCAGCTGGGAGTGGGAGAAGGGATGTTGGGGAATGGGGTACTATTTTTTTAATGCTAGCACCCAGGGAATGTTTCAGGAGTCACATGGCAAAGGCAGGCAGTGAATCCAGACCGTCTCCCCAGTTCCCTCCCAACTCTGCTGATCTCTGATGGTGAATTAGGATGAAACAAATCTGCTCCTCCAGAGAAGCCCAGGTGAGCCATTTGATCACAGCCATTGGATTCGCCTTTGTCCTCTGCCCAGCACAGTGGCCCAAATCCCCACAATTATGGTTTTAAAAAGCTGCTGGCCTTGGACAGGTACTTCTTTCTCATTTGCAAAGTAGAATTAATGCCAATTTCTTGTTGGCAACCCACAGTGTGTTTGAAGCATTCCTTGATTTAAGCAGAGTGCCTGCGTTTTAATGAAAGATTCAAGGAAGAAATCCACAAACTACACTAAGAATACAGGTGAGGGGGGAATGTCATTTAGGAAGCCCTTGAGTGAGAGGATTGATATCACAAGCAAGATCTTTCCTTCTTTCCTTCATTCAACAAATATTTATGGAATCCTTACTTTTTGCGAGGTAAAGTGAACAAAACAAGCTTCTGCTTTCATATAGAAATAAAGATATATACTTATATGTATATATTGTCAGGTAATTTGATGCTATGAAGAAAAATAAAGCAAGGTAAGGGGAGATATAGTGATAGGAGTGTGTTACTTGAAAAAGGCCTCTCTGAGCAGGTGGCATATGAATAGAGAGAGACCAAGGAAGGTGAAGAAGGTGGAGAAGAAGGTGGAGGAACCCAGGCAGGTAACTGGGGGGAAGGGCATTTTAGAAAGAAGGAACAAGAAGACATTAACATACTGGTTTATAGTTTTTTGTTGTTGTTTTTTTTTGCCGTACGCAGGCCTCTCACTGTTGTGGCCTCTCCCGTTGCGGAGCACAGGCTCCAGACGCGCAGGCTCAGTGGCCATGGCTCACGGGTCTAGCTGCTCCGCGGCATGTGGGATCTTCCCGGACCGGGGCACGAACCCGTGTCCCCTGCATCGGCAGGCGGACTCTCAACCACTGCGCCACCAGGGAAGCCCTGGTTTATAGCTTTTACATAAAGCATGTGATGCAGGTTGCATTAGCTTCCTATTGCTGCTGTAACAAATTACTACAAAATTGGTAAAATAAAACATTTATTATTTTACAATTCTAGAAGTCAGAAGTCCAAAATGGGTCTTACAGGCTAAAATCAAGGTGTCAACAGATCTGTATTCCTTCTGTAGGCTCTAAGGGAGAACCTGTTTCTTTGACTCCTCTAGCTTCTAGAAGCCACCTGCATTCTTTGGCTTTTGGCTCTTTCCTCAAATCAGTCCAAACTCTCTCTGCCTCAGTCATCAAATCTCCTACTCTGTGAGCCTCCTGCCTCCTTCTTATAAAGATCCTTATGATTATAGTGGACCCACCAAATAATCCAGGATAACGTGCTCTTCTCAAAATCCTTAATTAATCACATCTGTCAAGTCCCTATTGGAACGTAAGGTAATATATTCACAGGTTCCAGGGATTAGGACATGGATGACTTGTGGGGGTGGGTCATTATTCAGCCTACTGGTGTACAGCCAACGGTCATAATGCTGGGACCCCAGAAAAGGATGGCAAAATGTTAACTGTTGATTCAGGGAAATGGATACATGGGAGTTCATTACAAAACATCTATACTTTTGTACAAGTTCGAAAAATCCCATTAAAAAGTCTGAAATCTTTTGAGAAGGACCAGCTGAGGTTTAAGGGAAAACCTGGCTTTTGAATTAGAAAATTTAAGATCTATTTGCACATGAAGACATGTTCTAACTCATGAGTAATCAGAGAAACGCAACTTGAAATAATGAGATATGAAGATGGCGAAGATGAGAAAGTGGAATGCCACCATCTGGCAGAGGTGTGGGGGTAGCGGAGCCTGTGCAGCCATGCTGAGAGCAGCACGGCCCTGCTCTGACCTGGCGCCCAGCACAGAGGTCCTCACACGGGCGCATAGGGCGAGTGCAAGGAAGTGTTCCATGCAGCTTCGTTTACAGTGCAGAGCTGGGGACAACTTGTGTGTCTGTCACTGGGAGCGTGGGTGGGTAAACCGTGGGGCTTGCAACCCACGGAGCACTATGGCGTAGTCAGAAGCAACAGGTTTGATGTACCCATGGCAATAATGGACCTTAAAGGCATCAAGTTGAAGGAGAAACAAAGTAAGAAACAAATTCTCTGTGAAAAGTCAATTCAAAATACTGTCCCACAAGACAAAAGTCCTCATTTGGAAAGACACATATAAACTAGGAAATGGGACTTCCCTGGTGGTGCAGTAGTTAAGGATCCGCCTGCCAATGCAGGGGACACGGGTTCGAGCCCTGGTCCGGGAAGATCCCACATGCCGCGGAGCAACGAAGCCCGTGCGCCACAACTACTGAGCCTGCACTCTAGAGCCCATGAGCCACAACTACTGAGCCCGCATGCCACAACTATTGAAGCCCGTGCGCCCAGAGCCCGTGCTCCGCAACAAGAGAAGCCACCGCAATGAGAAGCCCGTGTACT
The DNA here is from genome assembly GCF_964341445.2 of Mesoplodon mirus. Taxonomy (NCBI): domain Eukaryota; kingdom Metazoa; phylum Chordata; class Mammalia; order Artiodactyla; family Ziphiidae; genus Mesoplodon; species Mesoplodon mirus. Next base: position 175,032,146 of record NC_138977.1, read on the forward strand.
GCAACAAATAGCAGCCCCCGCTTGCCGCAACTAGAGAAAGCCTGCACGCAGCAACAAAGACCCAACACAGACATAAATAAATCAGCAAACTATGGCTCTCAGGTCAAATCTGCCCTTTGTTTTTGTAAATAACGTTCTATTGGAACACAGTAACCCATTTGTTTAAGCATTGTCAGGGGAAGCTTTTCTGTACAAATGATGGTAACATGCCATACACTAAGGGCTTGATTAACTTAACCCTCTGTGCCAGAGGTTAAAAAAACAAAGAAGGTGGTAAGAAGATCTAGGCTTGAGTCCTCACTAGCTAACAGAGCCCTGGGAAGTCACTTTTCCTGTTTGCGCCTCAGTTTTGACAGCTGTAAAAATGGGGCAATATTCATCTTAGAGACAATATACCTGCAAGTGCCTTGTGAATTATAAATGGTTCTTCAAACGTGAAGGTTTCTTAGTATCAGGGTAACAAGAAGGTGGGAATGGTATCGCAAACGTGTCCTCCTATAATCCAATGTTGTCTTCTTCCCAGACTTCCTACTAACAGTGTCTTATCCTTTCTCTTCCTTGCCCACTCTATGGAGACGCTAACGATAAGGAAGTAGCCAGAAGGCAAGGCAAAGAGAAGGGAAACTGCAGACCAACAGGATCCACAAATGGGAAGCAAGCTGGGAAAAAAGTTAGAAAAGCTTATCAAGGGGAGATGGGTTGGACCTGACCGTGGCCACTGTCCATCAGGCCTCAGAAGAGAGCCGACTTATGACGTAATATCACCTCATGACATCTGATGTAGAGGGATGAGGGAAATTGGCAATTTCTGGTAACAAGGTCCAACAGCTACCATTGCTTAGATGCTGAGCACATAGCAGGTGTATGCTGAACACCTCACGTACATAACCTTATTTATCCCAAGTACCTCGTACCATGATCCTATATGACAGATGAGAATACTGAGGGTATCAAAGGTTCAGTAATTATTCCAAGGCCACACAACTGGGAAGTAGCAGAAGCAGTTCATTCAGTCCTCCCCAAAACCCTACGAGGAATCATCACCACCGCATAGATGTGAAGTCACACAGCTGCAAGTGTTTGCGGCAGGGCCTCAGAAGAGTGACGCCAAACGCCCCAACTTTCACCACCACTTCAAAACGCCTCCCTGAGACCCAGGGCCCAGACGACCATTTATTAGAAAAGCCCCTTCACTTTCTCATGCCCTGAGCCATGCCATCCAAGAGAACATTCTAAGAAGTAAAAGCACACTTGAGTGCTGCTGGAGACCTACCTGCGAGGGGCTGAGCAGCCTGCTGTGCACATTCCCTTCCTAAAGGCGTCCAGCTCCTTGCTGTCAGTAACTGAAGGGAAGGCTACCTGATGTAACTAAGAAGCTGAACTTTAAAGGGGAGATGGCATAAAGATAAGAAAATCAGCTTTGGAGGAGGAAACAGGACCCTAGGCCTAGTCGTGAGAACTTGGGCAAGTCGCTTCTCAAACTCTGTCTAGTTGGGTTTGCTTCTTTGCAAATGGAGACCTTCTTTCTTTCCTGCTTGAACCTGACCCACAGTTCCCAGTCATTTAAAAGTTAATCACAGTAATAATCTACTGGGCACTTGATCCTGGGAAGGGACTATGCCCTTTTACATACACTATATAATTTTATACTTAATATAAACGTATGAAGTAAATACTAAACTATCCTCATTTTATAGATGGCAAAGCTTAAAGTAACTTCCTCTGTCAACTCAGGATTTGAATCCAAGACTGCCTGACCAAGAAGAGTCCATGATTTTAACCCAAGGTACCTAAACCCTAAATTCACATTAGAACCAAATGGGGAGTTTTGGGGGAAAAAAAAAAAAAAACCCTGATGTGTGGGCCCAATCTTAGAGATTTTGATTTCATTGGTCTAAGGTGGGGCTGGGTTGAGAACCACTGGCTTAACTGTATTACAAGGCAGCCCCCTATTAAAAACTGACCAGCTGCTCATGTTCCCATCCCACGTCCATGCACAGAAATGCACCAAGGTGCCTTAATACCGCTATATAACAAATTAACATAAAAAAGCTTCATAATGTGTGGTAAGTGACAATATTCTGAAGCAATTAAACATGGCTCTTATTCATACTACTTTATATAAATACAAATGAATATATTTGGCTTTGCAATTTTTAAAAAATCTGAATTTGAAAGGTGTAGCATTCTGATAGCATCATTTTAGGTTGCTGGGTTTTGTTGTTGTTTTTCTTTTTTAAGGAAAGATATAGTAATATAAATGAGGAAAATGAATCAAGCAATAAGAGAGAGCTCTGGTAAAAGAGAGTCCAGCCAACATTCCCACCCATACAGGAGTCCCAAATTGCAAGGATGACCCTTAGGGTTTTGTTATGTAGAAGTTTACATCAGGGTGACTTTTTGCAAGGTCACAGTCAGTGAGGAAGGTCAAGGTGCAGTGGAGAGACTTACATTTTCCCTTTTAAATCCAGAATAAGAGTAATTAATCCTTAAGCTGTGCAACTAGACTTCAGCAAGTAGGTACGCCTCGCCAATTTCTAGGTTTAAGCTGAGATTGTCACTGTACATTAAAGTTGCATTCTGCACTCTCAAAAATAATTTTCTCACCTGCTTATTAGCTAGCTGTGTGACCCAGGCCATTTAGTATCTCTCAACCTTACTTTCTATATTGAGCAGTAGGAATAATACCCAGGGTTCTTCCCAGGGTTGCTGTTAGGACTGAATGTGTTCGTCTGTGCAAATCAGTCTAGCACAGCGGCAGGAAGAGAGGGGCCTCACCAAATATCAGTTCTCCACCTTTCCCATGAATGCTCATGCTTGGTTATTGGACATAAGGCATGACTCAAACATATCCTTGAAGGATCTTGGAGCTAACTTTTTCTGTTAAGAGTTCAAAAGTTTGTTTTAAATACAATCACAACTGTACCTTCACCATAAGCCTTGTTGATTGGATTAGGCTTATGCATAAAATAGCACAATCTCACATAAGACATGTAAGTGTTGTATGTTACCTGAGTCAGGATGAGCTAAAATATATTGTAGCAACAGAGTCCCCATACCCCCGTGGCTTCTACAAACATGGGTTTATTTCTTGCTCATTTCCATCTGGGATCAGCTGGGAACTTTGCTCTGTGTGGCCTCACTCTGGAACAGGGCCATGGCAGAGGGAGATTGGTCAATGGGAATCACACACTGACTATGCTCTTACAGCTTATAGTCTCACTTCTACACTGGCCTAAAGTGAGCAAGTCACATGGCCATACCTAACTTCAAGGGGGATGAAAAAAACTACCACCTGCCTGGAACCAGAAATATTTGGAGAATCACACTGATGACTACCACAGGGATCTTTACAGTTTACAAAGCATTTGTCACAATGATTGCCCAATTCTCAAAATATCCGAAGTAGCAATTAATTAATTATATGTGATAATTCAATTATAAGGAGTCAGCAAACACCAACAAAAACAGAGAAAACCCAATGTAAACAGTTTGGGCAACTCTGCCCACTATTCTGAGTGAAAGTGCCTCCAGCTTATGAAACGTTGAACTTGCTGTTTCCTCAAGACGTGTCTGCCTCTTGAAGTATGTCTTCGGTAATGAGTGGGATTCTCATTTTGATTGATATTCTCTAGTAAATGGCCTCTGAATGAAAGCCAACTATATCAATTCTCAGCTTAAAAACTGTGATCTTTCAATACTGAAGGAAAAACTGGCCATTTTTTTTTCTTGAAATAGCCCAGCATGCATCTCTAATACAGCACCTTCTTGGGGAGATTTAATTTGGACTATATAATGATTTTTGCCTTAAGGTCTGACTTCAGAGTCTGACCCCTGGGTGAAAGATGAGACTTCACTTTATCCCTCTCCAAAAGATGAGGGAATGAACAAAGGCTCAGCAGTCAAATAACAAGGACACTGAGGAAGGAAGCGGCTAAAATCCCCGGCTCCTCAAGGCAAGTCCCCTGTGAAGGGATAGCTTAAATGCATCTCAAGAATTGTGTGGCCCTCTGGGTCTGGCCCCTGGCTCAGTATTTCACCCACCTCTTCCACCCTCAAGATCAAAGTGTGAGGCAGGAGGCTAAGAACAGTCTCCTCTTTTCTTAGTTAATCCTGGCAAGGAAGTGTTCTGGTTTCAAAGCCTGACCACTGGGTGTCAGGCTTAAGGGGGAAAGAAAATAGAGATGGTTTATCAACCCCACTTAATTATGCCAATAGAACCCAAGTGAGATTTGCTAAAGGATAGAAAATCGGCTGGCCCAAGTATGTCAATATGCCGGGGAATGCTCACTAAACTTTCACTCATCTGATTAAATCAATAAATATTTATCTTTTCTACATCTGTAGGAATAATTCATTAGATAGCACAGTGCTGTGCCCCTAATCCTCTCTTGATTTAAAGATTAAAGGGGGGGACTTCCCTGGTGGTCCAGTGGTAAAGAATCTGCCTTACCATGCAGGCGACGCAGGTTCGACCCCTGGTCAGGGAAGTAAAGTCCCACATGCCACAGGGCAACTAAGCCCTCCCACCACAACTAAGAGAGAGAAAACCTGCACGCCACAACCAGAAAGAAGCCAGTGCACCGCAACGAAAGATCCCACGTGCCGCAACTAAGACCTGACACAGCCAAAAATAAATAAATAATAAATCTTAAAAAAAAAAGATTAAAAGGGAGTGGCCAATTTCTGTATCAAGCAATTCTAGAGACAGATCACCTGAAAGCTTCCTGCAACAAAACACCTGAGAATGCAGAAGAAATATAACAAGATCTTTTAAAATGCATAACAGAGCACAGCAGGAAACAGGGGAAATCCCCAAGATGGGGATGGGAGGAAGCAACCAACAATTCAAGGAAGGATTAGGTGAGTGGGTACACTTTGACATTTGCCAAACTTGGCAAGACAAGGACGGGAGGAATGGGACTAAGGGGTGGAGCACAACTGTGATTTCTACATAAAGCCTTGGCCTTCAAAAAAGCAAGTCTCTAGTGGCACAGATATGACAAGTTCAGTTCAGTTTTGCACTGGCTGGGGGTAGGGTAAGGTGTTAAGGGAAATAACAATGCTGTAGAGATAACTGAGCTTTCCCTGCTCAGTTATCTGCTCTCCCCCACCCTTTACCTCCACCTTCAAGGTTTGGAACCCAGGTCTCACTTAGGCTTGAAATCTTGGGCAGGTTACATAACCTCACAGCACCTCATAAATTTAGTTTATGTTAAGTGCTTAATTAACACAGTACTTGGTACATAAAAGTACCATTCAAAAATCGTAGGGCAAATCAAAATGTGTTTGATATGTGTTTTTCTTCCAGAGTTCAACATATTTTTCCTTAAGAAAAAGTCAAAAAATGATTTCTTTCCTTAAGTTAAAAAATAAGTCAAAATTTTCATTATTTGAAAACTGAACGAAAAAGTACACTCCATCTTTAGTTGTAAAGGACCAAGATTTCACATGCTTATACGATGCTAATCAAATTAGAAAAAAATAGCCTGACATCAGCAAAGGTTTGCAACTCACTCCACAATGAAATTACTAAAATAACACACACACAAAATGTTTTAGTAACTATTATCCAAGTTCCCTTAATGCCACTGGCATAGTTTAAAAACCGTTTTTATTTGGGAAAAGAAAGAAATCAAAAGGGATTATAGGGCTTCCCTGGTGGCGCAGTGGTTGAGAGTCCGCCTGCCAATGCAGGGGACACGGGTTTGTGCCCTGGTCTGGGAAGATCCCACATGCCGCGGAGCGGCTGGGCCCGTGAGCCATGGCCGCTGAGCCTGTGCGTCCGGAGCCTGTGCTCTGCAACGGGAGAGGCCACAGCAGTGAGAGGCCCGCGTACAGAAAAAAAAAAAAAAAAAAAGGGATTATAAATATAAAAGCCACCATGTACATAATTGCACAGGGGGGAAAGCCCTCACTTGGAATCAGGAAACAAAGTTAACAAACTGAATGACCTTGAAGCAAACTTGGTTATTTCAGGGCCTTGATTTTCTTTGAAAATGAGGATTTGGAATCAATGGCTTGAGGTCCCTTCCGGCATTTCCTTTGATTTTGACGGCTGCTGCAATGGCGACAGAAGTTAGCCATTTGGCCCTCCCATTCCACAAGAACAAAACACGTTATCATTTTAAGAGTCAAAGAGTCAAATTCTTGTTTTGAATTTTAAAGCACTACATGACTGCTAAGGTTAAAACTCCTCTCTTTCAAAAATCGAAAAGGTTGAATCATCAGAGGATAAAACCCATCACCACTGAAAACCAAAGTGGATTTTCAACCTAGTAGAAAATCTGAATTGACAAAGCATGCAAAAATTAGCTCAAATAGCTGCAGCCTTCCTCCATGAGTATCCTGGTAAAGGCTTAGTGGTTTAAGTGTTTATTGTTTATGCTGCAGAAAGCAATGAGGCTGGAAGCATGAATGTAATATGCCCAGAAACTAGAATCTTCATTCAACAGGGAAAGAGTTTTCTTCAAATAAAAATAACACAACTAAAAAATTCCAAATTCTTAATCAAAAGGTTTAATTTTTTTCACAGGATTCTTTTTTTTGGGGGGAGGGGTAACACATGGGAGCAAACCACCAACTGTCAGTCATGTAATTCCAAAATTCCTGATATTTTACAGTCACTGGATTTACATACATTTGTAAGTGATGTTTCTCCACATACACATACAGTGAAAGACACTGTCCAAATAACTTTTGATGTAAAGTAGAACTTCGAAAGAGAAATCACTTAAGAAATCAAATCTTATATAATAGAAATACTTTAAGCACAGCATTCACACATTTGACGGTAGATCCCAAATGCTTATCTAAACAGAGGGAATGCAATTAAGCTGCCTTCACTCAAAATGGTGCCAGAGGGCAACTACCCCATTTACTAGCCACTGATAAGTCATGACAACACTATTTCACAGCCTGTCACCATACTTCTGAAGCCCCCCACCCCACCCCAGGATTCAGGATTTCCTCAACACTAGGGACTTATCTCAAAAGCCTTAGTTCAGAACAGTAAAATAAATAAAGATCGCAATGCCACATTCAGAAACTAGGTAATGGCTTGGAAGCAAAAAGGGGGCGGGGGAGAAATGAGGAACTGTCACTTATCTGTTTTTCTAAGTTTGCTATTTTTTAATAAATAGCAAAACTAAACTTAAAACACTAACTTAAAAAATAAATCTAGCAGACTTAGAAATTCTGTGGGAAACCCAATGGCCATGGAAAACTTTTAGACCACTTACTAGTAGGTCTTTCTTCAGATATATTGTTCAGACATAATTTAATAATACATATGAACATGGTTACAGTATTTATATTTACTAACGAGAACTTGGCAAAAGACACCATATTCCTTTTCACAATAAAAGTTTTGAAAGGATTCTTTAGATATCATACGTATACAAAAGCTATTAGTATTCATTTTTAATACAAAATAAGCTAATTTCCTTACTTATACCATTTAAATATTTTTCCCTCTTCCCTTATGGAACTGGGGGGGAAAATACTACAGAAGAAAAACAACTGACGTTTCTGCTAAATAGTTCAAAAAGTCTTCCGTAAGTCTAAACACCTGCTCCTGCTTGCCTAGCTGGGTCTAAACCCTGTCAGGAGACTAAAAAAGGAAGGTCAAAACAAATAAGGTCTCTCCCTGGAAACCTCTACTGGACCCTCTGAGAGTGCACGACATCCTGAGTTTCTCTTGTAGACAAATACTTCAGACATTTATTGTAATCAGATACTGACTTCAGTAGATTACAGCACAGGATCTATAAACAATCACAGTCACTACACTATCAATTCATAAATATAACGTGGATTATCCATGAAAAACTTGTGATTCCTTTCAATACATTCAATACATTCTTTCGGGATACTTCCCTGCAAGCATCCCCTGGCATATAATAAGGAAAAGAAAGCACTCAGGTTACTTAAATCTTCTTGTCATATTCACAGTAGTATCAATGTTTATACAGGGGAATCTCTTTCCAGGTGACTTTAGTTAAGAATCCTAAGAGTCAGGGACTAATAAACAAGACAGACCTCTGGAAGGTGGTCACAATAAATATTTCAAAGTTCGTGTAAAGAATGGAGCTTTACTCAGGCCCCACGAAATACCCAATCATATTTGTAACAATGGAATAGGAAAAGTTGCTACTTACAGGCATCCACTGGACCAGGTGTTAGTTATATACTATTTCATTTAGTCAATCCAATCCTTTGGCAAAGTATTATAACCAATTTCCCTTAACAAATGAGGAAGCGGTTAGGTAAGTCACATCCAGTATTTCAAACCCCCGTCAATCTGTTTCTAAAGCTCATTACACGATATTCCTACCCCATATTCCTCGGATAATCTGGTTTCTAGCCTGGTGGTTAAAAAAGGAGTAGGCATTCTAAGAAGTAACCCCATCACCAGCGAGGAAGCAACAATGCAGTAAGAAAAGCAAACACAAAAAAGAAAGCCACAGTGGCTAGATTTTTTAAATATCTGCTGAAAAGTTACTGCATACCACACCTAATGTTAGGTACTAGGGACACAGTGACATGTGACACAGGCCCTGCCCTTAAGGAGCTCACAGCCTATCAGAGAAAAACAGCCTTAAATACTCAATACTCCAAGGACAGAAATGGGTAAGACAATCATAATGGCTCGAAATCTCAGGGAAAAGCAGTTTAGCATGAATTAAGCAGGAGCGAACATGATTCACTTCGGTTTGGAAATATTTCTCATCCCCAAACTAAACAAGTAACTTTTGGATTACGTTCACTTCACACTAGCATATCACTGATCCACTTTAAAAACAAGAAATAGTTGCAGTGAAAATCCATACTACAATAAAGCAAGTTACTGGTTTAAAAAAAAATCCCATGAGACCCTTGTAGTACCACTCGAGCAAGAGGAGCACCAGAATGCAGTAAAGTTCCTTTTCCTATTTCCTTGTGAACATTACACCAGAACGGAAAACCAGATCCACCTTGCTCACACATGTGCCTATACATAATGTGGATAATGTTCTAAACTTAACGTGAGATCACAATCTGAGAACCATGCAATCAATCAGGGACTCCAACCAGGCTTTATATATCCAAGCTCCCTAGTACACAGCTCAGGGGAAATGCATCAAGCAGTGCAGGGAGCCCTTAGGCTGCCAGAGGAATACCAGTTCCGCTGAGTGGCCACGTGACCTTGGACCTCAGTTTTCTGGGGAGGAAAAAAAGGGGAGGGGGGGAAAATGCAGTCTACCCTAGAGGTAGGAGATTGAGTTCTGATCAAGGACTCTTCAGAGTTCCTATGAATTATTTTAAAAGTTGCTATTGATTGCTTTCTCTTTTCCTCCACCATGCTCCCATCATTTCTACTGCCTTCAGTCTACCTGTTTCGTAGTGAAAACAGGACAATAACTGTCCAAGAGAGCTGTTCATGTAAAAGTCCTCTATACTAAAAGATATCCAATATTACCTTTCTCTATAGTAATTACACAAACTGTGGGAAATTTGGGCTTCAAAGACTTTTCTTAACCCTGATAAACAAAATACCTTGTACCAAAACTGACAGGAGCGGATCCCAAGCATCACATTACTTTAAGAAGACATCTCTAAAGCAATCAGGACTTTCTGTACAAACTCCTGTTTCTGAGGTAATTAAACATCTCTAATAAAGGCAAGGAAAAAACAGAATCAGGCATTCAAAGGTTAAAAAACACCTTTAAGTCATCGGTCCAGCCTCTCTCAAATGTAAAAAAGGTAAACAATAAGAAAATAAAATGTAAACTATATTTTAAATTACAAAAATTTCATTAATATAATTAATCATGGGAAGTCATGATAGCACAAAGCAGCCAAATATAAAGCTTTTAAGAATTTCTAAGTAAATACTTTACAAAACAGTCTTCAGTACATGTTTTTGTACTAAGGAGAACTGAGGCTGTACAATAAAAAGCAAATATACTAAAGTAATACCATACGCTCACTACTGCAATTCAGAAATGAAATTCTAATCATTTCTTCTACAATTTACTGCACAAATTTATCTATCATTCCTTAAACATTAAAATGTTTCCCTTGTAAAGAATGTTAGCACTGGTAAATTCTCCCTGTGAGTCAAATACTAGGTTCTTTGACAAGGTACTATAATATATAATAGAACTAGTGCCAAAGAGCTGAAGTATTCCCCAGCATCGGACCTTAACAATTCTACTTCTTTATGTGATCTAAAATAAACAACACTCACCTCTGTAAGCATTAAAATAAATTTCCACTAGCATGCCTCTGATCGTGCCTCAGATTTGGCTAAGTCAAAATTTCTTTCAACTGCCAACAATTCTACATATGAATAACAAATTAAGCTAAAATTAAGACACCTCTCAGCAAAAACATGACATCTATTACCGAGTGTAGAATGTGTTCACCAATGCCATTAACCAAAAATCACAAGAAAACAAGGCATAAGGAAAATTCACTGCTACTTGATGAGTTTACGGGTATAGTTGCCATCCAAATCTAAATACATGGAATGCATTAAACTTTAAGTATAAAGAACATCTGCTTTGCCTAATTTTTTTTTTTTTTAATGGCAAGATCTTAAAAGACTTTACCACTTTCCTCCATGCCTACTATAACCATCCTCAACCTGGGGCAGCCTTCTCCGTTTTCAGTTCCCAGGCTACAGACCACAGAAGAGGAACCTGAGCAGAGTGAATTTACTATCAGATTCCTAAGATCTAAACCTGCCCATGACGAAGGCATCCCTCTGATGATCCTTTGCTTACTCACAATCAAACCACTTACCAACTCTGTCACACATTACTCCCTTCCCTCAAGCCTAAACTTGATCTCCAGTGCACACTAAGATCAATACATTCCCCCACCCCCATCAAAACAGAGGCATTTAGGGCTTCCCTGGTGGCGCAGTGGTTGAGAGTCTGCCTGCCGATGCAGGGGACACGGGTTCATGCCCTGGTCTGGGAAGATCTCACATGCCGCGGAGCAGCTAGGCCTGTGAGCCATGGCCGCTGAGCCTGTGTGTCCGGAGCCTGTGCTCCGCAACGGGAGAGGCCACAGCAGTGAGAGGCCCGCGTACCGCAAAAAAAAAAAAAAAAAAAAGAGGCATTTGAGTTAGGGTCCCTTAACCCTCTCTTCTATCTTCACCTTAGTCTAAGGAAGTTTTCTCATTTCCTAGGCTACCACCACCAAGCTTGGCCTCAACCCCAGTCTCTCTTAAGACACAGGTCCAGGATTTCCCTAAAAAGGTTAAGCTGGGTCCTTCTTTTAATATCCCTGCCCTCTTGATCTCAATCCTAACCATGCAACTTCTTGTAAAAAGTAGCCTTGGCAAGCTTTTCCTAGTTCAAAACCCTCTCTCTCTCACTCAACAATGCCTAACAGAGGGCAGGTTGGCCATGCAAGGGACTCAGGCAAACTGAAGAAAATGTGCCTCCCTGCAGGGGCCAGACACAAACCCCACTGCGGATTACTGAGTGCCATGCTAAACATCAGGTAGGCCTGTCCTTGCCTGACCTATGAATATTTTGAAAAAACCTTATGTGATCATCTTTCCCTTTCTAAACAATGGCTCTACTTGGTTTGAAACACCCCATGGTCACATAAAACAGATGAGGAGCAGGCTGAAATCTGGCTCTTTGGGCTACCCATTTGCAGCCTCTGCCTTAAACACAAACTGGTTAATCCAATGATTTTGTAGATTCACAATTCTCATCTACCCATGAAAGTGCACTATCTAAACTGTTTTCTTGGTTTTTCACCTCTCCAATTCCCTTATTGTAGGTTCTATACTTGTAACCTCTGCCATTTCTCTCTCTACGTGGCAACTAGGATCACAGTAAAAGGATCTGAAGCCTAGATTCGCAGTTGGCACACCAAACCATTTCATTCACTTGTACCCTAAACCAGCTATCTTTAATGACTCTGCTTTATGTCACTACTTTCTCTTGCCCTTTCACTCTTATTCTTCTGTTTGGGTTCAATCTTCTTACCTGGATTATAATGTTCTAAGTGGCTTCAGTGTCCCCCACTACTTCCAATTTATCCTCTATAGTGAACTCGGATCCACTTTTTTTTTTTTTTTGCGGTACGCGGGCCTCTCACCATTGTGGCCTCTCCCGTTGCGGAGCACAGGCTCCAGGCGCGCAGGCTCAGCGGCCATGGCTCATGGGCCCAGCCGCTCCATGGCATGTGGGATCTTCCCGGACCGGGGCATGAACCCGTGTCCCCTGCCATCAGCAGGCGGACTCTCAACCACTGCGCCACCAGGGAAGCCCCTCGGATCCACTTTTAATCTAGCCTTTAAAGCCCTCCACAACTCAATCCCTAGCTAAATTCACAGCCTCATTTGACCTCTATAGCGTATACATCATGCTCCAGCCAAAATGGCATACTTGCTGCCCCCTTAACACACCATCAAAACTGGCCCCTAATGCCAAGAGCACAAACCATTAAAGGGAAAAAAAAAAAAAAAAAAAAAAAAAAAGGATAAATGGGGACTTCATCGGTATTTAAAAGTTCTGCTTTTTGAAAGACACCCTTAAGAAAATAAGTCAACAGGCTGGGAAAACATTTGCAAAACATATCTCATCAAGAACTTGGATCCAGAATACATGAAGAACTCAACAATAAAACTAATTATAAAAAGGGCTAAAGATGTGACCAGTCACTTCACCAAAAAAGATGTGAATGGCAAACAGGCATGTGAAAAGATGTTCAACACCACTAAAGACTGGTCGTGCAAATTTCATCACAGTGAAATGCAAATGGAAACCAAAATGAGGGACTACACACCTACTTAAATGGCTAAAATTTTTTTTAAAAATGGGGGACTTGGGCCTCCCTGGTGGCGCAGTGGTTGGGAGTCCGCCTGCCGATGCAGGGGATGCGGGTTCGTGCCCCGGTCTGGGAGGATCCCATATGCCGCGGAGCGGCTGGGCCCGTGAGCCATGGCTGCTGAGCCTGCGCGTCCGGAGCCTGTGCTCCGCAACGGGAGAGGCCGCAACAGTGAGAGGCCCGCATACCACAAAAAAAAAAAAAAAAAAAAAAAAAAAATGGGGGACTTCCCTGGAGTTCCAGTGGTTAAGACTCCGAGCTTCCAGTGCAAGGGGTGAGGGTTTGATCCCTGGTTGGGGAACTAAGACCCCACGTGCTGCTCAGTGTGGCAAAAAAAAAAAGGGGGAGGGTGGTAATTACAAAACATTGGCAAGAATGAAGAGCAACGAAACACACACTGATGGTGGGACAGCAAAATAGTACAGTACTTTGAAAACTGTTGGGCAGTTTCTCATAAAACTAAACATGCGTTCCTAGGTATTTACACAAGAGAAATAAAAACCCAGGTCCACGCAAACACCTGTATGCAAATAGCTTTACTCATAATAGCAAAAGCTGGAAATAACTCAACCTTCCAGCAACAGGTGAATGCATAAACAAATATGGTACATACATAATGGACTACTGAATATACCTATATATGCAACATGGATGATCCTTAAGAGCATTATGCCCAATGAAAGAAACCAGACACAAAAAAACTACAACCAGTCTGATTGCATTTATGACCTTCTGGAAAGGGCTAAACTAAAAGGACAGAAAGTTTGTGCACTTGCAAAGCTCTTGCGAGTTGAGCAAGGGGATTAGTGAACAACAGGACAGGGGGAAACATTTTTGGGGTGATCAAAATGTTGTGTATCGTTTATGGTGATGATTACACAACTGTATAGATTTGTCAAACTTCACCAAACTGTAGACCTAAATCAACAAGGCAGTTTGCTGTATGTAAATTATACTTCAATTAAAGCAGAACAACTGTCTCTGGACCATGACTCTTGGCCTGATAATGCTGTTAATTGTCTAAGAAATACTTAGTGCCTGTTGCAATCCTAATAATTGTTTGATGTGCAACTAAACCACAAAATTTCCTGATTACTTAACCCCAAAGTTGCAAATGGCTGCCTAGAATCCAGCTTTAAGAGTGAAGAAAAAAAAAATCTAAAATTTATAATAGGGAGATTTAACACATAAATTCGAATTTCCAGCTTGGTTTAAAATACCATCAGGCAAAAAAAACAAAACAAACAAACAAAACCACCATGAGGCATTGTCACATGACAGAGCCAGGGATGTGAGCTTACCCCAGTCCTTAACCACTTCCAATGGACTCACACTTAACCATTTAACTTACTTGGCTGCTTATTTATCTCACTTTACTCAATACTTGACTAATTAATCCTTAACCCATCCTTCCTTTCTGATACCTATAGCTCTTTACCACATTCATCATACCTTGCTTTGTATTATGGATCTTTGAACACATTTTTAAAATCCCAACCAGACCATAATTCCAGATGGTCTCTGAATTATCAATCTATTTTTATAGACTCACACAATGCCTTCCAGACTTGGTACTTAATAAAATGAACAGTGATTGGTATTACAAAGTGATGTATACAAAAATTCTATGAAGGAATACCAGTAACAATACAACTTCTATCAGGGAGAAATGTTAAAAACAAGTTATAAATGTAGTTTTCCCATGAGTTCTCAATCAGGTTCCATTTACTACAGTCTATTATTAATTATAAATGAAGACTGTACAAAAAATAGCATCTTTTCAAACAGAATAAAACAGGCCCACGTATTAAAAGAATGCAAGAAACCTGCCAAATACAAGTAACTCCCAGGTTTGGGTTAAACTTAGCATATGACTGATAACAGAGGCTGCTTTTGCTAGGCTAAGTTCAAACACTTTAGAAATGAGCAATTAACAGTCCAAGCTAGAGAATTCACAGTAAGCCAAACAGGAAAGTTCCCAAAATCTAGCCAGTGTATATCAACAGAAGTACTTAAAAGTCACTACAGCAGTAAGTTCTCAATAAACACATTTGCCTTGATGATAGCAAGATAACTATCTAACCACTTGTATGATGGTTATCTTTTACCTATGGATAAAACACCCACCTATTTTATCCATAAGTATGGTACGAGGACACCTCTAAAAATGCCTAGAACCAGACCACAATCCCCTCCTCTACTTTCACTAATACAGGGTAATATAATCTTAAGTTGCATTAACAGAAGCAATGGCATGTCTGGTCCCCTGGGAGATACAAGTTCCACGGCACTTTGCCCAGCTTAGACCACAGTATTGACTACAATCCAGAGAACACCCAGCAGAGGTTAAGCAGGAACATTCATGATATCTAGAAACCGTATCAGAGGAAGGCTGAGGAGGAAAACAGGCTATACAGCCTAAATAAGAATAAAGGAAGATGACAGTTAACTCAAATAACTAAATGGCATCATGCAGAAGAACAGCCAGGCTTATTTAACTTTACTCTAGAAGAATTAAAAACAATTAGTTACAGTGAAAGAGTATTCAGCTCAGCATTTCTAAGAGAACTATTAAGATGTCTTCTAAAGTAATGGTTCTGCTCTGAAGTATCTGAGCAAAGGGGATGGCCATTAAAATTATTCAGAAAAGAATCCCAACTATTTGCAGGTACCTTACAAACCTAAAATTCTAGAACTAAGTCATATGCTATATTAAAAATTCAGCATAGAATCCTTTTATTTTTGCAATTCTAGCTAAATGGACTGATTACAGGGTATGTATTTTATCCTGCCCTATACCCCCAAGTTGTGTTCATTTCCTCGGCCTTTACAGGCAAACGTTCTACTTGCTGATCGTCTTCCTTCCTTATGCTACATATTCTGCACTCTGTATCTAGGGGTTCTGTATCCATGGTTGGTTGAATCTAGGGATGTGGGACCTGTGTTTACAGAGGGCCAACTGTACTATGCCATTTTATATAAGGGACTTGAGCATGCACGGATTTTGGTATCCACAAGGGGTCCTAGAACCAGTTCCCCACAGTTACTGAGAATGACTATATTCACAACAAAAAGCAGTTCTACTTATTTTAAACTGAGAGATAAGGAGACCTCTCCAGAAAATCTTCAAAAAAGATTTTCTGAATTACTATGGAGGGAATTTTAATATTTTGGTAGGCATGATAATAGGGAATAAAAAAAAACTCGGTTTGCTGCTTCCAGGCAGCCACTCCGAATGCACACTCATCACTTATAAGATACAAACAATACCAGCGATTCCCAGAAACTGCCAAATAACTACCTAACATTGTTCTACATATCGTTCTATAACTTGTTTCTCTATAAGAAAACCTAATGGTCGAACTCTAGATTTTAAAAAGCACAAGGTTAAAAAACACACACAACACACTGAGACCTATTTAAAATTGGATAGATGGCCAGATTATAAAGATATGCAACTGATCTACCAACTGTATACTGTGGTATAATTTTAACAGATAATATATTACTTTGGCAAGACCTACCATTTTAGTGAAAACAGTCTTATCAAGTGCCTAGACTTTCTTAACCTAAAAAAAAATGCTAGCATATAATATTGCCAATAGTTAACGTAGGATAAATTTTTAAACAATTTAAATGAAACCTAAAATATTAATTCAGCATGTAAATTACTCCATGGGAACAAAATTAAGCACTTAATAGAAGCATATTAACTCTTTCAAACCACTAGGCATCATTTAACAATAACAGCTACCTACACTGAGAAGTATCCCAGTAACCTGAAATACTCTTAACTTGCCCAATTAACTCCCTTACACCATATACTAGTTATATGCCTCAAAGTATATTTAAATCCCAACTATGTACACCTATAAATTTAACATTTAAATATTTTTAAAGAGGGGAGAGGGAGAAGAGGCAAGTCCAGACATTAATGAGTACAGTATTTACTCTTCAAGTAAAAGGAACTGATTTACTAAGAACGCTTTGATGGGTCACACCCTAAAGATGGGTTGCATCTAAAGACCCTCTGATGGGTCATTTGTGGTTAAAAAAAGGGTTTTTAACTTGTCTGTGACCTGTTACAGGGAATGGAAAGTTCACATTTTAACACACTAATTACTTTGTACATTGCATAAAACACCCAACACTGAGAATTTAGTAAAACTGACCAAGATCTATAATATCATTTCCTATTGTCTATTTAATATAAACATTTGTTTCAGTGACTAGAGTGCTTAGGATGGTCTAAGTAAAACAAAAACATCTGCTAAAAATGTGGTAACAAAATAATAAATAATCAGTCTTATGGAACGAACTTTAAGATGAAGAGAAAACTATCCTTTTATTATTCTGTCTTTGGGGATCCATTTCTGAGCAAAAACTACATACTTTATCCCATTAGATCACATCCTGACCTAACAAAGTGCTAAGCTATGTTCTTTAAAACATTGCTGTAACGACTACTTTAAAGAGCAACCCTGTGGAAAGATGCTGAATATGTAATCATAGTACACTTACAGTTTAAGGAGAGAAAAAAAAAGTCCCACACTGGGGAAGAGAAGAAGCCATACTTAAAGAGACTAGAACAAAAATATCAAAGTGCTGTGGCCAAAATTAGTATAAATAGACTTTATTGAAGTCAGTGCCTCTGTACTGAGACAGAAGATTGTGTCTACATAAGCACAAGTTGTAACATTTCACAACTTCTAAAAGGAATGTCAACAATTACAACGATCATGCATACCATGGTCGATAATCACATTTTAGAAGCATTTTCAACCATTTCTAAAGAAATGCTTATAACATTGTTATATATAGAACTACTTTCAATAAACTGCAAAACATTGATCGACTTTTCCAGTATGAGCTACAGTGTCAACACAAAAGGGAGGCATAAATGTTTAATTTATGAAATCAGAATGGAATATTTACTGTAAAGAAAAATTAAAAAGCTTTCAAATAAAGGCCATTATTGAACCAACGTGAAGAGCACAACTTGAACTTTTGAATTCATTCATCTTTTAAAGCTGTCCTCTGAATAACTTCAGTTCTAAGCATTGAATTCAGTACTGTGAATATTCCTTGGATTGCAGTTTGGCAATGATGCGGTCCAACTGTCTCTTTGCTTCACACTGTGGGAAATTGCTCATGTCATAATATTGAGGGGCAATTTTCACCAACCTGTCCAGAAGGGGGGGAAAAATTACCAAATTAACAATTAAAGTACTGGAGTTGCTAATGGGATAGGCATTACTCATTAATATACTGATAAAGAAAGGCAAACCTACAAATCCAAATCAATGTTAAAATTACAAGTGCCTAATCCTTATAAACACCACTTTTGATATGCATGTTTCTAATAAGCTGTAAATTTTCTGATGGTGGACTTTCCATAAACTTAAAAAAAAGATAAATTCTTATAAAAAATTCTTTCTTTACATTAATACAAAGATATTAACATAAGGTCATTCATTTCTTCACTCTAGAACACTATTTTGACCAACCTCTCTAAGGTTAGAGTACTGAAGGTTCTATACAAGAAACATCCTGGTATTCAAATGACTGGATCTTCTCATTTTCAAAGTTCTAATAACCATAAATATAACTCTATACCCCAAACAATACACTTGACTGAATCTTTTCTAACATTTAGCCATACAATTTTTTCTCAACAAAGCATTTAAGATAAAATGATAATGTCTTACACAATTTAAGTGTCAAAAGTCATAAATCAGTGTAGGAAAGAAGCCTCAAAGTATATAGCAAGTGACATCAACTAAAATGAGCGCTTCAGTCCCACCATTCTTGGCTGACGTTTCCTATCTTAAGTTACAGAATAGATTCTGGCAAAAAAGGAAAAAAAAAAAAGGACACAAGAGGGAGTGAGGTAGTGAGCTACTGAAATGGGTGGGTAATTTTGCTTAAAATAAGTCAGTTCTGATTACATTTTGTGAATCAAATATGCAATGATACAAAGAGGTATAGTTTTTAATGCTTGCTTAGCTCCTAAAGCACCAACATATATATAAATAATGGTTGAGAGCTAATTATAGTGGGACAGAGAAAATATAAAGACTGACTGACTTCTGGAACCAGGAGACTTGAGTTAATCACAACAGCAAGAGAAGGGCTCTAAAGACACTCTTGGTATCAGTTAACTGTAACTTTATATTTGGCTCCAAATCCTGCCCATGTCCGTACCAACAATCTCACCGTCCTCTTATCAAAGCAAAGATTTTAAGAGGTAACCATACCATCAGGTCAAAGCTCCATAACTATACACTGGACTATATACCTTATTGATGAAAACACCAAATTCCCCAGAGTGAAACGAAAAACAAGACTCCTTTCAGATTCCATTCTGAGCAAACGGTAACAAAAACTTTTAGAACGAAAGGCGCTGAGCTTACCATTCGGGCTTGATATCTGTACACGTCCGGATGTAATTCTTTGTTGTAAGAACAAACTCATTATAAAGCACCCATTCAGGCTTGTGGTCAAGAACAGTAGAGGGATGCAACTGAACCACCTGGTTATCTTTCACAGTTAAGTAATGCCCTGTTCGTTCTAAATGTGCCACCTGAAACCAAAACCCAGTAAATTAATACAATACTTCTGATGTGCTAGTTACAGAACAAAAGTGGTGTAAAGCTACCTATATAATTAGGGACAAGCAAGCCTCACCTTTTGCTTTTTATCTGATGGCTATATTTATTTACCACTGCCTAATAAAAGCAGGAATCGGCCAACTACAGCAGGTCAAATCCAACTCACTGCCTATGTTTGTAAGGCCTGTCAGCTAAGAATACTTTATACATCTTTAAATGATTAGGGGAAAAAAATCACAAGAGAAACATTTGGTGACAATGGAGTGGAAATCACATGAAATTTACATTTCAGTGAAGTTTTATTGGAACACAGGCATTCCCATTTGTCCAAGGCTGCTTTTGTGCTACAAGGGCAGGCAGAGTTGAATAGTTTTAATAGGGACCTAATGGGCCCACAAAGCCTAATATATACTATTTGGCCTTTCCTGCCTTAGACTGTCTAGAGTAGGTTCTTAACGCCAGGTGACAACTTTGTGGTAGCTGAACAATTACTAAAAGATTCATTATCTACAATCAAACACAGCAATTGGTGGCACTCATCTAACATTTAACAAATACCAAAGCAGATGAAGACAGCCCTTTCCAATTCTAGAACTCTAGTAATATAAATATGTGTGAATAATAGAAATGAATAATACGTAATAGAAAATAAACTCAATTTTATTCAATAAATATTTACTAAGCACCTACTAGGTGCCAGGTACTACACTGCATGCCCTATTTCTAGAAATCCGTAACGCTTGAGTAATAGAGCAAGGCATGAAAATCCTAACTCTAATAAGATCTTATAAGATGCCACAGTAAACATTCTGTTGCTTCGATTTCAAATACAATGAGCCAATCTACTTTCATTCTGACTCAGTGCATTTAAGTCCATTTTATTTACTGAGCTCATCTGGCCTTAAGGCAGGCCACATCTTGCTTAAAAGACAGAGCCAAAGGAGACAATGAAAAAAAACAAGTGGGATATATAAGAGATAACTAAAACCAATCCCATCCCAAGTAAGGGATTGACTTGTTTTCGTCAGAAAAACTTTGCATTTTTAAAAACATAATCTGTTTTAAGTCCCTTAAAATAAATACTCACTAGATTTACCTGACAAGTTTTACTTCAGCCTCCAATATAAAACACAAAGCTAATGCAACGTTTTAAATTATTTTTCATCTCTATTACTTAAATCAAAAGACACGCCTGGCTTTCCCAGCACCAAGTGTCTTAAAGACTCCATTAATAAAAAAGTAATTCTAAAATTGATTTCTATATAACTGGATCACTAATTAGGCCATTTAGTGAATTAATTTAGACACGTAAAAACTTCTCAGTATATCAGTTCATTCACGAATTTGGACATAAAATTTAAGATCAATATTTATAGGCATTCTTTAACTGAATTTTTGTGTTTACGTGGATTCCAAGGGCTGCTATAGAAAACAAACATTATGTAAACATTTAATTATGCACTTCTGTATTATCCACATACCTGCATAAAATACCCAGTAACCAAAGCTTTTCTTATATTAATATAATAGTCCCTGCTTGTAAAGTCAGTACTTCGACGAGGCAAATTAAATCTGTCCATAATTCTCGATAGCTGCTGGCGTACATTGTCTGCTGACATCAGGGACCTGTAGTTAATGAAGTTGTCATAACACCACTGAACCGATTCATGATCTACAAAGTTGGAAGGAGGGAAAATAAAAGGGGACATGAATCATCCAAACAGGTATATTATCTAATTAAAAATGGAAATCACTATAAACAGTAAGCTAAATAATCCAAAAGGGAATAACCCACATCATTTTTATAAATTAATCACAACGGTATCAACTTTCCTAAAAATCTGGAGTAAAGTTCAAAATTAGAAATAGCACTAAGGTTTCTGGCTATTGAATGACAAAACAATGGTTTTTGGATAAACTATTTTAATTGTACTGAGTTATTTACCCATAAACATCCACCTGATTGTTTTCCATAGTGTGACAGGGGTGGGTTGAGAAAATTTGGAAAAATGCCATGTCTTTCTCATTTTCAAAGAAAAAACAAGCTTAGATTAAGACTATCAAATACAATTTAAAAGTTATAAAAATGAACTTCAAGTGACTATTGTGTGCACCCCAAACTTAGTGTTTAGAAGTTTTACTGTGACCCATGTACCTCTTAGTGGTTTAAAATACAAGTAACATAGTTTACAAGGATGTCTGGAACACTCATTCTTATGTTTAATAAACAAAGCTTATATCAAAGCACTTAAAGTAATTTCACTACATGTATTTTGTTTATTATCAAAGGGATCTTTCTCCATTGATTAATCCTTCCAACTAACCTAGAGATGCTCATATAAGAGCTCGAACTGTAGCATCATGTAAAATATCACACAGTGTCATCTTTATGTCTCAAAGACAGTCACAATGGAAAACTGCATTATTTATTTCAGAGGCCCTTAGATAAATAAATCTAAGAGGGTTATTCTGAAATGGGAGGGGTCCTTAAAAAATTACAACTATGATGATCCTTTTCCAGCTATGTGATGTAATCTTTGGCATAGTCCTTCCTCCTTGGTTCTAGGATTCTACTAATTGTAATATATATATTCTTAACAGTTTGTCAGCGGAACAACAGGTATATTAATAAATGTTTATCCATTACAAAATGCAGCCACATTTCAGAAACAGGGTAGGTGGATAGATGGGGTAGTAAATGACCTTTAAATTGAAGAACTGACATGTTAAAATGTCCATTAATTAACCCATCTGGAATGAGAAATAAAAGGTATCCAACTGAACATACTGACATTTAAAGCAAAGCACTGAGTATCTTCAGAGATGAAACAAAGAAAGTATGTGTTTAATGAAAGGTAACGTCGAAACAGATAATAAAAAGGGGGACTTCTTAAAAGGGTTGTTCATTTGCTGACTCTGATCTGGAGTGTAGTGTTTCTGACGTGCTAAACTTTTCACAGAATTCATACACTAAAGAGTAACAGAACAGGAATTTTAAGTTGTCAAGATAAACAAATAGTATCTGATGGTTTTACTATGTCTCTAAATTTTTGAGAAATAGTTTGATAAATGGGAGGAATAAAATCTAAACATGGGAACATTTTATTAAAATAATTCTAGCTATGTATTTCTCACAGTGAAACTACTCTTAAGATCTAAAGCCAAACCATTAGCACAGACACACACAAACACAGAGAAGTTAAGGCACTGCAAAATAACTTAAATCTAGTTCTGTTTCCCAAGTGTTAAAACAAATAGTATAAAGACTGATTTATCTTTACTATGTAATCAATCATTGTCTTTAATGAAATAGATCCTCTTGACTAATATCTGAAATATTTGCTAATATTTGCTAGTTTGCAAATACACAATGTTTCAAATACAACACAGCGTCACTTAAAAAATAGTTAAAACATCCCAAATTCAATAAATGGATATGAAATGTCCAAATATTATGTGGAGATCAAAGTTTGATGTTATTTTTAGAATAGCTCTCCTTATTTGAAAAGGTGGCAGTGATTAAAGGCTAAATGTCCAGTCATTCTGTTTCCTTTGACCTTATTAAGAAAAGCGTATCGAGGAAAAGGTCTAAAACTAACCAACAGCTTACCATCCCTATGGCAGTGAGAAGCATTTAGTAGAAAAGGATCATCTATCGAGTGAGTAGATGCTCCCATTCTACTTCATGACACTCCCTCTGCTTAGAATGGGTAGGATAAAGCTTTTATAGGTACCTACTGTTCAATATTTTCCTAGAAAGCTCCCAACTACCAAATATGTGTATAAAGCACAAGCATTCTTTAGCAATTTTATCATTTAAATCTTAAAATTCCTCTGATACTGTAATGTTACATTTATACGTAAAAATGAAAACACACAATTCCACTATAAATCTTAAATTTCATTTTCAAACCGAATTATGAAATCCAAATACAATGCTGTGCTAGTTATCATCAAAAGCTTAAATGACAGGGCCTCCCTGGTGGCGCAGTGGTTGAGAGTCCGCCTGCCGATGCAGGGGATACGGGTTCGTACCCCGGTCCAGGAGGATCCCATATGCCGCGGAGCGGCTGGGCCCGTGAGCCATGGCCGCTGAGCCTGCGCATCCGGAGCCTGTGCTCCGCAACAGGAGAGGCCACAACAGTGAGAGGCCCGCATACCGAAAAAAAAAAAAAAAAAAAAAAGCTTAAATGATAAAATAACACAACCTAATTTTTAAAGAATTAAAATGTCCTATGAGAGAAATAGGGTTAAAAAACCATGCTGCTCCTACAGAAATCTTTTCATTTCCACTTAAAAACAGTACCTTAATAACGTCAAGGGATTCTGAGAACCAAGATGGGTGTGAATCTGCTCCTTCTCAAGGCAGTTATCACAATCTGTTAATAAGTTACATGTCTGGTGGTCACACAGTTATCAACTAGCATGTGATACAGTTCGCACAACAGGAATATAGTGTATTTCTTGAATTGACCTATCCCATTGGGAATAAAGGCTTTAACATTATGCATTACCAATACTTTGGACACAAGAAGGATAAAATTAATTTTCTGAAGTAAACTATGTATTGGCCTTCATCTGTTTCTCAATTACTTTTCATTTACCTCCCTTATCTGCCCCAAATTTGTTAGATCCAGGAAGAGAAGGACTCTACCTTTTCCTTATCTGATATTCATCAATTCTATCAACTCATATCAGAGTTCGTGTGTAAGACACAGATGTGCAATTTGGCTGCTAAGGTCCTTGTTCCTCATACTGGCCCTCTAGCACTTCTGGACCCTGAATGAATAAATTCACCCCTATCCCCAAAGAGATGTGCCAAAGTCAACAGACTATTTTAAGAGTATAAATAGGATTTTTTGAGAAATAAAAATGAGAGTCAAACAAAACAAGGAGTGCAAAATTTGAATGTCTATATAATAAATTAGGAAACTAAATTCTTATCAGCAGAAACCACAAACTTTCAGAGTGATTGAAGACACCACATTCCTGGAAAAGGGTGATATAGGGCTATCAGTCTTTGATAACGTATCACCCAACAGGTTAACCTACCGATACGTAGAAATCAAATACTTTCAGAATCTATTGCAATTGTTTCCACATTTTTTTCCCTTTACATTTTCCTCTCATTTAATTTTTATAAATAGTGCATTCCAACAAAAGCATCTGGCAAGTACTGTATTATTACCACTATGTTTCCTTGTTTTCAAATAACTGGAAAATGTTTTTGATGTTGCTAAATATTCTCTGAAAACATAATATAAAGCTAGAACAATATTTCATCACATTGCTATAGCATAAATCACTGAACCATCTTTCTACTGGTGGGCATTTAGGTAGTTTCCATTTTCCTTTACTATGATAGATAACTGTGGGATAAAAAACTTGAAACATATCTCTGTCCACAGAATGCTAAAAGAAAATCTCACAGATTACCTCTGGGTCAAAGGGTTTGAGTTTGTTAAGGTTCCTGGTAACATAAAATCTACTGCTTTTCATAAACATAACATAAATTTACATTCCCAGGTCTGCTGTAAGACTGCTCCACTAAACCCACTCCTACACAACTAAAGACTACTTTTCTTTAACCTTTGCCAATTTTATAGGTGAGAAAATGGCACCTCTCAATAACAAT
Source organism: Mesoplodon mirus (assembly GCF_964341445.2). Lineage (NCBI taxonomy): Eukaryota > Metazoa > Chordata > Mammalia > Artiodactyla > Ziphiidae > Mesoplodon > Mesoplodon mirus. The sequence continues at coordinate 175,057,229 of NC_138977.1, forward strand.
GCATTTATTGAACTACAAGTAGAGTTGAATTTCCCCCTCATGTTTATGGACCACTTATAGCCTGAGAATGGTCATTCACATTTATAGCCTGTATTTCTATTTTGTTACTCTTTTGTAAGAGCTATTAGTAAAAATATTAGACAGTAATAATTCTATAATACAAAACCATTCACAAAAAATGCAAAATTAAAACAAAAGTATATCAAAATCTGTATGTTCATGGTAAATTTTATACAAGTATTTTATCTTTATTTCTCTGTATTTTCCAGCTTTCCAGTGCTTTTCCCCTGGTTATAAAAGTAAACAACTCTGGGGGCTTCCCTGGTGGCGCAGTGGTTGACAGTTCGCCTGCCGATGCAGGGGACATGGGTTCGTGTCCTGGTCTGGGAAGGTCCCACATGCCGCAGAGCGGCTAGGCCCGTGAGCCATGGCCGCTGAGCCTGCGTGTCCGGAGCCTGTGCTCCACAACGGGAGAGGCCACAACAGTGAGAGGCCCACGTACCGCAAAAAAAAAAAAAAAGTAAACAACTCTGGAAAAGATGGGCAATTTCTATTTTAAATGCCAGTCATGAGTTTTTTTCTAAAGGATCTCTGGGTTTCTAATGTAAAGTTGTCATGGATAATAAACGAAAAGTGAGATGAAGAAACATCTTATATGCTGCAAGTGACATTTAGACAAAAGAGTGCATTCAATCTAATTTATACTTACTTTGTTTAAAAGCGTGGTAGACATTCAGCAGTGTCAGATGATCTCCATCTATGTGGGCAAATCTCATCTTGGCCTCATCTGCGGCTTTCTTGGCCTCCGTGGGGCGAACAAAACACTGTGGGACTAAACAAGGTTGGTATGGGCCCAACACAAACGCCCATATCGATGAGTCACGCATTCACAGATAGAGGAACAAGGCCTAGCTAGGTCAGTTCACAGAGCATAGGGCAGGGCAGGATGGCCTCCAACTGCATCTTGGACTGTTTACTACCTTGATTTGGTACATCAACACCTAACCACATCTGTAAGACAAGAGGGTTTCAAAGCTACAGAGTACCTGATTATTTTTAACTAGATCTAAAAGTAGGCATCAAAACAGCTATTCTGAAGGCCATCAAGATACTAGAAAGCTAACTTATTTCAAAAACCAGTGCCGATAGCTCTACCAATAGCCAGAATTACGGTGTTAATAGCCTTTTAGCTAAATATCATTTTTTAAAAGGCCATCCATTGAATCCGCTGAATGGTTATGAAAGTGATGAAGCTATATTTGCCCACTGCAGAGCTAAAAACAACTTTCCAACCAGTGTACTGCCACATTTCTATTATAATTCTTCCCTAGTGCTGTGGCTATTACCAACTGGTGGGTATCACTATTAGCACTGGTGAGCAGAAGCATATGTAAACATAAAAAATATCATGAAATCTTGGGTTTTGATGATAGCAGTAGTGGTGGAAGGTTAAACCGCCTCTGAATTAAGAAAATTCAAAAAGGCTGGGAATATTCGGCCTAGTTTTCCAGGATTTTAAGAAAAAGATTAGAAAATAAAGTCCCAAGTTCTTTTTTTAAACTGTATTTGAAGACTTCAATATAAAAGCAGAATCCAATATTTTAGAAGTTGACAATTAGTCTGAAACGGTCATTATTTCAAGGGTCATCAAAATATATAACTACAGTATTTGTTTAGAGCCTCAATATTAATTCACATGAAACTTTAAGTTGTTACATACAAAACGTGTACTATATTTTTTGAAATACAACTTTCCTTAATTCACTTTAGTAATTCCATAGTCATAAAAGCAGTATGAAAATAAAAAGACTTAACAACTTGGGACTTTGTGAACACATTTTTAAAGCTCTTAAAACTTTGTCAATAAAAAAAATTATAAATTATCAGTTCAGATAGAAGATAATGGGAATAATCGACAGTGAGATCAAATACAGTATCAATTACTCTTTGCCACACAGTTTCCCCTTTAAAATGATTCCAAAGAAGCCAAATAGAGACAATGACACATAATCACAGTAAATACTAAGTCTTGCTTAATGTAACTGAAGCAAGGTAATAAATAAAAGTACAGAAACCTCTCATAGCTGTGAAAGTTGATGTGAACTAGCTACCAGAGTTAAATATTGGGTATAAGAAGCACTCCATAAGGCCCCTGATTTGTACTATTTATATCAGGACCCGAAAACTTCAGAAACTCTTTAAATGGAAAACAAAGCATTACAAGCTCAGCAAACTGTTTCAGTTCCATGACTTCTTCCTCACGCTTTAACATTTTCCCCCACAAATGCCATGCTTAATAACCGCTGCACATAAATGTTCACTCTCTTGATGTGCTAAAGATGACCAGTAAACCCTACGTTTTGTAGAACTATTACAAATAAGAGATGTAGTTGGAAGATCTCAACTGCATCATAATGACCAATTTTTTTAAAGGGCTAATTTTCTAAACTCAAACAATGGTAACTGTGTAGTATGCCTGATAAGAGAACCTAGAAAAATAAAAACTGGGCAGATAACAAATACACAATCTGTTAAACTCTTGCCCCACACTTTCTCTAAAAACTAAAATGTTGGGTTAACTACAACTGGGAGAATCTAGCAAAAACAACATATAAGAAAAGGCAGACAACAACCTACCACCACCTCCGCAAGAGACTACAATTTTATTAAAATGATTCGATACTGCCCTGCCCATCTGCTCTGAGTCTGATCAATCATAACTCTGCAAAAAAAACATTTTAGCTAGTTCTTAAATTAAAAATTCACACCATTAAAATATACATCTAAACTAAGCCAAAATTTTTATATTTAGAAATTTAAAAAATTTCCTCCTTTAACTACATTTAAGATTTTGAATTATTTGAGGCATTTAATTATAAATAATACCAATAAACCACTCTATGACTGGAAGTCAATTTTCCCCAGTACTGAAACTAGTATTAGAGTACTTTGATAGTAAAAACTTAATACGTTTTCTATTTTTCGCTGCAAGAACCAGTGTATATTTGTATGTTAACAATATTTCTCTTTTTTTTGGAAAATCTAATTTCCAAGTTACTATTTATTTGTGAATTAAGTGTTACTACTATTAAAAACAATAGTATTTGTTCAGCTTAATGTTCTAATTTTTTAAATAAGCAATTTTATCTATTAGACGTATTTATTTTATCAAGTGTTTTCCTGCCATTGTAAAAGAATTACCATCAGGTTAGATTTTAAACCTAGAATTATATATTACTACTTCTATTTATTTGATACTAAGTTTGAAGTAAATGTTTGATCGCCACTGCAGTACGATTTATACATGTAGAAAAAAGCTCACTCTTTAAATGACAGTTTGCTTTGTCTCAGGCTCACTTAATAGTGCCAGCTACTAGAACAAAGTTCTTCTGGTACTTTCAGCAATAAACTGCAAAACTGATGGACCTACCAAAGAACTCAGTTATAATGTCTTCAGACTTATTCTTCTCTTATTGAGATTTTTATTTGCACTCAAGAGAGCCCATGTTTTTACTATACTGTGTGCACAATGACTTAATTTACTTTTGTAAATACTATGTCATTATGAAGCTACTTTACAAGATATTTAGGAAACAAAATGAGTCCCTTAAAACCACCTATAAAATCCACTATCATACTAAGTATTAAAAAACAAAACCAAAAGTGACGTCCACCCAAACTTTGAAGAGCTGGGCTTTTTTTAGTTCCTTTCCCTCTATTACCTGACAACATAGCAGTAATAGATAGGACCTCATTAGAACAGTTGTAGTCACAACTTGCAATAACCATTTTAGCGAGCTGTGGATCTAGAGGAAACTCAGCCATCATGGATCCCAATTCAGTCAGATCTCCATCATCGTTTAAAGCAGCCAAATAATTCAAAAGTTCTAGGGCTCTCATCAGAGTTTCAGGAGCTAGGAGGAAAAGGCGATATAACAGACAAGCAAAAACATTACATAGTACAAATTATTATAAGCATTCTCATTTTTCATTCTACAGTGGACCAGACTCGAAACTCAAACTGTCATCAAATTCAATTACAGAGATCTAAGCAAACTATGAATCATATAAAATTGCAAAACTTCACTGTATAATAGTAAAACTGTCATCTTCCTAAGTACATTAAGTAACTGTTAACTCAACAATGTGTTTATCAAACTATTTTTCTTCCAAAAAAAAACCTGGGAAAATTTTCACATTTTCATGCCCTGTCAATAACTCCCAGAATAATTAAGCTATTCTGAAGGGAAAAAAAAAGAATTTGCTCTTTTGTCACTCTTTTAGTTTTAATGCTAACACACAAAATTTATCTTGATGCATTGTAAGAAACAGGTAAAGTGTATTTAATATATATACTGAATAGGATGCAGAGAAAGAGTCAATTTTGGTTAAAAGGTTTGATAAAATATGCTTTGAGAATTCATACCTGGTGGATCCATAAAATCAAAATGCACCAAATCATCAATACCAAGTTTCTTCAATTGTAATACAACTGATCCTAAATTAGAACGCAAAATCTCAGGATAGGTGTTATCCTAGAAGAGTACAAAAACATTTGTTCTGTTAAATATTCCTTAATCCTCTTGCTCCAAAAAGCAAAACGTATCTGTTCTCTGCCCCCTTAGCCATCAACTTTTGGCATTTCTTCTAAACCACTGACTAAAGAGAAGAGAAAAACACTTGTGGACTAAAAAGACTAAAAGGGAATCAGACACTTTCCATGAACTATCTTTATAGGGTTCAAAGCGTTACTGCTGCTGCCCACCTCAACTTAGAACTGTAACAAAGATTTGTATTGGTAGACTACACCATAAATCTCGGAAAAACTAAAGAGATTATAGTGCCAAAAGGCAAGATAAAGTAAATGAAGTAATTTTCTCCTGGTAACAAATTCAACTTAACCTTCCACACACACTAGGAAGGACACAGTAAAACCCTTACCTGCATTTCTGTTTTGTAAGCTTTCTCTGTATAAAGTCTGAAGCACTTCCCAGGTCTGGTTCGTCCAGCTCGACCAGCCCTTTGCTGGGCTGAAGCTTTACTAATGGCTGTCACTAAAAGGGACTCGACTCTGATTCGAGGATTATATACCTATTGGAATGGAAATAACATTAAGAATGATTCTTCCTTCAGTTAAACACAAAACTGTGATCTAACAGAAGTATCCAAAGCCCACAGCTAACCCGAAAATAAACAAAGTAGTACTGATGACCACCATAAACCATGCTGGGACAGAAACAAAATTCATCGCCTTTACTCCTTAACTTTCTTTCAGGTATTCTGACTCCAGCATTCTGAGAGACCCAAGCTAACGTGAAAAGTCTCTTATCTAACACACAGATAGCTTATATCATCTTTACTCTTCCTAATTTAAAATAATTTCAGCTTTACCTTACTCTTATATAGTAGACTGTGCTGAAGGTTTCTGCCTGAAAAGAACCTGTCAATTTCAACACCTTGGACATTAAGAAAACTATTTTGAACTTAGTCCAGAAGAAGTCAGTTATATGCTGCCAGTTTAAAGGACAGTTTTCTATCAAAAACATGAATACTATGTACAATGAATTCATGAATTTTCCCAATTATACTTATAAAATTAATCAAATGCAATCAAAGATCTTTAAATTATAAAACATAGATTTATTTATTTACTGAGTAGTCACTTCATTTGGTAAAAGTGCTTGGTATTCCGTACTGTTAAACTAGAGGTTAACATAGTACTTTTTTTTCAAGTACTGTGCCTGGCACACAGAAACTCTAATTTAGTTGGGGAGTGACTGATATGCAGGTTACGATAATCAATCCTTTATTTATTACTACCACCATACTCCTTACATGAACCATACACTCACATACAAAACACTCACCATCACTACAAAGAAACCAATGCAACCGAAAAGAAGTCTAGGGTTAAATATTAAACATGGGCTTAGTATGTGAAAGCCAGCTAGAACACAAAGGGTTCATATCTCAGAAGTCTGAAAATGAAACACAAACTGGAAAATAATTCTAAAAAGTAAATTTCAGCCATTAAATGAGTAAGCAATAAGTACTGTTAAACTAATACTAATTTATAAAGTACTGAAGTAGTACAAAATATGTACCTTTTGTTTCGCAAATCCAGGATCAATCACAAATACCACACCATCTATTGTCAAAGATGTCTCGGCAATGTTAGTTGACACGACTACCTGTTAAGAAATAAACAGTATTTAACTTATACTACTGGCCAAGTACAATTCAAATAGTAAGATTAGCATTAACTTTCACTAAACAATCAGTTACAACCCACTAAATAAACCAGAAATAAGGTTTGATCTTTAATGACCAATGCTACATAAAGACGAATATTTTAAAATTCAAAGTTTCATTTAGCTCATCATAGTACCTTCCTTCAACAAAAAATCTTCAGGTTATTACTCAATCACATCATGTTTTGATTATTCAAAGAGCAGAAGAGCATCAAAAGAAAATTATCGATAAAGCAATATAAGCTTACCTCACAGAATGTCTCCCTGAGAGAACACTCTTTGGTTAATATCCAAACTCCACACAACATGTAACATCTTTCAATATTTTCAGGCAACATTGACAAAGGAAAACTTTATATCACCAAAACTCAACTCAGTATTTTAAACAAAATGGCACATAGGGATGAAAATCTCAAGTTAGAATCCAAGAATTTGCAGATCATAACAGAACGTAGATGTTTTGTAAAGTGTATAGTCTCAAAGGGGGTGTCACTGCATACAAGGAAACTGTTAATCATTTCAACTTTTTATTGACAGGGAATAATGTTTAAAGCATTTACATACTAACATGATAGCTTGTTTTTTGACATGGGTGTTTTACTGTATTTTAAACAGGTTTTAGAAGATTAGGGGCTTGAGAATGACATGTTACATAGTTTTTCTTTTTAAACAATGGGAAAATGGGATCCTCATTATTATTTTCCCCAAAACATCTGATTTTGGGAACAGATTGCTGCCATTAAGTAGGAAATATGTGTATATGCAAGCAGCTGACACAGAAGATAAATCAGTGTCTGCTCTTAAAAGCTTTTACAGTTTGTAAAGAAACATTAGAGGTGGAGAGGAAGTGTAATGACATCAAAAATGCACTGTAAGGGCTTCCCTGGTGGCGCAGTGGTTGAGAGTCTGCCTGCCAATGCAGGGGACATGGGTTTGTGCCCCGGTCCGGGAAGATCCCACATGCCGCGGAGCGGCTAAGCCCGTGAGCCATGGCCACTGAGCCTGTGCGTCTGGAGCCTGTGCTCCGCAACGGGAGAGGCCACAATAGTGAGAGGCCCGCGTATCGCAAAAAAAAAAAAAAAAAAAAAAAAAAAAAAAAAATGTGCTGTAAGATTTTTAAAGTGTTTATTTCCAAAGTGAAGACAAGGAAAACTTACTGAGAAAATGGCATTTAGGAGAGTTGTGGAAGGTAAGGTGGGATCTACCCACAAGAGGGAAGGGAAGAGCACTAGAAATAGAAGGTTCGGCTTAAACGAGACAGCATGTGGACAAGGCTGCCCATAGGCACATGTAAGAAAGGACTCACACTGCCAGGAAATCTTGGAGGTTTAAGATTACTAGAATGCCGCGGAGCAACTAAGCCTGTGTGCCACAGCCACTGAGCCTGCACTCTAGAGCCTGCGAGCCAAAACTACTGAAGCCCATGCGCCTAGAGCCCATGCTCTTCAACGAGAAGCCACCGCAATGAGAAGCCCGAGCACCATAACAAAGAGTAGCCCCCGCTCGCCGCAACCAGAGAAAGAAAGCCTGCGCACAGCAACGAAGGCCCAACACAGCCAAAAATAAATAAATAAATTTATATATATTTAAAAAAGATTACTAGAGCATCACTAACAGGATAATATTCTAGAATCACTTACATGTCTAAGACCAAAACGCTCCCTTTGTGCATTGGTCAGTTGAAAAGACTGCTAACTAGCAAATGGACAATAAACCGTAAGTGGTTTGATGCTAATGAAATATATTTTCCAGAACATTTCGAAGACACGAACATTCAATAATTAGAGCTGAAGCAAGCATAAACAAGGTTAACAGGTGAACTTGAATAAATATAACCCGAGTTTATTTAATATTCTTCTACAAAGTCAGTGTGTTGTAGTGGAAGGAGCAGGGGTAGGTGGCAAAGCCAGGAATCAAACCTAAATAGCTAAGTAAGAGTGGAGAGGTTTTAACACCCCCAAGCTTTAATTTCCTTTTATAACTCTTGTATACTAGTCTAGCTGAGACAGAATTTTAAGATATAAACTTAGATAATGAATGTGGAAAGCCCTTATAAATTATACAGAATCACAAACTACATGCCTGTGATTACATAAGAGATCTTGTGGTTTTCTGTTATTCTGGGGTGAAAATGGTTGCCATTATGATGTTGTACTTCTAGATAGATGTTTAAAACATATTTTGGGGGGGGGGGTGCTTCCCTGGTGACGCAGAGGTTGAGAGTCTGCCTGCTGATGCAGGGGACACGGGTTCGTGCCCCGGTCCGGGAAGATCCCACACACTGTGGAGCGGATGGGCCCGTGAGCCATGGCCGCTGAGCCTGCGTGGCTGGAGCCTGTGCTCCGCAACAGGAGAGGCCACAACAGTGAGAGGCCCGCATACCGAAAAAACAAACAAATGAACAAACAAAAAAACATATTTTGGGGGAAAAAAACCATTTCACATATTTCTAATACAACAAAATATACTCAGTGTAATAAAAATGTATTGATGTGATTAACCCTTTGAGTTATTTAAAAACAATTTTTGTCCACCAAATAATTTCACTTGGTGTTCATGTGTTTTCTCTGGGTATGTGTGTGACAAATCATACACCACCTTATAAGGTGGTGTGGATGTGTGATTTCACAAGTGTTTAAGAATCAGGTGATTACACCAACTTTGGCAAGCTCCGTGTCATTACTGATGATAAAGTCAACTGCCATCCAAAAGTCACACTCTGAAATACAAGCATAAAAAGACCTAGAGAAGCATGGTCTTTAGACTTCTACCAAAGATTTAAAAAGTAAATTGGTTAAAAAGCTTTAAGGTGATAAAAAAAAATTTTTGAGTAGGACCTACCTACCCTATGAGAGGTGGGTTTTTGGACAAATACGGGGAACACTCATATAACAAACTGTACAACTCTGAGGGAGGTATTTCTACTGACTCTACCACTAGAGCTGGATAAATAATACTAACTAAAGCTAAATAAAATATACACACCCACAGATTACAAAAGAACAGAGAAATAAATGAGACGATAAAAGTTATCTAGCTGTCTTGGAACCTTAGCAGTGGGGTGAATGAGGCAAGCCCTAAGTATGTTCTAGATGTGTTAAGTGGCACATGATCTAATTAGGAAGTGGTCATAACACGGTGATACTGAATTTGTCAAGGGACTTACATATTACCAACAGGAATATATATGTTACAAGCTTTCTAGACTGTAGCTTGGCAATAAGTGTTCAAAGAGTCTTAAAGAGTGTTCAAACCTCACTTGCAAAGGAATTATTTCAGGTAAATAACCCCATATATAGAATAAACACTATGACAAAAAGTCTGGCGATGCCAATTCTAATCTTTTTATATTATACGTGTTAAGAATAAACTCTCAGCTAGATTTATCCCTTTCTTCCTCAATAATCTGCCTTCTAATGGAATCCACATTGATTTATTTCAATAATTCCATTTCAAAGTACTTGAGTTGCTCTCCTTGAATTCTATTTGGACATGGTAATGCATTTAGCTTAAACAAATTTGGATTTTTAGTCCCTAGGGAACTCGGTGGGGTCTCCAATTCAGTGAGGACATTAGCTTGTATATAAATGTCCCAGCAGCACCACACTAAGTTATCTTCAGATAGTGTATTATTAAGCCTCTCTTTAAAACTATAGAGCCATCTCCACAAGGGCCATTTCTCTTTTTTACTGAGCAATGTATGCTCTGAGCATACACTGTTAATTAGTAAACTCTAAGATAAGCTACAGAAAAATCAGCTATTTGTATGGACAAAATTAATGAAAACTAAATAAAAACAAAAATAGTTGCTGGATTTTTAATAACACCAAATCTATATAAAACAGCAGCTATAAGTCTTAGTCAAAAAATGCATACGAGTGACTTACTGATGAGTAAACTTTCATGCATGTACAAAACCACTGTAGCTTTAGCTTAAAGTCAAATATTTGAACAAATGTCAAGCATGATCAAAACAGGTAAAAGTCTCCACCCTCACATAAATTTATGAATTGTGTTCTCAACCTTTCTTTTAAAACAATATATATATTTATTTATTTATTTTTGGCTGTGTTGGGTCTTCATTGCTGCGCGTGGGCTTTTCTCTAGTTGCAGCAAGTGGGGGCTACTCTCGTTGTGGTGCACAGGCTTCTCATTGTGGCGGCTTCTCTTGTTGTGGTGCATGGGCTCTAGGCACGTGGGCTTCAGTAGTTGTGGCTCGCGGGCTCTAGAGCGCAGACTCAGTAATTGTGGCGCATGAGCTTAGTTGCTCCGCAGCATGTGGGATCTTCCCGGAACAGGGCTTGAACCTGTGTCCCCTGCATTGGCAGGCGGATTCTTAACCACTGCGCCACCGGGGAAGCCGCCAACCTTTCTTGATTAAAAACTTGAAAGTTTACCATTGGTGCTATGTTACAAGTCCACATAAAAAGAACTCAGTAACTATTTGTAAAAGGAATACTAGTTAAGTACCCAGTGCCCATAAAAGATTACATTTAATATAGCCTACATTTGAAAACTTTGGTACCAAAAAGCTGTTTTGTTATTAGTTTTACCACAATCCTATTAGGAACCCTATTTTGCATAAATTAATACAATGAGTAAGATAACAAATAAGGTACTACCTTACAAAAAGTGCTTGAATATACAGTAATTTAACAAAAACATGAATCAAATAGTATTTTGTTTCACAATGGAAGCAGACTGTAAACCCCTAAATGTTCCTATGTAATTTTATTTATTTATTTATTTATTTATTTATTTTTGTGCTTTGTCACACTCTTTATTTTTTTTTAAATTGGAGTATGGTTGATTTACAACACTGAGTTACTTTCTGCTGTACAGTTTACATATACATATATCCACTCTTTTTTAGATTCTTTTCCCATACAGATCATTAGAGAGTATTAAGTAGAGTTCCCTGTGCTATACAGTAGGTCCTTATTAGTTATCTATTTTATATATAATAGTGTGTATATGTCAATTCCAATCTCCCAATTTATCCCTCCCTGTAATTTTAAATGAACTGTGAGTATCAGTCAGTGATAGCACTCTTGAATAAAGTCCCATTCTAGTAACTGGCACAGTTATGTTTAATTAATGAATTCATGACAAAAGAATCAAGCCTTGGCCTCTAGTTCTTTATTTTATAATATAAATAGGATTATTACCAAAGTTGTAGCATTTAAAAAAGAGAACAGGAAAATAGCAACTGAATACCAGTTCTTACTGGTATTCAGTATCTGGTATCCACCCACATTCCCTCATGTAACCTGTGTGCATCTTAATTCTTACCCTTCTTCTTTTCCCAATCCCACCAATCCCTTCTTCTATTCTAATTGAACCTGCCAAGCCCTGGGTCTGATGGTCACTTGCTCATCTCGCCTGCCAGTCACTGCTTGGCCTTAGTGCATTTCAACAGTCTCAGGTTTTCAGCTGGCACTCCCACCTTCCCTGACCAGCTTCAAAATACATGATTTGTTGAGTGAATCCTCCTCTATAAATTTCTATAAAAATTGTTCACTTTCCCTTAAACATGCTGGGCTTCAATGTGCCTTTCCTCATAAAGAATAATGCACCAATTGCCAAGGGAAGTCCTCCCTCCCCTGGGATCATCCAGGGAGGCCATGACAGCACTCTTCTCAACCTCTAAGATGAAGCTGACTCACGCCAGGAGATAACATGATTTCCCAACAAGAGATCCTACAGCTTCAGCTGAATGAAACATCATTAGTGGATGATGAAATAGCACTGTGTCCCTTAGTTTTGATTCTGAATTAAAAGGCTGAGATGGGATCCCAAGGTGAGCCCAAGCCCTGGGAACTCCAATGGCCTCCCCTCAACATCTGTGGCCATCACACATATATCCAACTGCTGCTGAATCACTCTTTTCAGAAAGACAAAATTCTCCTAAATATCCTAGGATTTACAAGAACATGAAAAGCAATAGTTTTAAAAAACCAAACAACTCATTCTATTCCATGGGCTTTGGTTGTAGAGTCTACAAAATGTACCATGTACTGGACTGACACCAGACTGAACCTAAACTTCCAATATACTAGTATTAACGGAGCAAAGAGCTCAGATATGAAGTTTTAATGTGTGCGCCCAATAGTTCTCAAAGTAACTCAAAATGGAATGAAGAGAACTACATGAAAAGACAAACATGGCAAATCTTGCTGTAAGCCAATTTTACTCAAAGATAAATAAAAACACCATTTTAAAATTAAAACGAATGCAGATACACAAAGTGTATGATTTCAAGAAAAAATTAAATCACCTGCCTGGAGGATGTACTAACTCCTCTTTACTATAGAAAATGTTTACAAAACAGCTACTTTTATATACATCCACTGACAAAGAGTGAAGTTAAAAACTCCACAGAGAATGAGTACTTTTCAGTCAACAAATCAACTTCAAAATTATGTACTAAAGTTATCACTTAAAACTGTCCCCCGAAGTTCTGAATGAACATAAACAGAAAATATTTTAAAACATATTCTAGAGACAGCACTATGACAAAAATAATTGTAATGTTGAACATAATGAAGCTATGATCAGACTATTTTTTTAAAAGTCATATTCACTACTCTTGTTGATCTATGAAAAACTCAAAACCTAATATTTTCCCCTATCAATCTCCTGTTAACTTATATAACACTACGCTGGTGTTGCCTATCTTTTCAGTAAGTTCTTTCCATTTGAAAAATGTATCTGGTTCATTTAACTTTTACACAGCCATGTGAAGAGATAATTAACCATGATACATTTAAATATCTTTATAATTTGTAATTTTCCAACAATCATCAAAAATGTTGGGAAAAAAGATCGAAAAAATACAGCAAAAAAAAATTGTGCATCTGTTAGGCTAGAATACAGACATAAGAAAGCAATAAATTCCAAATCTGACTGACAAGCAAGTCATAAGTGAGTAATATTTCCTAAGACTTTTCTACATGAATAAACTCAAGAAATGTGTAACAGTTGCCACGAGGGCCTAGACTGTTCTAGATACCCTGTATACAATAAGCTTAATCCCTGACAATCATCTCCCCAAGGTGATGAAGGTAATCAACTATACCCACTTTAAAATATGCAAACTTTAAAACCAGATCAAGAATCATACCAAAATTCACATGCAGCTTATTATATAGCCTAATAAATGGCTGGGCTTTTTAGAAGCCAAGTTGACTCTAGTGGTTTTCCAACCTTTTCAAACAATGCAATCTTATTTTCAAAGGAACTAACAGAATCTCCATCTCTTAAAAAATAAAAGCATAGCTGCCTGTATCAAACTCAGATCTCCTTCCTATACACTCCCCCCAACACAGCGCACCCAGAAACAAGGCTGGAATATCCCTGGCTCCCTTCCTGTGCCAGGCAGATATCCACACCAAAAGGATCCACAGTTCCTGCCCTCAAGAAATCCAAATATTTACGCAGTGTGATTAGTGTTGCTGTTATTAGAGATCTGTGCAGTCAACACTTCATACCTACAGACATGACATTTGGTTAGGTCTTGACAAAAATTCTAGGCAGAAGCCAAGGCACTGAAGAAAAAACTACTTAGTTTTTGCCAAGTGATTTAATGGGGAGGAAGACATTTGGCTGTCTTCCTCACCCCAATCAACCTTCCATTTGCTAAGGAGGAACTTCTGGGGAGAGAGGGAAGCAGTATCTGCTCTTACTCTAAGGTCAAAAGATGCAAAACTCTACTCAAATACATTTCTTTCTATTTACTTTGGAAATACAGGTAACTTTGTAGCATACAATTCAGATGACAATCACCCATAACTTACTCCTTTGTAATTCAATATAGTTTGATATCTCACACACAAATCTTTCCGCATTAATGCAATGTTTATAGAGAACATTTCAATGCTACCTTTCTTCCAATTGCTCCGTTCTGCTTTTTTGGAGGCGGAGGCTCAAAAATGCGTTGCTGCTGCTGAGGTGGGAGTGTAGAGTACAGTGGAATGATTTTAATGTCACCAACTTCAGGGCCCAAGTCATCAACCTCACGCTTTATTCTCTTACAGGCTTCATCAATTTCCTACAAAAGTTTGAGTTTGAAAATAAAATGAATACACACTGAAACATTTTAAGTATTTATCATAATCCTAGTTCTATGCCGCTTATTTTCATTTTAGTAATCAAAATTAATTTAGCAAATTTCACTGGGATTTCCAAAAATAATCCAAGAAACTGATTTCTGTAGTCAAATAAACACAAAATTGCCTTATTGGCATTCCACACCCTTTTTTCTTAAGACTCGATATCCTAATTAATTCTCAACAAACTGTACTAAAATTGAAATTTCTCACCCAGGAATATTTAACTGCACTCATAACCTTTTCAATTTTCACAATCTAAAAGAAATTGATGTGCTAGATATTTTAAACAAGCCAATTAGGCTTTAATGTCACGTATCACTAATGCAATTATATGGAAGATTTGCTTCATTGTGCTTAATGAGAACACACACCTCTACAGTATCAACATAGATATTTAAGAACTAGGTTAACCCAAATATCTTAGGGCCTCTTCAAAAATTTCCCTACTACAGAAAACGATTCCAATACATTTGCATTCAAACCCAGTTTTAAAGAGAGGACACACAATGGATACTGAGAGTGTGTGAGCGACAGGTAGATGGAAGGCTCTAGAGGATGGCAAAGGGACTTGAAAATGGGAAGGGAGCCAATTTTAAATTTTACAGAAGCTTTGATTTAGTTAAACTCAGAAGTATGCTAAATGATTTGGCAGTTTGTCCAATAATCTCAACCAGAAGTTACCCTTATTGACAAATTATCTTTTATTCAATAGACAGAATGATTTTTAAACATTTATCAGGTTAATTTATTGTATATTATAATCAAGCTAGAATAATTTTCCTTGAAATGATTGTAAATCAAAGTGCAACTGTTTCCATGTTAAAGAATACAAAGATTTTGGATACTTAAGAACAACAAAAAAAAGGTTTTTTTTCATCAATTTCAAACATACCAGTTTTCTTGAATAACAGATAAGGTCTTGAAAATTTTGACACAGAAAATTACTACTAAGTATTTGATGTAATAGTTTCCTTTGAGATCTAAAGTTTCCAAACGAAAATGAAAGTTTGCTATTCACTGAAAAAAATATAACAAATGAAACAAATATTTTTACCAAAAAAACTGCTTTCAAATGCTGTACCTAGATTAGAATGCCCCCTGCTGGTATACAAATACAAAATTAGACCTCTTCCCCACCCCCGCAAAAAAAAACTGAATGTAAATCCAAAACTAGATTTTATATACTACATATCTTATAGGAAAACTGCCACCAGTATTTTCAATTTTGTTAATTCTATAATATATTCGACTGGAAAATAAATGGTCCGAACCCACCAAATCCCAGATTTTATATAGAAAATTAAAAGTGCCCCAAATCATGCATTTGCAGACTCCAGAAATTTTAACAAGATTATTTTACTTGGAAGTACTGAAAGTATTTGCTAAGCATGTATGGAGCTAAAACAAAATCACTATTGCACGGGATATAAAGACTACTCTAAAGAGAAGAGGGGAACAAAAATGCCACACCATTTATGTTTTTATATGAAGTTCTAAACACTATGCTTTTAAACTCGGCAACAAAATTTTCCCTAAATTTAACCAAACTTCCAGAGTCAACACTGTCAGTTCTGAAGACCACAAAGCTTATTAACATTCATCAGCACAATGCAACCTTCTGCTTAGTCATGGATTGAGAACTGAGACAAAAGTTTAAGAGTTTCTGAATTCAGGAAAGACTTTCAGCTCCAAAAGCATCAATATGTATGTTAGTAAATTAATTTAGACCCTACTAATTTAATGAATCTCAACTCCTGAATGTGGAAAAGACTCAGTGAAATTAAAGATAAAAGAATGTACTGCTTAAAGAATGAAGGTTTCAACAACTTTAAGCATCTACAATTGATATGTCAATTATAATCATTCTTATCTAATTCAGTAGCACAGCTCCTCTAAGGAGTTCTTCTAGGAACACTTGATTTAATGGATTAACAAAAAAATAATACACATTCTAGAATTCACATGTTTTCCAACCTTTCATCAATTAAAAACTGGTCTCTCCCCTCCCAAATTAACTCAAGGGACTATAGAAACACAACTGTTTATGTGGTCAAAATGGTAACATGGTCATCATTTTTAAATGTCAAGATAGCTAAAATTTATGGATGCTATTCAAATTTATGGAGACAGGAGTACTGATTTCCCAGAATCTACCACTGAACTGACCAAGTAAAAATAACAGGTTCATAGACATGACGAATAGTAGTATTGCTACCTTCTCCTTAAAGGTCTTTACATTCTTCAAGACTTCATTAGTCTTCTAAAGGAAACTTTAAAATGCAACAGGACACAGGTAAACCTAGTTCAATTACAGTAATACTTTACTGAAAGATACATACATTTGAAAACCTTGGGGCTTATTCCTTTCCTTTCCCCAGCTGTGGGGTAGCTGCCAAAGTATCAACCACAGAAATCTAACTCATAGAAAAGCATCTCAGGTCGTCTCCATAAGGCCACCTGATATTTTTGAATAGAATTCTAATATGCTTGTCTATCTGAACATAATGACTATTTTGAATAGCCGTTAAAAAAACATGCTATGCACTTTGGAGGAAGTGAGAAACTATAGAGACCATACACAAAAGAACAAAATGAATACAACAGCCTCAACGTTGCATTATAGGATAAACACTGTTTACATGCTATCTAAAAAGCATTTGGTACTCTTGCTTACAAAATATATATAAAAATTCTTCCATTCAAAATGCATACAAAGGAAGACTAATACGTACAGAGATCTGTAAAACTGAATTTGCAACCCACCTTTCTTCCCAAAAGAACAAGTATGATTCTCTACTGCGAATGATTTTGCACCCCCAGAGGACATGTGGCAATGTCTACAGACTGGGGGAGTGTAACTGCATCTAATGCGTAAAGGCCAGAGACACTAAGAAACATCCTACAATGCATGGGGTACCCACAGCAAAGAATTAATCAACCTACAACATAAACAGTGCTATGGTCGAAAAACCCTGCTCTACAGAAAAGAAACTATGGCCAATGGGACAGAAATAATAAATCATATGGAAAAATACTGAAAAAATGCAAGGATAAAAAAATTACTCAACATTTATAGCTCTTAATGCAACAGCATTTGATCAAATATTATATATCAAGCATCCCTGCAGACTGAACGCAAATAACATAGTTCACATTCTAGTGGAGGTGAGTGAACAGCACAGATACAGAACATTTCCAGATATGAAGCAAGTTGTAATGGAATAGCACTGCTCTAGAACCTTGCTAGGAATAGAATCTCAGGCCCTACCTGACCTACTGAATCAGAATCTACAAGTTTTCTAAGTGATCAGCACATGTATTAGTTTGAGAAGCAAGTTCTAGAAAATCCACAAAGCCTACTATAGCAAATGACAAGCTTTAAGAAAACCTCTAGAAAAAGGCTTTCTAAAACTATTTTATCCAGACAGCTTTCACTGAGCTTATTTAGCCATCAAGAATTTTTCAGCACACCTGTAAACATCCTGTTGGATATGAGTTTAGAAAATGCTGCATCTGATAATAAAATTCCTATCTTAAAAATGATGTAAATTCTAACTAAGGAATTTCAGTGATTCCTTCCAATCCTCAGTAAACACATGCAAGAAGACAAAAACAAAACACACACATTTGTTTTGATAGTAGATGGGCACTTGAGTTACCTGAGTTCACTTACAAACTAAATTACTGACTATAATAACCAGATTTCACATTACCTGTGATTCAAATTCATACCTCAGCAAAACTGCAAATTAACACAACACTACTCACCACCCAGGTCTCTGCAAAGTTGAGACTACAATTGCTAAATCTTGAAATTCTAAAAGCATTTAATATTCTTAGGGTAATTAACCAGAACACAAAGACTAATAGTATAAAAGGGTATTCCTAGAGTACACAGATAAAAAGAGTTATTTCATATATATATACAATCAGGTTGAAGAAAAACTTTAAATACTGGCATAAGAAATATATGGTTAATATATGCCAAGTTCTTAAAGTTGTCGCCTAACAGAAACAATATAAATAATGAAGCAAATAATGACAATACCTCTTGACCAGTTAAGAAAAGTAGAAGATCTCCCTCCTCCTCTTCACACATATGAATCTGGATCACGGTTCGAATTGCTGCTTCAAGATAATCTCTCTCTGGTTCGGGAGTATAAAAGATCTCAACAGGATGTGTACGCCCAGGAATAGTTAAGAGAGGACAGTTATCAAAGTAAATCTGGAATTTTCCTGCATCTAGAGTAGCGCTCATAACTATAACCTGAAAAGAAAACAGTAAATTAAGTGAAGCTGTCTTCAAAGATCCTTACGTGGTTTTAAAGTAAAAAACAGAAGAGTAATGTTTACTGCTCCAAGTATGTCAATATGCCTAAATAAATTGTGATTTAAAAAATCAAATACAGAAAAGCTATACTATAGTAAACTATTTACATTTTTAAAAAGTAGGAATAAACCTGGCATCCAATAAATAAACTAGAATACATGTTCATGAAGCAACACCTTAAAAACCAAAGTTTATATAATTACGTGTTATGTAAAAGGGATTGGTAAAAGACAACATAAATATGTAGTATGATTGCAGCTATGTTATTAAAACAAAACATGACAACCTTGCACATAGGGGAAAACAGGAAGAAAGCGCAAAAACAAAACAAAACAAAATATTTCTCCATTCTTCTAAACCATCTTTATTAAGCATATGCTCTTCAGAAAATTTTCTAAAACAGAGGCTTTCTATACTGCTGTAAAAGCCACAGTGAAAAAAGGTTGTTCAGGTACAGGGTTGCATGACCGTGTAGTCACCCTCCTTTTATTTAAATTATGACATTATATGACCCATTAAAAACGTACTTAAACAGAAGGCTCCCCCCTTAAACATTCCACTACAGAGTTCTTAATTTCTACTTTGAGTTCCTACCTAAAAATTTCAGTAGCTCATAAGGTTTAATCAATAATGACAGTACTCATGTAGTTATTCAAGTATATTCTTTAAAAGCATACATTTAATATTTATAAGCCAAATCATACTCAATATCAATTTTTCTTAAGACCCAGAATCTTTCTGCCTAGTATACAAACCCTCTGTAACACATATACTAACACACGATACTAAGTTCCAATGAATGGTACACACACACACACACACAGACAATGCAAAAGGGAAACTTCATAAACTTGGGGAGACAAAAAAGTTAGCATATTCAGTCAGTTTTAAGCCCTTATCAACAAATAACACTGGCCAGGGTCTAAGTGGTATAATGGACAGAAAAACAAACAAACATACACAAGACCCTAGGTTTAGGGAAGGCATTTCTAAGGAGTGGTTTATTCTGGGTATAGTTATTCCACTCTCCGATGTTACGAGTTATAATGAGCATGTTTGTGTTGCGACAAGGACAAAGATTTGATCCTTAATGAAGGCATTCCCTGTACTTAATAAAGTCAGGGTGAGCAGAAGGCTTAAAAACACCATTAGATCATTTAAAACAAAACAAAACAAAAAACTAGGTGGGTTAGAAACAAAAGATTTGGCTTAAAAATACATTCCTAAAATATATTACTAAAAATACATTCCTAAAAAATACATTACTAAAAATACATTACCAAAAATATTTGGCTTAAAAAGGCATTACCAAAAATACATACTTCAAGTCTAAAAGACACAGCAAGGTAAATTACAAAGAAAGGATAAACCACTACAGGTACTCTCATTGGTTGCTTCTTTTACAGGTGATTATTTTTTGTAGTCGATCAGAGTGATCATCATGTGCTCCCTGTTTTTTATATATACATACATATATAGGTATTTTTAAAGAACCAAACAAATAAATTAATTCACCTTTAAATCTGATCTCTGTCTAACAACCTCCTTCAGAACACCCATGAGAATATCTGTAGCCAATGTCCTTTCATGAGCCTCATCAAGAATTATTACACCATAACGCTCCAAGAGAGGATCATTCATAGCTTCACGAAGTAACATCCCATCAGTCATATACCTATATTGACAAAGAACATGTTAGTTAAGGTTCATTTAGTGCATTTTAAAACTAAACTTCATGACATAAATATGAAAAGCAAAGACATCAGTTAAGTCAAAATTAAACCCTTATTCAAACCAAATGTACTATTGTTTCATAATCAATTGCAAAATTAAGCTTCCAGAAAAACTTTTCAGTGAATATATCAGTTATACATTATCAAATCCTGTCAAGTGAGCCTGTAATACTGCAATGCATTGAGAAAACAAGGTAAATCTGATGATGGAATATAACAAACACATGGTTTCACACAAATGCCAAAGCAAAATTAGTCACTTAAATAAATTTCTTAAAAACAAAATAAAATTTAAAACAAATATTCAACCTGCGAATAAAACTAAGAAACCATTTTAAGTTGCTTTATCACATTACAGCACTAAAATGTTGTATTTCTTTAAAATCCTAATAACTTCCCACTTAAGCTAACAGACTCCCGGTTCAAAAGGACTAAGAGAGCACGAGTCTACCATCTTTCTTTCCCCAGCCCCATCCAATTCAATAAAATGATGGTAAAGAATCATAAAAAGGAATATATTCATGGAATGAGTAGCAGCATTAGCACTATGGAAATGCTGATAAATACATATGGAAGAGAAAAGGCAAATGGCATTAGCTGTATCAATGAAGCAAAAAGGAAAACTAGGCTTAGGGATGGCTCAAGAGAAGACAGCTAATGCGTAATTCAGGCACTCAGTAGAAGGGTGGTTTGCAGAATGGCCGTATGGGTCAGCCATCTCCTGTCCATTCTATTCTGGCTGCTACTGTCACTAACACGAAATGCTATCCTACATTTGGCACCTGGACAAATTGCAAATGCTGAAGTCACAGGTCATTCAGTTAAAATACAAATCCATGGTTTTATTTACAGAATTAAAAGCAGTATAAAAATCTGATGTCATCATTTATGACTTCACTATTCTGGCTCTATTTTTGACAAATTAGTCTAATCTAATCTTTCACACACCAACTTGATATTTTTAGCTAAGGCCATCTGTTGGAGCACCAAGTTCAGCAAAATGACAGTATACAACCCACATGAAGTCTTCTCTTTATTTTACCTGAACTTAACTGTAAATTAAGACTTTTGGCAAAGAAATCCATCTTTACTCTTTATATGCTACGTTTCTTTCTTCTTTGGTCCTATTTTAAAAAGGAAGCTACCACACTCCTGGCATCAACACAGCATTACCTGCAAGATTATTTTTTATTAAGACCATGAAGCAAAAACAGAGCCAATTAAACTATGACTCAATGCCTTAACCACAGTGCACCACGGTACATGAATCAGCTACACTATCCTCTAGATGCTCTGAAATATCTTTGATCTCTTTGAGGACGTGATGCTTTCTCCTGCCTTCAGATGTTACTACTGACATGAGCTGGGCGGTCCTTTTGCACATTATCTCAGTAGCAAAACATTCATAGAGTTTCATCTACTTGTGGATAATTTCCTTAGATTCAACAAAGCTCTTGTCTGTTGCTTTGCAAGGCAAAAAATCCGAACTGGTCACTCTTTGAACAGCAAATATCTGCTTAAATACTATCAAATTTACACTCTACTGCTCAGTTTGCAAGCCAACTCATTTCAACATGGAATCCTAGTGTAGTATTTTGAAGATACTTGAATTAACAAATGAACTCAACATATGTAGTTACAGCAATACATATTACTTATTTGAAGTGACAACTTGTACAGCTAGATCAAGTTCAAGCACTGACAACCAAACTTCCACCTGTTTATAAGACCCTCATAGACTGTAAAATGCATTCTAATTTCACATATTAAAATTGTGATTAAAAAGCCACTAAAGTATCAAACTTTCACTTGAAAACTCCTTAAAAAAAAACAAACCACCCTTTTATTTTGATCTTTTCTCATATTCCTCAAACTTAAGACGACCAAAACACTATCGAGGCATCCAAAAGGAGAGCTAACCCAAATACTCATTCTTTCATATTTTTCTAAGAGGGGAAAGGTTACAAATGGCAGTTTATAAATATTATAAATTAAATTAATGGAACTATTATTTGCCTTCTTTTATTAACAACTTGTATTACCTATTACCAAGTTAAATGGTCAACTAAACCTGAACCCTCTGACTTCCAGATTCTACGGACTCCTAATAGGTCAATATTGATTAGATCATCACCCGGTGATCCAATTCTATGAGATGTTACAGTTAATTATCTCCTGCATCACCAGCTAATATGGGAAGCTTGCTGTTTGTACAACCAGAGAGAGCTTCAGGAAAA
Organism: Mesoplodon mirus; assembly: GCF_964341445.2. Classification (NCBI taxonomy): domain Eukaryota; kingdom Metazoa; phylum Chordata; class Mammalia; order Artiodactyla; family Ziphiidae; genus Mesoplodon; species Mesoplodon mirus. Next base: position 175,079,891 of record NC_138977.1, read on the forward strand.
AAGATATTTTTGAAGTTGGAAAATCTCTCAAAGATACAATCAAATTTGCTGCTTTCCCAGCGAAGAAAACTGAGTACTAGCAGTTAACTTTTCCAAGGTCTCAAAACCAGTTAAATAGCTTACTAAGACTAGGTATCAGTGTACTGATTCCCAATCCCAGGCCCCTCCTACACTAACACACTCTCCTCAAAGTCCCAGATAAATAAATAAAAAAGCTACCTGGTGATTTGCTGTACTGCTAGATGTATGAAACCCTTTGCTTAAAAAAACAAAGTAACCTGAAACAGAGCACAAAAAAGGGAGAAACAGGTAGGTACTGGTGGTCCTATTAAAACCCTAACCATTTTCTTTTAGCTAGGTCAAGTTTTACTACCTTTCATAGTAGTGATAAAATACTAACCCAGACTAAGGGGTGAGTCATAAAAATAGGAGGTCACAATAATAAATTTTAATTACATTATTTTGAAGTTTCAGTAATGGACTAGTAAACAAAAACTGCACAGGACGGCCAAACTCTACATTTTACTGGATACTCTATTCTCCACAGTGTTTTTTTTAACTGTCTTAGGACAAAGACTAGCTTAAAAAGTCATCAGCATCACCTGGGAACTGGTTAGAAATACAGAACTGGCCTCACCTCAGACCTACTTAATCAAAAATTCTGAAGGTGAGGCATAGCAATCTGTGTTCTAACAAGCTTTCGTATGATTTTGATGCTTGCTAACTTGTGGAAAGCACTAGTCTAAATTAATCAAGTTAAACAAGAGGCAGGGTATTCCCTGGTGGTCCAGTGGTTAGGACTCCAAGCTTCCAATGCAGGGGGCCCAGGTTCAATCCCCGGTTGGGGACTAAGATACCGCAAGCCGCATGGCATGGCCAAAAGAAAAAAAAAAAGTCTTTGGCACTATTAAAATAAAACTTAAAAAATGTACTGCAAACGTGTTATTTGGTTATAGTTTTCTTTACATATATTTATAATTTTTGAAACATCTCAAGTAGTCTGATTCAAAGAAAAGTCATAAAGGGAAAATAGATCCACAGAAAGGTGATAAATGCTTTGCAAATTGAACACCAGAAATTTAAAAAGTTTTTAATAATAAACTATGTATTATTCATAACTTTAATGAATGTCAACAAGTAATGCTCAAGTTATGAGTGATGAAAAACTGACTGGGGCTTCCCTGGTGGCACAGTGGTTGAGAGTCTGCCTGCCAATAAGGGGACACGGGTTCGAGCCCTGGTCCGGGAGGATCCCACATGCCATGGAGCAACTAAGCCCGTGTGCCACAACTACTGAAGCCCACATGCCCTAGAGCCTGTGCTCCACAACAAGCCACCACAATGAGAAGCCCGCGCGCCACAACAGAGTAGCCCCAACTCACCGCAACCAGAGAAAGCCCCCATGCAGGAATGAAGAAAAATACCTGACTGTATGGGTAAGCAATCCTCGGTTAACAGTGTTCTCGGGGGGTGTGGGGGGTAATAAAAGACTCGCTGCCTCAGCACCACCCCCCAATTCCAGACTGATCAAAGATGTTTAAGACAAAAACATACCAGAATACAGAATACATGGAGGATTATTTAAAACAACCTTGGCCAGGGTGTGATGTAAAATCCAATATTAAAAAGTGGTTAAACATATAAAATTCATGTTTCTGCAAGGCATGAAATGTCATAAACAAGGCAAGGAAACAAATGGCAAACTAGGCAAAAACTGCAACTCGTATCCAGAATGTCAACTGCTAAAAAAGCTCATACAACTCAGTAAGAAAAAGGCCGACCAACCACAGGACAAAGAATAGAAAGTTACCAAATTTCATCAGTTCTATAATACCGTATATTTTTCAAATTTACCTTCTCTGTGATTGGCATGCATTTTATTTTTTCCACTCATGATTTTTTAAATTGAAGTATAGTTAATTTACAATGTTGTGTTAGTTTCTGCTGTACAGCAAGGTGATTCAGTTATACATATACGTACTTTTTAAATATATATTCTTTTCCATTATGGTTTATCATTGAATATTGAATATAGTTCTCTGTGTTATACAGTAGGACCTTGTTGTTTAAAGCGTACATTTTAAAATAGCACCTTACAAACGACTGTCAACCAGGTAGCAATACTCCTGATAAGACGAAAAAAGCATCTCAGATTCCGAAAAGAAATACAAATGGCCCATAAATACATGTAAAGATGCTCAATTTCATACAAAAGAAATGCAAATTAAAACCATAATGAGATTCTATTCATTTACAATACTGACAAAGATTAAAAAAAAAAAGTTCTACAACAAAGTATTGGCAAGGACATGGAAACTGATGCTCATTTGCTCATCCCTTACTGGTCTGAGTAAATAAAATCTCTGTGAAGGGAAATCTGGCCACAGCTAATAAATGCAAACACACCCTTTGATCCAACCAGTTTCATTTTTAAGAAATTCATTTCACAGTTATACTCACCTGTACACATGCGTGAAAAAATGTGTGTACAAGATTGTAAGGGAGTACCTAGGGCAGCAACCAATTTTAATAACAAAAACTGTAAATTTGAGTGTCCATCAGAAGAATTAAACTATGCAGCCATTAAAAAGAATGAGGCGGGCTTCCCTGGTGGCGCAGTGGTTGAGAGTCCGCCTGCCGATGCAGGGGACACAGGTTCGTGCCCCGGTTCAGGAGGATCCCGCATGCCACGGAGCGGCTGGGCCCGTGAGCCATGGCTGCTGAGCCTGCGCGTCCGGAGCCTGTGCTCCGCAATGGGAGAGGCCACGACAGTGAGAGGCCCACGTACCCCCCAAAAGAGGCAATTTTATGTTTATTGTTCTACAACAGCCTCCAAGATAAATATAAATGAAATCAGCCATACGTCTTGAACCAGCCCTACTATAAACTCTGAATTAATCTGTTCTGAAAATCCTAGTTACACAGTGCTTTTCCAATACTGTTAGGGTTTTGGTTACCTTTCAAAGTATCGGCTTTATCCTGGCATGATTAAATATGCATGTAAATCAAAACTATGTTTTTAGAGGATCCAAAATTTGCCTCAGCATGACCCCAAGAAATTCTTGGTATCTGCTTCAAAGAGTATTCAGTATAAATGACAGGCACTGTTAATTCTTAGTAATTAGATTTACTGCTTCACAAATACTTACACATAACTATATGGAGAGATGAAGAATGAGGATGGAGAGGAATAACAACACATACAGTGGACATACAGTGGTTAAGAACGCATCCTTGTTGCAAGACAAACTTTGATCAAGTCCCTGCTTTCTTACTGGTGTTCAACCTTGAACAAGTTCAACTTCTCTAACACTCCATTTGAAAAATGAGAATATGGTAGCTATTGTTTAAATTAAACAAAACAATGTATATAAAACACCTAACTGCACCAACTGCCTGGCACTTGGTAAGTATTCAATACAGTAGAACTCTACACTACACTCTTAACTAACCTCCACCTAATGAATGAATCCTTGGGAAAACCACCCTTACTCTACATACTGTAGTATAATTACACTTTTGTCCCTGCCAGGTGGGTCAACATAATATGTGACATGATGATCAACTTTTAGAACAGAAAAGAGAGTTGTACGTATGTATCCTAAGTTGTATGCTCCAGAAAAGCTTGAAAAAGATAAATCACACACACAAAAGCTATCAAATGTGTGAGATAACTACAGAAGAGTGAAAGGTGTCTGGAATTCCAGAATTCCAAAAGACTGAACTCTCTTAAATTCTAGAAAAGCAACACCTGTGTATTTTGCAAGTGTTTGAGGTTTAGATCCCACCTTTAGAACTAGACATTTTACTAAGTAATGGAACTCCAAAGGGCCCATATTCACGGAAATGGGTTTGTCCTACATTAACAGATTGACGAATGAATGTATAGGTTTTAAGCTAAAATAAAATGTTTAACGTTTTCATAAATTTTCTGTTTACCACTGTTTTTATTTTATTTATTTATTTATTTTAAATTTTGACTGCATTGGGTCTTTGTTGGTGCACACGGGCTTTCTCTAGTTGCGGCGAGCAGGGGCTACTCTTTGTTGCAGTGCACGGGCTTCTCATCGCGGTGGCTTCTCTTGTTGCGGAGCACGGGCTCTAGGCACGTGGGCATCAGTAGTTGTGGCTCATGGGCTCTAGAGCGCAGGCTCAGTAGTTGTGGCGCACAGGCTTAGTTGCTCCACGGCATGTGGGATCTTCCTGGACCAGGGCTTGAACCCTTGTTCCCTGCATTGGCAGGCAGATTCCTAAGCACTGCGCCACCAGGGAAGCCCTACCACTGTTTTTAGATTAACCCACTACAATCCAGTCAAGTGACATATGTGTCTCTGTTAAAGAAAAGCTACCCATATTAAAATGCCTACACAAACAGGTTTGTGTCTGGTAATTTCTTCAAAGTTATAATGGATCAAGACTTCTGAAAGAGACAATGACTAAAAGAAGTACTTACACACTTTCCTACCACATAACCTATTTTTGTTTAAAGCCCCTATCGGTAGAATAATTTTTTAATGACAATAGTAATGAACAGAAAAAGAACAAAGCTAAAACAGTTTGCATTTATCAGGAATAATATTAGAAGGCAGAACTACATATAGTACACTGATTTTATAAAATACTGTTCTTTTCACCAGCAAATATGGTGAGTCTAAACACCCTACCCTTCCTTCACAATGCCAACACTGTGAAATGGTTGATTACCCAAAAAAAGCAAACAATTTTTAAACATGCTTACAGTGAATGCTATTATACTTATTAAAGAACTACTGATAGTTATCAAATACCTTCATCCATCAAAACAATTTTTTTTTCCAATATCAGTTAGTACTTCTGTATGCCATGTGCACAAAAAAAGTTGATCATACATTTTAAGTATATAGAAGTCAGTTTAAAAAATGAAAGTTTTTTACCTCTTTTAAGTGACCTGGCTATTTCTGGACTCATCACTAACTTAAGAAAGTCTTCTGTGCATCTCCCAAATAGCTAGCACTGTATGCCTCAGTTCTAACTTCACAAACCTGATCCACAAGAACACAGTCATTTAAAAAAGCAAGACAGTTTGTTGTTCAATATTAAGATCTCCTAAAGGACAGCTCACATACAATCCACTAAAGCACAGTCTAAGTTTACTGTGTAGAAAAATAAATGTCTGATTCCGCAGACATTACATTAGTAAATAATGGTGGTTAAGAATGAAATAATGACTGAGTTTTTTCTTTCAATGTCCAATATTTGTTTAATAGGCTATTAAGTTTTTAGAACATAAATACTTATTAGGTTCTTAGAACTATACTACTAAATAAACAAGAATTCTGAGTTATTTCTTTAGGCCTAGGGTGTCATGAAAAAACTCCTGACATTAAGCATGCTGCGAACCAAAGCAGCATGGGAACTTCTACTCTACTTAAAATCTAGCTTATCTACCTAGTTAATCTGCCCACTTAAGTCTCTCCATCCTTCTCAGCTCAGATGAAATACCACCTCTTCTGTGAAATCATCTACACAATTCATGTGACATTCAAACTACCTTCTTAATTGCTTCATAGCTTACCTCCCCAACCAAGTCAGAAAAGAGCCAGCAACACTCAGTTCCTTTATATACATAATGATCCTTTCAATGGTAAAGGGATAAAGATTTATATAAGCTCACGTTCAGTTTGACATATTCTTAGCAAAAGCATTATCCAGTATGAGCAACACTAATCTTACTATAACCACAACACTATATTTAGCATGATATCGGTTACAATGAGAACAAATCACCATTAGATGTAAACAGTCACATGGAAAGGTACTATACAGTACTCGGAATAGTTTGCAATCTACAATGTTTTAACGCAATTCTAATATCAAAAAAATGGACAGGGACTCCCCTGGTGGTCCAGTGGTTAAGAATCCACCTTCCAATGCAGGGGACATGGGTTCGATCCCTGGTTGGGGAACTAAGATCCCACATGTCGCTGCAGGGCAACTAAGCCCGCCCACCACAACTTCTGAGCCCTCTCGCGTTAGAGCCCACATACAACTAGAGAGCCCTCGTGCCAAAACTGAGCCCTCGCACGGCAATCAGAGAGAACCTTGCGTGATGCAACAAAAGATCCCACGTGCCCCAACTAAGACCCAACGCAGCCAAATTAGTTAATTAATTATTTTAAAACCAGACCAAAAAAGCCAAACAGAAAACATCAAATCACACTTATCAAGTACATAGCCTCATAGTTATTAACTGGAATGCTGAAGATCAGCAGCCAAAGAATACAGCTTTATTTTTGGCAAACAGCCAAAATACATTTGGTGTGTATTTCAGAGTTAGGGATCTAATCAAGCAAAAGAAATGAACAATTGAAAAATAAGGAAACTAAATCATTTTTTTCAAAATATACTGCCTAGTCTGCAAATTTTCATAACTTTTGAAGGAAATGTTCTCCCATCTTCACAACAGAATTTACAAAGCTAGGATCAATGTGTAGGTTCTACTTAGTGTTTTTTTAAAATTTATTTGGCTGCGCCAGGTCTTAGTTGCAGCAGCATGCAGGATCTTTAGTTGCAGCACGCAGATCTAGTTCCCTGACCAGGGATCGAACCCGTGCCCCCTACACTGGGAGTACAGAGTCTTAACCATTGGACCACCAGGGAAGTCCCCTACTTGGTGTTTTTAAAGATGCTGGCACTGTAAACAAGAGAGACTTCTATAACTAATCCCTTGCGAGTGCCTAAGTATAAACACAAAGGTCAAATGTAATACTATATGCAGACCTTTAGGAAATCAAGTTAGCTTTCTATGAATTAACAAAAGCCAACAGAATTTTAATTCTAAGTGACAACAGTTATTTTTTTAGTCTATGACAGGAACTGCTTAAGTGGTAAATAGCCACATTTACTCTTTATTCCCACCCCTTTCTAAAGATCCACTAAAACTGCCTTTCCCTAACTTCAGTGCTACACTTGAATTAGAACAAAGCCTATCATATAACAGATGTTCAATAAAGTAGTTTATAATTGATGTTTGTATAATTAATGACCTCTAATGACCAGTTATCTGTTTCCACATCTTACCTCCAGTCCTAAAAGAATATTTGGATTCATTCATTAATTTCATATTGACAAGTAACGCCAACTTTTGATTCAAGCTAAAACCCCCGAATTGTAGTTCCATTGTTGATTAAAAGAAACTTTATTAAATTGGTTTTATAAGTCCATTTAAAATTAACCGGGTTAACTGGTTAATAAGATCCAATAATTTCTCAAACTGGAAATCTACCACCACTATCAGCAGCAGCAAGAGTAGAAATGTTGACTTAGCACTTTCTGGGTAACAGGAATTACTCCATGGGCTACACACAAATTACACATGTGATCTGAGAACAACCCTAAGATGTAGTTATTATCAGCTCCATCTTCTGAAAAAGCAGTAAGCTCAGGGGAGGTTAATTACGTGGCCAAAATCACAGCTAATAAGTGGCAGAGCTAGGACACAACTCAGGCACTGCAATCCTAGTCTGTACTCTACAATCTCTTTCCTTTTGATTCTCTTCTCAAGTCAACTTTTTAGAACAAGACTCTCTTGTTGGAAACCCACTCTGGAACCTCTAAGTAGTCCTTATGCAGCTGGTGCTTCGAACTGTTGTTTCCAGGGGTCCCAAAGAATTTGCTATGGCAATGTCTGATAAATCCTCCCCAAGGGTCAACCTTAGATATTCTATTTTACTGGGTTCTTACAGTTGTTAAATATTTTTGGATTCTCTCTCATCTTCTTGCCTAGACTGTCTTTTGGAGATTAAAAAATTCTGCCAGTTTCCGATCCATGTTCTGTGGAAAAGCACTTCCTTGGCTGGTTTGCTCAAAACTTCTCTCCCTCAAGTTTTACACAGGGCTTACCACACCTCAAAACCCAAGGCTTTATTTCTCCCCGTTACTTAATTAAATTTCAGCTATGTCCTGTGTTTTAACTTTCCTTGATTTTCTAGCATCTTGTCCTGAAGTTATATAAAAGATAAACATCTCAGGATAGTGCACAGTCATACAGAGCTAAAAGCATGTGTCCTCCAATAAAGAGCTGCAACACTTTCTGCTTCATCATTATCCTGGGTTGAGTTCTTAGTCCTGTGACATCCCAAAATTGACATAAATCTGATACCCAAAAGCAAAAGATTCAGAATAAAAGGCAAATTATGTACATCAAATCACTATACCTTCTCCACCAAGACAAGTTTAAACAAATCAGGGAAAATGTCTTTCCATGAAAATTCTACCCTCTCCATGATTATATTTAAGATTCACCCTTAGTCTACATTGTAGTGACAAATTTTCACACTCCTCTGCTGCCCCTTCCATGTCCTCAGAATTTTTTTTTTAAAGGATTCATGCACAAGAAATGTCTACAGATACAGACACAAACTCTCTTCCCAAAGGGTTTATGTTCCAATTAGGCAAGGAAAAAAACAAAAAAAAAACCCAATCTTTGATCATCCATACTGTCTACAAACCAGTCCTGAAATATCTCAAAAGCCATCTGCCATGGAAATGCTGATTCACACAAATGAGTTGGATACTTTAAATAATATGCAGACTACAGTGCATTCAAGTAAAAAGTACGATTTTTTTTCCCCTTCAGAAAATAAGTTCTTAAAAATGATGTTCCATGTGCCTGGAAAGATCTGCTTCTCTGTACCCCAATCCCTACTCCTGGCAAACCATTACTTTTAGTTCAGTCCTTGACTTAAAATTCTGCCTTCTCTTTTCTAGTCTCAACTGAATTCTCAAATGATGCTTTCATATACACTCCAAAATTCTCTTTCAGAGCCTAATCATAATTTTAAATTTTATATTTACTTTTTTATTTGCTTTACGTAGACAGGAACCAGATTTACTACTATACCTAGCACTGCCCAACATACAGAAGATACTCAATTATTAATTGACTGAATGAATGACTAAGCATTACTTGTGTAAATTACTGGATTCCCTCAATATCACAATCTCTCAGTAATTTGGCAGTTTGAGGAAAAAAAACAAAAAGGAAGCATACCACCTAAAATAACAGTGAAATTAGCTACTAAATTAATAACTTAAATATTATGATGTTTTCCCTAAAGTTCAAGACTACTAAACTGCCTTAAAAGTTATCAGCTCCTTCACAAAGGATGAAGAATGGATTTCTTAAAATTTGTTACAAGTCCAACTATAAAGTGCTTAAAATCCTGTGCAAAACTGTTATCAACCTCTTCCTTATATTAAAATGAATTAAGATATTTTTCACTGACTCATCACAAATTTGGCAACTTAATCTTTCTGACTATTCTGCTCTTCTTATAGCTATCTCATGAGGTACCCCTCCCAATAATGTGCATTCCAAGATGGCCAAAGGAACATAAATATACTGCAAAAGAAATACTTCAGGGAGGGGGATAAAAAAAAAAGATGGGAGCAGGGAAACACACAACAAACAAAATTTAAAAACCATTTAGCAGTGGTGGTTTTGAAAAGTAACTTGCCTACTGGGACTGGATAACTATTTAAGGCTAGTCTAACATACTGTGCACTAATTTACACTAGATCCAATCCTCTAAAATAGCATAATATTAGACCTAGAACCTAGACATATATGTGTCCCAAACACTGAAGAAACTATCTTTGGACCATTAATCTGTATAAAGATGATTTAAAGATATAATTAGGCTAAAGTACTCTCAAACTTATTTAATTAATAAACACGTATTTATTCAGTATACACAATGAATGAGGAAGGACATGGTTAAATTCTCAGCTCCTGAGACAGAATCTTTATAAGTTAGTCCTCTTTACCATCCTTCTATGGTGAAAATTAAAGGCTTCTTCTGGCTACACAGTAGATACATAAGCATTTTATATCTATATATGAAAATAGTTTATGGAGATTACTGATAGTTGTCTGATGTATTCACTCTTCCTACCCGATTAACTATGTAACCGATCCTCATTAAGTTAAAGCTTTAAATGTTGTGAACACTGGGTTCTCAAGAAATGAGTTGATAGACGACTATACAAAATACACATAGGGATTCATAAGACACTGCACTTAATGAAGCATTCCCACGAGTTAAAACTACCACTAACCCTGTACTACTAGGACTTGATATCACTTAAAGATAATACTAAGTTAGCTTCTAGCTCTTCAGAAGATTCTAGAAGAAATTCCAATAAGCTTACCCTGTCAAGAATTAAAGTTTTTTTTAATTTTACTATAGCCTCCAGAAACCATTCCATTAAGAAAATATCACAATGCCAAAGATACTTGCATTTTGAGCTTTCAAATCTGCTACTTGTCACTCCCTATTAACTGAACCAAAACCTTTCACAAGCACACAGCTTTTGAAAGCCTACCACTTCCTACTACAAAAATACACAACACACATTCTGCCCCAACACTGCATGTAACTTTCTCATCTCCGAATTTCCAAATTCTGTTCTCCCTGCTCAACTGTGGCTTTAAAAAAAAAAAATTCAATGCATACTGAATCAAATTTTAGAATATTATTCCTCCTAAAGGTGAGTAAAATCTGCCTTTTATTATCCTCAATTGCTTGACATTATCTAATCTTAAAGTAGTAAAAAAAATCATAAGTTAAGATTTTGCTTATGTAGTGTTTTTGTCAATTATATTGTAATTACAACCAACCAATAATGTGATTACACTAAACTAAAAAGATTTATTCAATGAAGATTAAGGTTTAAGCCAAAAACATGTCTCATAAAGACAAGCTGAAGTAAACACCTAAGTTCAATTGCTATTAAAAATGAAACAATCTGAAGTTCTAATGAAACAATATATCAAAGAAACTAAGAAATTGAAATGAAACTTGAGGGTAACAATGTTCTGATTATGGAAAAATTTTAAGTTGTGACATCACAGTTACATTTCAAGAAATCCTATCTTCGAGAGAGATGCACTGAAATATTTAGATGAAAGTGTATGATGCCTAGGATTTACTTCAAATTATATGGGACATATAAAAGGTTGAGATATGGATGAAATAAGACTGGCCAAGTTTGAAGATGCAAGACAAATAAACATGAGTTCATTACAGTATTATTCTACTTTTACATACATTTGATGTTTTCTGTAAAATATATAGTTTCCCCCATAACACAGTATGTACCTCTGCCATCAAAGACTCACGTCACTGTCCATGTAACATTTTATTCCCAATTGTCTTTTAAAAACAACCTGAGGGAGAAGATTGTATCATGACAAGGAAATTGTTTTTAAAAAATGATTGAAATGTCATACATACACAGAATAAACAAATTAAAAAAGGGGAAGATTTTCAAAAGAATTACCATCAGGCAACAAACATCACTACTTACGCAGAACGGAGGTGTTAAGATGAAGGTAAAGTATTAGGGAAATTCAAGAGGAACGAGGTCTTTGAGGAGACTCCAAGAGTATATCACAAGACAAAAGATTCCTCCTTTTAGCTCATAACATATGCATGGTAATAGCTGTACAGTTAACATTAAAAGCTCTCTCACCCAAATAAATCATACCCCTTCCCACACATCATTCGTTCTAAAAGTAACTGTCCTTTACTAAATGTATCACTTTACTTTTCTATCATATTTAAATGATCCAGAATTTCACCTAAGATATTGCACCAAGTAACTAAAAAATCTGACCTTTGAACTTCAATGACCACTGAATAGCTATACATATATTACTACCAAGAAAAAGAGTCCATATTAAAAAGTCAACTAGTAAGCATAAGAAGGTCTAATATGGATTAGTCTAAAGTTAGATGGCTTGAGACTCCACTAGCAAAGTCCCCTATCTGGTGGCAGAAAATAAAAACAGAGGGGAAAAAAGTGTTCATTTTTAAAGATAGTACTTACTTAAGAATGGTTTTTGCACTACTGCAGTCCTCAAATCGAATGGAGTAACCAACTTCCTGGCCCAACATCACATCCATTTCATCAGCAACTCTCTGGGCCACACTCATTGCAGCCACTCTCCTGGGTTGGGTACAGGCAACTCCTCTTTTGGGTCCTGGTAATGATCGCATGTACTCCACACACCACTGTGGAATCTATCAAATAATTTCACATTTGAATTAATTCTACTCTGCCTGCGCATCAGGTATATTTAACATGAAGTGTTTTATCTCATTCTAATAATTTAAAACAAAATTCAATTTAGGCACACCACAAATTATTACTTATGACTTAAACTTATAATAGCATGAGCTCTCCAAGCCAAGGAAGGGTAATGTATAACACTGATATGTCATAACTGCATTCCTTAGTGAGCTAGGTCCACTGAGGCTTTGCTGAATACGCTCTATAGTGTCAATGTTCCACCACCAAGCATTTCTCTATGCACTGGAAAAATTCCAACTTAGGAAAATTCTACTTCATAACAAATGTTAGTTCCCAAAAATATTCTAAGAAACTGTAACTTAGATTCCTATACAATTTAAGTTACAAATTTAGCTCATACTTGGTAAGCCAGCAGAATCTAACTCCTATCCTTCTCCCCTCAGAAGTAGGCACAATGGCAACACCTTAAGTACATCTTAAAAGTTAATTTTAGTTAACTATCAAACTCAAATTCAATAGGACCTATAGAAGCAGCAAAAGCACTTCCCTGAAGGAGGGCAATGAAGGGTAAACAAGGAAAAAAAAAAAGACCAACAAGCATAGGTAGTTGGTTGTTGCCATGATGACACTGCATTTCCTAGCTGTTCCATTATCAATAGAAACTAAGAGATCTGCTAATTTAATGGTTCTTCTCTACTCACTTACCTGGGAAAGAACCATGGGAAAAATCTAAGTGCTTACTGCATTAAATTGGAATCCACTCCTACAAGAAGGACATGATGGATCTCCATCAGAGCCTCCAAAAGCCTAACAGATTTCAATGCTACAGGAAACGTGGCAGTTTTTGGGCACAGGATTTGTACAGTGATATTCGAAGAATACTAGTTGTACTGTGGCCTCTCCCGTTGCGGAGCACAGGCTCCGGACGCGCAGGCTCAGCGGCCATGGCTCATGGGCCCAGCCGCTCCACGGCATGTGGGATCTTCCCGGACCGGGGCACGAACCCGTGTCCCCTGCATTGGCAGGCCGACTCTCAACCACTGCGCCACCAGGGAAGCCCTATTACTACATTTTAGTTAGGTTCCTTCTGCAATTTTGTTTGGAGAATTTCACTTTCTGATAGGCACAAAAAGATAACCAAAAATGGCTAACTATTCTTAATGGTTTTGAGTCAAAGTTTAATAGGAGTATGTGGAAAAAGCATTTGCATGAAATTCACTATTTACACTGTTGTTTCCCTTTGAATCCCCCAAATCCCTGCAATCCTAGGTATCCATGTACCTTAAGTATTAAAAAAAAAAAAAAATACTAATCCAAAAAAATCACAAATCTTGTTTTGAGTTCACCTGCCCTTCTTCTCCACTAACTGCTACTAAATAAACTCATCTCTGAAATAAGGTTAATCATATAAGACCACAGAAGGGTAATAGGAAATAAATATAACTTTGGCTATGAGACAAAGGGATAGAGTTTTAAATGCTGAACCCACCTATATCTACTGTGTAACCTAGGGCAACCCACTAAACCTCTCATAAATCAAAGCCTCACTTTGCTCATCTGGAAAATGGTGATTAACAACTTCCTTGCATGGCTGTTGAAAAACTTAAATGAGATAATACAAAGTACACAGTGCCTGGCTTTACCCAACTGCTGACTAAATGCGTGCTATTAATACTACACAAACTAGATAAGCCAGTTGAAATAATTATTAAAAATATAATATTAATAATCTTAGAGTTATATCTTTTCATGTATTTAATTCTTTAAATTTCCATAAGGTGATAAAAATAAACGAACAGTTTTAGCTTCCAACATTAGCATTACATTTCCTCCATTTAAAAAGAAAAACCATACTAAGGCTCAGTCTTATATAACAAGCGCCTCCAATCTGGGTTGCTATTGTAGCCTTCAAAATGCCTCTATGAAATACTCAAATTGACAGACTTGTGGCATTGTGTAACTTAAATTATACACATACAGGATAACCTGTATATGCAGTATGCTCAAATCTAAACATGTTCATAGGTACATAAACATGGAAAATCAGGCCCATAGGAAACACAGCGATCATTTCTGTGTAAGTTACTATTAAATTCATTTCAACACTTTCCTGAATTTTCCAAATTTTCTACAATAGCCAGGGGCTGCTATTTTTGTAAAATCTAAGAAATTTTCCGATGGGTCAGGCTCAAGCATCTGAAAATGAAAATATGGTTACCTCACTCATAGCAAGAACGTGCAAATTAAAAAATTACACTGAAATACCATTTTTCTCCTGTCAGATTTGCAAAAGTTCAAGTTCAGTAGTACACTCTAGTGGTTTCCCACATATGCTCTCATACATGCTCACGGAACGGTAAACTGATACGTTCCCTATAGAAGGCTATTTGGCTGTACGTTCCACAATTATAATCCATCTTCTGACCCAGTAATTTCTACTTCTGAGAATTTATCCTAAAGATATACTTGCCCATGCAAAACCATTAGAAGCAGCCTAAATGTCTATAACATGGACCTAGTAAATAATGGCTCATCCACGTTTGAGAAATATCCTAAATATATTTCTAATACAACACTAACGTGTGTTTAGTTCAGGGGTGGGGAGGACGGGGACACTATTGGATGGAGGTCTCAAGTAAAAAGACTTTACTTAGCTCTTCTATTTTTTTTTAAAAGAATAGATAATATTCACATAGTTCAAAACAATTATAAAAACAAAAACAAAGAAATGAAAATGACAAAACAAAACCACTCTAATGGTTCAGCTCTCTCCACCCAAGCACTGGAAAACCTTGTGCCCCCAAATATGTACCACCCCAGATTCAAAGTGGGTGGGACAGTATCACTGCCATAATTTACATAATAAAACTGGAAAAAAACAGCACCGCTGTTTTTCCAAAGAGACTCAGGAAAATAGGTACTTCCCTACAGGATTCCGACCCCGTAAGTCACTAAAAATTGCTAAACATAAAAGCAGCTATGCTTCAAAAAGTTCTGATAGCCAGTGAGAATAACAACCAGAACCAAATACGCAACATTTAGTAAACGTAAACGTTAATAAAGTACGTACTGTGGTATTCAATAACTCACCTGTGTTGTTTTACCAGACCCAGTCTCACCAACAAGTACAAAGGATTGATGTCTAACCAAAATATCTGTAAACCTATCCTTGTATTCCCAAACAGGGAGCTGAAGCCGTTTCTTCAGAATATCATAGTATCGAGGCGTATGGGGTAAGTTGGTAAATGGATTAATGCACTGTGGGAGTGATGTGTGTCCTGCATGTCCTGTGTGTGTAGAATGAGCAGAATGTGTTGAATGTGCTGAATGTGCCGAGTGGGTTGAGTGAGCTGAATGGGACGCTTTTAAAGGTGGTAATCCAGCACTGATAAGCATAGCATTCGTGGAAGCTCGCAATTCTTTCTCCTTTTCTTTCTCCCTCTCCCGCTCTCTATCTCCTCTATCTCGTTCTCGTTCTCGATCTTTAGACCGATCTTCACGATCACGGTCACGATCTCGATCCTTCCTAAAAAAAATAAAATAAAATAAAAAAAATTTACAACTCAGATTCCAAATTTTACGCAAAATGTTCATAGCGGCGTTATAGTCACAAGAAAGTAAATGTCCAACAAACAAATAAACTGATATAAAACTCGAAGTATCAGAAACAATGAAAAAGAACTTGTAATCAAGGATTCTCCATGCCTCATCCATAAACATCTTTCCCTTCCTTAATGATGCTTCAAATTCTATTAAGGAACAGTCTCTTTCCACCTTTAGCCATCAGCTGAGATAACACAAGAACTCATTCTGCATGTAAAATCCTTTCCTTCTTAGAAATTAAAGACTGAGGGCAGTGTGGGAAAAAGGTAGGGACAAATTAGGCAAAAAGAGAATGGCATCAGAGTCTTTCCCAGATTCTCCTTTAGGTTACATGAAAAGGTATTTTCACACTGAAAGTATGTTCAAAATTTAGCAAGAACTAAGTCTTTTATTGCTTCTGGCCTCAAAGACAATTCCACCTCACATTACAGTAATACAAACAAAATTCAGAACAAAATTCTGAGTTAAAGAATTAGCAAGTTTGTTTTCCTAAGTTAACACTTCCCAAATTTTGTTCAAAATGCATACATTGCTCTATAAGGAAAACTAAAACTTTTTATTCTTGTTTTCATTGTTTACTCTTGCATGTATCCTTAACAGCAATAGTAAAAAACACTGGAAGTACTTTGTAAAACCTATGTATACTTTGATCATGCATAAAGTGAAAAGTAGCTCATTTAAAAACAAGCTTCGGGCTTTCCTGGTGGCGCAGTGGTTGGGAGTCCGCCTGCCGATGCAGGGGACGCGGGTTCGTGCCCCGGTCCAGGAGGATCCCACATGCCGCGGAGAAGGCTGGGCCCGTGAGCCATGGCCGCTGAGCCTGCGCGACCGGAGCCTGTGCTCTACAACGGGAGAGGCCACAGCAGTGAGAGGCCCGCGAACCGCAAAAAAAAAAAAAAAAAAAAAAAAAAAAAAAAAAGCTTCACTGAACACTATTAAGTTGTTTAAAATGTTTAAATTATGCAGATGATCACCATATTAATCTTAGGTCATTTAGCCAATTCCAGTATCTACTTCTAGTTACTAGAGATGATCCCTAACCAGTAAGAATTTTAAAATTACCTACGCTTATTCATTTTACTAATCTAGTTTACTTCAGACTAAATCCTATAGCAGACAAGTGTGCCACAAGGTGTTTGGACTCAGATTTGAAACAGTGAGGCAACATGGAACCATGACACAAGCTGCTAAACATGTCATGTTCCTTATCCATAACACACAAAAGACATACAAATTTCCCATGCCTCAATTATCAGTAGCAGACTAGGGAAGACCATTCATTCTGATGCAATGGCACATCAGCTGGGCAACAGTTACTCCCCTTCGTAGAATACAGCTAAAATGCTGAGCCCAGCATGAGTTAGGATGGTTCCCCAATTACAAAAATAGTAAACAGACCAATTATATTTGATATTGTCCCTTCTAAAATAAATAATTCTATTCCACAGGAACTTGCCTAAATAGAGAAAAGCCTTATTATATGTACACAAATATTCATACACACATATATTTTTTACATATATATAATCTTTTCATATATGTAGATATAAAAAGCTATTCTCCTTTCCCCCAACCCAATGTTCACCTTCTACAGAATTACAGGACATACAAGCTAGGATCTAAGCTTCTCATCTCATCTGGCATGAACAGAAAGAAATCAAAGGAACCTAAAGGATAACCTACTCAGCATACAAAATAAAGTCCCCTAACTCAGAACTTAAGGTTCCTGGCCTATCTTCGCAATAGACCGTCAACCATCCTTTCTTTGCTTCTCTCTTTTGCTCCAGTTTAAGGTGCTTGTAATTAAATAAGTATTTGCACAGCCCCAAAATGTGAATGAGAAAAAGTTTACAACAGGATAGTTAGATACGTGTCCAGCAAAGTGAGAAGCACTGTAGTCAGGAATGTATTCAAAGACTAGACATTTTATAGTTCATAGAACATAAAGAATCCTTAAAGAACATCTGGTCTAAATAATACATGTTTTTCAAGGGCCTACTTCACCAGAAACTTTATTACCAAAAATAACTGCAACAGAGGAAGCATAAAATACATTCTGAAGACACAAAAATTAACTGCTGACCATGAATTGGGGTTTAACTCTAGTATAAGAGTAAAAGGAGCATGAGCACCTAGATCACAGTTGCATAACCACTGGAAAGGTATAAGCCTCAATTTACTAATCTGCAAAGCGAGAAGTATTAATAAAATAGTCTCTTAGATTAAAATAAGAAAGCAAATTCAATCACCTAGAAATGTTGCCTGTGATTCAAACTATCTACCTTCAACAGGAAAGGGAAGATAAAAATTAAGGGTCAGTTGGGGGGGCCCTCAAACCCACTGCTTCATAAATATATGCAGAATATTGTGTATATGCATGTTTTCTTTTTTAAACAGGCACCTTTATTATAAAGGAGTTTGTTACTTAGAAGATTTACTAATCGAGGTATAATGCTTAAAAAACTAATTATCAAAGCCGTGATCACTTAGCCACAATACTGGCAGGGAGAGACACAACAAGACACAGTTGTTTAGCACGTGGTTCAGTATTTTATCTCAGCTTAATCCTGGCTCAGCATTTAAGCTAACTATGTGACCACATTTATTTCTTTCCTCATCTTTAAAAAGCTCTTGTGGGGTATTGCAAGGGTTAAATGAGTTAATATATGTAATGTGCTTAAAGTAGTGCCTGGTACATAATAAATGCCCAATAAACATTGGTTATCATTTATTTTTTAAATTTAAAATACCACATTAAAATTCTACATGGAGTAACAGATACTAAAGAAATGCTAATGAAGATGTAAATTGGTTATCAAAATCAGAGTATTTTAAACAAGCATTGCTTTCAATCTGGTAATCTCACTTTCAGGGACTTCTAGGGATATAAGTACACATAAGGATGTTCATCACACTTTTCACTTGTAAGACTAGGAAACTACCAAAACATCAGTGCACAGAAAATTGGTTAAATAAGTTTGATACCCCTTTACAAGTGGAATACTATGCAGCCAATGAAAAGAATAATGTACATCCATTCCAGTTTATGACATATTTCTGGGTGAATTTTTAAAAATCAAAGCACAAATAATATATTAAAAGATCCTACTGGTATCAAATAGGATACCTGTGAATAAATACGCAGAGATCTAAAAAAAATTTCATCAGGGATTAAATAAAGATGGGGATGAAGATTTCTGATAATTTTTTTCCCTTTTCTTTATATCTTTATGAATGGACGTTTCTTGTGTTCCCTGGGGCAAGTTACTTAACCTCATCACGTAACTGCAGTGAAAACCTGTTTATAAAGCACCTGAAATAGTTTTGGGAACACTGTACGTATGTTATCTTATCTATGTTTCACATTTTTAATCGAAAAAAATTCTTATCAGGCAGTAATATCAGAAACTAACATCAAAGTGAAAACTGTCCCTGTTTTCAAAAATTTTTTCCATATTTCAACAGTAAGTTGTCTTTTGGTTAGTAATTTTACACAGAAAATGTTGTGGGGAAAATGGAAAAAGGAATAAGGTCAGTATGTAACAGAAACCTTCAACTTCTCTACCTGTTTCCAAACTTGAAATATATCAAGAGTAAATAAAGCCATATATAGTTTGGGAGCATGAATTTGAGTAAAATCTCTCACTGAATTACCTTCCCTTCTGAGTAGCGGGGAAAATGGGACATCCATGTTTGGCAGTGGAGTTCACAAGACTGACAGGCCTACCTTCTCAGGTAAAACCACCTGTTACTTAGCAGGGCTTTAAAAAAAAAAAATCTACAAGATTGCATGACAGTCAACAAAGGTAACTTTTAAAATTAAATACGGAAAAAAAAACCCTAAGCACTAATAAACACTCCAAGCCCACTGCTAAAGAAAGTTCTATCAGAAATGACATTCAGGTGACATAGAAATGAGTATACAAATGTCTCTCCAAAATATCTCAGAACTTGAGCATTATTCCAAAGATGAACTCTCGTTCATTTACAGGTAGATGTCATATATAATATCCAAGAGAATCAAAAGGTCACCATCAAAGACTTAAAAAGTCCACATTTTTACTAAGGATGTCGGATTTGCAAGGAAAGGGGAACAAACCATGTACATATCATGTGCCCGCTAATCCCCAAAAAAAGCATTTAAATGGTGCACATACACACAAATATTAGTAAGTGAATTCATTCCTTCCCCGTATATTTTTTTCCAATCTGAATTCTGTGAGAGGCATTAGTTGCATCTTAGCCAGATGACAAGCAATTTATTTTTGCTGCACAGGAACAAAGAACCAAGTGTTCCCTACTTTACCAACCCATTGTAAATGTCATTAAAATAGGCTGTAATGACTCTTAACTACAGTCACAGTCTGTGTGCTGTATTGGAAAAAGCAACAGGCTAACATTGAAAATTAAAAGATAAAGGTTCTAGATCCACCTGTAAACTGTAAGGTTGCACAAGCCACCTTAACAACTCTGGGTCTCCATTTCTCATCCCTCGAGTGGAGCCGAGTATACTCTCTTTAAAGTCACTTCCAGCTCTAAGGAGCCTGTGACTTGTAGCTCAAATGTGCTAAAGTTCTGCTGTGTGTGCTGGGGTAAGGGAGAGAAAGCTGACATAGAACACCGTAAACTAAAAAATTTACACGATTAAACTGTTATATATTTATGCTTTCCATATTCAATATACGGAAAGCCACCAAAAAGTATACCCCATCCTGGCTTATACTCCCCAGACACAGACATCTCAATCAACCGAAAGGAAAGACTTTGAGTGAACAAAAGTTATACGGACTTGACAGTGATTCTGCACACGTACACACACAATAAAACGCAAAATTATGCAAAGTATTGAAGATATTCAGACTTTCATGTCTCTGCCTGAATTATCCAAATAAATCTCTGTACTTCAGGAACGAAAAGTACACACTGGACAAGAAATGATTTTGATGCAATTGCTAAGGTTAACTGTTAAATTCCTCTGCACCTTTAAGAAAAGGTAAGTAGAAAGGAATCCGAAACACCACGGGCGTGGTCTATTTCAACTCCAAAGCAACCTCCCGACGGCCGATATTTTGCCGTAAACACTAAAAACTTTTGAAAAGGGCCTTCTCATTTCAAAAGCTACCTAGGAACGAGGGCGGGGGAGGGACACAGAAAACAAGAATTTATTGGATAAAAAGAATGCCTTCTAATTGCTATCCCGGGGATGCCCAATAACTACTGTTTCGGCCAAAGCAGGAAATAAAGGAGATGGCGGGAGCGTGGGCAGAGAGCGGAAGTTTGCCTAGTATCTACTTTGAAGTGTTTGAATGGACCGAGGCACGCACTCTCCCGCCAAAGTATAAACTCCGCGGCTCCAAACCACCAGCCCTCCAGCCCATCAGGTATACTCCACGTTTTCCTTTCTCCCGGCTGGCCCTCTACTCTCCCCTCCCCCGAGAACTCTTCGTCCGCACGCCTCACTCTACTCCCAGCACCTCCACCCCAGCCTACACCAGAATCCACGCGCTTCGCTCACTTTCCGGCCTCCGCTTCTCCCCTTGCTGGGCGCCCAGCCGCCCCCCAAGGCCCTCTCCCCGACCCCGCTGGCTGAGAAGTACCTGGTGCCCTTGGAAACGATTACTCCCGCCGCGCCCTCCCCCACCCTCTCCCCAGGCTCCAGGCCTTTCCAGGAGCCCAGGCCACGAGGTCCGCGGTTCCCTCCCGTCCGCTCCCCTCGAAGTCAGTCTTGCTCGACTCCGCCCGGGGAGGAGGCACCCTACTGGCCACGACAGGCCTCTCCGCTCTCCCGACTGGGCCGGGCGGCCACCGCGCCACTCAGCTCCCCGCGCCCTTGCCGGGCCGAACGCCTGGGGGTCCGCTCTCCCGCGCCCCGCCGCCAGTGACCCGAGCCCAGAGGGAAACAAAAGGGTCGGGGCCCGTGGCCCGCTCGGCCTAGCCCTCCCTGGCCCGCTCCCGGCCGGGACCCCAACAAAGCCTGAGCTCCTGCCTCGCGCCCCCGGCCTGGCTTACCCATCGGTCCCCGCACGCTTCTTGCCGGAGGGGTAATCCTCCCCCAGGTCCAACCGGTGTCGCTTAGACATCTTCGGACTCTTCGAGCGGGCGGTTACGAAGGAAGAAACAAAGAGAACCTAGCGGCTCTATCGGTGCAGTCGAAGGCAGCTACAAAACTCTGGAGGACCCCCACCCCTCCCGCTACAACAGCCTACACCGTGCGGCCGGAACCAGGAGCTAAAATGGCGGCGGCGACGAGGGCTGGGCCTGCGCGCGCGCTTCCGCGGTATGCTGTGCGTGCGTGCGTGCGTGCGTACGTACGTACGTGCGTACGTGGTGCTCGCGCACGCATAGGAGGCGGGAACTCCAGCCCCGCCCACCGCCTCGTTGACCCGCCCTTCTTCCGCCCTCCGTCTGGCAGGCACATTCCGCCCTCTGGGCGGGTGCTAGGCGGGCTGGGCCCTTGGCCCCTTCACGGCCCTCTGATTTAGGAACTTGAGAGAAGAGGAAGTCTAATCCTAGTTAGGAAATCCTATCCATCTGTATTACCCTGGCATTAGGGGAATCTGAGACCCACAGAGGTTGAAAAACTAATCGAGATTATACAGCTGTTAAGGGACAGAGCCAGGATTGGTACCCAACTATAACTCCTGATCTAGCACTTGAAGCCACTGACCAGACATTCTCAATTGCAGTGAGGAAACTGAGGTGAGAAAATGTCAAGACTTAACACAATGCATTTTGCCTTTTTTTTTTAATGTTTATTTTATACTATAGTTGATTTAACAGTTTGCCACTTTTTACCAAGCACGGACAGATTGCACTCAACCTATTGATGTTTTTACTGGAATAGGGAAAATTGGCAGTAAGGGCGTAACTTTTTCCTGTGTGCATATTATGTGCTTCCACGGTGTTAACCGTACCTCTATTCTCATTCTTACAGTAACCTTGCAAAGTAGGTGTTATTTAATAGAAGTGGACACCAAGACTGAGAGAGGTTATGTCACACAGCCATTAGGGCTGTCCCTAAAGCCATAGCAAATTGTTGGGGCAGAATGACTTTATGACTTTTGTGACTCTCTCCCCCCAGAACCTATCTGCTTGCTCAGTTACATTCATTCCCAGAAGAAGCACACAAGAAAAAGATTTGTGAACCAACCCAAGCTGGGTGATCTATGTAGTTTGTGCAGTGGTCATTTGGATGCCCTGGAAGACCATATTAGGGTTCTTATCCAGTCCTCAGAATTGCAATCTCTAAGGTTAAATACAACTCTACAATTGCAGCCTATAAAGAGAATTCTTTTTTTTTTTGTACAAA
This sequence comes from Mesoplodon mirus, assembly GCF_964341445.2. Lineage (NCBI taxonomy): Eukaryota > Metazoa > Chordata > Mammalia > Artiodactyla > Ziphiidae > Mesoplodon > Mesoplodon mirus. The sequence continues at coordinate 175,102,878 of NC_138977.1, forward strand.
ATGCACATTCCAAAGTCAGCCCAAATAAAAGTGAGTATCTTCACTTATAAAATACCCAGTACAACTTTCTACCCTAAAAGTACATTAACAGCATATTGACTTTTGTTGGCGATCATGATGCATAATCACTGAATTGTAAACCTGGAAGGGTTTCCAGCTGATCTCTTTCTGCTTCATTTTTCAAATGAGGAAATCTAAGCCCTGTGATGACCAGGTTCACCAGTTAGTGTCAATGTCAGAATTAAAATCCAGATTTCACTCTCACATTTCCAGGCTCAGGTCTCCAGGTTCCCAGTTTGAGGGATACTATAAAGTGCTCTAAAATTTTGGAGAAACAATGAGGGAAAAGCTTAGAATCCTACCTGCAGAAATGCTCCACCCTAAGAGGCATCAGCCTGTCATAAATGAGCAAGGAAACTTGGTAAAGGAGGAACTGAAATCAAAGTGATAAGACTTCTTCCTTGGGTCTAGTGTATATTTAAAGAAAACTGTAACCTAATCAATTGTGTTGTGACCTGAATGACTGAAGAGAGGCTGTATTTCCCTAAGTATAGTGGCCTTTCTGGAATCTACAACAGGGGAGCAAAGGGCCAGAATCTGCCAGGATGTTTATACTCTCTGTGAGGAGGGGTAGAGTTCTGGATCTGAATGACTCATACTGGATTTTCAGGCAGAACGGTCCCTAGAATAGAGAAGAGCTATCCACCAGCTCCCCTACAGCTTCCCAGAACTGTTGCCAGAGGAGATTTCCTTTACTCTTACTCTACCAGACAACTCTCCAGTCTATTATTTGGTCTATGGCATGACTTTACTCACCTAGAGGGAATGTCTTATGCAGCTAACCAGCTCCAGGTGTCAAACCAGAGGTGTCTCCCAACCTAACTTAATAAATAATATTAGGTAACACATATAACACACACATATACTGGGTCCCGCACACTGTTTCTTATATATATATTAACCTATCAGATCCTTACAGAACTTTAAGCTGGGTGCTATGAGTTAGACTTCTTTACAGGTAAGGAAACTGATGCACCAAGAAGCTGAGTATTGTGGCCAAGATGACAGTTTTGGATTCATTCCAGAACAGTCTGTGTGCTTAAGGGGTACACAGTAGTGCTGCTGATAAGGAGGCATTCTTATTCCACATTATTCTCCTAGGGTTTCGTTATTGAGGATAAGTTTCCCCAGTCAGACAGACTCAATGTGAACTGATAAATTTCTACATTGTCAAAGGGGAGGACACGTTCACGGAGCTCTCAATGAACGGGTCAGGATTTAAAAGACTTGAACCCACTCTGTCTCCAGAGCCACGTGATTAACCACTGCACTTTGTCACTATTATCTATGCCTTAATTACTTCATTTACTTATTCACTCAACAAATATTTATTAAACTCCAATGCCAGGCATTGAATTAAGTGCTGGGAAAAAGAGAAGAACAAAATAGCCATAGTTCCTGCCTTCATGACACTTATCAGAGGGAGAGAGGCAGGCATTAAACAGATAAATACACAGGTAACTATATCTGGTAAGTGTTTTTAGGCCATGCAAAGGGAACAGGCACTGTGAGAGCATATAACAAGTGGCCCTCACCTAGATCGAAGGTTAGGGAAGACCTCTCTGAGAAAGGGACATTTAAACAAAGAGCAGAAAAAACAGTACAAATTGGTCAGGCAAAGAGGTAAGAAAACATTTCCAAGCAGAGGAAGCAGCCTGTGCAAAGGCCCTGAAACTTTCAAAATTCAGGTGCAATCCACAGACAGAGAGAGCATGAGTGCAATGAGATGAGGAAGACATGATCCTGCAGATGCAAGAGGGGGCCGTTTCACACAGAGCCTGAGTTGTCTGCTAAGGATATTAAGACTATCATTCCCAAGAGCAATAGGAAGACATCAAAAAGACTTAATTGGGAAAATATGATCACTTGTGAGGATTTGCCAGGATCAACCGGCCAATCTCTTTTTGAATTCTTTTTAGTTGCAAAATGCTTACAAATTCAAAACAATCTTCAGTAGTGCTTTTAATCACCCTGTCCTCCCTCTACCATTTAATAGAAACTGTAACAAAGTGTAGTGGGCACTATGACTTGCCATAGAAATTCTGCTTCAAGAATGAAAGACATCCCTCAGTTTCTAGGAGTGCTACTTGCAGACGGTACTCAACTGTCTGCTCCCTTCAGGAATTTCCTTGGTTAAAGAGAGCTGCCTGGGACTTCCCTGGTGGTCCAATGGTTAAGAATCTACCTTCCAGTGCAGGGGATGCAGGTTCAATCCCTGATCGCGGAACTAAGACCCCACATGCCGCAGGGCAACTAAGCACATGCACCGCAACTACTGAGCCCACACACTCTGGAGCCCACACACTACAGCTAGAGGAGCCCACACGCCACAACTACTGAGCCTGCACCCTCTGGAGCCCATGCTCCACAACTAGAGAGAAGCCCGTGTGCCAAACAAAGAGCCCAAACACTGCAACAAATGTCCTGCATGCTGCAACTAAGAAGCAACACAGCTAAATAAATAAAGAGAGCTTCTCAAGGGCAGCCTGAAGACATTGTGGAGGTATAAACACCTGATCCCTTTATGTAACTAGGAACAACCATGAGCTTTGGCGCATCAGAGCTCCCTGTGGGATCAGCTGAGGCTGTTATTATTTATGATGGTGTCTCTTGTACCACCATGCATTTTGGCCACTAACCACCCGGAGTTAGCTCAGATGCCATGATTTAAGGGCACAGTCTCCAGTAAGACTGTCCTTACTCCAGATGCCATCCACAAGCTCAGGGACCCACAGGCTACCTGTACTTCTGACCAACTGGCTACAAATTTGGGGTTTCCCACAACCTACTCAGGTTCAGTAATTTGCTGGAATAATGATTCACAGAACTCAAGAAAGTGCTATATTTATGATTACAATTTTATTATAAAGGATACAAATCAGAATCAGCCAAATGAAGAGATACATAGGGTAAAGCCTGGGGGGGTCCTAAACACAGAGCTTCTGTGCCCTCTCTCTGTGGAATTAGGACACGTCACCCTCCTGACACATCAAGGTGTTGTTCACAAACCAGGAAGCTCCACTGAGCTTCAGTGTCCTGAGTTTTTATTGGGGTTTCATTACACAGCCATAATTGATTGAATCACTGGCCCCATGATGGAACTCAATCTCCAGCCCCCTTCCCCTCCCTAGAGGTCCAGAACCTATGCTGATGTCACATGGCTGAAAGCCTCAACTCTTTTATCACATGGTTGGTCTTTCTGGCATGACCAACCCTCATCCTAAATCATCTCATTAGCATAAACTCAGGTGTGGTCCGAGGACCCACCATAAATAACAAACTCACTCCTATCCCATGGGAAATTCCAATGGTTTAGAAGTTGCCTCCCAGGAACCAGGGACAAAACCAGTCAAATTCTTTATTATACGACAGCATCACAGCCTAATTTTTCCCTCTGTCTGATCCTACTTTTATGCCTTTCCTTCCACTAGTGTACTCCTTAATAAACTCCCAGAACACTAATCTTTGCTTCAGAGTCTACTTTTCATGGAACCTGACCTAAAAGCTTTGGTGCCAGGAATGGTCCAAGAAAGAAGACACTATGATTGAATGTTGGAGTTGGCCACCAATTTCATTGGCTGGCAATGAATCAGTGGCAGGTGGAACATAGCTACCACAAGAAAGCAGGGCAATTGTTAAAGCTTTCAACTGTGGTGTACTGGGCAAGATCAGGCACTGTTGCCAAAGTATAGGGGAAATAGTATCTATTCTGTAAGACCATTGGGATTTGATTGGCTATTGCTAAGTAGACTTGATACTTTGAAGAGAGATAATGAAAGGCTGAGTATGATTAATCTGCAAGTCAAAGCTCAGTATGAAAGCCAGAAGATCTTCTGGAAGCATGTAAAGAGGTTCTCATCTCCTGCAGTGGGAAGACAGAGAAAACTGAGGACAGAACCCAGGACTTAACTGTAACAGTAACAGAAAGCCAAGTGGAAACTTCCAAAGAATATTAAACTCTCCATTTAGGCAGGCATGATATTTCAAGAGTAGATCCCTGTTTGGGAAAGAGTGGGACTCTGACACATGGAATGAGGACATTTAGGTCAATATACATGAAAAATCTTGAACCCTAAATTCTCTACAACCTGCTGAGTCTGCCAAAATGCCCCACTACTTCCTATTAAAAGCTAGTGCTCCTTCCTTGTGAGATAATGAGAGGCCTTCTGTGCAAGATAACATGCACTTCCCTCAGGATGCACCCCCCACATTACCTGCTGATCACTAGGCAATGATTAGAATTAAGTCACGATATATGATATTCCACAGACATTCTAAGGCTGATAATATTGGAAAGCAACCCCAAAGAAGTTGTAGAACCTACGCAACAAGTACCAACAGAAACCAGGGTAGTATGCATGTGATTGAATTCTGAAGGTTCTGGATAAAAAGAGAAGAGGGAGGCGGAACATAAAGTCCAATGAGGGAGAATTTATCTATTTGGGTGTACTCTCCCAGGATACGGGTTCGCACAAGAACCCCAGATGATGGCGTGAACACACTCAAGATGTCATCTAGAAGCATGGCAAAAACAATGGCCCAAACTACATCAAGTAAGGTAGAAATGCCAGAACTGCTGTGGTTGACAGTGTAAGGGGAGATTAAACAGCTCAGGTAAGTGAACATGCTAGAGCGAAAATACTTACATAAAGCTGGAAAACTCAGCAGATGAATATATTCCACAGAAAAGTTCAGAGGATACACCACTTAGCAAATCAAAAAGGAATTTCTGGTGAGAGGCATCATCATCACTCATAAATTCAGTGGTGGCTGTCATCGTACTCCAGGGCTGAAGATAGAAGATGACATTTCAGAGCTGGACTTCCTGAGAGAGGTAGAGGTGATAGCACCCTGTAACACAGAGGTCTTATGGTGGCATTTAAACATCCGAAACCAAGTGGATGCTATAAGGTAGGAGTGCAGTCAAGGGGGCCTGACCCACAGAATTATGGAGATGGTAAATAGAACAAGGCATCTAAGGCAAAATAGATGGACAACCATCAAAGGAAGTCCTCAATCTGAACAACCAATATAAATCAAGGATGCAAGATCAGGAGGTTAAAGAAAGTTGCCCCAGTGAAAATTTGCCCAGTTTCTGGACCTGAACTATGTCAAAAACCAAATTCTTCACACTGAGTAAAACAAAGCAGAAAGATGAGTTTATTGAAAGGCTTTTGACCTGCAAGGTGAGACACTCAGGGCTACCAGAGCAATGAATTCTGAGTTGCTCACAGACAAAAGGGTTTTTTTGGGGGGGCGGTAAATGCAGAAGTTATTTGGATTTTTCAGCTGATTGGTTGCCTGGTGGTCTTCTTCCTTATTTTGATCAGGGGAACAAGGAAATCCAAAGATGGCATGAATAGACTTGGCATTTGGGGACTGGCCCGCATCCTCTGCTGATTTCTGAGAAGAGCTGTAAATTCCTGCAACTTATGTTAGGTAAAGTTAAGTTTCATTTTTCTTTAATGAACCTGAATTAGCCAACTCCATTTTGTCCCTAACATAAGTGACTCCATTTTAGTTTTGGGTTTACAACCAGTTTTTGGACCTGGAATACATTAATTAAGGGAGAAATATGTTCCTAGGAGAAAGAACTCTACAACACCATAACAGTGTATTCAGTAGTCATTCCCCGAGTCCTTTCCTTAATGGATCTGTAGCCATTTGCTTATGTAGCCATACACTGGGGAAAAGAGAGTACCCAAACATTTCAAGGACAATTGCATATAGAACCTGAACTGACATTGACACTGAGAGATTCCAAGTGCCTGTATGGACTCCGTTAGAGTGGGGGCAGATGGGAGCCTGGAATGGAGGTCTGGCCCAGGTCCAGCTTGTAGCAGTTTTCCTGGATCCTCAAACACACCCACTTGTCATGTCCCCAGTCCATAAATGTATCAATACACTTAAGAATAGACATCCTTGGTAGTTTGCACAACCCCCCATATTGAATTTTTGGCCTGTAAGGAGTAAGAGCTATCATAGTGGGGAATGCCAAGTAAAGGCTTATGAAACCATCCCCCCCATCTCAGCCAAGATACTAAATAAAGAACAACCTGGGGAGGAATTTCCACTTACACCGCCAGCATGTAAAGAGCTTAGAAGTTATCACTCCCGTTCTTAGAAGAAAAGGCTGAACAAACTGAAAGCCCTTGGCTTTTCTTGAAACCATTAGAAAACTGAGGTTGCAGGGTAAACTGCCACCCTGAACTCTGGAGAGACAGGCAAGTTCAAAGAGTCATAGCAAAGATGTGATTACCTGGAGCAGAAGCCACTGGAGCCATACCTGGTTGGAATGCTCACCTCACTGGTCATTTTGACAAATTGCTAATGGCTGAGTGGAGACTATCTAGAGAGTGAAAAACTCTTGTGGGCCTCGGTCTTAGGTGGGCTTTCACACTCCAGTGGGTTTTACCTCCAGGAATCCCACCAAGTTTTCACAATAAAGAGCCAAGAAAGATACTCTTGTGGCTCCGGAAGAGATGGGGAAGAGCAACCATTGTGAAATATGCCCAGAACATTCTCCATAGCAAGAACTTACTTTCCAGGAGGGAAAAAGGCTCTTACCAGAGCCTTCCCACCTGGCTGGAGGGAATTTCTCCCACTCCAACCCCTTCTAGCCTTCCTGTTTTATCTAAGAGCGTAAAAAAAAAAAAAAAAAAAAAAGCTAAGAAAGGCTTGTGAAGGTCACAGCTCAGGAACACAGGCCCATTAAAAGATAGATTCAGTGATAAGATTAGAGAACACATCCCCTGCCCACTCCTTACCACCACCCCAGCAGGGCTCCAGTGTAACAGTACAACACGATTAGCACTGAAAGAGCTGCAAGATGAGGACTCAAACCGAGGATGATTCCGTAGGGAAACCATAGCCAACCTGGAAGACTAAACAAGGACAACAGAGGAATTTGACACCTCTAGCACCTACAGGTACAGTAAACATTCAACACAGCCCAACTTCTGCCAGACTAACATAAAACCTCACACTAAAGACCTACTGTTTACTTCAGCCCCTGTTACCCAATACATCATGCTGGCTTTCAAGAGAAAATTACAAGGCTTGCTTAAAAAACCAGAGAAAACATAGTCTGAAGAGACAAAGCAAGTACTGGAACCAGAATCAGATATGACACAGATTTTGGGATTATCAGACAGGGAATTTAAAATAACTCTGATTAGTATGCTAAGGGCTTTAATGGAAAAAGTGGATAACGTGCAAGAGCGGATTAACATAAGCAGGGTAATACAAGTAGAGAAGTGGAAACTCTAACAAAAGAATGAAAAGGAAATGTTAAAAGTAAAAAACATTGTAACAGAAATGAAGAATGCCTTGCAAAAAATATTAACAGAAGTTCTTCAGGGAAAAGGAAATGATATAGGTCAGAAACTCAGATCTACATAAAGAATGGAAGAGTATTAGAGAAGGAATAAAAGTAAAATAAAATCTTTTATTTTATTTTATTTATATTTTATTATAGCAAATGGATAAGTTAAATGAATGACAGCAATGTTATAAGGGATGCGAGGGAGGAATTGGAGATATTCTGAGTTACCTGCAATAACTTAGTATGCATGAAGCAGTGTAATGTGATTTGAAGATGGACTTAGATAAGTTAAAATGTATATTGAAAAGTCTAAGCCTACCACTAAGTTTTTTTGGAAGTATAATTGATATGCTAAGAGAGGAGATAAGATGAATTCATATAAAATGTTCAATTAAAACCTGAGAAGGCAGAAAAATAGGAGGTGAAAAATGAAACAAAGAACAATTGCAATGAATAGAAAACAGTTACAAAATCAACTGAAGGAAACAACAAGAAACAAACAACCCACTTAAAAAAATGGGTAAAGGACTTGAATAGACATTTCTCAAAAAAAAGATATACAGATGCCCAATAAACACATAAAAAGATGCTCAACATCACTAATCATTAGGGAAATGCAAATCAAAATCACAATAAGAAATCACTTCTACACCTGTTAGGATGCCAATTATAAAAACAAAAAAACAGAATATAACAAGTGTGGGACTTCCCTGGTGGCACAGTGGATAAGACTCATTGCTCCCAATGCAGGGGGCCTGGGTTCAATCCCTGGTCAGGGAAGATCCCACATGCATGCCACGACTAGGAGTTCACATGCCACAACTAAAGAGCACACCTGCCACAACTAAGGAGCCCACATACTGCATCTAAGGAGCCCCCCCGCTGAAACTAAGACCTGGTGCAACCAAATAAATAAATAAATAAATATTTTCCAAAAAAAAAGAAAGAAGCACATGGTGTCCAGGTGGCTCTTAAAAAAAAAAAAAGAATATAACAAGTGTTGGCAAGAAATTGAAACACTTGTGCATTGCTGTTGGGAATGTAAAATGGTGCAGCCACCATGGAAAACAGTATGACGAGTACTCCAAAAATTAAACATAGAATTACCATATGATTCAGCTGTTCCTCTTCTGGGTATATATGCAAAACAACTGAAAGCAGGGACTTGAACAGACATTTGTACATCCATGTTCATAGCAACATTATTTCACAATAGCCACAAGGTGGAAATAACCCAAATGTTCATTGATAGATGAATGGACAGAGAAAATCTGGTTTATATATACAATGGAATTTTATTTAACCTTAATAAGCCATGAAAATCAGACCGTCTATAATATAGATGAATCTTGAAGACATTATGCTGAGTGAAATGAGATGTGGCGATTAATGGCGGTGGAGGTTGCACAGCAATTTGAATGTACTAAATGCCTCCGAACTGGACACTCACGAATGGCTGAAACAGTGAATTCCGTGTTATACATTCATCCTTGGTATTTGAGGGGGAGTAGTTCCAGGATCCCTGTGGCTACCAAAATCCACAGATGCTCAAATCCCTTATATAAAATGGTGTAATATCTGCATATAACCTACGCAATCCTCCCGAATATTTTATTTATTTAATTAATTAATTTAAACCAATGCTAATTTTTAAAAATTTATTTATTTATTTTGTTTTTTGTTGTGTTGGGTCTCTGGTCACTGCGCGTGGGCTTTCTCTAGTTGCGGTGAGCAGGGGCTACTCTTCATTGCGGTGCATGGGCTTCTCATTGCGGTGGCTTCTCTTGCTGTGGAGCACAGGCTCTAGGTGCACGGGTTGTCACTAGTTGGGGCACGCAGGCTCAGTAGTTGTGTCTCACGGGCTCTAGAGCGCAGGCTCAGTAGTTGTGGCTCACGGGCTTAGTTGCTCCATGGCATGTGGGATCTTCCTGGACCAGGGCTTGAACCCGTGTCCCCTGCATTGGCAGGCGGATTCTTAACCACTGTGCCACCAGGGGATCCCCCTTCCATATATTTTAAATCATCTCTAGATTACTTATAATACCTAATACAGTGTAAATGCTATGTAAATTGTTGTAAATACAATGTAAATGCTATGGAAGTAGTTGCCAGAATGTGGCAAATTCAAGTTTTGCTTTTTGGAATTTTTTTCAAATATTTTCCATCCACCATTGGTTGAATTTGTGGATGCAGAACCTATGGTTATGGGGGGCCAACTGTATGTGTTTTACAACCCACATTTTAAAAAAACTGAGAGAAAAAAGGTAAATATGGTTGCCTCCCTTAAAGACCTAAGAGATGGATGGGTGGTGGTTCCCATCATACCTCTGTTTGATTTACCAGTCTGGCCTCTACAAAATCCAGACAAATCCTGGAGAATGGCAATGGACTATCACAAATCTAACCAAATAGTATCCCCAATTGCAGCTGCTGTGTCAAGTATGTTATCTTTGCTAGAGCAGATTAGTAGGGACTCAGGTACATGATATGTGGCCAGTGATCTGGCAAATCGACTCTTTTTCTATCCCCTATCAAAAAAAGAGTCAGAAATAATTGACATTCCTTTGGAATGTGCGACAATATCCATTTATAGCCTTGTCCTTAAGCTATGTTAACTCTTTGTCCTCTGTCATAACATAGTCTGAAGAGACATGGACCAGCTGGACATCCTGCAGAGTATCACACTGGTCCAGTAAATTTATGACATCATGCTAGTTGGATCAAAAAACAAGCAGTTGCTAGGATATTGGAGGCCTTGGTAATTTACATGCATCCTCAAGGGAGATGAACTCTAAAAGACTCAGGAGCCTGCCACATAAGTATTTTTTCAGAGTCCAGTGATCTTGAGTATGCTGGGGCATCCCTTCTAAAGTAAAAGAGAAATCACTGCATATTGTAGCTCCCATCATGAGCAAGGCAGCACAATGCCTGCCAGGTAGACCTCTTCAGGTTCTAGAAGCAATATATTTCCAGAAGTACTGCTCCAACTCACATATCTGGTGACACAGAAGGATGCCATTTTTCAGTCGGGTCCATAGCAGAAAAGGACTCTGCAACAGGTCTAGGCTGCAGGGCAAGCAGCTATTGGCCTTTTGGACCACACAACCCAGCAGAGACTATTAGGGGTATCAGTGGTGGGAAAATAAGACATGTAGGTTTTATGACAAGCCCTAATAGGAGAATCACAATGTAAATCCATAGAATTCTGGATCAAAGCCATGTTAACTGCAACAGAGAATTATACACCTTTGAAAACACAGCTCCTGGAATACTACTAGGCCCTGATAGAGATGAGTGCCTCACCATGGAACACCAAGTGACCATGACACCAGAACTACCCCTCATGAGATATTTCTATCACACTTTGCAAGCCATTAGCTGGGGCAGACCCAGGTGGAAGAGGTACATCTAGCATTGAATGTGAACAAGACCTGAGGGCACAAGCAAGATGCAAGAGAAGATAGCATGCAGGTAGCTCATAGCATCATGCAGGTGCTGCTATGCAGCACCTAGTGGTGTGCTGGAGCCAGTCTGCACCAGCTCATGAGAGCTCATTGTTTTTTCAGGAAGGGTTGCCATCTTGTCGACATCATATTGGTGGTTTGAAATTGACCATAGTGGAAGTATGTACACTATGAAAATTAGCTAATGTTATAAATCAGATATTTTTTTCTCCTTTTCAGAAAGCCAGTTGTTAAATATTTACCAGTATACCACTGCTCAGCTCACATCTCTTACTGCATGGGGGAATTTTTGATGATCAGTTGATGCAGGAAAAAAAGCCTGAGCTTGATTCACAAATGGCTCAACTTAGTTTGTTGGTGAAAGCTAGAAAGGGGTGATGGCTGCACTGCTGCCCCACACAACATGGTCTTGAAAGATGACGGTGAGGAGAATGCCTCTCACCTGGTCAGCTACTTTATGTGGAAAGAGAAGTGGCCTGAAATTAGAATACACAGGGACTCATGGACAGTGCTGAATAGCTTGGCCCTCTGATCAGGGGTCTAGAAGCAGAAAGCTTGGAAGACTGGGGAACAACAAAGACAAGGGTAAAGCCATGTGGATGAACATATGGAAGTGAGCATAGAGTGTGAAGATCCTTATTTCACATGTTAATGACCATCAGAGAACATCTATCATAGGAGACGTACTAAAAAAACACATATCCAGTTGATACAAGCCAGCCTCTGTCATCAGCCACTCCAGTGTTTGCATCTTGGGCACATGAATGGAGTTCCCACGGTAGCAGGGATGGAAGCTATACATGGATGCAATGGCACAGGTCCCTCTTAAGGGTGATCGACCTACTCTCACCACTGAATGTCTGACCTTCTCGCAACAGAAACCAACAACACAGTCCCTCCAAGAGACCAAGCAACCACCTGATGACAAGTTAACTACTTAGGATACCATCTACCCTTTCCCAAGGATAGATGTATATTCTAGGTGTGGATTTGCCTTTCCTGCCTGCCAGCCCTCATCCAGTACCATTATCCAAGCGCATATAGAATGGTTAATCCTCCAGCATAAGATTCCACGTACTACTGTGTCACACAAAGGGATTCACTTAACGTTAAAGGAAGTGCTGGAACAGGCATAATACCGTGAGATCCACTGTTCGCATCATACACCGCCATAACCAGAAGCCACTAGCCTGATAGAAGAGCCAGCTCAGAGCCAATACCTTATGAAGATGGCACGCTGTCCTGTGCAATGCAGGGGACATTCTAAATAAATGACCCTTATATGGTGCTGTTTCCCCAGGAGGTAGAATACATAGGCCTAGGAATCAAGAGGTGCAAGTGGGGGTACTCCCATTTTCCTTCACTCCTACTGCTCCATTTGGGGAATTTGTGCTTCCCTTTCCTGAAACTCTGGGTTCTGAACAGTCAAGAGTCTTGGTTGCTAGAAGGGAGTACTTCCACCATGGCTGCCAGCTGGGCTCTTTAAGCTCCTCCTGCCAAGGTGTCGGAGGACAAGAAGAGGAATCACCATCCTGGCAGGAATAATTGGCCCTAGTCACCAGGAAGAGGTAAGACTGCTGTTAGACAATAGGGGCAAAACAGAATATGTTTTCCACCTGGGTGATCCATTTGAGCATCTCTTGGTACTCTCTTGTTCAGTTTTGGTAATAAATGGACCAGTGTAGCAGCTACAGACTGAGAACAGCATTGTGACCAGGGACTCGGACTCTTAAGAGTTGAGGGTCTGGGTCATACTACCAGGTAAGCCACCAGGAGCACCAGAGTTGCTAGCTGAGGGTGAGGGTAAAATAGACAGCCGGTAGAGGAGGGAAATGATGAGTATTAACTGCAGCACTGAGACCTCCTACAGTGGTAGTGTCTGTAGTTGATCCCAGTAATGTACTTCCTCCCCAGGGTAGCCTATGTCTAATGACTGAACATCATGGAAGTATAAATCCTGGTCCCAGCCGTCATGATCTGGACTAAATTGGGAGGGCTACCCTTGCTTCAGAATTCCTATTAGGATCAACTTAGACCTATTAGGGGACTAACACAGCCAAACTTTTCTCTCTTCCAAATTCTACTTTCTTTTCTTTTCTTTCCACTGGTGTTGATCCCTGAAGCAATCCCTAGTAAACTTCCTACATGCTAATCTCAGGGTCAGAGTCTGCTTCCCAGGAAACCCAATTTAAGATACTAGGTTGGTTTCTTTATTTTCAATATGAAAAACCTCCAAACACATTCTAGATTAATTATCAGAAAGCTTGAAAGCCTCATTGATTAATTCATTCATTTAACAAATATTTATTTAGTACCACCTATATATCAAGAACCATTCTAGAGACTAAGGCTATAGTGACAAAAAAAATAAAAAGATTCCTTCCCTTGTGGCACTTGTATTCTAGTGGAGGTTAACCAACAATGAGCATGAAACAAATAAGATAATTTTGATGAGTGCTATGAAGAAAATAACACAGGAGAGTATGATAGGAAGTAACTGGAGATGCTAGAGTTATGATGGGTTCCATCAAGAAGGTGGTTAAGTAAAGCTTTTCTTAGAAGATGGCATTTGAGCCCAGATAAGAGGAACCCAGCCTTTTAAGAATTTGGTAAGAATATTCCAGGCAGAGAAAAGAGCATGTGTACGGAAGGAAATGAGTGTGAGCGTGTAAAAAATAGGACAAAGACCAGAGTGGAAGGAGCTGGTGACCAAGAGGGAGTGGGCTAAGAGGAGGCCATTGAGGTAGGCAGGGGCCACATTGTGTAGGACCCATGGGAAATTGAAAGGATTTTGGATTAATTCTAATCTCAGTGGAAATCCATTAGAGGATTTTAAACAAGGGAGTAGTATCATCCGTTTTATTTTTTCATAAGTCAATTTAGTTGCTGTTGGAGAATCAACTAAGGGGGAGAAAGGCAAAAATGAGAACAGGGAAACTGTTGTAGAAGCTGTTGAAGTAGCCCAGGTAAGAAATGATGGTGACTAAACCTGGAATGGTGGCAATAAAGCAGTTAAGAGGTAGTTGGATTTGGGATCTATTTGAGAGGCATAGCCAACAGGACATGCTAATGGATTGTCTCAGTGGAAGTTCAGGATAACAGAAAGGAGAAGAATATAGAATGTCTGATCAACTGGGTGGATGGTGGAACTGTTTATTAAGATGGGGAAGATTGTGGTGGGTGGGTTGGAGGGAATGAATCAAGAATTCTAATTTGGTGATGCTAAGAGACATGACACGGAATGATAGGTAAAGTCATGAGTTCTGGTACACTGTCCGGGCCCCAGAGAAAGGCTTCAGGTGGGTAAAAATTAATATTGGTTTCCCCCAGCAAGAAGTCAGGCCACCTCTGGATTGCCAGACAGTTTACTGTGAACATTTAAGCGATCTGGGGCAAGGATATCAGTGAATGCCCCTCGCCCGTGGCATACACACCTTCTCTCTCCTCCCTGTGTGGACACTCCAGCCCAACTGTGATGGCTCTGGTCCAGGTTCTCAGGGGCACAGACTCCAAACAGCCACATTGCCTTGGCCCTGTAGACACCTGGCCAAGTGGGTGAGTATTGCCTGAGAAGAGCCCCAGGGGCGCCCTCTGTAGCCCAGGGCTCAGGGCAGGAGCCCCGGCTCCCTGGGTCTAAGGGAGATCTTGCTCTAGGCTCTAGTAATGTGTACCAGTCTCTCCCCTCATCATGATAACTGTATAAATAGAGCAGTAGGAAGCTCAGGGCACCTAGTTATCAAGCCCCATACAGGTGCTGAATTATTTAAGAGGCAAGTAAGAAGAATGGGAGCTTATAAAGAAAACAAAAAGGAACAGAAAGTGAGGAAGGCAAGCCCACTAGACTGTGAGAGACTTGAGAACAGTGACCACATCATACCCAAGCTTGGATCCTCAGCACAATGCCTGGAGCTTACTAGGAGCATGGGGACAGCTTCTCTTTCCAACCCCAGCTTTACACTCTTTTAAGGCACATCTTCCTCTTAGGGAAAGTACCAGCAAGGAAGATTTCACCATTTTCACCAACTCAGTAGAGCCTGACCTTCATTGGTCCATGTTTCTCAGTTGGGTGAAATAAATGTCACTGTGCAACCAGCCTTTTGGTTCTTGTTCTCTTGGATCTGCATGCCCACAAAGGGAGTCCATTCTCTTTCGGCACTCCCACTCCTCGGAGGAAGCTTGAAGAGATAAAGCACCCACACTGCTCTCACATACCCCTCCCCACCAACCCATTCCCCCAACAAGAGGAGGGAGGCCTGAAGTTCCCCAGGGGTGCTACTTCTGTTCAAAGAGGAAAGAAATATTAGCCCCACTATCAATCTCACGTTTAAGATGGTTCTTGGTCAGTTCTCCAAAAGCCAGTTTTCTAAAAGCCAACTCACCGAAGGCTGATTTACTGCATGGCCCAGTCTCCAAAGCCCAATCACCAGGAGGGAGTCTGATGTGGGTCTTTTCTGTATCTTCCATATCTCTCCTTAACATGCTCATGCTTTCCTCCACCTTCTTGAACATATTTGTTATTACTCTTTTAATGCCATAGTCTACTAATTTTATCATCTGTGTTATTTCTGGATCTGTTTTATTGATTGATTTTTCTCATCTTTATGAGTTACATTATTCTGCTTCTCTGCATGCCTAGTAAATTTTTATTGGATGCAAATAGTTTGAATTTTGTCTTGTTCAATACTGGATATCTTTTGTTCCTTTGAATGGTTTTGGGCTCTGTTTTAGGACACAGTTAAGTTACTTGGAAGGAATTCAGTCCTTTCAAAATTTGTCTTTATACTTTGTTAGTTGGGTTCAGAGCAGCCTTTAGTCTAGGGCTAGTTCTGGGGATTGTTCTGCCTGATCTTTTCTGGTGGTCTTCCCCTAACCTCATGTAGAGTTCTCACACACATTGCTATGGACTGAATGCTTGTGTCCCCCCCAAATTCACATGTTAAAACCCTAACCCCCAATGTGATGGTATTTAGAGGTGGGGTCTTCAGGAGGTAATTAGGTTTAGATGAGATCATAAAGGTGGGGCCCTTATGATGGGATTAATGCCCTTATAAAAAGAGGAGGAGACCAGGCATCTCAGTCTCTCTGAGACACCAAGGAAGGCCACGTGAGGGTATAGACAGGAAGAGAGCTCTCACCAAGACCCAACCAGACACCCTGATCCCAAACTTCCAGCCTGCGGAATTGTGAGGAATAAGTGTGTTTTTAAAAAATTTGAATGGAAATACAGTTAATTTACAATATTAGTTTCAAGTGTACAACATATCAATTTTTTTATAGATTATACTCCACTTAAAGTTATTACAAAATAATGGCTATGGAAATAATTGTCTGTTTTTTAAGCCACCTGGTCTATGGCATTTTGTTGCAGTGGCTGAGCTGACTAAGACACCTAGGTACTGATGAGTACTGAGCTGAACTCTCAAGGGGAACTCTCTGTGGATCTTTGAGCTCTCTTCATGTGGCTCTTTACTGTCTGGACTGACTCACAAATTCCAGCTCCCTTGACCTCCTCAGGGGTCAGAGACCACTCTGTTTAGGTGCTCCTTCCTGTGCTGCAGCTGAAAAATTCTCTCCAGGGAGTATGCTTGGACAGTCTTAGAGTTCACCTTGTTTGTTTTCATTCTCTGTGCTGCCTGTTGTCCAATGCCTGAAAACTATTGTTTTACATATTTTTTTCTAGTAATTTCATGGTATAGGAAGGAGGCTAAATCTGGACCCTGTTATTTCATCATGGTCAGGTAAACTCAGTCTATACTATAGACTCAATGCTCCAGTATCTAGTAGGGAAAGTCTTCCCTCATTTTTCTTTTTATTTCAAAACTTTCTTGGCCATTTAGGTCCCTTTCTCTTTCATATGAATTGTATAGCCAGCTTATTAAATTCCCTTAGAAAGTCCTGTTGGGTTTTGGATTAGGATGAATTAAATTTGTATAATAATATGAGATATAACTGATATCCTTACATTTGCATATATCTTGCCCTTGGATGGGGAAAGTTAATATCATAAAATACTACTTCTCAGCTGCTGATGCTTTAGATGGCCTGGAAGGGGAGGATGCATGATACAATTGGATTGGGCATTTGAAGAACCAGTGGAGGACAGGCTGGCCATTTCAAGGTTGATAAGCTGGAAGGGGGTGGGAATTCTTTTGGATTAAAACCTTAAAATTCTAAGGTTAAAATTCTAAAGGTTAAGGAGATAGAGTGATCTCTGAGACAGTTTATAATGAGAAAACAAGATGGAGAGAAGTATATATGGTATATATATTTAAGAAAGGGCCTGCCGATGCAGGGGACACGGGTTCGTGCCCCGGTCCGGGAAGATCCCACATGCTGCGGAGCAGCTGGGCCTGTGAGCCATGGCCGCTGAGCCTGTGCGTCCGGAGCCTGTGCTCCGCGATGGGAGAGGCCACAACAGTGAGAGGCCCGCGTACCGCAAAAAAAAAAAAAAAAAAAAAAAAAAAAAAGAAAGAGGAGATACATATACACATACTGTGTATGTATACATGTGCATAAATCTATAACTACTTAAATTTAAAAATGTAAAGTTAATTAACTATAAAACCAGTTTTAAATGACTTCCTGTGGGGAAGTAGTGAACAAGCAGAGACAGAAGCTGAGCTTTTCTGAATATTCCCTACTTTTAGATTTGACTTTAAAACCATATACGTTTTACACAATTATACATCAAACTTAAATTTTTAAAATGCAATCCCTAAACACTGAAAGTAAAATAAAACAAATGAACCCAACTCAACCAGAATCATGTTGGTGGCACAGCTACCCAGAGAGAAGCTATTTAAAGTGAATTTTAAAGCACAGTAATTTGATAGCCCATCCCTAGTGGGACATGCCCTATGGACAAAAAATGAATTGCAAAAAATATCTTAAGCTACCCTGAGAAATCCCACATTTTTTGAGGCAGTATTGAGACCATTATTCGCAGACTATAGTGTATGTAGAGTGGCCTAAAGGAAGCAAGTAATTCTGTTGAGATTGTCAACAACTGAAATTTTTCAGTGTGGTAGGAAGGAGGTCAATGAGTTAAGTAATAACCCTGTAGTCTTTAATTTGAGTTGAAACTATTAGTATAAACTCATGACATGTACTCTTACCAACAAACACCATTTTCTACTCTGTCCACTGAAAAAAAATTCCAGAAACAATGACTAAGCTGGTAACATCAAGTGCCCAGATGGTGGTCCCAAATTCAGTTTCACCCAGAAGGCCAAAGGGCCCCTTGGATTACAGCCATGACAGATCTAGGGCAGGAAACACACCACCTGCCCTGAGTAACTGAGCTTCCTGCTCTCTGGTGTGACCTTAAAGATTCCCAGGGCTGTGTCCAAAAGCCTCACAAGCCAACCTGAAGAGGCTCCCACAGGCCACTGAAACATGAATAATAACTTTAATAGATTGAAATATATCCAATATGATTATGCCCACTAGTTCATAACAAAGCAAACAAACAAAACAAAACAAAAGTTAGTGGTCACTTTCAGAAGATTCTAGGAAGTCAGCTCATCTGAAATCAATCCCTTATCTTGTTTTTTTGCATAACATGTACCTCCAGGTACCCAAGTAGTTGAAGTACTTTTGTAGAAGAAACATCTAAAGCTGCTTCCATTAACAATACAGAAGGAGTGATGGAGTCAAAACGTCACCACTGTGCAAGTTCTAACAAATCCATGGATAGAGGAGTGCTGAACAACAAAGAGAGAGAATCAGACATCCTGTGCTGTCCTCTGTGAAGAGTATTTGCCAGAAAATTGAACCTGAGTCT
Source organism: Mesoplodon mirus (assembly GCF_964341445.2). Lineage (NCBI taxonomy): Eukaryota > Metazoa > Chordata > Mammalia > Artiodactyla > Ziphiidae > Mesoplodon > Mesoplodon mirus. The sequence goes on from NC_138977.1 coordinate 175,121,509, forward strand.
GATCAAACTTCTAGATCTAACCACTAATAGGCAGAAACTAAAGGGACAGAGGAATACATTACATGACACCACAGAGGCACAGTTATCAAAATGCAGGCTAGGAAATGCTACTGGAAAAAACAACCCATTCTCTTCAGTAATTGCAAGAAAAAAGTGTGACAGGGGAGGAGTCTATAGATTCAAAAAAGATTTAAAGACCTGTCACAACCAACTGCAATTTATGGCCTTATTTTGATTCTGAGTCTAACAAATAGACTAAATAATCATGGGATAATTGGAGAAATTTAAACAGTGACTAGACATTTAATTATCCAGAAATTGTTCATTTTTAAGATGTGATAATATTATTTCTTTTTTAAAGAAATAAATACTGAAATTTTTATAGATAAAAAATAACAATCGTCCCCCTAAATAAATATAACACGATTCCATTTATTATCCTAACAGGTTTTTTGGGGGGGAGTGGAAGAAGTTGATAAAATTGTTTTAAAATCTATATGGAATACATATGGAAATATAAAAGCCTGAATAGCAAAGAAAACTATAAAGAAGATAAATAATGAGAGACTTGCCTTCAACTGAAAGCCATTGTAATAAAAATCACTGTAGTACAACCAGCATGGTATTGGCATAAGAGTAGACAAATCAGTGGAACAGAAGAGTGGATCCAAATATAGATCTCAGTATATATCATAATTTAATATGTGACAAAGGTAGTATTTCAATTCTGTGGGAAAGAATGGTTTATTTAATAAATAGTGCTGGCATAACTGGCTATTCATCTAGAACAAAATGAACTTGTATCCCAGTTTCACAACAATCCAAAAATAAATTCCCAGTGGATTAAAAACTTAAATGTAGGGCTTCCCTGGTGGTGCAGTGGTTGAGAATCTGCCTGCTAATGCAGGGGACACGGGTTCGAGCCCTGGTCTGGGAGGATCCCACATGCCACGGAGCAACTAGGCCCGTGAGCCACAACTACTGAGCCTGCGCGTCTGGAGCCTGTGCTCTGCAACAAGAGAGGCCGCCATAGTGAGAGGCCCGCGCACCGTGATGAAGAGTGGCCCCCACTTGCCACAACTGGAGAAAGCCCTCGCACAGAAACGAAGACACAACACAGCAAAAATAAATTAATTAATTAAACTCCTACCCCCAACATCTTAAAAAAAAAAAACTTAAAAAAAAAAAACTTAAATGTAAACAGTAAATCTTAGAAGAACATTTAGGCGACTACCTGGAAATCTAGGGGACAGAGAACAGCTCTGTAACTAAAACCAGAAATCTGGAAGTATAAAAGATAGACATATTTGATTATCTAAAAATGGAAAACTTTTATATGGCAAAAGATACCATAAACAAAGTCGAGTCAAAATATGCATTTAGAAAAAGTATGTGTAATGCAGATAACAGATAAAGGGTTAATAATTCTTACATGCAACAAATTCCTACAAAGTGATAAGAAAAAGATAAGCACTTCCATTTTTTAAAAAGGGCAAGGGTATACACAGGCAATTCACAGAATATCAAATCCAAATGGCTAATAAGCATATTAAAAGGTACGCAAACTCACCAGCAGTCAGGAAACTGCAAATTAAAATAATGAGACATTACACCCATCCGACTGGCAAAAATTAGAAAGAATAGGACTTCCCTGGTGGCACAGTGGTTTAGAATCTGCCTGCCAATGCAAGGGACATGGGTTTGAGCACTGGTCCAGGAAGATCCCACATGCCACGGAGCAACTAAGCCCGAGCGCCACAACTACTGAGCCTGTGCTCTAGAGCCCACGAGCCACAACTACTGAGGCTCACGCACCTAGAGCCTGTGCTCTGCAACAAGAGAAGCCACCGCAATGAGAGACCAGCACACCACAATGAAGAGTAGCCCCCACTCACCGCAACTAGAGAAAGCCTGTGCATAGCAACAAAGACCCGATGCAGCCAAAATATAAATAAATAAAATAAATAAATAAATTTATTTTTAAAAATTAAAAAGAATAATATTATCTATTGCAATCTCATGCATTGCTTGTGAAAAGTGTGAATTGTTATTGCCTTTTGGAAAAAAAAATATCTAACAGCATCTATTAAAATAAAGAATCCACATACCCAATGATTGCACTGCTGGGAATGTAGCCAGTAGAAATAAAAGAACCAGTACAGAAGGCTATATGTAACTTGTTTACTGCAGAATTATAGTAGCAAAAAACTAAAAACAAAGTGAATATGCGTCCATAAGGAAATGGTTGAATAAACTGTGCATGTATCTGCATCATAAAATACTATGCAGCTACTAAGAAGAAGGAATTAGAACTACTCCCCATGAATTAGAAGGATTTCTTCACAATGTTGAGTGATAAAGACAAGATGCTTAGAATTGTGTATATTATGGTTTCCAGCTATAAACTAGTATATGAGTGTACGTATGTACGTGTGTATATATGTAAATATATATATTTGTGTGCAGACTTCAGTTTGCTCATGATTACATGACCTTGGGGAAAAAGCATGGAATGCTCTACAGGGCACTGTTAACAAGGGCTATGCCAGGTTGGGGGTAGGGGGATTAGTTTTGGGTAGATGCTGGAAGAAGGTAGAAGGAAAAAAAATCTAATAGAAATTTTTTAAACTAGCATAATGATACTATATATATATATATATATAACACACATTAGTATGTATATACATTATATATACATACATATACATGTATAATGTGTGTGTATATATATATTAAGAGAAAAAGCTAGAGTTGAATCTATATCGACATATTTGCAGGGATGTTCATGATATGTTGTTAAATTTTTAAAAGCTAGTAATGTCTATGGTATGATTCTATTTTGTCAAAACAAAGCACATAAAAACAAACCACTATAACTGTGGGCTGCATAAATGCTTGTAATACTGAATGAACCATGAAAAAGATGTGAAGGGATAAATGCCAGTTGTTAACATTTTGTCACCTCAAAGGGGGTTGAGATGGGGATGAAATGATGATTAACTTTTCTTTACACATCACTGTACTAGTTTCCTTGTTGCAATAAAGCTGTATTGCTTTATAATTTGAGAAACATAAAGCAGAGAAAACAAGAAAAAACTATAGTCTTTCATTTAGAGAACATATTATCTTTCATGATATATTGAAGTCTTTTTTTCCCCTTAAAGTTTCTTGATATTTGTTGTTTTCTTAATCGGGAATAGATGTTTATCAAATATTTTGGGGGCACCTATTGAGATGATCATCTGGTTTTTCTCCTCTATTTTCTCTTCAATATCTGTACTCTCCCATGTGGTGATCGTATTCATTCTCAAACATCATACATGTGCCAACAAGCCCCAAATACATATCTCCAGCCCAGACATCTCTTCCAAACTCCAGATCCTGGAGAACTGCCTGTTGACATCTCCCCTTGATTGTCTAATGATGTGTCAAACTCGACACAACTCTCCCAAATTCCACCAAACTTATTCTACATGCAGCTGTCTTTATATCAGGTAAGGACAACTCCATCTAGCCAATTCTCAGACCAGAAAATATGTGTCATCTGTGACGTTTCTCTTTCACACTTTTACACTCAATGCATCAGGAAATCCCGTTCATTCTATCTTCAAAATACATTAGAAGTGACCACTTTCATTACCACCACTGCTTCCATCCTGGTCAGAGCCACCATCCTCTCTCATCTGCATTACTGGTGGTCCTGTGTCTGTTCTTGACTGTCTACAGTCTATTCTCAACAGGACACCCAGAGTCAAGCCCTTTAAATGTCCATGAAATCACATCACTCTTTTGCTCAAAACCCTGTTCTCTCCTCTCCCCGCCTACACACGTCCCCCTGACACTGCTCCCAATTCATTTAGATTAAAACCCAACGTCTGTACAAGGGCTACACAGTCCAGCTCCCTGTGACCTCTCGACCTCATCCCCTTCCACTTCCAGTTTCCTCAAAGTTCCTAGAACATGACAGGCACACCACTCCCACCCTGGAGTCTTCATACTCACCGTTCCCTCTGCTTTGAATGCCCTTCCACCAGATAGCTGCTTGGCTAACTCCTCTCCTCAGCGAGCCCTACCCTAACCACTTTGTTCAATATCCAGCCTCCTACAACCACAGGACAAATGTCTCTCTCCCCCATCTACTTTTTCATCTTCCATGGCATTCATCCTCTTCTCCATACTGAAATGTTTAAGTTTATCTTTCATTGTCTGTCTCATGCCACTAGAACACACTCTCCAAGAGGATAAAACCTTGTTTTGTTCACTGATGTGACCCAAATGCCTAGAACAGTGCCTGACACATAATAGATGCTTAACAAATATTTGTTGAATAAAAGAATGAATTAGTGAATTGCATTAGCTCCTCCAAAACAAGTCCTCTCAATGCTATGATTCCTCTCTTGGATGTGTTTTGAGCTGTAATGTTCTACAGGATTTTAAAATTTCTCCCAAGTATGACTCTTACTGCTTTTCCTCTTTTAGGAATCATTCCAAATTTCTGGCTCATTATTGAAGGTTTTCATTGTTTCCCCCACACTATTATAGATTTATTTTCTTTTAAAGTACCTCTGTGATGATTTCATAGGATTTGGTGAGTAAGGAAAGGCAGATGTGTGTGCTCCCTCGTCCCACCCTTGACCTCAGAGAACTGGGAGTTTGTTAGTGTGCATCCGTCTCTCTGAGTCTGAGTGAATCTGATGAACCTAAGTTACTGGGCTGTGGGCCCTAGTGACCCCATCAATACAATGTAGACTTATGAAGCCTGGCTTGGCCAACAGCTGGCCTTCCTCTAAGACCTCCAGCTCTAGCCTTTCAAATTTAACACTGTCCTCATTAACCAAGATATTATAAAGTATTTTTTTTTTCAATTCAGAGAGGAAATGAACTGCATAAAAGCTAGATAATAAAAATGAGGTTCTAATGCCTGACACCACATTTCCTTCTTACTAATCAACTCAAATCTTAAAATCAAAGATATCCACCCACATCCTTAGGGAACTCATTGAAAATCTTATGCAGCTGAAAAAATTTCTAATCTCCTTTTACCATAGCTCTACTAGTCAATTAAAGACTTTTCAAAATGTAAAATATGCATTTTTATGTCTATTCTCAAAGTCACTGAAGACCAGATTTTGACCATTGATTTATATGCTGAATATGCCTACCCTATGAAAAGAAATTTGGTTAATTTGGGAGTTTGGGAGTGTGCTAAACTATTTTTATCTGACTTTCCTACTAGCATAGCATTTATAAACTGCAGAAAAACTTGCTTTTTATTCCCTCATTAAAAAAAAATTTATATTCTCAATGCTTGTGGTTTTGTACTTTTATGTAATTTCATGGCTATGTTGGATTTGGAGGAAAAGTGTTCACTGTGAACCCATTTATCCAAGACCAAATGTGAATAAACATAGAACACGAAATTAGAAAACTGTGACTGAAATTATTATTTTTAAAAAAATATGACTTGGCCTTTGACTACTAATCTCAGCCAATATAGAGAAGAGACCTTGAGCTATCAGCTGAGTCAGCACCCCACCTGTCAACACCCCAACTATCAACTGGATAAACCAGTCTTTCCAGATCTTTCTGTTGAATCAATAGACCCATGTCCTTGGCCTCCTGCTAACAGTCTTATCCTTTTCCTCTACCTTCTCTAAGATACACCAAATAAGAACTCCAGTTTGTAAACCATTGGTATAAATGGTTTCTATTATCTTGGGAAAACCTATGCGAATGGAGGCTCTCATCTTATTTTGGAGTTTATTCTATTGTTCTAGCACCATGATTGTAAATAAGTTCTTCCCTGTGCTCATCCAAAATGTTGTCCTTTGCTGTAAACTCATTTTCTCTTAATTAAAATTATTGGACATAGAAAATTGTTGCTCATCATCCTCTGTATTATCCTTGGAGACAATGCACAAGATCTCTCTTTGGCTTATTCTAATTTTTACTTGTGAAAAACTGGAAACCTACTTTTCATTTCTCATCATTTTTGGATGCTGTTCAGCAATTCCATGTGATTATTGAAATGTGGCCAAAATGGGACCCCATTTACTAGATCTTTGTAGAGATGGTAGCTTTTGAAAGATTGAAACAATAAGAGAAATTAAACAGGAAATGATAGATTTAACTGTCTAAAATTTTTGAATTTATATACCATGAAAATTAATAAAGCTGGCTAGGAAACATTAAAATAGTAAAAAATTCATATCTATACAATCTAAAGAATTTACTTACTTGTATGAAAATCTGCTTATATATAAGATCAAATTTTTAATGAATAATCATGTTCATTTTTTAATGCTCTGGTTATTTTCATTTAAAAGCATCTTTCTTAGTAATATCCAGACGCCAGTAGATACATGAATCATGAATAGACAATATTCTTATTGGCCAAAATTCACTTTTCCTCAAAATCTAGTTGACGTGTCATGTCTTGGAAGTCCTCAAGAAACTCCTAGGGAAAGTAAGCTCTTCTTCAAACCTGTGATTTTGTATTCCATAACACACTGTACTGCCCTTGTTTAATAATCACAACAGTATTCTGCAATTATTTATATGACTGTCTTCCTACTAGAAATAACCAACCGCATGATAAGATGTCAGAGCACGGACGATGTCTTTGCTTCATTATCTTTTCACTGTCCAACGTGGTGTATGCTATATGCAGTAGGTGCTTCATAATTGCTTATAGAATGAATTAGTTCACATTAAAATAAGTGTAAATAGTAATTATAGAATTATAGAAAAGACCACCCTTCTCAAGCTCTTAATCAAAAGTCTGCAATATAATGCAATATTATTTTGTCCAAGAAGACTTTAATGTGTTGAAGGACATGTGTTCATTTTGCCTAGGAATTTTAAAAATATGAATATTATTAAAGATATGAAAAGATAAGTTTTCCTGAAATTAATTTATAAATTCAGTATAATGACAGTTTACAGGGTTCTTAAAACTTAGCACACTCATTCCAAAGTCCACCTAGAGAAACAAACATAAGAGAAGAGCCAGATAGAAAAAAATGATGAAGAGAAATAGCCCTATTAAATATTTAAATGTTTCACTAAATTACGGTAATTAACATGCTGTGGACTGCTGTGGAAACAGATTCTATTAAACAAAGAGAATGAGAAATTCAGAAATGATCAGAAGTATGTATAAACATTATTTTACAATAAAGTTAGCCTCTCAGAAGAAGTGGTGAAAGGTTGGCCTGTCCAATAAAGTATATTATGAGAAATGGAAAGGCATTTGACAAAAGTCATCTGAATCTCTACATCACTTCTTTCACCAAAAGAAATTCAATGGCTTAAACTCTTAAAGTAATACAATGAGAGCAACAACAAAACCCCTAGAAGAACATGTGAATAAAAAAAAAAAAAGTTTGAATGAGGAAGACCATACTAAGCATGACATGATATTAAGAAACCATGAATGATTAGATTGACTATTTAAGTTTTTTTAAAAATCCTGAAATTTCCATTCAGCAAAAAAAACCAAACAAACCCTACAAAACAAACAAAAAACTCTCCATAGACAAAATCAAAAGATAAACAAGAAACAGAAAGAATAATGTTTGTAATACATGAAGCACTAATCTCTTTAATATGCAAAGTTCATACCAATCCATATAGAAAAGATTAATGTTCCAATAAAAAGACGGGCAAAGGATATGAACACAAAATTCATAGGAGAGTAGTAAATGGCTAATAAATCTATAAAAATATAATAAAAGAGTATCAAAGTAAAACAATGAAATTCCATTTTTTACTTAGCAGATTAGTAAATTAAAAAAATTGATGATATACAGTATTGGCCACAGAGAGAGGAAATTAATACTCCCCCCAAAATTGGTGGAGGGGTGAGAAGATGCATAAAATATTCTAGAGGGGTTTTTGGCAATAGTAATAAAACATTTACATTAGAACAAACAAGCAAAAATATGTTTAAGGGTGTTTATTGTAGCATTGTTTGAAATAATAAATGCTAGATACAACCTGAATGTCTATCAACAAGGAATTAAATTATTACAGAGTCATACAATGGATCTCTATGAAGCTCACAGAGAATGTACTAGAATAGAAGAATATGAAAAGGTGTCTGTTATATCATTAATCGAAAAGAAAACCAAGTTGAGAACAGTGGTAGAATAGGATCCCATTATTTTTGTGTTGTCATTTTTGGTTTTTTTTACTACATTGGGTCTTTGTTGCTGTGTGTGGGCTTTCTCTAGTTGCTGTACACAGGCTTCTCACTGCAGTGGTTTCTCTTGAGGAGCATGGACTCTAGGCACGCAGGCTCCAGTAGTTGCAGCATGCGGGCTCAGTAGTTTTGGCACACGGGCTCTAGAGCATGTGGGCTTCAGTAGTTGTGGCACATGGGCTTAGTTGCTCTGCAGCATGTAGGATCTTCCTGGACCAGGGCTTGAACCCATGTCCGGGGGACTCTTAACCACTGCACCACCAGGGAAGTCCCCCCCCCTTTTGTTTTTTAATGAGTATTAACAGCATGTATACTTCGCATGTATTTATATAAAAACTATCTGAAAGGACATACAATTTACTAACAGTGGCAACTTCTGGAAACGGGACTGAGAGGAGAAAGTTATGAGAGAATTTTACTTTTTACTTTATACTTTCTTTTACTTTTTACGAGTATGAGGTACTTTTGTAATTAAAGTTTAAAACATTGTAAAATAAAGCTCACATTTTACATAGCAAACATTAGAGGCAAAACCCTTTGACAAACAATCTGGCAACAGGAGATGACCCACAGGGCTGGGGCTAGGCTGGGGCGAGAGAGGCACTTGCTTTGGGCACAGAATTTAAAAGGACATCAGAAAACCCAGAAATCAAGATGAGTGATATTTTAATGCACTATTTAAAAACTTTTTTTATTGAAGTATAGTTGATTTACAATATTGTGTTAGTTTATGGTGTATAGCAAAGTGATTCAGTTATACACATATATACATATTTTTTCCAATTCTTTTCCATTATAGATTATTACAAGATATTGAATATAGTTCCCTGTACTATACAGTAAATCCTTGGTTTTTATCTATTTTGTACATCATGGTGTGTATCTGTTGGTCTTATACTCTTAATTTATCCCTCCCCCACCTCTTTCCCCTTTGGTAACTGTAAATTTGTTTTTTATGTCTTTGAGTCTGTTTCTGTTTTGTAAATGAGTTCATTTGCATTATGTTTTAGATTTCATACATAAGTGATGTCATATAATATTTGTCTTTCTCTGTCTAGTTTACTTCATTTGGTATTATGATCTCTAGGTCCATCCATGTTGCTGCAAATGGCAATGTTTCATTCTTTTTTATGGCCAAGTAATATTCCACTATACACATATATATATATATATATATATTTATATGTATATATAATGAAATATATGTATATACCACATCTTCTTTATCCATTCATCTGTTGATGGACACTTAGGTTGTTTCCATGTCTTGGCTATTGTAAATAACACTGCTATGAACACTGGGGTGTATGTACCTTTTTGAATAGAGTTTTTGTCTTTTCCAGATATATGCCCAGGAGTGGGATTGCTGGATCATATGGTAACTCTATTTTTAGATTTTTAATTTTGTCATTTTAAGAATGGTATATAAGGCTTCCCTGGTGGCGCAGTGGTTAAGAATCTGCCTGCCAGTGCAGGGGACCCGGGTTTGAGCCCTGGTCTGGGAAGATCCTACATGCCGTGGAGCAACTAAACCCGTGTGCCACAATTACTGAGCCTGCGCTCTAGGGCCCTGCGCTCTAGGGCCTGCGAGTCACAGCTACTGAGCCCACGCACTGCAACTACTGAAGCCTGTGCACCTAGAGCCCGTGCTCCGCAACAAGAGAAGCAACTGCCGTGAGAAGCCTGTGCACCGCAACGAAGACTAGCTCCCAATTGCCCCAACTAGAGAAAAGCCCGTGCCAGCAGCGAAGATCCAACACAGCCAAAAATAAATAAATAAATAAATTGGAAAAAAAAAAAGAATGGTATATAAACGGAATCATACAGTATGTGACCTTTTGAGATTAGGTTTTTTTATTCAGCATAATGACCTTTTAAAATTCATCCATATTTTTGCGTGCATCAGTAGTTTGTTTTCATTGTGGAGTAGCATTCCATGGTATGGATGTTACCATGCCATTTTCAACCATTCTCCTATTGAAGGAAATTGTAGTTCCAGTTTTGGGCTATTAAAAATACTGATGCTATGAGAAATCATGTGTCAGCTTTTGTTCATTTCTTTAAAATAAAAGCCCCAACTATCAAACTGTTAGAGGAAAACATAGGCAGAACACTCTATGACATAAATCACAGCAAGATCCTTTTTGATCCACCTCCTAGAGAAATGGAAATAAAAACAAAAACAAACAAATGGGACCTAATGAAACTTCAAAGCTTTTGCACAACAAAGGAAACCATAAACAAGACCAAAAGACAACCCTCAGAATGGGAGAAAATATTTGCAAATGAAGCAACTGACAAAGGACTAATCTCCAAAATTTACAAGCAGCTCATGCAGCTCAATAACAAACAAACAACCCAATCCAAAAATGGGCAGAAGACCTAAACAGACATTTCTCCAAAGAAAATACACAGATTGCCAACAAACACATGAAAGAATGCTCAACATCATTAATCATTAGAGAAATGCAAATCAAAACTACAATGAGATATCATCTCACACCAGTCAGAATGGCCATCATCAAAAAATCTAGAAACAATAAATGCTGGAGAGGGTGTGGAGAAAAGGGAACACTCTTGCACTGCTGGTGGGAATGTAAATTGATACAGCCACTATGGAGGTTCCTTAAAAACTACAAATAGAGCTACCATATGACCCAGCCATCCCACTACTGGGCATATACCCTGAGAAAACCATAATTCAAAAAGAGTCATGTACCACAATGTTCATTGCAGCTCTATTTACAATAGCCAGGACATGGAAGCAACCTAAGTGTCCATCATCGGATGAATGGATAAAGAAGATGTGGCACATATATACAATGGAATATTACTCAGCCATAAAAAGAAATGAAATTGAGCTATTTGTAGTGAGGTGGATGGACCTAGAGTCTGTCATACAGAGTGAAGTAAGTCAGAAAGAGAAAAACAAATACCGTATGCTAACACATATATATGGAATCTAAGAAAAAAAAAAAGGTCATGAAGAACCTAGGGGTAAGACGGGAATAAAGACACTGACGTACTAGAGAATGGACTTGAGGATATGGGGAGGGGGAAGGGTAAGCTGTGACAAAGTGAGAGAGTGGCATGGACATATATACACTACCAAACATAAAATAGATAGCTAGTGGGAAGCAGCCGCATGGCACAGGGAGATCAGCTCGGTGCTTTGTGACCACCTAGAGGGGTGGGATAGGGAGGGTGGAAAGAGATATGGGAACGTATGTATATGTATAACTGATTCACTTTGTTATAAACAGAAACTAACACACCATTGTAAAGAAATTATACTCCAATAAAGATGTTAAAAAAAAAAAAAAGCCCCAGAGAGCAATTCCTGTGTTACATTGGCTGTACTATTTTACATCCCCACCAGCAATAAAAGAGTGATCCAGTTTCTCTGCATCCTCTCTAGCATTTGGTGTTTGTTATGGGCTGGATTATGTCTTTCCTAAATTCATATGTTGAAGCCATGACCCCCAGTACATCAAAATATGATTATATTTGGAGATAGGGTCTTTAAAGAGGTGATTAAGGTTAAATAAGGTCATTGGTGTGGACCCTAATCCAATACGACTGGTGTCCTTATAAGAAGAGATTAGGACTAAACATATGCAGAGAAAAGACCATGTGAAAATACAGGGAGAATATGGCCATCTACAAGTCAAGGAGCAAGGCCTCAGAATGAAATCAACCCTAACAACAGTTTGCTCTTAAACTTCTAGCCTCCAGAATTGTGAGAAATAAATTGCTGTTGTCTTCAGCCACCCAGTCTGTGGTATTTGTTACAGCAGTTTTAGTAAACAAATGCAGTATTGTCATAATTTTTTATTTTAACTGTCTGACAGGTGTGTAGTGACATCTCATTGGACAATTAATTTGCATTTTCCTAATGCTTAATGACGCTGAACATCTGCTCAGGTGCTTACTTGCCACTTGTATATCATTTTTGGTAAAATGTCTCTTCATGTCTTTTGCCTGCTTTCTAATTGGATTGCTTGTTTTCATAATGTTGACTTTTAAATGTTCTTGGATATTCTAGAAATGAGACCTTTATCTAATATGTGATTTGCAAATATTTCCTCCCCATCTATAGCTTGCCTTTTCATCCTCTTACCAGGGTCTTTCACAGAGCAAAATTTTAATTTTGATGAAGTCCAATTTATCCATTTTTTCCTTTTATGGATTGTGCTTTTGGGTTATGACTAAGAACTTTTCACTAAGTCCTAGGTCCTGAAGACTTTCTCCTATATTATCTTTTAAAAATTTTATAGCTTTACTTTTTTTTTTTTTTGCGATACGCCGGCCTCTCATTGCCGTGGCCTCTCCCGTTGAGGAGCACAGGCTCTGGACGCGCAGGCTCAGCGGCCATGGCTCACGGGCCCAGCCGCTCCGCGGCATGTGGGATCTTCCCGGACTGGGCACGAACCCATGTCCCCTGCATCGGCAGGCGGACTCTCAACCACTGCGCCACCAGGGAAGCCGTATAGCTTTACCTTTTACATTTAACTCTATGATCCATTTTGAGTTAATTTTTTTATAAGGTGTGAGGTTCAGGTCAAGTTTTATTTTTTGTTTCTGAGGAGTTGTTTTGTTTTGTTTTGTTTTGTATTGCCTATGGATAGCCAGTTGCTCCAGCACCATTTATTAAAAAGACTATCCTTCCTCTATTGGATTGCACTTGACCTTTATCAAACATTACTTGATGGTACTTGTGTGGGGCTATTTCCGGGTTCTCTATATTGTTCCACTGATGTATATGTCGATCCCTCTGCCGAAATCACACAACCTTGATTACTGTAGCTCTACAATAAGTCTTGAAATCAGGTAGAGTGATTCCTTCCATTTTTTTCTTTTTCAGAATGGTTTTAGCTGTTCTACTTTCTTTACCTTTCTATATAAATTTTAGAATTATCTCGCCTATCTACAAAAAATATTGCTAGGAATTGCATAAAAGCTGTATATCAGTTTGGAGAGAATTCTCATCTTTAGTATGCTGAGTTTTCCAATCCATGTATATGGAAAGTCTCTATATTTACTTAGATTGTCTTCGATTTCTTTCATCAGAATTTTGTAGTTTTCAGTATACAAGTCTTGTACATGTTTTGCTAAATTATACCTAAATATTTCACTTTTGGGGAGCAATTGTAAGTGATGTTGTATTCTTAATTTTGATTTCCACATATTCATTGTTAGTATGTACACAGTTACTGACATCTCTACTAGTATACAATTTATTTTATTTTTTATATATTTATTTTATTTATTTATTTTTGGCTGCACTGGGTCTTCATTGCTGCACACGGGCTTTCTCTAGGTGTGGCGAGCGGGGGCTACTCTTCGTTGTGGTGTGCAGACTTCTCATTGCAGTGGCTTCTCTTGCTGTGGAGCACGGGCTCTAGGTGCGTGGGCTTCAGTAGTTGTGGCACGCGGGTTCAGTAGTTGTGGCACACGGGCTAAGTTGCTCCGTGGCATGTGGGATCTTCCCAGACCAGGAACTGAACCCATGTCCCCTGCACTGGCAGGCAGAGTCTTAACCACTGCGCCACCAGGGAAGTCCCCTAAAATATATTTTTAATACATTTATAGTAATGTTTCAATAGTAAGCGCATTTAGTTTTTTTACAACATTAGTAAGTATTTTGCCATTGCAAAATATAGCAGGATGATGACTGGACCTTTGCAGCTTAACTCAATCGTGTAATAAAAAAGACACTTCCCCATCCATACCATCCCTGAGGAAATGGCTTCAGTAGCTAAATTCTTATCAACTTCCAGTAACTTTTGCCCATACAAGAAATCAAAATGAATTAAAAAGGGGAATTCTCTCTCCAAAGACTAAATTTCTGGATTCATATACTTTTTCTATTTTATCTTCTTTATCTCCAGTGGTACATTTCCCCTTCCTGTCTGCTCTGGCCCCGCACACAGGACTCAAGATTATGGTGAGGAATATGGGAATACAACAGGATGAGACCCAAGGGAGTCACTTCCCTCAGCCATTTGTACGTAGAGCCACTTACCTGGTTGAGGCCCTTATCATCTCTCCTGGGGGAATATTGTAACAGCCTCCAATTGGCCCCCCTGCCTCCAGCCTCATTCTCTTCCCATTCATTTTCTGTACAGCTATTGCAGTGTTTTTTAAACAAATACATTTGCTCATGAGGCTTTCCTATTTAAATCGTTTTGTGATCCCCTCGTGTGTACAGGATAGAATAAAACACGAGACCCTTCATAAGGCCCAGCCACTCCAGCCAGTGTACTTTTTCTGTCTCCATCCTCATAAAGCCTAAACTCTAGCCATTAAACTACTCAGAATTTCCTGAATAAGCCAAATATTTTTGTTCATTAATATAATTTTCCTCTAATTTAAACTCTCATTACTCCTATGACAAAAATGTACCTATCTTTAAAGACAAACTTAAAAAAAAATCAACATTTCAGAAAGCCAATTAGTTTCCTTCATCTCCTGTTTCAACTAAAATTTACCACTCCCTTTGTCATGTCCCATAGTCCTTTACCCTTTTACCTGTGACCTTATCTTCCTAATCAACAAGTGTGACACATTTTCTGATAAATATAATTATACTAATGAGGACAATCAGACAAAATACTTTAAATTAAGACTACATAGCACATTTGATAATATATTATAATCATAAACACATTTGATGGTATAATATCATCTTGATTTTAAGACATTATTGATTTTAAGATGGCATATTTATTTAGTAATACATTTTTTAAAAGACTATTAATCTACATCAATCTACATTTTTTTAACTGCCAAATTTATCCAGATAATTACATTTTACTTTTTCTGTTTAGTATTACAGAGTTTAAGTCTTAAACATCATGAGAATCTAAGGGTCCTTCTGAATCACATCTCATCACCTGCAGTTTGCATGGCATCACGGTTTATGTCATGATCATTTTGTAATCTGTGCTGGTGATAGTGACCCCTTTAGCATCCTTAGTTAAGATCATTAAGTATGGAAGTATATTAAAGATTATCAAAGTTTGTCATTGTTTCTTATTTGGTTAAACTCAGAGTCTTGTTTGCCATTTAATTAAATGATGTATTGCTGGAAGTTAAATGGTTTCTCTTTAAGTGAGAGGAAGCTTTGAACAGAGAGACTTGTAAAGCCTGAGTGATATTCCTTCATGGTGTGTGAATTGGTTACACCTGCCTCTCCCAGGTTTGTAAGTTCTATCAGCTATTACTGAGAGACTTGGTCATTTCTACTGTCTTTAATTGCATTGCTTGTTGAAGAGAGGAATTTGTTCAATTTTGTTTGTTTTAATTCTTCATCATAAAATAATTTTTTGGAAGACACTTAAGCAACAATTAGGAATCCAAAGTTAGTTAAAATTTTATCACTGATGCAAATAAAGGTGAGAAAAGGGTAGCATACTCACTGTGCATCACTAAATACTCCTGTGCTCAAGCCTTCTCACTTGTGTTACCCCAGCTGGTGACAATTCACTCTTCTGCCTGGCAGCTTGTAGGAAAGTAAAGATTGGCATTGATTGTAAAGGCACATTTCAATTCCAGAAATATCAAAATTTAACAAACATTTGCATTTATCATCACAAAATTAAGGTATTGTTTATGTGTTTGTGTCCTTCACAAGACTATAAGCTCCTTAGTTCTGCTATTTTTTCAACTTCATCTCTGTGTTCCTAGAGTCCAGTATGGTGCTTGGTATGTATTATGTGCTCAATAAATACTGTGGAATGAATGGGAAAATGCAAACTATACACTAGTTGGGTAACTAATTTGATACATGTTCATGTATCAGTTATTTAGTTGGACTGACATAGGTTTGAAGGGGGTGATTCTCAATTTATTCTTCCTTTTTTTGTGAATTGTGATAGACATGTCTTGTTCCTCAGTTTGAATAATGTTTTTCTCCAGTTCAAGAGGAGAAAAGTCACATAAATGGATAGAATTTTCTTGCTTAGATTTCCCATGAATCTTTGGAAGCTGCTTCTACTTCTCTGATAAGCGCCAGTTCACAAACAAGTGAATAAACAAGTAGAAAACAAATATTATCAGGACATTTTAGAAATATCTGATAGTCCGTAAGTCCAGAGACTGATTTTTCAAGGAAGAGTGTGCTGAAAGCTGTGCTTTTTTATTGCACACATGTACTCATGTCATATCTAGGCTACTAAAATTATTCTTGGTTCATATGATGGAATTAAGTAAAGCAATATTTCATGGTGCTATTCAAAGAACCTTCTCAACTGTTTAGGGGTTAGGACTAGATGCACTGTTTGCCCAGAGGCTCTTCAAAGAGGGAAGCATGAAAAGCCTGGGAGTGAGTGCGGTATTCTAGTTATCCATTGCTTATAACAAAATATCAAACTATCCTGAACACATAGCAATCATTTTATTATATCTCATGATTTCGTGTGTGAGGAATTTAGGCAGGGGTCAACAACAGTGCTTCATGTGGCATCATGTAAGATCACTCGGCAACATTCGGCTGGAGGCTGGGCTGGCCAGGAGGGTACAAGTCGGCTTTATTCTCATGTCTGGTGGCTTGGTGAGTCGGATGAAAGGCTCAGCTAAGCTGGGACTGTCCGCTGGAGTGCCTATGTGTAGTTTTTCTCTCAAGGTGGCCTCAGGATAATTGGTTTTCTTACTAGGCAGCCCAGGGCTGCATGGCTGTTTATGACCCAGTCTCAGAGCCATATAGCGGCCCTTCCACCCTATGCTATTGGTCCAAGCCTACCCAGATTCAAGAGGCAGGGACACAGATCCCACCTCTGGAAGGAAGGAGTGTCAAAGATTTTGCAGCATTGTTTTAAAACTGCCATGAGTGTGGATGTGGGGAGACTCCAACAGGAAGCCCTGTGTATAGGGGGAAAGACTATGTGCCCATCAAGCCTGAAGGGCATGGTGAGGCTGCAAGTGGGAGGATGAAAAGTAAGGTCAGAATCTATCAGCAAGAGTCAGAAACTACATGATAGGACGAATTGTTGGCATCACGTATTCAGAAGAAAAATCTATGAGCAGCAAGAAATGATGGAGTTTTCCTTTAGAAGTGGCTCAGTGTCTTGTGTGTGATATGCGTGATATTGCCCATCAGAGGAACTCATGATCATTGCTACTTTATGCTCGGACATCTGAGCAAGTTTGCTAATGTGGTCACTGGAAATGAGCATTTCTTCTTCTCAGCAACTCAGCCCTTTTTCTGTTCCACAGATCCCTTCTGTAAACCCTGACCAGGGATCACTGTGTTCCTGGCCTTTCCTCAAACACAGGCTTCTGCTCAGTTCCCCAGTGCCCCCCTAGCTTAACCTCAGGGGCCACGGGGCAGAGGGCCATGGACAGATTTGGGGGTTTTCTGGCTTCTTTAAACACCCAGTGGACCTCCATCTTCCTCAGCAGGTCTCAGATCTGTGCCCTGAATTCTGTCTTCCTTTATTATTTCCTCCACATCCTTCTCTTTCCTATTCTGCTGTTCCCATCCCCGCGTTCCAGTTCACTCAGGGTCTTCTTGAGGCTTTCTCTGAGCTGGTATTTTTCACCCCAGATTTCCCCACTAGCAACTCTCAGGATGGTTAACTGTTGAATTGTCAGGAAATTTGCCAGCTGGTTGATTTCACATGGATAGTTTCAACTTGGCAATGGTAGAATAGTTATAACCCAGCCCTCCCTACCCCAGAGCCAGTTGTTAAACACTTACCAGCACGTTATTCCCCACTTCTTTATGATTTTATTTTCTGTCTCTTGCTTCAACTCACCTCTGTCTGAATTTACTTCAGAAATCACCATTTCCACTCACTGTGGAGTCACAGAACATTTGCATTTGAAAATATAAAATGGTTAAGCGCAAGTGGCTTCACCTTCTTTAAGTTCTCATCTCCTGTCTGTAAAGTTGTGATAGCAACATCTTCCTTGGAGGTAGTGATGGGACGAGACCAGGTCACGTAGGTCCGGGCTCAGCAAATACTCAATACTCGTTGACTCTTGTCACTGTGCCGGTCCCCGCCCCGCCCAGACTCAGGTTACTCCTTCATCCACTGGTAGTTTTTGTCACTCTCATGTTCTATGAAAAGCTGGCACTAATGATTCATCAGTGCAGTGTGTTTTAAGCTGACAAAAATCACTTCAATGGTGGAAAAAGCTCACGACAATCAATCCACCCTCGTTTATACTTCTGTGATGAACTGTGAAACCCAGGTCTCGTTCTGCAACGCTAGATCCTGGGCAGTTTGAGGGATCTCAAACTGTGAATTCTTGGATCGTTATCTACGTTGTCATTCTTTCACTTGGACAAAGCAGTTCTTCTGGGAATACCCATCTGGCACGTGTCTATATTCAACTGTGCCCTAATTTTGTAGGAACAGCTTCCCTGAGTTCATTGTGCATTGAGGTCAGATAAGAATCATTTGGGCAAAACAAGCTGTCCTCTCTTCTCCAGAGTCTGAAACACACACATCCCATCCTATGCATCATCTGACATGGGTAGTGGCTGTTAACATGTTTTGCCCAATGGAATTCATATCTGATTCTTCCTGCAAGGCTACTTTAATTTGGAAAAGACATTTTTTTATCCTAAAGTTATTATATTTGATGAGATTAATTGCCCCCTGCTTTCAAAAATGCATATTTCAATGGCTAACAAGGATGTCAAGAAATGCATAAAATAAAAATATAAGGTAGCAGTTATTTGTTTGACGTTGGAAAGTGCCAAGGTCCTTTAATCTGCTGCTTCATGGTCCCAATGGACCATTTAAATGTAAAGTTAGGTTTACTGAGGTGTAATTTACATGCAGGAAAATGTACCTATTCTGATGTAGAGTTCTATGAGTTTTTTTTTTTTTTACATCTTTATTGGAGTATAATTGCTTTACAATGGTGTGTTCCTTTCTGCTTTATAACAAAGTGAATCAGTTATACATATACATACATTCCCATATCTCTTCCCTCTTGCATCTCCCTCCCTCCCACCCTCCCTATCCCACCCCTCTAAGTGGACACAAAACACTGAGCTGATCTCCCTGTGCTATGTGGCTGCTTCCCACTAGCTATCTATTTTACATTTGGTAGTGTAGATTTGTCCATGCCACTCTCTCGCTTTGTCACAGCTTACCCTTCCCCCTCCCCGTATCCTCAAGTCCATTCTCTAGTAGGTCTGTGTCTTTATTCCCGTCTTACCCCTAGGTTCTTCATGACCTTTTTTTTCTTAGATTCCATATATATGTGTTAGCATACGGTATTTGTCTTTCTCTTTCTGACTTACTTCACTCTGTATGACAGACTCTAGGTCCATCCACCTCATTACAAATAGCTCAATTTCGTTTCTTTTTATGGCTGAGTAATATTCCATTGTATATATATGCCACATCTTCTTTATCCATTCATCCGATGATGGACACTTAGGTTGCTTCCATGTCCTGGCTATTGTAAATAGAGCTGCAATGAACATTGTGGTACATGACTCTTTTTGAATTATGGTTTTCTTAGGGTATATGCCCAGTAGTGGGATTGCTGGGTCATATGGTAGTTCTATTTGTAGTTTTTTAAGGAACCTCCAGAATATTCTCCATAGTGGCTGTACCAATTCACATTCCCACCAGCAGTGCAAGAGTGTTCCCTTTTCTCCACACCCTCTCCAGCATTTATTGTTTCTAGGTTTTTTGATGTTGGCCATTCTGACCAGTGTGAGTTGATATCTCATTGTAGTTTTGATTTGCATTTCTCTAATGATTAATGATGTTGAGCATTCTTTCATGTGTTTGTTGGCAATCTGTATATCTTGGAAACACAAAAGACCCCGAGTAGCCAAAGCAATGTTGAGAATGAAAAACCCAGCTGGAAGAATCAGGCTCCCTGACTTCAGACTATACTACAAAGCTACAGTAATCAGGACAGTATTGTACTGGCACAAAAACAAAAATATAGATCAGTGGAACAGGATAGAAAGACCAGAGATAAACCCACGCACATATGGTCACCTTATCTTTGATAAAGGAGGCAGGAATGTACAGTGGAGAAAGGACAGCCTCTTCAATAAGTGGTGCTGGGAAAACTGGACAGGTACATGTAAAAGTATGAGATTAGAACACTCCCTAACAACATACACAAAAATAAGCTCAAAATGGATTAAAGACCTAAATGTAAGGCCAGAAACTATCAAACTCTTAGAGGAAAACATAGGCAGAACACTCTATGACATAAATCACAGCAAGATCCTTTTTGACCCACCTCCTAGAGAAATGGAAATAAAAACAAAAATAAACAAATGGGACCTAATGAAACTTCAAAGCTTTTGCACAGCAAAGGAAACCATAAACAAGACCAAAAGACAACCCTCAGAATGGGAGAAAATATTTGCAAATGAAGCAACTGACAAAGGATTAATCTCCAAAATTTACAAGCAGCTCATGCAGCTCAATAACAAAAAAACAAACAACCCAATCCAAAAATGGGCAGAAGACCTAAATAGACATTTCTCCAAAGAAGAGTTCTATGAGTTTTGACAAACACATGTGCTGTGGAATCACCACAATCAAGGTATAGAACATTCCCAGTCCTTCTCCAAATTCCCTAAGGCACTTTGATGCTGACTCCCCTCCCTCATGCCCAGGCCCTGGCAATCACTGATCTGTTTTCGGTCTCTATAGTTTTGCCTTTTATAGAAAGTTGTATTAATGAAACATTACACTATGTAGCCTTTTGAGTCTGCCTCCTTTTACTCAGCTAATGCATTTGAGATGCACCCATGATGTGCCTGTACCGGTGGCTTGTTCTTTGTTATAGCTGAACAGTATTCAATTGTGTGCATGTACCACGGTTTGTTTATCCATTCACAGTTGAAGGACATTTGGGCTGTTTCCAGGTTTGGGTGATTATGAATCAAGCCACTATAAATATCTGCATACAGATTTTCATATGGACATAGGTTTTCATTTCCCTTGGGTCAACCCTATGGGCCATTTTCTCAGCTCCCCCAAACTCCTGTGGCTGCTTCACATCTGCCTGCATTATCCTCAGAGCCCCAGCTTGGTGAGTTGAGCACCGTTCTTACTTCAAGCAGAGATGTGTGAGTTCCAGAGCCAGGGAGCAGTTTTAGAATTTAGGTCTCTAGACAACTGACCTACCCTCTCCTCTGAGGAGACAGGGAAATAAATAAAATGCAGAGAAATAGGTGAATGATAGATAGAGGGAGGAGAGGTGGGCAAAATAAGGTGAGTGAGCACAAGACAGATCTCCTATATCAGGTACTGTAATTAAGGGCTTCTTCTTAATTAGCAGCCCAGCTGCCTATAAAATTGAATTGTGTTTCTCTGCTTATAAACTGGAATTGTGACTCACTAAGTTATGATTTGCTTAAATCCACTCTTGCCATTTGTGCATAGGAGCTAATGTATTTATTGCAGCTGATATCTGGACTAAAGTGAGATGATTAGGAGGTCTCTGGTCATCAGAGATTTCTATTAATAACTCGATTTGAAGAACAATAATAGCTAACACTGAGCACTTGCCATGCACCAGATACTGTTCTAAGGACTTTACATATTCAAACTCAATTAATCCTCATGACAACCTTAAGAGCTAGTGGTAATTTCCCCCAATTTACAAATTTTATATAATCTGATGCACAGAGAGGTTGAGGACCATTAGCAAGTGGCAGTGCTGGAATAAACACAGGCCATCTGGCTCTCCAGGCCAATTGCTTAACCATGAGGCTATTCTGCCCCTAGACTCCTGCCACGAAGAGCCAGACTCTTTGTGCGCCTTCTCTGTTCTTCATACTCGCCCAGCAAGGTGACTCTTATTATCCCTATTTTACAGATGAGGGAATTGAGACTCAGAGAAATTAAGTAACTAGGTCAAGGTCCCCAGGCTTGTGGGTCATGGAATTGGGAATGGAATCTGAGTTAGTGCACATGCTCTCCACCACTTCTCCCTGCCTCTAATAAAATCCTTCGGTTCGCCATGGACTTGACCTAAGTTGAGAGGCTGTCGAGGACATGCACTGAAGATGAATCTGTCTGAGGCTGTGTTAACCTGCTCTCCAGGCTCAGCACGTGCTGCCTGCATGTTCCTGCTGGGACTTGGCTCCATGCGTCCTGCTAGCCCCAGAGAGGAGCTCTCTGGGGACCAGGAGTCAAATCGTAAAAATATTCTTATTTTTTCCCAGGACTTTTCTCAAACAATAAACTCCCTTAGTAAAGTTGGGGGAAACACACACACACACACACACACACACACACACAAATAAATACTTATTGAGAATATATTTATAAAAGATGTCTTTTTGCATTCGACTCAACTTTCCTTAATAGGCTGCTTATTCTGGGCATCATGCTTGCTCTAATTAGTTTTTTCATCATGTGAGGGTTGGTCTCTGGAGGAAGACAGAGCTTGAAAGCATGAGCCGCAGCCATATTTAGCTGTAAAACCACCAAATAAGCTCATCATTGCCTTGGCTGTGCTTCTGTGAGGTGGAGGTGAGGGCTGGCCCAGCCCTTACAAATCTCACCTTGCATAAAAATGCCCTGACGTTGGGGATGCTTGGTTTTCATCATTTATTTTATCATTGGGCATCTTCTCTGTGCTCAGCTCTGCGTTCAGCACTTTTGGACTTTTGCTAGCTCTAGTCCCCACAGCCGACTTTCTGTACACATCTGTCCCCCTACTAAATTATGGGTTCCTGAGTGTAGGGAACTATGTCATCAGGGATGAATTGGGTCTGGTTTCCTATCATCCAGGAGCCCCTAGTTTAGTAAGAGAAACCGACATATATATAAATAACCTGAAAACATGGCACACTGTGATAGTGTGATAGTTTTATAACAATAATAATTAACATTTGAGGAAGGGGTATCATGGTCCTGGCCCTGTGCAAAATCCTGCAGTGTTTATATATATCTTTAATCCTTAGGGAAATCAGTGCTGTATCAGTTATCTGTTACCATAATAAGGCTGTGTAACAACCATAAAACCTCAGTGGCATGCAACAACATTTATTTTTGCTCACAAGTCTGAGCATTGGCTGGGAGCTTCTGCTTCTGGGGCAGTGGGCTGTTGGCCGAGGCACCTTGGCTGAGTTCTCCCATGCATCTGGGTGGCTGGGGGCTGGCTGGTCTGAGAAGGTCTCAGATGAGACACTTTGCTTCCATTTTACTCTGTCTCTCCTCCTCCAGCATGCTAGCTCTTGCTTATTCTCATGGCAGAGGCAGGATTCCAAGATACACGTGGAAGCACACAAACCTCTAGAGGACGAATCTCGAAACTGGCACACAGTCAATTCTGCTTCATCTGCACTTGGCCAAAGCAAATTTACAAGGGTAACCTAGATTCAGGAAATGGGGTAGAGGCTCCACCTCTTTTTTTTTTTTTTTGCGGTACGCCGGCCTCTCACTCTGTGGCCTTTCCCGCCGCGGAGTACAGGCTCCGGACGCGC
Organism: Mesoplodon mirus; assembly: GCF_964341445.2. Classification (NCBI taxonomy): domain Eukaryota; kingdom Metazoa; phylum Chordata; class Mammalia; order Artiodactyla; family Ziphiidae; genus Mesoplodon; species Mesoplodon mirus. The sequence continues at coordinate 175,145,142 of NC_138977.1, forward strand.
AGGCTCAGCGGCCATGGCTCACGGGCCCAGCCGCTCTGTGGCATGTGGGATCTTCCCGGACCGGGGCATGAACCTGTGTCCCCTGCATCGGCAGGCGGACTCTCAACCACTGCACCACCAGGGAAGCCCCGAGGCTCCACCTCTTAAAGAGAGGAGCTGCAGAGTTATTCTGTGAAGGGCATGGATGCCAGAGCAGTAAAGAATTGTAATAGACATTTTTGTAATCTACCACAGGAACTACTCTCATCCCCATTTTACAGATGAAGAAACTGATGCATAAAGAGGTACCTGAGCTCACACAGAAAGCACTGGCATCATAAAGAGAAGGGCTATGGAAGTAGTGATGAAGGAAGAGATTGATGCTTTTATGACAGGCTTGAAATCTTCTTTGGTGTGTGGGGATAAATCAGAACTGGGACATTGTAGCAGGTGCTGTTGATGCCTCACCCCAGTTCATACCAGGACCACCTTTGATCTCACCAGCATCTGTGGGGGACAGCCTGCCAGCTTCTCACCTCAAGGGACTCTCTGCTTCTCTGCTTGAGGCTTTCTCCAGGGTCATCAAAGTTTGCTCTGTCCCCTTGCAGGGGAGCCTGCAAGTGTCAGAGTTAATGCCCCCAGGGGCAACCCTCAGCCAGCGTGAGATAGGAGCTAAGGAATCCATACCCCAGCTTCCCTATCCTGGGTGGAATAATTCTGTGGCACATTTTCAAAATTCCTCAGATGACCCCCTTGGGGACTGAGCCCCAAGTTACTCTCAGTAGTAAACTGCTCATTAACACACACCTTATCACTCTCCTCTTTCAAGGAAGACACCTGCACCCAAGCCCTTGTCTTAGGGTCTGCTTTTGCAAGAAATCAAAGGAAGACACCTTGAAGGACGGACAAGATGTTGACAGATAGAAGAAGCCTGGTGCAGTGTTCCAGGTAAAGGATCTCATTTGATAATGTCTTGAAACTGTTCTACACTCGTCTATTTTGTTTGGTCAGAAGTGCTTTTCAGAACATGGGACTGGTTTTGAAACATGTAGCGCACAAAGCAAACATGAGGGATACCACTTAGCTTGTTCCCATTAGGCACATTGATGTTGTTTTGCTTCTCAAAAAATTAACTTTTCTAGTTATAAAAGAAATGCAGGCACATTGTAGAAAAATTGGAAATGCAAAAGAAAGTAAAAAGAAGAAAAACACATAATCCTACCACACAGAGGCAGTTCCTCCTAAAATTTTTCTATATTTTCTTCTGATTTTTCTTGTATGTGTATTTTAATATGTTTCAGGTATACTATTTATTCAGTTTTGGACTCTTCTTTTCCACTTGATATCAGAGCAAAAGCATTTATAACATTATTAATAAATTTACAGAAATCTAACTTCTAATGGCTGCTTTATATGACAGCATGTGAATGTGGCATAGATTTACCTAACCATTCCCCCAGTTCTGGACATTGTGTCTAAATTTTCCTTGTGCAAATAAAACTATATTCACATCATTGTGCAATCACATTTTATATTAATTTCAGATTATTCCTTTTAGGAATGATTCCTAGAAATAGAATTAGTAGGTTACAGGGTTTAAACATTTTCAAAGGCTTTTGGCCACCAAAATCTTAACTTTAACATTTAGGTTTTGCCCAGCCCAGTTATCTGTCTTAGTACCTGAAGAGGGTTTTAATTCAGAACCTTATTCGAACAATCAACATATATTTATTGATCAGGCATGGTTCTCAGTACTAGAGATACCAGTGAACAAAACATACAAAAATCCCTCCACTGGGAAGTACAAGATGAGCCTCAGACATCTTCTAATGAATACTAGAGCGTAAGGAAGTGCTTAAGAAAATGATGAGTGCATGTAGGGAGGACCCAAGAGCTTGCTTGAAAGGGTTCCCACCAGCAAAATCTGGGATAATGTGAATATCAAATAATTAAGGAAAACAGTGAATTATAAACTATTGAAAAAATAGAAATTGATGAATCCATTGTAATAATAGGTAGATAAACAAACACACAAGGGAGAAGGGAAGGCTCTTGCTTATAGTAAAATGCCAAATTTTCACCAGTCAATGGGCAGGGAGTGCTGAAGTGGGAGATTACCATTTTATTACTATCATAATAAAGATTGGCTTAGGCAAGAATCACCAGTAGATTAAATCTAGGAGGTAATTTTCACAAGGAACAGGAGATCTGCATGGCCTTAAGTGTCTCTCTAGAGACTGGTCACCATTTGCAAAGGAAAGAACAGAAACTATTCAGTGCAGAAATCGCACAACACCTCGACCAGATGATAAATATTGATATCACCCATGAGGGGCAGAGGGATGGTGTGTGCTTTCAAATGTCATTCATTGGGCTTCCCTGGTGGCGCAGTGGTTGAGAGTCCGCCTACTGATACAGGAGACACGGGTTCGTGCCCCGGTCCGGGAGGATCCCACGTGCCGCGGAGTGGCTGGGCCCGTGAGCCATGGCCGCTGAGCCTGCGCGTCCGGAGCCTGTGCTCCGCAACGGGAGAGACCACAACAGTGAGAGGCCCGCATACCGCAAAAAAAAAAAAAAAAAAGTCATTCATTGAGAAGGACACATCAATGATGTATTCTGGTCGGGAATGCCTAACCTGAATGTAACTATGAGGAAATATCAGACCAATCCTAAATGAGGAAAGTTCTATTGAAAGAGAGAGAGGGAGAGAGAGAAGCACTATAGTCTTCAAAAGTGTCAGTGTCATAAAATACAAAGAAAGGCTGAACTGGGAAAAAAATGCTATAAAGAACAGTATTAGGTCAGTTGACATCATTGGGTCAATTATCAGTTGGAATACCCTAAACACATTAGATAAGAGTTACATTCACTGAAGTTGATAGTTGTGTTATGGTGATTTAGAATATCCCAATTCTTAGGAAATACACACTGAAGTAATTAGGGGTAACAGGCCATGATGTAGGCAACCTACTCTCAAATGTTCAGAAAAGTATTATATAATTATATAGTATGGTTGTATAATTAAAATAATCACATATGTTTTATATATGAGAGGGAGTAAATTATAATGCACATGAATAAAATGCCAGCAATATGTCAATCTGGGGATAGGGCTCATGGGTGTTCTTTGTCCTATTCTTATGTTTGCCACTTTTCTGTGCATAAAATTATTTCCATTTCAAAAATTTTGATCTCATAGAGCCCACATTCATTAAGATTACAAAAAGATTGGGGGAGAATCACTGAATCCACACTGGAATGAAAACTATGTTCAAACACTTCACTAAATGTTTGCTTAAGCATAACCAGCCTTCCAGTGTTACCTTCCAGTACCCTCTCTCTAGGTTGGGATGGGGTCCTTAACCAGTGGGGTGTAGGTCCTTGGCCTGTGTTCCACTTCTTCATGGTTATGCCCACAACGTCTCATCCCCCTATTGTTCTGCACGATGATATTTCCTATTTCAGGGCTATATTGGCCAGGTTCTAACCAGGACAGCAGAAAACTTCTGGATATTTTAAACAGAGGGAGTTTAATGTGGGGAATTGGTTACATGGGTGATGGAAATGTTAAGAAGACAAATGGGAGATCGAGGCGACCCAGAGATTTGCAAAAGCAGAAAGCCACTGCCGCCTCTGAGCTGGAGGGACAAAGGGGGAAGGCAGCATTGCTGGAGCCCAGGGGCCGGGGTCACTTGGAGACACAGGAACCGCCACAGACCTAGCTGGCAGGAGCTGGCAGCTCAGACACAACCCTTGCTAGAGGAAGTCCCTGCTTCTCCCTCCTCCAGCTCCAGTCTCCCACAACTGCCTCCCTGTGGCTGACCCCAGGGCAGCCTAGGAAATGCAGCTGCAGGGTCAGCCCATCTCTCACCCTCTTAACACAGACACCTTGTGGGATATAGAGCAGAGCAGGAGGAGGATGAATAATAGATCTTCGGGCAGCCACTCCTGTGCCCTCATTGCTATTTGCAGAAAGTTCTTGGCATTGGCATCTACAATGTTCAAAATCCCCTCTATGTATATTGTCTAGGCAGGCTTGGCCTCTCTCCTGTCCTTTCTGTAAATTTTTGGTCTAGGTTCTTGGGCCTGTGACTCTGTCTCTATTCTGAGCCCTCTCTATTTTGGCCATGAGTTCTCTCAAGTTGACCTGTGTCAGCCATGGTTTCTGCAGCCAGGCAGATCCCTTTGAAGTCCTGCATAGTTTTCACATTAACATTTATATTGTGGCTGCACCTTTGAGGGTGCTAACCACACACTTCTATCCCTCTCTGTGGTCTAGTTGCTGTTTCCTAAACACCATCTGTAATCGTGTGAGCAGGATTTTGCACCCCTTTGGTGGGAAGAGTCTCTTTTTACTTGGGACCTGGCCTGAAAGCAGAGTTCCCCATTGGGTGGTGATATGGCCCATCCTGTGTCCCATTACTGAGAACTACCCTAGCATCACCACTCAAGGATGCTGCTGCTCTTGTCACCTCAGGCCCAACGGCTTGTTAGCCTGTGCCTTTTCATGGTCTTTTGTCTAAGAGTGGAAACAATGGGACCTGACTTCCCATTTTTCCTGGAAAATTAATTTATTCTTTCCATGTCCATGCTATGGATGGCCAGAAGATTGAAACAGGCACATATTGGAAATACCACTGGGGGAAGGGCAAGTACCCCTATCTCAGAGTGACTAAATGTCAGTGATCTAGATGTCCCCGATTCTCTCAGCCTGCAATCGCCTTGTCTTTAAAGATTTAAAGATCAACTCAAATTCCTATCTCACTTTTGCCAGAAATCAGCATCCCTCCCAACAAACCATACTATTCTCTGTGACTTTAAGTTCCTCCCAGTCACCTCTGGCTTCAGTTTCATGCTTCCATTTGATTCTCAATCTCCATTCTACGTCCTCTATGCTGTTCCTTTTCCACATTGCCCGATCAGTGTCATTCTTAACATCATGCAGGTCCTTGACCTTGGAGGCCATGTGTTTCAAATGCCGTGTCCTCATGGTGGCCAGGGTGAGAAATGAAGACGTGTTGTGTTCAGGTTCATTTGTTTCGGGGTTTATCTGGGATTGCAGCCAGTACTCCTTACTCAAGTACATGCACTTCCCTAAAATCGCATGTTGACACAGGCATAGCAAACTACTACTGAAATTTTGAGGGTATGGGGGCTGCTTTTAACTCAGTGTAGCACATGAAAAATTAAATTAAATTAATTAAATTAATTAAAATTAAACATTAAACATCCCTATTAAGTCCATTGGTCTTTCTTGTACCATGAACTTCTTACTGGCCAGTCTTCCATATGAAGACATGATCTATCCCCATATTCCCCATTCATTACTTTTTTACATCTCTTTTTTCTTATTTCTGGGATTTATCCTCCATTTTAGAGGATAGCCTCCAACCCAGGCACCCTCTCTTTATATCTTCCTGAGCCAAGCAATTCACTACCCCCCACTCTGAGTGCTAGCCTTCCATAACCAGAGTGGTTTATCAGAATTTTCACTAAATAAAAGACGTTCTCTCTCTCAGGTACCCCATAGCTAATGTATTTGTAGAGATGGGATGGGAGTGGGGATCAGAGGGGGGAACACAGGAAGGGGGTTTGACAAATGTCCCTTGTGAAGGGGACAAAATAAACATGTTAAGCTTGAGAGTAATCTGGACAATTTTCTGCTCTCCCAAATATCTACCTCACAGTCTCTAACTCAGTACTTTGTTCTTTCGGACTCTGAAAGTTTTTGGTCTTTGATAATTCTCTATTAAAATGCAAATACCTACTGGGAGTTGTTAAGCCTTATCAGTTAATAGTTGACTGTTGCATGAGCATAGGATCCTGCTTTAATGGGGCCAGGATGGCAGAGGGATGGGGTGATATTGTGGAAGGACAAATAGATATAGGAAGAAGGGGAGAGAATATCTATTGAAGGGGTCATATTGGGGTCTTTCTTCTATTTTGACCAGAATAAACTCAGCTCACCATTTTCCATAGCCCTTTCCTTTGCCTTCTCAAGAGGAGACATTTTTAAATGGCTGGTTTATTTCCCCTTGACCTGAGACTAAGTTGAATTAAGGAGGGATGCTGGAGCTTCTCTCCTTTGTCATGCCTAAATTAGAAAGAGTAAAAGTAATCCAAGGAAATAGCTACAACAGAACCCCCCTCCAGTTTAAATTTAGCTCTGTTTGATGGCATCAGTCCCGTGGCAAACATGTGGCTTTGGTGGCTCAGTGGGTGGCAGCAAAGCCTGGATATGGCCTGGATGATGGTGTGCTTCTTCCGCGGTAGGAGGTAAGCCAAATTCCTACCAGCGCCCATCAGGAAGGACCAAAAGAGAGTGCAGATGCACACTGCCAATCATCCCAACTCCCGGGAAACCACAGAAAGCTCACAACCTCCAGAAGAAATGAAGGTATTGTCAGCTGAGTCCCAGCAGCCTTCCAGCTAGAGCACCTTCTGCATCACCTGTGCACTCTCTACCTACTGTGTGTGTCTTCTCTCCCCTGCTGGACCGTGAATGTCTTCAGCAGGAGCCAAGACTGCTTCATCTTCAAGTGCAAGTCCAAAATGCTTTCAGAATAAATGCATTCATAAAGAATAAGCAACAATGCGGGATCATTCCAAAGGAGAATGTGGAAATAAATGAAATCTTTGCCACCCTCCCATCCCTTTCCCCCAGGATTCAGTTTTCCCTTACAGTGCTAATATTAAAATATATAACAACCAGGAAGGCACCAGCATCAACCAATCAGAATAGAAGAAGGCTTGCTCAGAAGCTGAGTCCTGGGCCACATGCTGTGTGGGATTAACCCTTTAGTTCCTGGAGCATCAAGTTTGGGAAAGGTTTGCCCAGTTGGCTCAGGATAGCATCAATTTACCCACCAATGTGGAAACATTCCAATAGTTTAACAACCTTGTGGCTATCCTGATGTGTCCTGCCTGAGTACCAGCCCCCGCCCCTTTCTAGGTACTCTGCTCCCAGCTGCAAAGCTGGAGTGAAGCTGGGCCTATGAAAGCTCTACCTTGCACTGGCCTGTGCACTTTGGTTGGGGGGAGCTGTCAGGGGGCTCAGTCCTAGAGCAGGGGTCGGGGTCGTTCTGAAGAGGCCCAGGGCCTGGTGGCTCAAAAGGCAGTGTCTGTGTAGCTCTGAGCTGACAGGACAGGGCACATCTTTTCCTCAGGCCCAGCAGGCATATGGTCACTGACTTTGGTGCCAAATTCCCTGCGGCTTGTAACAGCTCCAGAGAAAGGCTTGCTCTGACACTAAGACATCAGCTTTCTATTCTATTTTTTGCCTTGCTTATTCCCACTATTGAAGAAAAAAAACAACAACTTCCCTTCCCCCACAGCCCTCATCCCCCTAAAAAAATTATCTTTAGGCAAACCCAGTTCTGCTGCTCGCTGCTGAAAGAAAGGAAAAGAAACTGTTTTAGTTGCATGCATATTAGATCCAGTTTAGGGTTCACTTTTACTATCTCTGTCCTCATTCATGCATCAAAGCTCTCAGTCTAAGACAGGGTAGGGGAACCCTGACTCTTGGGGTCTTTGTATGTAATCGTGAACCTTGTGTGTGGGGAGACAGGAGGAAGAGAGCAAGGAAGTGAGCTATTTTCAGTTTGTCAAAAATCCAAATGGAACTTATAGATGAACACAGCACCCTTGTGTGCAACTAGAGAAATTCCACTTGAGCCAGCTTAGGGGGAAAAAAAGTGGAATTAATTAGCTCATGAAATCAATCCACAGGAAGAACTGGGGTGTGCTGAGCCTCAGGGACCACTGGGACCAGTGCCTTAAATGTCACCAGGACATTCTCAAGTTCTCCTAGCTCTCACCTGTGCTTTTCTCTGAATATGGGCTTCATTCTCTAGATTGGTGGTTCTCGACCAACGGTGGAGAGTGACTTTACCCTCCAGGGGACATTTGTCAATATCTGGGGGGAGATGCTACTGGCATCTAGTGGGTAGAGGCCAAGATGCTGCTATACATTCTACAATGCAAAGAATAGCGCCCCTAAAACCAAGGATTATCTGACTCAAACTGTCAATAGTTGTTGGGAAACCCTGGTCTAAGACCAGCTTCCTCCATATGATTGGAAACTGGCTGCTCCCACGCCTACATCCAACAGCTTTGGTAGCCCAAGGGGGACTGAGACTTGTTCCTTCTGATCCGAATGTCAACAAACCCAGGAAAGCTCCCTGATTGGCCCAGCTTGGCCCAGAGGCTCACCCTAGACTAGTCAGTAGGTCCAGAGAGGTGGGATTTTCAAAGACCAGAGAAGCCCTTTCTAGAACTTCATGGTTGAAGTTGGGAAGGAGCTTTCTCAGAAGTAAGAAAATAAATGGCAGGGGAACCATGACAATAAAGTTACAAATGCTACTATTGAGTAAGTTCAGTTTATTTGGGAGGCAACATCTTTTAAAACTAGGGATATGGGGGAGCCAGTAAAGAGAAGTGAGCTTTGGTGGAGTAAAGGTTGGGAACCATATTCATACCAAACCCTCCACTAAAATACTGCACAGGCCAGTGTCCTCCGATCCAGACCCTGTTTTTCCCATTCCTCCCTTGAAGACAATTCCTGGGGGACCCGTTCTCGCTCAGAGTCTATGGGTGGTAAGTGGCTATTCAGACAACCTAATTATCACTAATATTTAGCTAGCTAATGAGTTATTCTTTCCAGGTATTCTTTCTTTCCAGATGACATAATGTCTAACCCCATTACAATGTGCATATCCTTTAAAAGGTCCTTAAAGGAGGAAATAATGGTAGACATTTCAGGCAAATAGGAGCTTGTTGGGAAGGTATTTTTGTTTTGGTGTCCTCTAGATTCAGGAGGTAGCAGGTTACACTATAATTGAATAAGACATGTTCAAGGTCAACATATTCTGAAGTATGTTCTATGGAACACTGAGTCCCTAGGATGGTAGAAGGTATTATTGAAAATAAAGATTTCATAATCAAGTCAGTTGGGCAATGCTGGTTTAGATGACATTTAGTGGGTTTCTTTACTATAGGACTCAGAGCTTTTAAGAGTATGGGTGTTGTGATTCTCAAGAAGAAACTATATAGTATGCAGACTTCCCAAAATTTTGAGGTCAAGGAACCCCCTTTGTTGAGACATATTTTACATAGGGTGACCAGTCATATTTTACACCTGCTGTCCTTGCATAATTGCTAAAGGCATCTACATTAATTCCCCAAAGTGTACCAGTTTGGAGAGTAAATAATATGGTCACCCTATTCTAACAGAAACACACTTTGGAAAATGCTTTTCTATCTTTATTTTGAGAGAGCAACTTTTTATACCACCTTCGATCAGCCTTAGGAATTCTTCTCGCTGGAATATTTATCACTACTTGGGCATCAAACTTAGAGCAGATTCTTAGTTCTCTCTAGATGAACACAGCATGAGAATTATCTGGAACAATGGTTTCCCATCGTCCCCCAGAGCACAGTTTAGAACACTAAATTGACTCCTCCAATCAATGTTAGTATTAGAATCCCAGAATCAAAGCACAGACTTTTAAAATTAGACAGACCCTAAGGTCATTGCATTATTTTTATTTATTTATTTATTTATTTATTTATTTATGGCTGCATTGGGTCTTCGAGTGGGCTTTTCTCTAGTTGCGGTGACGGGGGCTACTCTTCGCTGCAGTGCACAGGCTTCTCATTGCAGTGGCTTCTCATGTCGCGGAGCGTGGGCTCTAGGAGCTCGGGCTTCAGTAGTTGTGGCTCGCGGGCTCTAGAGCGCAGGCTCAGTAGTTGTGGCACACGGGCTTAGTTGCTCCGCGGCATGTGGGATCTTCGCGGACCAGGGCTTAAACCCATGTCTCCTGCATTGGCAGGTGGATTCTTAACCACTCTGCCACCGGGGAAGCCCAGGTCATTGCATTGTTTGTAAGAGACAGAAACTCAAATTGAACAGCCAAAAAAGGGAAGGAAGGAAGGAAGGGAGGAAGGAAGAAATTTAGGGAATAAAATTCTAGAAGCAGAGGACAAAATTCAGGAACTAGAACACCTTTGAGTCCCTTGAGGGCTGGACCCAGTTTCTTGCTGTTTCAGGATTCCGTCTCCAATCATGGTTTGTCTCTGCCTTAGTGTCAATCTGTCCCACCTCAGACCATGTTGCCTCTATAGATGCTGGCGATTTGAAGACAAATTTATGACCTGCAAGTATTCACATAATAAACATCAGACAAAACAAAGACAATCACTTAAAAATTAGAACCATGAGCAAAATCATTAAGCAATGTAGAGTGATTTCAAAGGAGGACAGGACAAAGGGGTTTTGTTTTAAGGTCAAAGTGCAGGACAAAAACAAATTCCTATAAATAATGGCCCTTGGAAGTCCCTTAAATCACCTATAAAGTAAGTACAATATATATGGTTTTACATCCTCAACTCTTGATATGTACAAATGACAGAGGCATGCAGTAATGTGAAGAAAATAAGGAATAATGTACAGAAAAATAATGAGTACATGTGTAAAACATAAACTTCCAGACTTTTTACTTTCATAGAGGAGAGCTGAGAAATGGAAGAATAAAGAAGAAAATAAAGGAAAACTACAGATGGTTTCTTCAATTGAGCACCAGATCAAGTACTCAGTTTAGAATTAAGGGGTATTTTGTACCAAAAAAAAATGTGTCTTTAAATACTAGATGATATTTAGGGCAGAGACCATGAAACACTTACAGGGAGAAGAGCTGCATTAAGTTTTCAGTCTCAAGCTCACACTGAGCTTGGTTCCCTGATGGGAGGTGGGGAAGAGTCATCTGCCCTATTTTGACTCTGTTTACTTTTCCTTTTGATTTTCTTCCTCTCCTTCCCCTTCCCTTTAGCCCTCCCTCTCTCTCTCCCACCTCTCCCCTTTCCCTTAAGCCAGTGTGGTAGGCAATGTAATATAGTAGTAAAAAACACAGGATATGGCTGCATCAGTTTAAATCCCACCACTCTCACTGTGGATCTTGGAAAAGTTACTTAGCCTTTCTATACCTCATGTATAAAATGGGGGCAATGATAGAACATGCCTCCATGTTTTGTGATGATTCAACAAGATAATTCACGCAAAGCACTTAGAACAGTGAAGATACTTATCACCACTATTCCAGCTATTACTACTGCGGCTACTATTAGCACCGTATGATAAAGCCAAGAGGGTCTCAGTTCTCTGGGGACCTTTATTTATTTTCACTTTGTTCATTTCCTCCCAATCCCCAGTGTTTGTTTTGTTCGTTTGTTTGTTTTACTTTTAAACCCATCTTTGACTGGTTTGTGCCTTATGGAGAGAAAGCCTCTTTTGATTCTTTCTTCAGGAGTTACACTCCATTCCTCATTCATTCATTCAACATATGTTTATTAAGTGGCTTGTATGTCCCAGGCATAATTCCAGGTGCTGGAGATATAGCAGAAAACAAATCAACACGAATCCCTGACCTTGGGAGCTACTATGCCAGTAGGAGAAGGAAGCTGTGAAGGGGAAATTTTCAAGCTCCCTAGTTTATAATTCAAATGATGTTGTCCTTCTCCCCTCTCCTGCTCCAGCTTGCTTGTCTCTAATTTCTTGATGCCACCTTTTTGGTTTATGTGTGAATACCCTAGGTTGTCCCAGAAAAGATTTCAGGCAGCTTCCTTGGCTTTTAATCTCATTGCTTCCAAATGACTTGTTCGGTCCCCTGCCACGTACAGTGATGTTTTCCTAGATGCTGTTCACTTTTCCAAGCTGGATCCATCTCCTGCCTGGTCTTTCAGAGTCCCTTCCTTTGGTGGAGGCAACAAATCCCAATTTAGTATCACTTGTGATTATAATTAATGCGCTGTTTACTCCCTCTTCCAGATCATTAATGAAGATGTTAAATGAGACCAGAATGAAACCGTGTTTCAGTGGCATCCTGCTAGACACCTTCCAACAACTTGACACCCTGCCATTTGCTGTTTCGTTACCCTTTGTTTACCTTGCGGGCCCAGGCCCTTGCTTCTCAAAGAGACAGAAAGCTTGATATTTCTACTGCTGCAGAGATGCCACTTAAAGGTGGAGCTATTAAAACCTGGCAGATTGTCAATACATCCTTTTGAATGGGAATTAAATGTGGATTATGAATAGAGCATTGTCAGTAAATACTTGGTTGCTCTCCCTCCTCTCAGATGCCTTTGTTTTCCCTGGACTTTCTGCAGCTGTTCTGTCTTTCCTAGAGCAGGGAAGAGTAGATGATTGGATCAGCTTAACTATGAACTGGAAAGTTACTGCTACATGCGAAGACTGTGCTAGATGGATTGCATTCATAGCCCCTGTTTTTCTCCCTTCCCTGTAACCATGCCCTCCCCATATAACCCTGCAAAGCCCCCTTCCACTCTGATTCTGGCCCAGCCATGGGACTTTCTTTGACAGAGGGATTTTAGCAGACATAATGCAGACATTGGCTTGAAAAAAGTCACTGTATCTCTCTGCTTGCATTCCTGCACCTTCCACCACTGTGGTGAAAACAGGCCTGTGAGAGCATGTTGGAAGATAGGACACACAGAGCAGAGCCCAGCCACCCCAGTTGCCCAGTCAGGACAACTAGCTGACCTCCAGATGCATGGACAATAAGTATATTGCGTAGGAGGGCTTGTGGTGTTTTGTTACACAGCAGTAGCCATGGTAATAGAAAGCTGATAAAGTAACACACATCTGGAGTCTCATGGCCTGGAAATGCACTGATTTCTTTTTTCTTTTTTTTTTTTTTTTTAAATGAGGGGCATATACTATTATTTTTTTAAATAGATATTTATTGGAGTATAATTGCTTCACAGTACTGTGTTAGTTTCTGTTGTACAACAAAATGAATCAGCCATATGCATACATATATCCCCATATCCCCGCCCTTTTGAGTCTCCCTCCCACCCTCCCTATCCCACCCCTCTAGGTGGTCACAAATCACGGAGCTGATCTCCCTGTGCTATGCTACTGCTTCCCACTAGCTATCTATTTTACATTTGGTAGTGTGTATATGTCCATGTCACTCTCTCACTTCGTCCCAGCTTACCCTTCCCCCTCCCCATGTCCTCAAGTCCATTCTCTATGTCTGCGTATTTATTCTTGCCCTGCCACTAGGTTCCTCAGTACCATTTTTTTTTGTGTGTGTGTGGTACACGGGCCTCTCACTGCTGTGACCTCTCCTGTTGCGGAGCACAGGCTCCGGACGCGCAGGCTCAGCGGCCATGGCTCACGGGCCCAGCCGCTCTGCGGCATGTGGGATCCTCCTGGACCGGGGCACGAACCCGTGTCCCCTGCATCGGCAGGCAGACTCTCAACCACTGCGCCACCAGGGAAGCCCCATTTTTTTTTTTAGATTCCATATATATGCGTTAACATACGGTATTTGTTCTTGTCTTTCTGACTTACTTCACTCTGTATGACAGACTCTAGGTCCATCCACCTCACTACAGATAACTCAATTTCATTTCCTTTTATGGCTGAGTAATATTCCATTGTATATATGTGCCACATCTTCTTTATCCATTCATCTGTCGATGCTTCCATGGTCCTGGCTATTGTAAATAATGCTGGTTTTCCATATAGTGTGTTCTTGACGCAATCCTTTATAAGAAAGGAGAAGGAAAAGTTTTCTAAGTAGAGATTCGGAAGTACAGAATAGATCCTAGCATCTGGCTTCAGGCTTTAAAAAGCAAAACCAGAATACAACTTCCATTGTTTTCAGCTCAAGATTGTTAAAGCAGGTACGGAGCACAGGTACTGTGTGTGGCGTGTCATAGGAATTCTGACAAGTACAGTCACCTTTATGTGGGGAGGGGCAATGGGAGCTACAGCATTTGCAGTGCACTGAGGGACTCCTTTTCCCAGTGAAGACGGAAAAGAGAAATGAAGGCTGTCGCAAGAAGAGCACGAGTGCTCTTACCACCCTCAACCCTAAACAATTGTTTGCTGCTTCCCTTTCAAATATTTACCTCCTGAAACTACCCCATCACTCAGCCCATGGTCGAAAAATGTCCCATTGGTTTGTGACAACCTAGTGATACGTGGCCTTAGTCGGATGGGCTAAGCCTGGAAAAGCTCTGTTTGTGCTGCTGTTTATACTTCCGGAGTGGAAGCCACACGCTCCTGAAGTGTGGAAGAAGGAGCCTCTAGTTACTCCCTGGGGGCTTTCTCAGCCAGGGCCCCTCTAGGCTTCCTCTTCAAGGCTAAGACCCAGCCCTAGGACCTTGCTAGCAACAGCAGGGTGGGCCTCAGCCTGTTAGACAGGCAGAATCCCAGGTCCCTCCCAGATCCACTGAATCCATATCGACATTTTCACAAGAACCACAGGGGATCCGCGTGCACGTTAAAGTGTGAAAAGCAATGCACTAGGGGAATTCAGAGCTTTTCTAGTGTAGTAAGTTATTTCTCTTGGGGTCAGCTACCTCCTCTAGACAGTGGGCTTCTTGAGAGCAGGATCACATCTTTTGGATCTCTGTATCCCCAGCATTTCGCGCTGTGTTTGAATATAGTAGGAGCTCAAAACAAACCTGTTGAACCATAGTGAGTGGATGTTACCGGGCAACCAGACGCCTCAGGCTACTCCACTACCTACAGACACACCTTTTCTCTCCATGATTCCTGAGCCTCCTGGAGTGGACGCCACCTTGAGTGTGCAGATTTGCCCAAACGAAGCGAACTCTGCACGGGCTCTGGGCAGCTCTGCACACTCCAGAGATTTAGGTTGGAACCTTGTGATGTAAAGCACGACATCAAGTGCCTCGGAATAAGCGAGGTTGGGACCAGAGTCCTGCATATATTGGAACGTCAACACTGGACCTAAATTAGGGCCCTAGTGAAAAACTCGCTAGACCTTTAAGAGAGGACATAGAAAGAGACCCGCGGGCAGGAAGGGAGAGAGAGTGAGGAGGAGGATGGTAAGAAACCAGGGGGAATGACAGCAGGGGAGGGGAAGGAAAGAAAAAATAGGCCAGAGCTTCTGGGACCTAAATTTTACCTTCTTATTTTCTAGTGGAACTTTGAATTTTTTCACCCCCACCCCCATGGTATCATTGACATTAAATATCCAATCTCCTCAGGCCCACATCAACTTGAGTAATATACTACAGCCAAGGTTGGCTGCATCTTCTCTGTTTCCCCTTACTCAATTCAGGTTAAGAATGCTCCCACTATACATTACTATTGGGATTTAAAAAACGATTTATTTTGCTACACAATTCAGACCTTTGAACCATGCTGGATGCTGGGTGGTTTGTTGACATAGTAGTTAGGGATAAAAGGAGAGTTTGGGGGATTGTGGAATTTTGACTTTCTATACATCATTAATTTTATTGTAGTAAATAGAGGTCACCTCCTGGAACTTCAATAGCCTGCCTTGAAAAATGGTATGAAACTATCAAAGTCCATCAAAAGGAGAAATAGGACAAATGGAGTAGAGGGGAAAGAATATCTTCTCAGTTTCAGCCAAGACCACAGCAAGAATATGGTGAGTACGGTCAGAGCTACTGTTAAGAGGTCGGCCAAAACCTTTCCCTTGCTTCTTTGAGCATATTGTATATCACCCCTGCCCCAGATGAGAAACTAAAGATGAAGAATGGGGCAAAGTAGCTGAGGAGGGTGGGGCCTTGGATGTTCAGTTCTGCCATCAGCCTAGAAAGGTTTAGGCCAGAACATACTCCAAAACCTATGCCCTGACTTGGCTGAGAATAACAAAAACCATATATGACAGGAATTGCAAACACACATACAGGTATGGGGGCCATGGAGGGCAGGTAAATGATAAACCAGACTGGGAAGGGTGTATTCTGAACTGAGATACTCTAGCTTGAGTTATACAACACATTTTCAACTGCCTTCTTTCTTGATAATAGAGGCAGTAATGAAAGTTCCATTTCCTAGCCAAACTTGCAGCCAGGTGTGGCTGATACAACTCACTTCCAACCTTTAAGATGTTAGTGGAAGTCCTTGGGGAGTCTTCCTTTCTCATAGGAAAGGACAGCTTTGCCTGAAGAGATTTTGTCCTTTGCCCCTTTCCGTCCTCCACCCTCTTTTCTTGTCTGAAGCACATATGCTCTAGCTGGATGTGCAGCAGCCATCTTGAGATCATGAGGACCAAACACCACATGCTAAAGATGGCAGAGCAGCCAGCCAGAGGAGCCTAGGTTCCTGATGGCATTGCTCAGCCTCGGTGCCAGCCTCAGACTTCTGAATCCTGGGCATCTCATCGTGCTGCATGAGAAAAACGAATCCCCTGGTGGTCAGATTTTCTCTTATTTACACAGTGATATACTGCCCCCTAGCTCTATCCATTGTTGCCATGTAGGAATGATGGCCCAGTGTTGCCAGATCTGATTTTTCAAGAGAAGATGTAAGTCTAGATGACTTTTTTACATGTAATTTCCCAGTTGGCAGTTGGGAATTGAGCCTAATAGAGATAATTAATTGAATTATTTGAAAACACACTTCCAATTTTTGTGACCTCTGATTTATAGAATGTTTACTCCGGGCCAGGTATGATGTCAAACTCTCTCTATATCAATAGATTATCTCATTTAATCCTTACAACAATGTTGAAAGTAATGCTATTATTTCTTCTGTTTTATAAGTGAGGAAACTGAGGCTCAGAGGTTAACTTGCCCAAGGCCATAGGGTTAGTAGGGAAAGTGCCTGTCTTTGGAGCAGGCATGGCTAATTATTATGGAATCAGTCATCTCTTACCACAGTAACGCTGCTTAACCAACAGCCCCACACTCAATGGCTTACAATCAGCATTTATTCTCATACTTCCAGGTCTGTGGGTTGACTGTGGTTTGGGTCTCAGTGACTAACTCTGCTTCAGGCTGTGGGTTCTGTGGGACTGGCTCCAGGCTGGGAATCAGGTTCGGGTTGACTATGTATATTCATCCCGGAGGCCAGGTGAAGGGCAGTGGCCACACAGGGGGGACACCAGAGTTAAGAACTAAGCCAAACGGGCTGGCGCATGTAAAGCCTCTAGCCTTGTTGTGGCTAGCGTTCCATTGGCCAAAAACAGTTTTGAAGCCAAGCGTAACACTGACAGAGCAGGGACATAGACTGGGCCCATGGTGGGAGGGGGAGTAAGTATTGCTCAGCAACAATTCAAACAATGGCAATTATGCTACACAGCCTCAGGAGAAGCTGCCATCGTTGTCATGAAACAAGGACTCCTTTTGTTCCCGTTGCCTGTTTGCAACGCTGGCACATGGTACACAGACCTGGAAAATGGGGCATGAAGCCATCCGAACTCATCTAAAATCATTTCGTTTCAGAGCTGTCATCACCCTCTGACGATGTTACACCCTGCAAATTGTGGTCCAGCTCTAGCTTCTAGGAGGCAACTGGCAGAAGGTGGGGAGGAGTCGGTGGGAAGGTATCCCAGCTCCTTTCTGAGGGAAGAGCTTTCATCCCATTCCAGTTTTGACGTCCCTCCCCAAACATGGGCTTCATGCAGAGAGATGGATGTGCTACCTGAGAGAATCCAACCTTGCCAGTTCTTTAAAGCAGAGGTCCTCAAAGGGGACAGGGGTGATTGTGCCTCCAGGGGGCACTTGGCAATGTCTGGAGGCATTTTTTTTTTTTTTTTTGCGGTATGCGGGCCTCTCACTGTTGTGGCCTCTCCCGTTGCGGAGCACAGGCTCCGGACACGCAGGCCCAGTGGCCATGGCCCACGGGCCCAGCCGTTCCGCGGCATGTGGTATCTTCCCGGACCGGGACACGAACCCGTGTCCCCTGCATCGGCAGGTGGACTCTCAACCACTGCGCCACCAGGGAAGTCCCTGGAGGCATTTTTGATGGTCACAGCTTGGGGAGGGAGTGCTACTGGCTTCTAGTGTGTACAGGCCAGGTATGCAGCGAAACATCTTGCAATGCATAGGACAGAATTATCCAGCCTGGAATGTCACTAGTGCCAGGTACTCTAGAGACATGCTTGTTGGCCTCCCAGTCTTCTCTGCAAAGGCTTGATTTAATTTCTAGGTATCACTTTGTTTACCTTGAGGAAGGGTGATGTATGCACATCACAAAATTCAGAAAGTGCAGTAGGGTCCATAGGGAAAGTGCGTGTCCTCTCCAGACTCCCGGTGCCCCTTCTCCCCACCACTAACCCTGGTTCCTTATGCTGCTCCCTCCAGACAGCCTCTGGGCATGTTTGAACAGACCCTGTCAGTGCTCCACTAATGTCCTCCCTCCCCTCCCTTCAACACCCCAAAGGCTGCTCTCTGTGAGCCCTGAGATTTCCCTCCTGGGGCTATTTGCTGTGCTCCTGGGAGCAGCTTTGGCAAGCCGGAATGACTCGAGAGAGTGAATGTCTTGGAAGTAGCCCACAACCAAAGACAGATGGAAAGATGACGGATAAACAGCACAGTCCCCTGACCCCGCAGGTGAGATAGTAGTGAGGTGAAGTTCATGCCCTTTTCCAGACTCCCCCAGCAGATTTGCACTCCTGCCTTCAGTGGTAACTCTTGATAATGCCCTTAACTGACTCTCTTTCCTTCCCTGCCTACAAGACATCCCTTGCCTTACTTCTCCACTTCCTATTGGAGTTCCCTGGGGTCACAAAAAATGACATACACTTATATTCTTCTCTTAAAGTTTGATTCTGGAGGAATACAAATTCAGACAGCTATAAATATATATATACATAAACATATATGTAATATGCACATGTAATGTAATATGTATGTGTGTAATGTAATATATACATATATGTAATGCATGTATTATTTATTACCTTTTGTGTACATTACATATATGTATACAATATACCACACATGTATATTACATTACATATTGTATACACATATATTATATATTACATTTATTATATACATGTGCTATATGTGTGTATAGACATATATATGACATGTATATATTACATTATACATACTGAATGTTTGTGTCCCCCTAAAATTCATATGTTGAAACCCAGTCCCCAATGTGATGGTATTAGGAGGTGTGGTCTTTGGGAGGTGATTAGGTCATGAGGGTGGAGCCCACATGAATGGTATTAGTGCCCTTATAAAAGAGATCCTAGAGAGTTCGTTCTCTCAGCCTCTTTCTACCACACGAGGATACAAGAAGTCAGCAATTGAGAAGAAGGCCCTCACAAGAACCTGATCCTGCTGGCACCCTAATCTTGGGCTTCCAGCCTCTAGACCTGTGAGAAATAAATTTCTGTTGTTTATAAGCCACCCAGTCTATGGTAATGTTTATTATAGCAGTCTGAATAGACCAAGACTGTATGTATGTATGTACGTATGTATACATACACATATACATGTATATACACACACATGAATATGCGTATATATCTATTTTTTATATGGATGATAATCTTCATCTTGCTTTTTCACTTAATTATACATCTTGTTAATTGTTCCTTATCAGCACAGAGAGTTATCTTATTCTTTTATTGGCAGCATTTGTATTTCATTGTACAGATATTCCATAATGTATGGACATCTGGATAGTTTTCAATCTTCTGTGTTTATAAATGTTACTGAAGTGACTATCATATATTTGATATAATTTCTTCCAGTGGAACTGCTGGGCCATGTGGCACGTGCATTTAAAATTTTGATAGACATTGGCAAATTTTTTTCCATAAAATCTATACCAATATATATCTTCTCATCAGCAGAGTGTAAGAGTAGGAACTCAGTGCTGAAAAGATGGAGCCAAATATTTCTGCTCCCCTTGTCCATGCTTTGGTCACTGCTCAAAGCATTTTTCTCTCTTCTGTATATTGGAGGTGGACATGACCATGGAACCCCCAGGCTGTGGAATTACAGATGAATGAATGCAGCCCGGAGGCACACAGACAGTGCACTTGAAGTTGTGCATGCACGTGCACACACACACACACACACACACACAGCATAACTCCCATGCCCATCCAGTTAGTTAGAATCCTTGTTGGTTAAGTGTCATTGAGGAAGAAATTTCTGAACTCCACAAAAGTGAGGTTTCCAAGACAGATTCAATAGTGAGACACTGAGAGGATATATGCATTTCCTGTGACAGCACCCCCTTGAAATGTAATGAAGACAAATGCGTTTGGAGCACGGACTACGTGCCTGGCAGAGAGCCAAATGTCTTCCTGTGTCCTCTTACCACTTCACAACCTGTGTTCATGATGATGTTCTTATCCTTGTTTTTTTTTTTTTAATGGGGAGACTGAGTCACAGAGATACTGATGACCACATATCAGTGGAGGGAAGCAGTTCAAAGCATGGTCTCTGTAATCCAAACTGCCCGGATTAAAATTCTGACTCTCCCTCTTTTTAGCCGGGTAACTGTAGGCAAGTTGCCCTTCCTCTCTGTGTCTCAGTTTCTCCCTCTGTGAAATGGAGACATTGTGAGGAGTAGATCAGTTAATAGATAGAAAATGCTCAGTAAAGTTTGGATAACACCTTTGTCCATCTGACTCTTCAAGATGGAATTTTCACCACTGCATTTGACTGTATCCTAGAAGTCCAGTTCATTTTTTAAAAAATAAAATTTATATGTCTAAGATTTTAAGAAAATAAGTGAAAGAAATAAAGCAAAAGTTTTATTCCAGAAATTCTCAAAGTGCACTTAAAAGTGTGGCTGGAACCACCCTCATACCTGAGCAGCCTGGATGACTAGGAACAGATTACACCACAGTGAGTGGCCATGATGGAGGCAAAAGTCAGCACTGACTGCTATGCTTATCTGCAGAAATCCAGGCTCTCTGCCTTCTAGAATAATTTGATCCACACCATCTGGCAGCTTGAAAGAAGAAGAAAGAGCAGAAGAGAAAGAAGAAACAGCAGCCATGGAGCATGAATGTAATTCCCAATCTGAGTTACGCACTCTCATGTAATATGAGCCAAATTTAAATATGTCAACATCTCAACAATTGCTGATTTTTCAAGTGCTATACGATGCATCTGGCAGGCGCTCATTGAATGCTCTTCAATGATGGTGACGCAAATGTATTTACTAAAATATAGTGTATTGAAAAAATAAATAGTATATTGTGATGTCCTTTAGTTTGCGTTTGCATAAATTGGCACTCTCTGAAATAAGTGGTTGAGATTTAAAAGAACATGATATATCTTTAAATGTTCAAAGGATCATCATTATAGAGCTTACAAATCCTTTCGTTCATTTCCCTCATTTTAAGTGTAAGAAAACTTAGCCCAAGATTAGTTTTTTTTGTTTTGTTTTGTTTTTATATTTTGTCTTTATTTCTCTATGCCAGACACTGTTAAGCCAACTCTTAATATAAAAACTTTTTTGTTGCCCAGATTAGGTTTTGATCATGAGAGAGAGAGAGAGAGAATAGGGTGTGAACCAAGCACCCTGGACTCCCAGCAGGGAGGAAAACGGGGGAGAAAGGTGAAGCTGAGTGGAAGCTGGACCACCCTGGCTCCTGGAGCATGCTTCCTTCCTCCTCTCCTCTGTGGTGACTTCCTGGAGAGGAAGGAGCAGTGTAACTGCTAACCAGGTGTAGCTTCTCTGCTTCCTGAGATGGAAGCTCCTCTGAGATGGAGGTAGTGTACCCGTGGTTTATTAAGAAGGATTCTTGGGATTGGAACCTGTAAAGGCAGAGGGGGAAGTTGAGCTGTGATGCCTCCACAGAGCCCCCAGACAACTCTATGGGACGTTCTAAAGCCAGGGTGTGCCTTCAGATTGTCCCAAACTGAGATAAGGGGACCAGGCCTTTATATCACCACATTGGCCAGTCATTAAATGTGGGTCACTGCAGGTGAGGGGGCTCCCTTCTGCTCAGGTGGTTCCTGAAGTGAGCTGTCAGCTGAGGGCTGGATGCCAATAGCACTCTCAGAACTGAAGGAGAGCCCTTCATGCCTAAAGGAGTCGTGGGCATCACATCACGGTGCCCATAACATCAGGACAGTGCCTGGCACAGGCTGAGCCATCAGGAAATGTGTGTTGAATGGATGAACCCACCTAGAGCCTCAGGACAGACCTACAAGGGACAGAATGGGTTGTCACCTTTACAGTGTGATGTAGAGGTACAAGAAGAGATCAGTTCACCTAAGGTAAAATAAAACTCCACTCTACCTGTTTCTCTAGTATCTGGAATTTCTCAAGATTCCTGGGCAATGGAGGCACTCCTGATCAAGGTCTACCCCTACGACGTGCAGTTCCAAGACAACTCGCAGTACTATGTTGAATGTTGCTCATTAATTTCCTTCTTCATTTTGAGCACTAGAAAACGCAAAGCTAAATTTGCACCTCATCTATAATAATGCATGGAAATTTTGGAGCTTCAAAACTATGTTCTGCATTCCCCTACCCCCAAACTTGATATCCCATTCTAACGTATAATTTCCCTGATTCTTATGTTTTAGCATTTATTTATGTCTTACTATTTTAATTGATGTATTTCTGATAGCCTCTCTAAGCTCTGTGGAACAGGCCAAATACGAACATATGCATACTGTAAGTTTATTATCTTCTCTCGACATTTAGTGGTTGGGACCCAGTCTCACTGACATTGACTCTCATTCTATGACATCAAGGCTAACGGATGAGATCAGTAGGATTATTCTGGGATCTTTAATGGGATGTCTTCATGTTGAAATGCTCTCTTTTGGCTCAAAAAAACTATAGTCATCATATCTTTAGGAGGTAAGAAGCTTCCCTTATAAACCCTACTTTTGTGAACTTTTATATAATGCACCTTTATTTCCTGGATTTAGTTTATATATTAAATATAGGTTTTAAAAGCACTGTTGTGATCTCTAAGGCATAAATAAATATTTTCAACCATAGCTTAGTGGTGTTGCTTTAAAAATGCCAACATCCAGATCCTTCGGTGTGAGCAACAAATGCTTCTTGTCCCCTCGTCTCTTCAGGGTGGGCAGCACTGGTCTCTGTAGGGTTTACAGGTGACCCTGGCCTCTGTCCTTGAGGAGACAGCAGCAGTGATATTGTTAAGGCAAAACTGTCCTTGAAAAGCCTGCTCCCCCACCCAGTGTTAATTCAGGCGGCCAAGAAATTGAGGTCTCTTGTCTATTTAAGTCTGGGAAAAACTTGCTTTCATCATGTTTGAGGTGAGTAATAAAAACAAATCAAGAAGTTGTATGACTTTGTTTTGGTGGTACTTTGTTTTTTTAATTATTTTTTAAAACAGAAGTATAGTTGATTTATAAAGTTGTGTTAGGGGCTTCCCTGGTGGTGCAGTGGTTGAGAGTCTGCCTGCCGATGCAGGGGACGCGGGTTCGTGCCCCGGTCCGGGAAGATCCCACATGCTGCGGAGCGGCTGGGCCCGTGAGTCATGGCCGCTGAGCCTGCGCGTCCGAAGCCTGTGCTCCGCAACGGGAGAGGCCACAACAGTGAGAGGCCCGCGTACCACCAAAACAAAACAAAACAAAACAAAACAAAAAGTTGTGTTAGTTTCAGGTGTACAGCAAAGTGATTCAGTTATACATATATATAATTTTTCAGATTCTTTTCCTTTATAGGTTCTTACAAAATATTGAGTATAGTTCCCTGTACTATACAGCAGGTCCTTGTTGGTTATCTAATTTATATACAGTAGTGTGTTTATGTTAACCCCAAATTCCTAGTTTATCCCTCCCTTCCCTTTCGCCTTTGATAACCATAAGTTTGTTTCCTATGTCTGTGGGTCTATTTCTGTTTTGTATATAAGTTCATTTGTATCATTTCTTTTTTTTTATGGAAACACGGAAGCAACCTAAATGTCCACTGACAGATGAATGAATAAGAAGATGTGGTATATTTGTATGATGGAATATTACTCAGCCATAAAAAAGACTGAAATAATTTGCATCCATGTTGCCATTTGCAGCAACATGGATGGACCTAGAGATTGTCATACTAAGTGAAGTAAGGCTGACAGAGAAAGACACATATCTTATGACACCGCGTATATGTGGAATCTAAAAAAGAAGTTGGGGGTTTCCCTGGTGGCTCAGTGGTTAAGAATACACCTGCCAATACAGGGGACACAAGTCCCAGCCCTGGTCTGGGAAGGTCCCACATGCCGTGGAGTGACTAAGCCCGTGCGCCACAACTACTGAGCCTGTACTCCAGAGCCTGCGAGCCACAACTACTGAGCCCACATGCCACAATTACTGAAGCCCGTGTGCCTGGAGCCTGTGCTCTGCAACAAGAGAAGCCACTGCAATGAGAAGCCCCCACTCACCGCAACTAGAGAAAGCCTGTGTGCAGCAACAAAGACCCAATGCAGCCAAAAATAAATAAATAAAATAAATAAATTTATTTTAAAAAATAAAAAATAAATAAATAAGAAGTTGTACGGCATTTCTGATGGGACTTAGACCTGCTGCAGTTGAATGGGATTAAATTTGTAGGATGAAGAGTGAATTCTAATTTACAGCCACTGCTATAGGCTGGGCTTTTGGGAATCCACCCCTGACATATGGGTGCTGAGGCTTCTATGGGGTTTTGGATCCACACAGATATATACATGCCATTGGACTCAGACACTGTATATCTTTCTCAGAGCAGAACTAAAGTTCTCTCAAGTCCATAACTGGCTACATAGTTTAAAGACCTTTCAATCCTCTGGAACATGGATATTTACTTTCATCTTTTATTTGTTCATTTCATCTATTCATTCAAACAGTATTTACTGAAAGTTTACTATGCCTCAGGCACATTTAGTGAGATCGGTGAATAACTAAACAAGAAAATACAATGGAGTGTGAAAAGTATTAGGATGGAGGACATGTGGGGTAATATAGGAGCCCAAAGGAGCAGCAGGGAATATATCAGAGGAAATAATGTCTAAGAGGAATGGAGATGGGGAGAATGTTCCAGGCAGAGGAACGGTGTGCATGAAAGCCAGGAGAAAGTCTCTCTCGAGAATGAGGTATTTGTGGAGTAAAAGAAGTCCAGTTGGCTGGATCCCCAAGTGTGAGAGAAGGGGAGGGATGGAGGCAGGTGAACTGTGGAGTTAGGCAGGTGCAGGGGGAGGAGTCTAGGCTTTATTCTGGGGTCAGTGGGGAACCATTTTGAAAGGTCTGAAGCAGTACAATGACACAATTGGATTTTTTTTAACGGATCAGTAACCTGGGCAAGAGATTATTGTCACCTGGACTCACATGGCGACAGCAGCAAAAGAAGTGGATGCACTCCAAAGGTGCTTAGGAAGCAGCATGTCCAGGCTGGGGTGGTCCTCCAGCCCGACCCTAGTATTGGGAAATTGGGAGTGAGGGGTTGAAATGCCACCGACACAGCCTTCCTGCCTGGGGTCCTGCTGCTGCAGGAGTCTCCATGGAGCTCAGTCTCCTCCTGGATTGTCCCCAATGTAAGACCTGTTTCCCAGGACTGACTTGAAATGAGAATGAGATCTTCAGGGTAGATTCTTGCTCAGGCAAACTGCAAAACAGAACCTCAAATTGCCTTGCATCTGAATCCCTATGCTTTCTCTAAATTGGCCTGAGGTTGCTCCCACCCTGACCTTGGTTTCTGTTGTAAGCCCGCTTCATTCTGAGCAGGGGAGAATCTCCTCCCAAAGCAGGCTGAATCTTCGGTTTCAGAGCCTTCATCAGGCGCTTAAAAAAGAAGCACCTCAGGATTTCCCTGGTGGCGCAGTGGTTGAGAATCTGCCTGACAATACAGGCAACACAGGTTCGAGCCATGGTCCGGGAACATACCACATGCTGTGGAGCAAATAAGCCCGTGCGCCACAACTACTGAGCCTGTGCTCTAAAGCCTGCAAGCCACAACTACTGAAGCCCATGTGCCACAACTACTGAAGCCCGCACGCCTAAAGCCCACGCACCACAACGAAGAGTAGCCCCCTGCTCGCTGCAACTAGAGGAAACCTGTGCACAGTAACGAAGACCCAATGCAGCCAAAAATAAATAAATAAATATATTAAAAACAAAACAAAAAAAGAAGCACCTCAGCTCTAAGAATGTGTGTGAGTGAGCTTTGTGAACAGTAAAGGGCTGGACGTTGTAAGGCTGGACGTTGTAAGGCTGCAGTCTTCAGCCAAGTAGAGCAGGTCTTCCTCACACTATGTGTGTAAGAAAGTGAACTTCAGTATTTAGCCTATTAAAAATATATTACTGAGCACCTACTCTATACAGGGCACCATTGGAGGCAGAACCTGTATGCTATTTATCTCTTTACACTTAGTCCATGGCACAGGCCTCAGAAAGAGAAGGTGGGTATGTACTCTGAACAGAGCCTCAGAATCCTCAGGTGCATCTCTGGGTGCACCATCTTGCTGTGGCAGGGCAGCTCATGGGCTCTGGAGTCAGGCTTGAATTCAATTCCCGATGGCTCACTTGGGAGCTATGTGGTCCTTGGCAAGTCACCTAACTACTGTAAATCTCAGTGACCTCATCTATCAATTGGGGGAGCCATTAGGTCAAAAGGCACAAAATTATCACTTTTGTAAGCCCCAAATCCACAGTTTCAGATGATTTGACCACCTACGATAGAGGGTTGTTGTGAGGATTAGTTGAGATTGTGCATTAAAATTTTTCATCTAGTCCTTGTCACAAGGTAGGGAGCCCTCTTGATCTTCCTCTTCTTTTTATAATAATAATAATAATAAATTAAAATAAAATAGTAATTATTATTTATACCTGGGGAGGGCAGTTTGGGCTGCGGGTGTTGAGGGGGATACTTCTCCATCTTTAAAATTCCACTAAGATTTTTCCCTGAGCACTCCTGGCCCTTTGCCACACCCCTCATACCTCCCCTTGGAGATGGAGTGAATTACCTGGTTGGTGAGTGACAGCCACTGGCCCATATTTTCTGATGGGGAGGAACTAGTCCATCGAGAAAACTAAAGGTAAGTGTGTATGTGTGTGCCTCTCTCTGCCCTCTTCCCCCTCCGCCATCTTTCCCTAGACCGATGCCAGGCAGCCATCCTGCATAAGGTGTTTGTTCTATGGACTCAACCTTCCCCCTGCCCGTGCCCAGCTTTAAAATGGGGTGTGTGGGCAGGAGTCGAGACAGGGAGAAGGAGGAAGCCCACATCTAAGCCCTGCCCTGCCATCCAGATTTTAGTAGCAATAAAGCAGATGTTTTGATCTCCATCTCCTCATTCCTGTTCTCTCAGTTGATTTAGAGCTGGGAACAGAGGGGAGCAGTGTAGTTAATTAGTTCCCTCCGCCCCACAGAAGCGACTGGACCAACCCGCTCCGGGAAGGTGTGGTGGCCAGTATGGAATTCCATTTTTGTATCACTGCTCTCCTGGGGAAGGAATCCCAATTTGGGGGATGGGGGAGGGCAAAAAGTTTCCTTGGCCCTCCTAGCCAGAGAAAATTTCCTCACTGGGAGAATTTTTTCCTCAGGACTCCACCTTTGACCATCCAGAGAGGATGAGGGCTACAGATAGGTTAATGTTTATTAGTACAAGAGTTGTTTTTCCAATTAGATGTATTAATAGGTGTCCTGCTGTAATGTTGGCGGTTAGTCATACGGCTAGTGCTACTGGTTGAATAAATAGGCTGATAGTTTCAATAATTACTAGCATGGGGATAAGAAAAGTAGGTGTGCCTTGTGGTAGGAGATGGGCTAGGGATATTTTTGTTTTGTTGCGGAAACCTGTAATAACTGTGCCAGCTCATAAAGGAATAGCCATTCCGATGTTTATTGAGAGTTGTGTAGTGGGTGTAAATGAGTGGGGTAATATTCCGAGAAGGTTTGTAGAGGCTTTCTGTCTTGCCAGAAGCTTTTTCTTCTCTATCCAAATCCCTGTTACTTTTTCGCCCTGAGCAGTTTTATCCCTGCTTTCCTGCCCTCCACCCACCCTGCGCCAAGCCTGTACCTCACCTTACACTTCTCAATGCTTCCTCTTGCTCTGCTGTACAAAGAAGGCCTGCCCCAGCCTCTCCCGTGTAGCCTAGGGACTCCTAAGCAAAGCAGAGTCAGGCACTGGCAAACCTGGATGAGAAAGAAAATCACATCTTTATTGTCACTAGCCTTTAATGGAAATTCAGCATTTCCTTTAAATATGAAGGTAGACAACAAATCACAATAGTTTCAGCAGAACTTATGAATTTGTCATTAATAGAAATCACAGATATTTCCGTATCACATACATACAGTTATTACAGACATCTCAAAATATCATTTAGGTTCATCAGAACTTTGAAATTACAGTACTTACTAGACCTGCTGCTAGAGCTTGCTAGATATTGTTAAATTATTATTTAAATATTTTGGTAACTGTGTTTCTGCATAACTGATTTCCTTTGAAATCCTATGTTTTTATTTTATGCGCTTGGAGACATTACCCTGAGGAGTCCATAGATTTTACCATATTGCCAAAGGGACCCATGGCACAATAAAGATTTGGAATTTGTGCTTTGGGTGGAAAAAGCACTGCAGAAGTCATGCAATTAGTTATTCTTTAACGTGATCAGTTCCCAGCTGGAGCTTCGAACTGCAGTCAGGGCCAGCGACCAGGAGGGCAGGGATGTGACAGTGGACCCTTGGCCTGTCCAGAGAAGGGGTGGCAGATGGTAGTTTCCAAGCTGGCCTGTCCCACACCCTCCTAATGTGAGGCTGACTCTCCTTCTGGTAGGAGCGGCTCTCTGTTCTTTCTCCTCTTAAAGAGGGGAGGAAGTGTGACAGTCGATGCAAATGCCCAGGCCAGCTTCTGAGAAGTGAGAGGTGTTACTGCTTCCTCCAGGACAGGCCCCAGCTGAGGTCCCAGCCTGACAGCCACATCGGCCCGCTGGAGGAGGGAAGCTGCCGCCAGGCCCAGCCGCCACTGTAAACAACACAGACCCAAGAACCAGTGCCCCGGACCGGGATAACAAGGATCGTTATTGCTTTAAGGCACTAAGTATGACATGACTTGTTCCACAACAAGAGTCACCAGAATAGAAGGTGCCCTGGATATTTTTTTTTTTTTAGTAAATTTATTTATTTATTTATTTATTTATTTATTTATGGCTGCGTTGGGTCTGCATTGCTGCGCGCCGGCTTCCTCTAGTTGCGGCGAGCGGGGGCTACACTTCGTTGCAGTGCACGGGCTCTAGGTGTGTGGGCTTCAGTAATGTGGCACGCGGGCTCAGTAGCTGTGGCTCGTGGGCTCTAGAGTGCAGGCTCAGTAGTTGTGGCGCATGGGCTTAGTTGCTCCACGGCATGTGGGATCTTCCCGGACCAGGGCTTGAACCCGTGTCCCCTGCATTGGCAGGTGGATTCTTAACCACTGTGTCACCAGGGAAGGCCTCCCTGGATATATTTTTGTCCTTCTTCCAGTTATGCTATATTTTCTGAACTATAGCTAGTGCACAGAGTGTAAGATCTCTGTAGCCCAAACTTGAAACATGTATCTATATTGTGAGGGAGGTGCTTCACTAGTGGTTTTATGCTTTTTGTCTCATATTAGACTCTAGAGCAGTGCTGTCCAATAGAACTTTATCCAATGATGGAAACAATCTCCATCTCTGCTCTCCAATATGGTAGTCACTGACTACAAGTGGTTTTTGAGCACTTGAAATGTGGTTAGGGCAACTGAGGAACTGAATTTTAAATTTTATTTACTTTATTTCAACTTAAATAGCCACATGGGTTACTGGCTACTTTGTTGAACAGTACAGTTCTAGAGAGACCATTTTAGATTCCATGTGCTCATAACATCGATTCTTATTTTCATTCAATACATGTCTTATTTAGTGAAGGAAATACCTCACTAAATAGGTGGGTTGCCTACTGGAAAACTACTGAAAGGTTTGCTTTTGACAAACAAAACAAAACAACCCAACCACCTTGCAAAACCAGAAAATCAACAACTCTGTAAAATTGGCATTTTGGTACCGAGTGGTCACGAAAGCTCTGAGGCTGTCTTATTAGAGACTCAAAACAGCATTCAGCCCCTATCAGCTGAATGAGGAAGGGTCCCAGCCCCAGGCCTGCTGCCATGACTCCTGGGATGCTGTACTGTGAAAGCAGACGTGGACTGTGTTTCTCCACAGAAACAAGACAGGAGGACCAGGAATCTCCATGTCTGTGCATGGAAAAAAGAGAGTTGGGTGGAGACCTTCACTTTTGCACACTTTCATATTGTTTACATTGTTTTTTACTCAATGAATGCAATTAATACTTCCATGTATAGGGACTTCCCTGGTGGTGCAGTGGTTAAGAATCCGCCTGCCAATCCAGGGGACACGGGTTCGAGCCCTGGTCCGGGAAGATCCCACATGCTGTGGGGCAACTAAGCCCGTGTGCCACAACTACTGAAGTCCGCACACCACAACTACTGAAGCCCACACGCCTAGAGCCTGTGTTCCACAACGAAAAGTAGCCCCACTCGCTGCAAATAGAGAAAGCCCACGTGCAGCAACGAAGACCCAACACAGCCAAAAAAATAAATAAAATTAAAAATAAATAAATAAAAATTAAAAAAAGAAGTTAAAAAAAAAAACTTTCATGTATACCCTGAATTCTACAGCTATATTTTTTAGTGAAAGAAAAACTTTTCTATTTTTAAAAGCACAGTTTTATTTTAAAGAGAGATCAACTCAGTTCCAAAGCACAGTAAAATCTGAACACAGAAGAATATGAAAGACCCACTCAGATTATTGAACAGATTCTGAATTAGTGAATATCCATGCTATTTGTAAGGCAAAGTAGATGTGTCACTTTCAATACTGACCAGTAACACAAACCATGAGGAGACGCCCTGCAGCCAGGAGAAGTTCTGCAAAATCGACCCAGTGGATTATAATCACTTGTAATCAGTCCTTCAGTTAACTGGGCACGAAAGGATGTCGTAAAGAGTTCAGAAGTGTTTTCCCAAGGAAGTTAAATATACCCCTCCCACCTCATTTGCTTACATGGACATTTCACCCAAGGAACCCAAATTTTATTCAAAGAAAAAAAGTAAGTTTCAGTCTTTTCTGTTTTCCAATTTTTCACAAACTAGAATTAAAAAGGGTCCAAATGAGTAAGCTTCCGGTGTAAAATAGGAAACAAACAAACAAACAAAACCCAAACCTAAAACAAAAGGAGTAAAGGGAAGAAATCAAATAACCATGAATAGTCACTGAACACCACAAAGGGACATGGATTAAAGAGGAGAAAAGGACATGTTTTCTGTTTTCAGGAGCTTACATTTTAATCAGCAGCTGACAATGTAATTAAAAAAAGAAACAATACTGGCCAAATGCCAGTAGTTGGCTAAGATTTTTATTTCTCCTTTTAGTAGTAGCTACAAAAGAATAGACGTTTCCAGATTCTGGGTCCTCCAGCAAAATGTTTTAGAAAGCAGCTTTCTAATCATTCTAAAAACTACTCTTAAGAAGAAAAAACTAAAACAAATTAATTGCTCAGGAGATGCCGGCTCATCATAGAAAAGCATTTAAAACTACACAGAAGCAAAAGAAGATAAAAATTACCTATAATCTTACTATTCAGAGATAAAGTGCTACTTTTTTACATTCTTTTTGAATTTTTATATGCATATATTTACTTGTGTATTTATTTGCCCAACTGTATTTTACATATTGTTTGAAACCTGTTTTCCCCCCTCCTCTTAATAATAAATCAGCAACACGTTTCTGTGGCAATAAATAAACAATCACAATATCTATGAGGTCTTCCACTGCATGGGTATCCTATAATTTAGTTGGCCAATCCCTACTATTGGACATTTAGGTTATTTTTTTCCACCAAAAGCAATGCTGTAATCAACGGTCTCGTTGCATCTTTCTGTACATCTTTGATTATTTCCACAGGAAATGATATTAATGGATGAAAGAGCATAGCGTATACATGTATGACCCGCAGTTTGAATGAAATTCAAAATATTTAAGTAGTAAAGCTGATGAGGTCTGACAGATGTCTGAGTAGCTGTGTGATCTCAGACAAGTTAACTGTTGAGGGTCACAGAGCGGAGAGAATGACCACCCTGTGGCTGTGAGGATGGTTCAATGAAATAACACATGTAGGTGTTGCCAGCACAGTGTCCGGCACATAGCAGGTGCTTCGTAAATGTCAAGTCCTTTCCTTCCTCATCCCCATCTAATATGAAATTTAGTCTCATTCACAGAGAGAGAGAGAGAGAGAAAGAAGAGGGAGATGGAAGAGAAGATGGAGGAAGAAGAAGGAGGAAGGAGGAAGGAGAGAGGGAGAGAGGGAGAGAGGGGAGACAGGAGGGAAGGAGGGATTAAGAGAACAGGAAAGGGAGCTAGCAAACAAAGAAAGTGTGTCTACATGCCTCTTTTTAGGAGAAAAGGCTCGTGGTAACTTTCATGCTTTTTTGTTTGTTTTCATGGCTAGAGTTTCCCCAGCCTAGCATGGAAGCTTTACAGTGCGTTACTTCAGCATTTCAGTCCGTCCTTTGGGTATTATGAAAGGTTAAAACCCACACAACAGGGCAGAGTAAAGCTTGTTTACTGCAAGATTCATGTCTGGTCTTGAAAGGTATTTTCCTCCCTTGCCCCACAAGCACTGATGAAAAAGAAGATGGATCCTACACTGAGGGTGTGGGTGATGCATGCAAATTGGGTTCTGTATGGGCAGGCTGGGTTGGGGAGGGCTTCTTCCTAATCCACATGCACACCTGGATTCAGGTGCCCAGGTGACAGCCAGACAAGCTCTTTCCCTGCCCCCATCTCCCATCCCACCATCTCTGGAGACTCTTTCCCAGGCAGGGATCTCCTAGGACTCCTTTAAACGTCAGAACACATTTCAGTCAACGGCTGCCTTTCCCAGGGGTATCTGCATTTCAGGATGCAGCTCTCTCTGTGGGATGCAAGCGTTGTCAGTGTTAAAATGTTTACTAATCATTCAGGCAGCCCTGCTTCCTTCCCCCTCCTTCCTTCCGGAAGCCATTTTTTTGAGCACATGGCATTCTAGGCTGTGTCCCACATTGAACCACCATGGACAAGATAGACAAGCTCTCTGCCCTCTTGGAGCTTACTTTTGGATGAAAAGAGAGACAAAACCCAAGTACACAAATATACGTCCAAATACGAAGTCACTGGGAGAGTTTACTCTGGGTAGGATGGTCAGGAAAGACCCCTCTCCCCCAAAGGCAGTGCTGTTTAAGCCCCTTTCAATCTTTGCAGCTTCTTTGTTATCCAGAAATGAGTATGTCAATCACACATCACTGGGGAGTGGATGCTTTGGTCTATTTTAATAATAAAAACAACCTTCACTTATTGAAAACCTACTACGTGCTAGGCAGGCTAACAGGTATTTGGTTGTAGCTAGTCTTTATGGCGAACCTTTGACATAGGCGTTACTATCTCCAAAATTCAGAGAGATTTTCCCAAAATCATACTAGAAATAGTGGTAGGGCAAAAATCGGAACCCAGCTCTACTTGATTCTATGATCAGTCTTTACTGAAACACCGTATCCCCTCCCTTCCTTAGAAGTAAGAGGTTTGTAACAGCAGGTTGCCCTCAAACTCTTGTTCCACAGGTGGTGAATAGTTTAATTTAGAATTTACCTAGATTAGTTTCCATGCAAACGACAAAGGCTTTTTCTTTTGCCCCATTTGAAAGATTCTACAGACGTTGAATTTCCCCCTGATTCTCTCTAACCCTTTCCTTTGGAAGAAATAATCCAGTTGAGCCAACTGATGTTCACTTGCGTTGCTAGAGACACATGACACTGGTTGGCGTGGCACCCCATCCCTGTCTCCTCCCTTCCTCTCTTCTCCTTCCTCCCCTCTCCTTCCTCCCCTGTCCCATATTGGTTTGAATTTAACTATCTCAGGTTTGCGCATCTTTCCTTATCCTGGAGTCCACCATCAATACAGATCCAAACAATAGCCCTGTACTCTGGCCCCCCCGGGATGGCATTTATGGAAATTATTAGGCCACTAGTAGGACACAGGAACAGTGCACAGAAAGCACGGTTTTGCAAGGAAGCATCTGATATTTCACCACTAGAAATCTGTTCAGAGTTTTCTCTTACAATACAGATGCCCTTTTAGGAAAAACACCTTGAGTATTTCCAGCTAATAACTTAGCATGGATGAATATCAATAGCATTTACATTTATATGGCATTTCCCAAAGTACTGTACCTTAGCTTATATTAAGCCCGTGGTCTTCCCCAAAACCATGAGTTGGGCCACAAACCATGGTTTCCACTATAGACAAAGCAGCATGTATTATCTATCTGGAATGATAGGTAAACTGACCCCAGGTTCCCCTGCTGGTAATTGATCCAACTGAGACAGAAATCCAAGGCTTTGGAAGTTGAGTCCAAGTGCTCCTTCTAAACACTGTTTAATGCTACAGATCAATTTATTTGGGTCTTGCTGCGGCAGCTGGCTGGGAGAAAGGGTTCAGGGAAAGCAGGACATAGGATAAACAGAGAAAGCGTGTGAGGATTGATTAACTGAATGAATGAATGACTGATTCACTCATTCAAGCATAAATCTCACAGCCTTTTACTGAACGCTGTCACCTACTGTATGATACTATATGAAAGACTAAACATAGGGGGATAATACTTGTATATGGCAGAGACCTGCTAGCCTTCTCTTCTTTTCCCTGGCTCCACAGATAGACTACATTTCCCAGCCTCCATTGTGCCCTGCGCCTGCAGTCTAGCTAATTGAATGTGACTAGAAAATCTCTCTCCTCCCTGCTCTTTTCCTTTAATGCAGATGAGCAAGGAGAACTTAGAAGCTCTGAATTATTTTATTTCTGCCAATTTGGAACACCCATTAGACATACACTTCTATTAACATTAAACCACTGAAAGTTTGGAATTTATCTTTTACAATGATTAGTATTACCAGCGCTTCTTAACCAGGTTGTAGGGAAGAATTAAGACCTAATGGCCTAAGGCATCCACTGTAGGGAATGAATTAACTTCTCTCCTGTGCATCTAAAATGGTACTAGTTATATATCATCCTTAGGAGAATTGAGAAAAGAGTCACCCACACAATTTTCTGTTTCTCTTGTGGAACCCCTGTTGAGAAAGGCTAGATACACTTGAGCAATCTCTGTCCTCAAGGGTTTTTTTTATAATCTAGCTGTAAAAATTTGACAGATGTACATATCTCTACAAGGAGATATGACGAGGGAAATTCACGTGGCTTCACTTCTTCCTCATGACAAGACTGTGAAGGAGACTTCATCCTTGTCATTTACAAACAGAGAGATTGTGAATTAAGCAAATAAATGCTCAGGCTTTCTCAGCTAGGAGGTAGTGGAGCGAAGATTTGAACCTGTGTCTGAACCTTTGCTTTCCTAATCATACCTCCCAAGCTCTCAGGGACTCTTGCTTATGCCAAGAAGGACTCTTTATCGAAGCCAGTGCACAAGAAGCAAGTTTAATCTAATCCGCAATTCTCTGTATGGCCCACAAGGACCAGAGGGCCCAAGACTTATTTTCAAGGGCAAAGGTAACACTTCCCTTCTGGAGAAGACAGTTTTCTCCCCAGCACCTCTGGTCTTGGTCACCCCTGAGAGGCTCTCTCTTCATGAGGATTTTCCTACCCTGGGCCTGTTTATGGGAAAGGGCTAATAACATCACTAAAAACCATTTATAGAAGCGAATCAGTAAAAAGAACAGTCATCCTACATTCTGACTTTAGGAAAAGGGGACTAATTTATGGAAAGTTTGGGAGGTATGATTAGGAAAGCAAAAGGTTGTCAGTTTACAGAGAGAATTAGGTTAACTAACAACCATCTTCCAAAAGCTTAATTAAGTCTCTCAGCCCTCAAGTGAGGCAAGGAAATAATTGATTTCTGCACTGCTGATGGGGAAAGTGATGGGGGAAGGTAATCTGCCCATGGCCAACAAGTGAAACAGCATCTGTCCTGGGATTAAAATGTAAGATTTTCTAGCTCTTGGTCCTTTGTTTCTCTTTTGAACCTGGAATGCTCAAGGCCCAGAAAAATTTTGTGTGTGTGAAAACCCCAGAGCAGGACCATCAACCAAGACACTCCATGCAAATAAGAGACCAAATAGTTAAGGATTCACTCCTTAGTAATTTTCTGTCTTTCAAAGAAGTAACACAAACAATGCACTGCTTCTGAGCATCAAGGCCACATGGATTCATTTTAATAAGTACTGGCACTTCTCGTTATAAGTCCTGCCCATCACATAGTGACTTGTGATGCCAGAAAACATTTGGAGATCTTAAAATTTAAAGCAATGTCCAGAACAAACTAGAGTGGAAGAGAGAGATGAAAGCGGGGGGGGGGGGGGGGAGAAAAGAAGAATGAGTAGCAGAGGAGGGGAAAAAAAGCATTCTAGAAGAAGAATTCTTGAATTCGCCAACTACTAAATGCTTACTCTGCGCAAGGAGATTTTCAAATGTTTTGCACAAGAACTCCATGTGATAGGCATTTAATTACTTTATACAGATGTGAAAATTGAGGCTTAGATGGGAACCTTCTTGTCCAAGTTAAGAAGGAACAGGACCAGTACTGGAATCCAAGTTTGCAAGTCAGCCTGTTACCATAATATGTTAAAAAAAACAAACAAAACCCCAAACCTCCCACAAAACAAAACAACCCAGTCTTGTCCACCTCTTGTGTGTCTTTCTCCTTTACCACTCACCCAAAACACTTCACTTCTGACACTTCTGGTCACCACATGTGTGTGAGTTTTTCCCCCACCAAGCAATTCTCTGACACCAGCTGGGTGTCCTATAATTTAATTCAATGCTGACACTGTCTACCTGGAGACAGTGTCAGATCCCACAGGCTCAGGGCTCAGCCCCATGAGACTGACCCCCACTTCAGATGCCAATTGCAAGTAGCAGGTCCCTAGTTTACTTACAACTTCTGTCCTGGTTGGCTACAAATCAGATGTTCCCATGACTTCTTTCCCCTTGGATGTGATTAATTTGCTAGAGTGGCTTACAGGACTCAGGGAAACATTTACTTAGGCTTACCAGTTTATTCCAAAAGGATATGATAAAGGATACAGATGAACAGCTAGGTGGAAGAGATGCGGAGGGCAAGGTATGTTGGGAGGGGGGGCGGGGCAGCTTCCATGACCTCTCCGGTGCACCACTCTCCCCACACACCCACCTGTTCAACAACATAGAAGCTCTCAGAACCCCATACAACTGGAATTTTATGGAGGATTCATCACATACACATGACTGATCATTAACTCCATTTTCAGCCCTTTTCTCTTCTCAGGAGAATGGAGGAAGGGGCTGAAAATTCCAAGCTTCTAATCATGCCTTATTGTTACTGGTGCCCAGGCTTCATCAAGGAGCTGACTCAGAGTCACCTCATTCTAACAAAAGACACTCTTATCACCCAGCAGACCACAAGGGTTTAAAGAGCACTGTTTCAGGAACTGAGATCAAAGACAAATGTTAGAACAAAAGATGTTCCAGTGATCTTATCACTTAGGACATTACAAGGGTTTCAGGAGCTCTGTGCCAGCAACCAGGGGCAGAGACCAATACACATTTTCTAATACCTCACACTTAACAACTGTGCTGTACTGCCTTCCACCTGCAGATCTGACCAAAAGAGGCTGGGAGGAGGACTGTTGGAATTCCTGTGCTAACATGTCTATGTTTCTCCACTTGACTGAAAGCTCCTTGAGAACTGGAATCAAGATTTAGTATCTTTGTCTCCCCAGAGCCTAAAGTAGATTGTGAAAGCAATGAATGTTTGTTGCAATGAATAAATGAACATCTGCAATCAGCCACAGGCTATGAATCAAATATCTCACCTTCTCATCTAATCCTGAGTCATCTGTGGGCTCTGATGCTCTCAAAATATGGGTAACATTGGCTTGACTTCCTCCATCCTCCCCACATCCAGCTTTATGGGCCGAGGAAGTCCAAACCTCTCTCTGGAGTGTATGGAAATTTTAGGCAAGTCACATCTGGATTCTGAGGTTCAGTTTCCTCTCGTGTAAGTGAGTGTTTTCATTTAGAGAAGGATGGCAGACAAACGCCTACGAGGGTCAGGCAAGTATGGAGAGTGAGTGAGGCAGGTATTTGGTGTAAGACGATCGGCAGTGGTGACAATGATGGCCAACAAGAAAGGGTCGCCCAGGCACAGGAAGAAGCTACGATTCGTCTTCAGCTGATCGTTGTGTGGGAATGAGGGCTCAGTGTGGCCACATTTCCAGTTTTTTCCAAAAGATGTAGAAAGTCTGGATTTTTATGTGAAAGTTTCCAACTCTTAAATGTTGGCACAAAAATTTTCAGAAACAGAAAGCGAGCCAAACTCAACACATCTGTGTGCCGTAATCAGCCCATGGACCTCCAGGGTGCAGCCTCTGGACCAGATGTCTGAAGTCTTTTCCACTCTGAGAGGGTTTGGCCTGGTGACAGATTGTCCCTTCAATCTGTATGTTTTTTGCTCTCTGGTCTATTTCTGCTCTAGTTTAAGCAGAGTGGACGAGGGCTTAAGTGTAACCGTGTTTATAAACACCCTAAAGAATTCCATATGGTATGCTGAATGTGAAGCTGGCTTAATTTGAAAAGATTAAATGTACTCAGGCAATTGCAGAGTTGTCTGTTTCGTAAATCAATGCAATTTGTCGGTGGCAGGCCGGGAAGGGATGGGCTTTGGGTAACGCAGCTGGTGTGACCAGCAAGCCCAGTAGTGGGAGCGCCGGAGGCAAGTCGTGTGGCTGCAGCTCTCCTGAGCACTCACACCTCTTCCTCTTTGCAACACACACACACACACACACACACACACACACATGCTCCTTCTCTCCTCTCCCCCACCCCTGATTTCATTTCCTTCTTCTTAATTTGAACCTTATCCAAATGAAAAAGATTTCCTTTACACACTCAGGGACAATGTGGGAAATGCTTAGCAATCTGGGACCAGGTATCTCAATGGATAGTGACACTTGGAGTCATGAAGAAGCCCTCAGTTAGGAGCCTGAGTTCCTAATGCAGGCCTGCCTCTGGCATTAACCAACTGTGTGAGCTTAGACAATCATTTCCCCTCTTCACGCCTCATGTCTTTATCTGTAAGATAATGGGAATGAACTTGGATGTCTTAGGTCTCCTGCAGCATTAACAATATTCATTATCTTTGATCCCCCATGAGGCAGAAAAGGGGAATCTCTCCTGTTTTCTCCTTTAACGTTGTTTTTGCTTCAGACGATGGGCAGCAACCTCTTGGCCTCATGTCTAGGTGTGGGAATAACCTTGGTTCTTCTGTAGAGCCACCTTAAGCAGGTGGGTGGGAAGCCTGGTCCGAGTGTAAGGTGGATCTTGAGGCATCTATGGATCCCATGTAAGCCTGGAACAGAGGCCTCCTTGCCTTTTTCTCTGTCATTTCTGGCACAGTTTCAACAGTGGAGAGAGTGTCAAACTCATGTAATCAAGATCCCCGATCAATACTACTTAACACTTAAGAACACAAGAAGGCATGAAAGAGGAAAAGAAGAGGGGAAAATGTATGTGAGTTAGACTTTTGGTCACAAATAAGAGAAAAGCAAATCAAACCAGCCTAAACAATAAGATGATGATTTAACAAATGTGAAGAGAATCCCAGTGTAATACCAGCAGCTTCAGGAATGGATAAGTCATCAACTCATTGTCATTAAAGACCCACATCTCTTTCATTTTTCCCACTTTGTATCAAGGCAATTCTCCTCATTGTAACAAAATGGCTGCCATGGCTTCAGGTATCATGTCTTTGCACATCAATATTCCTCTTGTGCATACCTTTTATTTTCCAATAAGGACACCCCCTCAAATACTTCCTTTAAAGTCACATTGGCCAGAAATGAGTCACATGCCCATACTTAAAACCAATCATTAACAAAGAAATAAAATTATTGTCATTGGCTTAGAACCCAACAATCCAGATTTACCCTGGAGCTGGGGAGAGACCCTGCCTCCCCTGAGGTGCTGAAACCCCATACCTGAAAAAAAAATCAGGGTCTGAATTCAAAGAAGAGGGATGGGGACATGACCATTGGACTACCAATAGCGTCTCTTTCCTAACCGCCCCCCCAACCCCTACCTTGGGGTTGGGAAGGAGGAGGGAAGGAAGAGTAGAAAAAAAGAGGACGAAAGAGAAAAGCAGGGAGGAGGATAAGGGAGAGGAGCAGCTTTGGAATCAAACAGACTTTGGTTTCAATCCCAGCTTTGTCATTTCCTAGCTGTGTGTTCCTGGCATGACCCTGGGCCTGTCTAAGCTTGGGTTTCCTGACTTGTAAAATGGAGGTAAGGTGGGATTTTCATGAAATTAAATGAGAAGATGGTTGTAAGGTGCCAAGAACAGTTTCTGTCACAAAATAATGTTCAATTAATGTTAGGGAGAAGAGAAATAAAAGTAGGAGAAGAAGAAGACTTTTTGTAGAGGGCTTTACAGTGTACAAGATGCTTTCACAAATAGTACCCCGTTTCATCTGACAACATATCAGTAAGGTGACAAATGGCACATGTTTATGGCTTCCTTTTATGGAGGTTGAAACTACAGACCAGGGACCATACGTATTATCTGGCCTAAGGTAGTAAAAGCAGGGTGGAGGTCTTCAAAGTCCAAAGCCCCAGCAATACCCAGAAAAAAAGTAGTAAAAAAATAAAAAAGTGGGCTTCCCTGGTGGCGCAGTGGTTGAGAGTCTGCTTGCTGATGCA
The DNA here is from genome assembly GCF_964341445.2 of Mesoplodon mirus. NCBI lineage: Eukaryota > Metazoa > Chordata > Mammalia > Artiodactyla > Ziphiidae > Mesoplodon > Mesoplodon mirus. The sequence continues at coordinate 175,185,600 of NC_138977.1, forward strand.
GAGGACACGGGTCGTGCCCCGGTCCGGGAAGATCCCACATGCCGCGGAGCGGCTGGGCCCATGAGCCATGGCCGCTGAACCTGTGCGTCCGGAGCTTGTGCTCCACAACGGGAGAGGCCACAACAGTGAGAGGCCCGCGTACGGCAAAAAAAAAAAAAAAAAAAGTGTAGTGAGAAAAAATGCATATTATAATATTTGGAAAACACATTGTGGGGAGGGAGAAATCCTTACAATGAAAAATCTGCCCACCTCCCAAACCTCCATCTTCCTCTACTTAGGACAATTAGATTCAATTCAACAAGCATACTGAGCACTCACTTCATACAGGGCAAGTGTCTGTTCCCCAGAAGATACAGAGAAGGGTAAAGTACACTCCCTGTACTCAAAGAGCTCAGAGTCTTGGAAAAGCACGGAGTTATTTTACTGATATAAGCTTTTCAAGATGCAAAGTATTTGAGTTAGTACTCTTTTTCTTCAAATTTGCACCACCTAAGTCTTATGGTGTCTTGCAGCCCAAGACCCCTCATGGCCAAGGGTGAATTAGACGTTGAGTCTGTAGGGGAGGCTGTTGCAGTGGGGTTGGCTTAGGTAGTCTCTGTGCTTTCTTCCAAATTGAATATTCTGTGAGGGTAGCGGATCTGCTTTGCCAGAGAGGGGTTCTGGGGGCTCTGGTGCCCTGGAAGATGATGTAATGCCCCTCACTGTGCCAGCCACCTCCTTTCCCCAGCCTTCCTCAGCCTTCCCCATCCTGAGCCATGGTCAAGCCGCCAGCCCTAACCCAGCAGGACTCCTACTTAGAGTGAGTGGGGCTGTGCTTCGGCCAGGTCTGACCGTGGCTGGTCATGTCTGGGCTGGAGGGCTCTTGGGGAGTGGACCAGAGGTCTCAGTGATTTGGCCACACTCTCCAGACCCTGTTGGGCATCCTCACCTGAAGAGGATTTCCAGTCCTTTCCCACCGGAGGCCCTTAACCTCTCAGACCCAACCCCACTCCCTGTTCTAAGCAGAACTGATCTCCTGGAACATCTGGTTCAGAGGTAACCAGACTAGTATGTAGTGGTGAAACGCCCAGCTGTTCCAGTGCACAGGAGGAGTGCAGAGCCTGGGCAGCCAGGGGATGTGGATGTGGGTCTGAGCTGGAGGAGGGACAGTCAAGTGCCGGGGAGCAGGTTGGCACCATCAGAGGGGCCTATAGAGGCCCATGGGACTGGTTTTGTACAGCAGGCCCCCCTCTTTTTAAGGCAGCCCCATATTTTTCTTAAAGAGCCCATACTTTGGAGTTGCCCTCTGACCACTGAAGCTCTATCGATTGCCCAGGCTCCCCAGGTTTACTTGGAGACATGTGCAACTGAGCCAGTGCAGATTTGCCTCTCTGTCTTAGTCTTTTCAGACTGCTGTAACAAATGACCATAGACTGAGTGGCTTATAAACAACAGAAATTTATTTCTCACAGTTCTAGAAGCAGGGAAGTCCAAAATCAAGGCACCAGCAAATCCAATGCCTGGTGAGGGTCCACTTCCTGGTTCTGTCTCTTTTATAAGGGCATTAATCCCATTCATGAGGAATTCCCCCTCTTGACCTAATCACCTCCCAAAGACCCCACCTCCTAATACCATAGGAACCCAAGTGAGGCCATAGGATTCATTGTAACAAAGTAACACAGACAGACAGCACCTTGTTCTCTTTTACAAATCTCCCCAGGAGAGGCATTGATGTTGCCTGTTAGTCATTCTTCCTGTTAATACCTGGTCTCTGGGGTCCCACGCCCTTCCCCCCTCCCCACTGTTAGTCCTCAGACAAGGTATGTATCTTTTCATGTATAAAAGGGAAAAGCTGTGAGTGTTTAAATCCTTCAGAATATAAGCAACTTGAGGACAGGAATTTTTATCCTTTTGTACACGTGGTAAATCCCCAGAACCTGGAACAGTAAAGGGCATATATTAGGCACTCAGCAAACATTTGTTGGATATTGAATAAAATGAAACAATCCACTCAAAGTGCTTAGCACATTGACTGCATATGCACATAATTAGTGTTAACTATTGTTATTATGAGTGGTTTAGAATCTTCCTCAGATGGTGTTTAAGAGAATACGAAGATACTTTATTCATTCAGTCAAAATATAGTTATTGACTGGCTAGTGTGCCAGGCACTCTCTCAGGTTTGAGGGATACAGCAGACACATTTGCAATGAAGTTTATAGTCTACTAGGGGAGATAAACATTGAACAAGCAAGTATAAGCATGCTGAGGGTTACTCTGAGCTCTGATCACACAGTGTCTGTGTGATAGGATGAGATTGGCTGTACTAGGAAAATTGGGCTGTGTTCCAGGCTTCATTTAAACCAGATTCCCTTCTGTAGGTGTATTAGTTAAGGTGATGCGAATGACTGTAACAGATAAACAGATCAGTGATTAACACGAGAGAAGTTTATTTCTTGCTCACATAAATCCCTGAGCAGGTATTTCAGATTAGTAGACAACTCTCTGCCAAACAGTGTTTCAGGGACACAGGTTCCTTCCACATTGTGGCTCTACCATCTTCAACATTTGTTTTCCAAGTTCCCTATGTTCCTCTGCATCAACCTGGTGGGGGTGAGAGTGGCGAGAGGGCTTGGCAGGAGGGTTTTAGGGGCCAGGCCTGGAAGTGCTGAGCATGACATGTGCTCCCACTCTATGGGTTAGTGGTTAGTCCACAGCCACACCACGCCACAAGGGAGACTGAGGAATGTCATCTAGCCTAGGATTTGAGGACCTCTGCTGCAATCTGTCCTTCTGATCACCAAATAACCTTCATACCCTTTTTCCCATGCAGAGAATACACTGACCCCCTCCATAAAGGAGACAATTGAAAGTCCAGTCCAGTTACTGTGTCCAGCTCAATGTTCTGAGTCTCCAGGTGATATGTAATATCTCCACAAAGTCCAGATGCAATATTTCATGCTCACTGACCTTTGAACTAAAAAAACAAGTTATCTATCACCACCCTCCATGTACCCCATGTGCTATGATGGAACAGGGATGGGACAAGGAAACAAGCAGTTCCATTCAGAAAAGCACAGAATGGGAGTCATTGGTCCATAGTCCATAGATTGTACAATCCTGTCAAGCAAGAGGCTCTGCCAGGCAGCAGGGAAACTTTCTTGATTAGACCAGAATTAAACTCCTTGGGGAAAAATCCCCTCATCTGTTGTTCTCTATGATCTATTATTGTATTGACATTTTGAGCCATTTGTTGTGGGGTGTATCTTATGAATATAGGATGCTTAGCAATTTTCCTGGCCTCTACCCTTTAGGTACTAGTAGGTAGAGGCATCTCTGCCCCAGTTGTGACAATCAAAAATGTCTCCAGGGCTTCCCTGGTGGCGCAGTGGTTGAGAGTCTGCCTGCCAATGCAGGGGACATGGGTTCGTGCCCCTGTCCGGGAAGATCCCACATGCCGCAGAGCAGCTAGGCCCGTGAGCCATGGCTGCTGAGCCTGCGCATCCAGAGCCTGTGCTCTGCAACGGGAGAGGCCACAATAGTGAGAGGCCCGTGTACCACACACACACACAAAATGTCTCCAGACAATGCCAAGTGTCCTATGGGAACTAGTGGTTTTAGGCTCAAACGAAGTCATGGATTATGGTTTCTTCAGCAATTCTGTCCCCTCAAAATCTTAGTAGGCTTCTGATCTACATGTGTCCGATTGGTCCCATGAGCATAACCATGGTTGAAGTTCTTCCCTAAATAAAAATGTTTGTGAGTGATTTATTTCTTTGCATCCAGGTATTTTGCTACTGCATAACTAACATGGTCTTCATCTTTATAGCTTCTAAAATCATTTTTCTTGCCACTTGTCACTCAACACTAGTTAGTTGGGCAGTGGACAGCAAGAAAGCTGCTATTGGAGACTGGAAAGACTCATGTATCTACAAAAGACCTGTGGTAGCTTGAAAGGCAAACAACTAAACCAGAGTCACATGTTTCAGGTTTACATCACGACAGCACCCCACTTCAAGTATAAACTTCAGTATTAGTTAAGGAATGTTACTGTAGCACCCCACTTCAAGGTATCCATTTCCCTATTGTTAAGGTATAAAAGCAGGTGAAAGGTCTTTTTTCCTGACCCACTTTTCTTCTTATCTATCAGTGATTAGCTGGGATAGCAAGCCCAAAGCTGGGTTGGCTACCTACTGGTTAGAAGGAGAAGCAGGAACTGGGATGTGGGGCTAAGTGGAGGGCAGAGAAGAAAGGATGTGTGCAGGGAAGGGAAAACTTGAGGTGGTGTATGTGCAAATGGACAGAGCCTAGAACAGCTCCTGGGATGGACTGCTGATTTCTGAGGTCTCGTGTGTGGGTGAGATTGCACAGGCCAGGTTCACTCAAAGGGTCCAAAATGAGATGAACACCAAGAAACCACACTGAACTGCTTCCAATAGCCCATTTTAAATTTACATATATAGATTTATATTTATATATAAATCTATATATATATTTAGGTTTAATAAAAGGCAAATTAAAAATAATTAATATTTCATTCTGATTATAAAAATAATAAATAAAACTGTAATAAGATTAAATATCCATTCATGGGGGAAATGTTCAATACACTGTGATACATCTATACTATAGAAAACTGTGCCGTGGTTAAACTTACATGTACAGTGTGATACCATTTACATCAAAAAGAAAAGCCCCACGCTATTGCTGGGCTTGAGAATGCTGTTACGTAAGTAAATGTACAGGAATCGATATGAAAGGACCCACAAATCAAACTGCTAACTGTGGCTGGGCTGGAAGGGGAGGGAGGGAGGGGTGATGGTATGGATTGGGGTGATGGTTAAAGAGCTTTAAAAGCAACAGCTTTCCTAGAATAGGATATAAATAACATTTGATAAAAATTAAAAGAATGAGGTGGATCTGTTCACAATGATAGATACTGGTGTCTTTTTCCTGCCTTGAAGGGAACTATTAACTGTATTTACCTTTGTGGGCGATGGACAGAGGGAGGAAGCAGATGGAAAACTCCACTATTAACTTTGTACTTCTCTATGCTTTCAATTTTCTAACCATGTTTATATGTTGCTTATTTTCCCAACAGTTTTCTGAGTGATGAAAGGATGGGTCTCTTTTTGCTCTTTTCTTTAAATTCAACTCTATTTAATATAAACTAATAGGATATTATTTAAAAGGAAATTACACAAAGTAATATGTGATCAAGGCTGATAATTTTGAAAATAGAGGAAAGTGTAAAGAACAGAATTTAAATCACCAGTATTCTCCCTAACAGATATTAAGGTCATTAATAACATTTTGATGGTTTCCTCCAGTCTTTTCTCTTATGTCCATTAATATCTATTTTAATAAAATTGAGTTATATTTTACATTTAGTTCTGTACTGTTTCTTTTACTTAATGTGATATTATGGGCATTTTCCATGCCATTAAAAAATATTTTTTAAACAATATAATTTGTAACAGTTATTATCTAGCAGCTACAACTTATATTGTATAGTACTATACATATACGAACATCCCATACGATATATACATATATAAAATCATAATTATGATGCCATTAGTTAAGCACTCATAGTGATCAGGTACTACATAAGGGCTTTACTCATATTGTCTCATTTCATCCTTCCAACAGACCCATGGGGTAATGTATCATCCCCATTTTATAGATGAGGAAGCAGAAGGTCAACTGGGTTACAGCTAGAACTGACCCACGGTGCCAAAGCTAGTGAGTGGTTAAGTCAGGTCTCAAACTCACATCTATTGTCTTAACTACTCTGTTAAACAGCATCTACCACAATTTTTTAACCAATTTCCTATTGTTGGACATAGGATTGCTTTAAAATTGTTACTGTGTTGAATAATCTAGTGATGAATATCCTTGTGCATGCTGCTTTGGCCACATCTCATAATTCCTTGCTTAGGCTAAATGCCTCAAAGTGGAATTACCAGGCCACAATGAGAACATCTTTCAGGTTCTTTCAACATATTCCCAGACCCTTTCACATGCTTACTTTGGAGCTGTAGGCAAACCCTTCCAAAAGAAAAGGGTAACTCTGCAGGAACTAAGAACTGCAGCAACCATGGCCCTCCTGGGTGGAGGGCTGAGCTGGAGCCCACTGACAGTGTCTTCTAAATGATGGCCCTCAAGTCACACCTGGTGCCTGGAGAGTTGTATTGAATTTCCCTGCAATGCCATTATGCTCCATAAACACCGAGTCAGGCCCCTATTACAGCAGGTAAGCGCACATCTTGTTACATGCCTCCTCTCAAGTTTCTATTATTTCAAATGTCAAATGCACTTTGCCTCAAGCTCTTTCAGCCTTTGATTTTTTAAATCCACATGCATTTAATTTATTTGTTGTATTTCTATAAGACTCGAGGGGAAATTTAATTCATATACTTCTGGTTCATCTTAACTCATCTGATGGCTTGAAAAGCTTTGTTGGCTCTCTTAAATAAGAATTTTTTTTTTTTTTTTTTTTTGGTGCAGCTTCTTTCCAGAGACAGGATGCTGAGGAGGGGGGATTCTCATTGCAAAGATCGGTACAAAGCTAGGAAGGTGATCAACTTGGGGAAGGGCAGGTCCCCAGCCATTCTTTAAAACACTCTGGGGCTTCCCTGGTGGCGCAGTGGTTGAGAGTCCGCCTGCCGATGCAGGGGACACGGGTTCGTGCCCCGGTCCGGGAAGATCCCACATGCCGCGGAGCTGCTGGGCCCATGAGCCATGGCCGCTGAGCCTGCGCGTCCGGAGCCTGTGCTCCGCAACGGGAGAGGCCACAGCAGTGAGAGGCCCGTGTATCGCAAAAACAACAGCAACAACAACAAAAAAACCCACTCTGCCTAGTCAAGAGGTTACAGAAAGGTACAAGTAATTGGTAAAGCAGTATCCTCTTCCTTGACCTCATCAGATTAATTTGAGAGCCCACCAGTACTACAGGGATGTGCCAGAAAGCTTGGGGGCACCCCAAATGTAAAATTTTTTAAATTAAATTTCAAAAGTTAGAAATTTTCTCATTCAGAAAAATTAATTGGTGACATCGGAACTACCCAATTTGTCCTTCTTACTAAGATAAATGAGTTAATTCCAGCCCAAAGTAGTCCAAGCTTGATATTTTCTTAAGTCATTTCAATCCGAAGGTGGGTACATGTGTTATTTCCATTAGGCTTTGTTCTGTTTTTATTTTCCTTTTTTACTTATTATGGAAATTTTCAAACATTGAGAAAAGATGAATGAGGTGTATAGTGAACACCCATATATACAACACCTTAATCCTACAACCATTAACATTTTGCCCTATTTGCTTTTTCCCACGTCAATCCATCTCTCTACGCACCTGTCATCCCATTTTATTTCTTAGTGGATTTCAAAGTAAGTTGCAGACATCAGTAAACTCTATTCCTAAATACTTCAGCATGTCAGTTATTAACTAGAATTCATTATTTATTTACATCTTTTTCTTTTCCAGGAAAAAATTATCTAAGTGAAATGCACAAATCTTCCTTGTACCATCCAATGGGTTTTGACTAATATGCTCATTTGAGTAACCAAATCCCACCAAGGTATAGAAATTTTCATCTCCACAGACCTTCTTTGTGTCTTTTTGTAATTAACCCCCTCCCACCCCTTACCCCAGATAACAACTGTTCTAATTTCTATCACTATATGTCAGTTTTGCCTATTTAGAATTTCATATAAATAGAGTTATATCATATGAACTATTAAGTCAAGTTGCCATGGCTTCCTTTTCTAGCTACAGGCCTCCTAGTTGATACAAGAACTATTTGAAGCTGACCTTTCTTGCCTTATATTATAAAGTGGAATTTCTTAGGAACACATTGAAAATGGAAGTGAAGGCACTAGTGGAAATAATAACCTAGTTAATGCCTTGCTAGAATGGTATTAAATATGCTACAGAATTATTCTGCTTAATAAAGAAACATTCAGTGGAGAGGCTTGCCAGAAAAAATGCAAGCTGTATTTTGGAAAGAATCTGGTCCTACTTGACTTACCATCCTGCCTGTCAGAACCACATGGGCCTGCCCTGTATTCAGTGTGCTATGATTTTGTCCATCTTAGTGTTACTTCAAACCAAGTTAGAAGTCATACCAAGATTCCACTGTTCTGCTCAGAAGATCCCGGTACACCCTTCTGACCATGAACAGGACGGTCTAAGCCCAGCTATGGTGATGTTGGAGGTGGAGCAGGTCATCAGTAGGTGGCGCTCTTCCTCTGAATCATTACCCAGACGTGCCACCCACCCCCAGCTAGGACAGAAACCAGCCAGCAGAAAGGCCCAGCCTTCTGAAAGTGACAATAAAAGAAGTGGTTAGGTGGTTTTAGTTTTGACTGACCTTGACTGGAGTCCTGCGAGAGCTGTGTTTCACCATTTCCAGGGCCTGTTACCTGGAAGCAGAAATCTTAGATATCCTAAGACCAGAGTTTATGGGATCCTATTGAAAAAGGATGCTTGGTACATATCAGTGTTAAGCAGTACTAAAAAGTTTGGGAAAATCTGGGAAGGTGAATTGGAAGACTTGATAGAATCTGAATGTTAACCAGAGATATTAGGATAATTTTACAAGGGAAGAAATATAATTCCACCCTTTATTCTTTTATTCATTTTTTCAGTTGTCAACATTAGGGAGGGAATGGAGTGTATAATTTGTTAAGAAACAGCTGTTGGATGAATTGGGAAATTGGGGTTGACATATATACACTATTTATACTACATATAAGATAGATAACTAACGAGAACCTACTGTACAGCACAGGGAACTCTACTCAATGCTCTGTGGTGATCTAAATGAGAAGGAAATAAAAAAGAGGGGATATAGGTATACATATACCTGACTCCCCTTGCTGTACGGTATAAACTAACACAATATAGTAAAGCAACTATACTCTAATTAAAAAAAGAAAACAAAACAGCTATTGGAGTCAGGGAGACCTGGGTTTCTACCGGAACCATTCCCTGGGTCTCAATTTTTTCATTTGTAAAATGAAGACAATATACTTACATCATAGGGCATTTCATTCCTTGATTCCACAAACATTTATTGATCACCTGCTGTGTGCCAGGCACTGCTCTAGAGCTGTGGGTACCATGTGAACAAAGCAAGATCCCTGCTGTCATGGAACTCTTGGGCAGCCTGTATTTTTGAAGATGACTGTGCCCATATATTCCATCCCATATTCTCTTCTTTTTTTAAAATTTAACTTTATTTTTATTTTATGTCAAACAAACATCCTTGCAAGTAATGAAAACAAACCAAATCATGAATAAATGTCTATTTTAAAAAAATTAATTTATTGAAGTATGACTGTCGTAGAAAAAGCTATACACATTTAATGTATACAACTCAATCAGTCTGGGGATAAGTGTGTACTTGTGAAACCAGCACCACCAGCAGGCCATAGATATATCCATCACTTCCCAAAGTTTCCTCCCAGACCCTTTATTATTTATCTTTTTATGGTACAAATACGTAACATAAGATCTTAGCAAATTTTAAGTATATAGTACAGTTTTATTAGCTATAGGCATATTACATATATATATATATATATATACTGTATTGTATAGTGGATATCCAGAACTTATTTCTCTTGCAGAACTGAAACTTTGTACTTTTTGACCATCATCCCATTTCCCCTTCCCCTCAGTCCCTGGCAACCACCATTCTGCTCTCTGCTTCTATGAGTTTGACTTTTTTAGATTCCACATTTAAGTGAGATTATGCAATATTTGTCTTTCTATGTCTGGCTCATTTCACTGAGTATGATGTCCTCCAGGTCCATCCACGTTGTTGAAAATGGCAGGATTTCTTTCTTTTTCTCTTTTAAGGCTGAATAATATTCCATCATATAGATAGATAGATAGGTATAGATATATATCAATATCACATTCTCTTCTCAAATTATGACACTGCTGGCATTTCTCTGTCTTCTCGGAACAGGACAGGCCTATGACTGTGGTGGAAGAGGTGCTGTATAACTTTCAAGTATACATCATAGATGGTGAGACAGCATTCTCTTGGCCTTCCCTTGGGACATGTGCCTTGGGATCCCTGAGCTGGCATATAGGCAGTCCAGCTACATCACTGCTGCAGTGCTGGAGGGATCATGTGGCAGGATTACATAGAGACAGAAAAAGATGCCCAAAGAGCCCCACTTGTTCCAGCCTCCGGCCTTTGAGTCTTTCAGCTGAGGTCCCAAAAGATCAGCCATACCCACTGTGCCTTATCTGACCTCTTTACCTACATAGTCTGTGAGCTTAATAAGTGGTTGTTTTGTGCCGATTTGTTATGCTACCCTAGTGACTAGAACAAGCTATATACTAGTTGGGCAGGCAGAAGATAAGCCAGTGAACAAATAAACAGACAAGGTATTGTCAGACATGGGTATAAAGAACTGAAAATAAGATGATGTGACCGGGGAGTGTGGAGGGAAGGAAACCCCAGACAGGATAAGGAAATCCTGGCAGAAGAGAGAACGTGTGAGCTGTGGAGACCTGCACATACAAGAAGGGGCCAGAATGATTGTTCTGGGGGTGGGGGGGACAGAAGTAACAGCAAGTGCAAAGGCCCTGGGGCAGGCTGAAGCTTGACATATTCAAGGAACTAAAAAAATGACTGGTGCCTCTGGATTATAATAAGAAGAGATTAACAGTCCAAGCTGTGGTCAGAGTAGAGAGGGTCACCTCATATGTGGACTGAGCCAGAGCTAAGGCCAGAGCTAAGGTTTGGATTTTTATCCAAGTATAATGGGAAACCATGCTAAGATTCTTAGTGGTGGAGAGATATGGTTTTTTTACGTAGTAACCATGTCCCTTTGTCTGCTGTGTGGTGACAGAATTGAAGAACTGAAGAAGGGAGGCTAATTAAGAGGCTGTAGCTTCCGTTCAAATGAGAGCTGATGGCAGCCTGGACTGACCTGGAATCAGTGGACATAATAATAACAACAACAACAGCGGTGGATAGTATTGCCTGAGTGGTTTCTATGTTCAGGCACTGTTTCAAGTGCTTTTACGTGAATTATCTGATTTCGTCTTCACAGCAACCCTATGATGTAGATTCTATTACTATCCCAAATGAGCGTTCAAGTACTTGGCCCATTATCACGTACATAGGAAGTGGTAGAGGAAGGCTCCTAACTCAGGCAAGGCCACCGCAGACTGATGCTTCCCCGGATGGAATCCAGTGAGAGGATTCAGGATATTCTAGAGGTAGAGCTGACAGGACTTGTTAAATGATTTGGGATTTGGGGGAGAAGAGAGAACTCAAGAATGGAGCCTTGTGTTCTGACATGGACAATGAGGAGGGAGGCGGTGCCATCTATGGAGATGGGAAAGTCTGGGGAGAAGTCGGGGTGGGGAGAGGCAAGAGTTCTCTCATTGTAGGAATGAACAATCACAGTGATCAAATGAGCATAATCGAGGTTAATGTTTACGGAGTGACTACCATGTGCAAGCACTCTACCTATACCAACTCATTTGATTCGGCAACAACCTTAAGAAGTAAGGTACCATGATTTCCTTATTTTACTGAGGATGAAACTAAGAAACAGGGAGACTGAGAAATGTGTCAAAGCCAGTAAATTGCAGATTTGGGATTTAGTCTGGTTGGCAACCTGCTCTAACACACTGCTTGTCATTAAATGAGTAAGTGTTGGCTAAGTACCAAGCACAGTGCCTAGTAAGTGATAGTAAGTGATCAATAAATGGTAGCCATTATTACTGTTGTTACTATTATTATTGTTCAAATGCAGTTGACCTTCTCTGATGTATATGACATTGTGTTACTAGGAAGTAGAACCCAATCGGTGCCCTCAGGAAAGATGCCATGTCTTCGGCAAATCCAGACTCATGGAAGTTTAAATGATTCAAGACAACCACACAATACAAAACAGCAATAGACGAGGCGCCTCAAGGCAGCGTGTGATGAAGTGCCAAAGGAATGGCACATATCTAGCTATATGGAGTTTTTCAAATATCTAGAGGAATATTAAAGCCTTGTGCCAGGATTATTAACACATGTGTTCTCAACCGGGATATTCCTTCTCTATTATTCAGTGTGCCCTGTTAGGACCCAAACCAAATGTCAAAGATTGGAATAGTGACATTTACACTGTTTTAATTACCCAGCAAGATTAGTGTTTGTGGACTTGTTAAGTAGTTCCCAAACAAAGCAATGAAATTTAATGGTTCTGTGGTGCAACAAAATTCACCCCCTTTTCTCTTTTTCTTTCCTTCTCTCCCATCCCCTTCCCTTCTCTCCCCCCCAGCTCCCTTCCCCTTCTCTCTCTTTCTTTGGAGAGGCAGTGTGGACAAGTTTTTACCAGTATTACCAAGACAAATTCCTTGATGTTTTGATAGAATAAAAATGAAAAACCTGAGGTGCTCCCACATTTCTTGCTTTTTTATAAGACTGTTTTTTTCTCTGTGGGTCCGAAAAATGCCAGAGATTCAAAGCAATAAGTCAAGCTACGTTTTGGGAAGGCTTTTCACATTTCCTTAAATTTGTTCAAAAAGAAAAAAAAAAAACAGAAAATTTAGAAATAGGGAACATTAAAAAAAAAACCCTCACATAATCATATCACTTCAATACAATGACTGATCATATCTTGGTGTGTGTCCTTAGAATTTTTAATTTTCCCATGCTTATTCATGGTTGTAATTCTAGTGTACTTACAACGTTGTCTCCTGCTTGTGAAAATGTTTATCAGATATACCTTTCCATGCTATGAAGTAAAATTCAAAATTTTATTGGAAATGTCCATTGAGTGAACCTCCCTTAATTTCTAAACCATGTAATTAAATCACTTTTAGAATAAGGAAATGGATAAATTAAATAAAATACATAAATTAAACAGCGTTACCCTTTCCCTTAATGTTGAACTTGGCAAGGCCTCATGTATAAGGGTTGAGAATTCTGGCTCTGAGTTCTGCCACTTGATAGCTGTGTGACCTTGGACAAGTTACTTAACCTTTCTGGGCTTTAGTTTCTTCACCCATAAAATGTCAATAATAACAGTGCCTACTTCATACGAATGGAATAATATGCATTGAAATACCTACTTCAGTACCTGTCACATCATGAGTGCTCAATAAATGTCAGCCGTTATTACTATTATCATCATTATTATTGAAACTTTCAAGCATGATTTTGGTAGAATGAGCATCGGATTGGGAATCAGAAAGCTTGTGCTCTAGACATGGATGAGCCATGCACTTGTGGCTGGTTTACTTACCTGTAAAACAGTGCTAAATACCCGTCACACCGCTTTCAAAAAGAACTTAGAATAAGATACAAAGCTCTATAAATGCACATAAGATCACATGCACTCCTTGTGATACGAGTGGCACAGTCCCATGGCCATGGCTGGGGAGATCCTGGCACCCCTCTGATGAGCAGACCTCATTCTAGAGCCAGGTTTACTACTCAGAACAATGCCAGGGGCACACAATGCCATGCAGAGGTCAGCAAAGACTTCCCACCCTGCGCTGCGGTATCTCCTTCCCTCTTATTTATAGAAGGCCCAGAGCCACCCCGTTCTGCTGTGTTAAGGAAACCCATACCTCAGGCTTTTCTCTCTCTTTTTTTTCTGTATTCACTTATTTTAGGTATTCTATCAATGCCATGTGCACAGTTCACATTAGAAGTTGTCAGCATTTCCCATTTAGGCTGCTATTTCCAGGGGATGGTAATTTGATCGCAACATTTGTTCTGGACAGCAACAGGCCAAAAAGAGGTCTCTGTGCAAAAGCATCTTCCACCCACTTAAAAACAACAGCCACTGCAACACACTCATGTGACCAAGTTAAAATGATGGAGGTCGACAAAAATCACCGATATTTAGAATTCTGGAAGATGGAGGGAGTTGTTTTGACACCAGAATGAAGTTCAGAGCTGCAGGTCAGCCAGAGTTCACTCTCAAGCATCCCAACATGGTTGCAGGAGCTGCCAAATTGTCAGAGTGCAACCCTCCGGCAGGTCTTGCCTCTGCGGAAAATGGGTGTGTAAGTGTCACCTCCTCACCTGACCTCTCCATCGGAAAATGGACTAAGTAAGGAAGGGAGATCAGGGCCAGTTCCTTCTTTTTTGGGAGTTTGCAGGCTCGGCAGGGAGCAGGGAGGGGACGTAGAAGACGCATTACTGTTAAGAGGCTGACTTCCGGCACCTGCATACCATGCCTGTATCACCTCCCCTATCATCAAGAAAAACTTGGGAGGTATGTGGAAGAATGACTAAGCTCCTGTTTCAGAGGCTTGTTAATTTAAGTGCTATTTATTGAGCACCTACTATGTGTCTTGTGCCTTGTGTCATGCTGGGTGTGTGAAGTTGCACTAACATGCTGCCTCTTCCCAGGGAGCCTTGGCTGGTATGGAGGACAGTCACAATTACACATGCAATCAGGACCCCAAAGGGGAACCAGAGGCCGCTTAGAGAGGCATGATTTGGAGCCTTAGGTTGGAGAAGCCCTCTCTAACTTTCTAGAGAAAGTGACATTTCACTGGAGAAAGGAAGGTTGTGTCGGAGGTGTGGGGAATACTTTAAGAGGCAGGTTCGAGACCAACACCATCTTTTGAACGATTAGTATGTCCACATACCAGGGGTCCTGTTGAGTTTTGTTTGTCTGAACCTGAGTATGGTTGATTGTGAGACTTGGATACCTATTCAAACTGCTTAAATTAAAAAGGAGATTTGGGGCTTCCCTGGTGACGCAGTGGTTGAGAGTCCGCCTGCCGATACAGGGGACACGGGTTCGTGCCCCGGTCCAGGAAGATCCCACATGCCGTGGAGCAGCTGGGCCCGTGAGACATGGCCACTGAGCCTGCGCGTCCGGAGCCTGTGCTCTGCAACGGGAGAGGCCACAACGGTGAGAGGCCCGCGTACCGCAAAAAAAAAAAAAAAAAAAAAAAAAAGGAGATTTGTTAAAAGGGGGAATTTGGTAGAAACCAACGGTAAGAAGCATAGCCAGACCTTGCAGGGAATGGCTTCTTCCCTCTCTCCATTATAGGACTGACTACCTGCTGGGGATGAAATCCTGGTTCCCTACTTGGTCTTTTCTGATGTCACCCCGGGAGGGAAGTTGGGGCACCTCACTGCAGCCTGGCAAGAGTGGGAGTCTAGGCTCTGGGCCTTTGCTGGCGGGTGTAGTGGTGGGGCTGCAGTGCTTCCTGTGGTGTTTGGCTGGAGTAGGGTGATTATTGTCTAAAATTTTTCTGTCTTGCTTGGTTTCCCTGTCTTGGTCATTTTGACAGAGAGAGCAGGCTTCCAGAGGGACCCTTGGTCTGTATCCATTGGTGCTTCTGGATTTCTAACTTCTTCAGTACCCAATCTGGGATATGCCAGGCAAAAAGAAAACCCAGGGAACTCATCAGTATGTCATTCCTGGGATCCCAAGTTCCCTAACCAGTCAGACTTCTTTCAGAGACTTCTTACATTTGTCCATATAATGTCTAGTGTTTTTAGTTGTACTTGGTGGAAGGAATGGGAGAAAGAATGTCTACTGCATCTTTCTGAAAGCGCAAGTGAGTCAATATCCTTTTGTGTTTTCTTTTTGATTTTAATTAATTCTTATTGATTGAAAGGTTTTTAAATTCAATTTTCAAAAGTTTCACACAGATGATTTCATATAATCCCACATTAACCCTTTTTCCCCCTTTACCCCTCTATTGCCCCTCCCCCATCCCTCTCCCTACTGATAACCACTAGCTTGTTCTCTACATCTGTGAGTCTGCTTCTTTTTTGTTTGTCTGTTTTATTCACTAGCTCGTTGTATTTTTTAGATCCCACATATAATCAACTTCTACTTAGTCAGTCAGAGTCAGATTCTATTATTTAAACTAAGATCTCATCTGACATAGAGTTCTTAATGTAAATATCAGAAAACCACTTGGGCTAGTTTTGACTTAGCTCGAGTGGTTATCAGAGGTTAGGAGGCAGGCCCTAGAATCTCTTGGAGAGCTAGAGAGGAGTTGTGAAACCAGCAACCGGGTCCAGACCATATTTGGGAACAGCTGCAGTGGTGACACCTCTCTGCCACCATCATGGAGCCCAGCCCTGGGCACAGATGCTGAACATACATTCCAGGGCCACTGCCTCTGGAAACCAGAAGATTCTGTCATCACCTTTGCCAGGGTGAATTCCATGTGGCACCTGCTTCACTGCATCACCTCTTCTGAGTCAGTCCATTGTGTGGATGTTTGATTGGAGGCCAAGCTAATGTCTGTGTCTTGGCTGCAAGGGACGCTGGGAAAACCAGTTTTTGGCTTCTGTCTTATGAAGGTGAGGACATTTTCCAAATACAGAAAGGGTTCTGGGTGGCCACAAACATGAAAAATGTCCACTACAGAGTTTACTTTAACAGTGTATGTGAGGGCCCAAACTCAGGAGCAGGGACGGGAGATGAAGAGGAGAAAACATACTTGAAAGATAGTGAGGAGGTGGAATTACTAAAAAGCTCATAAGAGACTGGGTGTGAAGCATGAATAAGAGGGAAGAATCTAGTTACTAGTCAAATATCTATGATTTTAAGCAAAAGACAGCTAGTTATTGAGTCAGTGGCTGATGAAGGATCCAGTTACCAAGTCCTAATACTCTTGTTGGGAGTAACTTTCCTGAAGAAAAGGGCAGAAAACAGAGTTCACCTGTTTTTCAGCATTACCAACCACTGTTATTGGACCTTTCAACAAGCCCAAATTCAGTTTCATGGGTGCTGCAAGATAAGACCTTCAGAAACAAGCTAAGCAGATTTCCAAGACAAACAAACATATCTGAAGTGTCTTTCCTCACAGTGTCATGATACATATTTTTTCTTATATTTATCATTCTCATATCCCATCATCTTCCAAAATGTATTTGGAAGATTTGTCATTAAAACATATCTACACACGTGAAGTAAACAAGCAATAATAAAACAAAACCCCATATCATTGTAAGGATGAAAGAACAAGAGCTGAGTAATGAGCGCAAGAGGTCAAAACAAATTATAAATGAAAATCTAGATTAAACAGGCTAATGGAATTGAGTTCAAAACTTTGCTATGATATTCCTGGCATTAAGGGAGAAAAAAACTTGGATGGGTTGTGTACATGTGTTGCTATGGACCAATTGTGCCACTCTGCCTATATGTTGAAACCTTAACCCCCAACGTGATGTATTTGGAGTGGGACTTTTACAGGAGTAATTAAGGTTAAATGAGGTCATAAGGGTAGGGCCCTGACCTGATAGAATTAGTGTCCTTATAAGAAAAATACCAGAGAGCTCTCTCTCTGCCATGTGAGGACACAGTGAGAAGGTGGAGCCCACAAGCCAGGAAGAGAGGTTTCACCAGACCCCAACCACGGTGGCACCCTGATCTCAGACTTCCAGCCTCCAGGACTGTGAGAAATAAAATTCTGTTGGTTAAGCCACCCAGCCTGTGGTATTTTGTTATGGCAGCCTGGGCTGATTAAGACATATGTACTGTACATGTCTGGTTCTCAAGACAGAAAGCGAACTGTTTTCCCAGTTCTGATCTCTGAGAGTAACCCAGCCTGCAAGTTACTTAGATAAGACACATCCAACAGCATATTAAAGTTTGATAGCTATTTCTCAAAAACATGACCTTAAAGAGTTCCTGGTAAAATAACTAATGCCTGGAAGTTAAATTACAGTTCGTTGAAGAGACTCTGGGGATCAAGTCATATCATACAAGTTTTGAGCTTCCTGGGATTTGGTAAGAGGTTTGTGCAACAATCAGATGACAGCTGGAGTTCCCATCAGCATCTAGGAATTGGCATTATTTCCAGCCCATATTTTCTGTGTGGCAGCCCACAGGTTGGAAAACCCATGAGAGTATGGTGTGTATGTGTGTGAATTTCACATGTGCCAAATGACAGCAAAGCAATGAGCACAGCTTCAGAGAAATGTCTGATCAAGGTCACACACACACACAAAAATACCTTCAAGAGCCACACAGGTGGGGCTGTGTGTGGAGTGGGCCCTTCGGGTACACCCTTGGCCAAAAGGAGGCAACTGACTTTTTCAGAAGCCAAGAAGATATGCACTGCAAGAACATTCTGCATGTCCAAACCATCTACGGGCAGCATCCATCCAGAGGACCCCTAGTCCTCAGCCCTGACAAACTACAAGACTGTTACTCTCAGATTTCAATGATCCATCCAAATCATGGCTAATAATTCCAATGGAGATAGTTGGTAATGTCCACAAAGCAATTTTTTAAAACAGTAATGACCATAGCAGGACTTTATCACAAGAGTCTGGAGAATGGATGTCCTCACCACTGCTGGAGGATACAGTGTCCTTTTTTCTTTTTCATTTGCTTGGGCGTATTTCCAAATCATGTGTCCTTCAGCAGGGTTTCTAAATGGGTTAAGGACACCCTCCCTCAAAGTGCTTGGTCAGGATATTTGTCGCTCTCTCGCAGCCATGGAAAATGCACACAGGGATTGAAAGGCCCAGTTCATGCAACGTTGCTCAAAGGATTTGAGGATTCCATTACTGCACAAATCCTTTAATTAAAGCCAGTTCCTCCAGGCCCCTGTTGCCCGGGCCCAATCCACAGCGTCCCTGGTGACCTTGGGAGGGTTGATTAATTGACGAGTTGGCAGTGCAACCATTCCTTCAAAGATCCCAAGATATATCTGCTAAAACAAAAGTGCCCCCCGGACACCATATGGGCCTGCGTTTGCAGTGACTCTTAAAATTTATCTGCAACTTCTCTCCTGTGTGACTAATGCCTCCTGCCTTCTACTCAGTGGCTGTTTCGACCTATCACCCTTCCTCTCTGAGGCAAAGAACTCTTCAGCGAGGAGGTATTTTTGGAAACTCAAGAGGCTGTTTTTGCAATTTGGCAATAAGAAGTAACATTCTCCACTGGGCCCAAGTCACCGTTGATATCAAAGGAGCCAGATTTTTGAAAAATCTCTCCGCCTTGTCTTTTCAGGGATTCAGCAATAAGCAGTTATATCTGGAAGCACCAACATCTAGATTCTGCTTATCAGAAGAGTGAATTGAAGGGAAACTGGATAACATAGGAAAGTCAGGCGGGAGCATTTTCGAAGGCAACTCTTAAGGGTGACTCTAAATGTTTCTTCTTTATAATTCTGGGTATTGTCCCTTTGTCTTTGTCAGCACTCTATGGATAAGGCTCTAGTAAAACTGAGTTCTGGTTCATCTTTTCAGAACCCAAGAAACAAGAGAATTGAACCAAGGACAAACTTTTAAAATTGTCTAAAGGAGAGTGACTTCTGTAAAATTTGTCCATCTGAGCATAATGATGGATTTGGGCATGTGTATTTGAGAGAAGACCCTAGAAAAAAGCTGTATAATAGAAGGAGAAGAATTTGGAGTTCCCAAGGCAATCCTGAAGCAAAGAGGTAAGAAGGCGAGAGAGGGAAGGAAGAAGGAGGAGGAGGCTGGCAGGAGGCAGAAGGATGCCCAGGTGTGTTAGGACTCCTCTCTGTGAACCACACCCCTCCATCTGCAGGAGATCCCCCCAATCAGATGCTTTTTTTTTTTTTCAGAACAAGCAACTTTTTATTGGAGTATAGTTGATTTACAATGTTGTATTAGCTTCAGGTGTATGGCAACGTGATTCAGATATATCAATATATATTGTATATATATATATATTTTTTTTTTCAGGTTCTTTTCCATTATATTATAGGTTATTACAAGATATTGACTATGGTTCCCTGTGCCATACAGTAGATCCTTTTTGTTTAGCTATCTTATGCATAGTAGTGTGTATCTGTTAATCCCAAACTCCTCATTTATCCCTCCCTCCAACCCCAGGTGCTCCATTAAAAGCCAAATACATTCCAGGGCCCCACGTGGCCCAGTCTCAAGCTGATGTGACAGACAAAATAATGCAATCTGCTATCCCAAACGAATAGCTAATTCCAAGCTTTACTTGAATGCCTGTAATCTCATACAAGGAAAGGTAGTTAGTATACCACATGAGAAGGACTACAGAGCAAGGCTGAGAGCATGGACTCTGGGCCAGTCAGCCTCAGTTTGAATTTTGGTTCTGCCACTTACAAGCCGTGAGACCTTTAGCGAATCACTTAATCTCTCTGTGCTTCAGTTTCCTCATCTGTAAAATAAGGATGATTATAGTACCTACCTATTAGGATGGCGATGAGAATGAAATGAGTTAATATTTGTCAAGCCCTCAAAACAGTATCTGACACGCAGGAATAGTTACATCAACGTCTGTTAAATAAATAACTACATCTTAGGATCCACTTTCTCTGACACTCGACCCAAAAGGGTGTTTCTAGTTTTCCTCATCACTTTTCTATTCTTTTATTCCCTCTCTTTGAGAAAAAGCTCTGCATTTTCTGATGCAATCCCCACCTTGGATGCTTCATCTCTCCCCCACCCAAGGAGTACCCAGATCTGTCTGCAAGGGGCCAAGAAGGGCGGTGGAGAGGATAAGACAGAAAAATTCAGAGTAAATTATGTCAGAGTTTGCCCTGTTAACTGAGGATGAGGGGGTGGGAGAAGTGCCATGAATTTGCATTTTCAGATAATATTTTTCTCTTTCTTTATTTTATAAATTTGTTATTTTATATTTATTTTTGTCTGCGTTGGGTCTTCGTTGCTGTGTGCGGGCTTTCTCTAGTTGTGCCTAGTGGGGGCAACTCTTCCTTGCGGTGTGCAGGCTTCTCACTGCAGTGGCTTCTCTTGTTGTGGAGCGTGGGCTCTACGTGTGTGGGCTTCAGTAGTTGTGGCTCGCAGGCTCTAGAGCGCAGGCTCAGTAGTTGTGGCGCACGGGCTTAGTTGCTCTGCGGCATGTGGGATCTTCCTGGACCAGGGCTCGAACTCGTGTCTCCTGCATTGGCAGGTGGATCCTTAACCACTGCGCCACCAGGGAAGTCCCTTCTCTTATGTTTGATGTGAGTGACCACAGAGAGGGAATCAAGAAGGGTGTTGAGTCTCATTTCACACCAGGCAGCAGATCGGAGGCAGCATGAGAAGATATGGAATCTGATGGTGACCTCAAGAACCTAAGGTCACCTAGGAATTCACAGAATCCTTAGCAACTTTTGACTTGCACAGACTCTGGCAATGCAGGAAGTGTGATCCAATTTCTTTAACATCTTGAGAGGTAGGAAACATGAAGTACTATCAGTGTATGGAAAAATGCAGAAATGGGTTTCTTTTAAAGGGAGATAAACATTTATCGGAAGTCTTATCACAAGAGGGAACTAGATGGCTAGTATTCAAGATCTTAGTCTACTGTACAGGGAGAAGGACATTTATTGGGTTAAATAATAAGTATATAAAACCTATAGATAATATGGTTCACCTACAAATATTCATTTTTACACATAAAGAACCATATGCTTGTGTATGTGGAAATGAGTATATTCACTAAGTGGAATATGGGAGAATATGTTTGATTAGGAAGACATATGAGCAATATGGCGAAAATATATAAGACCACAATCTGGCAACAACAAGAGGAAGTGCGTTTGGGACACAGCTGGAGACTGATCATGGGGGTTAGTGGTCTCAGCTAAGAATGGATGGCACCAGCTTCTTTCCTGGCCACCCTGCTAATTGTGCTCCTTTGCTCATCCTAGTGACATTATAATGAGCCAAACCACACGCAGCTAAAGTAAATGGAAATGGTGGGAGAAGACGAGAGGCTGAGTGACTTGCCCAAGACATGGAGCTGTGAGCTTGGACTTTCACATGGCTATTGGTTCTCCCTCTGGCCTAAACTAAGATAAAGAAACCTAGTATTGGCACCTTCCACATTGTCTTGTCCATCCCATTTGTTGCCACAGCTAAGTTGAAGCATCTAGAGACCAAAGGGTGACAGAACATTTTCTCCTGGTGGGTTTGACGGGCTGATGTGAGTTGCCTACAAATTTGAGTCTTTTAAAAAAAAATTTTTTTTTAATTTATTTTTGGCTGTGTTGGGTCTTCGTTTCTGTGCGAGGGCATTCTCTAGTTGCGGCGAGCAGGAGCCACTCTTCATCGTGGTGCGCGGGCCTCTCACTATGGCGGCCTCACTGGTTGCGGAGCACAGGCTCCAGACGCGCAGGCTCAGTAGTTGTGGCTCATGGGCCTAGTTGCTCCGCGGCATGTGGGATCTTCCCAGGCCAGGGCTCGAACCCGTGTCTCCTGCATTGGCAGGCAGATTCTCAACCACTGCGCCACCAGGGAAGCCCCAAATTTGAGTCTTGACTGCTCTCCCTGCACTGCTGCCTCTAACAAGGGATAAAATACCCAGAGTGGCGGGGGCACTCAGCGTACATCTCACATGCATTTCTATAGGAAACAGATACTGTGAACAAGTCTAGGGGATAGAATTATACACCAGTTTTGCCATTCTCCCACCTTCCCATTAAATATGCTCCCTGGGTAAGAGGAGGGTCCTTCCCCTGCCTGTGGGTGGAAACTCACCAGTCACTCTTAGATAATAAGATATTCTTTGGTCACTATTAGTCATAAACACAATACCAACTTTAGTCATTTTTAACTGCTCAATCCCCCTGAGGGTAATGATGACTTTCATTTTTTAAGATAAGGAAATTGAAGTTTGGAGAGAATAATTGATTGAATAAAGTTTGCAGAAGTAGAAAGCAGGGAAGTTGGGATTCAAACCCATGACACCCATGTGCATCACTGCAGACTATACTTTCCCTCTCCACTGGGTGCATCCAAAGAGACCCTCACTCTCTCTCCTTTCTCTCAAACCTGATTTATCTACCCCTTGAGCAAGCGGTCAGTGAAGGGTTGAGAACCAGTTTTTAGAGCTCTGAGAGTAGCACTTACCATTCTGTCCCACTAGGAAAAGAAGGGAGTTGTTCACAAGCAGATTTCCTGACCTATGGTCCATGAGTGATCTCCTGGTGGGAAGATAAGTCTTTTCTTTTAGATTTTCCTTGGTGTCACTTTGTAGATTATCTTTGTGAGAATAACATTTTCATTTTAAATGTAAAAATATTTTTGATGTGTGGTTTCGCTACAAACAAATGTAGCATGGGAAGGATGTTACTTGGTAATAGACACACTATAGATTATCCTGACTTCCTGTTGGCGAGAGGAGCGTCCCTCTGACAGGAATGGACCACAATATCCCCCGTCATTGTGAGTCTGCACTCCTTCCCTTCTTAAGTTGGGTCCAGCTTAAGTTGGAAAATATGAAGGAAAAGAAGTGATGTCCACACTTACATATATCCTTTGTTCAGATTTTTATCAGTGAACATGATAAGGACTCCCACCACCCACTGCCCCCAAAAAGCTGCAGTGCCCATGGTGTGGCAAAATTATGTCTGTCCACCCTGAAAATACATCGGACAATGCAGACATTTTTCATGAGAAGGCTTGATTTTAAAAGGCTCAAACTGTGTGGAAACTTGCACTGTCTCAGCACAAAATTCTTCTGTTGAAATATCTTACACAATTGCTTATTCACCTTTCAAGTGAAAGAAGCCATATATAGTTAGAGAGATTTGAGGAAGTCCTTGCTCTGTGGATTTGACCTAGTTTATTTGGGACTTGGAGCAGATAAAGAAAATTGAAGTGATACCTCTGTCAAATAGCAATATCCCTCTGCAATTGTTTACATTTCTTTTAATACAATGTCCTATGAAGATGTGTCGTTTGGAGCTGCTGCAGCCATTTTGTGACCACGATGGGGAGGCCAAGAGAACTGTAGAGAAGTTGACCCAGAATTCTGACATTGTTGAGCTACTAAACTAACACTGGAACTCCTTCTCTTCAGATTACCTGGTTAAAAACATACATTCTTAGGATCTAAACCATTTTACCTAGATATTTTGTTACTTGCCCTCCAAAATTAGGATCTGTGATCCAAACCTTGCCTTGGAGAATGCTGTTTTTCCTTGGCACAAGTCTTCCCTCAATTGGCAAAAAGTTTTAGGGGTGCTGATTCTTCTGTGAGTTAGCATTTAATATTTTCCAAAGGAAAAATCAAACTGACTGGATATCAAAGATGACATGCAAAGGCCATTTCAAGCTGTATATTACAGTTTCAACTTCTATTTCAAGGCAAACATCACGTTTTTTAAATTGAAATTTACTTTTGAGAAGATTTAAGGTTGACTTTTGTTTTATTGCACTTATTTTTCTTCCTGGAATGAATCATTAATTTTTGAATAATCAAATAAAAGTGAGAGAAATGTTTTTTTTTAAAGATTGAACATAGATGGAGTAAATAGATTTCTAATGTAATAAGTTCATTGCATGTAATTTTTTTCCACTATGTTTCATGAACATTTTTCCCTGGGGAGGGATCCTATACCATTCATCACATCCTCACATGAGTCTGGAACAGAAAAAAAAGTTTTCTCGAGTTGGTGTAATAGGATGGACCATATTCAAAGCCTCAGCTTTTGCCAGACTTCCACCTACTTTTTATTGCAGATGGGCATTGGCTTGGTCCAAGTTCCTATATGATGGTCCATTCTTAGACCGCCAGTCCATGCCATGGCAGCATGACATATCCCTACCCTGTTGATCTCAACTGTGGCTACATGATTTGCTTTAGTTAATGAAATGGGAGTGGAATTAATGTGTATAACTTCCAGGCAGAAACTTTAAGAGCCAGCAAATGATTCATCATATTCTCTTTTTTCCCCTCTGTGTTCTTCGAATCATGTAACAAAATGGTACATCTTTCAAGTTCTGTTGGGTTATGAGTGGCCCTGGTGAGTAGAGCTCCCTTGTCAACCCATGATGGACGTGGGGCGTGAGTGAGGAATTTGAACTCAATGGTTTTCAGCTGCTGAGGTCTTCAGGTTGTTATTGTAGCACAACCTAGCCTATCGTGATGGATCCAGTGTCTCTTTCAGTCCTTCCTGCTTTATCCATTCATACCTCTGACTTCAGACACAATCAACGTGAAACCAGGGAAAGGAAGGAATTTCATTTACAGAGTGCTTTCCAACTGCCCAGGGTAATTCAGTGTGTTATTCCCAAAGCCACTTTATTTCAACTGCACAAACATCCCAATGATACGGGCAGGGGGTC
Organism: Mesoplodon mirus; assembly: GCF_964341445.2. Lineage (NCBI taxonomy): Eukaryota > Metazoa > Chordata > Mammalia > Artiodactyla > Ziphiidae > Mesoplodon > Mesoplodon mirus. The sequence continues at coordinate 175,210,619 of NC_138977.1, forward strand.
CCAGCTTCAGCATAGCGTCAAGAGACTATGGCTTGGAGAAGGTTAAACACCCAGTGCTGGGACACTCAGTCTCCACTCTGAAGCTCTCACTCTTTTCACTGCAGCAACCATCTCTCACTGAAAGGCTGGCTAAGGTCATTCTGGGAGAGATGTTTTTGGGTCTTAAAAAAAAGAAAATAACCTTTACTAATGACCTGGTAATTGTTTTTATAGCTTCCCAATGAAGTGTGAAGTGTTCTAAGAGACAACACAGGACAATTTCCTTTGATGGTGAAGTTTTCCAAAGAATGATTGCCTCAGTCATATGGGCTCCTGGTGCCCTGACTTCTGAGCGATATTGAACCGAAGCTGAGCTGCAGTCCTGAAAAAGATGCCGAGGTTGGGAGGAAGGTTGGCTCAGACTTGTCTATATTTTGTCTACATTTTAAAGCAGTAATCCTGTCTTTCTTTTTCAAAAATGGTCACATAGTAAGATATGAACAAAAAATAAATAACTGGCATTTGTCAATCACTTACGCTGTGCCACGGCTGGGCTCAGCACTTAAGTCCCCACCCTCTCCAACCAAAGCCCAGCATGGTGCCCGGCACATGGTGAGGGCTCCTTAAATATCTCTGTAGTGAATGAATTACTCACAACAAACATTTGTTAGATCTGTTGCTTCGAGCTCTGCTCAAATGCAGTGAAATACTCGCTGCTCAAATGCTTGAGCTCTGCTCAAATGCAATGAAAAGTTATTGAGGCGGGGGAAAGTTAGTGTTCAGACAACTCAGTTGCTGAATTCACTCCCAAAAAGCCATTTGAAATCCCAAGACAGTGAGATTATTATTATTTTTTTTTTAATTTTTTTTTTTTTTTGCGCGGTACACGGGCCTCTCACTGTTGCGGCCTCTCCCGTTGCAGAGCACAGGTTCCGGACGCACAGGCTCAGTGGCCATGGCTCATGGGCCCAGCCGCTCCGCGGCATGTGGGATCTTCCTGGACCGGGGCACGAACCCGCGTCCCCTGCATCGGCAGGCGGACTCTCAACCACTGCGCCACCAGGGAAGCCTGAGAAGATTAATTTTAATTGAAAACATTAATGATGATATCAGCTAATATTATGACCTAGTAGAGTTGCCTTTTATTTGCTTTGGTACAGATAACTGGACTCCATATGTCCAGAGCATTACATCCTTGTAGGATAATGCATTACTTATATTAGGGCTCTTGATGGTTTACTTACAAAGCCCCGCCCAACAGTTGCCTCATTTTACTCTCACAATTGTCCTGTGCAGTAGGCAGGGCAGATGTGTTTATTATGAGTTGCAGCTGAGGAAGTTCAGAGACATCCAGTGAACTTCCTGAAAGCCACACACTCACCCGGGGCAGAGGGGGCTAGAACTGGCTACGCCAGCTCTGAGCAAGGCCAGCTGTGAGCACGGAGTGCTTTCCATCACACTGGGGCGTCTTCCTCTTTCTTGACTTCTGATAGGTCCTGGGAGGCAGGGGCTAAGCAGGTGATGGGTTGTTGTACCTTTTGTGTTCTTGTTGTGCCTTGATAAATGGTGTGTTAATCTAAGCTTTGTTCCATGCTCGCTGCTTGGTTAGGTATGATGTTCCCTGAAGTAAGAAGTAACATACCTGTGATGGTTAGTTTGATGTGTCAACTTGGCTAAGCTATGGTGCCCAGGGGTTTGGTCGAACACCCGTCTACATGTTGCTGTAAAAAAAATTGTTTAAAGATGTGATTAACATTTAAATCAGTAAGAGTTTGAGTAAAGCAGATTATGCTTCCTAATGTGAATGGACCTCAGCCAATCAGTTAAAGCCCTTAAGAGAAAAAGGCTGAGGTCCCCGAAGATGAAGAAATTCTGCCTCCCGACTATCTTTGGACTAAAGACTGTAACATAATTCCTGCAGGAATTTCCAGACTGACAGCCAGCCCTGCAAATTTTGGACTTGCCAGCCCTCACAATTTCCTGAGCCAATTCCTTAAAATTCACTCTCTTCTCTCTTTCTTTATATATATATGAATCTATATATATACATATTTACATCCTATTGTTTCTGTTTCTCTGGAGAACCCTGACTAATACAATATCTCATGCTTTTCTGGCAGATGATGACAATGAGGATAGTTCCCACTCCCGAGCACCTACTATCTGCCTTTCTTGAGCCATCTCTTGTAACCTTCATGACAACTCTGTGTGGTCAGCATTATTCCCCCATGATACCAATGAAGAGTCAAAGTGAGTGGACATAACTCACCCAAGGTCAGAAATCCAGAAAGTGACAGAGAATGAAGCTGGTTTCCAGTCCCAAGCACTCAAACAAATATCTCTGGATTCATCTGGCAATCCATTTTCTAAGGCAGTTGAAGAATACATCATGGCAAAAATTAGGCACCTGGCTATATTTTACAGATGTGATGTTTTATTTGTTGGGAAATAGGTCATTTGTCAAACAGTGTTTGAGTAGACATAGTATAATACCTTGAACTAAAAGAAGAGGAAACCTTTCTGATGATATACTGTGTTTCCAAATTCATTACAAAGAGGATGCCAAAATCTGTCACATGGCAACCCCCCAAACCAAGTTGCATTCGTGTGACAGAAGACAAAAACCTATGCCTTTCAGTTTGGTTCTGGGTTTGGAGATGTTTGGGACTTGAGGTGGTACAGGACAGGAGATCAATGGTAAATGATTCTGAAGTCTGTGTTTCCTCTTTGCACATGACACGACCCCCAGGAGCATAAGTTAATATTCCAGAGAGATAAAAAAAGAGTTTGAGACAGCTGCCATCTGTCCCTGTGTAGTATGAGCACCCTCAGTGAAATTTATTTTGCCTGTTACGCGTACTCAAATATGTAAAACCTCGGGAAAATCAGCTCTCCATCTTTCTCTGGGAAACATGATATGAGCTTTGGAAGTTTAAAAAAAAAAAAAAAAAGACGGGGAGGAATCCTCCTTCTCATGAGCTTATTTTTAGTTCCAATCTCTTTTGCAGAATGGCTAACGCCAACTCAAACTATTTCTGAAAAGAGTTGCTGGGGACAAAGTGGAGATGTGGGTAGGCCTCCTCAAGCCGGGCTCTCAGAAGCAGGTGAGATGCAAGATAAAGCAATCGCTTTGCAGCCACCTTTGACGTAAGTGCTGGAGATTTCTTCAGTTAGCTTAATCCTTTCCTCCTGACACGCACTTTATAGGAAAGCAAAAGCCATCATTATCCTCCCCCGGCCTCTCTCATCCCTGTCTGCATGGCATGCCGACGGATGCTTTTCTGTCTGCCCGCGCTGCCTGCCTCTCTGAGACCGGTGTCACGATGAGGCGGGCTGTGTGCGACAGATTGCTAAATCTGGCCTCCTCCAGGCAGGGGACTCGGCGTTCAAGTGGTACCGGCTGCTCCAGCCTCCCCTCGGGGCTGAGGCAGGCCCAGAAATTTCTGGAGGGCTGCCTTGTGACTCAGGAAATCCCTCGTAGGGAAGGCTAGCCCTCCACTGCTGGCAGAGCCCACCATAGGTAGCTTGCTTTGTTCAGGATTTAAATCTGGGACCCTGCCCAGAAAAAGCCTCTCTCCTCCAGGGAAGTGCGTCCAGCCCCAGATGCCATGGCAAGTGCTGGCCATCATTCAATAGCCAGGACGTATTACCTGGTCCTGCCCTCCTGTCTAAACACAACCGGGGCCCATCTATTTGAGCCCATTTATTCATCTATTATTTTAAGCCCTCACACATGTGCATTTCTTTTTTTGAGGCCACTGTTTTGGATGTGGAAACTGCTCTTAGTCAAAATTCAGCCCTGCCGCCAGCCACCTGTGTAACTTTTGAGCCAGTTTCTGAGCCTCAGTTTCCTCATCAGTCAATTGGAGATTAACGCTTTCCTTTTTTTGCGAGATCTTTGGTGAGGATGGAGGAAAATAATGAAAGCACTGCACCTTGTTTACAGTGGGTACTTAATCCATGTGATTTATTACTAGGACTAACTGTAACCTGTTCACATTACTGTTACTACTACCGCTGTACGTTTCTCTAGTGGCTTAGTTCATTAAAAATGTCAAGGTAATTTCATACAACATTGCTCCAACCGTTACACAGTAGGTATTATACCTCCCAATTTTTTTTTCAGATAAGGTTTGATATACTCGAGATCACTGAGAACAGGGGTTGGCAAGCTATGGCTAGTGGACCAAATCAGCTTATTGTCTGTTTTTATAAACAAAGTTTTATTGGGACACGACCATGTCCATTCAGTTATGCCTGGTCTGTGGCTGTTTTTGCTGCACAAAGGTAGAGTTGAGAAGTTCAGGCTTACAAAGCCTAAAATATTTCCTATCTGTCCCTTTACAGGAAAAGTTCGCTGACCTCTGACACAGATCGTAAGTGGTGGAACCAGGATTAAAATAATGTACCTGTCTGCCAAAGCCTAAATGCCGGGCTATGCTGGGAACATGCTTCTCAAAATGGAAAAAAAAAAAAAAAAAAGGAGCCAGCAAACGGAAAAATAACTGAAAAGGTGTTTTGTTTGTGTTTTTAATTAACCTAAACCATTTCTTTGTATTCCTTATGCAGGACTCGCTGTGTACACACCAGTGTCCTAGACCTAGAGCTTAAAGGAGTTTCGGAATTTAGACCCAGGGCAACTCCTGAATTATAGTCCACCCAGCAAGCTCACGGTGGAGCCAGCATGGGGTCTGGAGCTTCCAAATCTGGAGGAACTTCTAACAGGGACTTGTTCTCACTATTTTCTCCATGTAAACATTTCTTGTTACATGTGCTATCATGTGCTCTTTATCCCCGTCATTTCTCTTTCCCATTCCCAGCCCAAACCTATACCAGGTAGCACTCTCGGAAGCTTGCAGCATGGATGGGGCTGCTTAGAGGTTCTGTGCTATGGTCCAACAGGCAGAAAACCCAGCTCTCGTGGCCCCTCCCTGCTTCCCTCCCTCCCCGCCCCCCTATATTTCCCAAGAGCCTGCTATATGCTGAGCCCGGTCCTGGGTGCTGGGGAGACGCTAGTGCATGATGGATCCTGGTGCTTGCCCTGAAGGAGCAGAGGGGAGGAAGGGGATCAGAAGGTAAAGAAATAGCTAGAATAGGGTAAATTATCTGCGAAGGGTATGCAAATCATTTAGTAATTCTGGATTGCCAAGTTGAGAGGGAAGTCTGGAGACGTGGCAGAAGCTGGAGAAGTATGGAAAGGAGACACACTTCTGGGCCTTACGTCACATGCTGAGGAGTTTGGATGGCTTCCTGAGGGCAGCAAGTAGTCCTGGAGGGTTCAAAGCAGGGGAGTGCCCTCAGGCCTGCCCCTCCCCCCAGCGGGGCCCTCTGCCTGTTGCCTGTTCCTCATGTCTTCTCACCCTAGTCTCTGCCTCACTTGGCTCTCTCCACAGTTCACTCCCAGGCAGACCCCTCAGGCCTGGTGGTGTGTACACTGGTCTCAGCTCTGCCTCCAGGAGAATGGACCCAGAGAGGGGTCCTCTGCAGGACCAGAAGGGGCTCAGGGCTGGAGTGTCAGGAATGCAGGGTCCTGGGTGTCTGGACCACGGTCTAGAATTATTTGTGTATTTGGGGTTGGGGTAGGGGTCCACAGGCTTTGGTGAGAACATCCCCTTAGCAGGTAGACCCTTTGTTTGTGGGGGAGGGGCACAGCTGAGGAGAGCCAACGCTGGACCCTATGCAGTGCACAGCCCAGGAAAGAAGCCCGAGGGTAAGGACGGTGTTGTGTCTCCTGACCAGGTTGGGCAGGGGTGAGATGTAAGGCAGGACAGTAAAAAGGCTGCTGTTGTAGTTCGTGGGATATTAACGGTGATCTGAACCAAGATGGAGGAAACAGGGCTGAAGTGAGAGAACAATTCAGGAAGAGAAATCAGCACGTGCAACCCCTTTGCTGCTGCTGTAGTCTCACTCCTGCCCAGGCTGACCAGGTCCCACACTGTGGCTGGAGAGGCTGCCACTGCATCCCCAGGGCACCTCTGAACATGGAGGATGACAGGACAAAAAATGCAGCGTTCTAATTAAAGTAGGTGCCTCTCTGAGAAAATGAGAGCCGAAGGGTGGCTGTGGGTCAGCCAGTGAAAGAGGGTGAGTGGGGAGGTGAAGGAGAGAGCAGAGGGGCAGGGGAACAGTATTCCAAACAGAGGAAAACATGGTGATGTCTGCCCATGTTCTCCCTGGCAGAAGTGACAGAGGAGGGTGGCAAGTGGCAAAAGGTAGGCTGGGCTCAGGCGGTCTGGGGCATTAGTATACAGCTCTGTGTGTACGTGTATGTGTGTGTATGTGTGTTATGCACGTGCACGTGTGTGCACACATACATTAGGTAGAGGGGAAGGGCATGTAGGAGATAACCTCTCCAAGTGCTACATATAAGCTTGCACATCTCCCCAGCAAGTCAGGGGACTGTTGACGTCAATACTCACCCCCTCTTTCCTGTGTACGGATGTAAATGTACAGAAAAGAATTCAAGCTCAATGAACTGAAGATAAAAAATAACAACAAACAGGCAACAACACACACACACATGCACAAAGCAAACTGAAAAAAGAAGTGCAAACGTCTTTTCATCCGACGTAGTGAAAATAATTTGGTTTCTGACCCAACGGAGCATCTGAAATGCAGGCATAAGTGACATAACTTAGATGTCAATCATGCTGTTTTTAATGAGTTCTTCAGACGTTTATGTTCAAAGCTGAGATAGCCCCAGAGGACTCCTGGGTCAGTTATCTATAGTTGGAACATCATGTATACTCTCTTTGCACAAAACAGGGCCCGCTTCCAAAGAGATAGTATGTTTTTCCCATCAATAAAGCTTGATTTTTATGGGTGCTTAAAAATCACACTACCAAGACCCACTGGTAGGTGTTGAATGGGCTCCAGGATGGGAGTCTGCCAATGTCCATCATCTTCATGAGCTCAAATGCCCTAAAATATTGCCCTTGGGGTTCTTCCCCAAAAGACCAGCCTTGCCAATTCTTCAATACACTTGAAATAAGAAAGAATCTTCTGAAGAGTGCAAAGTATTTTGAAAAGAATGGTATGTGTCCCTCAGGAGGTGCTGGCTGACACTCCTTAATTCTAGGCTGCCTTATTCAATGGCAACTTCTACTTCATCTCCTTACTACCATTCTTCTTGTTTTCCCCTTTACCTTTAACCCATTTTTTAATACAGGTGTGGTGCAAGGCCTGGAATAAAGTTTCCATATTATGGGCTGCCTTGACATTTGGTACAATTGGGAGGTCCTCCAATGGCCTGACCCAAAGGCTCCACTCTGCTCCTGCAGATCAGGTCCCCTAGACAAACAACCCACCCTATTAAACAGACAAGGTGTAGTTTTTGCTTATCCCTCAGTTTCTTACTGGCCTAAAGAATTATTCAAACAAGCCTCTGGAACCAGGGCGCAACTCACCCTTTTGATACTACAAAGCCTGCCACTCACAACCCCTTGTGGTTCACTCTGTTCCCACGAGTGCAACCCCCTCATGGCCCTGCGTGGCATGATTGTCTTTGGTGGGAATTGTTACACATTCTGGATTATCGGGATGTTACTAGAAAGCTTTTCTACTGTTCAGTGCTCCTTGACATTGAGGGAATTTATCCAGACTGTTTTGTGGATGTCATCATTAAAATTTCTTAGAAAATGTTTTTTATGTTAAAAATAATTACATATATATATATAATTTTAATCCTTATTTTAAAGTTAGCATTATATCATAAATATTTACATATGTTATTAAAGATTTCTATAAACATTTTTTAATGGCTACACAATATTCTATTATTTGGATTTACCATAATTTTCCTAATAATTTTCTGACCACTGGCTATTTGGGTTATCTGTTATTATACAATTTTTTATTATATAATTTATTATAAATAATACTGGGATAGCAAATGAACACATCTGATGACCAGCTTCACAGATCTGGGTCCCTCATCAAAGATAATTTCTTTGATGAGTTTCACAATAAAGATCATTGCTACCTCATATGGGGAAGAAAAATACTACAAGTGTTATAGAATATGGGTTGGTAAACTATGGCCTGTAGGCCAAATCCAGCCAGCCTGCTTTTGTAAATAAAGTTTTATTGGAACACAGCCATGCTCTTTGCCTCCATGTTGTCTATGGCTGCTTTCATGCTACAAGGGTAAAGTTGAGTAGTTTAGACTTGCAAAACCCAAAATATTTACTATCTGACTGTTTACATGAAAAAGTTGGCTAATTCCTGATATTAGAATGTGAGGGAGCTCAGGCTTTCTCATTGAAAACCCTACAATCCTAAACCATGCATTTTAAAATGTCTTTCTTGGGACTTCCCTGGTGGCACAGCGGATAAGACTCCATGCTCCCAATGCAGGGGGCCCAGATTTGGTCCCTGGTCAGGGAACTAGATCCCACATGCATGCTGCAAATAAGAATTTGCATGCCACAACAAAGGAGCCCATGTGCCACAACTAAGACCTGGTGCAACCAAATAAATAAATAAATATTTTTAAAAGTCTTTCTTTAATTTGTGATATTAAAAACAAACATAGGGGAAATTAACATATAATAATAAAACAGTCAAAATCCAATAAACCTCCAAGTGTAGACTTCGTGGGTATACCCAATTCCACTCCCTCCATCCTCCTACTCTCTATTTAAGAATTTTAGCCTGGCCCAGGCAAAGATTGATAGACTAGAACAGAAACTCAGGGACAGAATAAGGTATATATGGAAACCTTATCATAATAAAGATGCCACCAAAAATCAGTGGGGAAGAGAAGGATTGCTCTACATACGGTGTTGGCATATGGTGTGAGGTAGGAATCTGATTCACATCATATACAAAGATGAACTTCAGATTAAGACCTAAATGTGAAAGGTAAAGGTATACAGTAGGGTTCTTAACATAGATCCTTTTGTTAATCTGAGGAAACCTATAGAATTTTTTTTCTCAGAATAATGTTTTTAAAGGCATATAATGAAATAGATAGGATTACCAAGGAAACCAATCATGTAGAAATGCAGATATTTAAAAAATTGTGAAGTAAAATATATGCTTCTTTATTAAAGCATTACCTGATAAGATCTTTATTAAAGCATTACCTGATAAGATCTAGCAGTAAATCTAATAACAATAGCAATTTTGAAACAGTGATGAGCAAAAACAAAATTTTGAGATATCTATAACAACTGTAATATAAGGTGAAGATATTCTTAATTTATTCCAAGTTCATTGACCCCTTTAACTCTAGGTTAATGCCCTCTGGGTTAAAATCCCTCCTACAAAGCTGATAGAAGTGGAGATTATTTTTGTGTTTTTAAGGTTAGGGAAGAACTTCTAAGAGTAGCCCCCAAACACACAAAGAATTGATGAATTTGTCTCCATTAAAATTCAGCAGTTTTTTGTTTTTGTTTTTGTTTTTTTGTGGTACGCGGGCCTCTCACTGTTGTGGCCTCTCCCGTTGCGGAGCACAGGCTCCGGATGTGCAGGCTCAGCGGCCATGGCTCACGGGCCCAGCCGCCTTGCGGCATGTGGGATCTTCCCGGACCGGGGCATGAACCTGTGTCCCCTGCATCAGCAGGCTGACTCTCAACCACTGTGCCACCAGGGAAGCCCAAAATTCAGTAGTTTTGTTCAACAAAGGTCACTAGACTGTAAGAAAGGTGACAGACTAGGAGAAAACTTCTGCAAATTCCAAAACCAACAAGGGATTAACATCTAGGACATACAAGGAGCTTCTGTAAATCAAAAAGGAAAAGACAGAAAAACCAGTAGAAGATGGGTAAAGGATATGATCAGACAGTTCACAGGAGGAAAAATCTTGAATGTATGTAAGTATATGGTGAGATGCTTAACTTCACTTGTAATAAATAATCAAAGAATTAAATCAATGAAATACATACTATTTTGCACCCTCCCATTTTCCATAAGTAGAAAGCCTGTTATTACCATGTGTTGACAATGATGTGGGAAAATGAGAACCTCATGCACTGTTGATAGAATATAAGCTTTTATAATCATTCTTAGAACAATCAGGGGTACTTGCTAAAACTAAGGAGCACATATCTTATGACTCAGCTCTCCTATCTTGAGTGTATGAGCAGGGGACTGTGGCATACCCTTCTGTGAACACATGACGATCTTGACCTCAGAGCTGCTAGTGGTAGTGGATACTGGAGGCAACTTGTAAACGTGGAAAGTGCATACAAATGGATGTACTCTAGTGTACGAATGCAGCCATAAGGTGCCATGTCTGATATACATAAAACAATCCAGATACACCCTTGACTCATAATATTGAGTGAGTAAAAAAGCAGGAACACCAAGAAATTTTAATACTATTTAGTAAATTCAAAACACAAACACACAGAAAACAACACTCTGTATTTTATAAAGTGCCTGCATCTTAAGAGACAGTATGCAAACAGACAATGGCCAGACCCTGTCTAAAAGTAGAACCCTGACCCACCACCTGCAGCAGCCTGTCCAGGAAACCAATAGTTGACTACAATAAGCAGTCTAGGAAGCCAGCCTGCTGTAAGTCATCCTTTTTTTTTAAAATTAATTTCTTTCTTTCTTTTATTATTTATTTTTTGGCTGCATTGGGTCTTCGTTGCTGCACGCGGGCTTTCTCTAGTTGCAGAGAGCGGGGGCTACTCTTCCTTGTGGTGCGTGGGCTTCTCATTGCAGTGGCTTCTCTTGTTGCAGTGCACGGGCTCTAGGCACACAGGCTTCAGTAGTTGTGGCACGCGGGCTCAGTAGTTGTGGCACACAGGCTCTAAAGTCATTCTTGTAGGAAGTCAGACTGTTAACCAACCCAGGAAGGTGAACAATAACTTCTGTGACAATTGACCCCAAATGGCCAGGACTTGATTAATAACTGGCAGCTTCTCTAATTTTTGCCCCCACTTCCAACTTAGGAAACCAATCAGAGAAGGTTAAATATGAACCACTAACCAATCACATAGGTTACCTCCCTTCTATTTAGCCTGTCTCCAACTTCCCGTGCCAATAGCCTCCAATCAGGGCACTCCAGAAGCCTTCTCTTTTTTCCACCATAAAACTTTCTCACTCCTTTGGCTGTCTTTGAGTCTCTGCCAAAATGCAAGCGACAGTGGCTGACCTTGCTATAGCAAACTCAGAATAAATAGTCTTTGCTTATTCTCATTTGGTTGGTCTTTATTTATTTCCAAGATCTCCAGAGATCTGCTGGGCACGTTTGAGTGGTACCCCTTTGCAGGGTGGGTGTGAATTGGAGGGGATACCAGGGCTTTGCATGAGTCCACGTAGACTCTATGCCACAAACTGAGGAAGTGACTAACTGAACTCTTGGAGACCCACGAAAAATAAACAAAAAACATTTTAAAATTAGTTCATTTTCATTTCTTTCTGCATTGTGCCTTTCTTTTCTACTTCTGCCCCTTTCCAGGCTTCCCTCTGCTTGAGCTTAGGGGTTAAGTATCCAGATCATTCTTTAACCAGATGGAGGTGCTCAAGGCATAAAAGGAAGCTGCACTCCTCTGGTTTCTCAGGACCAGTGGGTAGCAGAGGTTCAGATGACCCGTCAAGGCCCCTGCTGAACCTGAACTTCTCTAAGAAACTCTCCGAGATGGTTAAGGCAGAAGTAGTCTTGAATCTAGTATTTTTGCCTACGGCCGGGTTTTATCTCCATTAGAGCATAGTTTAAAGCCAGTGTCCCTGTTCTTACCACTCAGTGCTGGAGATTAAAGGAAAAAATAGCCCCAATGATTTCATCTCACGCTTTTTCAGTGAAAATTACTTTTCAGAATGATTAAATCTTCTATAAAGGTAATAATAGAGGACTCAAGTTCAGTTTCACCCATTTATTAAGATATAGGCTACCAAGCCCCAATAGGAAAAATAAACAAACAACTAACAGTTGACTTGGATTTATGCACAGTTTGTCTAATCAATCAATCTGTAAACATTATGCAAATGTGTGTAAACCCAAACCTAGCCCAGACTTTATGTATGCATTGTTATGTAAACGATCAATCTTGTTAATGCAAATATTAATATAAACCTGACATTAAACACAAGTTTACACAGCCTTGCTAGTTGAAGGCAGCTTGATTTACACTGAAATGTAAATAGCAATAGTGCTCTTTTTGGGGCTTTGGAAAACAGACTGACTAAAACTCACTGGGTGGCCTGTCCCCACCAGGTTCCCCAGACGCACTCTGAACCCCTTCATTCAATGAATCTCATGAGGAACTGGGGGAGAGCTTAGACAGCAACTCATCTGTGCCTACTGGTGTCCTTGTTTTGGAGATCCCAGCTCCACAGGACCTCCCCTGGGGCCACCTTTAGGACCAGAGGGCCCTGTCTCTGAACCCACAATGCAGGGCAAAAGTTTCCACTCCCACCTTGGTTGAAGGTTTGCAGGTGAGCTGTTATGCCAACAGGACTTGCTATAGGTGGCTCGTGGGCAGCTCTACGAGGGTGTCTTGATTCACTCTGCCCCACCCCGTCCTTCTTTTTATCCTTCGTCTGTTTTAAATGTCACCTCTTTGGACAGGTCTTCTTTGACCATCTATCCTCAGTAGAGGCCCTCCTCCACTGTTCTCTAGCACCTGTACATCACAGTCATAATGTTTTTCTCAATTTGTGATGACGTATTTATTTACTTCTGTGTTTACTGTTGTCTCTCTTCCCCACCTGTGAGCTTCAGAGCGACATCTGTTTTGTTCATCACTTTATACTCAGTGCCAGGCACATGAAATACGCTTAGAAAGATTTTGTTGGATGGATGGATGGATGGATGGGTGGATGGACACACACACTCTGGAACCTTGTTGCTTAGCACAAAGTTCTGCCTTCCCACAAGCAGCCTCAGGAAATTGCTCGTTCTGTCTTTTCTTTAGGACCTGGGCTCTACTCTGTGTACTGATCATCTGCTAGGCCTCCTCCCAAAGCCTTCTGTCAGAGCTGGATTCTATTCTCTGAGCCCCTGCCATGGCATGATAATAATAATGGCAGAAGGAGAAGTAGCTCTCATATATTCAACACTTAGTAGGTCCAGTTATTGTACCAGGAGTTTTACACCCATCATCTCATCTGAACTTTAATATTCAAAGTATATTTTTCAAAAGATCAGTCCTTTAACAAGGAGTCCAGGGCTCGGGTGGGGATAGCACAGTGCACCGTTCAGAGTCCAGATTTGAAGTCAGTGAGATGTGAGTTCTAATCTTGACTTTATTAGCTGTGGATCTTGGAAAAGATATTTACTCTGAGCCATAGATCAGGGAAGTGACTATTTGCTTCCCAGGGTTGTTGTGACAATTTAATGAGATTGAGAGTAGAGCCCAAGAATTTAGTCAGTATTAGTGTTTATGTGCAGCTCTTACACAGACGTTCAGACTCTGGAGACCAGAGACTGGGTTTATTCTCTTCAGTCTCCTTGTCTTCTTTGTCCTCTTTGAACCCTTGGCTGTTTTTAGCTCTCCTGGATCACCCAGTGTTCCTTGTAGTAGAGAATTTGTATGGGATGTACCTTAAGGTACATCCACAGAGATCAACCACCCCAAGCTGAGATTAAGGAGGTAATAACCTAGGGCCCTGCAGATGGAAGAAAGAGGCACTAAAAGTGACCTAGAACTCTTATACACACAAATCAGTCCTAACCCCAAAGGCCCTGAAACAAAGGGAGTGGAACTGGACTTCGAAAGTCACAGCTGGTTGGTTACAGCTTCCAACCAGAGCACATCTATTACTGGGCGCATCTATTTATGTCTCACTGCCTGAAAAGCAGGGCCTGCATCTTATTCATCTTTGTAACTCAGCAGCCAACGCAGTGCTGGAACATGGTGGGTGCCCAATCAGTTTGTTGAATGAATATTCCCTTTCCAACTCCTCATACCCAGACTCACAGGAGTTCTACTATTTTGGCATGTTTTCTTGTAGGGGGTACTTTTAAGGTTGACTTTGATCTTCATTTGGGTGGAAATTTGGGTGCATTGGGAAGAAGACCACACAAATATTTCTCCTGGACTCTCCATGTCTCTAGGTGATGGCTGCTTGAAAATCCCCTGTTTACGTGGAGGCTCAGTCTTTGGCCAGAAGGAACTCAACCCCCATGAATCACCTTCAATCATTAATAGCAGCTGCAGGCCCCAAGAGTTTCCAGCAAGAGCACAAATGCCAGCAGAATGAGACAATTTCCACTGCTTGAAGCAAAAGCAAGTAAAACTAAAATGGAGTGAAAAGGTGGGGGTGAACTATTATCTTTACACATTATTAATAATAACACCTTTTATTTGAAAAAGGCTTTGGAATTGATCAACTACTCTCTCCTGTGTTATCTCATTCATTTCTCACCACCCCCTTTGAGGTATTATTAACAAATTTGCAGATGAAGAAACTGCTCTGAGACAGCCCACAACAGCAGCTGGACCCTTCTGTGATCAGCTACCAGCATCCTTTAATGAGAACTTGTGTGTTCCTTGATGTCTTCCTGCGAATATCTCAAAGGAAATAAGGGCTTCATGACGGTCAGCTAGATGACCCGTAGCTGAGTGACTCTGTTCTGACTATTATTGGCTCACAACCCCTTCTTTAGAGAAAGGAGGCATTCATCAAGATGGGATTTTCCCAAAAGGATTCTTTAGAAAGAGTGCCAGAACCTTTGCCTTCCACCTTGACAGTCCTCAGAGACAAACTGAAAGGACCTCACTTAATGTCTCATCCGAAGGGTATCTGCCGTGCTGGTTTCATCATTCAAAGCAGGAAAGGCCTTTGTCATGGTCAGATGGCTTTAATGTGTTTTGAATGCTACATAAATTCAAACTTGATGGCTCATTTATTTGTTGGATTGAAGTTTTATACAATAAACGAAGCCTTGGTATTTACTAATAACTTGTGCACTGCCCTGTGTTTGTTTAGAACAGCCAGAAGGCAAAGAAGTTGACCAAGTCCCTCATGGCCAATGTGGTTTTCAGATCCTGGCATTTCCTGGGACAGTTTATGGATCGGTGGAAGGGATGATAAGAGGGTCGTTTGCAGAGGTGTCAGTTGACACAGTTGGGAAAGGAGAAGGGGAAAGATTGCAGGTGGGTGTTTTATTCCAGACGTCTTTGACAAAGCTCTGCCCCAACTGCTTCAACCGCTGAATTCAGTGAGCTGGGAATTGGGAACTTTGAGTGACAGGCTAAGCTTGGCTAGCGACTTGTGGCATGAACTTGGAAGATTCATTGCCCCCTGCTGAGTCTCACCACCTCACTTTGAAAAACAAAAAAAAAGAAAGCTAATAATAAATTCTATTCATCATTCAAGGTGAGCTTCCTTAAACTACTCTCCTTTCAGGAGATCTTTGCTCTGTACCTCAACCCCACCCAGAAAAACTTCTCTCTTTCTCAAACTCCAATAGGTATTATTTGTCCCACGATTTATGGACAAGAACACAGGCTTTGGTGGCAGATGAACTGAGCATGAGTCCCAAGTCCTGTCCTCATCTAAACTTGAACAAGTCAGGAAGTATTTTTGAGCTTCCGCTTCCGACAATGGAATGAGCCTAACAGTATTTATCTCCTACGTTGTTGTGAGAAGTAAACCACAGAACACATGTTAGGTCCTCAGCTCAGTGCCTGGCATGTAGGAAGTACTTATAAATCCGAACAATATTAATTATAGCCTCATGCTTTGGGGTCCAGAATAGAGTGTAAGATCCTGGAGGGAAGGGACCGGACCGGTGGGTACCAGCTTTCGCAACATCCAGCAAGTGGAGATGTCCTTATTTTCTCTGATAACAGACATTTACAGCCTACCTTTCAGAGACAGATAATGTGACTGCCTTTCAGAGGAGTTGCTGAGAACAGCAGCATCTTTGGGTTCATTTGAAGGGTAAGAATGAGTTGTGGGGGTGACGCAAGTGGGCAAAATCTAGAAATCTTGACATTTCCATGGCCAAGGAAATATCTCCCTGTTTCCACTGGGTGACAGGATTTGCCTTCGGCACCTCCTCATTTCCCCTCCAGGTCTCACATATGGAGTCCAGGGTCTCATTAGGTGGGGCAGGTTTTGGCCCCAACATGGTACCCAAGACAAGATCTTGCTGGCCTAGAGCCTTGAGGAGCGTTCACTGGTGTCTCACGGACTCCTGGATTCTTGCACATGGCTGTCTGGCTGCCTGGGTCCTGACCTAAGGCTCGCTTGCCTCCCGACTCCTGCTCTCTGCTGTAGCTGACATGGCAAGTCTTTCCCCTGCTTCTGTGCTGGAGGAGTCTTAATTTTGTTCCAGTTTGTGTTACCGAATAAATCAGGTCCCACTTCTCCCTGCTTACACAATCAATACTCACAAATGTTGGTAGAAAGAAAAGGTGCCTGTAATCAGAAAACCGGCAATCTGGGGAGATGCCAAAGAATCACCTCCAAATATTCTGCTCGGCCAAGAAAATTTTAAAGGGAAACAGAAGAGTAATCTCAGTTCATCGTTGAGATAGGGGGTCAGTTAATCATCAAGATGGGGGTCAGGGTCGTTGCCATCCCCCACTGTGTGCAGGCTTGTGTGCAGGCTTATCAACTCCCTGTGATCTTCTCTGGCTGTTATCTTGTTCATCCAGTTTGGTCTCACAGTTTGTTTGGGAGATTACTGAAGAGGAACCTATTCTTCATTTCTACTTCTTTGATCTACTGAAAGAACCGACAAGTTAGGCAAGGTATTGTGTGATTAAAAGATTTGAAAGGTATGCTTGGGCCTAGATGAGTAGAGCATGGGGGTGTCTGGTTTAAAAGTTAGTTACAGTATGGCTTTGCTAAAGTGACAGGAAACGGGGCTTCCTGCTGAGGGCAGTTTCCTGTAAAGAGCTGCTTACATTTGCACATCTTCCCCAAGTCACTTAGATGAATTCAGATTGGTCTAAGCCAATCATGGCAGTCCCATTCGCCAAATTTGGCCAATGAGAATAGAGCTTCTGAGTAAGGTTTCTTAACTCTTAAAAAAAAAAAAAAGAAAGATAAAACAGATACCAAGAAGAAGTGGTCCCCTTTATTACTAGGATTCTCCAGAGAACAAATAGGATGTATGTACAGACAAAGAGAGAGACAGATTTATTATAAGTACTTGGCTCTGCAATTACGGAGGCTGGTAAGTTCCAAAAGTGACATGGTAAGTCAGCAAGCTGGAGGCCCAGGAGAGCTTACGGCGTAGTTCTGGTCTGAGTCTGAAGGCTGAGAACCAGGAAGCAATGGTGTAGTTCTAGTCTGAAAGCCAGTGGGCCCTGAAGAAGATTCTGGAGAAGCTAATGGTTCCATCTGAGTCCAAAGGCCGGAAAAAAGTTGATGTCCCAGTTTGAAGGCAGTCAAGCAGAAGGATTCTCTCTTACCTGGGGAGAAGGTCACTCTTTTTGCTCTATTCAGGCCTTCAACTAATTGGATGAGGCTCACCCACATTAGGGCGGGCAATCTGCCTTAGTCATTTAATCTCATCCCCAAACACCTTCACAGAAACACCCAGAATAATGCTTGACTGAATATCTGGGCAACTGGTGGCCCAGTCAAACTGACACATAAAATTAACCATCACATTCTCTTTCTGCCTTAGTGTATGTTATGGGTTGATCGCGTTCTGTTAAAAAGATATATTGAAGTCCTAACCTGTGGTGCTTCAGAAGGTGACCTTGTTTGGGAATGGTGTCATTGCAGATGTAAGAGGTTAAGATGAGGTCATACTGGAGTAGGGTGGGCCCTGATCCAATATGCCTGATGTCCTTATAAAAGGAGGGAAATATGGACACAGATACAGAGAGAACGCCATGTGACGATAGAGGCAGAGACTAGAATTATGCAGCTGTGAGCCAAGGAACTCCAGGGATTTTGCAACACCAGAAGCTAAAGGCATGGAACAGAAAAAAAGAACCTTTCAAAAAGAACCAACCTTGCTGACACCTTATTTTCTGACTTATGGCCTCTGGAACTGTGAGACAAAAAATTTCTGTTGTCTTAAACCACCCAGTTTGAGATACTTAGTTACAACAACCCTAGGGAACTAACACTGTGTGAAGGTGTGATGCTGGACCATCTTGCTACTATGAGGGGGTCTAAGAATGACACACTGAGAATGACAGTGCAGAGTCAGAAAAACCTGGGTCTTTTGATAAATTTGTTGAGGTTCTGAAATAAACAGCTCAGAAAGACCCCCACCTCTATACTTCTTATAATATGAGATAGTACATACCCTTATTTTTTCAACCATTTGGGATTGAGTTTTCTGATATTTGCTGACAAGTGCATCTGACTGATGAATGGATCCCATAGCTTCCCAATTCAGACAGATTCTCCCTTCTGTGTTTCTTGTCTTAGTGAATGGCATTACCATCCATCCAGATGCCCAAGTTTCACAAAGGAGAAACTTGGTCGTCATCTTTATTTATTTTTTTAATTTTATTTATGTTGGCTGCTTTGAGTCTTCATTGCTGTGCGTAGGCTTTCTCTAGTTGCAGCGAGCGGGGGCTACTCTTCATTGCAGCGTGCGGGCTTCTCATTGCGGTGGCTTCTCTTGTTGCAGAGCATGGGATCTAGGGACGTGGGCTTCAGTAGTTGCAGCACATGGGCTCAGTAGTTGTGGCTTGCGGGCTCTAGAGCGTAGGCTCAGTAGTTGTGGCACAAGGGGTTAGTTGCTCTACTGCATGTGGGATCTTCCTGGACCAGGGATCGAACCTGTGTCCCCTGCATTGGCGGACAGATTCTTAACCACTGAGTCACCAGGGAAGTCCCAGTAGTCATCTCTGATGCTTTCCTTTTTTTCATCTCCCCAGCTGGATCATTCATTAGGCCCTGACAATATTACCTCTTTATTGGCTTTCAGTCTGCCCAGGCATCAATACCTTGGTACTGTCCTCCCTTATATGTGTTATCACAACAGCTTAACTTGACTCTGTGTGTCAAATCCTGATCAACTTCAACCATCCTCCTCACCAGAGCCAGAGTGATATTCTATAATGTATAACTGTCCCAATCTCTGCTTGGCAGAAAGTTGTTCAGTTGTGCTTTAAGCCTGAAATGGATGGAAATTGACCAGACCCACATCCTCTGCACTCCATAGTTCCAGAGTCTCTCATCTCCTGGCAGATTTTAAGGGCAGATCATACCCTTTTGTCTCTCATCTTTTTCCATACTCCAAACCATCAGTAGATATCACTTCCTAATTTCATAAGTTTCATTCTGTTTTACTAATCCTAAATATAAACAGAATTGTTCAAAAGGAGACCATTCTATTTTTAAAGTACTTCGTGATATATGTATGAGCTTTTCATGGTGGAACTAAGGACATGGCCCTTTCTTGTTCTTTCAGAACCTGAACATACATGTAAAAACAGGATCCATTTTTGAGCGATGTGAAACTGCAGTTTATTTGTAATTAACGGCCTTTAAGACAGTGTTCAAGCCCAAACTCCTTAGCACGGTGTTCATTTCCATTCATGATCTAGTTTCTGGTTGCTATTTTAGCTTCATCTTTTATCACTCATCCTGTGGTCAGACTTGAAGCTGTTGAAGTTATCACTCTCTCTCTTGCCTCAGGGTCTTTGCACATGCAGCTCCCTCAAGATGAAATGTGTTAACCAAAAATTCCAAGAATGGAGGGAAAAAAAGAGTTTCTTTGGGGTTTGTTAGGACTGCAGCCCAGGAAGCAGAAATCCAAGGAAGCATTTGAATTGTGTTCTGCTGGACTACAAAATGGGGGAAGCTTATAAAGGTACCCCCCTGGCGTCCGCCAAGATTACATAAATTGTTTGTCAAGAATTAGGGTTGGATCTGGCAAGAAGTAAGGGTGCTTGTTAAGTCAGGATTAGTTGGGGTTCTAAATGATTATTGCATAGTTTTGAAGGGGGGTGCTTTGAAACTACAAGGTTGCAGCTAGCTGCTGCTAGCAGATACTGTTTTTGAAAACGGCTGATGGTATCCTTGAGTTTGATAACAGTTCAGAAAATTCAAGTTCTCAGTGAGGCAGGAATATGTCTGAAGCCACATCCACAATGGCCACCTGGCTCTATTTTGGATACCTGAACCATGGTTACTCCATTTTGATTTTTGAGTGATCTTAAGTATGTCATCAAATTCTACCCACTTCTCTTGGCCAACTCATTCTTCAAGCCTCAACTCAGACACTCCTTCCTCCTCCAGGAGACCTTTTCTGACATGCTGCTATTTTTCAGTTGGGTATTTTCAGGTTCTAGAAACAACGTTGGTGCTAAGAGGAACATGGCCTGGGAGGCTCCTTGCTATGGTGGCAAAAGCTCTGAGAGAGTGTGAAGAACACTAAGTTCCCACCTTGGAGTCTGCCACTAAGGAAGCTGTGGGACCTCAGGGAAGTCCCTTCTCCTCTTGGGGGTGTCAGTCGCTCTGCCTATTGAATAAGGGAGCAGGACTATATCAATGGCTTCGAAACTATGTCCTTCAGAGCCCAGGGACTCCAGAGACAGGGCCCAGGTAAGGAGCAAAAGGAGGGCAAGACAACCCCTGGATCCCATCTTCTTATTCCATTCAGGTCTTACTAATATCTGTATCATATATTGGGATTTCATCAGAGTTGGGGGAAAAAGAGGAATTATGATCTTAAAAGTGTTAGAAAACCATTGATCTTTCTAATTAAAGTCTTGTTCAGTGCAAAGATTCTGCTGTAACACAGGCAGATGAGGAGAGGGAGATGGGTGAGGAAACAAAGGTGATGATGGCAATGTCTGTGAGAGGAAGTGAGGCGAGCCTGGCAACCCAGCCAATCGCTTTGGTCCTGTCAAACCTGGTCTGGGTGGTCCAGAAGCAAGAGGCTTTGTGATGAGACTGGACATTAGGGGTTTGGAGTCAAAAGTCTGGGTCTTTGGGATTTCAAACCAGTGGCTCACACCCTTAATGCTCAGTAGAATCACCTGGGAGCTTTTAAGAAACATTGATGGCAGAAGCAGCTCCTCAGACAATTGAATCAGTCTCTAGCAGTAGAGCGGAGGCATCTAGGTGATTCTGAAGCATCTCAAGCCTGGGAGAGGAAGTACTGTGATTGTCTTGCCCACCATCATATTCCAGGTGCCCAGCAAATATGATATGCAGGCAACAGCAAATATTTGTTGAATAAGTGAGTAAATGAGTTTAATATTAGCAACGGATAGCTTATATCTCCTTATTTGGGTTATTGCAACTTGCCGAGGTTTAGTTTTCTCAGATGTAAGATGAGAAAAGGCATTTCTACCTGAAGTGATGCTTTGAGAATTACAAACATGCCAAGTACTTTTCACAACACATGGTATATTGCAGTTGATTAATAAAATGGTAATACCATCATTAGTGGCAATTGGTATTGCTCAGATTTGGAGCAAAAAATACTAAGTTCCAGTTTGGCTGCATTGTATCGGTCAGGATAGGCTAAATTATGCTGTGGTGACAAACAACCTCTAAATCTCAGGGGTATAACACAGCAAGGGTTTATTTTTACCCATATGACTTGTCCATCACAGTGTGGCTGGGGCTGTCAGAATCTCAGTCATAGGGAGCATTGCCAGTCACCATGAGGGTAAAGAGGAACCTTCTGGGCAAACACCTAGCCAAGGAGTGACCCACTTCCCTTCCACTCACGACTTATTGGCCTACATAGTCATAAGTTTCTATCAACCACAGGGGCCCAGAAAGTTCAATCATCCCAGGTGCCCAGAAGGCAGAGAATGGAAAGTTACATTGACGAGTGACAAGAATGATTAGGAGGGTTATTCCCAATGGTCCTGCATGACTCTGGACACACCCAACTCTGAACAATGACAGTGGGTGTCAATGACAGCTTGAGAAACAAGGGACCCTGGGCATCTGCTGTGTTTTGATACCCAACATTGAGTCCTCCTTCTTTTGGAATCAGCACTCAGACATAATTTTCAAACAACCTAAGGAGATCTAATTTACGTACCACAAATCTCACCAGTTTTAAACATACAATTGAAAGATTTTTAGTAAATTCATAGAGTTGTGGAACCCTCACCACAATCCAGCATTTCCATCACCTCATGCTTAGTTGAAGTCAATCCCCACCCACACACCCAGCCTCAAGCAAATATTAATCTGTTTTCTGTCTTACATCATGGCCTTTTCTGAACATTTGAAATTGTACAATATATAGTCTACTGTGTCTGGCTTCTTTCATTTCACATGATGTTTTCAAAGTTCATCCATGTTGTAGCATTATAGGGGGTTCAAAGGATTTCGGGGCTGATCAAGGAAAAAAATATGACCAGGAGGGGCAGTAACACACAACAAGCTTCATTGAGTGGTGCTTACGATTACATGAAAGGGGAAGTCCCTTTCAGGATGAGACCATCCAGATGCTTATGGGTCTGGGGCCACTATCTGGAAGGGGAGGGGAGCAAGGGAACTAAGAGAGAGCTGGATCATAAAGGGGGCTTGTGTGTCTAGGTGATGTCACTCAGCAGTGCATGGTAGTCTCTGGGTAGAGAGATGGACAGCAGCAGCTTGGGGTCTTTCTGGCCCAGGGCATATCTTTTTAATTGCTAGCAGATATAGGGTGAGGTTTAGTGGAACATGCAAAGCAGGGAAGTTTAACTGGATAAAAATCTGCTTGTTTAGACTATATTTACAATAATTGGATGTATAACAAATTGAGTTTCATCAGGATTTTTTGCTAATTGGTCTCAGTCTGCAGAAATAAACAACCTAGGGGCCAATACACAGAGGCCATATTTGGCTCATTTATACAACAAGCATGTATCAGTATTTCTTTTCTTTTTTTGCTGAATTATATTCCATTGTATAGATATACCACATTTTGTTTATCTATTCGTCAGTTGATGAACATGTGATCGTTTCCAATATTTGTCTATTATAAATAATACTGCTATGACCTTTCAAGAACAGGTCTCTTTGTTGAGATATGTTTTCATTTCTCTTGGGTAGATTCCTGGGAGTGGCATAGCTAGGTCCTATGCTAACTTTATATTTACCTTTTTAAGAAACTGCCAAGCTGTTTTCCAAAGCAGCTGGATACATTTTACATTCCCACCAGTGATGTATGAGGGGTCTAATTTCCCCACATCCTTGCTAACTTTTGTTATTGTCTGTCTTTTGATTATAGCCATTCTAGTTGGTACAAAGTGGTGTCTCATTGTGGTTTCAATTCGCGTTCCCCAATGACTAATGATGTTGAGCATTTTTTCATGTGTTTATCAATGATTGATATATCTTCCTTGGTGATATGTCTATTCAAATCTTGTGCCCGTTCTTAAATTGAATTGTTGTCTTCTTTATTTTGTTATTTATTCTAGATACAAGTCTTTTACCAGATATACAATTTGCAAATATTTTCTCTCAGTCCATGACTTATTTCTTCATTTTCTTAATAGTCTCTTTTGAAGGACAAAGATGTTAATTTTGATGAAATCCAATTTATCAAAAATTTTTTTCTTTTATGGATCATGCTTTTGGTGTTGAATCTAAGAACTCTTTGTCTAATCCAAGGTCACAAGGATTTTTTCCTATTTTTTCTTTCTAGAAGTTCTATAGTTTTAGCTCTTAAACTAAAGCTTAGTTATGATCCATTTTGCATTAATTTTTTATGTATGGTGTGAAGTAAGTATATTCATTTGTCATGTGGATATTCAATTCTCCCAGCACTGTTTGTTGAAAAGACTATTCTTTGCCCATTGAATTGTCTTGGCATCTTTGTTGAAAATCAATTGACCATAAATATTATGTCTTTATTTCTAGACTCAATTCTTTTTAATTTAAATATATGTATCTCCTTATGCCATTGTCACATTGTCTTGATTACTATAACTTTATAGTAAGTTTTGAAGTGAAAGTTCTCCCACATTTTTCTTCTTTTTCAAAATTGACTTTGCTATTCTGAGACTTTTGCCTTTTCATATATATTTTAGGATCAACTTGTTAATTTCTGAAAAAAAAACCTTCTAGAATTTTAATAGAGATTATGTTGAATCTATAGATTATTATGGGGATAACTGACTTATTAACAATTTTGTCTTCCAATCCATGAACCTGGATTGTCTCTGAATATATTCAGATCTTTGTTAATTTCTCTCAGTAATTTTCAGTGCACAAGTCTTATACTTTATTGGTTAATTTATTATTAAATATTTTATCCTTTTTGATGCTATTGTGAATGAAATTGCTTTCTTAATTTCATTTTGTGGTTTGTTAGTTACTGTTATGTAGAAATACAATTGATTTTTGTATAATGATCTTCTACCCTGGACCTTGATGTACTCATATATTATTTCTAATAGTTTAAAAAGAAAATTGTATGGATTCCTTAGATTTTTCTCCATATGGGATTATGTAATCTGCAAATAGAGACAATTTTACTTCCACCTTTTAATCTGGATAGTTTTAATTAAAATTTTTTTGCATTGATTCACTAGCTAAAACCTCTAGCAAAATGGTAAATAGCAAGTGATGAGAGAGGACATACTTGCTTTGTTCCTGATCTTAAGGGGAAGGCATTAAGTCCTTCACTTTTAAGTAGGATATTTAGCTGTAAATTGAGGAATTTCCCTTCTATTCCTGGTTTGTCGAAAACTTTTAGTTGAATGAGTGTTGGATTTGGTTAAATGCTTTTTCTGCACCTATTGAGATAATCATGTAGCTTTATTCTCTTAATATGGTGCTTTACATTAATTAATGTTCAGATGTTAAACCAATCTTGCATTACTGAAGTAAATCCTACATGGTCATGGTATATAATTCTTTTTTATATGTTTCTAGATTCATTTAGCTAATATTTTGTTGAGGATTTTTGCATCTATATTCCTGAGGATATTAGTCTGTAGTTTTATTTTCTTGTTATATCTCTGTCTGACTTTGGCATCAGGGTAATACTGGCTTCATAGAATGATTTGGGAAGTGTTTCCACTCCCCGTATTTTCTGGAAGGGTTTCTGAAGGAATGGTATTATTTATTATTTAAATACTTGATAGAATTCACTAATGAAGCCATCTGGGTCTGGAGTTTTTTTGCATGTTCAGGAGAAGATTTTTATTTACTGGTTCAATTTTTTTTGTTGTTATAGGTCTTCATATTTTAAAAATTTCTTCTTGAGTCCATTTTGATTGTGTTTTTCTAGAAATTTGTCAATTTCATTTAAATTGTCTAGTTAGTTGCCGTAGCATTGTTCATACTAATCCTTTATAATTCCTTTACAGTAGAATCCTCTCTTTCATTTCTGATTTTTGTCATTTCTGTCTTCTCTCTCTCCTTTTTTTTTTTTGGTCAATGTAGCAAAAAGTTTGTCAATTTAAAAAAATATTTTCAAAGAACCAGATTTTGGTTCTATTACTTTTTCAGTGTTATTTTATTTTCTATTTCATCCACTATAATTTTTATTATTTCCTTTCTCTGCTTGCTTTGGGTTTAATCTGTTCTTTTTTTTTTTTTTTTTAGTTTCTTAAGGTAGAAGCTTAGGTTATTGATTTGAGATCTTTCTTCTTTTATAATATAAGCATTAAAACTATATATTTTCCTATTAGCACTGTTTTAGCTGCATCCCATAAATTTTTGATATGTTGTGTTTTCATTTTCATTCATCTAAAAATATTTTAAAATTTCCCTTGTAATTATTTTTCTTTGACTCATTGGTTATTTTGAAATGTGTTATTTAATTTCCAACTATTTATGGATTTCTGGATTTTATTTCTGTTGCTGGATTTTAATTTAATTCCTTGTTATTGAACTGCCCCCTACCTCCCCCAGCACCTTCAATGTGTCTTCTCACTGCCTTTCGGCTTTCACTGTTTCTAATAAGGAGTAAGCTGTTAACTTTATTGTTGTCTCTCTGTATGTGATGAGTCATTTTTCTCTTGTTTCTTTCAAGCTTGCCTTTAGCTTTCAACAGATGAATTAGAGTTTTCATATTTTCTGGATATATGCCCAGGAGTGGGATTACTGGATCATATGGCAACTCTATTTTTAGATTTTTAAGGAGTCTCCATACTGTTTTCCATAATGGCTGTACCAACTTACATTCCCACCAACAGTGTAGTAGGGTTCCCTTTTCTCCACACCCTCTCCAGCATTTATTGTTTGTAGACTTTTTGAGGATGGCCATTCTGACCAGTATGAGGTGATGCCTCATTGTAGTTTTGATTTGCATTTCTCTAATAATTAACGATAATGAGCATCTTTTCATGTGCCTGTTGGCCATCTGTATGTCTTCTTTGGAGAAATGTCTATTTAGATCTTCTGCCCATTTTTTGATTGGGTTGTTTGTTTTTTTGATATTAAGCTGTTTGCATATTTTGAAAATTAAGCCATCGTTGGTTGCATCATTGGGAAATATTTTCTCCCAGTCTGTATGTTGTCTTTTCATTTTGTTTATGATTTTCTTTGCTGTGCAAAAGCTTATAGGTTTGATTAGGTCCCATTTTATTTTTGCTTTTATTTCTTTTGCCTTGGGAGACTGATCTAAGAGGATATTGCTATGATTTATGTCAGAGAATGTTTTGCCTTTGTTCTCTTCTAGGAGTTATATGATGTCATGTCTTATATTTAAGTCTTTAAGCCATTTTGATTTTATTTTTGTGTATGGTGTGAGGGACTGTTCTAACTTCATTGATTTATATGCGGCTGCCCAACTTTCCCAACACCACTTGCTGAAGAGACTCTCTTTTCTCCATTGTATATTCTTGCCTCCCTTGTTGAAGATTAATTGACTGTAGGTGTGTGTATATGATGTAGTTAGATGTAGGTCTATTTGTATTTATATTAATTGGAGTTCATAGAACTTCTTGAATCTGTAGATTTATGTTTCTTATCAAATTTGGGGATTTTTTTTGGCCATTATTTCTTCTAATATTTTTATGGCATTTCTCTCACTTCTCTCCTTCTGAAATTCCCATTATATGCATGTTGACGTGCTCAATGGAGTCTTACCACTGTTTGAGGCTCTGTTCAATTTTCTTCTTCTTCTTTTGTTCTTCAGATTTTATAATTTTTGTTGATTTATATTCAAGCTCCATTTCACTTACTTTACTTTTCAACTGTAAATTTTCCATTTGGTTCCTTTTAAAACATAATTTCTATCTGTTTGTTGATATTCTCTGTTTGATGAGTCATTGTCACCATACTTTCCCTTAATTTCTAAATGTAATTTCTTTTAGTTTTGAACATATTTTTACTAGCTGCTTTGAAGTTTTTTCTCTGCTAAGTCCACCGTCTTATAGGACTTCTCAGAGACAGTTTCTATTGACTGCTTTTTCCCCTGAGCTTTTTCCACTTTCCTGTTTCTTCAAATGTCTTATAATCTTTTATTGGAAACTCGACATTTTAGATAATATATTGTAGCAACTCTGGATTCTCATTCCCTCTCTGGGAGTTGTTGTTATCATTGTTTTTTTTGTTTGTTTATTGACTTGCTTGGACTTATTTGGTAGAGTCTCTCTTTACTTCAGTGTGTGACAGATGATGTCTTTACTAAGTTTTCTTTTTTGTTCTTGTTTGTCTGTCTAAGCTTGCCTTCCGACAATTCACCCTTAGTTCAGTACAGGTTACTAATTGATCAGAGGTTGTGCTCAAGCACATTGAGCCAATAAGTCTTCCACCCTTTGCTGATATATCTCTATATGGATTTGGAAACACATTTAAAGTTCAGGCAGTTTATAAATTTCCCTTGCTTTTACTTTATTCTGACCTTGTTTGTGTCTTCTATGCATGTACACAAAACTTCACATTTTTTCAGGGATATGTATTTAGCTATGTAGATAGCTAGTTTTCTCCAGCCTCTCCTGAATATGCACTTAGCCTGGAGCATGATTACAGCCTTTGAGACCTCTAGGGATAATCTGGGCTTATTGAGGCCCACTATGCCTGTCTAGTTCCCTTGATGTCCTCATCAAATTTCTGGCTATGTTCTAGTCTCCTACCAATGTCCCAACCAATACCCCAACCAATATCACAACCTCAGACTAACAGTGACATTGACCTTCCCCCAATTTTTGCTAATAAAATCAGTACTGTTTCTCATGATGTCTGAAGGCATGGGATTTCTTCCATGTTCCCCCCAAATCATATCAACCTGCTCTGGAAAAAGTGCAGTTGGTTTTCAGAGCTTGCCCTGCCCTGGTAGACCTATTATACTGATGGAACTGAAGGGATGATAGGAACAGTCGAAAGCTAAAACAAACATCATAGAGTCCAGTTGTCCTTAGCCAAGTTTCAGTAGGTTTACTTGAATAAACACTTCTCAATCTTTTGGTATGCCTTTGGTCAGTTTCCAGTGTCTCAAAGTTGTTTTTGACAATTCTGTCCAGTTTTACAGTTGTTTGGTGGGGGGAGAGGGAAGACTTTGTTAAGTTTTTCTCCCTGTCATTCTGGTAATCCCAACTTTTCAATATAATTTTATGTCATCATGTCTCTATTGTGTGCTGCTTTGCTGAGACTGTTAACCAGAGGCCCCGCCCTTTTCTAGCCAGGAGATACACCTAAGACACAAGCTGAGTCATCACATTCTTTGGACTCAAATTTTAAATCTTGATAGGAATGATACAAAAATAGAAAATAAAAAGTTGTGCTTCATTAGCACACACTCTGACAAGATTCTCAATTATCTCCTGCTACCTACATGTCTGGCCTTTCATCAGTTGTGGAAGGACCCCTATGTTCATCCAAAAAATACCTTTCCTGCTCACGTGAGCCAGACCCTGTTTCTGTTGCTTGCAAACAGAGAACCTGACTGATACAGCTTTTCAAAGGATGTGCAGAAGGGAATCTTTTAAAGACTTCAGATAAGAGGCCAATTATTCACTTGACAGTTTTCAGGATTGCTACAACACACATGTGCCTGTGGAGCTCCTGAGGCGGTGGTGTGCTGTGTGTCTGATGAGATCCCACTGGAGGGGCCAAGTCTGCACCTGTCACCAGTCACAAAGAGGATCCAATTTTTATCCATTTCATCTGGAGAACCATCTGGGCTGGGAATAGCAGTAATAATAACAAATCATTGTCACCAGATTTCCTCATAGATAGCACTTCATTTTTGTTGCTCTTGTTAAAAATCATGTGTTCAAGTCTGCTGGTGAATAAGCAGCCAGCAGTTGTTACAAAGGCTGTCCTGAGCTGTCACGAGACTGAATTGGGACAGAGCCTAGGAACATGGCAAAGAGAGACTTGGCTGCTGGTAGTCTTTTCTGGAGGGGCAGGAGGTTGGGAGGAAAGCCCCAGAGGCTATGGTAGAAGGAAGTCCTACTGAAATCCATGCAAGGGAACGTTGGGTAGCAATGGCTTACTTATCAACATCATGTATGACAATCTAGGGTTTTGTTTCATGAGGGCCAGCAGCAGGATGTGAATGCTTAAGTAAGCAATCTGTGATATTAAGTAGCATTAATAGAGGTATATCATCTTAAACAAGGGAGATGACAATTCTTCTTTATTCCATGCTTCTCAGAACACTCAAAGTTACATCTTATTTTGGCATCATATATTTTGCATGCTATAGACTAACAAGAACACATTCAGAGGAGAACAATCAAGATGGCAAACTGACCATGTGATGAACAATGGGAGGATCAGAGGGCATTTCGTTTATGGAGGAGGAATTAAGAGGGTGGAATAGAGAAGGGGAGGTATGATAGCTATTTTTAGAGAACTGAAAGGCTGACAGGTGGAGGAAGGATAACATTTGTTCTCTCTGTTGCCAGTGGCAGATTTAGGATCAATGGGCAGAAGTTACACATAGACACATTTTAATTCCATACCCCTCTAAGTGAAATACTTAAATATATTTTCCCACAGGTCACCTGGAAATGTGTTTGCACCTTATAATTCCAGCCAATGAATGTATCTTTGTAAAGACTAGAGCTGTTAATTTATAAGTACCTACACTGATAAATGACAGGTGGATGATGGCTATATGACTTGTGTATATATATACATCTAAGGTTTTGTTTACTTACTCTTTAAAAAAATCAAGGTGAGCAATTGTACTACAGGTTGTAACCTGTAATAGCAAATATATGCTTTCTATTTTAACTCAACTCACTGTACACACCCTATTTATAAAAGAACTATGTGTATTTTAGGCATTTGTTTGTTGAAAGATGTTTAAGAGTTTTAAAGGAATTTGCAGAACCATGTGTAAGAGCTCAGAGAAATGCAAGACGATACACTAATAAAACCTTAAAGAAGAGATCAAGTAGCTGACAAGTGACAGACTAACAGTGAGGAAAGAGTGGGAATTAGAAGAAGAGCAAACAGTTCTACACCTGTCAGCTAGAAGGAGCAAAGGAGAATAATCCATCAGCTGTAATCAAGGTGGATGGGCGCAGCATAGAACATGTTAAAACTGTCTGCACGGCACCAACCTTAGACTGTGGTACCCTACCATATAAACCATTAAAATGATCATCCATGCACCTCAGGAGTAAGACTCAGAACCACAGCTGGCTCATCCAACACTTCTGGGTGAATTAGTAAAAGGACCCCTACTGGGCACATGCAGCCCTGTAGGTGAATGAATCACTTGCAGTGAAACTTGGCCAGGCTTTACCTTTCTTATGCCCCTTCTTCTGAGCATCTATATGGAGGGAATAGCTGTCTCCAGACCTGGATGGTCTTGACATGATCTATTCCTGTGTTCTGAAACCCATTTATATCTCTGGACTCTGTTAGGATGGGGTCAGAAGAATGAGGTTATTCACTGCGTTTGGAATTGAGTGAGATACGTCATACAACATACAACTGGTAAGGAAGAATTTTTAGAGCTATCCAAATCTGAAATGTAAAGTTTTAAGAGAAAGTGGGTTCCCCATAATTAGAGGGGTTCAAGCAAAGGTTTGGTTACAGGAAGTAAGAAAACAGTTTGTTACTACAACCAAGATCTAAAGTTTGAATGTAACTAGGAGCAGAGTGGTAAGACTGTGTCGGTGGTTTCGAAATGTTAAGGTATATCAGAACCTCCTGGAGGTTACAAGCATATATTGCCTCAAAGTTTCTGATTCAGTAGATGTTCTAATAGGCTCTCAGGTGAGGTTGATGATGATGCTTCAGGGACCACACTTTTGAGACTGGCCTAGACAGTCATTCAGAAATTTTAATGTGGGTTTGAATCACTTGGAGATCTTGTGAAAATGTAGTTTCTGATTCATCAGGTTTGGGGAGGATTTTCTGGACAAGCTTCCAGGTGCTGGTCCAGGAGGCAGGCTTTGAGTATCAAGTGTCCAGCACTAGTTCCATGGCAGCTGCTGAGTCTAAAGTCATGTAACAATTTATCTCGGCTGTAGAGAGTAGAAGACTGTTGGGCAGGAAGCCAGGTGGCTCATTCATTCATTTCACAGATATGAGTGTCTACTGAGTGTCAGCTGCTGGTAAAGGTGCTGGGGACATAGCAGTGAAGAAGCACAGACCTCGCTTTCATGGAGCTCCTGTTCCAGAGAAGCCAAGTCATGTTTAACAGCTCACTCTCCAATCTCTCAGAGACCTCTTTTTTTGGCTTCAGTATTTTATATCACAGCTTATCCTGAGGAAGGAGAAGAAATACAAAGCACTTCAGAAAAGTAGAATAACTTAAAATACTTTTTCCTTCCCACTTTAAGAAGTATAAAATTTCTTGACTTATAAATAAAATTTTCAGAAAAGATGTTCATATATTTACATAGGCATACTCACTTTTACTTTTCCCCCCAAATTTCTAAACAAAATATACATCAAGATGAATCTTAATATCACTGTCATGTGGTGAAACAGACATGGTTAAAACATAGACATTGACTTTCAAATTGGGATGGTCCAAAAATGCGGATCAGGAGAGTGTTTGGAGGAAGTAGACAGTTTTGAAGGGAGCCAATGGGAATTTTCCACTGCCCTCTTCCTTCCCTCCAGGAAGTCTGGGTGAATGGGAAGGAATCAATAGAGTGGCAGTTCAGGTGAAGCAGTGAAGCGTAGTGGCCAAAAGAATGGGTTCAAATTCTGTCTGTATCACTTACAAATCATGTGATCTGGGTAAGTTACTTAATGACTCTGATCCCTACTCCTTACCTGAAAAAGAGGAATGAAGTCTACCTTGCAAGGTAGTTGAGGGAAAGAGTGAAATAACATACATATGCCTCACAGTAAACTCTCAATGAATGGTGGCAGGATAGAGGTAGACTAGAAAATCGCTATAGTTCAGTGCTATTTTTGAGAGACGGGTAAGCAATGCAGAGGGCTAGATATGGCCCTTCTTCTTGGTCACCTTTCTAGAAGGAGGCTCAGAATACAATAGAAGAATTTTGTTGGGATAAAAAGGAAAACATCAACCAGATAATAAAGAACTGAGTTAGACTGAGCTGAGGGAGCTCTATGGCTACAACTAGTATGGATTCCTTTCTAGGATTAGGGTGTTGGAATTTTACAATAGACACACAGAACAGCTTTTGAATTTGTGATGCTTTTAAATATACCTAA
Source organism: Mesoplodon mirus (assembly GCF_964341445.2). NCBI lineage: Eukaryota > Metazoa > Chordata > Mammalia > Artiodactyla > Ziphiidae > Mesoplodon > Mesoplodon mirus. The sequence goes on from NC_138977.1 coordinate 175,242,983, forward strand.
AATTACAATACCCAAAGCTGTGAAGTTGCAATAAAACTGCTATACCCATAAATTTTTGGTGGAAAATTGGTACTATCTTTTAGGAAAGTAATTTGGCAGTGTGAATTAGACATTATGAAAATGTTCATATGCTTTCACTTGGTTATTTTTCTTTTGGAAATTTATTCTAAAGAAATAATCCAAAAGAGGGAAAATAAGGAAGGTGATTATTTTTATTACCCATATTTGAGAAGAAAAAATAGGAGGCAGCTGTAGTAATTTAAAAATTTTTTTTTAATTTTTACTGAAATATAATTACATATAGAATGTATAAGTTTAAGGTGTACAATGTGTTGATTTGATATACATATATTGCAATATGATTACCACTGTAGCCTTAACTAACACATCCATCATGTTATATAATTATTATTTCTTTTTTGTGGGGAGAACATTTAAGATCTACTCTCTTAGCAACTTTCAATTATGTAATACAGTATTGTTAACTATAATCACACTGCTGTGCTTAGATCCCTAGAACTCATCTTCTAACTGCAAGTTTGTACCTTTTGACCAACATCTCCTCTATTTCCCCCACCCCATTCTCTTCTCCGTTTCTAGGAGTTTGGATTTTTTAGATTCCACATATAAGTGAGATCATACAACATTTGCATTTATCTGTCTGACTTATCTCACTTAGTGTAATGCTTTCAAGGTCCATCCATGTTGTCAAAAATGGCAGGATTTCCTTCTTTCTCATGGCTGAATAATATTCTATTGTGTGTATATATAGATATATACCACTTTATATATATCCATTCTTCTTCCACTCATCTGTTGATGAACACTTAGGTTGCTTCCATATCTTGGCTATTGTGAATAAAATGCTGCAATAAACACAGAATGCAGTTATCTGTTTGATATCTTATTTTCATTTCCTTTGGATATATACTCAGAAGTGGATTGCTGGATTATATGGTAGTTCTATTTTTTGAGGACCCTTCATACTGTTTTCCAAAGTGCTGAACCAATTTACATTCCCACCAACAGTGCACAAAGGTTCCTCCTTATTTATTTATTTTTTTTAGTTTGATGTAATCCCACTTGTTTTTTGCTTTTGTTGCTTCTGCTTTTTGCGTCATGTCCAAAAAACCATTGCCAAGACTAATGTCAAGGAGCTTTTTCTCTGTTTTCTTCTAGGAATTATATGGTTTCAGGTCTTATGTTTAAGTCTTTAATCCATTTTGAGGTAATTTTTGTGAGTGGTTTAAGACAGGGGTCCAATTTCATTTTTTCTGTATGTAGTTATCCAGTTTTCCCACCATTATTTATTGAAGAGACTATCCTTTCCCCACTGAGTATTCTTGACTTCCTGTCAAGTGTTAGTTGACCATATATGTGAGGGGTTATTTCTGGGCTTGCTATTTTGTTCATTTGGTCTGTGTGTCTATTTTTATGCCAGTACTATATAAATTTTAAGATTTCCATACAAATTTTAAGATTTTAGTTTTTATTATGTGAAAAATGCCATTGGAATTTTGATAGAGATTGCATTGAATCTATAGGTGGCTTTGCGCAGTCCTTCCTTTTCTATAATAAACAGTTTTTGTTTGCATCTGGATAGCTTTCTCATTCTGCTTCTTTCCCACAGAAGGTTGGAGATCCAAAGGCCTTTTTTCAATTTGTGCTGCTTCTGTCTTTCAGTTCAAGATGGTATTGCTTCTGCCAATATAATTCTCTTGAAAGTTTTGTGGGTCTTTATGAATCTTATTAGAGTTTCCTTCATTAGGCAAAAAACACAAAGGTCTTTGAGGTAGACCCTTCTCTATCTTGGACTCCCAGTAAGACTGCTAAGGGCAATATCCTTAAGAGTCTAGAAGCTCTATTATTTAAGAGGTATGGTCTACAAAGCATAGCCTTAAGATCCTTAGACATTTTTAATATGGTTGATGATGTCTATGAGATACCACTTGGATCTTTCTGAAATCTTTAAAAGAATGTTTTTAAGTCACCTTCTCTGGATTCATTTTTACCCTGTGACTACAATTTCCTGAAAATCTTTTCCCTGGGGCTCTTTTTTTACTTTAAGAACCCTTTGCTGGCTAAAAATATTCTCTTGGGCTATTTGTATTTCCTCCAAATTCCACTTGAAAACTGAATAGTTGGTTTATCAGTTTATCTGTTTATATCTCTCTGCCCTCATTTTATTAAAGGCAGCTCAAAGAAGCCATGTGGCATCTTAAACACGCTGCCTAGAAGTTTTCTTAGCTGGAGCATAGAGTTCATTGAGTGTACTTTCTACTTTCTGCATCACTGCAGGTGATGGTTTTGCTAAACTTTCCACCACTACATTACAACCATCTCCTTTCCTTCAGCTTCTTGTAACATTTTCCTCACATTCCTTTAAGCCCTCACTGACATACGTCTCAGGCCCTTCCAGCCCTTACCCCTTGCCCAGTGTCAAAGTCAACGCCACACGTTTTAGGTTTTTGTTAGAGCAGCCGCTCATTTCCAGGTACCAAAATTCATTTTTGTTACTATTGTTGTGCAGAAAACTGCCTCAAAACTTAGGGGTTTAAACCAACAGTTTTATTTTGCTCGTGATTTTGTGCATCAGAAATTTGAAAAGGGCTTAGCTGAGCAGTTCTCACTTGAGGTTATTCATGCAGTTGCAATAAGATGTCAGCTGGGGCTACAAACATCTGATGACTTAACTGGGCTGGATTTCCAAGACGGCTCACTCATACGGTTAAGAGTTGATGCTGGCTGTCAGCTGCAAGCTCAGCTGGGCTGTCGATCAGAGTGTCTACATGTGGGATCTCCAGCATGGCAGTCTCAGGATATTTGGCCTTCTTACATGGTGCCAGTTTCCCCTAGAGCTAACATTCCAAAGGAACCAGGCAAAATACTTTTCTGAACCAGTTTAGCAAGTTATGCAGCATTACTTCTACTGCATTCTATTGGCTACAAGGAGGTCACAAGTCATCCCAGATTAGAGGGGAGGAGACATAGAAACTACCTCTTAAAGAGAGGAGTGGCAAATAGTTTGCAGATATGTTTGAAAACTGTCAGACAACATATTAAATTCTCTAGGATTAAGTACAAAAGACAGAATCTAGAATTGCATGTATACTGTCATTGGAGCAATACACAAGGAACGGGGATATGGAAAACATCAGAAAGAAATGCAGAAATTATTGTAACTGTTTTCTTAGAGTTTACAATTAGTGTAGCTGTGAGAATCACTTTAAGCTGGGTCTGGGGATGAGATGGAGCACTGAGAAGATGACTGGTTGGACATGAGGCAGCCCTGGACTGAGCAGTGGTCTGCAGGCTTTTATATGACACTATCTAATTTAGGGCCATGCAGAAGCCCACAGGTGTTACTTTTTTTTTTCTTTTCTGGCTGCCCTGTGTGGCTTGTGGGATTTTAGTTCCCTGACCAGGGATCAAACCCAGGCCCTCAGCAATGAGAGCACAGAGTTGTAACCACTGGACCATCAGGGAATTCCCAGTGTTAACTTTTTTTTTTTTTTTTTTTTTTTGCGGTACGCAGGCCTCTCACTGTTGTGGCCTCTCCCGTTGCGGAGCACAGGCTCCGGACGTGCAGGCTCAGCGGCCATGGCTCACGGGCCCAGCCGCTTCAGGGCATGTGGGATCTTCCCGGACCGGGGCACGAACCCGTGTCCCCTGAATTGGCAGGCGGACTCTCAACCACTGCACCACCAGGGAAGCCCGAGTGTTAACTTCTTAGTTGCAGGCTCAATAAGGCTCTCTTGAGAGAAATTTCATATGGCAGCAGATGTGCTGGGCTGATTGCTGTCAAGGTAACCTATTCACAAACTTGGAGGATTAAGATGTGGACATCTTTGGTCGGGGAGGGGGCATTGTTCTGTCTATTACAGGCAGCGAAAGCATTCGATTGTGTCAGAAAGTAAAGAAGTGATCAATAAATAATGGGGACATGTCAAAAGGACACCAGGAATCAGCTTGATGGACCTTGTATTAGTCTGCTCTGGCCACCATAATAAAGTACCCAGACTGGGTGGCTTAAACAACAGAAATTTAGCTTCTCACAGTTCTGGAGGCTAGAAGTCTAAGAGCAAGGTGTTAGCAGGTTGAGTTACTCCTGAGGCCTCTCTTCCTGGCTTGCAGATTGCTGTCTCTTTTCTGTGTCCTTACATGGCCTTTCCTTTGTGTGTGCACTGAGAGAGAGAGAGAGAGAGATCTCTGGTGTCTCCCCCTCTTCTTATAAGGACATTAATCCTATCAGATTAGGTCACCCTGATGACCTCATTTAACCTTAATTACCTCTTTAAAGGCCTTGTTTCCAAATACAGTCTCATTGGGGGTTAGGGCTTCAACATAGGAATTTTGAGAGTATACAATTCAATCCGTAAGAGTTCTTCCACTTGTATCATGATCCAGGTTCTAATGTGTGAGCAAAAGCAGATCAAGGAAGCTCTCTGGATGCCACAGTGGGGATGGGACGGGGAGGGGGGGAGATGGGTGTGGTGTAGTATATACAGCTGTAACACATGGGTGGCTTTTGACTCCACATTGCTTGGGTGACTGAATGTAAGCACATTCTGTTTGGACAGGTTTATACCATTTGTCAGTGGCATCACTTGATCTATTTCTCCTTTTAGTTCTCTCACAGAGGAAACAGAGTTTGATGGTAATGGAATGTATGAACCTACTTTGAGAGGCATTGCTGGGTAGCTGGTAGCAGGGAGGCAAACAGAGGGCCTGGGTCGGTGTCTCTTTACCAAGGACTGTGAAAATATTACAATGTTTTAACAACCGGAGTAGCTGAGTATGGATGCACACCAGTCCTGCCTACACATACCTACATACAACACAGGTGTTCTCACCCCAACGCCATTTCCTGATAGGGTACAGATAGAAGAATGAGGCTCTAGGGCTTCCCTGGTGGCCCAGTGATTAAGAATCCACCTGCCAATGCAGGGGACACAGGTTCGAGCCCTGGTCCGGGAAGATCCCACATGCCACAGAGCAACTAAGCCCGTGCACCACAACTGCTGAGCCTGCACTCTAGAGCCCGCGAACCACAACTACTGAAGCCCGTGTGCCTAGAGCCCGTGCTCCACAACAAGAGAAGCCACCGCAATGAGAGACCCACGCACTGCAACAAAGAGTAGCTCCCGCTTGATGCAACTAAAGAAAGCCCGCGTGTAGCAACAAAGATCCAACACAGCCAAAAAGAAAGAAAGAAAGAAAGGAAAGAAAGAAAGAAGAAAGACTGAGGCTCTGAGTCCCTCAAACTTTAGCTAAGAAAGGGATAGGAGATTAACTCTGCTTCAGTTTAGGCCACCTTCCCTGCTCAGGCAAGTCCATCCATATACTCTTCCACATAGGCAAGGAAGCTATGTGGGAGGGACCCGGGGCTAGTGCTCCTTCCTCGCCGAGTCTCTAAAGCTGGGCAGGTCCACATACCCTGATTCCCATTTTAGGCCTGTGCTCTGCCTTGCCTAAAATTAAAAGGTTAACATTTTTAACTTTAGCTCTTCTGCTTCTGGGCCTATATGAATGCTGGTTTGAACCCATATTTGGTCATGGAAATAATTTCATTTTGCCAGCTACAAATCAACCAGCGGCATGTGGGATTTTCTCGGACCAGGGCTCGAACCCATGTCCCCTGCATTGGCAGGTGGATTCTTAACCACTGCGTCACCAGGGAAACCCCAGAGCCTCAGTCTTCTATCTGTACCCTATGAGGAAATGGCGTTGGGGAGAAAGCACCTGTGCTGTGTGTAGGTATGTGTAGGCAGGACGGGTGTGCATCCGTACTCAGCTGCTCAAACAAACCCCATTCAGGGTCCTCACAAACTCAACCCATACCCTCCTACTCCAAATCAATGAGGCTGACTCAGTTTCCTGCTAACTCACAGCAGTCCCGGCTTTATCAGTCAACTGGTTCCACAGGTTAAAAGTGGCTCCCGGCAGAACCCACCATCTCTGGGAATCAGAGCGTTGCATATGGCCACTGGGAGATACTCGGTGTGGTCCTCAGACTCCCTGTGTTGTCCTCATGGTCTGGATCTTCTCACTGGGCTGAATATTTCCAGTTTGCACTCTGAAATGGGAGGGTGAACAAGAGTGGGAGGTACAAAGCCAGATGGAAGCTACTGGGCCAAAGGCCTCCGATTCCTCACTCAATTCAAAGCCTACTTGAAATCAAACACCTTGGGATATTTGGGCAACCTGATGGTCAGCTGCTTAGAAAAACTGGATTCTAAACTAAACTACACTTCCAAACATGGGGAGTTACTACGGAAGAAAGTAAGTATTGCTGGTGACATAGAAAGGCTCTGAAGCCCTTTCAGATTTTCCCAATAAGCCACATATTCCTTTCTGCTGAGACCAATAGAACTCTCAACACTGATCTTTTTAATTCTGGGTTTTGATACTGGGGTTCTTTCAAGAGAGCAGAAGGAATCAGATTTTTTTTTTTTTTTTTTTTTTTTTTTTGTGGTACGCGGGCCTCTCACTGTTGTGGCCTCTCCCGTTGCGGAGCACAAGCTCCGGACACGCAGGCTCAGCGGCCATGGCTCACGGACCCAGCCGCTCCGCAGCATGTGGGATATTCCCGGACAGGGGCACGAACCCGTGTCCCCTGCATCAGTAGGCGGACTCTCAACCACTGCACCCCTAGGGAAGCCCCAGATTTTCTTAAAGGAATATGTTCCTGACTTAAGATCAACGTTTTTATATCCACTCTAGTGAATCTCCTTCCACAATTAACACTCACTCCTGCTGGCAAAAAAAGTTGATTATCTTTTAACAAAAGCATCAGTTAATCTTTTAATAAGGCATCAATAATTGGGGGAGCAGCTAAGGAATTTAAATCGAATCTGTTTGTAACCACACCAGAGAAATATACTTTCAAATAACCACTGAACTCTTGTCTTTACACCCTAAAGATGAAATTTTTGAGTATCCCCTAACACCTGTTAAATTGTGATAGTTAATTTTATACGTCAACTTGGCTGGGCCACAGTGTCTAGATATGGGATCAAACATTCTTCTGAATGTTTCTGTGACAGTGTTTTTGGGTGACATTAACATTTACACCAGTGGACCTTGAGCAAAGCAGATAGCTCTTTATAGTGTGGGTGGGCCTCATCCAGTCAGTTGAAGGCCTGAGTAGAACAGAAGACTCAACCTCCTCAAGCAAGAGGGAATTTCGCAGCAGATGGCCTTTAGACTTGAACTGCAGCATCTCCTCTTCTTTGGTCTCTAGTCTGTGGGCCCATTCTGCAGATTTTGGACTTTCCATCTCCATAGTCCCATGAGTCAATTCCTTAGAATAAAACTCTTTCTATGTACATACACATCCCATTGGTTTTTCTCTGGAGAACTCTGACTAATACAAATGTGTTTCCCTATTTCTCTAATTTGATTCCCTGCTCATATTCTCTTCTCAATCTTGGCTGAACAGTGGACTCACCAAGGGAGTTTTAAAAAACACAAGTGCCTGTGTCCCCAACTGCAGAGCCTAATTTGATTTGTCTAGACTGTGGCCTGGACATTAAGATTTTAAAGGCTTCCCAGATGATTCTAAAGTGCAATGAGATGGTTGAGAAACACCATCTTCCAGTTCCTTGATCAAATAATCTAAGGAAGAGCTGGGCTGAAACTCTACAACTATCCTATTTCCTAATCCCCTGATTGGCTCCCTCTGCTGCAAATCTGACCCTTTTGGACTCCAGAGCAGGGTCACTATGTCCCAGGAATGGATTTTTTTCTCTTTCTCTTTTTCTCTTTCTTGTGAGAGTGCTTGAGGTCACCAAGTATAAACCATGTTACTTTGTATTTACACAAATTCCAATCTTTAAGAAGAAAAACATGCTTTTCATTTCAAAGTTTTACATTAATTATTTGACTCTAGCAAGTGGCTAGTTAATTGGCATCTATTTTAGTCACAAATAGACTGGGATAAAGCAGACAATTTCTTTGCATAGAATTTTTCCTAACAGCCAAAACTGTCCAGTGAAGGAATAAATTGTCTTCTGAGAATTTTTTCCCATAGCGGTTCTTAAGAAGTCATGGAACCATGTCCTCTGCTATATTTGCACATGAGCAAATGACACACATACAAGGTTATCCATTAAAGTCTGGATTGTGGAAGTAAAAGACTGGAAACAACCTAAGTGTCTACCATGAGGGACTGGTTAAAAAATTATAGTACACCCTAAAATGACCTGCTATGCAGTCATAAAAGGGAATGAGGCAGGTCTTCATGCTCTGATATGGAAGGATCCAGTTGTGTGCTGGAGGTCGCTTGGACCAATTCATGAGCGCAGATAATTAGCTTCTCTTCCTAACTCTGCAGTCAGTGACCTCACAAAGCTTGAAATTGACCACGGTGGCAGTTATACCATGGACATCTGTAAATGCTACCAATCAAGGAATTCCCTACCCCACGAGACCTAGTTGTTAAACATTTACTAGCACACCACTGAAAAGATCTCCAAAACCCATTGTCAAATGAATAAAGCAAAGTGTAACACAATATGCTTAGTATGCTAGCAACAGTGTGAAAATAGGGGAAATCACATGTTTAATAACCTCTTATTCCTCAATATTTAAATTCTATTGTATTACTGTATGACCCAGCAATTTTACTCCTAGGTATATACCCAAAAGAAATGAAAACATGTGTCTACATGGAAACTTGTACACGAATTACTATAGCGGCATTATTCATAATAACCAAATAGGTGAAAACAACCCAAATGTCATTCATCAACAAATAAATGGATAAATAAATTGTGGTATATACATACAACAGAATGTTATTCAGCCGTAAAAAGGAAAGAAGTAGTGATACACGCTACAACTTGGATGAACCTTGAATACATTATAAGTGAAAGAAGCTAGACAGAAAAGGTCATATATTGTATGATTCCTTTTATAGGAGATATCCAGAATAGGCAAATCCATAGAGATGGAAAGCAGATTAGTGGTTACGAATAGGGGGAGGGGGAAACAGGGAGTGATAGCATAATGGTTAATTTTGTTTTTTGTTGTTTCTGGGGGGATGAAAAAGTTTCAGAGAGAAGTGATGGTTGCACATTGTAACTACACTAAATGCCACTGAATTGTACACTTTAAAATTGCTATATGTGAATTTTACCTCAAGTTAAAAAAAAAAAACCTCTGGGAAGCTATACATAGAAACTGTATTGTATAAACTAGTTGTCTCTGGAAAGGAGAACTGTATACCTGGGAGACAGGGCATCAGGGTGCCTTTTCATTGTATGCCTTTTAAAAAATAATTTTATTGAATTATATAGTTGATTTATAATGTTGTGTTAATTTCTGCTGTACAGCAAAGTGACTCAGTTATACATATATATGCTCTTTTTCATATTCCTTTCCATTATGGTTTCTCATAGAATATTGAATATAGTTCCCTGTGCTATACAGTAGGACCTTGTTGTTTATGCATCTTATATAGAATAGTTTGCATCTACTAATCCCAAACCCCCATCCTTTCCTCCCCCACCCCCCTCCCCCTTGGCAACCACAAGTCTGTTCTATATGTCTGGGAGTCTGTTTCTGTTTCATAAATATGTTCATTTGTGTCGTGTATACCTTTTTTGTACTTCAAAATTTTGAACCATGTGGACAAAAGGGGAGACGAAGGTCTAACAGACATATATGTCCCCTCTACAAAGCCCAAGATAAATAGATAAATAACGAGTTAGTGGCAGATCATATTTAAAGTCTATAAACATAGATTCTAGCTCAGTCCTCCAAATGCTAGCTTTCTAGAGGCTTCCATTGGTTGGGCTAAATTTGCCATATCCCATCAGGTGGGAACATCTTTTCAGAGGGCAACAGGGCATCTGGATTGACTCTGCCTTGTGAACGGAAGATACAGCAGAACACCTGGGAGACTTGGTGGTAGAGTGGGTGAAGCAGTTTGGGGGAATAGCCATACGTCCTTAGGTTAGGCATGTGACCTCTCTGAGACTTGATTTTCTCTCTGTAAAATGGGGATGATCAGACCTACCTCTCAGGGTTGGTATGACAATGTTATAGAGTATTAAGGTAACATGAGGATGTTCCTGGTACTCTATAGGCACTCGGTGCTAATCTCCTTTCCCAGGAAAGGGCCAGTGCTGCAGGTTTCTGCATGCTCAGGAGACCCTACCTGATGACTCAGCATGAAGATTTGCTCTGCCTTCATTGTTCAACTAGTCCAGCTACAAGCTCGATCTTTCTCCAATATCTTTCTGAGCCCTCCATTTCTTCCATTTTTACAAATCAAGATTGCATCATTGAAGTGGAGAATGAATAAAAAAGTAAAGAATTAGACTCCTAAGAGCAACTAGAGCTGTGATTTATTGAGTGCTTACCTTGGGTCTTGTATTTTAAATGTATTGTTTCTAACTCTTACAACAGCCTTAGAAGCAATATATTTCAATCCTCATTTTAGAGAGCACAGAGAGTTTAAGTAACTTGCTCACAATAATACACCCTAGTAAGAGAGCAGGGGTTGGAACCCAGGACTGCCTGACCTTCTACTCTATCACACTCCATCATGGGACCCAACTTGCAAATTTCCAAAGTCAAGGCTACTGCTCTGTGTGGCCTACAACAATCACAGAATCTAGATGAAAGTTGGAAGACTCCCCAAAGAGTATCAAGTCTAACCTCCCCCGACAAAGAACCCTCACTTCAACATCCCTTGATTCTTTGACGGGGAGCTCACCGCCTCATGTGACAGCCCATTCCATTTTTAGGCAATTCTAATTACTAGGAAGACTCATAATGTGCTATTTGCCAGTCAGATGCACCTGCTATTTTCATTACAACTTCATACACCCTGATGAGGCCATCATTAAGACATCCTCAGCTGAAATCCTGACTCCATTACCTCCTGGACTTACAATAGTCCCCCAACACCATTGCCAAATAAAGTCCCCCCAGAACATCAGTGATGCAGACAAAGTCATGAAAGGGATGTTGATTGCTGCTTCAAATGAGTCTGGGATAGGTGATTATCTCTTCCTGAGAAAAGGTTTTTCTGGGTGGGATGTATTGTCACTCGGGACAGAGGTATAGCATATACTGCAAAAGTTTAAAAATAATCAACACAATTCCTCAGTTAATTAAAGCGTTGCAAAAAGCAATGAAAGCTGATTTTTGTGCTTCTCCTTCTTCCTGGTTTTCAGCTTCTTTGGCAGTTTTCTGTTGAGTTGAAGGACAGTCAGCTCTAAACAATGAAAAATGAGCTAATGTCACTAGCTTCCTGCACCATGACATTACTGTAAGATCCAACCGCTAATAATGATGATTGAAAATGGATAATAATTAAGAAGGGGGTAACAAAGGTCTTCTGAGTGTGGGAGCTGTGCTCATCTGATTCTCCACAGGGGAAACAAAATATGTTTATGCGATTGTGCAAACTGCGGGAAACTAAAAGATGCCAGGGTCAGAATAGTAACGTGGCTCCTCTGGGATTTCAGGTGGCAAATAGGATGGAGAATCTTAACTTTAATGAAGACAACAAAAATCACATAATTAACACACACTGTTAACACCTCATTAGTCTCCCGGGGCTTAAGTTGTGCTAAAAATAATCAACACATTTTACTTAAATAGGGTGCTCCTACAGGTGATTGTGAAGGCTGCCTTGGCCATAGCAGAATGGAGCCATGGCTCTGCATGTTCTTCAAATGCTTTAAAGCAGGGCTTATCTTCATACCAAGGAAAGGATTATTAAAAACATATGTGGAGTTACAGAGTGGAAATGAGTGTGTTATGAAGAGCTTCTCTGAATCTGAGCCTGACTCCGAGCTTGACTCCAAAATCTTGCATAACCCTATTTCACAACCCAGGTCCCTTAAGTCAGCGTTGTCTCATAAACTAATCTGTTGGGGGGTATTGGTACTGGCTACAAGTCAAGCTGTAAAAACAGGCCAGTTTTGTTCAGGGCCTTCTCTTCCTTGCAACAGTCTAAGCATTAAAACTCCTAAGCATTAGACATTTGCTTCCACCTAATCTGGTTTGGCCCATGACTGCTATGACCAATGGAATTTGGGAGCAGTGACGTCACAGGATTCTGAGCCCGGGCATTAAGAAGGCCTGAACCTTTTGCCATGCCTTGAGCTCCCAAGTAAGAAGTTGGAGTACCCCAATCGGAAAACAAGGCCACAGGGAGAGGCCTTGGAGGATGAGTCATCACATGAAGGTCAGTCACATAGAAGAGCACTTGAGGCTCAGATACCCAGCCTTGTTGCCCACTGACGGCAGTACAAGAGAGAAGCCAAGCGAGACCAGTAGAGGAACTGCCAGCAGCCAATCCCCAGCCAACCCACTATCAAAACCACCCACGAGACATGATAAAAGGGTTGCTAGGGTGCATGCTGCAGGGCAATAAATAACCCAAAGGCCTCCTCTCTGCCCCTCCCCTTGACAATGCCCCTGCTCACCCACTCTTGAGCACCTCTCTGTGCATTTCCAAGGTATCTTCTAACACATTTGGGAAAATCATCTACGTGTGTTCACATGTGTTCACGGGAGCAGTTCTCTCTCCGTTTCTTGGCAAAATAATCATAGTCACTGGAATTCTTGGAGATGAGACAACAGACTTCGTCGTCAGCTAAGAGAGAAATGCAAGGTTGCTCTTGCTCTTGTTTTCCCACTGTGTAAAAATAAGAGCACTAATATACCCGCGTGGGATTAAATAGCAAAACCCTGGGCTTAACGGCCGGTGGCGCTGGTGGCAGAGAGGGGTGAGAGTCATTGGTTAATTATGCGGCCCTGGACGTCTCCCTAAGTTTTAGAGTCAGTGATAGCTCTCCAAGGGGACTTTTCAAGTAATCCTCAACTTGAAAGCTCTTCTGTTCCTGTCAAAAGTCAGGGCAGATAGCAAACCTGCTCCTACCCCCTCAGTGAAGATTGGAGCTTGCTCCAAACAGAGTGGCAGGGAGGCAGAAAACAGCTGTGATAGACAGAAAGCAAAACAAAGAATTTTGTGAGCGTATTGAAGGAACATTTACACAGACCTGTGCAGTAGCCTCATCACTAGCAAAGCTAAAGTTTTAGAATCTTTTTTTTTTTTTACTTCCTCACGTCCCAACACGCTATTGTAGAGCCAGATGGCAAACAAAATAACATAAACACATAAACAGCAAAGCCAGATAAAAGAATATCCCTCTAAATTGAATCTAACAGTTGTAGAAGTATTGTTGACAAGACCCTGTACTTTGATTTTTAGAAAACTTATATTGAATAAATAAATGGACGGATAGATGGATCACCGGATGCCCATGATGGAAAGAGAGAGTGCAATGTGTCCACAAGCTCTTCTAGAGGGAAACGACCATATAACATTGTGAGACCCAGAGAAGGTCTGTGAATGGTGCAGAAGCAGGATGATGAGGAAGGAAGATCTGGGTGAAACATTTCCTTTAGTTGCACCTGGTTAAGGTTTACATCACTCCCCTCAGGTAAGGAGGAATATACAAGACTTTGTTGTTGTTTCTAGTCTGGGTCCTCTTTATTCATGCTTAAGTTAACTATAAGTAGTTAATTCCATGGAATGAGCTTGGTCCTTCTCATCTAATCTTCTTGCTGTCTTTGTAAAAATCTCAAATTAAAGAACCTCCTTAGTTTCTTAAAGAACTACAGATAAATATCTGAACTAGTGCCGCAGTCATTGTGAGCCGCCTACCTAATAAACATTCTCTTCCTTCTTAATAAGGAAAATTCAGTTTTGTTAGGGTAGCAGTATGTTAGGCTAGGAACAGTTTGCCAGATTCCCATGAATCTAGGGATGCCCTGTGATACATTTCTCGCCATGAGACATAAATTGAAGGCAACTGGGAAATCTGCCAGTGCTGCCACTGCCCCCCTTCTCCTGAATCAGATGCACATCTGGAAGCATAAAAGCCAACTTGCAGCAATGAGGCTACAAGCATGAGGTCAGAAGTCTACGCACTGCTGATGAAGACAGAAAGGAAAGATGTGAACGCCCTGAGCCCGAAGTAATGTAAAGCCACCCTACCAGCTGTGAACTTTTTGTTCCATGTGACAAACATCTAAATGTTTAAGCAACTTTTTATCATATTTGCAGCCAAAAGCACTCTTGGCAGTTACTCTTGGGTTGATCCGATTGAAAATTACAGTCTGGGTTCTAGTGCCCAGAGTAGGTTAGGGAAGAAGCAGTCTTAATTGGACATTGCCTGAATAAAGGGCAATTCCTTACAGGGTATGGTACATTGTATTAGTTTGGGCTACAAATAAAAGAAACTCCTGACTTGCACTAACTTATATAACAAATCACAGAGTAGAAAATCCAGAGGTAAAAAAGACACAGGTGAAGAACCATCACAGCCTTAGGAGTCCAGATTATTCCATCTCTCTGCTTGGCTATCCTTGGGGAACCCCATGTGCTAGTTGAAGTAAATTAATCAGGAACTATCCTTGGTTACCCCATGAACCCTGTTGGGTAGAGTTAGATACTTGGACAAAATGTATGCCTATTAGAAAGGAAAAGCAGGGATTGATAATCATAGCAAACCAAAAGTGTCCATGACACACATGCTGGATAAATGCTTTGCAAAATGTGGAAAGTCCCAAAGTAAGAAATGATGATGATTCTACCAGCCTAGTGCCAGCATTAGTTTGAATACATTCTTCTGCTGCCACTTGGGAAAAAAGAGGGCTTGTTTTCTTGTCCATTCAGCTAACATTTATGGCTTCCAACTGAATGGTCTGATTCATTCATCCCATTTGACTGGTCTCATAACAGGAAGTAATTAAAATATCCCAAGGGATCAAACAGCCCACTTGTAAAATTGGAATATTTGAAAAAAACAAACAATTCCTTCCTTTTCTTCCTCCCAACTAAGCCACCTTCACTGGTGGTATCGAATAAACCCAAACTCTGTTTAAATGAAAAGAAAGAGATTACAAAGTCTGTTTAATAACAAGACATAGTCATGGATGCTTATTAGAAATAGTCTTTTTTTCAGTGTGGAGCTAAGGTTCTTAAGAATTTTAAGAACTGGCACCTCACTGGGAATAGATGTGAAAACTGAGTGAAGGATCACATGATGTGTAGGCAGCTTCACAGGAGTTCATTTCTCCTCAGAACACCAATCTGCTTGTGTGTAATCCACCGTGGTACTCAGTGTGGCATCCGTCGGGGAGAACAATTCCTAGTGCCGGGAACCACCTGCCAGACATACAGAATTTTGACAGAGTGGCATCTGTGTTTTCCTTTGGGAACTATGTCCTTCCCGTCCTCCCCATGTGGTTCTGGTGGTGCTGACCCAGATCCTGGTAGGGGTGGGCCTATCACACAGTCGTGTATTCCATCCTCATCCAGGCAGCAGCTGGTTATTCTGCTAATGTTTACAAATGTCTTTGCTTTTCAAATGTATTGAAGTACAATTTACAAGCAATAAAATGCATGATCTTTGACAAACATAAACCCTCATGTAAGCATCCCATATCAATATATAGAACATCTTTATCACCCCACTTCCATCATCCCAGAAAGATTTCTTATGTCTCTTTGTAGCTAATTGTAACACACATCCATATCCAGTGCCCCTTAACTCCCATCCTAGGAAGCCATTGTTCTGATTTCTATGACAATAGATTCTAGAACTTCATTTCAATAGAATCATACAATATGTACTATCGTGTGTCTGGCTTCTTTCACTCCGGGTACTATTGTTGACATCAATCCATGTTGTTATATGTACTAGCAGTTTATTCCTTCTTATTTCTGAATAGCGTCCAATTATGGAAATATAACACAGATGATCTATGCACCTGCTCATGGACATCTGTGACGTTTCCAGTGGAACAATTATAAATAAAGTTCTTATTCATAGTGTTGTATAAGTCTTTGTGTGGACATACATTCTCATTTCTCTTGAGTAAATATCTAGGAATGAAATTATTGGATCACATGTTAAGTGAATGTTTAACCCTATAAGAAACTTCTGAAGTCTCTTCCAAAGTGGTTCACCATTTTACACTCTCACCAATAATGTAGGAGAGTTCTAGCTACTCCACATCCTCATCAACATTTACATTATCAGTCTTTTTCTTTTTAGCCAAGCATATTGAGGTACAGTGACATTCAACTGTGGTTTTGTTTTGCATTTTCCTGATGACCAATGAAGATGCTTATTGGTCATTTGTACTGAAGTGCTGGTTAAATTCTTTGATCCCATTTTAAAAACTGGGTTAGCTTTCTTCTTATTATTTCATTGTAAGCATCTCTAAATATTCTGGGTACAAGTCCTTTGACAGATATGTCAATATTAATATGTCAATATTAATAATATTTTCTCCTGGTCTGTGGTTTGCCTTTTCAGTTTTGTAAAGGTGTCATTTGAAGAGCAAAAATTTTTAATTGTGATGAAATGCTATTTCTCCATTTTTTAAAAGATTTATGCTTTTTTGTTCTACTAAGCAAACTTTACCTACTTGAAGGTCACAAAGATTTATCTCCTATACTTTATTAATAGAGTTTTCTAATAGGTCTTGAAGTCAGGTAGTATAAGTCCTCTAACTTTTTTTCCCCAAAATTATTTTAGGTATCTTCTTTTGGCTTTTTAAACTTTCTGTAAAGTTTATCTTGCAATTTCATTGATTTCTGTTCTTTATTTTCTTTCCATCTTCTTACATTGCTGTGATTTTTCTAGCGTCTTAACATTTAAACCTTTCTATTTTTCTAATATAGTTATATATTTTCCTCTAATAAGTGCTTTGACTGCATTCCACAAATTTTGATCTGTTGTTTTCATTACGATTCACTTGGAAATATGTTCTAATTTCCCTTATGGTTTCTTCTTTGACTCATGGATTATTTAGTGTGCCTTATTTAATTTCCATATATTTGGGGATTTCCTAGATATCTCATTGCTATTGATTTGTATTTTTCTTTCATTGTAATCAGATAACATAGTCTATAAAGCTTTAACCTTTTTAAATATAATGAAACCAGGATAGACTAGGATATGATCTATCTTGGTGAATATTTCATGTAAACTTGAAAAGAACATTCATTCTGCAATCGTTGGGAAAATATAACTTTAGTCATGTTGGTTGATACTGTTGTTCAGATAATCTATATGCCAACTGTTTTGTCTATTTCTTCTATCAATTAATAAGAGAGTATGTTAAAAAATGTCCAGCTATGATTATGTACTTATTTATTTTTCTCTTTAGTCAAGTTTTTGTTAATGTATTTTAATGCCTTGTTATTGAGCATATAAACATTTAGCATTATTGTCTTCCTAATAAATGTGCCTTTTATCATCATGAAATGTCCAGTTGCTGAGATTATCTACAGCCATCATCTTTGTCTTGCCATCTACTTTGTCTGATATTAATATAATCATGCTCGTCTTATGCTTACTGTTTGCATGGTAAATCTTTTTTCATCCTTTTACTGACAGTTTATCTGTATCTTGATATTTGATGTATATCTCTTACAGGCAGTAAATAACACTGTTGAGCCATCATTTAAAAAACAAGAAATATCACATAGAAATGTGAATCTCTGGCCTCTCTTGAGATCTGGCAATAATAGGTAGCATTCCCACAGGCAACGTCTGGTTGGGCAGCTGCTGCCCCCTATAGATTCAGAATGTCCTCTTCAGTCCCCACTCTTCTCTAGTGTTTCCCAGACACTGGGGCTGAGTTGCCATGTTTTAATGGGCTGTTGCTGTCTTTCTCACAGAAAAGAAATATTTTTTCAGGCAAATATCTCCACTAGAATATGAAGACAAAATGTAGATAGGAAGGTTGTATGTTTAAAGACAAAAAGGAGACAACACACACCTGGCCCACTTTATTCATGATGCAGCCTGTCTGGCTCCCACAGGTGCTGGAGTTTTCAATTCCTGTTGTAGTAAATACTCAAGTTCTGTTTGAGATGATATAACTTTGAGCATTAGAATTCAAAAAAGAGAGGATGGTTTCAGCCTAGACATAGGCATTTTCTTTTACAAATGGCTATTCTCCCCTAGTAATGCATTTTAAAAACAATGTCAAGTCTATATTAGTGTGTATATAATAAATATATGCTCACAAATAAGCAGATAACTTTATTCTGATCAATAATACCCAACCAGAACAATGCTCTGATTATTAAAACACGTCTCCATAAGTAAAATAAAGTAGTTGAGCCAACAGTTAGATCCCAGCTCTTCTGCCTTGGCTTTGAGGGAAATTGGCCAACGAGAGATAAACCCCTGCTTCTGATGTAAAAGTTTTGTGGAGAAAGACCAGTGTGAAAAGCTTCTGATGCTAAGATGGACAAAAGCTGGAGAAACATTCAAAAAGTTCCATGCTTTGGTCCCCAGCTGGGTCTGCCAACAGCTCCTATTACATCACCACCATAAGGAGGATGTCCTAAGACCCAACCCTACTCCTTCTGTTCTCTCCAAGAAGGGCAAGATGGATCCTGCACAGCTGGGCCTGGGCCCAGAGAACTGTCAGGAGGTTGACTGCTTTATAAGATTGCTCCAAAATTCCGTGAAATGAAAGTCAAAGTATACTATTAGGGCCCTAACGCAGGACCATCTAATCTTCCAAATGCTGCTGCCCCTCTGGATTTATCTCTGGGTGGCCTTGATGGGTGATGGTGGTTTGGAGGCTGTGATGGGAGTTGCTACCCACTCCATTTGAGACCGTCACTTAAGAAGGGCCAGACCCTACTGGATTCATTTTCTAAGTGAGACACATGGCTGCTTCTCTGTTTTCCTCCCTGGGTTTCAAATCTGAAGCTTTTTGAATTCTGTCAGCATTTAGACTTCCTGATTCCTTTTCTAAAGTAGAGGCTGAGTCAGAGGACCTCTTCTGTACAGTTTCTTCCAGCATCAATTTTCTGTAATCCTAAGAGTAAAGAATGTTATATCACTTCTGCCCCTAGATTCTATTCTCTACATGTTGCAGGTTTGTGCATTTTGTACAAGCTCCCAGGGGGTTTTCTGTCCATCTTCTTTTGTTAGTCTGGTTGTTCTGAAGGTGTGGAGAAAAGGAACAGCGCCAGGCTGGCCATCTGAGTGCGGAGAGTTTTTCTTCCTCCTGGTGAGGTTTCAGGGTGTGTGTCTGAAGAGCTCAGCAGGGCAAAGGTGAAGAGATGCTCTGTGAAGCCTCAGAACTGGTGAGGTAGAACGTCACCAATCTGAAGGCTCAGTGAACTGGGCACAAGTTCTTCCTCTGCACCTAATAGGTGTGACACTGGACAAGTCAATTAAGCACCATAGGTCTCAGTTTCTTTATTTGTAAAATATGGGAGTGACACTGGGGAGGATCTATGGTCCTTCATATATAGGTCTCTTCAAATGGATTATAAGCCACCTGAACTAAGGCTATGATCTCTACATCTTCACAGTCATGATGCCCAGTGCAGGATCTGGCACATAATTGTATCAGTTAGGCATGAATTTGGCTGCTAGTAACGGAAACCCACTAATAGTGGAACACATTGAGGTTATATTCTCCTATTACGAGAAAACTACAACTGTACTGGTGTTGGTTAAGGTGCTCAGTGAGACACTTTCCCTCCCTTTAGCTTTTAATTTTTTAATTTATTTTGTCAGTGAAGTTTTTGAGGACCTAGGTTCTTTCCTTCTTTCCCCCTCCATCCTGTGCATGTTGGCTTTTGTTCTCATGCTCACCGACTATAGTCCCAAGGGAGCTGCCACATTGCTAGGCATCAAAACCATGTTCAAGAAAAGAGGAAGGAGAAAGAGGCAGCACCAACCATTTCTGTCTCTTTTGTAATGCAAGTAAGAGCCTTCCCCAGAGCCACATCAGGTTATGTCTCATTGGCTATATCTGGGTGACATGACCACCGCTAGCTGAAAGGGATGCTGGGAAAGCAAGTGCCTGGTTTTCCAGCTTCTATAGTAGGAGGCAGCAAGAAGAGGGGTCAATATGGCCATTGGGTTAACAAATATTTTAAAATAAATACGACTAGAAAGTAAGCTGAAAAATGCTTCTCTTTTCTCAAGTGGAATGTACCATGCAAGTTTTTGAGGAAAGAAGCGCTTCATTGGATATGCTTTTAAATTATTCATACTGCTATTTTGTTTTTATCTGGCAAAACAGGAATGACCTACGTGTTCCCTCACAGGTATGGGCAGGAAGTGGAACTAGAGGCAGGGTCAGAGTTCATGAAGAACTTAGCTTGGACGGATTTCACTTCGATGTTTTCCTGAGAGAATACTTTGCACATACTCACCTTCTGATCAGAAAGGCATTGCTTTCGTGTGCTACAATTGGTCTTCTCCTCACATGGCCAGCCAAGTGTAACTAGTTGAGAAGTTCCTGGTTCTGACTGGTTTCCATTACCTTGTGATTCACGCACATTTGAACAGAAGGGTGACACATTCACGGTGAAAAGGAAATTTCCCAGAATGTGGCATGGCCACAGAATGCAGTCTCTCTTCTTCACTGAAGAGCAGTGCTATTAATACAACGAAAAGGTGCATGAAAATCACTTAACAAGTGCCCGGCATGCAAGAGGCACTAAATACATGTGAGATGGTATGATTTTATGACTGTTAATAAGAATGATGTTTCTTTTCTCCCTGCCCACCTTGCCAATAGCATCTGCTTTTTTCCGTATTACCCTGACGTGTTTGGACAAAATGACAGGATCCAAGATTGAACTACACAGGTCCCTGGTCCCACTCCTACTCTCTGGGGGCTTCTGAGAGAACCTCAGGCAGGCAAGACATGCTTGAAGTTTTCTCAGGTATGTCTGAATTACTCTGGTTGGATAAACTGTCATCACACAGAACCTGGCCTTCTAGGGATGCAAACTGCAACCCTAATTGTTGCTTTCAAAACTTTCTCCTCATGGTAACCACTTTATTTCCTAGTAGAATTTAATCCTATCAGTTTTTTGAACACAATGAAAAGGAAGTTATTTACAATTGATATCCCTGCATAAAAGAACTACCAAGTTCTCTAGCAGAGATCTCTTCTATACAGATAGAAGTGCTTTTGAATGCATCTCCTAATAATGGCTGATTTACAACGTTTGCTTGATTTTCTGTTGTATTATACATTAACACTGGGGAAAGAACAGAGGTCAGTGTAGGTGTCTTGTTTGCAAGGCAGTCACTGATGTTACAGAGATAACTGTGAGGTGTAGACTCATTTGTTGTTTCTAACTTTTCTTTCATCTCCCCTTTAGACTGGAAGGTAATAAAGTGTAATGATTAAGGGGCCAGGGTTAGGAATCGGAGAATCTTGAGTTTAAATTTTGACTTTGCCATGTTATAGCGCTGAAACTTTGGGCCTATTATTTCTTTTTTTTTTTTTAATTGAAATATAACTGACCTATTATTCAGAAAGAATAATTATTCTTTCTGAACCTCCTTTCTTTATCTACAAAGTGGACAAATTAACACCCATCCCACAAAATTATTGCAAGCATTAAATAAAGTGTTCACTTCCAAGTGCAGAAAATGCAACCCAAACAACTTAAGCAAAAAGAGAATATATTTGACTCACATAACGAAAACAGAGTTTCAGGTACCGCTGGATCCAGGGCCTCAAACACTGCAATTAGGTCCAACTTTCACTCTACTTTTATTCCACTTCCCTCCATCGGCCCTATCCTCAGACAGATTCTCCCTTAAGGGCTGAAATAACTCTACTCTTTCTCCTCCAGTTGCAAGTCCACTGGGAAAGAGAAGATACCTCTCTTACAACAGTCCCAGCAAAAATGTCATTGAATCTCACTGGCTCTGAAAGGATTATCCCAGAACCAATGCAATGTTATGACTGGTCAGGAGCCCACCTCTGGAGCAAGGGGTTAATCAACACCATTTGCATGGACTGAAAATGCAGTGGTTTCCAAGCAGGAAACTGGCGTGCAGTTGCCAAAGGAAAAGGCCATGAATGTTGGTGGGGTCAGGTGGGAGAAAAAGCAAATTTCCCCTAGAATGCCATAAAAAGGAAAGTGAATATGGACTTTAATATCAATCCTAGAATACCATAATGGAGGAAATCTTTCTTGTCCCTTAAAAGAAATAAAATTAGGTTAAGTGAAGAAATTGCCACTGGATACAGTAGTTACAAACTGATATAATTATGACTTCAAGAACTGAATGAAATACAAATTTTTTTTAGTTGGATGAAAGATTCACAAAGAGAAACCAGATGTTTCAGGGTGGGGCAGAGTGGCGGGCAGCATCTGGAACTTGGAAAACTCATTAGTCAAAGGCACCTACACCCATTAACAGAATGCAGAGAGGCGAGCGTGGATTGAGCTGATAATGCCTGAGTTCCCAGTGAGCCAGAAAGACTGATGTAGGGACAGAGGACTGGAGGCTCTGAGTTCTCAGAAGTCTCCACCTTATCTTGCGAAATGTCTGCCCCAGGACAAAGATCTTTAGTTTTTCTTCCTGCCAAGTAGAGGTTCCCAAACCTGGTTGTACCCCAGAATAACCAGCTTTAAAAAAGATGATTCCAGAAAGCCCTTGCTGGCAATGGATTCACTCAGCCTGCGATGGTGCCTGGAAGTCTAGATTTTGAACAAGCTGTCCTGCGGCCAAGACTAATGTTTGGGTCTTTAGGGACCCTGTCCATCCCTCCCCAGCTACAGTCCCCATTCTGTACTGCATGGATCTGTTGACACCGCTGTTCCCTCCCCAGAGTATGAACCCCAAAGGGCAGGGACTCTCCCAGGTTTGGGTACCAGCACACAATGGAGTGAGCACCCACTAATCATTTATTGAAGGAAGGCTGGCAGGCAGACAAGCAGGCAGGCAGGCTGCCTATTCCCATGTGGATTTTTCTGGGGAAAAAAGCTCCTTTTGGAAAGAGCTGCTGTGATTGAGAAAAGATCATGGCCGCAAAGGAAGAAAGGGCTTTGGGGAGGGGAAAGATTCATGGGTCCCTCAGACCACACTCTTTTAAAAGACTCTTCCATAACTTTAATAAGGAAGCGAGAACAGGATGAGCGTGATAACGTTTGGGCCATCGGGTTAGCCTCGCCTCCCCATTTTACAGATGATGAAACAGAGGCACAGGGAGTTGGTCCAGGAGCACATCCTTAGGAAGTGACACAGCTGACACTCTGCAGCCTGAGTCCCCACCTGCGTCTCACCTCTCACAGGTGTGGCCGCACAGTTCTGGAGGAAACATCATGCATATTTGCAGGCATCCATTTCCATCTTAGATGCATCCAGCAAAAATAAATCAATAGCTGAGGAAATCAGGGGAGAGCAAAGGGCCTCTCAAGAAAGAGACCATTGTACACGTCTCCAACAGGCTATTTTCGTTCTACTTTTTATTCTGCTGCTACACCCTGAAGGTCACTTGCTACGTCTGAATAAACCAGTGAAGTCACGAAAAGGAATACTTGGCTAGGGAACGCGGGGCTGGGGGGGAGGTGACAGAGCTGGAGGAGGTGAGGCAATTCCACAACAAGGACTGCCTAGCCGGCTTCCCTCCCTAAACCGGCCCAATGACCTTCTTTCCTCGCGGTGACCACTCCCCCGAGGCTGCCCTGCGCGGCCACAAACAGCCCAGGAGCCCGCTCCGTGTTCCTGCGACCAGCTGGCGGCTGGTGGGGTGCTGCTTCCCAGGTCCCAGGAGGGAAGGCTCTCTTGGAAGAGTTGGAAAGGTGAGTGCGAAGTCAAGGTTAATTTCGTTCTTCTGGGAGTGTGCTTACTGAGTTTGAAACTGGGGCGGGGCATCCAGCCTCTCCTAGGAGAAGGATATGATCATTTTCGTGGGAGAGAAACACGCTTCTTTTATTTTTTTTTAACATCTTTATTGGAGTATAATTGCTTTACAATGGTGTGTTAGTTTCTGCTTTATAACAAAGTGAATCAGCTATACATATACATATGTTCCCATATCTCTTCCCTCTTGTGTCTCCCTCCCTCCCACCCTCCCTCTCCCACCCCTCTAGTGGTCACAAAGCACTGAGCTGATCTCTCTGTGCTATGCGGCTGCTTCCCACTAGCTATCTAAACACGCTTCTTGACAGAGCCCAGCTGCTGTAAAGCAGAGGACTGGGGAGGCGGGGAGAGGGGTGAGGAAGGCAACCGGGGAGGAGAAACTGACTGTTCTCAGATCTGCTAATGCCAGGCCAAGAGGACCTCAGCATCCTCTGGGTTAGAGAAAAAAGAAATCTGGAGTGAGGAAGGTGGATGTTTCTGGATGTTGCCTGGCATGGGTGGTGAGGAAAAGCCACCTGCTTAGGGGAGGCACAAAGGGAGGGCCTGGCTGCCTCAGGAGCACAGCCGGGATCCCTTCTCAGAGGGCGCCCAGGCATTAGAACACACGGGAGCCTTCGTGGGGGCCGCAGTCTTCCCAGACCCAGACCCAGGAAGGAGGCACTGGCCCGGAGGCTTGCTTTGTCCCCTGTCTCTGATAACTATGTTCTCCCCTCTGGACCAAGCGGGCCCTCCAAAAACCACGTGGTCATCCACAGCTCAAACTTAGTGAGAGACTGAGCCAGAAGGGTGAGCCTTATGCGGGTGGGCCTTGAGGGCTAGAGTGAAAAGCTTAAGACCCAAGGAGCCAGGGATTTAAGAAGAATTCTCTTTTTAAGAGAAAAACATCTCCTTCAAGTGTTCATTATGACCCAAGCATTCTTGGAAAAGAAAGCTTTGTGGACACATCCAAAACAATCTGTCTTTGCTGTATGTTTTTAAGGAAGTACCTTCCAATCGGCAGAGCCCTCCTGAGGGCCAGGACTGGTTCAGAAGGAGAGGGGTGGTGGGTGATGATGGAGACCTTGAAGCCAAGGTCTGGCCTCAGGGATGCTCCTCCATTCCCATCCCCACTCCCTGGGGCTTCAGTGTAGTAACCAGGCCACATCAGAGGGGGTTCCCTTGATGTCACTTTCTGGACTTCTCCTCCTACCTGTCACTCCTTCTTGGAGCCTTTCCTGGCCACCTCCTCCTCCCACGGCTGCAATAGCATCTTTCAGCTGATGGTCCTGAAATCCCTATCAGCAGTTTCTCTCTGATAGCTAAGAGCTGCCACTTACTGGGAATTTTCTAGGTAGCAGGCGCTGGGCTAAGTGCCTTGATGAGAGCTGTTCAGTGTGGTGCCTAAACCTTGGGCTTGGAGCAGACCACACCTTTGCAAATCCTGCCTCAGCTATTACTGAACGTGTAACCACAGGCAAGACACTTGCCTTTCTGTGCCTCAGTTTCCTGCACTTTAGAATGGGCATAACAATGCACTCACCCCAGAGGGTTTTTGTGAGGCTTAAATGAATTAACACACACTAAGTGCTTTTAACAGTGCCTTCACGTGTGTTCAGTAAATGCCGGCAATTCTAATTGTGTCTTTTAAGCCTCACAGCAAGACTCCAAGGTTAGTATTATTATCTCTATTTGCGGATAAGAAAACTGAGGTTGAGAGAGGAGGGGGAGCCCAACTAGAGTTTGCAGTCCAGCATTTTCTCTGTTACTCTGTAACCAAAATAACAATTATGCTAGCTCTTAAAGAGTAAGTAAAGTGGCAGAGTCAGGCTTCAGGTCCAGTGAGTTCCGGATTCCAATTCTTTTAATCACCACACTAGACTGCCTTCCTGTAATGGTTATGGAAAGAATAAACACACAACCCCAGAATTTAATTTTAAAATGGCACCTGCTTGGGGGTCGGAGAAGGCCTTTGAAAGTGCAGTTGACCCTCAAACCAGCTCTTTGGAGGCAGCATTGATCCCTGTGGGCAGACTGAAAAATGTGAAAATAGCCTGGCATCTCATATCTCGTTTACACCTCCTGGTGGCCCTTGGTGGTCTTACCAGCCTTGTCTTACAGCTAAGAGAGAGTCAGTAACTTCCCCCATGATAATGCGGTTATGCAATATGGCATATGTGTCTCACCATAAAATTCCTGGTTGGGTCCCAGAATCTTTGATGGAGCTTTAAACCAAACAAATCAACTCATGCCCACTGAATCAGAATCTCTTAGGGTGGTGCCTGGGCGTCTGAATTTTAAGAACCAGAATCTGATGTGCAGCCAACACTGAGAACCCCTCCCAGTTACACTGCCTCTTCCAAAGGCCGGAAGCCCCATTTACAGCCATCTGCTGAACATCCCACCTGGGATCTCGCATCTCAGCAGGCTCGGGTTGAACTTGCCCTCCCCTTCTTCTCGGGGCCTGGTCCCACCATCCATCACCCAGTCTCCCCTGCTGGGACCTCAGTCATGCTCAACTCCTCTTCCCCACTGCCAGTGGTACCCAAAATGTCTCCTGTATCCATGCTGCCTCCACCTTGGTAAAAGCCTTCACCATTTCTGGTCTGGATCGCTGCTACTGCCCCCTACCTCATCACTCTCTGACTACCTCTATTTCTCCACTGTGTCTCCCTTTCTTCTTGTCTTCTCCCCTGTCCTCTCCATCCCGCAAATCCAGCCCCCATCCTTTCACCTGCCAGACTTAATGAACTAAAAACTATCTCAACCCTCACTTTTCTGCTTAAAAACTTCCACCAGCACTAGCCTCCTGGCTAATAACCACACACCTTAGCACGGAAAAGCCAGCCCTTCCATCCCTGGCTCAGCGTTCCCTCTTCAGCCTCGACTCCTCTCTGGTGGCACAGGCCACGTTCCAGCCACACTGAATTACCCCATCCCCGAAACGAACTGTGTCCCTTCACAGCCTGTGAACATATCATGTTGTGCCTCCCGCCTGAAATGGACTTCTGACCTGGCTTGGCTGAAAAACTCCTCCTTGTCTTGTGGGACCCTTAAAAGTCACCTCCTCTGGGAAGCCCTCCTGGAGTCTCCCAGGGAGATGGGCACTCCTTACTCTGTCCTTCCCCAGAACAAGGCTCCATCTTCAGTTACAGGATGGCATCGGAATGATCTGATGACACATCTGTCTGTCAGTGAACTCCTCATTCAACATTCACATATTAAACATCTCCTACTGCCAAGTGCGGGCCCAGATGCTACGGATACTGATGAATAAAACTGAGTTTCTAGCTTTAGTCTACTGAGCGTGGCAGAGAAGAGGGGACAGGGCACTTCAGAGAGAAGGCACAACAAGCGCAAGAAGCACGGCAGCAAGCCTTATGCTGCCTGTGTAAGAGAGGATGCAGAAAGAGAGCAGCAGAAGATGAGGGGCAGAGATGAGGAGAGGGAGGACATCTGGAAGGGCCATGAGAGCCTCCCTCGTGTCTCCTGAGACAAGCCCCCACCCCTGGGCCAACTGTCCTGGACTCCCCATGCTATGGAGATGGGACTTGGGAGGACCACGATCAGAGCTGTGGCTCAGAAAGATCCTCCTGAGTTTCTTGAGATTATGTCCCATCCATCTTTACAACCACAGCACCTAACAGTTTCTGGAACGCAGCAGGCCCTGAAGAGACAGGGGCCGAAAGAACAAAAAGCACGCTAGGCAAGGAAGCCCCTTGGCGGGAAGGGTTTGGATTCAAGGGCACTGGGGTCCCTGGGGTTCCAGGTTTCCAGTGATTAAGTCTCGCTCTGCCCCCACCCCCTGGGGGTGCCCGCAGGTGCCCGACTCCGGCCATGCTGGCGCTGCTCTGTGCCTACCTGCTCCTGACGTCCCGCGCCTCGGACGTCTCCACCGACCCGCACCTGGAGCAGCCCGGCTCCCGCATGCAGGAGCAGATCCACGACATGCACGCCAAAGTGACAGAGATCTGGCAGGAGATGACGCAGCGGTGGGTGGCGGGCGGCGGCCAGGACGCCGCGCTCCACGCCATCTGCCCGGTGCTGCCGTCGGCCACGCTGGACGCGGCGCAGCCCCGGGTGAGCGGCGTCGTGCTCTTCCGGCAGCTCCGGCCTGGTGCCTTGCTCGAGGCCTTCTTCCACCTGGAGGGGTTCCCGGCCGAGCCCAACGGCACCAGCCGCGCCATCCACGTGCACCAGTTCGGGGACCTGAGCCAGGGCTGCGACTCCACCGGCCCGCACTACAACCCGCTGGCCGTGCCGCACCCGCAGCACCCGGGCGACTTCGGCAACTTCGTGGTGCGCGACGGCCAAGTCTGGAAGTACCGCTCCGGCCTGGCCGCCTCGCTCTCCGGCCCTTACTCGATCGCGGGCCGCGCCGTGGTGATCCACGAGGGCGAGGATGACCTGGGCCGCGGTGGCAACCAGGCCAGCCTGGAGAACGGCAACGCAGGCCGCCGGCTCGCCTGCTGCGTGGTGGGCCTGTGCGGGCCGGGGCCCTGGGCGCGCCAGGCACAGGAGCACGCGGAGCGCAAGAAGCGGCGGCGAGAGAGCGAGTGCAAGGGCAGCTGAGCCCCCTACCCGGGCGCCCCGAGAGCTCCCTCCACGCCCCAGACCCATTCCATGTGCCCTGGGAGCCCCTGCACGCCCTGACAGCCCTACAAGTGCCTGAGATCCCCTCCGAGTACCCCAAGACCCCTCTACACCTGACACCTCTCCAAACTCCCGAGACTCCCTCCATGTGGCCCAGGCCCCCCTCTACGTGGATCTGTCTGTGCTGTGACACCTCTTCCAAACACCCTGAGACCCCTTCTACACCCTGACTCTCCTCCAAGCGCCCA
This sequence comes from Mesoplodon mirus, assembly GCF_964341445.2. Classification (NCBI taxonomy): domain Eukaryota; kingdom Metazoa; phylum Chordata; class Mammalia; order Artiodactyla; family Ziphiidae; genus Mesoplodon; species Mesoplodon mirus. The sequence goes on from NC_138977.1 coordinate 175,271,493, forward strand.
AGATGCCCTCCATGTGACCCAGGACCCCTTCTACACATCCCAGGATCTCTCCATGCCTTGACACCACTCCAAGAACCCTGGGACACCTCTACACCCTGACACCTCTCCAAGTGCCCAGGATCCCCTCCATGTGACCCAGGTCCCCACCCTCTCAGCTTGATTTTTCTCCTTCTGCCCCCAGAGACACTCCCTACTCTGAGGTACCACTTTTGCCATGGCTAGGATCTCCCCGAAAATCCCCTCCACCCTGAGGTCTCCAACCATGTATACTGAGACACCCCCTTTCATCCAGAGGGCACCCTGAGCTCTGAGGACCCCAAGAGATACTGAAATATCCTCATTTACCCTGAGGGTCTTCCAGACTCCCCCCTTTCCACCCTGGCACCCCCGCCCTCACCCTGTGAGCCCTGAGATCCCTCAATGCCCTAAGAACCTACCTACCCCCACCCCCTTTAGGTTCCTCCTAGGCAGTCTGAGACCCCTGCTGAGGTTGCCTCTCCCCCTCCCCCTCCCCCTCCCCAGCCTGTGCAGTGCAGCCTGCACTTAGGCGCCCCTGCCTGGTGTCTCCAGCTATTCCCCCAACCCCACACCCCAGAGAGCTGCTCCTCTGTGGGCTGTTTGGCAGTCTTCGTGTTGCACATTAAAAACTTAGCAATTCAGTACTGCATGGGGGCCTTGGTTACTTTTTTGGTTTATTTGGGGCTTCTCTCCCCACTCAGCTATTTTTTTGGGGAATGGCAAAGATGTTTCCCAAACCTCTTAGGACTTCTCCTTCTCCCCTGCCCAGCTCTGTTGGCTGCAAGGCTCCGTCACTGATCATCATGCCTTTGGGGTGTGGCTCGCAAGAGGAAGGAAACAGCTTCCTGGGCCACATGCCAGAGCTGTAGAATCCAAAGGGAGAGGAGAAAATCTATTTGCAACAAGCTTCCCGGTGATACGGATGCTGGAGCCGCTGGCCTGGCATGAGCGGTACACCAACTCACTGGGCCCAGTGGCCTCTCACATCTGCCTCTGTGGGAAGCCTGAGGTCCATTTCCCAGGTGGCAGAGACAGGGCCAGTGAGGCAGTGTCCCTGGACAGGTTATAGGGAGGTTGGTGTTGATAGCTAAAGTTGTCAGCCTTCTCCACAACCAGGACAATGCTCTTCTTGACTTCTTGATACAAAAGCAGTTGGAAGCAGTGGGGTCCAAAGGCAGGTTGGTCTTAATTAAGGCTTGATGGAGGTTCTGCCTCTCTTTGTGAAAATTATAATCTATAAACAGACTAGATCAGTCTTGTGTATTCACTTTCATTTATTGAAGTATCCATCCTGGGGTAGACCCACTTCCTAGCTGTGGCTTTCCCACCCTGGTTCCTCAGAGGCAGCTTCTGTTTCTCCCAGACTCTTAAGGCAGTGAGTCAAACTGAACCTTAGCCAGAAAGCCATCCCCAGTGGTTATTTTTACCTCTTACTAGGACTACCTTGTTATTTAAAACCCTTTCCTTGAGCCCAAGCGACAATTGGGAAGAAAGGCTATTGCCTGGTGAATTTGCTCCACCAACTGGTTCTCACTGGTTTTGAAATGGAGCAGGACTCTGCGAGGCCTTCCCAGGGACAGACCCCTTGTGTCCCCTCCACCACCACCACCACACACACACCAGTTTGTATAAAAGCTCTAGCCTCCTAGGCCTTCCCCAGGTTCCAGAGAGCAAATTTAATCAGAGAAGTGAGAAAATGCAGAAACAAAGGAAAACAGTCAAGCAAGACAATAATAGTCTAGTTATAAAACAAAGTCAAGGACCTTTAGTTCCTCCTCAAGTGCTACAGAGAATATCCTGAGCCATATCCTTGAGCTGTTTTGCAGATACTAAAACCCTCACCAGGTGGAAGAGGTTAAGGGCATGCTGACCACCGGCACGTAGACCCCAGACCGGTTGGAACCAGAAGGTTGATGACTGAGATTCCTGAAACATCACCCTGTCCTCATCATCAACCAACCAGAAGGGTGTCCACAAGCTGATGGTGCACCCTGTGACCCTCTCCCTCACCTTGCCTTTAACCCTTCCCTGAAAGCTATCAGGGCCTTTGGGTCTTCTGAGCATGAGCTGCCCATTCTCCTTGCTTGGCCCCACATTGGGTGCCTTGCAATAAACACTGTACTTTCCCTCACCACGAGGCAGTGTCAGTAGATTGGCTTTACCGCATGTCAGGTGGGCGGTACCAAGTTTGGTTCAGTAATGGTTTGAAATATTAACATGAAATGTATGGGTCAGCACTGAAAAGGGAATTAGCAAACTGAGTCTTTGAATATCCTGATTTCACATAGAGGCATTTGCCTACCCCCGCAATTAAAAGTTGTGAAAACAAGGCAGCAATTACATAGGAACACACGATGGACAGGAATAAAAAGCCAACACCCCATCTTCGACTCTGCCGCCCAGATTATAGGTTAATTCAGGATCATCAAGGGAAGTTTGCACTTATTTTTCAGAGGAGGCTGGTGCTTCTCATCACTTGTCTTCCGTCTTGGTCTGTTCAGGCTGCTGTCACAAAACACTGGAGACTGGGTAGCTTATGAACAATAGAAATTTATCTCACAGTTCTGGAGACTGGGAGTCCAAGATCAGGGCGCCAGCATCGTCAGTGAGACCCCTCTTTGGGACTCATAACCCGTACCTTTTTGCAGTGTTCTCACATGGTAGAAGGGGTGAGGGATCTCTTTCAAGCCTTTTTTTAAGGCAGCAATCTCATTCATGAGGGCTCTGCCTTCATGACTTTGGGACCCCCTACCAAAGGTCTCACCTTCTAATACCATCATATTTGGGGGTTAGGATTTCAACATATGAATTTTGGGGGGAACACAAACATTCAGACCACAGCACCTTCTGTTTTTAGTTTCTCTCTTCACTACCCTTGACCCCCCTAGACTGAAGAAATACCCTTGCAGATCCGCTTCATTTCTGTTGTGTCCATTCATGGGAATGGGATTGATAAACTATTCTATGGGGCTCCAGTGCCAAGAAACAAAGAGAGGAAATAATAGAGGGGCAAATTACAGTTCACTATAAGGGTCAGGAATGTGTATAGCACAGGGGCTGACAGTCCAGGCTGAGGTAGAAAGGCCTGTTTGGAACCTCAGCTCAGCCACACTTATAAGCTGTGTGACCTGAGCAAGTCACTTCACCTCTCTGGGCCTGAGCTCTCTCATCTGTAAAATAAGACTATCACATTGGACTGTTGTGAAGATTAAATCAAGAGTTACTCGTGAGAGGTGTATAGCATAGTGTGAAGGCCTAAGGACCTAATGAATGGCTAAGGTCAGACATAGCTACCTAGTCATGGATTGGATGACCTTGAAAGGTAGTGAGTGTCGTGTCACTAGAAGGATCAAGTAAAGGCAAGGCTGCTATCTCTTCGGTTTGGAAGAAGGATTTCCGCATCCATTAAGAGGCCAGCTGAGATGAATTCTGTGATCCCAACTCTTGGGGGGAGGGGCCAAGATGAAGGAAAGACTGGCGCCCATAAGGGCAGGCATCTGGCTCCTGCACAGAACCGGATGTGTGCCACCAGACCCGCCCACAGGACCCCATTTGGCCCCTGGAGGCTATTTTTACGCCTCTCCTTTTACAGATCTATTTTGTTAATCTTCTTATATTTGCTGTTTTGACTTCCCAGCCAGCTTGCTAATCAGTTTGCCTATTTGACTCACAGGGTTTGCGTTTGTCACTGAGACTTAAACACACACTTGTTTTGATTTCTTTTTGTAAAATTAGAAGCGTTTGATGTAATGACTCTACCTAGACGCAGCTGGTAAAGTGAGAATAATGCTCCAGTTTGCACAGTTTAAACACAATGTCGACAATAATTAGAAATGCTATCTTTAGATGTTTAGGATAAGCTTTTTCTCCGAATTGCAGTGAATTTTTCTTCCAAGTGGGGCTTTTCAGTGCGTGTATATACAGAAATACTAAAAACGTAAGAAAATAGAGCAAATCAGTGAGTGCTTTGGTCAACTTGAAGGATGGCAGGAAATTAACTAACTGATTTTAGATCTGGCATTTTTGACTGAATGCATAAAATCCTTACATTCTCCATATTTTTCATGACTAGCATATGATCTAAAAATTTTAGGGACGGATTGCAAGTGATAAGTTGCTACAATATGCTAAAAGCTATGCTCAGCCTAGCCTTGGCCTTCGGCGAGGGTGGGAGGAGAATAATGTAAATAATACCGATGATTAATCACCTACATCAGGAAAATTACATTTTAATTTCAGGTAACAAAAAAGATACAGTTATGATACATGATGATCATAGATCCACTAAATCAAGGTCTACAACTGAATAGAAGTTACTTTGTTTAAATCAAATGACAAAACAGCAGCTGATCTGCTTTTTTTTTTTTTTTTCCAAGTCCGTTGTTTTAAATTTAATAGGCTATCACTGGCCTTCGCCAAGATCCCAAAATATATTCCTGGGCTCATATAGATTCCAGAAAATCATACTTGTCAGTATTATGCAAACTTTCCCTAAGAATCCAAAAAAAATCCTCATTTGGTAAAGAGGTGTTATGAAATGTAAGGCGACACATCTATATCTATCACTTTTAATTACCTTCAGGCTGTATCAACTTGTTTTGTTTTTGTGAACAACTGTAATATCGAGAGATGGGTCCTACTTATTTTTCTGCTTATCTCTAATTAGATTCACTGCCTCGCTCTCTATTGCATCTCTAGAATGTTCAAATTTTTCTCTGTTCAGAAGGACACCTGGAAAACAAGGAATATATTAATGTAGTGAGTTGAGGGGAATCCTTTGGCTTTTTGACATCCTAACTGAGCCATATGAAGGTACCCTCAGTGTTATTAAGGAGGAAGATTGCTCCAAATGGAGGCTTCCAAAATGAAAGCAGAGGGCAGAGGTGGAAGAGACCTTCTTCAAAGAGAAATAAGGTATCAAGTCACAGGGCTACAGGAAACAATCCAGCCAGGAGAGAGCCACAGGTTTTAGAGGAAACCAAGAGCGGCAAAGGTATGCTGTGATTTGAAAGAGACAGAAAAGGTAACCCTAATGAGCAAGTAGCTGGTCTTCGAAATTCTTTAGAGAGAAGATTGGACGTCCATTTGGAACAATTCAGATGGTGAGCTGGGGTGCAAATGCTCCCAGAAGGAATAACACATCCCCAAATTCACTCCAACATATGAATGACTGATACTAGAACTCTTTTTTTAGAGCTTCAAGTCATGATGGTGGTGTGTGTCTGGGAGTGAGGGCACAGAATGAGGAAAAACGATGGGAAAATGAATTTCGCTTCCTTAAGGCTGCCGGCTAGGAGCAGGTTCCAGCAGGGATTGAGCTGAATGCCATCGGGGGCCTCCTAACTACAGAGGCTGTTCCAGGAGAAGGAGAAAGGGGGAGGGGGAGAGGAAGGTGCAGGAGGCATGGAAAGAGGAGTTAGGGATGAGAAATGTCTGGTTTACAAAAACCAATCCATTTCCACAGGCCTTAATTAAAAGAATGACAAACACTCATATGTAAAAATCCACACCTAAAGGCTCTCAGGTACAGAGCGATCACAAGAAATGCAGAGTGTGCAAACAAGCTTTCATTAAGAGACCTGTCAGCTCGGTTTCATTTATCCAGACTGTTCAGCATTCTGCTGGCAACTGAGCTGGAAAAGTAATGGAAGGACAGATATACTTGAAGAGGTAAACAAAGGTGGGAACGTTTCAGCTGCAACGTAGGACAGATAATAAAGAAGTCAGGGAATGGGAGAGATGAGATGGCATTTTTCTTAACAAACAAACAAATAACAACCACCCCTCCCTCAACTCCACACTCATCAGTAGTGCAATATTCTGGCTTTTAAAAGAAAAAATAAAACAAGGACAGACATGTGGGTTCAGAGACAATGCTATTGGTGGCCTACTCAAATCTCAAATCTATTCCCCGCTCTGCTACACTTCCCAAGATCTGATTTCGTTTTAGTGTTCACCCTTTTCGAGTCTACATGTCCAGGGACAAGGCTCCTCCCCAATTCAGAGGATGACATTGATGAACCTAAGCCCATCAGAGTAATTTCATCTTCCTTGTTAAGGACCGTTTTAGACATAGACATGTGACATGGTCATATAGGCATGTGACAATTTTGACCAATGAAATGTGACAAGAACTGGGTTACCTGCTCTTAAAACACACACACACACACACACACACACACACACACAGAAACTTCCTTCTGCCTTTGGACACAGATGTGAGAACAGGTGATGGCTGGAGCTGTTGCAGCCATCTTGTTATCATGAGGGAGTAGGTGACACCGAGGCAGGCAAAGCAGGAAGACAGAAACTCAGATCCTTGATAACTTTCTTGAATGAACCAGCCCTGCCTAGCATTCCCTACTTCTTAAGTTCTTGTTATGCAAAATAATTCATTTCCTTATTGTTTAAGTTTCTTAAAGTGTGAACTGTAGCTGAGAGTACCCCAACTGATGCAGGGTTATCTGGTGGAGTAGGGGACAGAATGCAATACATTTTCACAATGACTCTTAAAAAGACAAAAGACAACCATAAGTAATAGCTGAAACTCTTTTTAATGTCTGTGGAACAGAAGAACCATGTTGAGTTGGGATAGCAGAGGTGGGACAGTGTCACATGTATGTACAGGGCAATGTCAAGATTACAAATAGGACAGGATCACCTCATTGGCTCCAATTCCATCTAATAACACAAGACCCCCCACCCCCCCAGGCTGATTGGATACACAGAGCTTAGGTTATCACTCCCTATGACCCCCTGCCCTGAACCCCATACTCTGGGACTCATGGCAATTTCTTGCCCATGATGGAATGTGTAGGAGTTTATTATAAGCCCTGCTTTCCAGAAGGTGATGAATGGGCCCTAAAGACATGCACCTGGCCAATTGTGTGTCAAAACCAAGGCTTCCGTGGGGAGAGATTTTTCTTTTTATTATCATTGTATTAAATCTGGCTGTGTTTTCTTTTGGTGGCTTTGGCGTCCTACGCAGTAGTGTTAAACATTTGCAGAGAGTTTAGGTCTGGTGCAGCAGGAAAATGATTTCTGTGGCTGCTGGCCTGGGCAAGCTTTGCAGCTGCAGAAGCAACCTCCGTGGAGGGAAAGGTGAGGGGATGAGTCTGGGAAGGTGGAGAGGCTGGAGCATAGAGGGGTGAATGGGGCATTGGGGCCTGACGGGAGCCACAGTGCTCTGACTCAGGTGTGCCTGCATCCCGCTAGGTGATGAGGGTGAACTCAGATGAGTGGGAAGAAAGCAGGGGGAGGTCCACCCAGGGTGCTTTTGGCAGAGGATGGGACCCTCCGGTCTGCACCTTGCCCTCCTTCAGAGCAAGACAGTGCAAAGTCTGATGGATCCCACCCAGCTGGCAGAGTGATGTCAGGAGATAAATGTGGCAGGGAAGTTTTGGGGGCGGGCGGGGGGGCTGGCTGGCCACCCACGTGCATGCAGGATTCACACCTGGGATCCCAAGCCTGGTCTAAACCTCTGATTTCTAGGATGAATTGATGAATTTTCTACCCCTCCCACCTTGGGAACTTCTCTTTTCCCTGCAGGAGAGTCTCTCAAAGGAGCCATTCTGGTCTACAGGGACGTTCTGAGCTTTGGGATCTAGTTTTAGGTCTTTCTGGAGAAATGAACTGCGTTCAGCACAAAGAAAGGTCTGTCATTTGATGAGGCTTCAACGTGCTGCAGCGCCAGATGCCTCCTAGAAAAGTTAATTTTATCCCTAAGGAAAGAAGCAGGTGGGGGTGACCACTCTCTGCATTCCCACTCTTGGAGCTTGAACTTGGTTCCCTAGTCCCCTCCCCTCCCCATCATTACAAAGGCTGTAATGACGTTACTTTGTTTTTCCCTTTCTTTCCACTCTAGGGCCACGAGCTCTGTCTTTAAAACCCCAATAGCTGGCAGCACAGGGGGAAGCAGCCGCAGCATTCTGTTGGAGGAGTGATGCTAGAGGTTTCAGGTGGTGGGGGGATTGTGGGTTGGCCCCTAAGCAGCTATATCTTGCCCTAACCCTACAGGACCATAAAACCATAAAACCCTATATGTAGCCTGGGATGAAGGGAGAGAACCAGCATTCCCAGGTTCTGGCTCTCATCTCACCTCAGAAACAAAACATCAAAACACCACTGGAGTCCCCCCCCACCCTCCCTGCGTATCCACAGCCCGCCCCCCTCCCCAGTCACTCCAGGTCGATTAATCCTCTAGAATTACAGGCTGGAAAATTCAGCTCTAGTAGTCAGCAGACAGGTCTCAACAGGGGCTGTGGATTTCAGACCGGAAGCCTAACCTTCTGAGCCCACTTAAGCCCCTTTCCGCCTGCCAGTCAGTGCCACTACAGACAGCGCTGCGGGCAGGATGCCAAGAACACCCACGCTGGGAGGTCCTACCGGGCCCTGACGTGATGGAGAGGAGCCGGGGCGGGGGGGCCCTCTGGATCCACTGTGCTTAATTACACCTTACTCTACAGCCTCCTAATCATTACAAAGACGGGGATCTGATTAAAAACCCCATCCGTTTCAAGCCCTTCCCATAATTTTGATCGACAACTTTAAACGCAAATAGAAAAACATCTTATCTCTAATAAAACAAGTGCTGACAGAAAGATGGATGTCGAAAACCAGCCATATGGCTGACACGATTCCGTGCCTGGCCGTGTTCACAGCGTGCAGCTTCCGCAGAAAGAGATGACGCTGAGAAGCTTGAGGACCCGCATTTAATAAATCGAACTGTGCTGGCATCATCAGAATATTCACAGTTTGCAACAGGAGCTGTGTGTCCTTTTACACTTGCAGACTTGGAGGTGTTTTAGGAGAAAGTGACTTCGGTGAGCTGTTCTGATGCTTAATTCTTTACCGTCCCCGGTGCCTTCAATGAGCCTGACCTCGTTCCCCTTCAAATTTTCATGGTGTTCCTTCTACCTCCACTCTCTGGGGTCTCTCCTTGCCATCTTCCAGGGTGGGAGCTTCTGCTGCAGGCTCGCTGGACTCAGCAGAGTCCGGGCAAGGTTTGGGGCACGACCCCTTGGCGGCCAGGCCCGGCGGGGATGGCCCCATCTCGTCCCTCCGACTCTGCACAGGACTCTCTCTTGTGACCCCTTCTGGTTTGGCAGCTGCCTGTTCCTCTGCCAGTTTCACGATTTCCCTTCCAAGCCTGTTTACTTCTTCTTCCTCAGAAGGGAGCTGGGGTAATGAGGGATGAAAGTGCTTGCGTTGGTTCCTGTGGCTCTGACTTGCTGGGGAGCTAACGGCGGACCTCCCAGCATCCTCCCGCACTGTCAACGCCTCGGCAGCGGCACGACTTTCGTCTCGTTCTTGCTTCTGAGCCTCCCCTGAAACAGACCAGGGACAGCATCAAACCTCTGGCTGGAAGTCAGCCCTTACTTCCCCTCTCCTCCCAACCTCGGGCCCACTGCTGCCGGGCCTCCGACATAGAAAATGCTGCTGAAGGGAACACAGGACCCACAAAAAAGAAAACAGCCACTCTGGTGATTCCTGTGTCATTAATGGAGGGAAAGGGATCATGTGGGCCATGTCTGTAACCCCCCCTTTCCAGGCCCCTGGTTATCGCCTGCTTCGCTCTCTGATGGTGGTTCCTTGTGCCCTTGAAATATTTAACCTGAGGACAAAGGTTTTGTAGGTTCTGTAGCTCAGGGAAGATCTGGGGCTCTTTAGTAATGAAAAGAGGTTCTGGCTGCTCTCTGTGTGGGAAACAGAAGGAGAGTTAGGGAGGGATTGAACACCTCCACCCCCATCTCCATCAGCACCTCATTCTTTGATGCAGACCACTTGTGCTTTCTCACTTTCAATAAACTGCTGTATGCAAAAGCAACTTCAAGCTCCCTACCCCACCTCACTGAACTGTTCTTTCTAAACCTGTACAACAGAAATTCTCTAGCTGCAACTGGAGGGGGATGGGAGAGAACATGGGGCCCTGAGAGCTGGCATCCAGCCCCCATTTTCCTATTTGCTTGCTTTGTGATCAGGATGACCTGTTTGGCCTTCTTCTTCTTCTTCTTTTTTTTTTTTAAACATCTTTATTGCAGTATACTTGCTTTACATTGTTGTGTTAGTTTCTGCTGTATAACAAAGCGAATCAGCTATACGTGTACATATATCTCCATATCCCCTCCCTCTTGCGTCTCCCTGCCACCCTCCCTATCCCACCACTCTAGGTGGACACAAAGCACCGAGCTGATCTCCCTGTGCTATGCGGTTGCTTCCCACTAGCTACCTATTTTACATTTGGTAGTGTATATATGTCAGTGCCACTCTCTCACTTTGTCACAGCTTACGCTTCCCCTTCCCCATATCCTCAAGTCCATTCCCTACGTCTGTGTCTTTATTCCTGTCCTGCCCTTAGGTTCATCAGAACCCTTTTATTTTTTTTTAGATTCCATATATATGTGTTAGCATACAGTATTTGTTTTTCTCTTTCTGACTTACTTCACTCTGTATGACAGACTCTAGGTCCATCCACCTCACTACAAATAACTCAATTTCGTTTCTTTTTATGGCTGAGTAATATTCCATTGTATATATGTGCCACATCTTCTTTATCCATTCATCTGTTGATGGACACTTAGGCTGCTTCCATGTCCTGGCTATTGTAAATAGAGCTGCAATGAACATTGTGGTACATGACTCTTTTTGAATTATGGTTTTCTCAGGGTATATGCCCAGTAGTGGGATTGCTGGGTCGTATGGTAGTTCTATTTTTAGTTTTTTAAGAACCTCCATACTGTTCTCCATAGTGGCTGTATCAATTTACATTCCCACCAACAGTGCAAGAGGGTTCCCTTTTCTCCACACCCTCTCCAGCATTTACTGTTTGTAGATTTTTATTTATTTATTTATTTGTTTGTTTGTTTGTTTGTTTGTTTATGTCTGTGTTGGGTCTTCGCTTCCGCGCGAGGGCTTTCTCCAGTTGCGGCAAGCGGGGGCCACTCTTCAGCTTTCTCTAGTTGCAGCAAGTGGGGGCCACTCTTCATTGCAATGCGCGGGCCTCTCACTGTCGCGGTCTCTCCTGTTGCGGAGCACAGGCTCCAGACGCGCAGGCTCAGCAATTGTGGCTCATGGGCCTAGTTGCTCCGCGGCATGTGGGATCCTCCCAGACCAGGGCTCGAACCCGTGTCCTCCACACTGGCAGGCAGACTCTCAACCACTGCACCACCAGGGAAGCCCTGTTTGTAGATTTTTTGATGATGGCCATTCTGACTGGTGTGAGGTGATACCTCATTGTAGTTTTGATTTGCATTCTCTAATGATTAGTGATGTTGAGCATCTTTTCATGTGTTTATTAGCAATCTGTATATCTTCTTTGGAGAAATGTCTATTTAGGTCTTCTGACCATTTTTGGATTGGGTTGTTTGTTTTTTTGATATTGAGCTGCATGAGCTGCTTGTATATCTTGAAGATTAATCCTTTGTCAGTTGCTTCGTTTGCAAATATTTTCTCCCATTCTGAGGGTTGTCTTTTCATCTTGTTTATCATTTCCTTTGCTGTGCAAAAGATTTTAAGTTTCATTAGGTCCCATTTGTTTATTTTTGTTTTTATTTCCATTTCTCTAGGTGGTGGGTCAAAAAGGATCTTGCTGTGATTTATGTCATAGAGTGTTCTGCCTATGTTTTCCTCTAAGAGTTTTACAGTGTCTGGCCTTACATTTAGGTCTTTAATCCATTTTGAGTTTATTTTTGTGTATGGTGTTAGGGAGTGTTCTAATTTCATTCTTTTACATGTAGCTGTCCAGTTTTCCCAGCATCACTTATTGAAGAGGCTGTCATTTCTCCATTGTATTCTCTTGCCTCCTTTGTCAAAGATAAGGTAACCATATGTGTGTGGGTTTATCTCTGGGCTTTCTATCCTGTTCCATTGATCTGTATTTCTGTTTTTGTGCCCGTACCATACTGTCTTGATTACTGTAGCTTTGTAGTATAGTCCGAAGTCTGGGAGCCTGATTCCTCCTGCTCCATTTTTCTTTCTCAAGATTGCTTTGGCTATTTGGCGTCTTTTGTGTTTCCATACAAATTTTGAAATTTTTTGTTCTAGTTCTGTGAAAAATGCCATTGGTAGTTTGACAGAGATTGCATTGAATCTGTAGATTGCTTTGGGTAGTATAGTCATTTTCACAATGTTGAGTCTTCCAATCCAAGAACATAGTATATCTATCTCTCCATCTGTTTGTGTTATCTTTAGTTTCTTTCATCAGTGTCTTATAGGTTTCTGCATACAGGTCTTTTGTCTCCATAGGTAGGTTTATTCCTAGGTATTTTATTCTTTTTGTTGCAGTGGCAAATGGGAGTGTTGCCTTAATTTCTCTTTCAGATTTTTCATCATTAGTGTATAAGAATGCAAGAGATTTCTGTGCACTAATTTTGTATCCTGGTACTCTACCAAATTCAGTGATTAGCTCTAGTAGTTTTCTGGTAGCATGGCCTTCTTTTTTTCAGATACAAAATGAGGGGCAGGACTCTCTGATGGCCCTTCCGGCCCCAGCAAGCAAAGAGGCTCTGCATGCCTGGGAAGCACTTGGGGAGTGAAATTTTGGCACCCAGACATGTGTGTTCAACACTAGACCCTGTGGTTCCCAGAAGTCAAGGCAGACCTTGACTGCTGTCCCCACACCCCAAGCCTCTAGTTCTGATACAGATTTGCTTCTCACATTCAAAAGAAGCCATTTTCCTTCTCTTACTTCCTTTTAATGACCATAGAAATTTCCCAGGGACAGACATTTGACCAAATCTTGTATATACTCTAAAGCCTGTATTTAGTCATGGACCACTATGTATTACTCTCCTAAGAGCTCACTGACTTCAGTAAGTATTGTACCTGAAAATGAGACGATTACTTGTGCTTAAATGAAATTCATGAATAGATAAATGAGTGACTAAAGCAAGCCTTGATTTTTAAAAAAGTAACTCTTCAGATCTGTTCAGCCAGGATAACGTACATTAGTTCCTAATAGGTTCCTGTGCTCCCCCGCTCCTCCTGCTGTAATCCAACCTATCAGGAGAGGAACCTTCCCTAAGGCTTTGCTACTAAAAGTGGGGTCCATGGACTAGCAGCAGTGGCATCACCTGGCAGTTTGTTAGACATGCAGTATCCTATCCCAGACCTACTGGTTCAGAATCCGCATTTTAGTAAGATCGCAGGTGATGTGGCTGCACGTTACAGTGTGAGAAACACTAGAGCTGAAACATAAATATGACTATGCCTTTCCCCAGCTCTCAAACCTCCAAAGGCTGCCACCACCCTGAGAACAAAGCCCAAGCTTCTCCTGACAGTTAAGACCTTCAGTGACCCAACATCCATTTACCTGCCATGCAAACTCTTCTCCTCGTGACCTTATACTCCAGCCACACCGAACCCTTCATGGCACCCAGCCCTGCCCTCTGCGTCTTTGCTTACATGGTTGATGCCTCCATGACCATCATTCCTTGATGCGTCAAGATGACCAGCTTCAAGAGTGAGCCCCACCTCCACCTCCTCCGTGAAGCCTGTTTGATTAAATCCTTCCACTGTCCTAATCCCCACAAGGTTGTGTCTGAACCTCCAAGGGAACTTCATACTTTATACTTTTTTAACCCTTAAATTGTTACTTATGTATAATTAGCTTATAAAACGCACCTGAAGTATAAAATCTTACCTGATTAATTTTTTACCTTTGCCAGTGTTCTATAGCGGGGGCTCAGTAAATAGCTTATTAAATGTTCGAATCTATAGACATATACATGAATGCATGAATAAATGAATATGTTAGTACATATATTTCAATGCCATCCATAAATAAATGAAAGCAGTCCTTGAATTTGTTTGTTCCAGGTTCAGGTTGCTAAAAGTTCTTAAAATGGCACTTTGAGAAAAAAAGATTTCTAACTCACACAATCACTTAGTTACATCTGTGGTATCTCAGGGAAGCAATCACATAATTTTCATACTAACAAATGAAAAAATGTTATAGTGGTTATACAGGAGACACCGGGAAACACGGAGTCAAAATGAGCCAGTTTCCAGCATAGTGCAAGAAGCTTTATTCAAAAGGAGTAAATTATGGTCCTTTCTGCGGCTAAATTTTTCACCAACGTGAGATGAATAAACTCCTTCTGGAAATTACTCTTACGAAATTACTTCTTCCAGGACACTTAATAGTATATTCTAGTGCCCCTGAAAAATTAATTAACCTTATCCATAACAACCTAACCCCTAAACCATTTGCGCTGTTTTTACTGTAGGTCAGGTTAATCTTCTCTACCTTAATTTACATCTAAGGGAGGGTGGTCTAAATTACACTGGGGCCTTTTGGTTCGCTGGTCCTTTGCCTTGTGCCATTTTTTTAGATGACATTCTGCTCACATCCAAATGTATGAATCTTTTTTAAAATGGCAAACCTCTGAGATTACCAGGGAGAACTTTTCAACTTTTGGGGGGTGAGGGGAACGGGGGCCACACTGCTGTCATCATTATAGGTCAAGGCACAGTCGCAATAAGGGGACGGACATGGCTGTAATTCTCTTGTCTGGTTCTATTGCGGATTTTTTTTTTTTTTTTTTTTTCCGAGAAAGCCTAGATTTTCAGAGTCTCAGGACCATAAACATATAGGGACCAGGCTCTGAGACTGGCTTATGGTTCAACAGCAGGATTTACCAATCCTCTTCTTGCTTTTGTTTATCCAAAAGATATCTAAAAAGTATACTCAAGTAGTGATCAGAAGACAAAGAAAAGTTACTGAAAATACCACAACTCTTGAGCTAATAAGGAGGACATCTGGTTATCTGCTGTGGGAGCAGAATCTTCCTTTAACTCTGTGATTCTGGAATGTTGACTCTTAAGCTGTGGGAGTTTTATTTCTCCTTCGAGAACAGACACATAGCACTGCCATTTCTTTTTTTTTTTTTTTTTTTTTTTTTTGCGGTACGCGGGTCTCTCACTGTTGTGGCCTCTCCCGTTGCGGAGCACAGGCTCCGGACGCACAGGCTCAGCAGCCATGGCTCACAGGCCCAGCCGCTCCGTGGCATGTGGGATCTTCCCGGACCGGGGCACGAACCCGTGTCCCCTGCATCGGCAGGCCGACTCTCAACCACTGCGCCACCAGGGAAGCCCTTGCCATTTCCATAAAAGAAAGATTTCTGAATTGGCTCAGAATTGGAAAATATTATTACCCCCCAAATAGTAATTATTCCGTGCTGCTTTAGCAAACAGAATTAGTATCATTAATACTTATTAATAACAATATACATATCAATAATGATGAGGCAATCAACTGATACAAATGCATTAGGACACAAATAGTGCAGAAAGAAAAAATATTTTCTCTAAAAGAAAAAAACAGTAGCTCTTTGTAGAAAGGATTGTTGGTCTTCTAAAAATGTGTTCCCTCCCCACTAACATTGGCCCGAAGGGCACATTCATCTTCTTTTGTTAACTGGTCTCTGATGGGCTTTGTCTTCCTGAGTGTGAGCTGCTTTTAGCTGGAATTAATCAGAGATGCAGCGGTGATGAGGGCATCCCAGACACTGACAGCAGTTACATAAATGCTTCCTTGTTGCCACCCGTGCTGGCGAAGGACAGGGTTGGAACAATGAGAGCTAATGATGGAACTCTGAAAGCTATCATTTTGAATCAGGCCATTACTTACGCTACCCTTCTGAAAATCAAGCCAGGCTCAGACTCCATGTCAGATTAGCAGGCTTGGGCCTGCCCGGGGGCTCAGCAGGCCACAGCAGACAGAGGGCTTTGGATCTCCATGGAGACACTGGATGCTGGCATGGGATGACCACCAGCCAAGACATGTTCCAGACTGCACAGTGGGCTATGGTGTGTTACAGGCCAGCCTTGCCAACAGCCACATGCTGCTGGCTAGAAAGTCCCAGCCTTGTCTTCTGGCCAGTGTGGGAACCACACGAGTCAGGAGCTCTCTCCAGGAATTCTTCCCGCATGTGCTTGGGGAACCTCTCTGTTGAAATCCTAGACCTGTCCAGGCTTCTCTTCTTACCATTCCATGCACTAGTATGAGTGATCTGGTTAGGCTTCAAAACACAGCTGTACAGAAGCAGGAGTGAACCTTGCTGAACCCAGCTCAGATTAGCAGAACCACCCATCTGATCCAAAGACTCAGGATAAATAATACATAGTTGTTGCTTTAAGTTCTAAGTTTTGGGGTGTTTTACAACAGCTAACAATAGACAGTTGGGAGCCACTTGAGATTTTTGAGCAGAGTACAACCATGATGGAAAGCAGTGCTCCAGAAGCTTCATCCCACAGCAGCAGGATGAAGATGTGAAGGGAGTAAGGAGATTCTGGGAGGCAGGAAAACCAGGATGGAAGCCTTGCCAAGAAGGTCAAGAGGGTCTAAACCAAGCCAGAGGTGGTAGAAATGGAGATACAAGAAACTCTGAAGAAACAGTAGCAGCAGACTAGGTATGGATGGAGAAGGAAAGTGGACGGTGGTTGATGATGACGCTGCTGGATAGCTAAGTGACAAAAAGGAGAGGAAGCAGGAAGAGTTGTGATGTCATACTTGAGGAGTCCATAGGATAGGCAGGTGGGAAAATTTGTGCTTTGGGAAATACGGGACTGTAACTCTGCAGACGGGAACCACTGGGAAAAAATTTCAAAAATATTTTCATAGAGGTGTGGTTGAAGGCATGACTCTGAGCAAGAGAAGATGGAGAGGAAATGTAGAAATCCAGGAAGGAAGCGTGACACCTGTGTGCTGGGTATATTAGTTATCTAATGCTGTATAACAAATTGTCTCAAAACTTAGCAGCTTAAGACTCAGGAGCCTGGGAGCAGTTTATCTGGGTGGTTCTTGCTAATGGTCTCTAATGTGGTTGCCATCAAAATGTTAAACAGGGCTGTTGTCATCTGAAGGCTTGACTGCGGCTGGAGCATCTGCTTCCAAGATGGCACACTCATATGGCTGATGGCTGGAAGCCTCAGTTCCAGGCCACATGAAGATCATGTAGGGCTGCTCAAGAATCCTCAGGACCTGGCAGCCAGCTTCCTCCAGAGTGAATGATCCAAGGTAGAGAGAGCAAGGCAGACTCCACATGTCTTTCATAACTCGGCCTCAGAACTCACATACCATCACTTCTGCTGTAATCTATCAGTCACACAGACCAACGCTGATACAGTGTGGGAGAGGACTACACAAGGGCACAAATGCCAGGAAGTGGAGATCAATTGGGGCCATCTTGGAAGCTGGTAACCACACTGGGGGTGGAGGGAGAAGATAAGCAAAACTCAGAAAGATGTGAAAGATAGTTTAGTCAGGGAAATGAGACTGCCACCTGGGAAGAGATCTGGTTCTCGACCCTGTTGCTTCATCTGGCACCTTAAATGGGCCCTTGATCCCCTTCAAAACACACTGCCTCCAGGAAGCGTGCCTGGTAAAGAAGTTTTTTTCTCCATCCAACTGATTCCTAGACCACTTACCACATTGCCAGGCAATGTGCCAAGACTTCCCTGACGTTGGTACCACATCTCACCGTCTTATAGGTAGGGAAACTGAGGTTGAAGTTACCAGTCCAATTTCTCACAGCCAGTGTGAAGTGGGGCTGGAATAGGAACCCAGGTTGCTCAAATCCTGAGCCCTCACTCTTAACCTCTATGCCACCATGCTGAGAGTGCAGGGATGCTTGTTCTTCTGCAGGAAGCTCCAAACAAGACAAACCCACATAAGCAACAAGCAGAAACATGAGGGATGACCCGACAGTGCCACAGAAGCTGCAGGAAGGCGAAGGACTGATGTCCTCCAAGCCCCTGTGCCAGGCACAGGCCAGGCAAAGAGCAAGAAATCAAGGGCTGCTTACCATCCTTGGGACTCGCTTTGTTCTCAGTGAGCTGCTCGACGAACTTGAGCAGTGGGGATCTCGACCTCTGCGTGGTGGGAAGAGCGGGGTCACCAAACAGTATGGTGTCTTTGCCTCCTGTCATGGAAAAGAGGAAAATGGACATATGATGTCACCACTGGAGTCATGGTCACACTCATCCCACACAAGGGACTGGCTGTTTGGGTGAACAAGGCACCTTCTTCAACCATAGGGAGTGCTGTGGGAGGGAAAGGGCCAGCATTGCCCTCTCTGCAGTGTGAGGACCCGGCAGAAAGGTCCAGGGCCAGCTGTCTATGAGCCCTAGAGTCTGCTCAGGACATGGCTGCCCACAAATGCCACCGTTAAGGGGTAGCCTGCTATGTCTGCCAAAAACTGAGTGGCTTTGATCTGGGTGAGACAATAACAATAATAACGACAGCAGTAGAGTGCTTTGAGCGCAGGCCCTGGAGCCATGCTGCAGCTCCTGTGTCCTGGACCCCATCGCTTGCTAGCTGGGTGGCCTTGGGCAAGTCACTGACCCTCTCTGAGCCTCAGAGCCCTCATCTGTAAAGTGAGGAAGAATACCAGCACCCACCTCCTGGGGTGGTGGTGATAAAATGAACTGATTCATGTAAAGCACTTAGGCATTTCATCAGCGCTCAATAAATTTCACACACTGAATTATTACTTTATGGTGGAGACAGAACTGCCATACACATATCTCTGATTTAATTAGCTTTGGTCATTTAGATCGAATCCTAAGTATGTCATGAGGCAGGTAGCATCAGGTTCCCTAAATGATCACAGCTAAACTCTACTTAGGACATAGAGACCTGCACCAGCCAAACCCTTTTATGGATTCACATGAACTCCCTAAGTGGATAGAGAAAGCCTGAGGCAAAGAGAAGGAGGAAAGGAAAACCATTACAACGCTACTTTTGAGGCCATGGTAAGGTATGGGGGTGAGGACCAGGGAAGTGTGGCTTTGAAACATGAGCTTGATGAGCACAGACACATGGACACAAGACACGTACACAGAAAGTGATGCTGCCCCAGTGGTGAGGAGAGCCCTGCAGGGAGGATTTGATCCCAAACTCCTGCCCATGAGCCCTGAAGATTCTCTCGGTGGGAACCACCATGCCAACAGCAAAAACCCTGGGGGCCATGGCCCAGCCCATGCTCCAGCCTCAACTGTCTGACTTTGGATGAGACCTTATCTGAAGCCAAGTCACTTGAACGTCTCTGGGGCTCAGATCAGAGGCTCTAAAGTTCTATGACTCTACTCAGTTTCAGGTTCGGCAGAGCACAGAATGGTATTTGGGTCAAGATGTCCACTCCCTTGGATAGCCAGGCGAACCTTGGCCTGTACCTCGGAGCCCTCAATTTGTTTATAATACTACCCTCCCTGTAGGCCATGCACGTCTTATTAACTTGATTTCCAAGACTAGTAGAGAGTTTGGCGTATGGCAGGTGCTTCATAAATAGCTGATAACTGTGCATAAATGGCTGATGCATTCTTGGAAATCCTGATGTCTTGGTGGGCATGGGTGCTTGCAGCTGCCACAGGCAGATGGAGTATGTTACTAGCAGCCACTGGTCTCTGGTTTCCGCTATATGAGGGTCATCCCAGAAGAGAAATCTGATAGGAGCTGACCCTGAAGTTCTCCACCAGCACAGCTATTGTCTCAAGTGGAAAAAGTCCTGAAATCTTCAGGACCACAGTCTGGAGGGGTTTCCCATGGAGAACCATTTGAGCTATACCTTGGGATATTTTAAGAGGCTCTCAGGATGAAGTCAACCCAGTCAGGTCTCTTCTTGTGCTGCAAAGATAAAATCTAGAAACACCATGAGGAACTAATGGTTGTTATGAAGCCATAGCAGATGCCTCAGGTGGGCTTCTTTTGTTTCTCTCCACCAAGGCAACAGTTACTGTCCTCAAGTCAGGGACGGGACTGAAATTCCTGACCCATCTTTCTCTAGAAGGTAGGCTGGAAGCTCTCTAACCTTAAGGGGACTGAAGAAGAGGCACACTCTGCACTCTGTGTCCGAACAAACCTTCCAAGTCCCCTCTGCCCTGTGGCCAAGGAATCAGAATTATGGGCAGAGTTGGGAGCTGGCTGCAGCCGAGTGACTAAGGCACCAGGTGGATGGTGCGGGGAGCCTCGGCCCTTCCTATTGTGAGGAATTCTCTAGGGCAGGATGTCTCTGTGGCTGTTTCCAACCACAGGGATTATCCACTCCGCAATGGCTCCTCAAAAACACTGGTACCAGCACATAAAACTTCTCCAAGAATCTGAGCAACAGGCATACAGACAAGGGAAACAGAAGCCGACATTCATCCATATCCAGTCAAAGTAGGGGCTGGGGAGAAGTTAAATACCTCCCTAAATCCCTGCCTGCAGAGATCATTTCCTTATCTGATGGTAAAATGCTAAGATTTGGTTTTTGCAAAATATTTGAAGAATTCAAAGATCTTCCTTAGAAGGCTCTCAGTTCTATTTCTAACTAAGCCCGGATTCTATCTGTGTTGACTCAATTGAGCTCTAAACTGATGGTCTGCTATCTCCTAGTTGCATTTTGGTTCTTGGGACTGGGGGGTGGGGTGAGGGAGATCCACGAACTAGATGTGAACCACAACCAATGTAGGTCACACAGGCCCTTCCATTCAACTGGTGTGTGAGTTTCCGGAAGCCCTCCTGATTCCCTGTAACACAACGTCCCTCGTCCACTTCTCCAAAATGTGCCAGTTACTTTCAAAATGCACATTTTCCTTCTCAGGCTGATGTTGAGAGTGGAGAACAGAGAATTCAAATAAAAAGCTCAAAGAGCCAGGCTCTGCTCGTGCCAGATTTTTATCTGGCTTTCAGTATTTCTTTCCAGAGCATGAGCACATCCAGGAAATCTCCCCTCGGTCCTCCCCTTCCCCCCAAGCATCATTCTCACCTGCAGACTCCAGCAAAAGGCTGGGAGAATGAGGCTGACAGGTAGGGGCTGAGGAAGGTGGAGGGTCATTCCTTCCTGAAGGGCACGGCCAACCAGCCCACCCCCTGGCTTCCTCAAAATAGCCCCATGCCTTTCCCACTTCTCAGGGACCCGTTAAACAGTCTGGAGTACACTCTGCTTTCCAGATGATTTTTCCATGTGGGCTGTGACATCTGTTAGACTTGTCTACTTCCCAGCAAGATCACACATTTGCCCCAACTTTATCAGACACCATCAAGAGCTATATATTGTTGGCTGAGAGAGTGAGGAGGGAGGGAGAAGAGAGTCAAAGGAAAATCATAGCATGCTCCAAGTCCAAGAGTAATTCTGCCTTATAGTAATGAGTGATGGGCTCCTTCACAATGGTCCTTTAAAGTCTCAGGATAGATGGTTCCAGCTTCTGAATTTTTCTTCTCCAATTCAACTTGCTTTGAGAACCAGTCCCCAGCTGATCTAATCTACACTCTACAACCCCCACCCCCTGTGTGTGTCCCTCTTCTCTGAATTGTACTTCTCCAGTGCAGGTGGAGTACTGAAATAAAGATCTGAACACCTGAGTTCAGCCTCTGTGGTCTTAGGTATCACCTAACTTCCTGAGCTTCTGTTTCCTTATCTAAAATGAGGGGATCAGACTAGATCAGGAAAGGGAAAAATGTTTTCTCTCACATATCTACTCTGACCAAGAGGTGGCTTCTTGGAAAGCAAAAATGCAAGACTGTTTTTAGGGCCACATGTGAGATCAGCAAGGAGTGATGTGATTGATTAGCAATGCCTGCCACTGGCATGAGAATGGTGTTGGTTATATACACCAAGCATTTGCCATCCTTGAACTTTTTGCTCTCATCTGTCCTTCTAAGTCCAGCATTCGATGACTTGTCCCATTATTCCCTCACACACTAACATCTTTATCACTTAATTGATACTTAATTATGTAATATTTTGTGCTTTCTTTTCACTGTTTGATGCATATTCAGCTTACTTCCCTAGTGGGACTGTAGATTCTTGGAGGGGGCGAGGGGCATGTCTAGAATGCCTGGTACAGGACTGAATTTACAAAGCTGATGCTCAGAAAGGTTTCAGTATATTATGGGTTGATTTATTAGAGGAGCCACTGATCCTTTCAAGATGCCGGTAAATAAGAGAGAGCTAGCAATTCTCTGAAACCACTGGGACTCAATCCCCTTCAGTTGGCTGAAATCCTATGACCTGGCTCTTACTTGGGGAAAGAGGAAGAGGAAGAAGAGAAGAGAAAAGTGGAATAAGAAGAGGAAAAGGAGGTGGAAGAGGAAGAAGAGGAGGAAGAGGAAGAAGAGAAGGAAAACAGAACATACTTCCTCTTGCTCCGCTATTCAGAAGGTTAAATGGAGACCACAGAACAATGAGCAGACAGGAGAGACTGGTCTGATTTGCACTAAAAGAGGCCACTCCCCATCCCCCAATCTCACCATGGTTTGAAAATGATCATAAGGTGACACCTCATTGCAACCCCCTTCATCACTGCACCAGGGCAATGCTATCGCCATTACATAAACTGTGTCAGATCAGGGGGAATTGCCGCTCTTTATTTCTGTCCTCCCACTTTGTATGGTTGTGGAGGCCAGAGATTAGAACAAACGTGGCTAGGGCGAAAAATCCATTCAGTTACTGCCATCCGAACTAATTTTACCATTTAATATTTGCTTTGTGCTAATTGAATTCTCTATTTCAATTGGCTGTTCTAATCAGAAAAGTGCAAGGATACATAGAGAATGCATTTCTATTTATTTACATGCAGGGGTGATATTAATGCACTGCTATTAGCCACAAACAAAGATATTTCAAATAGAACATACTCCCCAATCCTACGGAAACATTGTAGCTCAGGCCTTCAGGCAGCAAGAAAAAAAAAAAAAAAAAAGGAAAGAAACAATTGTTATTGCATAATAGCCATTCTAACCTAGACCAAACAACAGCAGAGACAGGAAATTCTCAGCATTCTTTCATTTATTCAACTTCCATCTTTTTACATAAGTTGTAGAAATAAAACATTGTGAAATCTCACTAAGTCATTTGGAGAGAAAAAAAAAAAATCCAAACTCCAGTACATGCACAGAAATAGCAATCTGACTGCACAAATAAACGATAAATTTGCCTGTGTTGAAATTCAATGCAATAAAAGAAAGGCCTTCAAAGGAGATAAGGTTTTAACTGAATCAAAATGTTCTTATGCAAAATGGATCATTCAAATCCCCAGGATGGCACTTGCCACTAATTAGGTCTGTTAGGTCTTTTGACATCAAGTTCAAGGAATCTCTACTAAAAATTCCAATTTATAAAACACACTTCCAGGCAACCTAAGGTGGCTATTCAGATTTATGTTAAGAAAACATGTGGTTTCGTCCATGTCCCTGTGGCGATGTTAATTTCTCATCCATTACAAGGAAGCAACCAATATGATTAAAGGGTAGAGAAGGGTTTGTGCAGAAAGGTTAAGTAACTAAAAATATTCGAACAAAGTTGTTTCCAGGGAAAGAGGAGGTGGTGGAAATGATAAATATAAGTTTCTGGAGAATGTGAAGAGAAAGAAGAATAGCTGACAGGGGTCTCATGAAGGGGGTATTTTACCAGGACAAATGGGTAAATATAGCTAATTAAAGTGAAACATCAGTTTCTTCACACCCTGTACAACTGCAAAACATAATCTCCAGAGGAAGTTTTGATTTTCAATCTATGTAACAAATGGGATGGGGCGGGGGAGAGAGAAGGAGGTTATAAAGTGCATTTGGGATAGACAATTGTTGGTTCTTATATTCATTTTTAGGACTGATGATTAAATTGAACAAGTCTTTGTAAGTTTGTACGTTCATTTTTAGAACTGATGATTAACTAGAATAAATTTTTGTGAGTTCCTATATTCATTTTTAGGGGTGATGATTAAATTGAATACATCTCTATAAGACACATACAGGGGAAAAAATGAAACAATTTACCATACTCATAAAAGTTAAAAATAAAATATATACAGACATATACAATGACAATTTCAGAATTTAGATCAGCAAAACTTCATAGTTCACCTTGCATATTTATTATTTTTTTCTGATTTCCTCCAAAATGATGGCTTCTAAGTTTAAAACACTTGTAGATTTCTCAGCAACGATCATCAAATAAAAGAACATTAAAAAGGTAAAGGGCTTCCCTGGTGGTGCAGTGGTTGAGAGTCTGCCTGCAGATGCAGGGGACACGGGTTCGTGGTTGAGTCTGCCTGCAGATGCAGGGGACACGGGTTCGAGCCCCGGTCCGGGAAGATCCCACATGCCACGGAGCGGCTAGGCCCGTGAGCCATGGCTGCTGAGCCTGCGCGTCCGGAGCCTGTGCTCCGCAACGGGAGAGGCCACAACAGTGAGAGGCCCACGTACCACAAAAAAAAAAAAAAAAAAAGGTAAAGTCTGTTCTGCAAATTTTCAAAAAAAGAATTTTTTTTTTCAAAAAAAAATTTTCATGAAGTTCTACTTACCTGGAAGACTCCACAAACCAGAAACTTCCAGAGTTCTTAATTTTTTCTCCAGTTCAGCCACCCGATTCCCTAGGATTCTGGAAAAGGGGAGAGAATGACAATAGACACCAATGAACATCGATCTCATCAGCTCTCAGGGCTGTGAGCAGGATACTTGGGAAGCCCCCTAGTGCCCTAATAGAACATGTTTTGAGACTTAAGATACATGCTAAAAACTGTGTGTGTGTGTTTGCTACACACACACATACTCTATTGGAAGTACATATGAAAATATAAAGTGAATAATTAAAAGTGATTTAAAAATTACTGAAATGTTGCCATTCAAGTGAATCTTGTCACACAAAGGTAGCTGCACAGCCAAACAATGATTCTACCATTGCCCAGACATCTTACATCATTTCTATTTGCTCAATGCTAAAGATGACACTTAATTTTGAATACTCTTACAAGTATCACACCCTGATTCTTTGAGGGTGGATCTGAGTTTCAGAAACAACCAAGTCTAATAAATAATATGGAAGAACATGCTTGGTAATGTTACTTAGAGGTAATAAAATAGTAAGATCCTCCTTCTTAGACCTAAACTATGGCTTACAGATGTCCATATCCTTGATATCCAGCATAATGTCTGGTAGATGGTAGGTGCTCAATAAATATATTTGATTAAATAAATGCTTGCCTTTTTTTCGTGGCTTGTAACGATCTCCGGAGAGAATTAAAAAATAGGCATATCAAAAACTTTTCAGAAATTACAGAGTCACTAGAATAATTGCATTGCCTTCCAAGGTGCCCATTCTGACTCACTGTGATGTATAAGTCTAAAATGTGTATTTGAACAGATTACTCTGTTTACTTGGAAGCCAAACTTTGTCTATATGCAGGGAAAGACATAAATGTGGGCATATATTTTCCCTCCTTCACTCTACACAAAATTAAATATAGTTGGGAAATGATTTGATAGTCATCTAAAACTTCAATCATTTTCCATTGGCCCTGAAATTGAAAAACCAGTCTTTATCTTTGGGGGATTTTCTTGGCATTGCTGTGCTAAAATGATGTGGAAATCACGTTAATAGCCAAGTTTCAAATCCTTTCAGCAGGAGAAACCAGAACACCAGAATTGTTCTTCTACCTCTCTTTATATTCCAGACATAGCTGCACACACCCACATACATACCGAGACATGAATATGTATATATCTGCACATATATATGTGGCTTTGAATTCATCCTTATTTTACCTGAATTCACTTGCGGCGTCTTAATTAATATTCCCTTTGAGTTCACAGAAAACTCTTTGACGTGACTCTATGTGGTTTTGTTCATCTAGGTACTTAGAGTTTTCTTTTCTTCTTTTCCTTAAGTCTTAAATTCTGCAGAGTCGTTATCAATTACTTTCAATTTTCACTCTATGTGTTGGGTCTATTCTGCTTTCATGTCTGTGATCCCTCAATAAACACCTCTTTTTGTAACCTCACTTTCAATATTTTGCTCAGACCCTCTGATCCGAGCTCCCTTTTCACCGGCTGATGGGTCTGAGATGCAATCACAGCAATGTTCAAGTTGATGCCTGCTTCTTAGCGAGATCAGATCATCTGTACATGGCTGCCTCTTGGAAACAAAAGATAAGGCTTAACTCTTCTGTGGACGATGAAGGATGCCATCAGGGCAACGTTCAAAGGCGTGGTGCAGAGACATTTGGCTGCATTTTTTTTCTGATAGTCCTGGATAACGCAGCCATGTCTCCCAGAAATGCGCCGAGGTGAATTTGTTGGGGTCCCTAACAACCGACTCGCAGGGACTCTGCCTAAGTTTGTCAGGGCTGACTGCTTTCTTCTTTAGCCTGACATAAGCATCTGATGCAGGGCTGGAGGTGATAAAATGGACCCAGCAGAAGTTGTGGCAGTAGTAATAGTAACAGTAATGCCGCCAATAACAGTAACAACTGCACTGCAGCTAACACAAATAGCAACGAATCTTTCCTGAGTCCCAGGTCTGAGTCAGAGCCTATGCCAAACACCTACTAACTACGCACTGTTTTAGCTGACCTGACAAAAACTCTGCAGCGTAGACCGTATTTTTAGCCTCCTTTTACACATGTAAACTCTAACAGACAGAGAGGTTAAGCAACTTGTCCAAGGACACACAGCTCATCTCAAAGCTGCGTCTTTTCCCAACCCCCAGTGTTCTCACCCACCACACTCGACTCCTCCCATTAGAAAACAGAGGCAGGGAAGTTAGTTAACTTAACCAAAACCACATGTAGGACTCAGCTGGTGATGAGTCTGGATTTTTAACCTATACCTCTGTTTGCCTCCCAAGTGCATGCTCTTAACCAATAACCCCCTAATGGCACTAGAAAACCAGCATTCTCACACCTAAAGCAAGTTCTCTTTAAAACCGTTCATAACTGATATATGGATGCAGCCAAAGCTGGACTTGCAAAATATAACCCAAGATACTTCAAATGACAGAGAGTCTTCTAACTGGCCTCACACTGAACAGATATGGCAGGTGGTCCACTGAACGTGGTGTGATGCAGCCCCCAGAGAGAAGGGGGTTATCTGAGTCTCAATAGCTGGCAGTATTCATAGATGGAGACAGTAGAAGTACAAACAGGGTCTGTTCAATGAAGTTCAACCAATCCAACAATTATTGAGGCTGTAGGGGACACTGGACCCTGTCCCTACATTTAGGGACTAAAATTCTGGTGGGAGACAGACAGATGCACACAAACAGACACACACAAGTACAGTACCAGTGGAAGGCTTTAACAACAGCTTTAACACTTGTTTAAATAAACAAGTGATATTTATTAATCATTTGTTCTGTACCAGGTATTACTCTAAGCCTTGCACAAATATTATCTCCTTAGCCCCTTGTGACAATAGATGAGGTAGTTCTTATTACGTTTATTAGAGGCCAACTAACTTGCCCTGGGTGACACAGCTGGTAGTGGAGGGTCCAGAATCAAAACCCGAGCCTGGAAATACGCAAGTCCTTCAGTGGAACTGTGGAGAAGACTGTGAAGATTAAATGAAAGATGAATCCAGAGCGGCTTGTAGGGACCGAGATCATGAATGATCTTGCTGCCGTATTGAGAATGGTGAGACTTTTTATTCGTTGGCCACAAGGAGATATTGAAGGGTTGTAAGCAGAGTAGCAGCATAAGGAAGTTTAGGAAAACTGTTTTTGATGTGGGGTTGAGAATGAACTGGAAGGAGGATGAGTAGAAGCAGAAAGACCAGTTAGGAGAGTGTTGTACTGGGCAGTGATGACGATGGCTCAAAGGAGCCAGAGGGGATGCAGGGAAGCCAAAGGGATGGAGTAATAATACGGAGGAAGATGAGCAGTTCTGGAGGTGCCTACGGGATATTGGGGTAGACAGCTGCACAACTGGGAGACAGGAGGATCTGGGGGAGCAAAGATGAGAGTGTACGCTGGGGTTGGCTCTGCTGCCCAACAGAGTGTGAGAAGTCAGAAGAACAGAGGGCCAGAGCACCACCCGTGGAAGGTGAGAAAGGACCAGAGAAGCACAGGTGGAGAGGGGAGAGGAGCGCCAGGGCCATGTGGGGAAGGGGAGAGAAGGTTCCCGGTGGGCCAGCATGGTCAGGATCGTCTTATTCTAGAAGGTGGTCACACAGGATGAAAAAGCCCACTAAGAAGACATGCCCCACCCTTGAGAGAGCTGTTACAAGACAGAGGAAGGGGTGAAATCCAGAATCCAAGTGATAGGGGTGGGAAAAGCAGCCTATGAGAAGGTTGAAGCAGTGAATATAGATGACTCTTCAAGTAGTTTAGCAGGGAATCCAAGGAGACAGCCAGGGCAGTAGCCTGAGGCATAAACAGGCTTGAGAGAGGTTTTTTTTTTTTTTTTTGGTAGGACGGGGGAGATTTTAAAATAAAGTTTTTATTTAGAGGTGGCTTGTTTTAGGGTAGGGGAGATTTCAGCATATGTCTACCCAGTAGTCTAGAAAAATCCTCCAGATGCCAGGCTTCTAGAGAGATTTTCAGTAGTAGTTTCTGATGATAGCAACATCACAGGAAATCTGCAAAGACAGAACGAACCCAGGAGCCGGCCACCACTGTGCCTCTGTCTTTGCTCTCTGGACAACACAGCAAGCAAGAATCTCTGAGTGAGGGTCCTGGGGGGAGCCCGATCCCAAAGAGGAAGAGGTGGCCATGGCCCCCCGCAGACTGGAGAGAACCGTGCCCCCCTACCTCCACCCCAGGGGACCTTCTTTTGAATCTCTGCTCTGATCCCCGACAGCTCCCGCTGCTTCCAAGACCTTGAACTTCCAAGGTCTTGAACTACCACTGGCCACCACTACCACTACCTTGAACTACCACTGGCCAGGGAGTGGGGAGAGCAGTGAAGAGTTTTAGGCAAAGCACAGAGGGTAGCGAAAGGCCAGCGTATCCTCATGTACTAACCACCACGGCTATCATCCCAGCACTGGCAGAGTGAAGGCTTGCTGGGAAGGGCTGGAGGACCAAAGGTGGTGTGCTGTGAGACGTAACTCTTAACGTCTGTCTCTTCATTAATGCTTTGCCACCTGTTTCTAGGACACGTGAACCCCACTCCTTCTTTAACCATAGCTAGACAACTGCAAACTCACAAGAAGTCCCTCAAGCAAAATGCTTATTAATTGAACTTCCTCTCAAAATATAAAGTCCTAGGTTTATTCATCAGTTCTTCAAGATGGCTCCCACTGGGCCTTCTCAGCGTCAGGGGTGGGGGGGGTGGGGGGGTGCCAGGTGGTGGAGAACCAGTAGGGGGAACACACTCTTACAGAACAGAGAACCTGTATTCCTACTTCTAATGCTCCACCCAAACAAAGCTATTTTAAAATCTTAGGTACAAAAGGCTAAATCATGGGGGACAACAGCAAGCAGACCAAATGCACATTTTATTCTTAGCCCTCACTCCATCTGTTGTGTAATTCGTTTCTTTCCATACCCCCAAATGAAACATTTATTGAAAGTGTGAAACTTAAGACCCTCAAAGGATTAAAAATGGCACACTAGGTACTTTACGTACTGATATGAGGCAATCTTCAAGATCTATTGTTATGAGAGAAAAAAGCAAGGTGGAAGACAGTGAAACGAACTTTTTCTGATGAATACTAGCTACCATTTGTAAAAATATGTCTATATAAATATATATGAGCATTTATGTGTGTCTGTGTAAATGTACTATGTGTTTGCTTATATATGCATCCTTGGAGAGGATACATAAAAAAGGAGGAATGGTGGTTTCTTCCAGACAGGGGAATTGGGTGGCTGAGAGATAAAAGTAGTTTGGAGATATATTGTTGCTCAACCTTTTAAAACATAAATCAACAGATGGTTCAAAATTATTAAATAGTAGTTAAAAATGGAAAGGTACATTAAAAAAGTAAAGCCAGCAAAATGAAAATGTCTGTCTCTCTCAACAGAGGGTGAGAGCCCATGGCACCTGGGGATGTGTGTGGTTGCAGTGCAGTATGGGAGGGACGTATAAGGAAATCAACCTGTCACAAGAGGTGGGAGTGTCAGGCCAGCAGCTTGGGGATACTGAGTTTTGCAGGCGGTGGGACTCAGCTGGGCTTTTCAGTGGAGGCTCGTGTCGTGATCGGCACTGTAGCTGGCAGGTGGGTCTGAGTGTGGCCGGGCAAGCAGTGGAGGAGGTGAGCTGGGGTCTGAGGATGGAGGGTTGATGGGAGGATCTTCCCAAGGACAAGGTAATGGTCTGGTGGGAAGAAGAGGCAGGTAGGAGATGTACACTGAAGGACCTTGGCAAGCACTCAGGAAATATATATTGAATAAGTGAATGAATGCATGAAAACCATAAAACTGAATGCCTGTTTGCATGTGAGTATTAAGGGAACAGGAACAAAGGGTTAGAGGACATTCAATCATCCATTCATCAAATAATCACGAGCACCCACTGTGGGCCCAGCACTATCCGACATACTGGGAGAGAACAGTGACCAAAATGGACAAACATACTGGCCCTGGGACAGCTTCAACCTGAGTGAAGTGGAAGTTGGTCAAACCTAGGTATTAGGATGGTGAGCAGAGCACGTTAAATATTCTTCAAATCACACTTTAAATGGCTGCATGATATTGTGCCTTATGGATTTATTGTAATCTTAACCATTCTCCAATTTAAAAATATTTGGGTTGTTTCCGTTTTTTTCACTCTTATAAATGAATCCACGGTGAACCACCTTATGTATAAATCTAGGGCATCATTCTGATTTTTTTCTTTAGGATAAGTTCCTAGAAGCGGACCCTCTGGGTCAAAGGGCACAAGCATTTCTAAGTATTTAAAATGTACTAAGGGATGGATGCTCCAGACTCTAGACTCATTGAATCTGAGGAGATGAAAAAATATCAGGGGTAACTGTCAACCTAGCAGACGGAAATGTGGGTCTTGCTCTCGATGGCGAGGTGGAGACAAGAGTTCTGGGAAGAGCCTCCAGAGAACAAGAAGCAAAGACAGAGGGAGTGAGGTCCCCCAGTGGGGGAAGAAGATGGAAGACCAAAGAAAAGAGGAGGAGGAGGTGAGCTGGGGTGGAGGGAGGGGAAGAGGACAAGGCGGAAGGGAACGAGGCAGTACAGTGAGTAGGAGGAATCCAAGAAGATGGGTTTCAAGACGGGGATTGGGATGAAGAGAAATTATAGATGAAAGAGACTCAGAAAGTGGGGTTTGGGGGTACTGGTGACCTCCAAAGGAAGATTGCTATGGAAAATTCACAAGAGGTCTTGGGAGGTATTGAAGCGAGGTGATCTTTTGTTGCTGCCCAATGGCATTACTGGGGGCTTGCTGAAATCCAGAATCCTGATATTCCCTCCAGAAACCCCCCTAAATCTGCATTTCTAAACAAGCACCCCCTCCAAGTAATTCTAACACAGGTGCCCCCCAGAACACACTTTGAGGGGGTGGCTATTGAAGAAGTAGAGGTGGCCTCTTGTTCACAAAGATTGGAGGTGAGTGGAATTCACGGGAACCCTTTGGGGGGTTCAGGAAGACCTGGGAGGTTTCTGGGTGAAGATGCAGAAGCAGGACGAGGGGCAGAAGTTGAAGAGGTTGAAAGAGGAGGTCACAGGAGAGCTGGGCCCCAAAGGAGGGAGGATGGTGTGGACCAACAGGACAGTGTGTTGGTGTGCTTCCCAGAGACTGGACAGATAGGATGGAAGACATTGCTTTGGCGGGCCCAGCACTATCCGACATACTGGGAGAGAGGCAGTAAGCCTTGTGGCTCAGGATAGGCAGGCTTTGTTTTCTCAGTAAAAGAAGAGCTGAGGTCACCTGCTGGGAACAGACTAGGGTTTAGAAGACCTGAGGAGGTTTGAAAGAGCCCCGGTGGGTGCCTTCTAGGGAGCTGGTGAGGACAGAGAAGGCTCCTGGGGACACTGCCGGGTACAGGGGATTCTACCTGAATAAAACAAACCTCGTACCTATTCTGTGGAGACTCTCCCATTTCTTCGTCCTCCCCCCGAGGCATATCTCCATTTTAGCATCTGGCTGCTTCAGTCCTTGATTAAGATTTCTTTTAAAGGAATTTTTAAAACTTCTTCTGTCAATAAATTACCCCTGTCATCCCTTTGAGATTGCCCCGACCCCCTCCACTGCTCTCTGCCCTCTTTTATATATATCTTAATCTCTTGCTCAATCTTCCTTTACTCCCGGCCTCTCTTTTCGTTATTTTGTTTTCACAATACTCTCCATCATTTTCCAGTTGCCTCTCTCCTTGCACCCCGCCTCGCCAGGCCCCCGATTCCCTGACCCCTCCCTGTTCTTGCTGGAAGCCCAGCCTTGGGCACTTGCTTCTGTATTCCACGCTTTAATTTTGCTTCCACACGTAGGTCTTATAAGCAGGACCAGCTACGTAATTTGCAGAGCTCAGCGCAAAATGAAAATTCAGGGCCCCCTTATTCAAAAAAGATTAAGATTTTCAAGATGGTGACGCAAAGCACTGATTAGACCAAGTGCAGGGCCATGTGTGACTTCTGTGCACTGGGCCATGTGTGACTGCATGAGTCTCTGGTCCTCAAAGCTGGCTCTGTTTGCAATGTGTTTTGCTTTAATTTACTGTTTATTCACCATTCTCTGAATACTTCCAATTTTGCTTCTGTGGTCTTGACCTGTTACTTTAACTTGCTTGATTTTGCCCAACATAGTCAACATATTTATAGTAACCAAATAAGACATTCTGTTTTAATTAT
Organism: Mesoplodon mirus; assembly: GCF_964341445.2. Lineage (NCBI taxonomy): Eukaryota > Metazoa > Chordata > Mammalia > Artiodactyla > Ziphiidae > Mesoplodon > Mesoplodon mirus. The sequence goes on from NC_138977.1 coordinate 175,304,006, forward strand.
TGTTTCTTTTCACCATCTTTTTTGCTGATCTGGAAAAGTGGCACGAGACTCCGTTCTAGGCCTAGCTGCCTGCAAGTTGATACTTGGGTGTTCCTGCTATTCAGAGCCCAAGAAAGCTGTGCTGTGAGGTTAAAATGGCACGAGGAGGTGCCTCCTCTAGAGAAGATATGGAGGAGAGTAGATTAATTTCCCCGGGCAAGCATACCATCAAAATCAGCCAGGTAATATGTATTACTCTGTGAGTGGCTCAGAGTAAGCATTCAATAAGCAAGAACCAGTATTATTTCCATGTTGGTTCCAGCTGAGAGCCAAGGTGCTGTCATAATGCAGAAGCACAGCTCTAGCTCAATAAGTTTCCTTCCAGATTTAAGGGCTCTTCTTCCCTTAAGGCCGGCAGGCCCACCACGTGGTTGCCACCCATTGCTGATAGTCATCGTCCCACATATCTCCCGCCTGCCCTGCACCCCAGGGTCCAGCCACCTACTTGTTGGTCTGCCTCTGGTGCTGGATCACCATGTTTTTCTCATGGATTGTCTCCAACAGGGCTGTTGCCAGAGATTTCAGATCAGAAATGGACTGTGGAGTAGCTGGGAGACTGCACCCGTGATCCTCAGATAACAGATCCTGAACTGGGTGGGATATAAAATTTACAACTCAGTCTTAAATCCTTCTGGAACGTTGGAATGCAAACCAATGTCAGTTCTTCCTGGATAATGAAGCTGGGATCAGTTCCCAGCTTCCACACGCTACTGTGTTGTAACTGAAGAGTCCACTTCAAGTGTCAAAAGTGAAAAAAAATAAAATTTAGTGTGAGGGTTAAACAGAAAGGAGGAAGTACTCATGGACTTTTAGCAACACCTTTTATTTAAAGGATAATAATTTTTTGCATTTGTCCAGTATTTTATGCTTTCAAAACACTCATGCTGACTAACTCATTTGAGGCTTCAAATTTTAAAAAGAACCTGGAAAATGTTATTTATTCCCATTTCATGGACAGAAAAGCAAGGTGCTGGTGGATTAAAAACATTAGCTGAAGGTCACACAGCAATGAAAATGAAAATGACTCTAGTCCTGAGCTCCTGGCTTTATATCACAGCTTCCCACAGTACCCTTGGTGGGTGGTAAGATAATGTAGGAGATTATTTAGAATACAAAATATATTTTGTATATGCATGTTTTTAGAAACTAAGAGATAACCCAAAAAGACCACAACCACTTGTATTCCTATGAGACAGAAAAAAGAAGAAATAATATAAATCTCTCATTATATATCTTTGAACACCATTTCCTATATGCCTATATGTAGACACACAAATTCACACATTTCTCTCCAAAAATGGGAAAAAGCTCTGCTTTTTTCACTTAACCTTATGTCTCATCATGAATATCTACTAAAATATAAAATGTAACGGCTGCTTAGTAGTCCATGCATAGATCTACAGTAATTTATTTAATTACTCCTGGACAATTATGTTGTTTCCAATGTTTTTTATTATAACTAATGTAGGAAGAACTTTCCTGAAGCAAAATGCTTGCATATGTCTGTGATCATTTCTTTTTGGCTCAAAGGGGATCAGTTTAGGGCTTTTTATAACAGAGAACCAAATGGTTCTCTAGAAAGGTTGTGCCTGGTTGACTGCTCTGCCAGCGTGTTTGAGTGTGGCTAGCGTTCCCCAGGTCCGTGACAGGACTGGGTCTCAACATTCAAACATTCAACATTCAAAGGCTATCAAGGGTATCCAGAGCTATACTTAGATGGGCTACCTCACGTTTGTATAGAAGGTGTCCTTTTCTAGTTGAGTAAAAAAAAAAAAAAAAAAAGAAGTTGCTTGGAAAAGTGCCTTGATTATTAGGTAGTCTGGAGATTCAGCATTTATTTTTTTAATCCCCCGTAGCTCTGATGAGGAGTGCCACGTGATCCTTGCTGGTCTGCACTGCCAACAAGCCCAAAGCAGGCCAGTCCAGCACGGTCCACTTGAGGATCGTGTTTAGAACTGAATTCCCAAATATTAAGTGTCAGAAGCAAGCTCTCTGCTATTTATTCCCCCTGAGTGTTCCTGGAAGATCATTATTTTTCATCGGAATCGACAAGAAGGAGGAACAAAATTGCAATCAATAAAAGCTTCTTTGAAAAAGGCACATGTGCCATGGTAAAATGATTTCAGCAGCTGTGAGACTTTTCTAGTCTGATCATAGAGGCCAGGAAAAGGAGAAACTCAATGAGAATGGAACAGACACTTGGAGATACTAACCTGGTGATTACAGAAGGGAAAATATTCTGGAAAGAGGAGCACAGTTAGGGGAATAGGTGCAAATGGGGTCCAGTCATTAGAGAGACCTCTAATGCAGCGGCTCTCAAAGCAGGGTCCCCGAACCAGCATCAGCATTATCTGGGAACGTTTTAGAAATGCATATTCTCCGGGCTCACCCTAGACCTAGTAAATCAGAAACTCTGAGGTGGGGCCCAGTAATCTGTGTGTTAATAAGCCCTCCAGGCAATCCTGATGCAGGTGGAAGTTTGGGGGTGACTGCTCTAAGGATCACTTCCATTCCCAATTCAAAAAACGAGATGTGGACCCACAGTGCTAGCATTCTGTGATCATAGATGGTCCCTCCCAGAAAATGACCCCTACCTTGCTTTGCAGACAGGACTCCAGTCAGAGCACTGCTGCTGGATTTACCCTGGCCTTTTGAGTTTTTCCGTCTCTCAAGAGCATTCTAAAGCAGCATTGGGAGAAAACAAAAACCTCTGTCAGAAAAGCCAATAATGGAAAAATACCTAATTCCGGTAGATGCATCCTCCCATCCAGCACACAAGAACTCTTTACAAACTCCAAATGCTAGCCCAACTTTTAAAATTCAGAGTCCCTGCCAGAGAGTTATGATTTTTATGGACCTGGTAAAGAGTTTTTTTTTTTTTCTTTTTAAGTTGGTGCCCAGCAGAATTACAGCAATTATATCCTCCTATATATAGAAGGTACTCAATGCATATTCGTTAAATTAAATCAAATCTGAAGCAAGAACTCAGTCTAATGTGTGAAGTCACTAGTTATGGAAACCCCTTCCAAACAGACATGAGGTGGAGACTAGGTTTACTTTCATGGAACAATGCCAAAAGATCATTAGTGGTGTCTGGAAGGTTTCTGTGGCTGGACTGGAAAAACAGGCATGATTGATTAATGAAATCTGCCATGGACTCAAGGTTAAGGAAGTGCATATGTGTCATTCCTAGAACAGAACGTTACATTAAAATTGATATGTGCTATACAGCCAGTGCTTGGCACATAGAACTGAATAAATGTTGTTAAGTGAATGCATATACACATTTTTTAAATTACGTATTAATTATACAACTTTAAGAGCTGTATTCTTCTTTGGCTGTGTGTGTATATATAGATGGGTGTAAACTCAAGTGGCGCCCCCCCCGCCCCAGATTGGAAAAGGAAGAACAGCATGGAGACTTCTGAGAAAAAAGTGAACGTCAAAAGCCAGGAATATGAGATGGCTGCCCCAGCAGAGAGACGGCTGTAAAACTTCACCCTCAGGAAGAGAAATCAATCTATTTTCAAAGCAGAGAAACCCAGGAGATTTTGCTAATTATAACACTTACAACTAACATCTGCAGAAACAGATATTATCTAACTAATGGCACTGGAATTAGACTAAATAACAGTGGGGAGAATTTAAACATTCTGTCCTTTTAGTGTGACGTGAACATTATCGTTTAGATTGTGATTTCCCAAGCTTTGTTTCTTCATTGCTCAGAAATCATTTTCTTATGGATGATGAGGAGACAAAGAACATCTGGTGACAGAACACTTTATAGAAAAGCTGGATAGGAAACCTAATTTAATATAGACTGAGGCTGTATAGTGGTCACATCCAGATTCTGGTGGTCTCAGCGTGCCCTGTCCAGATAACAGAAGGAGCTCTTGCAAAACCTGTTTTTGTTGTGTTTGCTGTTTGGGGTTTAATTCTTACTGGTTCCTCAGTTAAAGCTCTTACTGAACTACCTGGGAGGGCAGGCAAGCACTAGAGTATCTTTGGCACATAAAAGGGAATTAAAATAGAATGACATTTAGATGTACAATAGTGAATCATCACCGTCACCGTCATGATTTTCTACCTTGTATTTGGCAATGTTAGATTTCAAGAGGTTGACCTCTTCATGAAGTTGCTTTAATCTCTCTTGAAGGTACCTGAAAAAGAAAATATACAACTAGGAAGAGTTTGGAGGCAAAATAAAAAACATACACTCAAGTAGGAGAGGATAAAAAGAAAACCACACACCCAAAGAGCCACCTTTTACATACAGTGCCTTCCCACCACCGAAAGCAGAAGTGCACCTTGGTGACCTCTTCTTAAATGGATGTGATCAAGGTCAAATACGCCCAAATCACTGAAACCTCACTTTAGGACAGCCCTCTGCAGAGATCCCCTAAGGGATATCAACACAGTTTTCACATAATTCTCATTAAGATGATTCCACTGGGAAGCAAGGCAGCAAGAGGCAATACCAGACACAGCATTAAGTTAGTCACATACACACACTGAAATTTGCCTCTGGGAAAAGAAACAGCTAAGGGAATTTCTCAATTTATTTTCTTATTCTTTTCTGTCTTCTCGATAGCAATAATAAGCAGCTTTCACTGGTTCCCTACCCTTCTCACCCAACCGGGGAGGGCAGGGGGAAAGAGGGCATGGATGTAGGCATGTAAGCATGTGGTTCTTCTTTTCTTACTGCTACAACTAACGTGTGACATTAATATCATTGTTTTAGGGTTGAGACTTTCCTTTCACTGTAAGGCTATTTTCTTAAATGTAAATAGGGCTGCAAATAACTCCCAGCCTGCAGGCAAGTGGAGAGCCAGCATCCTACCCCAGTGCGGGCCTGGGACTGGTCACTTACCTGTTCTCCATACACAGGGCATCCACGTCAATGATTCGGTTCTCATGGCCGCTCAGGATGTGGTTTAGCTCCTGGTTGAGCCTCTCGACTTTGTCCTGGTAGGAAGACCGCTCTTCTTTAACGTCCTGAAGCTCATCCATAGAGGCCTGCAGGTCATGCTCCAGAGACTCAATCTGAAACCAAAGAAGTGCCCTTACTCAAGGTATTCTGCAGACATCAGCTTTATGGTTAGAGGCGAGCCTTCCACTTGGCTGACTGACTTTTAGAGAGCTTATTAATACCAGCACCTGCTATAAAACCATAAGCACCACACATTGGAATATGATAAAAGCTAAAAGCAAGGAACAACTTCCGGCCAGACACTTACTATATCCAAGATGAGATGGATTGCAGCAGCTTGGAAACACAGAACCGATCACTTATCAACTGCAGCCTGCCCTAAAGCCAGGGGCTCGGAGAGGGCAAATCCAGATATTGGGAACAACAGCCAGTGTCTTACAAATACATACTTTTTCAAACCACTCTAGACCCAGAAATCATGTTCTGCTCTTCAAAATCAATTAGTGAGAGGAGAAAAACGAAGTCTAGGCTCTCTAAGCTGTTCCCTAACTAGGGCTCGGTACCCGTTGAGATTTTGCCTAAAAAGCATCCACTCAGCATTTCAGCGGAAACTTGCAAATTAAGGCCAGTTTGTCATGTTTGTTCTCTCCCTGTCTATCCTGGTTATGGGGGAGGTTTCTTGTTGTGTTCAGAACAATGGCACCCAAAGTAAGAGAGCAGACCTGCTGGAAGACAGAAATGCAAAAGGCTGCTTGGGAACCTAGCAGAGAACAGAGGGAGTAAATGCATTCAAACTGCATCTTCCTTCCTCCTCTAACCCCGTTCCAAGCACCCCACAGTCTCTGAGAAATTGGGGCACAGTCTACTCTTCTCTGTGTCATGCTCAGCTGTGCAAACATATCCCCCACTCATAACAGATGTTGGCGATAACCTGTTCCCTTGCTCTCTCCAGCTGCTGAACCAAATCTTCACGCTCATGGGCTGCAAAGTGCCGCACGCCAATTTCTTCGTCTCCCAGCCTCTGTTTGGCAATTGTCATTCTCAAGAGCTGCATTTTCCATTGGTAGAAAAAGAAGAGAGAGAGGGAGAGAGACTTAAAATGAATAGATCCAAACAAAACCCCAAGCATACTAGGCAGAACGTGTTGGAAGTTAAGATTTTCCAAGAAATACTGGAGAAAGGCACAAGACAAAGAAATTTCTTGCCAATATCATTAATTTAAAAAAAAAATTTAAATCCATATTGTATATACAGACACATGTGTGCACACATACACCTATAAGGCTAACGGGAACACAGGCCTGGGCATCTGAAGGGGGACAGCCTGTTTAGCCCTGCCATAGTGAGGAAAAAACTCTGTGTCTCTTTTAAACTTAGCAAAGATTAAAAAATGATAACACAATGTTGTAAAGTATCTGCTAAAATGGGCATGCTCCCACATTCTTAACAATTATGCTATGTTATCAAGAGCCTTAAAAATGTCCCTGACTCTTGCATCTGAGTGCTAATTCAGATTTAAGCCTAAGTAACCTCATCGCCTCTCACCACATGAATGTTCACAATGGATGAAATATTTTGCTGTAGTTTTGGACTAAAACGCTGGGGAAGAAACTTAATTTTCTTTTTTGCACAACTCAGGAAAATAGCTACTGTGCAGAGTTTCCTTTCTGACCTCAGCTGATGAACTGGACTGATAGTGTTAATTCAGATTTAAGAAATTATCTGAATCTTGGTTTGAGTAGATTCGGGATCTACATGCAATATTAACTAGATCAGATACCTTTTATATTTTCACATGTATACATAGGCTCTCCTCACCCTCATCAACATCCATTAGTTACTGAACTCTGTGAACTGGCACTGAAACATTACAATGTTTTGTTGCTCCAGTTTTGTAAAGTTTTACAGTGCAATACCTGTTACTTTTCAGAGACAAACCAAAGGTTAATTTCTCTAGGTTCTTGCTGTTTGCTTTAGCAGCATTTGATGGAGGATCTTTATATATATATATATATATATATATATATATATATATATATATATATATATATATATATATATATATATATACATTTGTAATAGATGAAAAATAAACCAGATTGCAAATCCTTTTTTTTTTTTTTGAAGCAAACCATGTACCAGGTTTTTGGTCCAAATTGTGTAGGATAAGTTAAATTGCATTCTATTAACCCATATGAGTGTATTTCTGTACCCATAGTTATGTTGAAATAAAATTTTAAAAAGCAAAAAAAAAAAAAAAAAGTCCCTATCCAATGATCCAGTAAGTCTACTTCTGATAATCTGGGCTAAAAATAATCCCAGACATGGACTAGCTTTAGGAAAAAAGAAAAAAGTAGACTGTGCTGTTATTTATAGAAAGAGTAAAAAAAGAAACAATGTCCAACAATAGTGGAATGGCTAGCAAATGATAATGGAATCAATCAACTGATTGATTGTTTGATCAATCAATCAAACAGCAAGTTTCCAGCTGTTTAAAATGAGGTTGATGTGAACCATGTAGTACCATGGTCATGTGGATGCTGCCATACTAAGTGGGAAAAAAAGCAGAAAACTAACTTGAATATGCAGTTTGGGGACTTCTCTGCCAGTCCAGTGGTTAGGACTCCGTGCTTCCACAGCTGGGGGCCTGGGTTCAATCCCTGGTCAAGGAACTAAGATCCCACAAGCCACACAGTGTGACCAGAAAATAAATAAATAAATAATTTTTAAAAAATGTTTAAATACAGGCACTTTCCTGGCAGTCCAGTGGTTAAGACTCTGAGTTTCCAATACAGGGGGTGCAGGGGGCACGGGTTTAATCACTGGTCGGAGAACTAAGATCCCACATGACGTGTGGCACAGCAAAAAAAAAAAATATGCAGTATGATTGAAATTATACTAAGAACCCGCATACAAAAGAAAAAAATTACCAAATACACTAAAACCCTTAAATGTGTAAGTTTAGGTGATGCAAGACTGTGTATGCTATCTGTTCTTTGTTTTCTAACTTTTAAAATAAGTATATGTGACTTTCATAACATACTTTTTAAATGTTTTTAAATCCCTAGGAACTAAATTCTAGTCCTAAAAATGTAATTTTCCAAAGCATCCCTGCAGAACCCTTGGCTTTCCCAGTCTCTGGGGCCGAGCTCCATGTGCAGCTCCAAACCTTCCAGTAGGGCCATGATGGAAACTATGTTAGAGACTCCAGGAAGGTCCAGTGGTCCCAGAGCATTCCCTACATGCCCATCAGTGCCAAGCAGGTGGCCATCAAAGTGCTTTTTTAACTTTACAGCACTGCTTCCTGATGCTTCTTCGAAAGAGGTTGTAAGACTGATTCCTCCACCTCCCTGTAGGGTGTGTGCAGATGGGCTTCATATATGGATGAAATCCTGGGGACAGTGTTTTGCTGCCACACAGATCCAACCCATCCAGGAATACCTGCTGGGGTATGCTCTTCCTCGTTCCTAAGTGGATCCTAAGGGATTTATTGCCAATAGAGAGAATGGCTTTATTTTTCAAGTCCCTAAGGATTTAGGGGCAGGTGAGAAAGTTAAAAGCCCAGGTAGAATATTAACTATATAGGAATAATAAAAAACAGCAATGAACTGTGCAGGAAATGATGACTACTGAAAAGTAAAGAGCATTTTCAAATGACATATATTTGGGGTCCTTATTTGAAAACTAGTCAGATGAACTGGACATATATTTATTGTGCATCTACTATGAGCAAATGCATCATTAGGATCAGCGCACAATGTTCCAGGCAGGTGGAACAGCTTATACAAAGGCCTAGCAGAGGACACACGGGCACTTAGGTACACAGATGGCCATGCTTAATGGAATCCCCATTCCAAAGCTCAAGGATTCTGTATTTGTATACTTGCCTAATGCAAATTTATTTGTAGCCTCGAAATCAGCATTCATGGTGCTTTTGCATCATGAGGGGACATGTGCAGATAAACACAGAGTTGCAAAAAATGGGAAGCATCCCACAGGAACGTTCCCAGCTAAAGTCGAACAAGGCAATGTTCCGCTTTCTTGTTTTAGCTCATACTATAAACAAGTGTCCTTTTCACGGTTTTTTTCACGCCACTTTTTTTTCACATTTTTGTGCTTTCTGTTGGTGTTTTGCCATTTAGAATGGCCCTCCTGTGCAGTGCTGGAGTGTTGTCTCATGTTCCTGAGCACGAGAGGCCATGATGTGCCTTACAGAGAATACACGTGTGTTAGATGAGCTTCCTTCAGGCATGAGTTACAGTGCTATTGGCTGTGAGTTCGATATTAAAGAATCAACAATATAAATGAAATAAGGTGACTTTAAACAGAAACACATATAAAACAGTTATATATTGATCAGGTGACAAAAATATTGTGACCAGAGGCTCAGAGGAACCTAATCTCCTATTTCCCCTAGGAACAATGGTTCAATACTCCCTAATTCAGTGTTCGCAGTGATTTTAGAGAATGTAACTATAGCAAATGTCAAGAATCGGCTATATTGTGGGGGAACGGAGTTTATGTCAGAACTGGTTAATTTACCTGAAAGCCGATATGTGAAAACATCTTTCACATCACAGTCTTGGCTCAGGACTTTCAGAACCCCAGATGAATACACAGAAAGACAAACAGCTAACCAAGTAAGAAACATTTCTCAGATGAAAGGGTCTAGGAACAAGAAGGCCTGTGCCGTTTTGGGCACGAGGCAACAGGAGGTCTGCAACACGGCTTTGAAAGCAGGGCGCTTTTCTTCGTATGTGAAAAGCCAGACTGACAGCCTGAACTTTAAGTAATAGAACACCACTGAGGTTTTCCATTCACAGTACGCTTCGCCGAACACTTAATTTAGAATCACACAATTATATTTGCTTAATGCCAATTAATTATTAAACATGTTTATTGAGGTCTGACAGCCATATAAGAGAGTCATCTTTTATATACTGGATGCCTGTTCAGCTTCAATAAACATGTTAACAATCATTTGGTGTTTAATGTGCACACAATATCAGCTATTAAATCTCAGGGCTGGACTGGATGAAACACTTATTTTTAAAAGTGAGGCCCAAGTTGGTAAAAGCTGGATCACTGGTTGGGTCTGACACTCAAGTTCAATCAGCTGAAGGGGCCCAAGGAGGCCACTGCAACAGGGATGGCAGCCCCAGGGAGAGTTCTCTTGTCTTCCCAGCTGACAGCTGATGGGCTCTGGAGTCCACCTGCCGGGGGGCGGGTGGGGGGGGATGTCCTGGGGCCAAGTTCGAGAGCTGTGCAATCTCAGGTATATGCCTAAACTTCTCTGAGCCTTAGTGTCCTTCACTGTAAGAATACGACAGTAACAGTACAGCTTTTTACTGTCCAAGGTTGCTGTAACTGTTGGGGCCCAGAGTAGGCTGCCCCCAAATGTGCCTCAGTGGCATATTTATTATTTTGAATGAAAGTTACTTAAGAAATGGCCAACACACGAGGGACACTCCGACCCTCGTTTCTGTCACCCTGAAAGCAGGAAAAAATAAATCTCGCATGTGAAGGGTGACCTCCTGCAGCTGGAGGTAGACGGATGCCCTTATCACCAGAGATGGGGATTCGGGTGAGAAACCAGGATAAACAAACCCTGTTACTGCTTTAATTTACTACCCCAAGCCCAAACTCGGTTTAGATTCTTCACTAATTGGGCACCCCGAACCTAAGTTTCTTTGTCCTGTCAACTCCTCCCAAATTTATTATTTCTTTGTCTAAAAAGTATAAAAGTTATCTGCTTTGGGCACGTCTTAGGTCCCATGTCTATGGGACCAGCATGAATTAAAACGTGTTTCTTTTTCTCCTGTTAATCTATCTCATGTCCAGCCACAAGAAATCAAGAAGGGGGAAATTCCCTATTGGTCCAGTGGTTAGGACTCTGCTCTTCCACTTCAGGGTTCAATCCCTGGTTGGGGAACTAAGATCCTGCATGTCGTGTGGGACTGCCAAAAAAAAAACCCAAAAAACGAAAAAACAGAGAGAAATCAAGAGGAGTAGAGGGGGCAATTGCCCCCACCCAACATTAAACACGAAGTAAGAGAGGGACGTTGTATTAGATGAGCATTTACCTTAGGGGAATTCAAATGTATGTGTTTGGCAAAAAGATGACGGGGAGAACCAAGTGGAGGGAGGGAGTGATGGAGAAGAGGGGATGGGAGAGAAAGAAAAATTTAAAAAATTGGTGGCTCTACCCATCCCTGCTCTCAATGTCCCAGACTGAGAGCAAGGTGGGAGAGGGACTGATAATACATTTAGACAAAATCATACTGTTCATATGTATACATAAGACTCCTGTTCAGGAGACACATGGCCACTTGCCCTGAACTTCATGGACAATTTAAGAGACCATCAAGGTGAATTTCTGCTAGACACAAGTTTTTGCCTCTTATCCGCTGACTTTAGAACCTAGTCCCAAGTAAGAGAAGATGAGATTTCTCTACCATACTTAGCACAGCCCCTGGAACATACAAAGTGCTTGATCAATGTCAGCTGCTATCAGGACTACTGCTGTGATCATTGGTGTCCTCCTCCATGAGAGTTTCCCCACACATACACCCACTGGGGAAGTCGATCTTTCTTCTAAGCTGGAGGAAGCCGAGCTGCTGAGCCAACCTTATCTGTAGACTGCAGGCAGTGAGGCTGATTTCCCACCTTGGAAGCTCTATGAAGCAACTGCTCGGAGCGCTTGATTTCCTCCAATAGGGCCACCAAAACTGCATGGCTAGCCTCCCCGTACCAACCCTTGAAGTGCACCAGTGCCCTGAGAGGCACGCACACGGCCACCAGGAGATGCATCCATTTGCTGATTTAGATGGAAATAAACGTTTATGAATGAATTATGGGTGTGAGTCGTCCACTTATGGATGAGGTGCAGCTGCAGCTGGGATGTGGCTGAGGGACAGGGCTGCAAAACGATGTGACAAAAAGGCTCTTGGGCGCTCTTCCCCCACCCTGCTGATGGAGTGCAACTCCTCTGCCAAAGACCTGCTCAAACTCTGGTCCCGCCAAGGCCCCCCGGTCGGAATGACTCGCTTCTTCCTTGATCTATTCTTGGGCTTCATCCCTCATAGCCCTCAACAGTCTCTCCCTCCTCTTGTTTTCATTTGCCTGAATCCATTTTCCCCAACAGACAGTGGGAGGAAGGCAGCTGGTGGCAGGAGCAGCTATTATTCTCCAGGTGTAGTCTGTGTTCAGATCCTGTATCTGCTGGTCCTAGTCACATGTCTTTGGCTGTTATCTAGTCTCACGGAGCCCCAAGTGACTTTAGTGTTTTTGAAAGTGGAGATTGCCTTAGTCCATTCAGGCTGCTATAACAGACTACCATCGACTGCATGGCTTATAAACAACAAACATTTATTTCTCACAGTTCTAGATGCTGGGAAGTCTAAGATCAAGGTGCTAGCAGGTTGGGTGTCTGGTGAGAGCCTGCTTCCTAGTTCATAGATGGCTGTCTTTTTTCTGTGTCCTCACATGGAGGAAGGGGTGAGAGAGCTCTCTAGGGTCCCTTTTATAAGGGCACTAATCCTATTCATGAGGGCTCCACCTTCATGATCTAACCACCTCCCAAAGGCTCCCACCTCCAAATACCATCACACTGGGGAGGACTTTTCAACATATGAATTTTGGGGAGGGGACACAGTTTATAGCATTCCACCCTTGATCACCCCCAAATTCATGTTCTTCTTACACATGAAATATATTTACTCTATCCCAATAACCCCCAAAGAATTAACTGGTTCCAGCATCAACTCTTAAGTCTAAAGTCCAAAACCTCATCTAAATATCATCTAAATCAGGTATGGGTGAGACTCAAGGTGAGATGCATCCTGAGGCAAACTCCTCTCCACCTGTGAAATTGTGAAACCTAGCAAGTTATGTGCTTCCAAAATACAAAGGTGGGACACACGCAGGAGCGACATTCCCATTCCAAAAGGCAGAAATAGGAAAGAAGGAAGGGGTGACAGGTCTCAAGTAAGTCCAAAACCTAACAGATCAAACAACGTTAAATGTTAAAGCTCAGGACTAATCCTCTGGCTCGATGCTCTGCCTTCCAGGCCCACTGGCAACATCACCACTAAGGCTTGGCAGGACAGCCCTGCAGTGGCTCTGCTCTGGTGCCCTGCAGCTCTGCTGGGTTGGGGTCTCAGCCCTGGGGCTCTAGGAGGCCCCCTCCATTCTAACCCAGGTGAAGGTATTCTGTCCCCCAGAGCCACGCACTCTAGGCCTGTGGCGGGAGTGGCAGCCTTGCTGGGCTCTGAGTTACCTTCCATGTCATTCTTCTCTTGCCCTGAAAAATAGCGCCCGGCCTCTAATCCATACTAATCTCCTTACCAAATGGTTGTTTGGCCAACACCCTTAGCATTCTCATTTTTTTGCAATATGGACAGGCTGAGAATTTTCCAAATCTTTAAATTCTGGTTCCTCTTTGCTGAACAATTCCTTCTTCAAATCATCTCTCTCTTCTCACATTTTATAAGCAGTCAGGAGAAACCAGCCTGCTCCTTCAACACATTTTTTAGAAATTTCCTCAGCTAAATATCCAGTTTCATTGCTCACAAGTTCTACCTTCCATAAAACAATAGAACTCAATCACAGTTCAGCCAGATTGTTGCTACTTTATAATAAGGATGGCCTTTTCCCCAGCATCCAATAACGTGTTCCTAATTTCCATCTGAGGCCTCATCAGAATGGCCTTTACTGTCCATATTTCTACCAACATTCTGTTCAGGATGACTTAAGTATTCTCCAAGAAGATGGACGCTTTCTCCACAGCTCTCTTTTTTTTTTTTTTTCTGAGTCCTCACCAGAATTGCCCTTAATGGTCCATTCACAGCAATGCTGTGAGGGACAACAGGCTTTTTCAAGCAGGAACCTCAAAACTCTTCCAGCCTCTACCCACTACCCAGTTCCAAAGCTGCTTCCACATTTTAGGTATTTGTTATAGCAGCACCCCACGTCTTAGTACCAACTCCTGTCTTAGTCTGTTCAGGTTGCTATAACAGAATACCATAGACTGAGTTGCTTATAAACAACAAACATTTACTTCTCACAGTTGGAGTCTAGGATGTCCAAGATCAAGACACTGGTAGGTTTGTGGTCTAGTGAGGGCCCACTTCCTGGTTCATAGTCAGCTGTCTTCTCACTGTGTCCTCACATGGCAGAGGGGGCAAAATTGCTCACTGGGGTCTCTTTTATGAGGGCACTAATCCCATTCATGAGAGCTCTGCTGTCACGACCTAATCACTTCCCAAAGCCCCCACCTCCTAATACCATCACATTTCGGATCAGGTTTCAACATATGAATTTGGGGTGGGGGCACATTCAGTCTACAGTAAGAATAAAAGCTATCTTGTAGACAGAACAGCTATGTATGACTGCCCGGCCTGTGCACTGCACAACTCCAGCTCTGGGGGATTACATCCTTGCAATGTGAAGATACAATGCAATAATCACTCTTTGAAGAGCTTTAAAAGTACAATCCCCAGTTATAGCTGGTATGGTTATAATTCTTATACAGTGACTCTCTATTTGTCAGAGTTACTGGGAAGATCAGATGCAAGAATTAATAGGAGTGGATGTTAGCCCTTCCTCACCCCTGGTCCTTGTGTACTGCTGCAAATAGCACGCCTAGGGAGAGGTCAACACCAAAAGCCATTTATCAAACATTCATCTGCCAGTGTTGTGCTGGGCGACTTAATAAACAAGGTCCTGCCTATCTTTTCTTTACTTTTCCTGTTGGTTTTCTCCACATCCTCTCCAACTGCCCCCTGACCTTTTGAAATACCCTTGATAAAATTAGACAGGAGAGCTTTAAAAGGCTCCAAGTAGGCAACTCTATTGTGTATACCAAAGTTCAAATTCCTAAACCTATATGGCAAATCTAGTTCTAGCTTTAAACAAAAGAATTTGTCACTTAAAAAAGAAACCCAGCAGTTTTCATATTCTTCCTCCCAGGCTCTGGAGATTATCAGGCACACACTCATTAATGTGTGTCAATATTTCCCAGTTAACGAGCACCCAACTTGGGCCAAACAACATGCTATAAGCTTTCCTTACACACGATACCTCCAGCGGCTTTTCACTGTAATGGAATAAATTTGGAATAAATGGCAAAGCCCTTATGAGAGCTGCTGATGCATGAGCTGCCCCTGCCCACCTCCCAACCCAACCTCCAACCACCTCCCTTGTTTGCTGGCCACACTGGCTTTCCTTCAGTGCCTCAAGCACAACCTGCTCCTGCCTGCCTCTGCGCCTTTGCACTTGCTCTGCCCTTGAGCAGCTTGCCCACAGGTCTGTCCAGAACCCACTTCTTTTGTCTCTTTCAGGTCACAGATCAAATGTCACCTCCTCTGAGAGGTCTTCCCTGGACACTGTCGCTGAAGCAGTTCACCTTCAAGGGCCCCACTGCCTTCATCATACTGCCAGAAATCACCTGGTTCATCTGATTGTCCCTCCCCCTGTCAGCTCCACTGCAGGAACCTGGCTGTTCATACACACTGAAATAGGTGGCACCCATAGTAGTGTCTGGCTAACCGCAGGGAGTCCTCAGATACATCTTAAATACAGGAAGTCTCTCATGAGGGGCTTCCCAACCCCGGGAGGCAGACACTGCCCCGTCCTCCTCATAGGGGAGAAGCTCATAGGGGCTGCTGCAGCGCTCTGAAACCAGGGCTCCTTGCCTGGGCCCATGCTCACATCAGGAGGCTGCAGTGTCCCCTCACCCTTAACACAACAAGCCCTGTCCTAGGTGCTTACACACATTGCCCCAGTAAGTCCAACAAACACTCTGTGATGCACTGTTACAGTCCCCATTGTCAGAAGAGAAGCAGAGACACAGAGAGGTGGAGTAACTTGCTCACGTCACAGACCTTAGAAATGGCAGGGCCAGGAGCTGACCCCAGGCAGGCGAGGGTTCTGGAGTGGATGCTCTGCGGCCTCTCTCCACACCGATGATAGCACTCACTGCCTGGCGCTCCCCCTGTGGAGTGTGTTCTGCATTAAGTGTCCTGTATAACTTTCTGTATTTAATCCTCACAGAAGGCACGCTGGCCCCCTATGTCGTGCCTGTGTCACCCAAGCTCGCTCACTCAGGGTCTCTGCACCTCATCCCCCCGTTATCTGACCACCTCCCACCTCACTTCCTTCAGGCCTCTGAGTAAAGGGTGTGTCAACAGAAATGCCTTCCTGACCACCCAGTGTAAGTAGTTGCCCCCCTCCCCTATCCCCGGCAGCCCAGGCTGCACTGTACAGCCCCCTAGCCTGCGGTAACTTGTTGAGCACTTAGCACCTTCTGACACATTATACTGCATTTCATCAAATATAAGACTCTATCAACTCTAAGACCCACCACTATGCATGACCAAAAAGACTGAAAAATACCAATCATCACTACATGATACCAATAACTACATCAGAGATGTTCAAATGTGAAAACCTGTGCCTCTCAGAATCTGTGTAATATCATATATTAATTTGTTTATTTGCTTACTGCCCATCTGTGCCCCCTAGAATAGAAGCTCCATGAAGGCAGGAACTCATTGGTTTTGTTTACTACCCTATTCCCAGACCATAGAGTTGAGTCTTCAATAAAGATGCATTGAAATGAATTGAACTGAACTACCCTCCATAGGCAAGTACTACTGTTATCTCCATTGTATAGATGAGAACAACTGAAGACACAGAGAAGTCAAGCAACTGGCCCAAGGTTACACAGCTAGGAAGCCCCTGAATTACCTTCAGATAGTTCAGAACACATTGAGCGACAATCTTTAGAGAGTTGCACCAAGCAGCTTTTTTTTTCGGTACGCGGGCCTCTCACTGTTGTGGCCTCTCCCGTTGCAGAGCACAGGCTCCGGACGCGCAGGCTCAGCGGCCATGGCTCATGGGCCCAGCCGCTCCGCAGCATGTGGGATCTTCCCGGACCGGGACACGAACCCGTGTCCCCTGCATCCGCAGGCGGACTCTCAACCACTGCACCACCAAGGAAGCCCACACCAAGCAGTTTTAAAGCTGCTTCAATTTGTTTTCATTTTAGTGTAATTTGGGTATGGTGTACTATAAAATAAGTCTTAGGCAGAGATATCTTTCAGAATCAGTTCTCTACAAAGTGTAATTACAGTGCATGATCTAGGGGATGAATGTCCAAAACCACACTGTTTTGGTTGCTTGGTCTACCCGGGCTGTGTGCTCATATAAGCCAGAATAAGCTCAAATATGGTGTCTGAGACCAAATTCATTTGCTTAATTCATCTGACAATAAAACATTAGGAAATGTTGAACTAGTCTGGCTGCTTGCTGAGCGTTGCCTGTGTTTCACCATCAAGATCCCAGTTAGAATAAGATACGATGGGACTGGAGCAGGTGAAGGGCCCTTATCACTCACTTTAATTCTTTGTAATTAATTTCTATAATGTCCCAAGGTGAGAGCTTTTCATTAGAGTGCCCTCTTCATCCGGGTTTCCCACAAGCTAGGACATCTCTGTGCTCCTTTGAAGCATAAAGACGAAATGTTTACAAAGAGCTCTCTAATCCCTCATCCTGGACTCTTACAAACATCCAAGCTGAACACTTTTATTTTTTAACAGAGTATACTTTAATTAGTCACCTGCATGCTCATTGGTCTGCCGGTATTGGCTGGTAGCTTTGACTTAATTGGTTTGCTTGCTGAATCCTTCCAAAAGTCCCACATCATTAGAGGTACGTTCACAGAAGGGGTCTATTATTTTATGGGGCCAACACCAGATAAAACAGAGGTACTTAAAGACCTTCAGCTGGTGTAACATAAAGCTCATTATTAAGGGCAAAACCCCATGTTTATGCACGACTGCAAACAGTTACATTTAAATTGGCCAGCAGGGGCCCAGGAAATGTGACTGCCTGACACTGTCCACCTGAAGTTCCTTGCTTTTGAGTACTTCCCATTGCATTATTGTTCTTCTGCACTTAAAGTGCCATAATCTGTAAAATGAAGGAAAAATAAAAGCAAGCAGACAAGGAAACCCAGCAGGAACATGAGATGCTGCTCCTGGCCTGTTCTATTAGGTGCTTATTCCACAAGGGTACACAAAATGCAAGGAAGCTTCTGGGAGCGTGACACCAAAGCAATAATGTTTGGGGTGGTGATAAATAATAAAGTCGGGTGGTGATAAGGAGGGCTGAGTTTTGGGGATCCATTTGCCAGATGCCAGGCTTCTTACCCCCAGTCTCTGTCTCTGTTGGGAGGCACATACCCCCGGGGTTCACTGGAAACAGTCGATCAACAGAAAGGAAGACCTTGAGATTCCTGGTGGAACTCTGATACAAGAGGATACTAAGCCGATGTGGGCCCAGGTTGTGCTAAAGACACCAGCAATGTTTACCCTTTATGGAGTGCTTACTGGATGCCAGGTACTATGCTACACCCTTTATAAACATAATATTGCATGCACACACACACTCCAAACCATTAAATCTCCTGCTTTCTTTTCTTCCCAGTGCTAACCACTGTCTGATGATCTTACATAAGTATTTTATTTTCTTATTCTCTGTCTCCCCAACTAGACTATAAGCTCTGTGAGAACACGCACCTTGTTTTTCTTATTCCTGACGTAGTCACAGCTCCTAGAACATTAATCAGTCCCCAATTATGTATTGATGAATAACGATGAAACCTGACAGCAATTCTATGTGAGGTATCATTACTCCCATTTTACAGATGAGGAAACTGGGGTCTAGAGAGACAACTGACTTGCTCAAGGCCACACAAATAATAACTGGCAGAGTTAGAATATAAACCTGGGTCTAGCAGTTTCCAAAGATGGACCTCTTGGACTATTCTAGATTATACCACTTGGCAGTGGGAGGCTGGAGCTAGCTCTTTCTGGAGTGTCAAGCTTTCTAACTCCCAGTTCAGTGACTTCACTTTGTTAGCCTGATATTTGAATGCCATGGCATCAGTATTGACACCAGGGAAATTGGTAAAGTGCTACCAGCCAGGCTTCCTCTTCAGAAGAGCTGGTTCACCAGCTCACCTCTGGATATCTGTGATTCAAGTGTGCTCTGCTAGCTCTGTGGACTGCCTCTTACTGATCCTTAAGTTCTCAGAGGCCTCCTTTCCCCCCACCCCGGTCCCCTTTCCCTAAATCCACTCTTTTCTTAATGCCCAGAAGAGGAAGCAGGCATGCCTCTGGGGCAAGAAGGGGAGCTGTAACTCTCTGGGTGGGCTGCTCTCCACACTTGAGGCCCTAGCATTGCCTGGGTTTTCCACGTAATTGGTCCTTATTCCTCACAGACTGCCACACAAAGAACCCTGGGCAACCCACCCTCATGAAAAGCTTTCCCCAGGGTGATTTGTGGAGGTGTGAGTTCTCCCTTCCCTCCTCAACCTTTCAGAGCTATTATTAGCAAGGAAGGGGAGGGTGTCTACTAGGCTTCCCTTTTCCCACCTCTCGTCTGGTTTGAACTGGGGCTTTGTGTCTGTCCAGAAGCCTCGATTGGGGTGCTGCTCAGAGAGATAATAGGTTTGTTAATCATGGAATCCCACCCTCCACCTCCAACCCTGTGTGAGTGCTAAGCTGCTTGTAAGACAGGGTGGCAACAAATCTTTCAAGAGGCTGTTTGAAAATGCTTTATGGCACGTAGGGTTACAAGGCTCTAGCTGAACAAATGGAAAAATTAGTCTACCTTAAAATAGCCAAGGCAAGTAATTTCCTATCACCTTGTTTCTTAAATGTACTTAACATCTAGAATCTGGGCTTCCCAAAATATGGCTAAGGGTCATCAGTTAAAATGACAACTTGGAGATAAAAAACTTCCACTTTAATAGTTGCTCATAAAGTAATGCCACAAGCCCTTCTGTTCGGAATGGGAGGAGTTAGGAATCCCACAACATCCATTACTAAGTATTATTGAATTTAACAGGCTTGAACCAGCCTAGGAGCAGGACCCTTACCCCACATCCACTAAGGCTCAGCATCAGACCCCCTGACCTTTCCAGGGGCTCCCTAAGGTCTCACACCTTAGGTTTGGCTTTCTTCTGCTTTTTCTCAGATGGAATAGTTTGCTTTTCTAACTCCTTTCTCCAGGTTTCTAAACTACTCCTTAGCCCACAAAGAGAGTTAGTGATGACAACCAGAGGGGCAGTCAGTCTGCTATTTTCATGTGTTCTTCCTTTTTCTTTTCCTCTTCCTCTTTATTGAACCTTTTTGCTCCTTTTTGCATTCCCTTTATTCATTCACTCATTCATTTATCCTATTCCATTCCTTCAATAAAGATCTATTAAATAATGTGTGTGTATCACGAACTAAGATGCAAATTCCTACGGATACAGGAATTTGGCCTGCAAAGAGTTTACCTTTGGGGGAGGGGTGCCAAACAAGTACAAGCAGAGGGAAAAGAGCAGGGCACTGTGGGTGTGTGCAGGACCTGCCCCTGAGAGTTGGAGAAGGCTACATTTGACCTATGACCTGAAAGATGAGCAGGAGTTTACAGAAGTAAAGGGGAAGAGTGTTCCAGAGAGCAGACAGCAGGTGCAAAGGCCCTGAGGCACAACTCAGTATGGCTCAGCTGAGGGGCTGAAATTAGCCCTGCAGAACTGAAGTGTGAGGCGACTAATGTCAACAGATGTGGCTGGAAAAATCAGGAGGGTCCAGATAATGGAGGGCCGAGCACATCATAGTAAGGAGGTGGGACTAGATTCCGATAGCGATGGAAAGGTTGGAGCTGTGACACGATGAATAAAAGAGCAAAGGAAGGGTTAACCCATTCTCCACCACACAGTCACAGCCACCCTTCAAGAGAGGCCTCTGTGTTTCTCAAGATGGCTGGTGTCATTACTGAATGAGTCATCCGGCCTTAATGTTGATGACTGGGGGTGGGGTGGGGGGGGGAGGATGACCGTGACTCACAGGGGGGATGAAAATAAACCAGCCCTATAACTTTAGATGCAAATGAGAATAAACAGAGTCTCTGGGGCTCACTGTAGTTGGTCTTTTTTGAGGAGGAGAGGACTGGAGACTGAGATACAGGGTCTACTGAACATTTTAACATCTTGCCTGCATCTGCTGGCAGGCATATTACTTCACAGGCCATGAATATGAGTCACTAAATTCTAAACCTTGAGTGAGAAAACCAAGTTTGATAAATGTGTCCAGCTACTGGAATAAAGACCCAGAATACAAGCAAATCATGAAGCTCAGATGGTGCCAATGCAAAAGCAGCCCCAGACCTGCGCTTAGCGTTACAGTCACACACACACTCATGCACACATACCCTCCCTTTC
This sequence comes from Mesoplodon mirus, assembly GCF_964341445.2. Taxonomy (NCBI): domain Eukaryota; kingdom Metazoa; phylum Chordata; class Mammalia; order Artiodactyla; family Ziphiidae; genus Mesoplodon; species Mesoplodon mirus. The sequence continues at coordinate 175,325,248 of NC_138977.1, forward strand.
TTTCCTCGAAATATCAGTTGCAAATGTCAATTCCTAAAATATCTCAGGCCTACAAGGCGATACAATTAAAAGTGACCAAAAGATGAGGCAGAGGTGTGTTTAGGACAGTTGGAGGTGGTGGTGGGGGGTAACTCAGAAAATAAAAACGAAAAGAAAAGAAGAAGAAAAAAAAAATCAGTCAAGAAGAATCATGACTCCAAAAATCACATTTCAAAATGTTTCAGTATTTTCTGGATTTATAACTTCTCCAAAATTCCTGCAGTATTTTTATGGGTTTAAAAGGAAATGATTGCACATACTTGATTTTACTCTCTAGAAAAACTTGCCCTGATGCTATCATTTGATAACACCTAAGAAGGCCTGGCCTTTAATTATTGACCAGACACCTAGGTTACAGAGCTCAAATCCTTTTGAGAGGCCCAATTAGCTTGTCCAGGGTTAATTAGCACCCTTCTTAGCATTCTCACCCACTCCCTATTTCATGATGGAGAATAGTCATGAAATATTTTTCAAATATAGTATGTTAAATCCAAGAGGATTAAAAAAATTTTTTTAAAGGCAGACTAAGGGGACAAGTGGCTATGTAAAGAAGACTTCCCAGTATGCCCTTTTTTTTTTTTTTTTTTTTTTTTTTTTTTACTTTTTCACCACACCTCGTGGCATGCGGGATCCTAGTTTCCCGACCAGGGATTGAACCCGTGCCCCCTGCAGTGGAAGTGTGGAGTTTCAACTGCTGGACCACCAGGGAAGTCCCACCAGTATGCCCTTAGATTGAGCCCCTTAAGCCAGCAGTAAGCACACAATCCTTTCTGCCCTTTGTCATGGAAGAGTTCTCGAGATAATCCAGACACATCCATACATTTTTTTTTTTTTTTTTAAAGAATGAGCATCTTTCAAAATGGTGCCTTCCAATAACCAGTGACTCCCAGGAACAACAAACATCCCCATCATTTGTCAGGGAATCTGGTACCATTCAAAAGACATTGCCCAAGAAAGTACCTCCTCCCCACCATGTAGTTTGCTTGAGTGAAACTCCAAAGGCCATCCCTGTTGGGAAAGCTGGCTCTGGCAAGAAGTTGAAATTGAATCTATTGGCAAAATGGGAAATGATTTGGGGGCGATGGAATTAAACTTCGGTAGTTTTTCTTCCTTTTCTCAATTGTACTTTTGTTCACAGCTTCAGCTGGGAGAGACAGTGCTCACATTTAGTTTGGAGTATATGAGTTCATATTTTATAATTAACGTTGCCAACAGGGGAGTTTGATTAATACCAAGCAGTGGATTTTGAGCAATGTTCCATACAAATTGCCAAATTTAGCAATAAAATAAATTGGTTATGTGAACATAATTAGTAGGATGACTACTTAAAATTCAAAACTGAATGTGAATAATTCCAAATCATCTGAGCCACAAATCCATTATTTGTATAGAAAGGAGAAAGCATAGCATTTGGGCTTTATTTTGCCCTCAACCACAATGTAATTCAGCACCAAGCTGAACGTAATGAAACTTCTACAGTGGGTTGTGACAATATTTTAGAGCAACCCAGAAACACACACAGACACGTGTGCGTGCACACACGCGAAGGGAAGGTAATAAAGATAAGAAATGCTAAACTGTGAATTTTCATTGCAAATGTAAAAATCTATAACAAATTTTTCCGCAAATGCTGCATTATATTCTTCTGATGCACCATACATAAACCTCTGGCACAAAATTACTCAGGAGAGGTTTTTGCCTTTAAAATATTCACGGTACCTTATTGTCGCCCTGGACTTCTCCAAGCCTTTGCTGAAGTTCTTTCATTTCTTCTCCCAGATGTTTATTTCGGTCCTGAGAATCTCTCAATAGTTGTGCAAGATTAGCCTGCAAACTGACAAAGGATTAATCTCCAAAATTTACAAGGAGCTCATGCAGTTCAATATCAATAAAACAAAAAACCCAATCCAAAAACGGGCAGAAGACCTAAATTGACATTTCTCAAAAGAAGATATACAGATTGCCAACAAACACATGAAAGGATGCTCAACATCATTAATCATCAGAGAAATGCAAATCAAAACTACACCAGTCAGAATGGCCATCATCAAAAAATCTACAAACAATAAATGCCGGAGAGGGTGTGGAGAAAAGGGAACCCTCTTGCACTGTTGGTGGGAATGTAAATTGATACAGTCACTATGGAGAACAGTATGGAGGTTCCTTAAAAAACTAAAAATAGAACTACCATACGACCCAGCAATCCCACTACTGGGCACATACCCTGAGAAAACTATAATTCAAAAAGAGTCATGTACCACAATGTTCATTGCAGCTCTATTTACAATAGCCAGGACATGGAAGCAACCTAAATGTCCATTGACAGATGAATGGATAAAGAAGATGTGGCACATATATACAATGGAATATTACTCAGCCATAAAAAATGAAATTGAGTTATTTGCAGTGAGGTGGATGGACCTAGAGTCTGTCATACAGAGTGAAGTAAGTCAGAAAGAGAAAAACATATGCTAACACATATATGTGGAATCTAAAAAAAAAAAAAAAAGGGTTCTGAAGAACCTAGAGGCAGGACAGGAATAATGACACAGACATAGAGAATGGACTTGAGGACACGGGGAGGGGGAAGGGTAAGCTGGGACAAAGTGAGAGAGTGGCATGGACATATATGCACTACCAAACGTAAAATAGATAGCTAATGGGAAGCAGCCGCATAGCACAGGGAGATCAGCTCAGTGCTTCGTGACCACCTAGAGGGGTGGGATAGGGAGGGTGGGAGGGAGGGAGATGCAAGAGGGAGGGGATATGGGGATATATGTATATGTATATCTGATTCACTCTTTGTTATACAGCAGAAACTAACACACCATTGTAAAGCAAGTATACTCCAATAAAGATGTTAAAAATAAATAAATAAAAATAAAAGGTAGATTTCAAAAAAAAAAGATTAGCCTGCAAATATTAACACATTATGAAATATAATCAGAAACGGAGGAGTGGAGAAATGCGGGTCTTTCTTAGGCTTATTGCAGCCAGCATCCAAGCCCAGCTGAACCATTAGAATAAACACATGTACGAATGCAGCAAGTGTGCAAATCACACCACTACAACTGCATGGAGAGAAATAAAGTTGGCCATGAACCTCAATTTGGGGATGTTCTTTGTTTCCAGAATGGCTCACAGACAAGTGATGGAGGAGTTGGGTTTTTTTGTTTGTTTTTAATTTAAGAGCTGCTCACAAAAACTCTTGCAAGTGGTCTTAGTTCAATTCTAACTTTGGGTCAACAATATAGGAAACATTTCATTTCCTTGTTTGGATAATTTCATTTCCTTGTTTGGATAGTTTTTTTTTTTCTTCAAATAGATCGTGTTTAATGAACTTTTCTTTGCCACCTTAATGCCCAGAATTTTGATCAAAATTGTCAGCCAGAGAAGAGACCAGTGAGGTGTCACGATTTCAGACATCAGGATCCAGAGGTAATTCAACAGTCTCCTGGGCTGTTTTTCTCACCTCCTTATTCCCCTGTTCTAGCTCCTAGAGTACCAAACAGCCAGGGTGAGTGCCTTCCAGTCCATCTTCATGATGTCATCCCTTCCTTCAGATTGCCTCCTGCTCAGAGCAGATCCCTCTGGCCCCAGTGCGCAGTTCTCCACCAGAACCCCTCCCCCTCTCAGTCCAGCTTCATCGACACATCTCAGCCCCTTTCCCGGGAGCACGCAAGCACCCTTTACCATGCTCTCACCCTTCTCAGGTTCCCTGAACCTGAACTTGCATATGCTCCCAAACTATCTACATGCTTTTATCCACTCAAGCCTTTAACTTACTATTCCACTTTACCTCCATGGCTGCTGCTTCTATACTATTTGAATTTTGCTAATTTGATCTAATTCTCACCTTGCTTATTGCACTCTTATCTAACCTCAGCAAGAAGAAATGAGCTATTGAAAGGCAGAGATTCTCTTTTTCTCCCTTCTCAGCCTCCATGTACATGGCTCCAGGAAGTGCTCTTATTCCAGCAAATGTTTTAAAGACCCATGATGAATAAATGGAGGAAGGAAGGAGGGAGGGAAGCAAGCCAGCAATTGGAATATGACTCCTAAAAAGGAATCTTTCAGAAACAGTCACACAAGGGATTAGAAAGTTATCTTTTAGATTCCCTCCATGTGATAGCTGAAGAAACCCAAATCCAGAGACATTGCAGACGAGTACAACTACAGTGGCTAAATCTCCAAAGACTTTGATGCTAATACTTTTGGGAATACTGAGTTATGTTAGGTAATCAAAAGGGAATAAAGTGAAAGAATATAAAGATTAAACCTTGGCTTATCCTGGACTCCTCACTTTGTCTTATCTCCCATATTCCATCCATCGGGATATCCAGTGTCTCCACCATCAAGGTAGCCCCCCATTCAGCTCCCCTGAAGCTTACCTCCTGGCTGTTCCCCACATATAGCAGGCAGGAGCCCATATCAGCGCTGCTCTCTCTGCCTTTTCTCTGGACTGGACTGCTCTCCCTCCAGGATACCTCTTGGCTCACTCCCTTGCCTATTTCAGGTCTTCGTTCAAACTGCACCGTTTCAACAGGGCCCACCTGGACCACTTGATCTAATCTGCAGTCTGGCCACCTCCCCGCTGGACATCCAAGCCCTTTCCCCTACACTACTTTTTATTTCCATAGCACTTACCATCTCTTACTATACCATGTAATTTACTTTATAGTTTATTGCCATATGTTTACATACGTTTATTACTTACTGTTTATTTCCTATCTCTCTCTCCCTACTAAGACAGAAGTTCCATGAAGGGCAAGGAACTTTGTTCTCTCTACTGGTCTACCCCAAGCACCTAGTGGATGCTCCATAAATATATCTTAAGTGAAAGATAATATGCTGAGTCTGGAGGTTGTGGTCTCAGCCTAGGGAAATATCTGGAATAATAAAATACTGAAACCAGTGCCTGGCATGCAGCGTTGCATAGAAACCCCACTCATCCCCACTGGCTGGATTTAATCTAGCTCTGATTTCCACTCACTTATTTGTGAACATTACTCAATAATGTGATCTAATTCTCAGCCCCATATTTGCAAAGCTCATATCTTGTAATAGTTGTGTTTCAACTGTCCCAGATTTCCATTCTCATCAGATAAAAATTTGGTGAAGGATGAGGAAAATTAATCCTCATTTTACAGGCAGGAAAGCAAAAAGACAAGAGGCACTGTGATCCACTGACTTTTTTTGGAAATGTTCAAATTTCTTTTTGGAATCAGATACACTAAGTTGGATGCCAGTTCTGCCACTTACTGGGCTGGGTGACCTTGGGTAAGATTATTAACCTCTTGAGTTTCCCCACCTATAAAATGGAGCTAACCATACATACTTCATGCAGTAATTTGATACTTACATTGAATAATGAACCTAGGATGCCTACCACAGTGCTTGGTATACAGTAGGCACTGGTTAAATGCTGGTCACCTCCCCTTGACTCTGCCCTTCCAGTGGCTCCAATTCGATCACTCAGTGGACAGTTGGATGCATCTGGCCGAATGGCTCCTTGGACACAGCTGGCTCCCTTGTCATCCTGCCCCTTCACTTATTCATCCATTCATTTATACAACAAATATTTATGGAGTGCCTACTATGTGTCAGGCACTGTTTTTGATTCTGGAGATACAGCAGTGAGCCCTACAGACAAAGCCTCTTGCCCTTGTAGACCTACATTTTAATAGATAATATTATATTAATTACATTATATTACAACAAAATGAATAATGACCGAGGAGCTGGATGATAAGTACTATGGAAACAAATATAGCAGGTAAAGGAAACAGTGTGTGCTGGGGAAAGGCCACAGAAGGCGTCACAGCGAAGGCCACACTTCAAGTCTTAAACCAAGACTTGAAAAAGGAGGGAGAGGGCTTCCCCGGTGGCACAGTGGTTGAGAGGCCGCCTGCCAATGCAGGGGACACGGGTTCATGCCCCGGTCCGGGAAGATCCCACATGCCACGGAGTGGCTGGGCCTGTGAGCTATGGCCGCTGAGCCTGCGCGTCCGGAGCCTGTGCTCCGCAACGGGAGAGGCCACAACAGTGAGAGGCCCGTGCACCGCAAAAAAAAAAAAAAAAAAAAAAAGAAAGAAAGAAAGAAAAAGGAGGGAGCGTGAGCCTTGTGGATATCCCGGAGAAAGTTCCAGATAGGTGCAAAGGCAAGCAGCTTCCCTCTCTCCTTCTCCCCCTCACATCACAAGATGTCCACTTTGGAAAGCAGTTCAAGGCCACTAGAGCAGGCGGACCCCAGGGACTGCAGTGAAGTGGAGATGATTCAATTCTCAATTTTCTTTTCCTGGTTCCTCCCCTCTGTCCTGCAGCTCTCCTGCCTTAGCACAAGGTATCACAAGTGGGCGGCCTCTCCTTTTCCTTCCGGGAACTCCAGAACACTTCCCAGACATTAGCTCAGCAAGCATAATCCCTCCCCCAGGTGGAGGGACAGGACCCCCAGGCTGGAGGGACTGGCTCAGAGGTGGGGCGGGAGAAGCCACCCGGGGCAGGTGCTGGCATGCGGCTAAAAGTGGCCTCCGCGAGCCTGCTGCCACCTGCACACTGCATCTCAGCACCCCATCTGCAGGAGACACAGCAAAATTCACCTTCACAGGAGCCTGCTTTTCTTAAACAGTGGAAGAGGTGTTCAGAAAGAAATGTTTGTAAGAGCAACAGTGAAAAACGTAAGGTAGATAGATAGTGGGAAGCAGCTGCATAGCACAGGGAGATCAGCTCGGTGCTTTGTGACCGCCTGGAGGGGTGGGATAGGGAGGGTGGGAGGGAGACGCAAAAGGGAGGGGATATGGGAACATATGTATATGTATAACTGATTAAATTTGTTATAAAGCAAAAAATAAAAATAAATAAATAAATAAAAAGAGCAACAGTGAAAAATTTAACAAAAGACCAAAAAAAAAAAAAAAAATCTGAAACGTCCCTAACCTTCCCTTTTTGAATCAACAGTGGCTTGAGCCCCTCAGGTGGGTGGGAAGACCCTGACATTTGCTCACCAATGAAACCACAAGAGCTAAACCCGTACAACTCAAACTATCAGTGGTGAAAGACCTCGACCTCCGATCTGTCACAGATCAGTACTTGTGCAAAATACAATAAAAATCCATTCCTAGGAAAACAAATTTAAGAAGACATCAGGGCCCCAAGTGTTTGTTAGATTCACCTGACGTAAAATCCTACATACTGTCAGATTGCTAGAAAAGTTTCTGAGCCCTTCCTCTCAATTTCTGCCCTCATCTTGTCGTAGGGACCAGAAAGGGCAGCTTGCAGCCTGGCACTGGTCCTCAGGCCCCACTTTGAATAGCACTGAGCCCAGCGATACTCCCCGGTATTTGGATGTTACAGCAAAGCAGGCACCCACGTGTTATATATCAAAGGTCCCAGTGACACATGAAGCAAAGGACAGCACTGCTTTAGGAGACAGCGAGTCAGAGACCCAGTGATGTGACTGTCAAACATTATTTACTCTGCAGCCTGGCCGAAAAGAAATCTACCCAAATAAACTCAAGCATTTCTACAGTAGCTGCAAAGCAATGGTTAATTAGAATCACATCGCCTCCAAGGGGATTCACTGTAAATCTACCCCAGATTTCAAATTGACCCCCTGGGGTAGGGTAGGGTGAGGGAGACCCCCCTTTTAAAGCAGGTGACTGTAATTTTCTTTCACATTTCACAGGCTGGCTTACTTGTCAACACACAATTCTTTTCTATTCAGTCCTTCCACCTCCTCAACTCCCAAACAATAACTTTGAAAACTAGAAAATGACTATTCTGATATGGTGCCTAGTTCCTTGACATACACCTTAAAGAACAAAAAAAAAAAAAAAAAAAAGAAAGAAAAGAAAAGAAAGAAACGTAGTACATTTCAAAGCACTCAAAATAGAGGAGAAAAGTTCACATAATTCTTTTTACCAAAAAAAACACCCATGACTCACACACATTCACTATAACCATCCATCAAGCTAACACACGGCGCCGGCTTATAATTTATCAGCTATGCAGACCGTTTTGTCTCTGTGTTATTGAGAAGGACTCTGTGACCATCAGTTTAGAATAGCAGCCCTATGTAAAGGAAATGTCAGGAAAAAAGTGGTAGACCGTCTAACACTCGAAAGGATTTCACAGGTAAGGAAAACAAAACCTAGAGATTATTTCCTCTAAATCTCTGGGGCAGGGTGGGTAGCATAAATAGCAAAACATGAAAAGGTTTCAAAAGAAGCCTCTTTTAAATATTCAGATATAGCCAGGGCTGACGTTAAAAGGTTGACATTTTCTCTCAGATAATAGTGGGATGTTGAATATCCTGGAGCATATTGTAGAATCTATATACTCAAGTCACTCTTTCTAGCTTGGAGTTTATCTATTAAAACTGTGATGGGAAAGGGAGAGAAGACAGATTTGATGAAAACATAGCTGGGAGGCCCAAGGCCAAAAGGACATTACAGCTGTCCATTCCAACACACGTTCCTTTGTCAAGGATCAAGTCAACCCCCAATTACAACGGATGTCTGCAGTAGTACGCCGCCAAGGCCAGCCCCTGGTGTGGGGACTTTGAGGCTCGGGGAATTTCTCTCTGCACACAGATGAAGACTACACGTCCTGACAGTTGTTGCAAAGGCAGAGATCTGGGAGTTGAGAGAACTGTGTGCATCTCGCCCCAACCTCTCTGCCTTTTTGTGGAAATTCTCACTGAGGCAGATTAGTAATGGGGACAGGGGGATCTCCCTTTCTTCAGGTGCTGCTACATCCTAAACTCTAGATCTTGCCTCTACCACTGTATTTGAATTCCCTTATGAATGAATGTCACAAAATACATCCAAATTTATACTACAGATGCAATACATTTTTGAAACTTATAAGAAGTGGTAGGAGATTTTTTTTAATGGTACATCACATTTGGCAATGACAGTCTCTGTGAAAGAACTCTGTTTTCAATGATCAAGTAACCAAGACTGGTTTACAAGGAAGGGGGAGTTCAAGATACCAGTTGTAAGAAACAGCCCTAAATCTTTTAGATGGGGAGAAAAGGATCCACTATATACCATTTTCCTCCCTGATGTAAGAAATGAAAAGTTGGATATGATAAGATCAGAATATTGCCACCCCAAAATATGCTCCTATGCCATGAGGATTATTTTGATCTGAAGGCAACTGAGAATCACAAGATACAGAGAATATTCTTCCCTCCCCTTTTCAGCCTAAAAATAAAGGCATACATTTCCCTTTGTGAGTTGTCCCATCCCCTCCGTACCAGGAAGAGAATAGCAACTCTAATCACTGGACACAGAGCATTGGTCCATGATGAGTCTGCATAAACAAACCTAACTAAAATAAAACCCTATCTTCCATTAGTTTCCCATATATCTCCTAGTCACTTTCCCACAGTTTATCATCCCTTAAGGCCCAAACCCCCTCTCTTTTATTAAAATGCTATATAAGCCACGGAGTCTAAACACTTCTTTGAATTTCACTTCTTCTCTGTGAACTCCTGTGCATGTAAAATATTCATGAAATTGTTTGCTTTTTTCTCCTGTTAATCTGTCTTTTGTCAGTTAAATTTGCAGGCCTCCATGCACTGAACCTAAGAGGGTAGAGGAAAAGCTTTTCCTCTCCAACAGATAAAAATAAAATGAAAGAAAGTGATGAAAAGTTTAAGATTAACCTTCCAACCTTGCACTAGCCAGACATTGGGAAGGGCAGTAAAACGGGCAGGCCATGTGTTTTCTCCTAAGTCCTTAAATAATTCAGCCCAGACACCAGGAGGGGAAAGGGGCAACATTCCGGTTACTATCCCTCAAGTCACCCTGAAATCTTTGTAATTTATTGGATATACACCACTTCAGTAACCTAGCCATGGAAAAGTCATTCTCCATCATAATGTAAAAATGATGTATACCAGAAAATCCTATAACTTCCTTCTCAACTTGCTGACATATTAAAACTCAATGCAAAAACGGGAGGGGAAAAAAATAGGAGAGAGACAGGTAAAACCTTGGCCTAGGCACTTCCTCAAGGAGAGTTTTTTGTTTGTTTGCTTTGTTTTGTTTTGAAAAAAAAAGGGTGTAAGAGAGAAAAAGAGACCAGATTTAGAAAATGCTCCTCTACTACACGGTGTTGACCCCTGAATCCTTTAAACTCACACCTTCAATAAGGTAAAGTACTCGATTAAGCAAGAATATGTGAAAAAAAAATGTTTGATAAAACGTGGAGTGTACTTGAGCAGCGTGATTGATAGCAAATTTAATTGCAATTTCTACTCCACTGCTTTGGTCTACGGTGACTTCTCTGTTAATAGTAATAGAGTGAAACTTGCTTTGCTGAGCAAGCGCCCCCTATTCATAGCAACTGCCCAAGCGATGACCTCTGCTACAGTGACAGCTTTCTTATTTACAAGAAACAACCACCCAAGAACTCATTCCACACACAGTTTTTGGCTGTGCAAGGAGCCCTCGGCAGCCTACTCTCACCCCACCGACATGGTGAGCACACACTTCCCAATGCAGGCATTTCCAGGCTCACAGGCAAATGCTCTTCAGTAGGTTTAGGAGGTTGCTATTTAAATAAATGTTTACTTAATCTTGGCCATTATGGCTCCGCATCTGCCACTTAGTGGCTCCCTTAATAGTTCCCAAGTTCTTTAGACTCACTGAGCCTAAATTCCCCCATGTTTAAGTTGGGGGATGCTCTCACCTTCCTGACAAAAATCACTGCAAGGATCCGAAGGGCTTCTGAGCAGGAGGTGTGAATGCTAAGAATGAAATTACTGTTATTGTGATTTGGGGAGGACTCCCGCAGGCTGAACCCTGGATTTCTTCCCAGCTTCCCCGGTGTAACAGTGAAGTTGTACTGTTCGAAGTGGTATAAAAAGAAACATCCCAAAGCACTTGAGATCTGTGAAGGAAGTTTTAGGTTCTGAGCATCAAACCGAGATGCATAGACAAAGTTGCTCTGATTTGTGGTCACGGGGGACTAAAATAAGATTGACCAAGGAGACTTTTCTATTGAAGTAAAAGGCTCCCTCCCATCCCACAAAGGGCCACTGTGTGCTCTGATTTCTCCAGGGTTGTCATCCTGGTGCATGTCACCGTCTAAATAAGCCATCACTTTTTAAGGGAAGAAAGCCAAGGCTCCCTCCTGGACCAGGAGGAATACCTCCCGTGGTACCTCGGCTTGAAATCAAAACAGGGAAAGACAGAGATGTGTTTGATTGTTTATTCAAGGAGGAGTTGGCATGGGGAAAAATGTGTTGCTGTGACCCCAAAGGATCCCAATTTATAAAAAGATTAACCCAGGATAATTTAAACTCCCCTTTATCGCCTTTGGAGGAACTGCTTGTTTCGCAAAAGAAAAATATTTAAAGGGTTGTTTGAGATCTTTTGGTGATCTCTCACTGCAGTGCAGAGAGGTGCTCTGTGTACAGCTCTGCCTGGAGTATCAAGAAGAAATTTTCATTTCAATATCCCACGAGAAGCTATTAGTGAAATCACTGTTGTCACGATTTCTTCACAGCTTCTTCAACGGATGATTTGCCATTGGAAATTGAGTTGTTTTAAAAAGGATTCTAAATTCTAAAAGAGAGCCTCGATCGACAACCATATTTCTAGAACTACAACCATGAGAGTTCTGGCTGCCCTGTAAGGAGGAGACAAAAAAGCAGGCAGACATTATGGCCAGATATTGGCTGCCACAGGAAAGAACACTGGCCTAACGGGTAAAGACTCCTAGCTCAGTTTCTGCTTCTCAACCCCTCCTAAGCAGAGGGCTTCGGATAAAGCACTTCATCTTTGAACTTCCAAAATGGGTGGATTAAATGTTGATTATGGGGCTTCCCTGGTGGCGCAGTGGTTGAGAGTCTGCCTGCCAATGCAGGGGACACGGGTTCGTGCCCCGGTCCAGGAAGATCCCACATGCCGTGGAGCGGCTGGGCCAGTGAGCCATGGCCGCTGAGCCTGCGCATCCGGAGCCTGTGCTCCGCAATGGGAGAGGCCACAACAGTGAGAGGCCCGCGTACCGCAAAAAAAAAAAACCCCAAAACACCAAAATGTTGATTATGCTTCTTCCCCATTCACACAGCCTAAGAGTTAAATATGGAACAAAACCCTGAACTAAAACACTGAACTACAAGTGAGCAGATTTGGATTTTTAGGCCTGCTCTATTAACCTGCTGTGTGACCTTGGACAAGTCACAGGAAAAATAAAAAATAGCCAACACCCATTGAGCACTCACTAAGTAGAAGGCAATGGGCATTAGAAGCATTATCACACCGATTCTTTATAAAAACTTTATGAATACATCTCATGCTTTTGTTCATTTTGGAGAGGAGGAAATTGAGTCTCAGAAAGGTAACACAGCTTGCCCCGGATCACCCAGCCAGCAAGTGGAAGTGTTATATTTGAACCCACAAAATTGGATGCCAGAACCCAAGCTTTTATCTACTGCCACCCATGACGCTGCCTTGAGACTTTACGCAAGACCTAACTTGCAGTGTGGCCGCAGAAGACAGCTGGGAGGTGACACACATACATAGATATATACGTGCATACACACATGCATACATGGTCTCTGAAAAGCACAAAGCACTGCCAAGACTGAGGATGGGGTATTGTTTCTACTTATATTTGAGAAGAACCCTCAATACATTTACAGTCAGCTTGAGCTGCTACAACAAAACACCATAGACTGGGTGGCTTATAAACAACAGAAATTTATTCCTCATAGTTCTAGAGGCTGCAAATCTGAGATCAGGGTGTCAGCACAGTCAGGTTCTGGGAAGGGTCCTCTTTCAGGTTGCAGATTTCTTGTTTTGTCCTCACACAGCCGAGAGCAGAGCAGGGAAAGCAAGTTCTCTCGTGACTCTTATAAGGACACTGAACCCCCTGTGAGGACTCCACCCCCATGACCTCAACTAATCCTAATTCCCTCCCAGAGGCCCCATCCCCTAATACCATCACATTGAGGACCAGAGTTTCAACATATGAATTTGGGGGGATGTAAACATTCAGTCCATAACAGAGTGATGACAGTAATCTCTCCTGAGCTGAGAAATGAGCAGGGGAGGAGTCCATAGAAATTCCTCCTTCAAGTCAAGAATAGGAAGCCACGGTTTCAAGGCTGATGGGCAACAAGATGCTCAAGGCGGCATCTTTTCCTTTTCCAATATGTGGATCTTTTGACCCCCAGGTCCCATCTGTTACCCCAGCAGCTGGTTCTCATTCCAGTGCCTTCCGCTTACACAAGGTACCTTTGCTTTGCAGCTGGAGGGGTAAATACTTCACCTACTGTCTTGCCTTTGGGATAAACATGTGATATAAGACAGGAGACACCAGATCAGGGTGCAAGCTTCTACCCCTGTTCCTGCTGATGAAAAAGTTAAGAAGGTAATTGTGCCTCTCCTTTCCAGTACCAGATACATGGATGCCAAAGCTGTCTGCTTCAGGCTAAATGGAAAGATTCATTGTAACCAGTGCCTGCAAATTCAATGGTGCATTTTCTTCTCCACAATGAGCTAATGAAGAGGACATCTTAACACTCCCCCTCACTCATCCAAAAACCAACCCCATGCTTTTATAAATAAACTAACTATATTTAAATAAAATTTGAAAACATATTTTAAACGGGAAAGATTATTTTTCCAAATACTAGAACTATTTTCCTCCACTGTTAATCAAGACACTTCTTCCGTTACTAAGCCAGAATTCCCTCCTTGGCTTTGGGCTATCTTTTTCTCTCCACTGCACTGCTTACCATTTAACATCCTATATATTTTAATCATTTTGTTTATTGTCTGCTCACAGCATCCCTACTAGAATTAAGATGACTATATTATTTATCATCCAAACCAAGACACTTTGGAGAGTACAGGGAGCACTAATACAAATTATGCCAGGACAAGAGGTAAAAATGGCAATGATCCTGAGTAAACGGAAGCTCTGGTCGCCCGAGCTACAAGGCGAGTTCTAAGCATGAGCTCTGAGTGGACTGCAGGACTTTGAACTGTGGCTCCACCAATTACTTATGTTATTTCCCTTAACATAAGTAATTTACTTGACCATCATAGGACTAAATTTCCTCGTTTGTCTGATGGCAATAATAATAATAACCCCCAACTCCCATGGTTGTGTGGGAATTAAATGGGATCATCCACAGTGCAATGCTGGGCACAGGGTCTGACAGACTGCAAGAGTGAGCACTCAAAAACACTGGCTGCCATCGTTATTATCTGTCATTCCAAGACTCTCTCAAGAAGGCGTGTACAGCAGATGGTTAACACACGGTCTACCCAGCACCCCGTCAACATGACAACAGTAGAAGCTGCCTTGTATCTACAGGATGCCTGGCCATGCCCAGATGACCTGAATGGACCCCTGGCCTGAGCCTGGCCTAGGGGAGCTCTCCCCTGGGATTCAGGGAGCAGCTCTTTCCTACAGGTTAAAGACGTGGGGTCTGTAGCCCTCATGTGGTCAGCAGCCACGTTTCCTATTCTACAGAGAAAGCAGGTCCAGAAAAAGAAATGACAGCTGACACAGAGAATGCTGAGGGCAGAGGAGAGAGCTGGGGGCACCTGAGTCCAGGTGGTAGCTGGTCCTGAGGCCTGGCTGCACTTCTGATGCCCAAGGTTGCTGCTTACCCAACCCTTTTGAGGTCCTATGAGCCAGGAACTTCTCTTTGGCCCAAGCTATTTCAAGCTGCCAAGGGTAACCAAAAGGGTCCTGACAACAGCACACTAATATATAATTGATTAAAAAAGAAAGGGATGGGGCTTCCCTGGTGGTGCAGTGGTTGAGAGTCCGCCTGCCGATGCAGGGGACACAGGTTCGTGCCCCGGTCCGGGAAGATCCCACGTGCCGCGGAGCAGCTGGGCCCGTGAGCCATGGCCGCTGAGCCTGCGCGTCTGGAGCCTGTGCTCCGCAACGGGAGAGGCCACAACAGTGAGAGGCCTGCGTACCGCAAAAAAAAAAAAAAAAAAAAAAAAAAGAAAGGGATGATAAGGAAGAGGAGAAGATGATAAATATTTATTGATGCTCACCTGGTGCCAGGCACTGTGCTAAGGACTCTACTTGCGTACGTTATCTCATTTGTTGCTCACAGCCACACTATGTGGTGGGTACCATATTTATTCCCACTTTGTAGATGTGAAAGCTGAGTCTCAGACACCCAAAGGAATCTTCCCAAGGCCACACAATTAGTTTGGCGGGTGTCATTGCTGGCTCCCTAAGCCCTTCTATCCCAGGTGATTAATCTAAGCCCATTAATGTATAGTACCCTCCCAGTGAATGTTAGTAGACCAGGAATGGGAGTACGTCCTACAATGGCCCAGTGAAGCTGGAGGGAAGGACTCATATTCCATGGCTGGGTTTTCTGCCTTTCCTGCTTCGAGGAAAGCTGATGTTAAGTTCAAGAGGAAGCTGACATTAAAATCGGCATAATGCTAGAGTGGTCAGATAAAATATAGGATGCCCAGCGCAATGTGAATTTCAGATAAATAATCAATAATGTTTTAGCATAAGTATGTCGTGAATATTGCATGGTATATACTCTTATACTAAAAAAGTATTCATTGTCTATCTGAAATTCAGATTCACCTGGGTATCCTGTATTTTTCTTTGCTAAGTGTGGTAGAGAGGAGAGAATGAGTACATGATGACAGTACGGCATCTGAGACCTGCACTACCTCTCAACTTGTGGTTATGCAAGGGCATCGATTCCTTTATTGATTAAGCAGTTTAGAATTTCTGTCATTTGCACCCCAGTCCGTCCTATGTCATCCATCCCAGGCAGGAAGAACGCAGAGCAAGCTCACACCACCACACTAAATCCTAAAGGGACAGAAACTAAATGCCATATTAAAAGCTACAAAGCCAGCGCTTAGGACATTGAACTTGTTTTGTTTGTTTGTTTGTTATTTAGAGCTGTAAGAATGCAGCTTGACAGACTTACTGGAATTCATCAGATTCTCTTCAGTCAATGTAAATTTTTTATTATAAAGTCACGGAACGTGAATCCACTTACACCGTAAAACTCCTTCATGAATACTAACAAACTCTAAAATCACAGCAAAGATGACGGCTCGTAGCCACCAAAAACACAGAAACAAAAACATTAGCAATTCCACATTAAGGATCCCACTTTTTAAACATTTATGCTAACTTTCTATGTCATTTTGTTTAGGGGAAAAAACACATCAATTAGCTCCATAGACAATTTTGACTTTAAATCAAACCTGGAGCATTACAAAATAATCAAATAAAATAGGAAAGGAGTGTGGGAGTGAGCAGAACTGAATGACTGAAAGGACAGCCATAGGACTGAGTTGTTATTTAAGGGTGAACGTCGTGTGTGTGTGTGTGTGTGTGCATATGTGCACGTGCGCGTCTACTGTTTACTCAGCATCGAAAATCACAAGGTAATGAATCTAAGGAGTTTATATGCTGTGCCAGGTATATGATCAATGAACAAACACAGGATGTTGTCTTAGCCTTTACAGCTATGAAGACAGCAAACAATTCCTGTGTCCTTATTTTCATCCACCAGTTTTGAAGCCCTGTTCTGGTGCAGAGCATTTCCCATAACATGGTACACACAGCACTAACGTCACCATCATCCAGGCTCCCCTCAAG
This sequence comes from Mesoplodon mirus, assembly GCF_964341445.2. Classification (NCBI taxonomy): domain Eukaryota; kingdom Metazoa; phylum Chordata; class Mammalia; order Artiodactyla; family Ziphiidae; genus Mesoplodon; species Mesoplodon mirus. The sequence goes on from NC_138977.1 coordinate 175,341,913, forward strand.
CCCATAAAGTGCTGTAAGTCAGCGTATGTCAGTACAGAGCAATTGTAAGTTGAGGAAAGTGTTAAAACGCAATATATCTATGTATGTGCATGCAACTGGATTAAAAAATTTGACGTACGATATTCCTGGACATAATGCTATAAAAGTATTAACTGTCCCTATATTGATCTATACATTTAACCAAACCCCAATCAAAATACCAATAGGTATGGGTTTGGGGGGGTGGGAATCAGAGGAGGACTTGATAAAATATTTGTCAGTTATATCTATAAAAAGAAACAAGAAACATCTGAAAAGAAAGAGCAAAGGGAAGGAGAATAGCCCAAACAGGTATTACAAGTATTATAAACAAAAACAGAATAATGTGGTACTAACAGGACAATACAGGAAGCTCAGTGGAACAGAACAGAAAGTCCAGAAAGACACACACACACGCACACACACACACACACACACACATACACATGGATTTGTCCATTGCTAAAAGTGGGTATCCAAAATCCGTGGGGAAAATGGATACTCAATAAACGATGTTGGTTACCATTTAGGAGAAAAGAACATAAATGGCTTATGAGTTTTAGTGAGATGGCTTTGAAAAGTCTGAAGCGGCTGGAGCTAAATAGCAGAACGGCATCCATCCACAGAACAGTAAGCTAAAGTCCTCTAGCAGTGTGCTCTCAACTTGTGGTTTTCTAAAAGGATTCCCAAAAAGAAAGGGAGCACAGTCAACTGGTGTGCCTTCTTCCACCCTGTTAGACTTCACTGCGTTTCCTTCACCCAATCCTTAGGCCCTCTCTGTAGGCAGTATTTCTCTACCACCCACTCCCCCCAGTCATACAAAATGATTCTGGGAAGTTAGAAGATTTCTCTATACATTTTGGGATTCCCTAATCCCCCAGTTGTTGTAAGGCATCAATACGAACATTCTGAGAGTTGTCAAAGATCAGGAATAAGTCTTACCTGTTTCCTCTTTTCAGGGGGAAGTGATGGATCTCCATCCTACAAAGAAACCAATGTTACATTTTATTTTTTAAAAATTAGATGTGTGTAGATTCAAGAAATTGAACCGAACTATGAACTAAATTCAGACCCTCCCCTCTCCCGCCCCCTGCAACCAACAATGTGCTGAACCAAACTCAAATATACTTAAAAAATTTTAAACTATAAGCTGAACCAGAGTTATTTTGGGAAAACCTCTAAGGAATCACTCCCAATTAGGACCAATCTATGTATTTTCTAAACCTATGTGAGCCAAATAAATAAACTGGATTTATCAAAATTACTTCTGAGCAGAGCCTAAACAAAAATAGTATTTCATTTGGTTTGAGTTGAGCTCCTCTTTTAAATAGATCCAAAGGAATAGTAATGGACACATACAATGCACACACATACTTGAGTTTTCTCTATGGGCAGAACAATTTGGGGGGTGGGGATAGGATATGTTCAAAATAAAAGAAAATTAACTGAGAACTTCTAGTCCTATCAGACTTTTTGTCCTGAAAGGATTCAATTCCTCTCCCTCGTGTGCCATCTGGGAATACATAAATATGTCAGGTGAATGATAAATGCTCAGGAAATAGTACTTCTCTATCTGATGCTGTCCACATATAAGTCAACATTATTTTAACCTCAGGAATCTTTCTACCGTACTTCTGTTCCAGGACAGTTCAATGACCCCAGCACAGACGGTTAAATGTAAGCAATAGTGTCAGCACTTAAAAAAGAGATGGCATCAGTGAGGAAAAAAATAAGTGAGAATGCAAAATAGCACTATGCAGTTGGTATCCTCCATTTCAGTAAAATTTGCATCCTTAAAAATCTTGCCATATGAAAACTAGAGAAAATCTAATTGCCCAGGAAAGGGAAAGGTTTAAAAATTATGGAAATATTACTATGCACTGTTTTAAAAAATGAGTTAAATCTGTATATATGGCCTAGAGAGATGTCCAAAATAAAATGCTGAGCGAAAAGAGCAAGTTTTAGAACAACATTTATATAAAGCTGTCCAATAGAACTCTCTGCAATGAGGGACATGTCCTACAGCTAACTGTCCAATATAGCAGCCACCATGGAAATGTTCTATATCAACACAATCCCATACGGTAGCCACCAGCCCCCCATGGCGATTGAGGGCATGAGACGTGATAAGTGAGACTTTTCAATTTCATTTAATTCTAATTAATTCAAAATGAAATTTAAATAACCACATGCAGCTAGTGGCTTCTGTATTAGTGCAGATTTATAACACAAATCCTCTTTTAAAAAAAAAACCTCCATACAGTGTTAAGTAAATAGGCACACACAGATGCATTCAGATATGTGTGTAAGTTCATGGGCGCCAGAGCAAGCATCTGGAAGCATGTACTTATCAACTAGCAAGTGGGACTGGATCGTGGAGGAAGTAGGGTGATGACTTTCACGTCTTAATTTTTCCACTTTGGAACTCTTTGTGACGTAATACGTACAATCAGCTCACGGTACTTCTTCTTTAGGGACTGGTGGCGCTCTCGAAGCTGATTGGCCATGAGTTTGTACTGGTCCCTTTCCTGCTGGCATGTGTCCAGCTCCTTGGAAAGGATCAGCAGGGCTTCCTTCTTACTCTCCAGCTTTCTCTTACACACCAGGTACTGCAGAACAAACACACGCAGGCGACTGCTCAGAACCGTCAACAGGCCTCCCTCCTCTCACCCGTGCTGGGGTTCACACACCCTGCAGAGTTGGTTTTGTTGCCTTTTTTGTTTTAAGAGATTGTATACCCAGAATCATCTGTCAGTCAATGACATGTGAGCCTAAAGGCTGCTACTGTACCTGACATAGTCCCCTCATGAC